>NC_081411.1:765147005-766497005 GCF_030272615.1 Cryptomeria japonica
GGAAGGGAGAGGTAGAGGGAGGGAGAGAGGGAGAGAAGAGGGGAGAGGGAAGGTAGAGAGAGGGAAAGAGGTAGAGAGAGAGAGAGAGAGAGAGAGAGAGAGAGAGAGAGAGAGAGAGAGAGGGGTATGGAGGAAGGGAGAGGGAGAGAGGTAGAGAGAGAGAGAGGGAAGGTAGAGAGAGGGAGAGAGGTAGAGGGAGGGAAAGAGGAGGGGTCTTGAGGGGTCACAAGATACCATATGACCTCTTAGGAAACAATACAACCTCTAATGACACCTAAGGGGTCATATGGTGGGCTAATAAAATGATATATTAAATTTAAAGTTATGAATAGAACATCATACAATGAGACTCCAAGCGAACAAACAACGAGGCTTCACTAAAAAGCAAGTGTAAGAGCTTGACCTAACCCTAAGAGTACTGCCTAAGTTCTAAAACATATGATGCTATTAATTTGCAAGGTTATAAGATTGATCTCAATTGTGACTATAGGAATTACACACTTGATTTCTTTCATGGGTATGTACCATTCCAAGTTGTTTGACAAGTGATGATCATCATATACTACCACTGGCATGCATACAAAAAACTTTAATTTCTTTAGGTGACAGGCGTTGTGTAACAACATGGGAACTCTCACATACCCACCACTATCATTCTACAGAACATCATTTGTGTTACTCTCCCTCTTTCTCTTTCTCCCTATTGTTTTCTTCTGAAAAACATATTGCAGGTACTCTGACTCATCATGTTGCTTTATTGACACTATTTTTCACATCTGCTTTGCTCATTAAAAACACATTCGAGAAGAATATTGCTACAGGTTTCCTTGTTTGTCACGGTAATACACTCGTGGTTCAATTTCAAACCCTATTCCTCCTATTCAATATACACACAAAAATCCATCAGTCAATTTTTTTAGGAGAAGATACATGATAAAAATCAAAGAGGAAATTGTAGACAAGAAATAAATTCACTTACTTCTATAGAAGTGCAGACACAGTTGCAGTGGGGTATGGAGGGAGAGAAGAAGAGAAAGAGGGATGGGGTATGGAGGGAGGGAGAGAGAGAGAGAGACCTTGTATGCATTTGAGAGGGAGAAACGATACACTTACATGTGTATATATATGTTTAATATATTATATATATACATATATTATATGTATATACACATATATTATATGTATATACACATTATACATAGAATATCATATTATACAATAGCGCATACGTGCTGTTTATAGTAAAGGTAGTGCATACGCATTGTTTATAGGGAAACAAGTGCGTATGCACTGCTTACACTATAAGTACCCCGTACGTGCTTTTTAATCCATAAACCTCGTATGCGCTTTTGAGTGTTTAGGCTTGGAAATAGGCCTAGATGACAAAGCTATAGATTGGAAGTTTGATTTCCCTCCATTTCTCTCATTTTTAATGTGTTTTATTTTATCAACTTTGTCATCATCAGGTTTACACCTCATAAAGTGGGTATTTCTAAAATTGCCACCATATTTTCATCCATCTTCTGAGCTTTCTAAGCATATAATTTGTTTTCAAATTGAACAACAATAACATATTATTATTGAATTTCTTTTACTAGTGTCTCCATAGTTCTCACAGACATAGGTGCACCATTTTTTGAATAACTTTTGATATACTTATCCAAATTTAAGAAAATTTATATATTATTGTAGTGCACTTGATTCTTTACAATTTTTTTTTAAAAAATTGTATTTTTGATTTGTTTAGTGCAACTTATGCTTTGTGCACGAACAGGTACCTAATTTTCAAGATGTGCTCGATTGGAAAAATCATTAAAAAAAATATACTCAACAAAAAATTACAAACAAATACACATCTTCTAGTTCTCACTCTTAACTATCTTTTTGCCAAAGGATTTGTCAAAATACTAAATCTAACTATGACTTTTTTGATGCGCATGTCAGACACTATGTTATGTTTTTTAGAAAAAATCAGGGTCAATTTTTTCGTGCGCGAAGGATTTGACCCCCTTAATCTTATCCAATTTTGAAAAAGTTTAGTAGTTTGGAAACTAGATCCAGAGTACTACAATATTTGTTCTTTGATTATCTTCATATCTTGAGTGGATGACTTTCAAATTTTGCCTCCAAGTTCAAGTTTACCTGATTTTAGAAAAAAAGTGTCCACTTATACCCTCCTTTTTGACCACCATCTTTATGCACTTACCCTAGTGGGTCTAAAAGAGAAAAAATTCCCAACAAGAGTATTCTTCATTGAAGAAACAACTTGGTCGACCACCGAGTTCAGTAACACAATAGTACTGCCTACCTCAATCTGCAAGCACTCTAGGACTATATTGAGGTCAACTTGACTATGCATTTCACCAACAAGCGCATTCTTCCATTCATTGGAATGTGTGTTATCCTTTAGATTCGGCTACTCCAACTAATTGGAGAGATAACAATATTATTATTATTATCTCGCATGGGGACAACAGAGCTCACAGGTAGAGAATTAGTCACAGTCAAAGTGGGGTCATCGAAAGAAGACACTTTCATGATGACCTGAGAGGATTCCTTTGAGACCGACACAACAACAACGTCTAGAGGAGGATCCATAAGTGGGAGAGCATGCCCCCCACCCTCCACGGGCTTCATGTGCAAGGATCAAAGGGTTTGAAATTTGAAAATTTTGAGTGGGAAGTTGCAGAGTTCTCATTTTTATTGTTATTTTTCAATCAATTTTTATGTTTTCGTGTTATTTTTAATTAAATGCAATTAATATACCAAATGCATAACTTTCACTATAAGTAAAAGCTTTTCACAAAGTCTTGAAATTGGCTTGTTAATTCTAATGTCTAATTCACAAATATTTTTTGGTATTTTTCGACCAAAAATTTTATATATGATTAATTTTTGTATTAGTACTAACAAAAATTTCAAACTATCCTTTTTCATAACACATTTATCTTAGCATATATAAAAAAATTATTTTTTCTTTTTATAATTGAAAGGAGGACATCTATATAGATTGTGGTGTATTTTTTGAACATTTTTCTAGCAATCTTTGTTATTTTATCTAATGTCTTGAATAGAAGTCATTTGCATTTATAATAAGATTTTTTTAAATATATAATATTAAAAATATATATAATACATATTATACTTTTGGAAAGCTAATTCTAATAGCTATACATTTACAAAATGGAGTTTCCTAATGACCACTGATTTATTATGATTTGTTGATTTTATGTGATCTTAGACATTGATTTGTACATTAAAAACTAAAATCTATACATTTTTCAAAAACTAGAAAAGGATCAATGGATTTGATCATTGAAATGAATATAATGAAAATATTAAAATCCTATTTTCTTTATGTATCAACACTTGCATCAACAAATATTATACTTAATTTAGATCTTTGTGTCATGTGTCTTCCCATCTTATTTATTGCAGTGAGACTTAACTACTATCAAAGAAATTAAATGGATTTTCCTTTGTCTTTAACAAGCCCCTAAAAATGCTTCTCAACACAAAAGAGTTTCAAACAAAGATAAAAACACATGTAAAATATTTTGAATGCAACAACAATAAATAACAAAAATGAACAACATAACTAAACTACACTAAGAAAAACAAATTGTATAAGTTTCTTTCTTTATGGTAATCTTGGATAAGTTTCTTTCTTTTTAGTAATGTTATGGAAAACTATGCCTGCGACAACTAAACTAATGGCAGGGGAGAATATTATGTTTGTTGGCTAACACCTGTGAAACGTGTTTTAGTATGATTCTTGAGACAATATCAATCATCTCAAACTTATCTTCAATGAGTAGTACAGCCAAATGTCACACGTGCACATTATTCATATGTGAATTGAGACAGCAAATAGAGACAGAAGCCATGTGTAAACCAGTGTTATCTCGGCGTGCTTGTAATACACTGGTAGAGTTCCACATAAGGTCACTCAATATACATGAGGATTAAAACCACTATAAAAACAGGTAAGTGTTGGTATATTTGTAATGGATATGGATAGTGCAGCAAGTTTGTCAGTTCATGCCATGAGTCCTTCAGATAAAGACATTGAAGAAGAAAGTGATGGAAACATTGTAGATTGTCTATCAGTTGAGGAGCTAGAGAAAGAGAATGGATTTGAGATAGAATTGGGTAATACCAATCACTCTGGATTTTCTACTGATTATATTGATGAATGCAACTGGGCTAATGATGTTCTGTTCATGTGTGAATCTTTGGTGGGGAGGTTCACTTGCATAAAGCCAAGTGTTCAGGATCTCTGCAACTGGTCCAAAAAGCACTGGGGGCCAAAGCTTAGGAGCATATGGACATTTGAAACATTGTCAAATGGGTTCTTCAGAGTTGATTTCTTTTCTCAGCTTGACTGTCAGTTTGTCATGGAGAATGGTCCCTGGTTCATGGGCTCATCAGGGTTGAGCCTCAAATGTTGGTCACCTGATTTTGACCCCAAAAACCCTGGCCCAATTGGGGTTCCCATATGGGTCAAGCTTGTTTACTTTCCTTGTGATTCTTGGTTTCAGTCTAATCTGATTAAGGTATGTGCAGCTATTGGGAAGGTTTTGAAGATATCAGAAGTTAGCAAGAAGAGAAGAAGCTTGACTGCAAAAGTGTGTGTAGAGATGGATATTAGTAAAAGTCTGCCATCTACAGTTTCTCTGTATTATCATGGAGTTGTGTACACTGGAGTCTTGCATTATGAAGGGATGCCATTCAGATGCAAGATCTGTCACAGTTCAGAGCATCATAAAGGGTGCTGTTCTCAGGATAAGAAGATGAAAAAGCACATGAAGATTGCCAAGGATGGACTGAGAAAAAAGGAAAAAATACACAAGGAACATATGAAGAATGTTGAAGTAAAGGACTTAACAGAAGAACCCAACATGGGTTGATACTCCATGAATACTTGAGCTCTAATATAATGTATCTATGTATATGGACTTAACAGAGAAACCCAACATGGGTTAATACTCCATGAATACTTGAGCTCTAAGATAATGTATCTATGTATATGGACTTAACAGAGAAACCCAACATGAGTTAATACTCCATTAGTACTTGGAGCTCTAAGATAATGTATCTATGTATATAGACTTACCAGAGAAACCCAACATGAGTTAATACTCCATTAGTACTTGAGGTCAGAGATAATGTATCTATGTATATGGTCAAGTAAGTTATCTATGTTTGTATGATTGTTAGGTGGGTTATCTGTGTATATAATGTCTTGGGGCACCTGTACAATTTACCTCCATACTCATTCCGAAGTGTAGATTGCATGAAGTATAGATTGCATGGTTGTAATACTAGCAATTGCAAAACTTATTATCATACCAGTGCACTAAGTTATCTGGTCCATACAACTTTAAATTCAAGTCAATATATAGATGGATGTACAGAGAATTTATCTTTTATCTTCACCACAAACTTTGTAGGTGGGTTTTTTCAAATTATAAATAAATTATTATAAATAATGTGATGAATGGTATAGAGCCTTCCAAAGATAATTCAAGAGAAAAAAATAATAATTATTCAACAGTTCTACAACCACTACTTTTGCCTGGAAATAGGGCTATGTAGAATTTTCCATGAATTATCTACTTAGGGAAAAGTCTTAAATCACGCTGAGTATATTCTTCCAGGATTCTGAAGTTGCACTAAGTCAAACATCTTAATACATATTTTAATAGGATTTTATACTACTTTTGACTGATTCTTTGCTTGTGTGAGCAAATATCTAATGGTCAAGATTCAAAAATTAGTTTTGAATATATGCTCTCTGCAATGTACAGTGTCTTGTGGAAAAAATTCTCTGTGTCATTTCTGATTCATTAGAGAACGATTGTCTGTCATTTTTTAGTGCTCTCTGCAATGTACAGTGTGTCTTGTGGAAATTTTCATCTGCCATCTGTAATTCATTAGGAAAGATTGCCTGTCATTTTTTAGTTGGTTTAACTCATGCTAGGTATAAAATTCAGTAAAAATTTACACTCTTTCTTATTTCCTCGAGAAACGTCTTCCATTAGATAGAGGAGAAACTATTTGATAGCCATTAAATAAATAGAAGAAAATATTTATCTTGGAGGGGATAACTACTAAATTAAAACTTCACATTAAAAAATCTTGGGACCCTCAAAAGAAAATGGCTTTTTTTTTTCGAGAAACGTCTTCCATTAGATAGAGGAGAAACTATTTGATAGCCATTAAATAAATAGAAGAAAATATTTATCTTGGAGGGGATAACTACTAAATTAAAACTTCACATTAAAAAATCTTGGGACCCTCAAAAAAAAATGGCTTTTTTTTCTTTTTTATTTTGATCTTAATTTCTAAATTCAAGGTTTTTTTTTCTCTGACCTACTAAAGATTAAGACTAAATATTAAGATTTAAAGATTAAGACTTATAGCAAATTTATTAAACTTATATCACATAAACTTATAACAAATTTATTAAACATATATCACAATAACATAAACTTTTACCTTCAAAATTTATTTATTAAAATAATCAAAATTTCTTTGATAAAAGATAATATGATTTACCCTTTACTTATTCAATTCAAAAATAATCAAAATTTCTTTGATAAAAGATAATATCAATTACCCTTTACTTATTCAATTCAACTTTGAATGTTGGATAAAAATAATAATCGATTTGAAAAAAAAAAAAGATAATAAATTTTTGATAAAGAAAATATAACATAAATTTTTATCCACTCATCAAAGTTTATTAATTCAATTCAACTTTTAGTGTTAAATAAAAATAATAATTGATTTTTTGATAAAGATAATATAACATAATTTTTTTTCCACTCAAAGTTTATTAATTCAATTCAATTTGGAGTTTGGAGTGTTGGATAAAAACAATAATCGATTTGTTGATAAAGATAATATAACATAAAAAAATTTAATAAATATAATAAATTATTTGATAAAAATAATAAAAATAATATAACATAAATTTTTATCCACACAAAGTTTATTAATTCAATTCAAGTTTGAGTGTTGGATAAAAACTATAATTGATTTTTTGATAAAGATAATATAACATAATTTTTATCCACTCAAAGCTTATTAATTCAATTCAACTTTGAGTGCTGGATAAAAACAATAATCGATTTGTTGATAAAGATAATATAACATAACTTTTATCCATAAATTTTGAGTGTTGAATAAAAATAATAATTGATGTAGACTTTTTGACATTTGATAGACATTACAATTTCAAGAATTCATTTCTCTACTATTATTTATAATTCTTTCAAACACATAACCCTCTTTTCACTCACGTTTATTTTTTCTAAATCAAGACTTCACAAAACCTCTTCTTAAATACCTTTTCCTTCACTAAATATTATCCTCTCCATTAATCATTGATTTTTAATACTTTTTCCTTGACAAAATATTATCTTCTCCATTAATCATTGTTTTTTAATATCTTTTTCCTTGTATATTAGAGAGATAAATATATGAAGGTATTATCGAAATCATGCAATTTTATATCATAAAGTTTAGAAATGTTTTGTTTTGTTTTGTTTTTTTGCTTGGTGAGATGTTTTCTCTTTTGCTTGAAGGTGATTTTCTTTTTTTTTTCATTAAAATATAGCTTCCTCCCTAGATACAAAATTATTTTCTATGAGATGTAAATTTATTCAAAAATTAAATTTCAACCAATTTCAATCAGCCATTAATTTTGCCCAACATTTCAACCATAATGCTCCCAAAATAAATAAATAAATAAATTTGGTTGACACCAAGACTAGTTCACCTAGGGGTGCATGCAACCAGGTACAATTGTCTGAAATCAATGCAGAGCAAACCCACAGTCCAAACCAACTCCCACTATCCGTAAGACAAAAAATTAAAAATGAAAATAAAAGATTAACTTTTTAATTTCACATACTTATCATAATTTTGAAGAACACTTTTAAATAAAATATATTCTGTTCAATAGTCTCTAACAATTTATTATAAAAACTTGTTCACTCTTAATAAGATTCTATAATCTCTTTACTTGCCTTCCATTTTTCTAAAACCATAAATGAATTCTAAGATCACATACACAGAAAATAATAAAAATTATATTTACAAAATACTATAAAACTATTTATAAATTATATAATATTAAAATTCTCAATATTTACAACCCCTCCTCATAATAAAAACCAACTATTAACTAATACTTAAATCCTAAACCTTTGACAGAAATCTATACAATTTCACCCATCCATTGTCTTTCCTCTGAAAACCTTTCCAGCAGAGCCAATAAACCTGAAAACATTCAGATTTCATGCCTGAATATTAGCACTATACTATGCACTCATTGGTAGCAGAAACGCAGTAGATACAAGGATGAGGAGGGTAAGTAGTTCTCAAGCCCTTTATAACAGAGTCAATAAACCTGAAAACATTGAGATTTCATGCCTGAATATTAACACTATTCTATGCCTTACTGGTAGCAGAAACACAGTAGAGACAAGGATGAGGAGGGTAAGTAGTTCTAGTAATCAAATGCCTAAACTCATGAATATCCACAAACCCATCTCCATTGTAATCCACACTTTCAATCATGCTCTGGCAGCATTTCACATCTTTCTCCTTTGTAAATCCCAATCTGCAGAGAACATCAGCCAACTCCATGGCACTGATAAACCCATCTCCATTCTGATCAAACATGCCAAATGCCTCACAGGTTGCATCCTCCTCAGCCTTCACAGGATCAACTTCCTCCTCCTGCACTGAGAAAACAAACCTATAAAATTCAGCAAACTCCATGGCATTCAAGAATTCATCCTCATAAGGAGACAATGAACTCTCAGCTGATTCCAACTCCCCCTTTAAAGACACTGATCTAACAGCTAATTGCACCTCCTCCTTTGGCATTTCAAGATTTAGCCTCTCCAAAAATCTCATTATCTCATCTACACTCACTCTTCCATCCCCATCTTCATCCAAAACCCTAAAAATGCATGCAACACACTCTGCCTCCTCATCTATATCTTCTTTACAGAATTTACTTGGATCAGAAACAATTGGTCCAAAACAAGGAACACTGTTCTTGTTTTGATTAGATAAGCATGGAAAGGGTCCAGACCCATGTTGCAAACTTTCTTCATACCTTCCATTCTTCTCTGCACTGGAATGCTGACCTCTGTCATCCTTTGCAAACTGTGGGTGACTTCCATTGCCATCATCATTATGATCATCAACACCTCCATTCTTCTCTACACTTGAATACCGACCTCTATCATCCTTTGCAAGCTGTGGGTGACTTTCATTGCCATCATCATTATGGTTGTTATCAACACCATCAACAAGAACTGGATGAATGCTCACATTTTTCTTAGGACTGAACAGACAGCCATAATACCAATTACAGTCAATGATAGAGACATCACGATGGAGCAGAATCTGAGGATCCAAGATTGAAGCCATCTAAATGATAAAAATACAGAATTTGTTTCTTCTTTACTGTAAACTCTTCAATTTCTATCAGGTTTTCCCTGTAACTAGATGACTTTTAATAAGGACTTCGATGTTAAATGATTTTTCTCATGGGCTGTAGAATTTTCTTTTTGGTTCAAATCAAGGAATTTACGAGGAAGGAGCATGAGGCTTATCAATCTTGAATTTGTTCCGAATAAAACAGTACAAGTTCTGTTTTCTATGGGCATTTTCTTTAAAACTAAGTGCACCCGATCAACAATTTCTTCTAACCTTTTTGTTTTCTAATTAAATTGTAACACTGAGCTTGGTCCAGCAAAGTCAGAAGATATCGTGGAAAATGTCTTTTGGCCAATAAAAACCAAATGTGTGATGCATTGCAGAAGCTACCAGGAGTACCTAGAAACGAAGACCTTGACTTTTGATCACAACGTTGCATAAAAACGGTTCATGCACTCCATGTTGTCATATAAATGCATGGAAGTTGTCTCTGAAAGTACCTCCCAAACAACCTAATTGATTAAAAATGTGTGGTAAAAATTATGGGTCATATTTCTTAAATAGGTTATCAAGATTTTTTTTATGGGGGAAACTCGGGTTTTTAATCTAGTCCGGGAGACCATAAGGTTTGCGAACTCAGTGGTCTAGGGAGCAACTCGGGTTTTTAGCCTAGTCCAAGGGACCACAAGGCCTAAGAGCTCAGCGGCCCAGCAACGGTTTGAACCTTAGTGGTCGTCTCACCAACAAAGTATTTCTACTGCATTGCAGCACTGAACGACTCGGGTTTTCAAGATAACAATGAAATAAATTAGGTTAAGTAAACAAATCTAATTGTTTGAATAATTGTAATAAATTTTATGTGTCTACATTAGGATTAGGGTATTTTGTTTTAAAATGATAATAGAGAATATGTTGATATTGTTTTGAATCTATTTATCATTGTTATAAAAACATCTATATTAAAATAAATTGGTGAATTAGTCTTGAATTGTGTAAGTTCTTTCTCGATTGTTGCAACCCTAATACAACCTGTGGAATTGATATGTTGAATGGGTGCATAATAATTGAATGACTTCACCTTCTTCAAATCTAAATCTATCATGGTGGTGTTTATAGACATCCCTTAGTAGTTTGTCAATTTGATTGGTGAATAGGTTCTTCTGCTTCAATCCCCATGGTAAGCCAAATTGATGATGATGAATAATATTGAACACAACATTTGCAAACACTTAGATGTGCTATATAATAAATATGTAGAGTTGATGCTTTATTACCCTACAGAAGTTAAGGTGTCCAATTATTTTTTTGTTTCTTGCCTCTATTAACTAGACAATCAATTAATTGCAAATTTAATGTCTTTGCCAAGTTAGTTCATGTAATAACTAGTAGAAAGGAGCGAAAAAGTTGGAATTTGAATTATGGGGTCATTATTGTGTTCCTATGGATTGAACAAATTCGATCCCACATCACTTGAAAATGAACCAAAGGGATAATGTGATGATGTTGAGGCAAGGAAGCAATGTGCTATAAAAAGTGCAAATAAGGATGAATATTGGCAAACAAAGTCTTAGTGCAAGTAGAGGTGAAATGAAAGTGGAAAGGGATTAGACCACAAGCCGAACCAAACACAACAACCTATCATTTTTTCAAATGTTATTGCATTAATACATTCTAGTCAAGAAGGGAAATAAATTACATAAGAGATGGCATAGGTATACTAATTTCACCATTAAATTCTCCCCCCAATTTGATGTGCATGTGAATATGACATGAGCATGCATTTCAAAATATAGATGTTCTTAGCCAACATGAGAAGTAAATATTTAAACACTCATAAAAAGATATTGATCTGCATAAAGTAATAGATTCTTTTTGTACTCTCCTTGATATGGGTGCTTCTATTGGCATTAGGTTGTCATTGATGTCAACCGGTATGGAATGGTCACCGGTGAGTGAATAGTCATGTCAACCAGTATAAAGGATAGAGTGTGTAAGTAGACAGAAAAGGTATGTTACCAGAACACATGAACTGCAACATCTACCGGTAAGCAGGACCACCAGTAAGCAAGAAAAGGATAACAGGGATGTGATCACCGATATACAAAGAGAAGTATAATGCAACTAGTAAATGGACTTAGTGGATGGACCAGTGTGTTTGATGGCAGATCAACTTGATCCACCGACGGAGAAGAGGTTAGCAGGCATGAAGGTCTGTCGGTGAGGTTAGGTTATACCGGTAAGGTGAGTTGAATCGGTAGTGAGTCTTGGTCGGTGAAGGATGTCAAACCGACATAGAAGTCTAAAGATTATGCCAAACCGACTTTGTAGTATGAGCAGAGGTGGATGTCGACAAGGATGACAGGTGGACACCAGGTGGCAAGCACGCAGAGGTCGGTGAAGTGTTCATCGACGTGGTAGTTGACAAGTAGGTCGACATTAATGGAGAACCCACAAATCATGGGACGATGGTAGGATGTTGCGGCTCGAGGGAGATAGAGTGGCAAGGTGATTGAACTGATCTTGCAGGACGATATGATCTGTGTGCTCCTTGGTTGAAGGAAACAGCTGAGCCTTTAATGGTGATTAACTGAGCAACGCCGAAAAGCATGTTGTAGACATCCAAAAATAAAAAACGCACATTGGAAGGCGACGAGATGGTGGTGTTGATTGATGTGATGCAGGTCTTCGTTCGAGGCGATGAGATCTGATAAGATTTGATGTGAATTTCGTGCATGGTGGAAAACCCTAGCGCACCATCATTTGAATGTTTCTTTTGGCGGGAACCTTTAGACATAAATATATGGACTAAAGACTGAAGTGATTGATGTTGGATGCCATTTGTGAGAGAAGTGAGTGTTTATGCAAGCAGAGAGAAATCAGTTTGAAAAATATCTCATTGAAAATCAGAGTGTTTGAGTGTTAGCTGAACCAGTGAGAGGCTCTAACCGACAGAGACAAAGTAATCGGTGAACTATTATAGTCTTAATAGTCAAGTGTACGGGTAGGGATTGAATGGTTAGGAAGGCATCCAAGTGTGGTACTATGCACGGTGAGGTTCGGAGAAAGAGAAGAAAGGAAGAGAATAATCGGTAAGTGATCACAGAGAGAAATCTGACAACCAGTAGTGGAAGAACTGGTGAAACAGAGAAGGTTGGTAACCAACAGACGTCAGTTGATCAAGTGTTGCAAAACTCATTTGCAACAAGGTATTATCATTGCATTAAATTGTATTTCATTGTATTACATCGAGTTGGTGCTTGGTGCAGGGGTTGGTGCTCGTTGGGTTGGGGCCCTAAATCAGTAGGGGTTGGTGCTCCTTGGGTTGGTGCCCTAAATAATTGCAATCCATTATTTTATTGTGAGGCTGGATTGGAGTAGTAGACTCCAACAGTATTTCTCTCCGAGGTTTTTTGCATACTGGATTTTCCTCGTATATCTGGTATTGTGAGTTGTGCATTTGTATGTTTTCCTTTTTGATATCCTCTCATATCTTACCAGTTTGATTGCTTAGTGCTTAGGTTGTTAGCCGATACTCAAAGCTTGGTTTAAAAGGTAAAGATACCCCCCCCCCTCTCAGTGGTATATTGTGTTCAACAATTGGTATCAGAGCCTTAGGTTCCCGGTTGGTATTCTCTAGCTTGGGTAGATTCTTGTCAAAGAACACAATAGCAAGAAATGATTCCACCTCCTCAAAAGCCCCCATGTTTGATGGAACTAACTATGCCTTCTAGAGCAGAAGAATGGAAACATATCTGTCCTCCCTAGGTTTTGAAGTTTGGATGTCTGTTAAGAATGGGTATACTATCCTTAGTGTTCCTCCCATAGATCTAGATGATAAGGAGGAGTATGAGAGAAATGCAAAGGCTAAACATGCTATTCTAAGTAGATTGTCAGATAATGAGTTTGTCAGGGTCATGCACTACTCATCCACCAAGGAGACTTCGGATAAATTGCAGAGATTATTTGAAAGAGATGCCAAAGTCAAAGAGGTCATGTTGCAATCACTAAGAGGTTATCTTGAAGGCTTGAAGATGAAAGATGAAGAAAAGATTGCAAAATACCTTCACAAAGTAGATGAAACTGTGAACACAATCAGAGGACTTGGAGAAGAAATTGTTGATGAAATTATTGTCAAAAAGGTACTTAGATCACTCACATCTAAGTATGATACTAAGGTCTCTGCTATAGAGGAATCCAAGGATATGAAAACCTTCATAATGGATGAGTTATTTGGCTCCTTAACTGCTTATGAGATGAGGACAGCCAGAGAAGGATCTTCAAGGAAAGAGGATGCTTTCAATTCTATCAAAAAGGGCATGGAAGAGGTTGCTCACAAAGGATCCTGTGAAGACTCGGATGCAAAGGTAGAAAAAATTTTCAGAAATCTCAAGAGAGGATCTAGTAAGTATAAAGGAAAGTTACCACTCAAATGCTTCAACTATGGTAAAATTGGACACTTTGCTGCAAAATGTCCCTATAAAGAAATTGGTGGAGATGAGAAAAGGAGTTTTGGCAGATTTGTCGGTAAAGACAAAGAGAAGAAAGTCTACTAGTAAGGAAGAAGAAGCTACCAGAAGAAGAACAACCTATATACTATTGAGGATGATTCCTTAGATGAAGAAAGTGCATCAGAAGATGACTGCCATGAGAATGAAAGAGAAGTTAATCTCTTTATGGCACTAGATGAACCGGTTGGTGAAGATGAGGAAGAAGAAGAAGACATTGAAGTTGAAGTGGATCTAGAAGTTGAGCTCATAAGTGCTCTTGAGGAGTTAAGTAAGACAAGAAGAGAACTCAAGAAGGTCAAGCTTGCTGCAACAGAAGAAGAAGATCTCTTGAAGCAATCCCTGGATGAGTCCAATCAAGTTATTTCCAACTTGAAACTCCAGTTGGAAGAAATTAAGAGGATATGTGAAGTTACATCCTCTGATTTGATGAAGAAGGAGAAGGTGCATCAAAACCTAGAAGAAGAAGTTGTGAAGCTCATAAAGGAGCTTGAAAAGAGTAAGGATGAACTGAAAATGAGGAGCAAATATGAGGGAACACTGAAGCTTTGGACAAGATGTTGAACAATCAAAAGCATTCAAAAGATACCAGTGGCTTAGGATTTGAAGAAGGACAAAGTTCAAACAGCAAAGACACATCCGGTAAGGAGATATAGTTCACTTCTTCAAGTGAAGGTGGAGAGAAGAAAACATTCATAGTAAGAAAGGATAGTGATAAGAAGACTTATGTAGAAGTTGCAAGAAACCGCCCTGCAAACCGGTATGCTTGATCAATGTACAAGAGACCACATTCAGTGTACCGAAATATAGATTATAGGAACAAAACAATGGTTGATCATGAAGGATTAACTAGAGTCGGTAACTTGAAAGGAAGACCCCTGGTGAGATAAATGTTTGCAGGATCAAGGCAACCAAACTGGTATGTATCAAACTTTCATGGCTATTGTTACCAGTCCAACAAATTTGGGCATAGGATAGCTGACTGTAGATTGATGCATAAGCCCACTATGAGTTATGAAAGTAGAAACTCTTTTGCTGCACTCCGAGAGATGAGTATCATCTACTATCAATGTAATGGATTGGGTCATAGGAGTTAGGAGTGTAGGAGAAGTCAACCAGTTTCCTACAATAATTTTTCAAACTCATCATTTAATATGAATGAGTAGTGTTATAATTATCATGAGTTTGAACATATTGCAAAGCATTGTAAGAACATGAAAATCAAGCAGAAGAGGATAGCTCTTGATCAGGTATCGATAGCCAAACCAGAGCATAAAATTGTAGTTGACAAGAAGGAAACTCAACCGGTTCGAGTTGAGAAAGAAAAGGACAAAGCAGAATCAAGTCTGATTGTGCAGACTGCCCTACATGAAAAAAGAAGAAACTTGTGGGTTGTAGACAATGGTTGTTCCAACCACATGATCGGTGATAAAAAGAAATTTATCAAGCTTGAAGATTGGAATGGAGGCTCAGTAAGATTTGGAGATAATTCCTCCATAAAGATAAAAGGAAAAGACACTTTGAATATAGATGGCAGATTGAAGGCACATGATGTTTATTACATGGAAGGGATAAATCACAATTTGTTGAGTGTGAGCCAAATGTGTGACAAAGGTTATAAATTCACCTTTGACTCTATCGATTGTTAGATAAAGAAGGAGAGTATCGATTAGGTTGTAGCAGAAGGTAAGAGAACAGATGGAAATGTATACAATCTGAAAGAATGTTTTGAATCCCAATGCATGATGGCACAAGTGGATGAGAGTTGGTTATAGCACAAGAGATTAGGCCACATAAATTTTGATAATCTAGTTGCAGTAAGTAAAAAGGGCTCTGTGAGAAATATACCACCAATTATCAAACCGGTAAGCATATTTTGTGATGAATGTGTGAAAGGAAAGCAAACTAAAGTGACCTTCAAGATAAAAGAACACAACACCTCAAGACCACTTGAACTTGTACATACAGTTCTGTGTGGTCTGACTAGGACAAGAGCTCTTGCCGTTGAGAGATACTTTATGCTCTTCATTGATGACTACTCAAGAATGACATGGGTCACTTTCCTACATGATATGGCAAGAACCATGTTGAATGAGGCAAGTTTACCGGATTTGTATTGGAAGAAAGTGGTTCATACTACAACATATACTTTGAACCGGGTTCAGTTGAGAACAAACAACAATATGACACCTTATGAACTGTGGTATGACCAGAAACCATCTGTCAAATACTTCAAATTATTTGGAAGTAAATGTTTTATCACGAGAGACTTGGATGGTTTAGGTAGTTTTGATTCCAGGAGTGATTAAGGGATCTTCCTTGGTTACTCAACTCACAATAAGGCCTACAAATGCTACAACAAAAGACTAAAAAGATTCATTGAGATTGTGTATGTAAGAGTTGATGAGAATATGCATAAAGGAAGACAAGCACAAGTGAACTAGTATGATGATTTTGGTGATGAAGGTGAAGAAGATCAGTCAGAAAATGAACTAGAAGAAGCATCCAATAAGGTCCCTAACCAGTATGTGCAGAAAAAACACCCGGAAGAGCGGATTTTAGGTAACAAGAGTGATGATGTGCAAACTAGAAGAAGACTTGCCCGGAATGATCAACAAGTCAATTTCTGCCTCATGACTAAAATGGAACCTAAGACATTCAATGAGGCTAGCAAAAGTTAGAAATGGATGGATGCAATGGAAGAAGAGTTGGAGTAGATTGAGAAGGAAAAGACTTGGGAATTAGTCCCTAGACCGGTAAACAAGAACATCATTGGCACCAAATGGGTCTACCAGAACAAGATGAATGAAGAAGGTAAAATTGTTAGGCATAAAGCTAGACTTGTGTGCAAGGGTTACTCTCAAGTAGAGGGCATTGATTTTGAAGAAACATTTGTATCGGTAGCTAGACTAGAAGAAATTAGGATGTTTTTAGCTTTTTCTGCCTACAAGGGTTATAAAGTATATCAAATGGATGTGAAATCTACTTTCCTCAATGGAAATTTAGAAGAGGAAGTATACATGGAACAACTGGAAGGTTTTCTACTACATGATAATGAAACCTTTATGTTCCAGTTGAAGAAAGCATTGTATAGGTTGAAGCATGATCCTAGAGCATGGTACTCAAGGCTAGATAAGTATATAAAGGAGAAAGGGTTTAGAAAAGGAAGTGCATACAACAATTTGTATGTTAAAGCAAAAGGAAACCACATGATTATTGTGGTTGTGTATGTGGATGACATCATTTTTGGAGGTAACAAGGACACCTTATGAAAGGACTTTGGTGATTAGATGAAAAAAGGATTTGAGATGTCCATGCTTTGAGAGTTGTCATTTTTCTTGGTTTGCAGGTTTCACAACGAGACAAGTGAATTTTTGTCTCTCAAAGGAAGTATGTCCGAGACATGTTGAAGAAATTCCAAATGGAAGACAAAAAACTAGTAAGTAACCCCATGGTGACCAGATGCAAACTGAGCAAGAATGATGAGTCATCGGTAGTGGATGAGGCCTTGTATAGATCCATGATTGGCAGTTTATTGTATCTTACCACTTCTAGACTGGATATAGTGCAGACAGTGTGTATGATGGCTAGATTTCAAGCAACACCTAAGCAATCACATATGAATGCAGTCAATAGAATTTTTAGGTACCTGCAGGGGACACTCAATTATGGATTATGGTACCCTAAACAAGGGGAATTTACTTTGGAAGCATACACAAATGCTGACTGGGCAAGATGCATTGATGATCAGAAGAGCACAAGTGGTGGTGCATTCTTCCTAGGTGATTGGTTGGTCTCATGGCACAACAAGAAGCAGGATTCAATTTCTCTATCTACTGTGGAGGAAGAATATATTGGTGTTGCCACATGTTGTTCTTAGGTGTTATGGATGAAGTAGACTCTCAAGGATATTCAGGTAGAGATCTTTGATCCTATTCCCATCCGGTGTGACAATTCAAGTGCCATCAACATATCAAAGAACTCAGTTATGTACTCAAGGACAAAACACATAGCCATCAAATACCATTTTCTTAGGGAGGTAAAAGAGCAAGAAGTCATGATGGAATATGTCCCTATAGGAGAACAAGTGGCAAACATCTTCACCAAACCAACCCTGGTAAGGACTTTTGAGTACTTGAGACACAAGTTGGGAGTTGTGTCACATGCCTCCTACACTTAATTTTGTAAGGAGGTATATGGTTTAGGGGGAGTTCATAGCAGCATCTATATCTCTTGAACCACATTCTGATCATAAGGAAAGTTCAAGATTTTATGTCTCAATACCGGTTGTAATCACAAAGAGGGGATTTGACTAAGGAGGAGTACCCTTAGTCTAATCAGTTAAAGATGGGTCAAAGGGGGAGAATAAACCGTATAATGAAATACCCTGACCCTTTGTCATTGTGTCAAAGGGGGAGAAATCTATCAGTGTGGAAACTTGTAGGTGTGTTGACATCAATGCCAAAGGGGGAGATTGTTGGCATTGGGCTATCATTGATGTCAATCGGTATGGAATGGTCACTAGTGATTAAGTAGTGATGTCAACTGGTATGAAGGATGGAGTGTGTAAGTAGATAGAAAAGGTATGTTATCGGTACAAATGAAGTGCAACATCTACCGGTAAGAAGGACCACCAGTAAGCAAGCAAAGGATAACATGGATGTGATCATTAATGCCAGGTGTGCTGACATCAATTTCAAAGGGGGATATTGTTGGCATTAGGTTGTCATTGATGTCAATCAGTATGGAATGGTCACCGGTGAATAAGTAGTGATGCCAATTGGTATGAAGGATGGAGTGTGTAAGTAGATAGAAAAGGTATGTTATCAATACACATGAAATGAAGCATCTAATGGTAAGCAGGACCACCGGTAAGAAAGCAAAGGATAACAAGGATATGATCACTGGCATACAAAGAGAAGTATAATGCAATTGGTAAATTGACTTAGTAGATGGACCAGTGTGTTTGATGGTGGATCAAGTTGATCCACTGACAAAGAAGAGATTAGCAGGTATGAAGGTCCATCAATGATGTTAGGTTATACCGGTAAGGTGAGTTGAACTGGTAGTGAGTCTTGGTCGGTGAAGGATGTCAAACCAACATAGAATTCTGAAGATTACGCCAAACTGACTTTGCAGTCTAAGTAGAGGTGGATGTTGACAAGGATGACAGGTAGACACCAAGTGGTGAGAATGCAGAGGTCAGTGAAGTGTTCATCGATGTGGTAGTTAACGAGTAGGTCAACAATAATGGAGAACCCGCAAATCATGGGATGATGGCAGGATGTTGCGGCTCGAGAGAGATAGAGTGGCAAGGTGATTGAACTGATCTTGTAGGATCATATGATCCTTGTGCTCATTGGATGAAGGAAATAGCTGAGCCATTAATGATGATTGACTAAGAAATGTCGAAAAGCATGTTGCACACATCCAAAAATAGAAAACGCACATTGGAAGGCAAGGAGATGGTGGTGTTGATTGATGTGATGCAGGTCTTCGTTCAAAGAGATGAGATCCAATCAGATTTGATGTGTATTTTGTACATGGTGGAAAACCCTAGCACACCACTTTTTCAATGTTGGTTTTGGCGGGAACATTCAGACATAAATATGTGGACTGAAGGCTAAAGTGATGTTGGATGCCAGTTGTGAGAGAAGTGAGTTTTTTTGCAAGAAGAGAGAAATGAGTTTGAGAAATATCTCGCTAAAAATCAAAGTGTCTGAGTGTTAGTTGAACCGGTGAGAGGTTCTAACCGACAGAGACAGAGTAACCGGTGAACTATTATAGTCTTAACAGTCAAGCGTACCGGTAGGGATTGAACGGTTAGGAAGATATCCAAGTGTGGTACTGTGCAGGGTGAGTTTTAGAGAAAGAGAAGAAAGGCAGAGAATAACCGGTAAGTGATCAGAGAGAAATCTGACAACCGACAGTGGAAGAACTGGTGAAATAGAGGAGGTTGGTAACTGGAAAACATCAGTTGATCAGGTGTTACAAAACTCATTTGCAACAAGGTGCTATCATATCATTAAATTGTATTTTATTGTATTACACCTCGTTGGTGCTTGGTGCAGGGGTTGGTGTCATTAGGTTGGTGCCCTAAATTAGTAGGGGTTGGTGCTCCTTGGGTCAGTGCCCTAAATCATTGTAATCCAATGTTTTATTGTGATTTTGGATTGGAGCAGTAGACTCCAGCAACATTTCTCACCGAGGTTTTTCCCATAATGGGTTTTCCTCGTATATCTGATGTTGTGAGTTGTGCACTTGTGTGTTTTTCTTTTTGATATCCTCTCATATCTTACCAGTTTGATTGTTTAGTCCTTAGGTTGTTGACCGGTACTCAAAGCTTGGTTTAAAAGGTAAAGATTTCTTAGGAACCAGTGATTCACCCCCCTTTCAGTGGTACATTGTGTTCAACAGCTTCATCCAAACCTACAAAATAAAAAAAGTGCAATGAGTAGCCTCTACCACAAATTCAAGATAAGAACAAACTACACAATTATTTAATTATTTATGGGCATGTGCACCAAGATGGGGGACCAAAAAGATGCCAAATTTTCTTTTTTCCTAAATGAAGCCATTTGGTGTGCACTAAATAGGTTACTCACCATATTTGGCATGCACTAAATAGGTTTGGCATACCAAGCCTAAGGTTTAATTACACCAAATCTATTTGGTGAGCACCAAATTTGGCACTAGCCAAATGTTTTTTCATTAGATTAAATCTCTCCCTCTCTCTCTCAACAAGATTATATACATTAAATCACATTTCAACGTCTTTTTCCCTTCTTATACTTTAAGTTATGTTTCATGTGTATATTGGAGGGATGTTTCAGAGTGGTTTCAGATCTCTAGGAGTTATAATATAGGTTCTAGGTTTTAGATGATCATTTAAATTTCAGAATTGAATTTCAATAATCAACATGCTCCTATCAGCATTCTCTCACTCTTTCCATCTTACTCTTTGTATCTCCCCCAAACTCTAGACCTATAGATCTCTCTCTATCACACTTCTTTTGTCCCCTTTCTACCTCTCTATATCTCACTCTCTCCTCTCTCCCCAAGATGTAGCACTACCTCTTTACCTCTCTCTCTTACCCTTCACTCTCTACTATATGTCTCCTCTCCCTCTTTATAGACCCCCCTCACTCCCTCCCTACCTCTATTTATCTAGGTATTTCCCATCCTTTCTCTCTCTTACCTCACCTTGCCTCCTTACTCCATCTCTATACCTTCCCCCCTCTCTCCTATTTCCCTCTTATTGTTTCTCTCTCCTCTCTTAATTCTGTCAAGCACTACCTCTCCCTCCAACCCTCTCTCTTTCCCCATCCCTAGGTATCTCCTTTCCTCAATATTTATCTCTCTACCTCTCCCTCCCTATCTCATTACCCACATCTCTCTCCTCTATCTCTCTCACCTTTATATTTCCTCTCTCTCTCTCTCTCTCTCTCTCTCTCTCTCTCTCTCTCTCTCTCTCTCTCTCTCTCTCTCTCTCTCTCTCTCTCTCTCTCTCTCCATCTTTATATGTCTACCTCTCCCTCCTTGTCTCATTACCCACCTCTCTTTCCCCAAGGTCTATCACTCCTCTCTCCCTAGGCTCTAGGTCTCTCACCTTAATATCTCTCTCCTCTCTATTTATTTCCCACTCTCTCCACCTCTATCTCTCTTCCTCCTTACTGGCCTTTCTCTCTTTGTGAACTTATCTCTCTCATAGTATTCTCTCTCCCTCACCTCTCTATGTCTCTCAATCACTCCCTATCTACCTCTTCCTCCCTCCTTAGTTCTTTCTCTCCTCTTCTCTCCCCCTCCTCTTCTATCCCCCTTTATCTATCTAACCCCTCTCTTTCCCCATATAGGTCTCACCTCTCTATTTGTCCCTCTCAAGTTCTATCTCTCCATACAAATAGAGAAATGAGAGATCTAAAGGGCAAGAGAGAGGTGAGAGACCTAGATGGGTAGAGAGAAGGGTGAGATAGATAGAGGGGGATAGAAGAGGAGAGAGGACATGACCTAGAGATGGGAGGGAGAGAGAAGAACAAAGAGAGAGGCATAATGAGGCAAGAAGGGAGAGAGAGGTAGATAGGGATTAAGATACCTAGAGAGGGAAGAGGTAGAGAGGTAAGGGATAAAAATAATAAAATGAGACAAAGAATTTCACAAACAGAGAGAGAGAGAGAGAAGGGGGTAAGGAGGCAAGGAGAGAGGTGGAGAGGGAGAGAAACAACTAGAGAGGGTATAGATATAGAGGTGAGATACCTAGAGCCTAGGGAGAGAAAGGTGAAGGGGGAGGGAGAGAGGGGTAAGAGACCCATACCCATTTATGAACTCTCTCATCTTCTCTCTCTCACCCTAGGTCTCACCTCTATATCTCTCCACTCTCTAGTTATTTCCCACCCTCTTTCTCTCTTTGTGAACTTATCTCTCATTTTCTTCTCTCCCTCACTCTCCATCTCTCCTCTCTCTAGGTCTCTTAGTCACTCCCTATCTACCTCTCCCTCCCTCCCTCCTTATTCCTCTCTTTATCATGTTCTTCTCTCTCTCCCTCATCTATGTAGACCTAATAGCCTCTCCTTCTCTTGTATAGAGTTTAGGTAATAGGGTGTGGGATATATTTTTTAGGGTATAGGGTTGAGGATATTTCTAGTATTGATACTTCCCTCTATCTCTCCATGTTCCTCTCGCTCTCTTTCTTCTCTCTCACCTACCTCTCCCCTCTCTAGGTCTCTCTTTCTTCTCTCTCAACTATCTCTCCCCTCTCTAGGTATCTCTTTCTTCTCTGTTACCTACCTCTCCCCTCTCTAGGTCTCTCTCTCCCTCTCTATCTCTGCCTCCCTCCTTATCCCCATAACTATCCCCCCCACTCTCTTATTTTCTCTCTCTATTTTCCAAGTCATCACCTCTCCCCTACCCTCTCTCTCATCTATGTGTTTCTACCTGTTAGAGTAAAAGGTATTAGTTTACTTAATTAATTAAATCATATTGATTTAGTAATTAAGTCATCTTTTCTCTATTTCACTTAAGATAAATTTAGGAAGATAAACTTAGAAATATTAATAATTAATTCATTATTAATTATTAATTGGTTTTAGGGTTTTCCCTTTTTAGGTTTGATCTCCTTTTATAAGGATTGATCCCTTTTGTAATTCATTATCTAATTATCATTATTGCATTATTTTTGGCTAGAATTTCAAAGAAATCTTTGTGTTTTGTGAATCTTCCATTGTTGTGATAGGTTATTTGCATGCAGGTGTTCATTGGGTTCTATGAGGTTGTATTTCACAACTTTAACATGGTATCAGAGCTTCAGACCTGAGGCTTTCCTATTCTTCAGATTGGGAGATTCTACCTATAGCAAGTCTACTGTGCAATTTGGGTTGATTTGGACCTCACCATTGAATCTAGAACATGTCAAATAGTCAAGATTGATCTTTTATTTGTCAATTTTTTATTCACGGAGCTAGATCTGTGAGGATTTGAAAATTCAGCTTTTTTTGTGATCCAAGGGGGCGCCTAGTTTTTGGAGAAATTTGGGAAAAAAAGGATGTCATGGTTGGCTTTCAGAGGTCGATTTGATTAATTTTGATATATAATTCGATATAATTTGGCATCGGAGGCAAAAAAAAATTGTTTTTTTGGGTCGTACGACCCTCTGTACGGAATTGTGTGGCATGTAAAAAAATAAAATTTACCGATGGTTTAATAAATGGTTTTTTATTAAACTGTCGGTGGTATAAACACCACCCACAAACCTATGGTGGTTTCCCTAACTGCACGGCCTATGGCAGTTAACAAACTGTCGGCAGCATAAATTGCCAACGGTGTCTGAAACATCGTCGCCTCACTCCTCAACCACGTCTCCCTCACATCGCTAGCCCACCGTCATGCCTCCTCCATCGGGGATACACTCTACCTCCACCATCATGTCTCCTCCAATAGCCAACCACTAGCTGAGCCGCCTATGCATAACCAGTGGACCTGAAAAAAAAATTGAACCTTTTTTAAGCCTATTGGGTTTTTTTTGAGATATTGGGAGCAAACAGAGGCATTTTTCGACAAACCATATATCGTTAGAAATATCTTTCCGAGCCGGATCCATTTTTGGAGGTATTTTTTTTATATTTTGCACTTTTTCTACATTTACTGCCATCCAAAGTCAGAACTTCTTTTTGGCACTTCTGGGGGCATATCTTTTGCATACAAACTCTATTTTTTGCAAATGAATAGGCGTTGGAAAGGTATTGGAATGCTCTATCCAGATAAGAAGATTATTTTATCAAAAAAATAATCAAGTACACATAAATGTTTCAGAAGTTATTTTTGCTTCTTCAGCTTTTTAGCTTTCAAAATTGTATTGGGGTTTGGTTTTTCTGTTGTGGGGGGGTATATTTTTATTGCCTTTTGTATTATCATATCAGAAATTAGAATCTTCTCTCCATAAAAACATTTCAAAACCATAAACATCATGGTGGATACTTCTTCATGTGACCATCTTACACCACACAATTATCATACCTGGAAAGCACATATGACAAGACTTCTCATGTCTAAGGGGTTATGGTCTTGTTTGGATGAGGTTCGACCTCTCTTGATAAGACCCTTTGAGTTTCTACAACATATGAAAAGAATGGATGAAGCCATGGGTTTAATATCCTTATATGTTACAGATAGTGTTCTTTTTCACCTGGAGGGATGTCTAACCCCTCGAGATATATGGACTAAGTTTCATGATCTTTTTGGCACCATTAATCAGTTCAAGGCACTTCAGATTGAGGCAGAATTGACCACCTTGGCACCTGATTCTTTTCCTTCTATTGAGGATTTCTTGATGAAATTCAAATCATTGTTACAGGGTTGTGGTAAGACCAAGACAAACATCGAGTGTATATGCTTATATAGATTTGATGGATTTTACACTGCAGATGATATAGGTTCATTTTTTATAGTACATGTAAACACAGTGAGAAGACTTTGGCATGAGCATTTTGGCCATGTCAATTATAGATATCCATAGCAAATGAGCACACAGGCACTAGTGGTTAGGCTCCCACAAATTTTTTATAGTGATGGTGTTTGTCGAGGTTGTGTACTTGGAAAACATCATCGGGATTATTTTCCTATCAGTGGGTCTCCACATGCTATGGAACCCTTGGAGTTGGTACATAGTGACCTCATGTCAATTTTGACTCCTTTTTCAGGGGCTAGATATGTGCTCACATTTATTGATGACTTATCCAGATGTACATGGGTGTACTTTCTTAAGTACAAGCCTGATGTCTTTGATTCATTTTGAATCTTTAGGAAATTTGTGGAGAAGCAATCTGGACTTTCTATCAAGAGGATATGCACAGATAATGGGGGTTGTATGTGAATCAAGCCTTCAAATATTTTTTCACTGAGCATGGTTTGCAACATCAGTTTACAGTTCCCTATACCCCTCAGCAAAATTGTGTTGCTGAGAGAAAGAACAGGACTTTACAAGAGATGACCAATTGTATGATTCAGTCATGGTCTATGGATTCTTCTTTTTGGGTTGTGGCAGTCAGTTGTGCCACTTATATTTAGAATTAGATGCCTCATATGGCATTACAACATATGGCTCCTAAGGAGGCTTGAAACCATGTAAAGCCTGATGTTTCTACATTTTGAGTATTTGGTTGTGAGGCTTGGGCATTTATTCTTGATGCTCAGAGGAAAGCCATGGAGAGGAAAATTCAACCACTCATATTTGTTGGCTACTGTGAGGATGTAAAGGCATACACATTGTTTGATCCTGATTTCAGAGAGGTCTTGTTTCGATGGGATGTCCAGTTTGATGAGCTCTTCACTCCACGAGATTCTCCTTCACCAGCTTCTCCCTCACTACCTACTCCTCCCTCTTCATCTCTTGAGGATTATTTATCTCTTTAGGATGATACAGATGTTGATCCACCACCCCCACCACCACCAAAACTACAAAAATTTTCTAGGTGGGCCCTCTTTACTATAGAGGCAACTAGATCTATGGTAGGTGACCCTTTAGATACCCATTGTAGACAATCACATACTTCAGGTGCTAGTCTCTTGAGTCATTCCATTTGGGATGATCCTCTAAGGTTTTCAGAGGCGACGAGTCAGCCTAAGTGGGATAGGGCTATGGATGAGGAGTATTCTTCTTTGATGAAGAATCATACTTGGGATCGTTGTTCTCTTCCTAAGGGAAGAAAGTTGGTTTGGTGCAAGTGGGTGTATCATACCAAGTATGTTGCAGATGGTTTGAAAGATAGGTACAAAGCACATCTTGTTGCAAAGGGGTTTTTTCAAGTTGAGGGTATTGATTACTCTAAGACCTTTTGTCTTGTTGCTAAGATGAATTCTATTCACTTTGTACTATCCCTTGCACCTTCACAGGGATGACTAACTTTTCAGATGGATGTGAATAGTGCCTTCTTGCATGAAGACTTACATGAGGAGATCTATATGGAGCAGGCTCAAGGGTTTGTGCAGGACACTTCTTTGGTTTGCAAACTTAGGCGTTCATTATATGGTCTCAAACAAGTGCCTCGGGCTTGGTATGAGAAGATGGACTCTTTTTTGTTCTCCTTTCACTTCACTCGCTGTCATTTTGATCCCACAATTTACATCCAGTGTCTAGAGGGTGACTTTTTAATTCTTGTGCTATATGTTGATGATCTTATTATTACAAGTAGCTCATCCTCTATGATTCAAAGTGTTCAATGAGCTTTGACGGAGCAATTTGAGATGGCAAATATCGGTCTTTTGCACTATTTTCTTGGTCTACAGGTTGTTCAATCTTCGGATGGGATTTCCATTTATCAGCAAAAGTATGCTCTTAACATGCTCCAGAGATTTGGTATGCTTTATTTCAAGCTTGCCCCCACACCATTTCAGTCAGGTATTGTTTTGTCCTCCACTTTCTCTACTCCTTTAGTAGATTCTACATTATACAGGCAGTTGGTTGGTATTTTGTTGTACCTAAGGTACATTCAGGGCACTTTATAATATGGAATTCACTACACATCAGGGGCTCCTCACATAGTTGGATTCACTGACTCAGATTGGGCTGGTGATGTCGATGATCGGAAGTCTACTTATGGCTTTGTGTTCTGTCTTGGTTCTGGTCCTATCACATGGTATTGCAAGAAGCAATCTAATATTGCATTATCATCTACAGAGGCTAATTACCGAGCAGCGGTGTTATCTAGCCAGGAGATTGTATGGATTCAATAGTTGTTGACAAAGTTCATATTTTCTCCTAATAGTCCCACACGTCTTTGGTGCAACAATCAGAGTGTCATACACATTTCCTGCAATCCAGTGGAGCATAAACATATGAAGCAAATTGAGATCCACATGCACTTCATTAGGAAGTTAATTCTGGATGGTTCACTCATCTTGGAGTATATTCCTATAGAGGAGCAGGTTGTTGATATCTTCACGAAACCTTCGACATCATTGCACTATCTTCAATTGTGCTCTATGCTCGGGGTGAAGGAAGTTGTCCTTGGGAGGTCTTTGTGAGGCCTTCCTTCCTTCATGTTTTCTAGCATGCCTTCATCTCTTTTAGGAGAGGAGTTTTTTCTCATTGGATTTTCTCCTTTTTCTCCATTTTATAGAGATTTGTTTGTACTTGGGTACCTCATCAGGCCTTGTTGTTGGGACCCATTTTTTCTTTCATGCATCTAGTCCTTAGTTGTTTTTTAGCTTCTCCCTAAATTCATCTTAAGGGGGGTGTTAGAGTAAAAGTTATTAGTTTACTTAATTAAATCAATCATATTGATTTAATAATTAAGTCACCTTTTCTCTATATCACTTAAGCTAAATTTAGGAAGCTAAACTTAGGAATATTAATAGTTAATTCATTAATAATTATTAATTGCTTTTAGGGTTTTCTCTTTTTAGGTTTGATCTCCTTTTATAAGGATTGGTCCCTTTTGTAATTCATTATTTGATTATCATTATTTCATTCTTTTTGCTCTAGGTTTTCAAAGCAATATTTGTGTTTTGTGAATCTTCCATTGTTGTGACAAGTTATTTGCATACAGGTGTTCACTAGGTTCTATGAGGTTGTATTCACAACTTTAACACTACCTTCCTCCCTCTCCACCTCTCTACCTCTACATCCATGTCTTATTACCCATCTCTCTCTATTTTCCTCAAACTATTTCACCCCTCTCTCTCCATCTAGGTCTCTCACCTCTCTCCCCCTATAGGTATCACACCCATCCATCCTTACCCCTCTCCCTTTATGAAATCTCTCTCTCTAGGTGATTACCTCTCCATATAATTCACATGGTATATATTTTAGGGTATTTAATCTATCTAGGGTAAAGGTTATATGGAATAGGGTGGAGGGGGTGAGAGACCTAGAAAAGGATGAGATAGAGAGGTGAGGGAAGAAAGAAGAGAATGAGATATTTCATAAGGGGGGAGGGAGAGAGGAGAGAGGAGAGAGAAGAACAAAGAGAAAGAGAGGTCTAAGGAGGGAGGGAGGAATAGGTAGACATGGAGCAAGTGAGACTAGGTAGAAAGATAATGGAGAGAGAGAAGTTCACAAAGAGAGATGGGGGGTAAGGAGGTAGGCAGAGAGGTGGAGAGGAATGAAAAGAACTAGAGAGGAGAGAGATAGAGGTGATAGACCTAGGGCTTGGGGAGAGAGAGGTGAGAGACCTAGATGGTGAGTGATAGACGTGAGAGAGATGGATGGGGAAAGATAAGTGGGAAAGTAGATAGGAATGGAGAGGTAAAGAGGGAGGGAGGAAAAGACCTAGAGAGAAAGAGAGATGGGGTTAAGGAGTAAAGGTGAGGTAGAGAGGGAGAGAGGGTGGGAGAGACATAGAGAGGGGAGAGATGTGAGAGAAAGAATAGAGGGAGAGATAAAGCGATGTATCTGTAGAGATGGAAGGAGGGAGGGAGGGAGGGAGGGAGAGGTAGATAGTGATTGATTGAGAGACCTACAAAGGGGAGAGGTAAAGAGATGAAATCATTATTTCAAGTTCATTTGTTTGTGATTGGAATCATTATTTAAAGTCGATTCGTTAGCAAAGAAAAAGAGAAATAGAATTTTCATGTCGGGTTCATTAAAATGTAAAGTGGAAAATTGGATCCTAGTGACTCCCCACCGAGGAGAAAGAAAGGAAGCCATAGGATGATTTTCACTTGGGGAGAACTTTACATTCAAAAGAGGGGTTGAATCCACTAGATCCAAATCCAAGAGAGGTAAGGATTTGAATACTAAGTGGATTGCAAGGGGTTGATGTGTTTTACCCTCTTTGGATTCACTCTTTTTGTACTTTAGCTTGCATATGCATGTAGTGTCATATGACCGCTAAAGTGGGGGCTCAATGTAGTGTCATAAATTGTACACCCTTGCTAGGGTGGTACAATTTCAAACTTAGGTTAGCACCCGCCTTAGTGTGTTTTACATCTTTAATTTCTCATTCACCTTTAAGAATTTAATTAATTAATTTAATTAAATCTAAGTTCTTGTCTCATCACTTTACACATTACAAAGTTGGGCCCTTTACCCTAAGTGTGCCCCTTGTCATATTATTCCTCCAATGAATCACTTAATCATAAACCCTAATTATGTCTTATTTTAACCGTTTAGGCTTGATTTCACATATCAAAACATCACAAAATCAAGTGTAACTTTGGGATGCACTCTAATATCATCATATCTAACGACCCTGAAAAATTTGATGAAAATTCGGTCGGACAGTGGCGGGAATACACATGGTCTATGGCTTTTTTCCTAAAATTTTGGGAGCACAATCCTATGATATGATAATGCTTAACCCTAAAATATCAGGGGTAAATTCAAATCCTAGTTTGGCCTAAACATGAAATTAAGATCTAGGGTTTCATACTTAAGAGCTCTCTTTCTTCATTTTAAAGGGGTCTTCTTCTAAGAATCTAAGAGCAGGTTTTTGGAATATTAGAGCCTTCTTTGCAGTGAAAGAGTAGATCTTTGAAGTCTTCAACAACATCCAATATTGATCCATTAAACATTCATCAAGCATCATTTTATTAATTGGGGGCTTTTAAAGATGTAGAAGAACAATAGGAGATCACCAACTGACGATTGGCTTGTACCTCTCCCTTGGGGTTGGGTATGGTTTCATGTTGTTTCAAATATTTGCATAAGCTTCATTGATTCATATTCATGTTGTAGATTACTTTGCATTATGGATTTAGAGCATTTACTTTGTCAATTATAAGCAATTAGGGTTTACTCTTTAGGGTTGCTCTAGGTTGTTTACTTTCATTCTTAGGATCTTGCATATACACAAGGTTCTTGCACACACATTTTTCAGTACATTATCAGCTATTCGTGGAGGTGGAAATCACCAACACGGGGGGTTTGACTATGGAAAACCCTATATATCCACCCCAAACCTTCCCTTTTTAGATTGCAAGTGCAGAAACAGGTATCTGCAAGCAAGTACAGATCTGGAACAGGCATCCACATCACTCAGAAACTTCAAAAGTGCAAAAAACCTATCAAGTATAGGGACATGGCACCCTGGTCCTACCCAGGGCAGGGGCATGGTGCCCTGGTCCTGCCCTCTATCTGCAGGACTTGGCAGAACAACAATTCACAGAGCACATAATCCCTCTTCCCAATTCCAACTCCAGAATTGCAGAATCGAGACAGTGGCATAGCACCCTAGTCCTGGACATTTCTGCTCAAATTTCAAACATAGGTGCACCTCTAATTTTGCCTTCTAATCTGTACTTTTCAATAGTTTATCAGTTATTCTTTGATCTGCATTCTCAAATTAGGATTTGTTTACTTACTTACTTTCTAGGTTAGATTGCATTTTGCATCATTCTTCTCTCTCATTTATAGCAAAGGAATAGAAAACCTAAGAGGTAATCCACGACTCTCTCTTTCCCATAAGAAGTAGCTGACGTGCGTTATCTCCCTAGGCTCTTTCGTATTCCATGAGTGTGTATGAGAGTGGGATTAGGGTTTCCATACTTAGTCTCACTTTTTCCCCTACACATCTTTGGTGAACCCGACGTGAAAATGTAGTGATAAAATTGTGACCCTAGCAATTTATGACTGCATTAGGGTCCTCATGCATTCGAACTCGAATCCTCTAGCCTGATCGAATATCAGAGAGTGCTCGGCTTGTGAGAACTATTTATTCCTTGGCCTTTGCATCAATCTATCCACACTCCGCCCTGGGAAAGGGGTAGGACAAGGGCATGGTTCCCCTGTCCCTTCCCTATTTTGGGATAGGACCTTTCTTGTGCAAGCATTATGGGTTGTGTAATGATCGGGAAATCTCCCTGATGTCGGCCTGTGACAAAATTCAAATCCATCACATATTTATTTAAGGGGCATTTTTCCTCTCATTTTCATAAGTTCAATAAGTTGGATAGGTCGAAGTTGGATAGTTCAAGCGATCAAGTATTCAAGCATTCAATCATTCAAGCATTCTTTTCTAGCATTGAGCATTCTCAAGTCTCCCTTCAAGGCTAGGTGTTGCATTCAAGTCAAGTTTTCAACAATTGAAGAGGAGATTGCTTTCAACATTCAATTCCACACAAGAATTTCTATCAACATTGCTACTACAACCTCCCTTGAGGTGATTTACAATTCAGTCTTTCATTTACATCTACTTGTAAGTACTTTCTTTCATTACTTTGTTAATTCCAAAACTGGGGTTTGACCTAAAGGCAAATCCCCAATCCCAATATATTTCCTTCTCTTTTCTGTGTGTAAGTTGCAAGTGGGTAGCTGTACTTTTGGATTCAGGCTTCATTTGTAGAGGCAGAAAAACCCTTTTCGTTTCGAGGATTTTTCGGAGGACCGTGTACATTCTCACCATGGTCTGGACAACTTTTTGTCAAATTTGCAGGGTGACTTCATCTTGACATTTTAGTGCCGAATCCAGGTGCACATCTTCATCCCATATTCAGATCTCAAGTTATAATTGATTCTTTTTTCACTTTTGCACTACATAATTCAATCAATTTCAATTCCTTTCCAAATCAAACAAAAAGGGAATAAGGGGATCATCATAACATCGTTAATTCATTCAGAATTTAATCTATCATATTTGTGTGGAGATTAGATCTAGTGAATTACCCCTTATCTCCCTAATGTAATGGTGAAAAGTGCTTGAAGGATAATCAATAGTGAAACTCTCATCTCTCTTTGAGGGAAAGGGTTCGTTTTCCTCTTGATCTATCACTCATCATTTTCCCTCCATCACATTTATTGTTCATGATATTTTTCACACTATTTTGATTTTAAGCATTAGAGTTGTATAAAAATCATCCAAAAATTAGAAACAAGCAAAAACATTAGTTACATTCATATAGAATTATATTTATTATTATAAAATCTGTATACATATTAAAAGGGCATAAACATACAAAACATAGATTAGACACATTTAATTTAATTTTTATTATTTATTTTGAAACAGTGTTTAATTTTTTAATTCTTATTTTATAAGAAAATCATTAAAAATGTCAAATGAGAAATCAACACTTAAGACCTATTTCATGCAAGTAAATTACACTCTAAAAATTAGTATTAATATCCATATATTCAACAAGAAATAAAGTGAATATCCAATTAAAACCATATAAATAAGCACAAGATTTTAGAAAACTAAAATCAATCAAGAATAGCCAATAACTCATTCCAAGGATATAATTATCCATATTCCCTCTCCCTTAGTTGCATTCATCATATTGTATTCCCATGTTGCCTTATATTGGAGAGTATTGAACCGAAATTGGATAGAAGTCACCTTGAGGGAATTAAAGGGGTAAAACACTTCCACATAAACTTATTTAAAAACAAGTCCAAGACATATAAAAATCTCAACAAGAAACAATCAACAATTCTTCATTAAGCTAGCAGACCTTGAGGCATTATTTTAAGCAGAAACCTATATTCTAAAAAATCTTCCTAGATAATGCTTGTTATGAAGTCAATGCTATATGTATTAAAATAAGAAACCACATTAGAATCATGACAACTACACCTTTATAAATAAAATGAATCCTAACACGCATAGGGTATATTTCCCTTGTAAAGAAGGTAGTCCTCTAAATGTTTTCCCACTTCACTTTCTTTTCTATGTGAGCATGAGTTATATCCATAAAAAAACACGTGTACAATGCATGTCTCTCCATAAAAATACCTCTAAAATAAATAGTATACATTGTTTTAACTTATTCAAAAATGATTGAGAAATGAAATAGGCTTAATCCACTCCCAATGTTCTAGTTTTCTTTTGTGTCACAATATTAGAAGGTAAACATGGAAAATAATATATCATGGGACCCACATACATTGGTACATAGGAGTACAACTAGAATAGTCACATAAAATATCTAGTCCAACATATATGCAATAAACAAGGAAACAATCAAACAAGGAAAACTTGGTAGCAAAGTGAGACAATCAAACAAGGAAAACTTGGTAGCAAAGTGAGATGTGAGTGAAACCCTTTTAAATGAAACTCAACATGGATATATTTTTTTTTCCCAAGTACTAATTATTATTATAAAAACATACAAGTGAACCTTATAAATTAGGACTTTATAAGATTTTAAATTTCCAAAGTCTACTCTAAATGAAAGAATGATTTGGAAACCTAGGTTGTTATTATTTCATAAATACAATAATTACAACTTAGGTTGTTCCTTCATTGTAATACTTACTCTAAATAAAATTTGAAATATAAGTTTGATATATGATAGAGAACATAAATGCATACATATATTTTAATTAAACCAAACTAATGTGAACAATTGGTATAGGGGCTAAAAAGTGATAAGGAAAGGTGAAGAATGTGCATCCCTTAACTACATAGAATCTATATTTGATTGAATAACTGGAAGAAAGACTAGAACCTAATATATAGCATTTTTTTTACTTTTGGTATGGACTAGAACATTAATATTAGACCTAGAAACTCCTATAGGAAACCAACTTTATGTTTGGTTACTCCCATGTCACTAACAAGGTTTGGGAATTTATTTAAGTCACTAGAGCAGCTAGAAAGCTAGTGTATTTTCTATTAGAGCTCAAAAAAATGTAAGCACTTTCTCTTATTTATTAGTTGATCCTTGTTCTACATTTATCTTACCCACAAAGTCTTTGATCTTCAATTATTGCATTATTAAGCTAAATGAAGAGAATATTGGAGTTTTTCTAGATGGGATATTGCCTTAGTTAGTGTCCTTGATGGCACATTTCAACCCTCAACTACAGCCTTGGAAATTATTGAGTTGGTTGGGGGATTGGGGAGAATCCTAATGATTGTGAGAATGGTGTCTAGATATTTGCACCTAAGAGGAATTAAAAGTTCCTTGAAAGGAAAACTAGTTCTAGTGTTAATTGCAAGTGATGAAAGGAAATGGATTATGGATGTCATTAGATCAATTTAGGAAAGGTACTAAGGGGTTTTTAGATCATATCTTTAGAAGGGAATGATGGAGGATGGGAATGTAGTGGAATGGAGATTTTAAGATATCATTAGAAGGAAAGTTGGGACAACAATGGGAAAATGGAAAAGGATATAATGAAGGTAAGATAACAAGGAATATTTTTTTATAGAGAGGAATGTATTGATAATGGTGGAATAGAGGAAATGAAACTAAGTACATATCTGTAGATGTATTTAATTGTGGAGCCTAAAGACCCTAGTAACATGAGAGAATAGATTAAACTTTAGTATATAGAGTGAGTTGTGAAAAAGAAGCTCAATTTGCATTAATTTAGCGTCTTAATATAAATAACCATTATAAAGTTTTCTATGGAACTTAAAAATTAGGTATTTAACCTTACTTAAAATTTTAATTTTTCCAAAATTGATCCAAACACAAGTATTCAAAATGAAAAAGTATGAAGGACACTAGGCTTTTTTTGTTTTGATATCTGTAGTCACATAAATCTGTCCACTTAATTAAATGAATACTTAGTATTTATTTGATTATTTAACCATCAATTAATGAATTAATTAAATTAATATTTAATTAATTCATCTTAACCCTCTTCTCCTATTAATTAAATAAATTATTCAATTTATTTGATTTATTTCACTTAACCAAATTCAGACCATTAATTAAATAAATAAATCATATTTATTTAATTAAATCTTCTCTCACATTTAAATAAATTAATATTTATTTAAATCCCCCAAAATCCCACCTCTCACATTTAAATAAATTAACATTTATTTAAATCACCTTTATCCTCTACCCACTTGTATTTTCCTACAAAAGCAAGTTGCACAATTATTTTAAATAAATAATTTATTTAAATCACCTTTATCCTCCACCCACTTGTATTTTCCTACAAAAGCAAGTTGCACAACTATTTTAAATAAATTATTTATTTAAAATCCTATTTATCCTCACCCACTTGAAACCTTTAATGGTTTCCCTTAAAGTATTCAAACTTGATGGCTTTAAAGTCTTCAAACTTGATGGCTTCCTTCTATAGTCTTCTTAAGACTTTAATGGTTTTCCTTAAAGTCTTCAAGCCTTTAATGGTTTCCCTCAAAGTCTTCAAGCATTTTAATGCTTTATCTTCATTTTTCTCATTTAAATAAATTAATATTTATTTGAATATTTATCCAAATGCAAATTACACCATTTAATTGAAATAAATGATTTTATTTTAATTGAAAATACCAAAATTTCTCCCACTTGCATTTTCCTACAAAATCCACTTGCATGCCTAAACCCCTTCTAGAATTTTCTAATCACTTCTAAATAACCTAACCCCTTCTCTAAACTTTGTCACATTCCTAAGCAAAAGGGAAGTCACTTCTCAAACCCTCAAAGTCTTTGATAACCATTAAAGGCTTTCAACCTTCAACCACTAAATGGCTCAAAGTCTTTGATAACCATTGAAGGCTTTCAACCTTCAACCACTTAATCCCCAAAGTCTCCAATAACCATTAATGGTTACCTCAAACCCTCCCACATGGTTAAAACATTTGTTTTGACTCAACCTCTACCCAACCCAAAGGTCTCATCAGGCCATTAATGCTTTGACCATGATTATCTCTTAAACATTTGCACAAAGGTTTATCCTTGGATTAACTCTTAATCCAGTGGGTAATCTTAATTTGGACTTGACCCTTAGCCTCTAGATAACCATGAGGTCTTCTCAGGCCTTTAATGCCTCCAACCTCTTCTCTCAACCCAATCCTATGTTGACACTTGTCACCATTTTATTGGTGCCAATTGTGCACATGGATCCCCAACTTTCAAACTTGGCCCTTGATTAAACCATTCAATCTTAACCCTTCATTTCCCCATTTCTTCTATAAATAGAACCCTTCTCCTCAAGCAAAAAAAGAGAAGCATTAGAGTATTGTTGTTATACTGGCATTAGCATAGAGCTTTCTCATAGCATCACTATCTACACTTGCATAGCATTTGCTTATCATATTCAACTATCTTGAATCTCCATATGGCATCCATGGCTAGTGCTAAAAGCTAAGAGCTACACTCATTTGGGACTTGGAGAGGAGAGGAACAAGGGAGGAGCAACTATGAGCATCTTGATTAGCTATTTTATTCTATGTTTATATGCTTTCTATTTCATGCTTAATATCTCTCTTGATATGCCTGTTTAGGATAATCTTTTGTTGCTAACACTAATGTTTGTTTCTTGTGCTCTTGTGTGTGTTGCCATCAAACAGATTTTCCAATCCTTTTTGCAGAGCATCAATATCATTTTTGAAATTTGAACTAAAATTTTCAAAGTAACTTTTAGGTGTAAGAATAAGCTTGAGGTTATTAAAAATTAGTCTGATGATGAGAAAAAGTCTAGAAAAGTGGAAATGAAACTAAAGCACAACTATAGCAATAGAAATTGAATTGAGTGCAAAAATGTAAGGTGAAGATTGCATGGTAGGAAATTTCAAACCTTACAATAAGACAAAGATTGTAAACATCAAGGTATGAGCAAGCTTAATGTTTTCCACAATTGTATAGTACCATTCTTGTGGTTAGATTATAACTTTGAGAGACTATTTTTTAAGATTAGAAGGATACTTTGTATGCCCTTAAATATGTATTATTTCTACTTTATGTTTAGGTTAATTTTTTTATACGGGTTAAAAGATGGTTTTGAAAGGACCCCAAAACCGTTTACACAAAAATATAAAAGAGATAATAATGAAGCCTAGCACCCAAATGAAGAAGTACAATAAGGAACTAAAATTCCTAAGGTAGAAACATGAAACAACAATCGAAGAACCATTCAAGAGGGATCAAAAGAAAACTAGGAGCCAAATGGAAACAAGAAACTCACCAAAACATGGTGGCTTGATGTCAAAATTATCTAAAGATATTTGATTACAGCCATTGCCTACCTAACCATAGAATCATAAAGGCTTGATTTCTCATTGAAAAGCTTCAACTATTTAATGTTGATCTTGAATAAAGAGACCTATCATCTAAGGGTGACATCCATTTTTCCTTGCATTTGGAGTGAAATAAATGAGTTGCAAACCATGTTTGCATCTACCAAATTTTTCACTTCACTAGCTAAGTCATAACCCCTCCTAATTGAGTTATTTGAAGAAATCACCTTTTGTGACACCACTCACCAGAAGTACAACCTCTAGTTTGTTGAATATCCACAAAAATGAGAGAGGGGGTGAATCAATTGACAATTAAAATTTTCTTTAAAAATTTATTCACAAATCCAAAACAACTACTAGAATTAATCAAGACAAATAAAATATGAAAGCATAAATTAGACACAAAGAACACTAGAATTTACGAGGAAAAACCAAGGGAAAAACCATGGAGAATGCGAATTCTCAATATAAAGACACCGGTTAAGGTGACAACGGTTAAGGTGATTTTTACAAAGGATGGCTCACTACCAAGAATGCTCATAGCGGGAGGGCTCACTACCCAAAAAGGCTCACTATCAAAGGGATCACTGGCTAGAAAGGATCACTACAAAAGAAAGAAAATAGAAAAGAAAATCCACCACTGAAACACAGTTTGCACTATCGGAACTGCTTACGGTTACTATCTGCAACACACTTCACAACAACAATGGAACTCTTTCGATCTGGCATATCTTCAACACAATTAGCCATTCACAAAAATGTCACACTATCTCATCTAGATCATACACATGCATATACTGTCTCTAAAAAAACATAATCGTCTTGGTCATCCAAGACAGAGATCTAAAATAGGTCAATACTAAACATTCCAATGGTGGGAAGGAATGAGAAGTAGACCACATCACAACATGCCTCATTGACCATATCAACACGTTACTACATTGCCAATGTCGGATCCAAAACATTATCGACACGCTATACAACAACCTCGAGTTTTGAATCAACACCTCGACTTCTGGATCAAGCCAAACCCAAAAATAGAAATGAGTAACATTAGTAACACATCTTCCAAGAAACCAAATCTACTGGGGAATCACTAAATGACCATCGACATCACATATATACCAAACTTCCAATCCTGGTCAATATACCACATCCAAACCTAATCGGACAACAAGATTTGACATCAATGACAACATATAACATAATGCTAACATGGTTTAGGTTTAGTTATTGGTTGTTTCCTATAGAAAGGATATTTATGTGATCATGCTTTGGTATTTCTTGTTGGAATCAGGTATCATTGAGAGAGTGGGGGTGAATGAGTGATCTATCGATTATCAGATTTTCTAACTTAAATTTTAACCACCGGAAGCATACACTTAAAACTACAATGCAAAAACAAATAATAAACAACCACAACATCATAACATCGGTATTTTTATGTGGAAACCCAAATGGTAAAAACCACAATGGGATTTGAACCCACAATATTATTCCACTATGGCTAGTAGCGAAACAATATTACAAATGGGGAATGCATACGCATTCATGCACACTTCCTAGAGCTCACTGCTCAAATATAATTATCTGGAAGGCTAAAACCCTTAGAGAAGTCTCACTGACTTAGAGTTTGATTACAATAATGAAATACAATGAAATGAACTCTGAAGTAGTATCTGACAATGCATGAATGAGTTATGGTTAAGCACTAGATCTCTAATTGTACTCACCTTGCAAATATTTTGTTTTTGTCTCAGTCAGCTATCATATTATCTATGAGCCAAATGTGCAAGTGAAATTGTGTTGAATCACACCAAAACGGATCACCACCACAGTAATACACTAAAAACCAATCGCCAATTTAGTCTTATATATTTGGTCATATCAAAAGTAATCTCCTCCAAGTCAGCTATCAAAAGTGTAACGTGTAGCTTCAAGGTGGCTTCAATCTCTACCAAAACATAGCACTAGACCAAAAGAGTATAATCACATGCTTCGTAAAGATCTTCCCATTCATCGAGATCATAAAATAAATCAACAAAATCACTGCAAACACTAGAAATATTACCGGACCAAAACTGTACTAGAATAATCTTGATTTACCGATTAACTGGCTACTAGTCAACTCTTGCTTCTGGATAAGAGGAATCAAAACCACGAGATTGAATCTCCAAGAGTATTTTCCATCAATGACAACCCTAAACTATGAATCAAGCATCGGAAGTCATTGGATGAGTGTCAATTGCCAACAATCTCCCCCTTTGGCATTGATGGCAACACTCGTGAAAAAATAGCTAAGTGTTGAAACCTGTGAAACCTGTATGGATCAAGAATGAAAGAATTATAAGGATCCCCCTTAGATCAAAAATCCAAAAATCTGCATCACCAAACTATACACTCCATACGCAACCAATTTGTATGTTTTTCACCTTATCTCAACCAATCTATACATTTTTCACCTTATCTCTCGCCCTTTGACAGGAATGCCAAAGATAGGGTGTGAAACAAAATATTATGTACATATATACACATATCAGATGATCATATCTATACATACTTAAGTACATCTACATATGCAACCTTAAGGAACCCAAAATTGGTGTTCCACCTTGCCCGCAATTTCTCCAAAATTGTAACAAAACCATTCAAAACATAAGCATATAATTCTATTGCATGTAGCTCAGTTGGAGTCTCCTGAGTTATATTTTGAAGATAATCCATCTTATGGCATACCAAGGTGTCTAATTGAGGACCAATTAGGTTCTGGAGTTCCCCTACCCACCTTACCATTTTCTCCTTCTCCTTCTCAAAATTCCCAATCTATTCCATAATTGTCAAAATTTGACCTTCAATACTATCGGTTAAGTTAACCGTAGAGTCGTAAGCTTGGGAAATTAAGGCAGTCAAGGTAGGGAGATCCAATGAAGGACATCCCCACCTATAGCTCATAACACAAAACTCCATGAAAGATATCAGCTTAACACAAAACACTATGCAAGATACTGGCAACCAGTAACAGATCACAAGATATAACTGGTAGGCAACCCTAACCAATAGAAGCAACACACAATATAATCAGTAAAAAATAAATCCATCATTACAACCATTCAAATATTTACATAAGCCTTCAGCAGCTACACATGCTGGACCACAGCCTAGGGTTACAAAATATTCCATCAACACACAAATCTAAGATCCGCAGATCTTCTGCTCGACAAATAAGCCTTCGATAACAGTCTGCACTATTCTGCACTGATCTAGACTTTAGTCCCCCTGGACCAGAATCTCTTAGGAAACTACATCTTTCTCGATCTCTATTTTCTTTGATCTATGTTCCCTGTCTTCTATCTGAAATGAATCTCTAAACTTTCCCTTTATACCATCCATAAGAAATAACAACTTGATCAAGTCGGCCAAAGACCAACCAGTTCATGATGAAACGTGCAAACGATAACACGTCAGCCCAAATCACCAAGAACATCTTCCAATGCATAAAAAATCATGCGGTCCTCCGGGAACATCGGATGAGGCTCAAAGCAACATCGATCCGCAAGTCACAGAAATCACCCACAACCTGATTCGATTTGCAGCCAAAACCAACCAGTAAGAGCACACCAATACCAGGACAATACCGGGATCAGTGTCTCACCAGGATCAAATCACGGTGTTGGTTTGAACTACTCTGGTGCTCCTGTATCAGAAATATGAGCTCATTGACCTCTACAATTATCTATTTGCTTGTCTATTTTAGTAAAAAAATTTGTCAAAATTAGACATGACTTATAAATCTTACCACCTTCCATTAAGGCCTCATCAATTAATTTCAGTTCATTGTCAAGTTGGGCCTTATCATTATCAATCATTTGCAAAAATGTCTATATTCTGGCATCTTTGAATTTCTCAATTACCTATCTAGCTAATGCCTTGGTCAAAGAATCAAATTGAGTAGATATATGATCTACCAAGTGCTAAAGCTTACCGGGTGAACTGATATCAGTATCAAGTTGCAATTCAGGTACCACCTATTCTAAAACTTTAATAGATTTGTCAATAAGCTTCTTCTCTTCAGACTCAGATTGTGCTAACTCCTAACTAGCTTGAGCTTGGAGAGCAGCAACAACAAGCATCCTTTTAGCCGAAGATATTTGATTAAAAGGCTTGTCAAAACTGATGTTGAATTGAGGAAAACTCCCTTGGCTTCGTATTTTTGAAGTGTCAATTTTCATGAGGATTGGAGTTTCTATTACTTTAGCTTTCCCTTTGGTCTTCTTCTCCTATTTTTCCTCCTCCTTATTCTCTTCCTCCTACCCTGCATTATCTTTATCCTATATGGGTGCCTTATGTGCACCGGTATCACCACTTGGTGCACCAACCTTTGCCTCAGTTGATTTGTCATGTACCTTATCTTCCTCAACCTCTACTAAATCCAAAATTTGTTTCCCTACAACATCTTGAGTGTCCTCCATATTATTTACATCATGCACCAGAGAATTCTCTGACTGAGTGGTTGCATCATGTGAATCGGATTCTACTAGCCGGCTCTCAGTGAGAAATTTCTTCCATATCTCAATAGTCCCTCTCCTAATTTCCTCTACTATTCCTTTACTCTGTGTTTTCTTCTAAATTCCTATTTATTTGCTAGAAAAATCAACCTATCTATCTCTTCAATAGTGATACTGGTGCACTAATTGACTAGTTCACTTTCCTTTATCTCTTTGTCCATCTACTTGCAGATTTTCTTCTACCATCAATTAGAATGTACAAATCTTTTGGAAGATATCTTTCTAATTAAATTAAAGTTTTACTAAATATGTCCATATGTAATACTACAACTTCTTCAATATGCCTTTTACCATTGTCATCCAAATTTTCATAATATACAGAGATATTTTTCAAATTTCCATCTTTAATGATTTCATCTATTAACTCTTGAACGGATAAGGGAGGAATAATATAATGATACTTGGCTTGATATGTTTCCATCTTACCAGATTCGATCACCTCATCCAAGTTAAATTTGGTTCTCCTTCCTTGCTTTGGCCTACCGACTGGAACAAGATCAAATTTTCCTTTCTTCTCCTTTTGCCCTTTCTTCTCATCACCAGATTGAGATTTCTGGATCACCCTTGAAAATTCCCCTTTCTTAGGGGCCTTTTGAATCTCTACATCTGAATCCATCTCATATGCCACCAAAGATAATACTACATACCCCCTTTGTAGTTTCTGCTTCTTCCTCAGAACACCCTTGCCCTTAGTTGATGAGCTAGAGGATTCAGTCTGAGCCGAAGGTGTCTTCACCGGAGCGAGAGAAGACCCTGTCACCTTAGTTTTGGCTAGAGCTGGTGCAGTCTTTTGTTTCTTTTCCTTTTCTACTACATCTCTTGCAACCCTGAACCTCTCTCTTGGGTGACCTTCCTCCACAAGGATTTCTTCAACCATTTTGGCAACTTTCCTTTTCCTTGCCGGTTCAGTGAACTTGGTTTGAAGTTCCATGGATTTTTCTTTACCAGTTCTGAACCTTTCTTCTTTTGTGTCTACCGGAGCACTCAGCAGGTGTTGAGCATAATAATATAGAGTTCCTTCATCGACCTCATAGCCCATAGGCATGATCCATACCATCTAGGGTTTAGTTGCCTCCATGAGACATTTATCCTTATTCACCATGAAACAGATTGTCCCTTCATATTTGTTGACAATTTCCTTGGGGATTTTGACCCTCTACTTCATCTTATCCTGAAAGGTCTTGATAAATTCCCACAAAGAAGCATTTTGGTTGTCCCTATTTCTAAGACTATCAAGACCCTGCTTGATTTGTTGGGCCATTGGTTTGTCAAATGCCCACTGCACTCTACTGGTTTTGAGGATCTGATTCAAAAAGAAAAGTGCTAAACATATAGCCAACGAACCAAATTTGAAAACATGCTTTTTGTCCTGCTTAATCTTCTTCAAACTGATCATTAACTCCTCCAACATGACACTACACAAATCATAGTGTGTATCTTCTTTTACCATTTTATAGACTGCATGAATGGCTATCCTTGACACTGAATTCAATTGGTTAGACTAATATACTTTATATCTAATGACCATTGCAGCAAACTTCACATCAAATTCTGCACCGGTTAACTTGTTGACCATAGGGTTTATAACTTTCTATAGCCCTGGCTTATCACCGGTTTGATTCAAGCTTGTAACTACCCTAATTGCCTCTAGAGTGATCTTCTAGGGTTGATCTAGCCATATAAACTCATGATGAATTCTGCTTAACACATATCTTACTCATTCCTTTTCATCAAATGATAGAAAATTCACAAACTGGGTGAAACCCTTTCTCTACAACTACATATATTTCAGCTTAGGGTTACTGATTTCATCCATAATATTGTCGGTATATAAATCCAAATTGTCTTCAGAGTCGGTTTCTTTGATTTCACAGTGAATATACGCCTGTATATCATCAACGTGCAAGACTTCATGTGGAATGGAAGAGAAAGCTCCAACTGGGTCATCCTCCATGGATTTGTAAGGATGCTTCTTAAATATAGGATGAGTCCTATCTTTGACCTCAACAACCAATGGCGTAGAAATGGAAGAAGAGGATGTCATTTTAAATTTTCAAAATTTCAAAATAAAAAATTCTCTTCGAGAAATACCTTAATTGACTGTTGAATGCCCTAGTTCACTTGTCGGATCGCTTCAAGCTCTCTGATTGCCTGGAAGTCTTGATCGCCAAGTTCTGCAACTCGAAAACACTATTCTTAAAGTGAAGAATAACTCTTGTCTTTTCCCTTTTAACTTTGCAAACCTTAATTTCACTTTGGAATAAATGCACCTCAAATATCCAATTGACTGCCCTGTTGAGCTACTAGATGCCGAAATCAGCTATTTGAACCTTATATATCAACTGAAATTGAATTCCTACCATCTGTAATCCATCGACTACATATCTTATCAAGGGGTACTGCAATATTTGCATGAGTTTGCCTCCCCCTAAGGCTGAAAGCCCTAGTTATCGGATGAGGGTTCTGCACCAGATTAAGGTACATATACACTAGGTTAATCTTTCTTTACCCACATCTTCTTATGCTGATCTTTGGTCTCATGAACCTTTGCCTTTCTCTTTTCATCTAATTTTTTTTGTCTACCAAAGCATTGTTCGTGCTTCTGCAATATTTTGCAATGTGATCAGTTTTGTTGCATGTTCTACAAACATTATTTTGCATAGGTCTGAAGTTCATCTAATTTGGTCTTGTCTTGCACTGATTAGAAACATGTTCAAACATTCCACAAGCATAGCATCTCTTGTTTTCAAAATTATTCATTACTGCTCTACACACATTTGACTTGTGACCAAAGTTGTTGCATATGAAGCACTGACTGGTAAAGGTAGGAACATTATTCATGGTGTTCATCATATTGTTAATATTCATCATTCCATTATTCATTCTACTTCTACACTGACTTGCCATATGACCAAATTTACTGCAAGTGAAACATATACCATTAAATTTATGAGCATTAGGTTGTCTTACCAAAGAATTCTTGCTCTTCTTCTGATCAGGTTTTGCATTGCTTTGTCCAAATCTGGAGGATTCACCTTATTCAAATCCAAGTCCTTGCATGTCCTTTCCATATCTCTAACTTTGCAGCATCTCATCAAGCCTTGTTGAGCTAGCTTTGAATTTGTCTTTGTACTCATTAGCAGTATCAAGTTCATCTCTTAAGGTATCAATTTGTCTCTCAAGTTCTTGACCATTATTCCTTGACTGTGTCAACTCAAGATTTAACTGATCATTCTCATAGGCCAGTTTGAAACATTCATCAGCTCTTTCCTTCAATTTTTGTGCCATATTCTCTTCAATCTTCTTTTGGTCCTCAATTTCCTTAGTCATCCTCATCAAAATGGATTGCATCTCATTCTTCAAAGCAACATTCTCTCTTTCAAGTTTGTTAACTTCATCATCTTTATCTTGGTATTCCACGATCTGATCTTCTTTTTCTTTCAATTTGTTCATTAATTGCTTCCTCTTCTCTCTAGAGACACTTGCTCGATCCTTTAGGTCATTAATCAAATCATCAACAACATTCAGGTTCTTCTTCAAAGTACAGATCTCATTTCTAGATGCATCAAGATCCTCAAGTGCCACATTGAGTTGTCTTTGAAAACCGGAATCCATTGAATCAATCTCCCAGACCTTCCTCAAGCGGTTAGGCTTCTTCAAAGGTACTAGGCTCTGATACCAATTGTTGGAATCAAGGATCACTGAGAGGGGGAGTGAATCAATGATCTACCGGTTATCAGATTTTCTAACTTAACTTTTAACCACTGACAGCATATACTTAAAACTGCAATGCAGAAACAAATAACAAACAACAACAAGATTATAACATCAGAATTTTTACATGGAAACCCAAATGGGAAAAACCATGGTGGTATTTGAACCCACAATATTATTCCACTATGGCTAGTAGCAAAACAATATTACAAATGGGGAATGCATAGACATTCAGGCACATTGCCTAGAGCCCACTGCTCAAATATAATTGCCCAAAAGGCTACAACCCTCAGGGAAGTCTCACTGACTTACACTTATTACAATAATGAAATACAATGAAATGAACTCTGAAGTAGCATCTAACAATGCATTAATGAGTTCCAGTTAAGAACTAGATCTCTAATTGTACTCGCTCTGCAAATAAATTATTTTTGTCTCAATCAGCTACCAGATTATCTATGAACCAATGCGCACGTGAAACTGCACTCAATCGCACCAAAATGGATCACCACAATAGTAATACACCAAAAACCAATCGCATTAGTCTTATATATCCGGTTATATCAAAAGTAATCTACTCCAAGTTGGCTATCAAAAGTGTAACGTGTAGCTTCAAGCCGACCTCAATCTCTAACAAAACATAGCACCAAACCAAAAGAGTATAATCACACACTTTCTAAGGATCTTCCCATTCACTGAGATCACAAAATAAATCACCAAAACCACCGCAAATCTTATTGGACCAAAACTATACTATAATATTCTTGATTTACCAGTTAACTGGCTACCAATTAACTCTTGCTTCCGGATAAGAGGAATCACAACCACCAGATCGAATATTCAAGAAGCTTTGCCATCAATGACAACCCTAAACCATGAATCAAGCATCAAAATTCACTTGATGAGTTTCAATTGCCAACATTTCTTTGTTTTGTGAATCATCCAAAGGTAAAATATAAAAGCAGAGTTATTGTTTAGGCATTTTTTATTTTTTGCGATGTAAAATAATTGATAGTTTATGATTACAATACTTTGATAAGGTGAATTGTCTTGGGTTGGATAGCTTGTTCATTTCAAACCTTTTATGATATGTTTCAATTCCTTTGCTACATCTTGTCATCTCATGTATTAAACACAAATGTTTGAAGAGGTTCATGATGGTGTCAAAGAGTTTTTATCATCTTTAAGGATATGTATGAAACACAATTTAGAAAATTCTCAAGAAATAAAAAATAAGGGTAATTTAAAAAATAATCTACAATCTTGAAGAAATTATAGAGCATTGTATGGTCATTTTGAATGGAAGCTTCACAAAGATTTCACTATATAATAAATTGTTTTGTAATTGGACCCATCTCAATTCATTGTAATCGTTTTTATTTTCTTTGAAACCATAATTATGTTCTAATATATAATTAAAATTTAAATAAAAGTAACCAATATTATTATTTTGACATAAATATTGATAATATATAATATTTTTTAAATTAACAACCTTCAAAAAAAATATAATTTAAAATTTTGATGGTAAAACATTTTCATTTAAACACTTGGTGAAAGAAAGTTAAGTAAGATTTGATGGTATGATGAAAGAACAAGTATCCGATCAAGTACTGAGAGGAGGGATGAATCAGTAGATAGGAAAATTGATACAAACTTCACCAATCTCAAAAATCAATCTCTCAAAGTAAACTTAGAACTATCAATGTAATACCACTATCAAGATAACAACTCATAAGATAAACCGGTTGACTGTTACAACAAATTAACAGTAAACAACTTCAAACTCATAAACATCCAAATGCTTTTTCATATGTCAAAAAACTTCATTTCTCAATGCTTTCGGTTATCATAACTTATCAAATTAGGTAGGTAGTTAAGTAAATAAACCATAAGAACATAACCACAAAAATATTCACCACTTGACACAAATATTTTTGACATGGAAACCCAAATGGGAAAAACCATGGTGACATGAGACTCACAAGATAACTATCTAAACTCTTCTAAATTTCGCCATGTTAGGAGCCTAGTGATGTAGAGGGGTTGCTCACTCCTACCAGTTTAGCTAATTCTTGATGTCTCTCTAGGCAGTCTCTTGAACCATCTGATGGTTCCACTCTTTCCAACCTTCAAAAGGTTTCAAGGCCCACCCTTAATGACCTTCCCAAGGTCCTTAGACTAAGGTGACCTCCTCTTGTTTAGTGACTCTCCAACACTCCTTATTTGAGACTTTCCTACTACACACCTTCTCACACTTCCACCAAGAGCCAACCCCCGCTACCTTAGGATCTTCTCTCACACATTCCCAACTCTTATAGGGTTGAATTTTTGTTGTTTCCTAACCCTATCTCTTCAACTAGGATCTTGGAGCATAGCAGTTCTAATCTTAAAGACCAATTTGCACTTTTAGGCCTACTAGGAGACCTAGTCTAATGAGCCCTGTCGGTGAGGTATTTTGCAATTTTCTGTCTACATTCCTACACACTGGTATGAACTCTTTATCTTTTCAGATACCCTTTTTGAAGTTTCATACAATATCTCAAAATTGGATCTAGGTTTAGTCGCTAGCTATCCTAACCCTTTTCTAGGCCTAATCCCTCCTTTTAAGCCTACAAAATAGGGTCTTGCTCAAATGCCTTCACCAGTCCGATTTCTCAATGATTCTGATGATTATTTTAGGTCTGGACACCCATAAGGATTTCCAATCCAATTTGGAACCAAATCCATCCAACGGATTTACCCATCTAGGGCCTGCTATCCATGTTCCCCATTGCTTGCCAACTCAATGTGCCAAGCCTACGGTATGGTGGCAAATCTAGAGTTTAGCCTCCCTTTTCTTAAAAACAAAATGAAAACATACTTTACAAGGCATCCTAGCATTCCAAAATGTTTCAGTATGTGGTTCCACCTTGGAATGCTAGGTTTGAGCCATGAGGTCTTCAAAACCCTTGTTTCAAGGTCTTTGAGTCCCGCCTGTAACAAAAATGACAAAAATTACAAAATATAACAATTCAAACCCTCAAATCACCATTTAATGAAAGGTATATCTCTTTTCTAACAATCCATGCCTTTTTCAAGGCTTGGAAGTCTGTACAGACTATACGATACCAAAAAAACTCAAAGCAAATCACTGAAAACACAACAAATTGAAGGCTAAATCTTGCTCTCCTTATTCCAATTCTTCAACCAACCTTCTTATCAGTTGTCCTAGGCCTTATATTGGCCTTGTGTTGGTTACAAGTGTCTTCTTACTGAAAAACACAACCAACTTTCCGCTGGTGCTTGGAAAATGCAAAATGTTGCAAACTTGCTATGAGCAACTTTTGCAACTTTTTACAACTTTTACATAATTGAGCAACTTTGGCCCAAATCAAACCTAGATCACTTATAAAGGTCCAAATGACCTTAAAACCCATTAAACCACATCAAACAACCTATTCTAACATAAAACCAACTTATTCTGCCAAGTACTCTACCCGGTACTCTTAAGAGCCCATAGGCCAACATCCGCCAATCAGTGACTCCTAGGGTCCTTACATACATCCAAGTACTTGTACGCTAACCTATTGATCTTATAAAAAAACAAAATCTCATGATTCCTAACTCTTGGAACCTACACAACAAAATTTCTCTTGTTCTCCTGCACCATGCTCCGGGAGTAAGAAGAACTCAAGTCTCATGAGTGGATAAAGCTTGGACAGTGGTACCATGTTGCATGATATCTCTTTCTGACATCCATGTAGCCTTTGACTCAAGTAACCCTTTCCATTTGATCAGATAGTCTCTATAGACCCCTCTCCTATTCTTTTTTACAACTTTAGAATCCAAAATGCATTCCAATGTGACCGGTTGGCTTGGAGTTAAATCTTGTAACCAGTCTACATCTCCTATAGCAATAGGTTCTTCTTGATTTGTAGCCATCTGAGACCCCTTGTATGGATACATATCACATATATTTAAGATTGGGGATATGCCCAAGTTCGGTGGTAACTGCAACTCATAGGCATTTTTGCCAAATTTATGCAACACCTTAAGAGGTCTGATCTTCTTCATGCATAGCTTACTAGGTTGTCCCTTGGGTAGCCTCTCCTTCCTCAAGTAGGCCAACACTAGATCACCAACCTAAAAGTGTACTTCTCTTCTTTTCTTATCTGCTTGTGCCTTGTACTTCTCATTGTGTTGCTGCAATGTCTTCTTGACCTTCTCATGTATCTCTTTTATATTTTTTGCAAAATTTTCCCCTTGAGCACTTCTATGGTCCATAGGACTAAGGTCTGTAAGTTCCAAGATGCCCCTAGGATGACATCCATAAACAATTTGAAAGGGACTCCAGCATGTTCTTTTATTAACCGAGTCATTGTAGGCATACTCTGCTTGACCCAATACTAGATCCCAAGCTTGTCCATGTTGTTTGGTGAGACATCTCAACAAGTTACCTAAGGATCTGTTAACCACTTCAGTTTGACCATCTGATTGTGGATGGTATGTTGATGAAAAGGAAAGTTTGGTGCCTAGTTTCTTCCATAAGGTTCTCCAAAAGTTACTTACAACAACCTTGATTTCCGCTTTCAAAATTGAATTTTGTGTGAAATTGAGTCAATTTTTAAAATTCAAAACTTGCACTGCTTTTGACATTCCCTCTAAAATCATAAAATTCAAAATTTCAGTTTCCCTCTCTTTTTCAAAATTCAAATTTTGCATTTTTCGACAATCTTGATAGGGTTCAATTTTGAGATTGCAACTTTAATTTGGCCTATCTACAGATCGTAAAATCCCTCAATTTTTTCAGATTAGCTCTAAAATCATCATACCTTTCATCCCTGCAAATTTCGAAAAAAGTTGCAAGGACTGTGTTGCACTCCGAGCGCCACGGTCCCGAACATTTTTTCCGAAATTTCGGGAGACTGTTGTGATTGCATTTAATAGCTTAAATCTGGAAGATTGGTTGTTTTTACTGAAAATTGCTACCTCTAAATTCAAAATCTTTTCTCTCTCTCTAGTGCATGAGTTTTACAACAACAAGTCCTACTATTCCCGTTAGACGAAGCCGTAGAATTAAGTCTTTCCAAGGTTTAACTACCGAGGAGATGGAACCTAATTTGAGTAGCCTTTTTAAGGAGGACATGGGTAATTTCTCTAATCCTCCGAATGATGAAGAAGCTCTCCATGAAGTTTCCGTTGAACAACTTTCCAAATTGGATAACCAATTTGACGATTTTCACCAGTGGATGTCTCATGAGTATCCCGATAGTCAAGCTCTTCCTTTAATTGAGGGTCTAAAACGCATGCTTCAAAGTGATAAGAATGGAATTGATGTTTTGCGTGGTATTGCACACATTGTGGATTCGAATGTGATGCCTATGAAGAGTTGTGCTGAATCCTTAGGTTATACACAACCTCCTACACAAGTTAATCATTCTATTCCTTTGACCACTCCTATTGCTAGTATACCTACCTTTACATCAAACATCATGGCTACTTCTATACAAGACATTCCTCCTGTGATTACCAGTCATGGGGGCAATCCTCCTTCTTCAGTTAATCCTCTTCCTTCATTCAATCCAACTTCTTCGTACATTCCTTCAATGAGTGTTCCTATTACATCTTCACAAATGAACATGACGCAAGGGGGCAATTCATTTAACCATTCCATTCCTCCTTGTAGTGTTCCTCCTATCCAATCATCCCCTATGATTGATTATCATAGAGTTCCACCACCTTATTCTCTACCTTCTTTCAATAACATAACACCTCCATCTCAATCTAACACACCTAATATGAACTCTTCGACTGAAGCGACCATTAATAATCTTGCACAGACTGTCTCTTCTTTACAGCAACAAATTGCCTCTATGAATCAATCTAAGTTTAGTGTGCCCACATTTGATGTTGTGAGCCCACTTTCTCTTGATATTGTTCGAGCTATTCCTCCTAAACATGTTGAAATCCCGCATCTGGAGCTTTATAATGGTAAAGGAGATCCTCTAACACATGTTAAGACTTTTCAAACAATTTGTACTGATTTTGCTTACGACCCAAGGTTGCTTGTGAAACTATTCACTAGAACATTAAGAGACAAAGCCCTACAATGGTATTGCTCGTTGCCTTCTTATTCTATTACTTCTTTCGAACAACTTGCAAATGCTTTCATTCAACAATTTCAAAACAATATAAGTCCTAAAGTTACTTTGATTGATTTAATGTATTGTAAACAAGGTGTTAAAGAAAAAGTGACTGATTTCATTGGTAGATATAAGCATTTGTGTGCTCAAATTTCTTTTCTAGTGCCTGATAATGATATTCAAAGAATCTTTATTTCTAATTTGCAAAAAGATATTCGAGACAAACTTCTATTTTCTGAGTTTACTTCTTTCCAACAGTTGTGTGCCACTCTTCACAATTATCAACTGACTGTGAGTCAAATGGAACAATCACATCCTATGGCTCCGAGTGATAAGGGTGATAGCAGTCAACAACCATTTGGGAAGTTTAAACCGAACAGAGATTCCATCAAATTCAATGAAAACATCATCAACAACAATGTGAATGCAGCATCAGGTGTGCCTCCTATTTCTAAATTTTTCAGGAAAGAAAGAAAGTATACTCCTTTGAATGAATCATTGCATGATATTATGAATAAGTTATTGGGAAAAAATGTGCTTACTCTTCCTCCTATAAGACAAATTGATCCTGCAAAAATTACTTCCCCTTATTTTGATCACAAAGCTTTTTGTCATTTTCATCGTCAGCCTGGTCATGATACTGAAAAATGTTTTTCTTTAAAGGGTAAAATTCAAGATTTGATTGATAATAATACTATCTCTGTTTCTAGAGTGAATGATAAAGGCAACACATCTGTAGCTCCTCCTAACCAAAATCTTCAGATTTTTACTGATCCATTGCCTTCTCATACCTCTAATGCAATTGAGGCTAATGACTCCTCTCTTTCATCTGATGGTCTTGTGTCTATGACTCTGAATGTGATTAACTTTGTAGAGCAGCAAGAAATCCCTAAAGAACCTTCCATCACATTTAATTCTAGTGAAACCATTAGAGCACCTGATGGTCCTTTATACATAGTTGCAAAAGTTAAGAATATACCTTGCCGTGGAGTGCTTATTGATCCTTCGTGCATGGTTAATGTTATTACTGAAGAATTTCTTTTTACTTTGCAATTGAATCAAGTGATATATGACAAAACAGATGTGATTGTGAAACTATTTGATGCATTTTCTTCTCCTGCAATTGGTTCTATTACATTGCCTATTGAGGTCCATAATAAATCCCTTGATGTGAACTTTGCTATTATTCCTTCTTCCGAACAATTTCATGTGAAGCTTGGCTATCCTTGGCTATCTTCCATGAAAGCTATTGCTTCTCCTATTCATAAGTGTTTAAAATTTCCCCATAATGGTGAAGTTGTTACTGTCAATCATAGTCTCTTTAAACCAGCTGAAAGAACCTCTAGTGTTCCTATTGATTACTTTTGGCCTAAACAATTCCAATCTCTTCCTCCGCGAAGTGATCATCTTTTCAAATCTTATCAAAAGTGGAAAACAGATATGATCCTATCTCTAAGTGAACCTAGAACACCTAAACTTGACATTCCTATCATTCTTGAGAAGGAAATTCTTCCTTTGAAAGACAAAACTACTTCTTCTTGTGAAGACTTTACATTCAAAAGAGGGGTTGAAACTCATAAGATCCAATCCCACACCAGGTAAGATTGGATGCTAGATGAATTTCAAGGGTACATTGTCCTAGAGATATCGCACAATTGACTACTTCTTTTTGTGAAAGAGAGAGCCACGGGATATCTATTAGGATTTCTATTCCCTTGTTGAAATTGAAAGATAAAATGATGCAAGTTCAATCCCTAACCTCAAAATGCAAGTAGGAACTAATGACAAGATTGCAGAATTGAACTTAAATGATGGAAAGCTGTAAACACAAGGATAAGACAAGAATGAAAATGCGTACCCAGAGTTAAAATATGACTGAAAATGTTCGGGACAGGGGCGCGGGCGCCACTGTCCTGATTCTGCCCCTGAAACTGCTCCAAAAACTATTATTTTTGCACTTTGGAAAAAGCTGTCAAAAATGCTGAAAATGCTGTCGGACCAGGGCGCCCAGCGCCCCTGTCCCAGGGACCAGGGCGCCCAGTAGGGACTAGGGTGCCTAGAAGGGACCAAGGCACCCAGCGCCCTTGTCCTGGCAGGACCAGGGCGCCCCACGCCCCTGTCCTGGTCTTTTTCTCTGAAATTTGGTGGGAAGGTCGGTCTCAGTCTGCTTCTCCCGGATCTGCAACCTGCGGCGTCGTCCGAGTCCCGAAACCTGCACTTATATCTGAAAAGGTGTTTGGGCGGCTATATAGGGTTTTGCCTTAGTCAAACCCCCGCTTCGGTGATTTCCACCTCCACGAATAGCCAAGTTGTATTGTAAAATGTATTGTGTGTGCAGACCTAGTGTGTGTGCAAGGTCCTTAAATGCAAGAAAGCAAACTAGAGCAACCTAGAAAGTAAACCCTAATTGCTTGTAAATGATAATGTAAATGCTCTACATCAAGATGCAAAGTGATCTAAAGTATGAATAAATGATATATTGAAGCTTATGCAAAGACATGAAAACAACATGAAATCATACCCAACCCTCAAGGGAGGAGTACAAGCCAATCTTCAGTCGGTAATCTCCTATTGTTCTTCAATGTCTCCCAAGCCCTAAATGAATGAATGAAATTGATGAATACTTGATAGATGGATGTTGAATGTTGTTGAAGTCTTCAAAGATCTGCTCTTTCGCTGCATATGAGGCCCTGAAAATCAAAAATCGGATCCTTTCCAATGAGGAAAGAGAGCTTTTATGTATGAAACCCTAGGTTGTAAATTCGTATTTTGGCCGACCTAGAGATTGAATGTCCCACCAATTTATTGGGGTTAAGCTTTATTTTATGATTGGATCGTGCTCCCAAAATTTCGGGAAAAATGTCCGGGACCATGTTGCACGGGCGCCATGGTCCCAACAACTTTTTTTCAAATTTGCAGGACAGTGCCGTATCGACATTTTACTGCTAATTCCAGGTCCGCAGCTTCATCCTATAACCTAAACTCAGTTTATAAGCGAATCTTTATGACTTTCTATGCATCCTTAGCTTAATTTCCTTAATCAACATTCTTTACAAAAGAGGGTAGCTTTGCTTTCCAAACCCTTGAAATTCATCTAGCATCCAATCTTACCTTGTGTGGGATTGGATCTTATGAGTTTCAACCCCTCTTTTGAATGTAAATTCTTCCCCCTAAGTGAAAACCCATCGAATCCTAGCAAACCTCCCTTCTCTCTCCTCGGAGTTGGAAGAGGGGAGAACAACTAGGGTTCGACAGCGATTTTCCGCTTTACATTTTGGTGAACCCGACGTGAACATCCTTTCTGATTTTTCATGCTTAGATCTGAAAATTGATTCCTTGATTACATTTCCATGTTTGATCTTTTGCAAAATTTTAGAGGTGATTGCATAAAAACCCTAAAATTTCTTTTTGAAAATTAAGCTTGTGAAATGTTTAATTATTAATGCTTGCTTCAGATCTGCTTTTCTATTATAAATTATCAATTCATATCTGTACTTTAATTTTGAAAATTAAGTGGTTAAATGTCAAAACCCTAATTTTTGAAACCCTCTTAATTCAACCTTTGTCCGACAATTTGACCGATCAAAACATCTCCAAATCAGCTGTAACTTTGGATTCTGCAATAAAATCACAATATCTTTCATCCCTGAAAATTTGGAAAAAAGTTGCGAGGACCGTGTTGCACTCCGAGCGCCATCGTCCCCGACATTTTTTCCAAAATTTTGGGAGCGAGATCTTGCTGTATTTTCCTGCTAAAATCCAGAATTTTGGCTGATTTTGTCAATTATAACACTTTCAAAATTACAGTCAAAATTGGTCTTGCGATTGCTTGGTCTAAGGCTCCTAATCATTCAAAAATTGTCAAAATTCAAATTTTGTGTCAAAATTGCGTTTTTATTATCATAAATCTGCAAAGTGTGTCTACATTCATTCGAAATTTCAGTGCTTTATTCAAATTCTTGCAATTTATGACATTTGAAATTAAGTGCTTAATTACAACAACTTTGATTTCCGCTTTCAAAATTGAATTTTGCGTGAAATTGAGTCAATTTTTAAATTTCAAAATTTGCATTGCTTTTGACATTCCCTCTAAAATCATAAAATTCAAAATTTCAGTTTCCCTCTCTTTTTCAAAATTCAAATTTTGCATTTTTCGACAATCTTGATAGGGTTCAATTTTGAGATTGCAACTTTAATTTGGCCTATCTACAGATCGTAAAATCCCTCAATTTTTTCAGATTAGCTCTAAAATCATCATACCTTTCATCCCTGCAAATTTCGAAAAAAGTTGCAAGGACCGTGTTGCACTCCGAGCGCCACGGTCCCGGACATTTTTTCCGAAATTTCGGGAGACTGTTGTGATTGCATTTAACAGCTTAAATCTGGAAGATTGGCTGTTTTTACTGAAAATTGCTACCTCTAAGATCAAAATCTTTTCTCTCTCTCTAGTGCATGAGTTTTACAACAACAAGTCCTACTTACACTATTCCCGTTAGACGAAGCCGTAGAATTAAGTCTTTCCAAGGTTTAACTACCGAGGAGATGGAACCTAATTTGAGTAGCCTTTTTAACGAGGACATGGTTAATTCCTCTAATCCTCCGAATGATGAAGAAGCTCTCCATGAAGTTTCCGTTGAACAACTTTCCAAATTGGATAACCAATTTGACGATTTTCACCAGTGGATGTCTCATGAGTATCCCGATAGTCAAGCTCTTCCTTTAATTGAGGGTCTAAAACGCATGCTTCAAAGTGATAAGAATGGAATTGATGTTTTACGTGGTATTGCACATATTGTGGATTCGAATGTGATGCCTATGAAGAGTTGTGCTGAATCCTTAGGTTATACACAACCTCCTACACAAGTTAATCATTCTATTCCTTTGACCACTCCTATTGCTAGTATACCTACCTTTACATCAAACATCATGGCTACTTCTATACAAGACATTCCTCCTGTGATTACCAGTCATGGGGGCAATCCTCCTTCTTCAGTTAATCCTCTTCCTTCATTCAATCCAACTTCTTCGTACATTCCTTCAATGAGTGTTCCTATTACATCTTCACAAATGAACATGACGCAAGGGGGCAATTCATTTAACCATTCCATTCCTCCTTGTAGTGTTCCTCCTATCCAATCATCCCCTATGGTTGACTATCATAGGGTCCCACCACCTTACTCTTTACCTTCTTTCAATAACATCACACCTCAATCTCAATCTAACACACCTAATATGAACTCTTCGACCGAAGCTACCATTAATAATCTTGCATAGACTGTCTCTTCTTTACAGCAACAAATTGCCTCTATGAATCAATCTAAGTTTAGTGTGCCCACATTTGATGTTGCGAGCCCACTTTCTCTTGACATTTAGCCCCCACTTTAGCGGTCATATGAGTACTACATGCATATGCAAGCTAAAGTACAGAAAAGTAAACATTATTTGAAAAGGATATATCCATAAGTCGTCGGACGAAGCCCCCAGCGGTATCTGCAGTACACAGTTAGTAACCGCACCCTACAAAACAAACGTTAGATCACAAAATCACCTAATGCTTACTAGGGAAAGTGATGAAATCTGTGAGTAGCCATATGGCCCCCCCTGTTTCGACTTGCTTATTTAGGGAGGTGAAATAGGGTAGCATGTTTACTTGCGACAAATTGTGTAATAGAGTGTTGATGAGGGGTGTTCACTAAATAGGCTTCATCAGAGCACTTTTTGGAACATCCCGAGAGTAGGAGAAGGAAAATACAATTCCAACGCAACAAACGGCTCGAAAATCGCATCTCCCAAACCCAAGTTATGATAAAATGAATGATAAGGGAAAAATTAGGGTTTCGAGAAGTAAGAATAAGGAAACAAGAGTATATACTTCGAAAGTGACACTTGTATTCGTCACTTTGTCGATTTCAGGATACTATTCAGCGGAGCCCACCTAGCCACCACCATGCCTTCACGACGACCGGAGCGTCCCACGAGGATCGAGATCCTGTGCCAGGCCGTGATCGACGACGAGCCACTGGACGAGGTGAGTTGACTGAACGTTTGACTTTTGATTTCTCGCATGTTTGACTTTTCCGTGATCGAATGCGGTCCTTGAACGCCGACCGGGGCCCACCTAGGGCGCCCTGGTCCCTGAGGGGCGCCCTGGTCCCCCCAGGGCGCCATGGTCTCTGACAGGGGCACCATGGTCCCTGACAGGGGCACCATGGTCCCTGCAGGGCGCCATGGTCCCTAATCAGGGCCTGGCGAGGGATACAAGGCAAGCACTCAATGTTCAATAGTTTGCGTTTGCGATTTCGATGATTGAGTACTGATTTTGGTCATGTTTTCATTTTGCAGGGTCTCCCGTATATGAGAGAGCACACAGCGGGACACATTCTTCGCACTTTGCGAGACCAGATTCCACGGCTGACTCAGTCAGAGAGAGACACCTTATCGATAGTAGGATTGTGGTACATGATTCTTATGCCGACCATTCGATTTCATCCCGCGATGCTGATGGCACTGATGGAGAGATGGGATCCTGACACCTGTACCTTTCACCTTCCGGTAGGAGAGCTGACGGTCACACTCGAGGATGTGTACCGTATACTGCGTCTTCCTATCAGAGGAGCGATAGTCACATATGCAACTGATCGGGTAGCAGAGGATCATCAGAGGGAGCAGATGTACTGCATAGGGAGAGTCATGCCGAGCGAGACGAGAGGTCATATCATGGTCAGCTGGCTCTTACATCCTACAAGGGAGGTTCCACTTCTGAGACGCCTCATGATAGCCATCATAGCACTAGCCGTCTGCCCTAATGGGCGAGGGACACACATGCATGGGGGCCTCACATGGTGTATCAGAGGGATGGAGAGACATAGGAGAGTTTATGCATGGGGTCGGAGTATGCTTGCACATCTCTATCACGACCTTGAGGAGTATGTATTCGAACAGGGTTGCAGTTTGATGACATGCACACTTCTGCAGGTGTGGATCTTAGAGCACTTCACATGCACCAGGCCCGTCGGCTATCCACTGAGTATAGTGAGCGAGCGACCTAGGGTGTTTGCTTATCCACTGACCAGCGAGTGGAGATTTGGGGATTTGTTGTATTGGAGAGTGATTATTGATAGACTGACAGCCGAGGTGACAGTGTGGAGACCTTACCTACGGATGCACAGATGGGATGGTATGGAGAGACAGTTAGCATGTCTACAGAGGAACTGCCTACTGCGAGGGCGATATGCACACATCATAGTCCCTTTCTACTTTGACCGAGTACGGAGGCAGTTCGGACTAGAGCAGTGTGTTCCAGCTGATGTGCCCATCTATACTCGACACTCACGGGTCCTTCCCAGACCTAGAGTAGTAGCGAGACCGACGGTGGATGATATCGAGACGACAGACTTAGAGGGATCAGATCAGGATGTAGTCACTGACTATTCTGCAGAGCCTAGAGCACAGCGTAGATATGTTTCATGGTTCATGAGATCATATCCAGGTCCTATCTTTCCACCAGATCATTCGACAGGCTATCCAGGCCCATAGAGACATGGAGACCGAGATGAGGACGAGGGATCGAGGTCAGAGGAGCCAGATGAGGGAGAGGGTCATGAGGAGATGGGAGATCCTGATCCACCTACAGGCGATCAGCCCAGTGATGAGGAGGAGGAGGATGCAGATAGAGAGGAGGATGAGGAGGATGCAGGTGATGATGCATATAAGGATGAGGATGATGAGGAGGATGATGAGGAGGATGATAGAGATGATGAGGAGGAGTCGGATGCAGCTCCCCACCATTCAGGAGACGATACCATAGCTCTGGATCCACCTTTTATTCCCCAACAGGGGGAACAGGAGGCGATACGGAGACCTGTCACCAATACCATCCAGCCTACACCCATCGTGGATAGAGTATTCGAGCGAGGAGAGCCTAGCGGTTCCCAGTCACAGATGCTACCATATCATGATCCCTACTGGCACGAGGGAGATCCAGGTATAGTAGGTTTATATTGATTGATTAATGCTTTGATGATATAGAATGGTACTAAAAAAAAAAATCTATTCTACGGCCACAGCTAATGTGCAGGAATGGCGTTCCTTGATTCAGCAGGCAATGACAGACATCTCCATGATAGCACAGATCCCTAGTTCCTCACAGATTGCCTACAGGCCTCAGGGGAACGCGGGTCGGCATGAGGATTTGTTTTTCCCATTCCGATTATAGATAGATATATGGAGGGAGAGAGAGAGAATCCTATCAGAGGATCTCTGTCAGGCGCGGCAGAGAGAGGGAGTCCTATCGGAGGATCTCCATCAGGCACGACAGAGAGAGAGAGTCCTATCAGAGGATCTCTAGCAGGTGCGGCGAGATCTAGTAGCAGCCCAGACCGAGGCTACCACCTATCGTGCGATCCTCATGGATAGGGATCGTAGGAGTTCCTCTCGGAGTCACTCACGATCTGTATCGCGGTACACACCCATGGGTCCACCTCCACGGCCAGATCAGGAGGGAGCATCCAGTCGACACTCTCCAGCCACTAGCCCTAGGGATAGGAGATGATTGTATGATGTAAGAGAGAGGTCACATTTTGGATATACAGTGACCCATGTTTGTACACGATCCACATATATATATATATATATACATGCTTCTCGTTTTGTCTCAAATGTGTTATCTTTAATGCCTAAAACAATGTATATTTTGTTTTGATTAAATCTAATACATTTGGTAAATGTACATGTATGTTCAGGATTTAATTTCTATGTGATTGATTTCTCAATGCTCCATGATTAAATTGATACATGTGTGACTTAATTAACATATTTAATCAAGTACAACATTGATGATAAGGAAGAAATATGCATTAAGTCTAAGAATCATATAACTAATGTGATTTAATTTTGAACTTAAACACAACATGATACGATTCTACTTAACACACATAAAGACACTGTATAATATGCTAGCATGTAAACCTTTTACAATTTACATTAATGAATTCAAGACAAACTATAAAGTAAGAAGAAATGCTTGTCAGGAACGAAGCAATATAGATCAAACATCATAACATTTAATTCTATTTTTCTTTTAATTAAGAAACACTAACATATTATCCAATGTTGAAGAAGATAGATAAGAAGTGAAGAATTTAAGCATAATATCTACGCAAGTGCATAGCATTGATAGGTTCTTTAAGAGGCGTACTGTCTACATCCGCTATTTTGTAAGCACTTGATCCATAATCCTCAATGACGATATATGGTCCAAGCCAATTAGGACTAAATTTTCCCTTTTCGGCCAGCAAGGCATTCACATTGCGCTGATTCTCATAAAGGACTAAATCACCTACTGAGAAGGAACGTTGAATAACCTTATCATTATAGCTTCGCTGTAGAGTTTTGTGATACGCTTGAATATGCTCAAGAGCGTTTATACGATGTTCATCAAGCATCTCAAGCTGTTGAAGTCGTTGTTCTCTATAGGAGTCATCATCTACTATACCTTTAAGAGAAACCCTAAGTGATGGAATTTCTAACTCTAAGGGCATAATAGCATCAGCACCATAAACAAGATTATAAGGAGTAGTTCCCGTAGCAATTCGTACACTCGTTCGGTAAGCCCAAAGAGCGTAGATTAGCTGGTTACTCCAATCCTTACCATGCTTATTTACGGTTTTACAAAGAATTTGCTCAATTATCTTATTGGATGATTCGGCTTGACCATTTGACTGAGGGTAATACGGTGTAGAAAATCGATGTTTGATATGATACTTCTCGAGGAATTTCTTCACATCCTTGTTTTTAAACGATGTTCCATTATCTGAGATAATAGTGGAAGGTATCCCAAATCGAGAAATAATGTTTTCTAGAAGAAATTGACAAATCACTTCAGCAGTAGTTGAGCGAAGGGGAATAGCCTCTACCCACTTCGTAAAGTAATCTATTGCGGTTATAATGAAGGTGTGTCCTTGAGATGAAGGAGGAGAGATTTTTCCAATAAGATCCAAACCCCATGCGGAGAAGGGCCAAGAAGCTACTTGAGAGCGAAGTTCTTGGGCAGGAGCATGAATCAGGTTATTGTGTTGTTGACATTGATGACATTTCTTAACAAATGAAAAGGAATCCTTCTGCATAGTTTGCCAATAGTATCCCATACGAAGCAACCTATGAACCAGGGATTTGCCCCCAAAATGCCCCCCACAGGCACCCGAATGTGCCTCTTCAAGAGCAACAGGGATTTCCGACTTGTTAAGACAACGAAGAAGAAGACCATCATAACCCCTTCGATAAAGGACATTAGAAAGGATGATATACCTAGCAGACAGCTTGTGGATTCTAGCCCTAGTGTTCCTATTAGCAGAATCAGGGAAGGTACCATCGGTCAAATATCGTACGATATGCGAGAACCATTCATCTGAATCTACAAAGTCACAACATGTTACCAAGCTAGAATCATCTTCAATAGCTGGAGAAATAAGATTGTGAATAACGAAGTTAAGATCGACCAAAGGGTCCTCTAAAGATACTAACGAAGCCACACATGCCATTGCATCCGCATGTCGATTATCTTTTCGAGGAACAGGTTCCATGGTATAAGAATCAAAATTTTGTAATAAAGATATAGCGAGGTCTTTATATTGTGATAATTTGTCTTGTTTTGCTTGATATATTCCTGTTACTTGTCTTATAATCAATTGCGAATCTCCATAGATATGTATGTGTTTTATATTAAGAGCTAAGGCTGCTTTTATTCCTGCTATAAGAGCCTCATACTCAGCAATGTTATTGGTACACAGGAAATTTAGACGATATGACAAGGGAATAGGTTTCTTTGTAGGAGAAATCAGAACAACACCTGCCCCCGATCCCGTACGACACTTAGAGCCATCAAAGAATAACTCCCAAGTTTCATCTTTCTCTATAGAAAGAATAAAGTCATCAGGAAAGGACTCAGGGTTAGGGAAGGAGAAGGGTGAAGGAGCCTCAACTAAGTGATCAGTCAACGCTTGTCCTTTAATTGCTCTTTGTGAAACAAATTTAAGGTCAAATTCAGTTAACATCATAACCCACTTAGCGAGACGTCCTGATAAATCAGTTTTAGAGAAAAGATGCTTCAACGGATCAAACTTAACCATGACATGGACTTCTGAATTTAAAAGATAATGTCTCAATTTCTGAGTCGCAAACACCACGGCCAAGAATTGTCTTTCTATCACAGAATATCGGGTCTCATAATCGAGTAAAGTATGACTTATGTAATATACCGGACACTCCTTACCATCTTTATCATGTTGTGCTAATAATGCTGCGAGAGCATGAGAAGAAGCAGCTGTATACAGGATAAAGGGTTTAGAAGGTTCGGCAGGTTGAAGAATAGAAGGACTAGCCAAATACAATTTTAAATCTTCAAATGCTTGTTGACAATCCTCATTCCACTGAAAAGTGATATCCTTTTTAAGAAGTTGAGTAAAAGGAAAGGTACGATCCGCAAGTTGAGACACAAACCTACGAATAGCTTGAATCTTTCCTTGTAAGCTTTTAAGTTGAGAGACATTTCAAGGAGGTGGCATGTTAACAATAGCATCTATTTTCTTAGTGTCCACCTCAATCCCACGATGCGAAACTATGAATCCTAATAGTTTTCCACTATCCACACCAAAAACACATTTTCGGGGATTCAAGCGCATGTGATATTTACGAATTCTTTCGAAGATTTGACGAAGGACTTTAACATGATCCATGCGAAGAAAGGATTTAGCCAAAATATCATCAACATAATCCTCTAAAATCTTATGCATATAATCATGAAAGATAAGGGTCATCGCTCGTTGATAAGTTGCACCAGCGTTTTTTAGTCCAAAAGGCATCATTATCCAACAAAACGTACCCCAAGGAGTGGTGAAAGCGGTTTTGAATTGATCTTGAGGATTAATGAAAATTTGATTGTAGCCTGAAAAACCATCCATGAAGGATAAGAGGGCATGTCCTGCCGTAGAATCAACTATCATGTCAATGTTTGGAAGAGGGAAATCATCTTTTAAAGAAGCCTTATTTAGATCCCGAAAGTCGGTACACATTCTTATTTTGTTATCTGGTTTAGCCACAGCGACAATGTTTGAAATCCATGGGGAATAGTCAATAGGGCGGATAAATCCAGCTTCCAATAACTTTTCAATCTCAGCTTTAACAAGTAGAGCTATCTTAGGATTCATTTTTTGAATCTTTTGTTTCACGGGCTTAGCATCAGGTACTAAGACGATATTATGAGTAACAATCTTAGGATCTATACCAGGCATGTCAGAATATGCCCAAGCAAAGATCTCAGGGAATTCGTGCAATAGTTCTTCATATTGTTTCTGTTCCTCTTCATCCAAACATTTTCCAATTTTAATGATTTTTTCTTTATTGCAAGGATCCATCTTAACCTCAAGGGTATCACTTATGAGGAGATTACTTTGTTGAGGAGCATCCTTTAACTGAGGGAATTCTTTCACAATCTTATCATTATCAATCTCTTTTCCAAAATAAGCTTCAGTGTTCAAACAATAAGGGAGTCCCCTATTGTGATGATAACGAGGAAGAGTGTCATAGGCTCCCAAGAACTCAACTAAAGCATCATCGGTAGGGAAGATATCTAGAGCACAATCACCCGAAGAATCCTCATCAATATACTCAGGGTGTTGTATTGATAAAGATGTAGAGATAGCATTAACACTAATGCATGGTCTTTTAGAGGCCTTAGTACGTCTGCAGGGATTATAACCAAGTCCAAAGGCATAATTGTGAAAATTAGTCTCTAGAGGAACTCTAATCCCTTGTTCATTAGCACCACAACCTTTTCCATGATACCCATGCTTAGCAAAAATGCGAAAACCACGACCATAGCGATCAACCATTTCAGGAAAAGAAGGTGGTTTTTCATAAGACAAAGAATCAAACTCTTCATAGTTATAGATGTGAGAAGAGGAAGTTTTAGAAGTGGCCACAAAATTATTACTCATAGCTTCAGGCAGGGTTGATTGATTTTTAGTTTCTTCTTTCTTTTCAACTTTGTGATTTTCAGCTTCTTCCTTCTTTTCAACTTTAAGTTCTCTAGAAGGAATCTTATATTCACCCACAAAGGTAGGGTTAAAGTCAAGAGATCCCCAATCATCTTCTACGAGAACCTTCTCAGGATCAAAATCCTTTTTATGTGTAGTTTCAAGCTGAGAAGGATCTTTCTTAGGAATTCCAGATTCATCCCAAGGATTTTGATCATCGGAAAGCGAAGACTCATCGATAGGTTTCTTGTTTAAAGAGTCATCACTAGATGAGGATGGCTTACAAAAATATCCTTTAGATGTTTGTAGACATGTTTGAAAATTAGTATCTCCCATCAAAGTATATGTCTTATTGTTGTAGATGAATTTAACTTGTCTATGCAATGTAGAGGGGACAGCTTGCATGCTGTGAATCCAAGGCCTCCCTAATAACAAGTTGTATGTTAAATTTCCCGGCATAACATGGATAGGAGTAGGCAAAGTAACAGGTCCCACTGTGAGAGGTAAGGTGATGATACCCAATGAAGTCTTAGCCACATTATCAAAGCCACGAATAGAACGAGAGTCAGGCTCCATAAGAGATGTATCCACATTCATCTTATGCAACAGATTGATGCTACACACATTAAGGCCAGAGCCATTATCTACTAGTGTTTGTCTTATAGCAGTGTCTTTCATGACAACCACAATCATCAAGGGATCATATTGTTGTTGGACTTCACTCGTAGGCAACTCATCTTGCGTAAACACAATTTGAGGTTTAGGATTCATCACAGAGTTAACAAAAGATGCTATATTACTAGATGTATTCGGTGGAGGAACATTCAAATCTTTCAAGGCATCTTGTAACATTCCATGATAAGTGGAAGAAGTTTGAATCAAATCCCAAAGGGATATCTTAGCAGGGGTAGCTTTAAGTTGTTCTATGAGATCATATTCCTTACCCATAACTTGCGAAATACGGGGAGCTTGAGGAAGAATTGGTTGAGGATTAGGAAGCGAAACTGGAATAACAGGAGGAGGATTAGGTTGCTTATTATTTCTGGTATGATAAGTATGGGCAACCGCATGATAACTCTCTCTAGTTATTTGCTTAGCATAATTGTAAGGACTTGTAGGTTGTCTTCCTTATACGGTAATGATTGGTTTATTCGGAGTACACAAGGAATCATAATCATATCTCCCTTGGACAGTAAGGAGAGGAGTCTTATGAATTTGAAAGGTGGGAGAAGGATAAGCACCTTGGACTTCGAAGAGAGGCTTGTTATATTCATTCAAATTTATCATGTTAACCAACTTAGAGGTTTTGTTTTTGTTTATAGGTTTCGACAAAGCCACAAAGTCATCAAGGGCATCATCCAACAAAGCATAATCATATCGGTTAAAGGGTTTGTCTTTTGATTCAAAAGGAGACATCTCCTCATAGAGGGGATTATTGAAAACAACCATGTTACTAGATTCAGGGGAAGAGTGGATAGGAATGTATCCTTGAGAGGAATCATTCAACTTATCTTTCTCATCACACCTAAATGGCATAGTAACAAGGTTTATGAGTTTTTGGTAAAATGAAGGTTTAGCATCCTTAGGGTTTAAAAACTCATCTAAAGCTTCATCTAATTCATCTTGGCTATACTCATAATAATCATCAAAAGTATGAACATTTTGCAAATAAAAATCTGACATTTTGAAAAGATTGCATAAAATTGAAACACACAATGCAAAGAAACACAAGTTTTCTTTTTTTTTTCTTTTAATGAAAACACACTAAATCTAGATCTAGATCTAACAAATGCAATGCAAGAGGAAGCAATGATAGATTCACGTCGGGTTCACCAAAATGTGTAGGGGAAAAAGCGAGACTAGGACAATGTACCCTAATCCTAACTTTTGACACACATTACGGAATACGAAAGAGCCTAGAGATATCGCACAATTGGCTACTTCTTTTGGTGAAAGAGAGAGCCACGGGATATCTATTAGGATTCCTATTCCCTTGTTGAAATTGAAAGCTAAAATGATACAAGTTCAAACCCTAACCTCAAAGTGTAAGTATGAACTAGTAACCAATTTGCAGAATTGAGATTAAGCAATGAACAGCTGTAAATGTAAGGATAAAATGAGAACGCAGATATGTACCCGGAGTCAAAATCGGACTGAAAATGTTTGGGATGGGGGCACAGGCGCCACTGTCCTGAAAACTGCACCGGAAACCACTGTTCTGCACCCTGAAACACTATCTAGAAACTACCGGAAAGCTGTCTGTTTGGAGGACCAGGGCGCCCAGCGCCTCTGTCCCAGGGACCAGGGCGCCCAGCGCCCCTGTCCTGGCAGGACCAGGGCGCCCAGCGCCCCTGTCCCAGTCTTCTGAGCTGCAACTGCACACAGAGTTCTGTCTTTGTCTCCTCTTTCCGGATCTGTGTCCCGCGGCGTCGTCCGAATCCCGAAACCTACAACAATATCTGAAAAGGGGGAAGGGCGGCTATATAGGGTTTTTCCTTAGTCAAACCCCCACTTCGGTGATTTCCACCTCCACGAATAGCCAAGTTGTTTTGTAAAATGTATTGTGTGTGCAAACCTAGTGTGTATGCAAGGTCCAAAATGCAAGAAAGCAAACTAGAGCAACCTAGAAAGTAAACCCTAATTGCTTGTAAATGATAATGCAAATGCTCTAAATCAAGATGCAATGTGATCTAAAGCATGAATACATGATATATCAAAGCTTATGTAAGGACATGAAAACAATATGAAATCATACCCAACCCTCAAGGGAGGAGTACAAGCCAATCTTCAGTCGGTAATCTCCTATTGTTCTTCAATGTCTTCCAAGCCCTAATTGGATGAATGAATGAATTTGATAGATGCTTAATAGAATGATGTTGAGTGTTGTTGAAGTCTTCAAAGATCTGCTCTTTCGCTGCATATCAAGTTCCTGGAAACAAAAATCGGATCCCTTCAAATGAGGAAAGAGAGCTTTTATGTATGAAACCCTAGGTCGTAAATTCGTATTTTGGCCGACCTAGAGATTGAATATCCCGCCAATTTCTTGGGGTTAAGCTTTATTTTATGATTGGATCGTGCTCCCAAAATTTCGGGAAAAATGTCCAAGACCATGTTGCATGGGCGCCATGGTCCCGACAACTTTTCACCAAATTTTCAGGGCCGTCGGATATGATGATTTTAGAGAGAATCCCGAAGTTACAGGTGATTTCGAGATGTTTAGACCCCAAAACCAAGCCCCCAAGTTCGAAATAGGACTTAATTAGGGTTTTTGATTAAGTGGTGTATTGGAGGAATAAAATGCGAAGGGCGCGCTTTAGTGAAAGGGCCCAACTTTATGATGTAGAGCATGATGAAGTAAGACCTTAGACCTAATTAATTTGATTAATTAAGTGCTTAAGGAGAAATGCAATGCAAAATGCAAAAATGCACTAAGGCGGGTGCTAAACTAGGTGCGAAATTGTACCACCCTAGCGAGTGCGTACAATTTACGACGCTACACATAAGGTTCTCCAAAAGTTACTTACAAATTTAGTGTCTCTATCACTCACAATGTTAACCGGTAAGCCATGAATCCTCACAACTTCCTTGAAGAATATCCCTACTATGTAAGAGGCATCATTAGTGCATTTGCAAGGCACAAAGTGTGCCATCTTGCTGAATCTGTCCACTATGATAAAAACACTGTCATACCCTCTTGGAGTCCTGGACAAGCCAAGAACAAAGTCCATGCTCAAACATTCCCACAATCTAGTAGGTATGGCCAATGGCTGATATAAACTTGCATTGGTGGAGGTTCCCTTAGCTCTCTGACATATGGGACATTGCTCCACAAATCTTCTAACATCTACCTAAAGTTTAGGCCAATGATAAAACTGTCCAACCTTCTCTAAGGTCTTGTCAAGACCAAAATATCCTCCTAAGATGCCTTGATTCTTCTCCTTGATGATATTGTCCCTTATAGAACACTGAGGTATGCAAAGTAAGTGTCCTTTAAGCAAAAGGCTTTCCTACAACATGAAATCAGAATATACAACATGACAAACATTAGTAAACGTGGTGCAAACATCATATGCTTCACCAAAATCCTTGTCACCTTAGTATAGATATTTGAGATTACTTATTACCACACTTTGGAGCTGCATTGCTTGTATGGTAAGAACTCTTCTACTTAAGGCATCTGCTACCTTATTGGTGATTCATTTCTTGTGTTATATAGAAAAGGTATAGGCCTGCAAGTGCTCGACCCATTTGATGCATCTTTGATGCAACTTCTCTTGTCCATTCAAGAAGTTAAGTGCATGGTTGTCAGTATAAACTATGAATTCCTTGGGAAGTAGATAATGTCACCATTTGTTAAGGGCTTGTACCATGGCATACAACTCTAGGTCATAGGTAGAATACTTTTGTTTTGCTTCATTGAGTTTCTCAAAGAAAAATTCTATCAGATGACCTTCTTGGCTCAAAACTGCCCCTATTGCCAACTTGATAGCATCACACTCCACCGTGAAGAGCTAATTGAATCAAGGAGCCTAAGATCAGGTAGTTTTGCCACTTTTGTTTCAACAACTCAAACCCCTTATCTGTTGCACTAGTCCACTTAAACTGACATTTCATTCCCCCCTTGATAGTGTTCAATATAGGTGAACATATATAGCTAAACCCTCTAATAAACTTCCTATAGAAAGAAGCTAATCCATGAAAACTTCTCACATCTCCTATTGTCTTAGGAGTAGGCCAATTAACTATTGTATCTACCTTTTTTGGATCAATTTTCAAACAACCTTGAGAAACTACAAAGCCAAGATATACTAGTTCGGTTTTGAAGAACTCACACTTGTCTAAGTTGATCATCAACTTTTCTTGATGTAGCTTCCTCAAGACCTAATCCAAATGTCTGATATGCTCCTCCCTTAACTTGCTAAAAATCAAAATGTCATCAAGATAAACAATCACAAATTTACCAATAAATTCTGCAAGCACTTCATTCATAAGCCTCATGAAGATGCTAGGTGCATTTGTGAGCCCAAAGGGAATCACCAACCATTCATAGAGCCCCTCATTAGTCTTAAAGGTTGTTTTCCACTCATCTCCAGGTCTGATCCTTATTTGATGACAACCTGATTTCAAATCCACCTTGGAAAAGTAGCAAGCTCCTCCTAGGTAGTCCATTATGTCCTCAATTCTTGGCATTGGAAACTGGTATCTGATTGTAATCTTGTTGATGGATCTTAAGTCAGTGCACATTCTCCATTTTCCATCTTTCTTAGGTACCAAGATAGTAGGTACTGCACATGGTCTAAGACTCTTCTTTATCAACCCCTTATCTAGCAATTCTTGCACTTGTCTTGCTATTTCTTCATTTTGAGTTGGTGTCATTTTGTAAGAAACTTTGTTTGGCAAGGTAGCTCCGGGTATGAGGTCTATCTGATGGTTCACATCTTTGTATGGGGGTAAAGCATCTAGAATTTCATTGACAACAATGTGCTTGTACCGGTCCAACAAGGTCTTCACTTCTTGAGGTACTACTGGTTTAGGTTCAGACTTTGCCTCTTCTTTTGGTTTCACTATGATGGCATATCCTTGGACCCCCTCATGCTTCAACTCTTTTAGGAACTCCTTCCCACTAAGAAACATAACAATTGATCCTACATGTCTTTCTTCTCCCGGTATAACCGAAGGATCCATTTGGAACTGCCTTCCTTCTTTGGTGATCACATAAGAATTCTTCTCCCCATCATGTAAGGCTTTGACATCATATTGCCAAGGGTGTCCAAGCAACAAATGGCATGCATCCATTGGTAGTATATCACATGGCACTCTATCCTTATACTCTCCAATTTCAAAATCTATCCAAGCTTTCTCATCAACTAGCACATCTTGTCCTTTACTCAACCATGATACCTTATAAGGACTGGTATGTGGTAACCTTTTCAACTTAAGTTTTTCTACCATCTCAACTACTACAATGTTCTCAGTAGATCCCGAATCCACTATGACCCTACAAATCTTACCATATGATCTGCAAGTGGTTTTGAAGAGTGTCTTTATTTGAGTAGGTTTTTTGGCCTATGGTACCTTCAACAAGGTCCTCCTTAACATCATGTTCTCTCCATCTAAAATTGGTCCAGCTTTGCTAATTGGTGAGGTAACACTTTGATTGTTTTCCTCCTACACCAAATATGTTCTTCTTTCACCTATATAAGAACTTGAAGTCTTTTCAAAGCACTGGTTCATTGTGTGGCCCACTTGATGACAATGAAAGCATTTACCAGTGAAAACTATGGCTCTTCTTCCTTGAGTACCAAATCTCCCCTAAAGTTGTTTCTTCCTCTAGAGTTGCCTCTAAACGGACCATTCTTGCTAAAGTTGTCCCCACTATGTTCAATTTGATTGCTTTCTTCATTCTTTCCAGAGTTATGACCACCTCTACCTCTTTGATTGAACTCACTTTTCCCCTTGATCTTGTCCTCTGCTCTCAAGGCCAACTGAAAAACTCTTATGAACTGTCTTAGGCGCCATGATGCTAATTTCATCTTGAATGTTTTGTCTTAGACAATTTAGGTATCTGGCTACCTTCTCCACTTCTTCCTCTTGTTTCCTTGCTCTTAGAGTTACTTTGTTGAACTCCTCTATATAAGCACTCACATCCATTTCCCTTTGCTTCAAACTCATCAATTTTTTGTGCATCTGCACTTCATAATCTAGTGGAAGGAATTGATTTTTGATTCTGATCTTCATTCTCTCCCAAGAGTTTATCTTCTTTCTTCTGGATTCTTCCCTCTCTTCTTGCATCATGTTCTACCACACTAAAGTTGATCCTTTCAACTTGGTCTTAGCCATATTGACCCTCTTCTATTCTACAACCTCCTTGTATTCAAAACAGTTGTTCAAAGCTTCTATCCAATCCAACAGTTATTCTCCATTCAGACTACCACTATAGACCAGTAAACCATCCAGGCTATCTTTGTTGAGTGATTTAAGGGAATCTAAAAGGATTTTTTGATCTTTCTCCAATTCCTTCTTTTCTACTACCACTCCTATCACATCTACATCTTCATCATCAGTTTCATCAACCACTTTGTGATCTTGCCCTTACCTTTCTTAGAATCTTGCTCCTGGGCTTCACTAAGCATGTCTTGGACCAACTTCCTAATGGCCTCTTGACTCATTTCCTTGGGGGGCATGTTGTTGGCTTCTGATTTTACCTCTTGGTCTGACATACACAACTTTTTTCAATCAAGTGCCTCTAATACCAATCTGATGTAGAGGGGTTGCTCACTCCTACCAGTTTAGCTAATTCTTGATGTCTCTCTAGGAAGTCTCTTGAACCATCTGATGGTTCCACTCTTTCCAACCTTCCAAAGGTTGTAGGACTCACCCTTAATGACCTTCCCAAGGTCCTTAGACTAAGGTGACCTCCTCTTGTTTAGTGAGTGTCCAACACTCCTTATTTGAGACTTTCCTACTACACACCTTCTCACACTTCCACCAAGAGCCAACCCCCACTACCTTAGGATCTTCTCTCACACATTCCCAAATCTCATAGGGTTGAATTTTTGTTGTTTCCTAGCCCTATCTCTTCAACTAGGACCTTGGAGAGTACCGGTTCTAAGCGTAAAGACCAATTTGCACTTTTAGGCGTACTAAGAAACCTAGTCCAATGAGCCCTGTCAATGAGGTATTTTGCACTTTTATGCCTGCATTCCTACAAACTGGTATCAACTCTTTATCTTTTCAGATACCCTTTTGAAATTTTCATATAATATATTAGAATTGGATCTGGGTTTGGTCGCTATCCTAACCCTTTTCTAGGCCTAATTCCTCCTTTTAAGCCTACAAAATAGGGTCTTGCTCAAATTCCTTCACTAGCCCGATTGCTCGAGGATTCTAATGATTGTTTTAGGTCTATACACCCATGAGGATGTCCAATCCAACTTGGAACCAAATCCATCCAACGGATTTACCCATCTAGGGCATTTTGTCTGTGTTCCCCATTGCTTGCCAACTCAACATGCCAAGCCTAGGGTATGGTGGCAAATCTAGAGTTTAGCCTCCCTTGTCTTAAAAACAAAATGAAAATGTACTTTACAAGGCCTCCTAGAATTCCAAAAGGTTTCAGTATGTGGTTCCACCATGGAATGCTAGGTTTGAGCCATGAGGTCTTCAAAACCCTTGTTTCAAGGTCTTTGAGTCCCGCCTGTAACAAAAATGACAAAAATTAAAAAATATAACAATTCAAACCCTCAAATCACCATGTAATGAAAGGTATGTCTCTGTTCTAACAATCCATGCCTTTTTCAAGGCTTGGAAGTCCGTACAGACTGTACGATACCAAAAAAACTCTAAGCAAATCACTGAAAACACAACAAATTGAAGGCTAAATCTTGCTCTCCTTATTCCAATTCTTCAACCAGCCTTCTCATCATTTGTCCCAAGCCTTATGTTATCCTTGGGTTGGTTACAAGTTTCTTCTAACTTAAAAAGACAACCAACTTGTCATTGGTGCTTGGAAAATGCAAAAGTTGCAAACTTGCTATGAGCAACTTTTGCAACTTTTTACAACTTTTACATAATTGAGAAACTTTGGCCCAAATCAAACCTAGATCACTTATAAAGGTCCAAATGACCTTAAAAACCATTAAACCTTATCATAAAACCTATTTGAACATAAAACCAACTTATTCTACCAAGTACTCTACCTAGCACCCTTAAGAGCCCATAGGCCAACATTGGCCAATCAGTGATTCCTAGGGTCCTTACATACATCTGAGTACTTGTACACTAACCTATTGACCTTATAACAAACCAAAATCTCATGATTCCTAACTCCTGGAACCTACACAATGAAATTTCTCTTGTGCTCCTGCACCACCTATCCTGTTAAAGCTTTACAAAAGTCATGTTAAGAACTGATCCTGTTAGGAATCACCCTGTTAAGGGATTGACTACAATGCCTTGTTAGAAGCAATACCCTGTTAGGAGTAACATCGATCAAGGATTTAAAAATCCAAGCTAATGGATCACCTTGTTAGAGGATTTGAATAGCACCAAGCTTGTTAGAGCTTACCCGGTTAGGGGATTCAATTCTGTTGTAATTGTTAGAAAACAATAGAAGTTTGTTGATCTATCTGAATAGAACTACACTTTCTTGATCAGATCCCTTTCATGCTCCTATCCGCCTTTACTCAAATTGTACATACGTCATCTGGTTCGGCAACCACACACTCAACTGATCTTTTCCAACACTTTGCCAACTAACTTCATCGACCTTATAAACAAATCAATTAGGTCGGTAACACAATAAAAACCTAATTCTCATAGAGATTAGAAACAAGTCGGTTCAGGTATGACCATTGGATTAAATAGAAACATCTACACATCAATCAAGAAAATCTTGATCGCTCCTTGATCACCGCTTCATCAAACTTAGTAAGTCATCACACACTTTTCATTATATGCAATACAGTTGCTCATTCCCTAGACAAAAACCGTTACATCAACTCACCAAAATCACTTGAAATTGTCTTCATACAATAATCATATGTGTCATAATCATTTCTTCTCATCATCAGATCATAAACCAATATAACTAGTTGACCAAACTTAATCGATTAAGGTTTATCAAAAACAATAGGTAGGGTTTACCAGTTACCGATTCAACTCTCCAATATATAGCAATACCGGTTCACTCCACAAATTCTTCCTACCGGTTACAAAACAATATTACAACAATATCAACAATATAATTACCAGTTAATTGACATCAATGACAACATAACATATCATTAATGCAATCTTCATGCAAATGTCACCAAGATTATGAAACGTATTTACTCTAATTTATTGAGAAAAGTAATATTAAATAGGAATAAATCTTAACAGGTCTAGAAAGAATGTACTACAAGTAATATAAGAATACATAATATGTTATATCTTTGGCAACAACAATAAAAAAGAACTCTACTAATATCTCAAATTTTAGTAGTATAGCTTATGTAAATTTACAAGGGTATAATTTATCCATGCTAAGAATCTTATATATAGACTAATGTCAAACCAAAATTTATGTTTTCAAAAACATGAATGTAAATTTAGAGCCCAATTTGGACATTAAAATTGGTTTTCCCAATTCCAATACAAATAATAGTATGTAACTCTTGATGTCACAAAAACAAAAGGAATGTATATATAGGACCAAACACAAAGAATAAAATCTTGATACCCTAATAGATTTATGATAATTCAAGTAATAATAGTAGATGTAGTTTTGTTTAAGAGATTTATTCTTTTTTTTCAATCATGGAGTTTGGTATCTTGTGAGTTATTTTTGTACAATCATTTTTTGGCCCATTGTATAAGGGCTTGGAACCTTTCAAAAACTCACTTTCACCAATAATAACTGTATACACCTAAAAATTGTATGAAGATAATTAATTAAATAAGCAATTATTTAATTTTTTGAATAAAAGGGGTAAAAACTTTATTGAAAATCAGACACAAAAATTACAAGGACGACCAGAGCCCTGAGGCCCCAAAAAAGAGCCCTAGGCCTAGTCCAAGATCAGCCAACATCATAACTATCCATGTCCACAACAAGAATCTTCTGCAAGACTTGACAGTAATCCAGGGAGAGATGCTCCCAACCTTCAATTTTCCAATCACTGTCATGTTCTGAAGCCCACTTAGCCAAACAATCAGCTTCTCTATTCCATTCACGAGGAATGTGGATGAAAGACACTTGCTCCATTAAAGAACTAATTTGAAGAATCTGATGAACAATTCCTACCTACACCACCAACCCCTGCAGGGCCTAGATTACCTCTGGAGGAGCCATCGGTGTTAATCTTGATAATCTCCTCCTGAGGGGGTCTCCACTTTCCCACCCTTTGGACCTTCTTCATCGCACGTCTACCTCTTCTAACACAAGCGGAGGCAGGAGACAACTCCTACTAGCCAAACCTACTCACAATATCCGCCTCATCTTTATCCAAAGGAAAATTCACCTTGCATTTAGCTTCCATTGTCTCCCGAATCATAACCATGGTTCTATTCCACACTTGCTGCACTAATAGGCTAGCCTCACAAAAGATCCTTTTGTTCCTCTCAAGTCAGATCTACCAGAGTATGAAAATGGCCCCAATATACCAGATCATCTGGAGGAAGGAGGACAAGATAGGAGGTCTGCCCAAACTGCTCAAAAACTCCACCAGAGAATCTACGTGAACACAAGGTCACTTCCACACCCCCACCAATAATGCTAAATAAGCATAGAGAAGGGGTATCTGAAGAACACATGTGAGGAATCTTCCTCCCCATTACCACACAAAGCACAAATAGAAGGCCCCAAGAATCCTCACTTGTGAATATTATCCCAAGTTAGGCATCTATTCAAGGCCAGAGTCCAAGTGAAGCAGTTGCACTTCGGCCATGAAAAATTGTTCCAAACCTATTTTCACCAATGCACCTTTCTTCCCTCCAATCTTTGGCTCAACAGTTCCCGATATCCACTAGCTACAGTAAAGATGCCCTTAGGATTCGGAGACTAGGCAAGTCCATCCCTACCCTTGAGGGCACTACAGTGTCTACTCACCAGAATGCCAAGAAACTCAGCACACTCTTCCTCCATCCCAGCAACCGACCACTCATTAGGAGCCTTCCCTTGCTCCAACTCTAGCCGCCCACACCTGTAAATAGCCTTGAAGTCACTCACCCTTGACCACCCTACCTCCAAAAACCTTTGGCTAAGGTTCCCAAGATTAGGAAAATAATCAAGGATGGGGGGGTACCCATCCCAAGAGTCATTCCAGAAAAGGACCTCTTCCCCCCTCCTGTAGATCCAAAAGAGTCCTTCCTTAATGAGAGAAGCCCCCTTCTTAAGAGTATACCAAATTGTTGATCCTTTTCCCTCAAGCGGATATCTTGGAACCTCCTGCACTGAGATCCTCTGCATATATTTGTAGGCCAAAATATTAGCCCAGCCATGATCCTCCTCGACACACCACCTCCAGTACAATATAGCCACCAGAGCCTCCCCAAATAAAATAGCCTTCCTTAAACCAAGCCCCCCCAACTACTTTGGGCTACACACCAAGTCCCAATTGACAAGACTCCATTTAGAAGAGGATAGATTGTCTGCCCATAAGAATTGTCTTGCCAAAGAGTCCAAACCCTTCAAGAACCACTTAGGAGCCACTTGAAGCATACATTGATAAATCGGAAGAGCCTGAACCACCGACTGAATCAGTTGAACCCTCCTAGCAAATGATAACCATATGTGAGTCCAATGTTCAGCCTTTGAGCGAAATTTATCCAAGATACCCTTCCATGACTCCCGAGGAGGGTTACTAGGAGAAATAGGAATACCCAAATAAGTCAAGGGCAAAGTGCCCACTTGGAATCTCAAGATAAGAGCAATCCTCCTTTGAATAGTTCTAGGAGTGTTGAAGAAAAGGATAGAATATCTATCTTCATTGATCACCTGACCTGAGGCCGCTAGATAAACATCCAAAACCTTATGCAGATTAGTAGCTTCTCTGATCCGAGCAAGTCCCATCAAGGCTATGTCATCAACAAACTGCAAATGAGACTGCGGTTGCATGTCATTACCCCAACTCCACCCCTAAATACTACCCAGACCCACATTATGCTTGATCAGCCTCCCCAGGCCCTCATCCAAGAGAATGAATAAGTAAGGAGAGAGGGGGTCCCCCTGGCGGAGGCCCCTAGATGCACCAAATAGCTTAGTATGATCACCATTGATTAGCACTGAGAAAGAGGTGGATGTAACACAACTCATAACCCATTGGATCCATTCCTCAGCAAATCAAAAAGCCCTGAGGATCTTCTAGAGGAAGGACCAACAAACTCTATCTTAAGCCTTAGCTATATCCAACTTGATAAACATAGATTTTTCCTTGGAGGTTTCCATAGAATGAATAGTCTCTATAGCAATGACCACACCATCCAGAATTTGATGCCCTTCCACAAACCCACTCTGTTCCTCTAAGATAAAATCCCCCAGACACTTCTTCAGCCTCTTTTCTATCAACTTAGAGATGATCTTGTAAATAACATTGCAGAGAGATATAGAGTGAAACAAGCCTAACCTCTCGGCCCCATCACACTTAGGGATTAGTGCAATAAAATTTGCATTCAAGGCCCGAAGCATCTGTTTGTTCCTCTGGGACTCTTGGACTACTTCTAGTAAGTCCAGTTTGATGATATCCCAGAAATCTTGAAATAATTCAACCGAGAACCCATCCGGTCCACAAGATTTTCCTTTCCTCATGTGAAAAACAATCCTCTCACGTTCTTCCAACAAAATAGGGCCCATAAGATGCTCATTCATCTCCCTAGTAACAAGAGGAGGAATGCAAGCGAGAACCTGATTCTCTTCCACCAATTCCCCCTAAGGATCCTCACTGAAGAGGGATCATAAATACTATAAAGCCTCCCTAGATATCTCCTACAAGGATAATAACACCTCACCTCTATCATTGAATAGAGCAGGAATGGAGTTTCCATGACGTCTTGCTTTCACAGATTTGAAAAAGAAAGCAGTGTTCTTATCACCCGCTTGAAGCTAATCAATACGAGATCTTTGTTTCCAGTAAATTTATTCCCTGAGCTCCCATTCCTCTAAAACCTTGACAGCCATGTCCTCCTCCCTAAGCAAGGCTTCATACAAACCATGCTCTCTGATTTCACTGGTGATGCCACTTAACACTATTTGGGCAGCTTTCTTAGCATGAAAAATGTTCCCAAAACCCTACCTATTCCACTGTTTAAGCTGAAACTTAACAAACTGTACTTGCTTGGAAAAAGTATACATAGTAGTGCCAAAGGTCAGCCTCCCCTTTCTCCACCATTGCTCAACAAGAGCCTGCAAAGCAGGATCCCGAAGCCACATAAGTTAGAATTTGAAGGAAGGAGACTGAGCAACCCGAGCAGAAGAAGAAACCAACTTGGTAGGCCACTGGTCTGACCCTCTCCAGTCAAGAATCTCAGAACTTATGGACCACCCCCCACCAACCCAAGAACTAGAAACTAGAAATCGATACAGTCTCTCTACAATCCAATACTCCCCCACTCTCCTATTGTTCCAAGTGAACAAACCATTACCACGCTTAATGTCAACCAGATGCAGTGAAGATATCCTATCCCAAAAGAGAAAAGAAGAAGGATTCAACCACATGACACCCCCCTTCTCACTCAGCTTAATGATAGCATTGAAATCTCCTGCCATAATCCAAGGATGAAAAGGGACCAATCTTCACATACAAGAAATATGAGACCATAAGTTTTGCTTGCCCTGAAAATCGGTGGGGGCATAGATATTAGTAAACAAGATAAGATCTTTGGTCTCAAGACTAGAGGAAACCCCGGATAATGAAGATCAGGAAGCCACCCACCAAACAGGACAAATCCTTGAAGGGTTCCAAAGACATGCCACCCCTCCAGAGGAACCAGCTACCCTGATACATTGACACTCACCTCGCCCTCAGAGCTTGGGCACCAGACCCATCATACTCTCCATCGAGGGTTTAGTTTCTTGCAAAATTAGGAAATCAAGTGAATGATTCCTAATCAATTCCCAAACAACTTTTTGTCTAGGGCCATTGTTCAAGCCCCTCACATTCCATGAAAGCACAATCATTTAGGAGGATTGGAAAAGTGAGAATAACTGACCCTGACTCAACCAAATTCTCTTCCATCAATTTTATTTTATCCAAATCCTTCTTTTTGCCAACCGTTGAGTTCTTCTCCATATCACTTTTATTAATATCTTTTAGAGGTAGACCCAGGTGAACAGAAGACTTATTACTTTTAGCTCCAGCTGGTTCCAATTTCAGAGCTCCCAGAGAAACCTCCCCCCCCAACCAAATTCACCTTCGAAACAGGAGTGAGTCCCAACTGGACCCCTACTGTCTGATCCATCTCCATTTGTTGGATTCCAATCAGTTGCAAGGCTTGGGTAAAATCCTCCATAACTATTTCCGGAACCCTCCTGAAGCACCTTGGTCCAAAGGGGTTAACCTCGGATTCACTTCCTATTGACTAAGGTCATCCAAGGCCTCAAATCTGTTAAAGGTATCCTCCTATTGACTCTCCTATAGGAACCTCTTCTTTCCTTGATTCCTATTCCTTGTCTTAACTGAGACAAAGCCATCAGCACCCCCTACCTTGGCCGACATAGCAGCTTTTCCTTTATCAACCCTATCTTGACTCTAGGCCAGCTGTTGAGGTTAGCGCACCACTGGTTTATATCTAAGGCACTTACATTGTAAATAACCATACTCATGACATAGATGATACTGAAAAGGTAAAGTCTCATAATCTAACTGTTGAACCCATGAGTAAGAACCCGCACACATAACTATAGCATCTGGCAAAGGTTTACTAAGATCAATTTCAACACAAATACACGCAAAGGTCATTACCTTTCTCCCTAGGGTTTGCGTTCAAGATCCCACTGTCTTCCCAAGCAGTGTGGCCAACATCCATAGCACATCCTCCCGACAGCACTCCACTGGAAAATGTGGTAAATGAACCCACACTGGAACCCTATTTGAGAGCTCCTCCAAAGGGTTAAACCCCACATGCCAAGGTTTGATGAACAACCCCACCTAGTTGTAAAAATATGGGCCTCCTTCAAAGACCCTATTGCGATCCTCCATGCAGTTGAAATTAACCATGAAGTAGTTGTTTGCCAACAGCATAATCTCCATTTCCCCTTCCGATGCCCAAGTCCTCTGTGCCCAGTTTTCCAAAAACTGCAAGGAGACCCTCATTCCCAAAATTTTTTAATATAGCAAGTGTTTTGAAAATTAATCAACGTCTTCAACTATCATCTCAGGAGGAATAACCAGCTTCATCCTTTCACTGCATCTCTCTAGACAACCATTAATCTTCATAATGCGAGAACTACCAGAACTCCCAGACCCTGATTCTAATGAGAAAAGATTATTGTTAAAAGTCTTCATACACTGAAGTGGGGATATTGAGCCCATCATAGCACGGAAGTCCATGGTAGGAGCAACCTGCAAGGCCTTACCACTAATACTCGACATCAGAATGCAAAAAGAATTAAAAGGTTACAAAAGAATGCCAAGGACCCCCAACCCAAAGGGCCTCTCAAGAAGGCTCAGCACCCAAGTCTCCACCCCTCCCAAGCTTCACCGAAGGAAGAGCCTAGTTGAATCCCCCAGACCCATAGGAGATCCACGGGTCATAGCAATCTGAAACCCGACCCCCACACAACCCAAACCCCACTCGACGACCACCGCTACTTCCCTCACACCCACGGCCGAACCATGCCCGCTGCTCTCCCTCGACGCCCTGCACTTCCCTCCCTTGTCGCACCTGCAACACTGCCTCCCACAAGCTAGGGCATCAAAACCCTATCTCGACCGCTCATGAGCCCCCGCACACATGCCATCATCCCAATAAGCAATTATTTAATTAACCCCCATTCTTAATTTAATTAAATTCATTAGGCAATTTGATTAAATTCTCCATTTCATCTACTTATTAATAAATCTAAGGATTTATTTAATAGGTTCATTTCAATAGTCCCCTTTGATTAATTACTTCAAATTAATTAATCCTCCCCCCCCCCTTTAATCAATTCTTCTAATCCTCTAATCAATTAAAATAAACCAATTTATGATTTGTTAAGAATTAATTAGTCTTTTCCTATTATTTGAATTTTTAAATTTAAATTACCCACATGCCTCCTAGCTTCTAACCACCTAACCTAACCATCCCTCTAACCTAACTCATTCCACCTATCCTTGGGTTTGCCTAACCCTATCTTATCTTGCACTTTCTAACCTCCTTATCCTAACCTCCTATGGTGTGGATATTTTCTTCTTAAGACACATGGTACTTTGGCCACATGTCTCCTCTCTTGGACACTTGCCCTTTTATGAGCAAAGCTCCTTGACACTTGTCACCATAGAGATGACAAGTGTCTCTTCTTCCAACCTCTTCTTCAACCTCCACCAATTTCACCCTCGATATCTTCAAACTTGATCTTGACCATTGATTCCTGCCACCTCACCCCTGGCCTTGGAAATCCTATAAATATCCCCCATTTTGGAGCAATAAGGATCTCATCTCATTTGCAATTTATGAATTGTTACTATAGGCATATCCATTCTAGCATATCATTTGAGAATGGTTATTATAGGCAATTGCATCTTAGATCTAGTTTAATTTGATCATTTTCTAGCATAATTGTTGAATCATGTAGCTTAATCAATCTCTTTTCTAGCTTAATTGCATCATCATCATAGCTTAATCATGCACATCATTAGCTTAATTAGTCTCTTGGATTAATATAGCATAATCAATCTCATCTTTGCATATCATTATCATTTCAAATCCTCCATCTAGGTGTAGTCAAGTAACTAGGATTGCTTATCCAGATCTGAGAGAAAATCCATATTCGCATCTCTTAGAAGGCGATAGGCCGCTTTGTCATGGTTCATCTTTGTTTTCTTATTATTTTCTAACCATGCTTGTAATGATCTATTGAGTTTTTTGTGTTGCAGTTGCAAGTATCACACTTCATAGGCATGAGATTTTGGCACCCACCGTGGGGCCGGAAATCTAATTTTTGGCCTCTCAAGTATCATCAAATATTCAATTTTGGCAGGGTCAGAATTAGAATATCGTACAAGCTCCTTTTTAGCCTCATACGAGTTCCTTTTTGCACTCATACAAGAATTTGTTCTGATTTGTAGGAGCTTTTAAGAACACTGAAGTGTCATACGAGCTCTATTTTGCACTCATACAATCACAAAAAGACACTCGTACGATTAGCTAAATAGTGTTGTATGAAACTATGCTTCTGTCTTTTCAAAGCAGTTTGCATTTTAGGGGTTTCATGCTTCAATTTGGTTATTACTAATGCTAACCCTGGTTTATTTGTGAGTTTTTTTTTTGGGTAGCCTAACTGGTTTGTGCAGGACGATTTCCAAAGATTACACTTATCAAAGCTTAATTTCATTCAAACATCATGACTACTAATGCATCTATTTTGCAGGTTGCTTAGGAGGACTCAACCAAACTTTATGTCTTCTTTAATTTTTCTAGGCACACTTCATTTTGCTAATGGAAATGAACAATCATGTATTATGTGTTTTGATGATAGGCTAGTATGCTCTCACCTTTCTTAGGTGATTAGAAATCTAGACTCATCCTTTTCTTTCATTAGTGCATATCTTTAGTGGGCCTGCCCTCTCGAGGAGCTAATAACTCTAAGCCATTAAGGTTAGTGAGAGGGGAATGACCCAAGTGGGAACCGCTAATGCCAAGCACTCCAACCCACTATAAAATAAATGTGATTTGATGAAAATCAAGTCAAGGGTAGTGCTCAGGAATAGCTCCCCTCCATACCTTCAGGTGTATCAAACCTTGGTTTTCAAGGCTGGGAGACCTCTTAATTGAGTATTATACCCCGACGCACCGAACGGATCCCTTACTATTTTTGGTTAAATTAGAAGCTACCCGATTCACCTCCGAAAGGGTGATAATATGTGTACAAGAGAGATAGTAACTCTCCCAAGACACTTGCCATAATGTGCCCCCATTAACATTTGGATTTGGATAATACGGCGTTGAGAATCCATTGCGTGAGACTCGGGACCGTATTTTGATTAGCTATTGGGTGTGTACCTAATCTTGCAAGAAAAGGTTTTCTCTCTCAGCCAAATTCCTTCGGTAGCATAATGTACTTGAGTTCAATTATCACATCGCGTGTTTGTTGTTTCTTCATCCCTAAAACAAAAAATCAGACATTTAAAAAAACTGGTAAACATAAGCAAAACATCAAAACTTCAATGATCAAAAATTTGTCCAAACAACATTTTTTTATCTTTGTTCTGTCGAGTCGTATGAGCTTTTGTTTTGTCATACGATCCTTCTTGTTTGTCACATGGTTTAGAATTTTTTGTCATACGAGTTCTCTGGTTTATAATTTTGCTCAATAAGTGTTGTCGTACGAGGCCTCTATTTTATCATTTTTCTCGGTGGGAATTATCGTACGAGCTTCTTCTTTTTCATATAAAATTCTTGATTTGTCATATGGGTATGTATGTATTGTTGTCTGAAGCTGCATAAATTGTCGTACGAATTTCTATCTCTGTTGGTCCAGAGTTGTCTTCTTGCACATCTTTTTTAGGTCTGTCATATTTGCTCAGTCAATTTATAGTAATCATGAACACCTGTTATCTGTCATTTTGTGCTTAGATTGTCCTCTTGGTTCTCTTAGTCAAGTTATCATTTGTCAAAATTGGATTCTAAAGCTAAACAACTCAATATTTTCAAGTACTCACCCTCAACAAGTTCAAGATCTAAACATCTCAAAGTGCATCATCACCCTCTTTGATAAACTGATCACTCAAAACATAGTTTCTCATCAGGATCTATCATCCTTTATCACGAAACTACAACATTTGGTTAGGACAATCTTATCCCATATTGTAGGATATATTGTTCCTATTGGACTTGGTTTTTATCAAAATAATTATCATTGCACCACAAAACCAAAGATCTAAAAACTTGCAAACTTTTAAACACTTGAACCATCTTTTCATGTCATATCGCTCTATCGTATTTACATTGAAAAGTTGGTCACTTATCAAAAAAACTTTTAGACAATAAAATCCTAGCACAATATCTAACACACGTGTATGCCCATTTTAACTAGAGCACAAAGACATAAGATTGCAGAAATGGAAACATCTGAAATAGTTGAAAATCATATCAACATGACATATCAAAACAAAATACAAGAAGACATAACAAGCCAACATATCAGAGCAATCAAACAAGTCCAAAACCAAAATCCAACTATGTCAAAACCTCATAAGGATTCAAATGCATCTCCAAAGAAAAGTGGCTCTTTTATGCAACTCTTAAAGAGATCCCTAAAAGATTTTGCTAAAGAAGATCGAAATCGTGCACCTATGTCTAGCAATGGTTCATCCCCCCATAAGCAAATTGACTCTCCAAAGGCATTTATTCCTACACCTCTTGAAAACTTGAAAGAATCTTCCATAGCATTCTCACCAAACAATACACCCAAAGATGAAGTTCCCCAAGGGATATCCATGATTGACATCAAACTTATTTCAGAGGATTCTATTCAAAGCTCATCTCCTTCTTATCCAAGCATTAATTCATTGCAACATCCCCATAATGCTTCCTTGCAAATTGAAGTCCTCATTCATAGAACACTTGTTAAACATGTCCTAATAGATGGGGGAGATGGCTTGAACATTTGCACTTTGACTCTAGTCCATACTCTAGGTTATTCAGAAGATGCAGTTGATCCCCAGAAAAGGATCACATTCAAAGCATATGGTGAAGAAGAACATTCCTTAAAAGGAATTGTGATATTACCCATCAGAGTGGGACCTTTGTAAAAAGACACAACATGCCAAGTTTTAGACTTTGACCTACCATACAACATACTCTTGGGAGGACCATGGATACATGACCTACAAGCTATTCCATCAAAATGTCATTAGTGCCTGAAATTTCCATATAATGGGCAGGAAATCACAATCTTAGCAGACTCAAATCCATTGCAGTGTCATAGTAATCTAAAATCAGCTCAAGAGGTCATTGTTTCACATAACAGAGAGATATCATCTTAAAGAACACAATCCAAACAACAATAATTTGTATCAATTTTGTCAAACATGGAAATCTCAGCTTTGGCCTCTTAAGCATCATCAAATCTTCATTTCTGGCCGAGTTGGAATCAGAATATCATATGAGCTCCTTTTCACCATCGTACAAGTTCCTTTATGCACTCAGACCAGAATTCGCTCTGATTCGTATGAGTTTTTAAGGACACTGAAGTGTCGTACGAGCTTTGTTTTGCACTCGTACGATCACAAAAAGACATGCGTATGATCAGGTAAATAGTGTCATACAAAATTCAACTTCTATCTTTTCAAAGCAGTTTGCATTTTAGGGGTTTCATGCTTCAATTTGGTTATTACTAATGCTAAACCTGGTCTGTTTGTGAGTTTTTTTTTGGGTAGCCTAACTAGTTTTTGCACGATTGTCAAAATTATGCTTGTCAAAGCTTCATTTCATTCAAATATCATGACTACTAATTCATGTATTTTGCAGGTTGCCTAGGAGGACTCAACCAAACTTTATGTCTTCTTTAAGTTTTCTAGGCACACTTGATTTTGCGAATGAAAATGAACAATCATGTATTATGTGTTTTGATGATAGTCGAGTATTCTCTTCCCTTTCTTAGGTGATCACCAAGCTAGTCTCATCCTTTGCATTCATTAGTGCATATCTTTAGTGGGCCTGCCATCCCGAGGAGATAATAACTCTAAGCCATTAAGGTCGGTGAGAGAGAAAAGACCCAAGTGGGAATGGCTAACGCCAACTACTCCAACCCACTATAAAATAAATGTGATTTGATGAAAATTAAGTCAATGACAATGCTTGAGAATAGCTCTCCTTCATACCTTTGAGTATATCAAACCTTGGTCTTCAAGGCTAGGAAACCTCTTAATTGAGTATTATACCTCGACGTGCCGAATGGATCCCTTACTAGTTCCTGTTAAATTAGAAGCTACCTAATTCACCTCTGAAAGAGTGATAATATTTGTGCAAGAGAGATAGTAACTCTCCCAAGACACTTTCCATATTGTGCCCCCATTAGCGTTTGGAGTCAGATAATACGACATTGAGAATCCATTGCGTGAGACTCAATAGCTGTATTCTGATTAGCTATTGGGTGTGTACCTAAGCTTGCAAGCAAAGGTTTTATCTCTCAACCAACTTCCTTAGGTAGTGTAATTTGCTTGAGGTCAATTATCATATCACATTTTTGTTGTGTCTTCATCCCTAAAACAGAAAATCAAACATTTAAAAACTGGAAAACATAAGAAAAACATCAAAACTTCAATGATCAAAAATTTGTCCAAACAACATTTTTTACGTTTGTTTTGTCTTGAGTCATATGAGCTTATGTTTTGTCGTATGAGCCTTCTTTTTTGTCATATAGTTTAGAATTTTTTGTTGTACAAGTTCTCTGGTTTATCATTTTTCTCAATAAGTGTTGTCGCACGAGGCCTCTATTTTATCATTTTTCTCAGTGGGAATTGTCGTACAAGCTTCTGTTTTTTCATATAAAATTCCTTATTTATCATATGGGTCTATATGTATTGTCGTCTGAAGCTTCTTAAACTGTCGTATGAATTTCTGTCTCTGTTGGTCCAGAGTTGTCTTCTTGCAAATCTTTTTCAAGTCTTTTATATTTTCTCAATCAATTTACAGTGATCATGAACACCTTTTATCTGTCATTTTGTGCTTAGATTATCTTCTTGGCTCTCTTGGTCAAGTTATCATTAGTCAAAATTGGATTCTAAAGCTAAACACCTCAAGATTTTCAAGTACTCACCCTCAACAAGTTCAAGATCTAAACATCTCAAAGTTCATCATCACCCTCTTTGATAAATTGATCACTCAAAACATAGTTTCTCAATAGGATCTATCATCCTTTATCACGAAACTACAACATTTGGTCAGAACAATCTTTTCCCACATCGTACGATATATCGATCCTATTGGACTTGGTTTTTATCAAAATCATCATTATTGCACTACAAAACTAACGATTTTAAAAAATTGCAAACTTTTAAACACTTGAACTATCTTTTCGTGTCATATCACTCTATCGCATTTACATTGACAAGTTGATCACTTATCAAAACAACTTTTAGACAATCAAATCCTAGCACAATATCTAATACACATGTATGCCCATTTTATCTAGAGCACAAAGACATAAGATCACAGAAACGGGAACATCTGAAATAGCTGAAAATCATATCAACATGACATATCAAAGCAAAATACAACAAGACATAACAAGCCAACATATCAAAGCAATCAAACAAGTCCAAAATCAAAATCCAACTATTTCAAAATCTCATAAGGATTCAAATGCATCTCCAAAGAAAAGTGGTTCTTTTATGCAACGCTTAAAGAGATCCCTAAAAGATTTTTCTAAAGAAGATCAAAAGCGTGCACCTATGTCTAGCAATGGTTCATCCCCCCATAAGCAAATTGACTCTCCAAAGGCATTTATTCCTACACCTCTTGAAAACTTGGAAGAATCTTCCATAGTATTCTCACCAAACAATACACCAAAAGATGAACTTCCCCAAGGGATATCCATGATTACCATCAAACCTATTTCAGAGGATCCTATTCAAAGCTCATCTCCTTCATATCCAAGCATTAATTCATTGCAACATCCCCATAACGCTTCCTTGTAAATTGAAGTCCTCATTCATAGAATGCTCATTAAACGTGTCCTAATAGATGGGGGAGTTGGCTTGAACATTTCCTCTTTGAGTCTAGTTCATGCTCTAGGTTATTTAGAAGATGCAGTTGATCTCCAGAAAAGGATCATATTCAAAGCATATGTTGAAGAAGAACATTCCTTTAAAGGAATTGTGATATTACCCATCAAAGTGGGACCTTTGCAAAAAGACACAGCATGCCAAGTTTTAGACTTGGACCTACCATACAACATACTCTTGGGAGGACCATGGATACATGACATATAGGCTATTCCATCAAATGTCATTAGTGCCTGAAATTTCCATATAATGGGCAATAAATCATGATCTCAGCAGACTCAAATCCATTGCAATGTCGTAGTAATCTGAAATCAGCTCAAGAGGTCATTGTTTCACATAACAAAGAGGCGGCATATTCAAGCACACAATCCAAAGAACAATCATTTGTATCAATTTTGTCAAACACGGAAATCTCATTTTTGGTCTCTCAAGAATCATCAAAGCTTCATTTCTGGCTGGGTCAGAATCAGAATATCGTACAAGCTCCTTTTCAACCACGTATGAGTTCCTTTGTTCACTTAGATGAGAATTTGTTTTGACTCGTACAAGCTTTTAAGGAGACCGAAGTTTCGTACGAGCTATGATTTGCACTCATACGATCACAAAAAAACACTCGTATGATCAAGTAAATAGTGTCATATGAAATTCAACTTTTGTCTTTTCAAAGCAGTTTTCATTTTAGGGGTTTCATGCTTCAATTTGGTTATTACTAATGCTAACTGTGGTCTATTTGTGAGTTTTTTTTTCAGCAGCCTAACTGGTTTTTGCAGGATGATTGTTGAAGATTACGCTTGTCAAAGCTTCATTTCATTCAAACATCACGACTACTAATGCATCTATTTTGCTGGTTGCCTAGGAGGACTCAACCAAACTTTATGTCTTCTTTAAGTTTTCTAGGCACACTTGATTTTGCTAATGGAAATGAACAATCATGTATTATGTGTTTTGATAATAGGGGAGTATGCTCTCGCCTTTCTTAGGTGATCAAAAAACTAGACTCATCATTTGCTTTCATTAGTGTATATCTTTAGCGGGCCTACCCTCCTAAGGAGCTAATAACTCTAAGCCATTAAGGTCGGTGAGAGGGGAACGACCCAAGTGGGAACAACTAACACCAAGTACTCCAACCCACTATAAAACAAATGTGATTTGATGAAAATCAAGTCAATGGTAGTGCTTGGGAATACCTCTCCTTCATACCTTCGGGTATATCAAACCTTGGTTTTCAAGGCTGGGAGACTTCTTAATTGAGTATTATACCTCAACGCACTGAACAGATCCCTTACTAGTTCTAGTTAAATTAGCAGCTACCTGATTCACCTTCGAAAGGGTGATAATCTTTGTGCAAGAGAGATAGTAACTCTCCCAAGACACTTGCCATATCGTTCCCCCATTAGCGTTTGGAGTCGAATAATATGACGTTGAGAATCCATTGTGTGAGACTCAGCAGCCGTATTCTGATTAGCTATTGGGTGTGTACCTAAGATTTCAACCAAAGGTTTTATCTCTCAGCCAACTTCCTTAGGTAGCGTAATGTGCTTGAGGTTAATTATCATATCACATGTTAGTTGTGTCTTCATCCCTAAAATAGAAAATCAGACATTTAAAATCTGGAAAACATAAGCAAAACATCAAAACTTCAATGATCAAAAATTTGTCCAAACAACATTTTTTACCTTTGTTATGTCTTGAGCCGTGTGATCTTGTGTTTTGTTGTACGAGCCTTCTTTTTTGTCGTATGGTTTAGAAATTTTTTTCATACGAGTTCTTTGGTTTATCATTTTGCTCAGTAAGTGGTGTCGTAAGAGGCCTCTATTTTATCATTTTTCTCAGTGGGAGTTGTTGTACGAGCTTCTTCTTTTTCATATAAAATTCTTGATTTTTCGTATGGGTCTATATGTATTGTCATCTAAAGCTACTTAAACTGTCATACAAATTTATGTCTCTGTTGGTCCAGAGTTGTCTTCTTGCAAATCTTTTTCAAGTCTGTCATATTTTTTCAGTCTATTTATAGTGATCATGAACACCTGTTATGTGTCATTCTGTTCTTAGATTGTCTTCTGGGTTCTCTTGGTCAAGTTATCATTTGTCCAAATTGGATTCAAAAGATAAAAACCTCAAGATTTTCAATTACTCACCCTCAACAAGTTCAAGATCTAAACATCTCAAAGTACATCACCACCATCTTTGATAAACTGATCACTCAAAACATAGTTTCTCATCAGGATATATCATCCTTTATCATGAAACTACAATGTTTGATCAGGACAATCTTGTCCCACATCGTAGGATATATCGTTCCTATTGAACTTGGTTTTTATCAAAATCATCATCATTGCACTACAAAACCGAAGATGGAAAAACTTGCAAGCTTTTAAACACTTGAACTATCTTTTCATGTCATATCGCTCTATCGCATTTACATTGACAAGTTGATCACTTATCAAAACAAATTTTAGACAATCGAATCCTAGCACAATATCTAACACACGTGTATGCCCATTTTAACTAGAGCACAAAGACATGAGATTGCAGAAACAGAAACATCTAAAATAGCTGAAAAATCATATCAACATGACATATCAAAGAAAAATACAAGAAGACATAACAAGCCAACATATCAAAGAAATCAAACAAGTCCAAAATCAAAATCCAACTCTATCAAAATTGTTAGGTCCCGGAGACAACTGAGAGGGGGGGTGAATCAGTTGTCTAATGAATTTAAATCAAAATTAATTTAACTCAATGTTGAATATCGATAAACCAAACTTAATGTCGGTATACAGTTTATCAATTAATTGCAGTACCGATAAAGATTAATACATGAAAAAGAAAGACAACAACATCCACAACACATAACACCAATGTTTGTACGTGGAAACCTTGTAAGGGGAAAAACCACGGTGGGAAACCTTAAACACAATTAGATGATACTACTGCAGATAGTATGTGTATACAATACGAGGTCTGCACATGCAGAAAGGCCAAGCGCCTAGAGCTCACTGCTCAAACACAAATAGGAGTCACACTGACTACAATTGGATGGTTAAATCTAATAATGATGTACTGCTCAAAATAGCATCTTCATATGCTAGATTTTGTACTGGTTCAGTTCTAATATGTCTTCACAAATCCTTCCTTCAACCTTCAAATGATGTCTGCGTGTATAGCTCTGCTTATTATCACATATACCTTATTGCAATCCTTTTCGCATTCCTATTTCTCACTTCTTACTTCGATCAAATAAGATCTTACATATATACCGAAGTCTAGGACCAAAATGTATAGGTCGGCTTTACAAAAGATATTACAATAAAATCAATTTACAGGTAAAACAATAACCAATGCAATATCTGATTCAACATGTCAGCTTAATGCATTTACAACAATAATAAATCGTTTCCATAGCATGTCATGCTAATCTGGAATAGATAAGTTTGTCGGTGCTTATCCTGGACCTATTTGCCGGTAACAGCAAATATGCAAACATGAATATACCAATGAACAAATTTCCAAGAAAAAGTATGCAAACAATGTCTTCGACATAACCAAGTGTTTTCCATGTCATTCCAAGTGCCGGTGAACAATATATCCTACTGGTGAACAAGATACCGATGATTGTGCATAGGTCACTTGCTTGTCGGTTAACATTGTCAATTCAGTAGGCTAACCAGAGTTGATAAGTGTTGACATCAATGACAAAACCATATCAACATATCCAAAATACCAACAATCTCCCCCTTTGGCATTGATGGCAGCACAAGATGGAAAAACCATCAAAGTGCCAAAACAGAAATGCCAAATACCAAAAACCAACAATCTCCCAAAAGAGATCATAACCAGAATCCCAAAATAACAATCTCTCCCCAAGGGATAGAGTCTCTCCCCCTAGGAGTAACATGTGTTTTTCCATATCAATCTCTTCCCCTTTGACATCAAATGCCAAAGCAATACAAAAACTAGGTTCAAATACAAAATACCAACTTATTCTGTATACCAACTACTCCCCCTGAGAAGTAGCTCACCTCATCAAAGCCAGAATAAAAGATTTCTCTGTTAGTTCTGTCGGTTGATAACAAACATCAACTGTCTAAGTCTCTACCGTTGGGGGTATGACCCCAAGCTGATCTCTGAGATATTCAAAAGTCTCCTTAAGAAAAGGCTTAGTGAAAATATCTGCAATATGCTCTTTAGTATTCACATAAACCAGTTTTACTTCTTTTGCTTCAACATTCTCTTTCAGAAAATTTAGTTTGATAGAGACATGTTTAGTTTTAGAATGTAGTATCAGATTCTTAGATATATCAATTGCTACAGTGTTATCACAATAGATAGTTATAGGCTCTTTGCATTTTACCTTTATGTCCTTCAACATTTTCTTAAGTCACAATACCTGTGTACAGTTAGTTGTTGCTACAACATATTCTAATTCTGCTGTTGATAAAGATGTTCAGCTTTGTTTTTTACTCAACCAAGAAATTAATCTGCTTCCAAGAAAAAATGCTCCACCGATGGTGCTTTTTCTATCATCTACATCTCCTGCCCAATTTGCATCTGTGTATGCACATAATTCAAAGTTTTCATCTCTAGGATACCATAAGCCAAGATTTGTAGTGCCTTGTAAGTACTGAAAAATCTTTTTTACTACTGATTCATGATTTTCTTTAGGATTACTCTGAAATCTTGAAACAATACATACTGCATTCATAATATCGGGTCTTGTTTGTGTCAAATATAGTAGTCCTCCTATCATAGACTTTTACCTAGTCGGATTAACAGGTGTTGATTCATCCCTTAGTGATAATTTGTCATTTGTAGTCATAGGTGTGCTTACCAGTTTAGAGTTTTCCATCCCAAATTTCTTCAGTAACTCCTTCAAGTACTTAGATTGACTCAAGAATATACCTTTATCAGTCTGCGAAATCTGTAATCCTAAAAAGAATTTTATCTCTCCAATCATAGACATTTCAAATTCTTGTTGCATTTCAATAGAAAAGTCTTTACATAATCCATCTTCTCCTCCAAAAATTATATCATCAACAAAAACTTCTATAACCAAAATGTCATCATTAGTCACTTTATAGTATAAGTTGTTGTCAGCATTACCTTTACAAAAACCAATCTTCAAAAAATATTTATCCAATCTAGCATACCAAGCTCTTGGAGCTTGATTCAACCCATACAAAGCTTTCCTTAACCTGCAAACCATATCTTTGTTATCTGTCAAAGAAAATCCATTAGGTTGCTCAATGTAAAATTCTTCTTCAAGATCTCCATTTAGAAATGCATATTTAATATCCATTTGATATACTTTGTAGTTCTTGTGTGCTGCAAAAGCCAAGAATAATCTTACTGCCTCAATTCTAGCTACCGGTGCAAAGGTTTCATTGTAATCAATTCCTTCTTTCTGTGAATATCCCTTACACACTAGTCTTTCTTTATTTCTGATTACCTTACCATCTTCATTAAGTTTGTTTCTGAATACCCATTTTGTTCCAATTACATTTTTATCTTTAGGCCGGGGAACTAATGTCCATGTGTTATTCTTTTCAATTCGTTCTAATTTTTCTTCCATATCTTTAATCCAATGTTTATCTTCACATACCTCATTAATTGATGCTGGTTAAATTTCAGAAATAAGACATACCTCTTCATTTGCTAGTCTTCCTCTTGTCATAACTCCTTGATACTTATTCCCAATTATCTGATCTTCAGAGTGGTTCAATCTTACATACCGGGGTGTCTTTGTTTGTTGTTGTTCTTCAATTACAGTGGAATTTTCAATTGATACCGGTGTAACTAGATCTTCATTCTGTATCGGTGTGTTCAATGTAGGTTCATTTGACAATATCTTTGTTGCCGGTTGAGAGTCTATATACCTTGAAGTTCCTCTAAATTGTTCATCAATTTTCACATTTGTACTCTCAACAATTTTCTACAATCTCTTGTTAACACATCTATATGCTTTGCTCTTAGATGAATAACCAAGAAATATTCCTTCATCACTTCTAGGATCAAATTTTCCAATATACTCATCTCTTCTAATATAGCATTTACTTCCAAATATTCTGAAATATTTAAGAGTAGGAGTAATACCAAACCATAGTTCATGAGGGGTCTTACTAGTTTCACATTTGATGTGAACTTTGTTGAATGTGTAGACTACTATGCTTACTACCTCTCTACAATATACATGTGGTAGATTTGCTTCTAATAACATACCTCTAGCTGCATCCAAGATGGTTCTATTTTATCTTTCTACAACTCCATTCTGCTAGGGTATCCGGGGTGCTTATAACTGTCTTCTGATTCCATTTACTTCACAGAATGTATTAAACTCCTTAGATGTGAATTCACTAGCTTGATCTAAACTCGGACATTTGATTTTCTTACCGGTTTAATTTTCTAACAATGCTTTGAATAGCTTGAATTTCCCAAGTGCTTCTAATTTTTCTCTGAGAAAAGTATAGTCATGAATGATTAGCATGAAATATCTATCACCTTGTAAGCTTTTAGTTCTAGCTGGACCACATAAGTCAGTATGAATTAAGTCAAGAGCATTATTAGATTTTTCTAGAATACTTTTAAAAGATTATCTAACTTGTTTTCCAAATTGACATTCTTTACATACCGGATTGTGAGGTTTAACAATCTTAGGTAAATCTCTAACTGCCTTAGTAGTACTGATTTTCACAATGCAATCAAAATTTACATGACAGAGTCTCTTATTCCATAGCCAACTTTCATCAATATGTGCAATCAAGCATGTCTTTTCACTATTATTCAAATGAAAGATATTACCTCTAGTTTGATTACCGGTTGCAATTTCCAAACCAATTATGTTCATAATTTTGCATTTCTCATTCTTGAATTGTAACTGAAATCCTTTTTCAACTAATTGACCAACACTCAAAAGATTATGCTTTAAACCTTCAACATAGTAAACAGTGTCAGTATTATGCTTACTATCAAGAGATATAGTACATTTTCCTTTGATCAAACAAGCTTTATCATCTCCAAATCTCACTAGACCTCCATTATATTCCTAAAAAGTCAAGAATTTACTTTTATCACCAATAATATGATGTGAACATCTTGAATCAATGATCCATTCATCCTTAACTTCAATTTTAGCTGCCAGGGCCTGCTCTACTGGTTGAATAGTAGGTACCAGTTGATCTTTTGTTATAGCAACAAAGACCCATCCATTGTCTATCAGATCCTCATCAAAATCATCGGTGACTCCTTCATCAGCAAGATAACAAGACTTGTCTTTATTCTTCTTAAATTTGTATTTCTTATATTTAGGGTTAGGCTTGTATGTTCTTCTAGCTTCTTCTTATCTTGCATGTCTATCAAGGCATCTTGAAGCCATATGACCAATCTTGTTATAGTCAAAACATTTAAAGAGTGTTTTACCTTCATACTTACTTCCAATTGGACCTTTAGGCATTTTCCTTGCAAATAGTGCTTCAAGTTCTTCAAGTTCTTCATTTTCTCTCTTGCTTTCTTCAAGTTCTCTTGCATAAAAGGATTTCCAATTAGACTTTTCAAATTATGATGATGCAGATGATGTTGATGCCTAAAAAACTAAATCTATCTTTATAGTAGCAACAGGGCCAAATTCCTCAATTTCAAAAGCTGAAAGTTTTCCAATCAATGTATCTCTAGTTACTGATGTATTAGGCATTTTTCTTAACTCCTTTATAGTAGTAACTTTCATTTTGTATGTTGGTGGCAATCCTCTTAAAAATTTTGAAACAATTTCATCTTCACCTAAGGTTCCTCCACAATATTTAATACCCAAAACAGTTTCATTTACTCTTTCCATAAAAGCATAAATTCTTTCATCTTCTTCCATTTTTAGATTTTCATACCTGACCCGGAAGCTCTCAAGTTTTGCAATTTTGTCTATGGAATCTCCTTTATTCAATGTTTCCAAATGGTCCCAAATAGCTTTAGCAGTAGATCTATCTAATAATCCCATGATTAGTTGATCTGATAATACACTCAAAAGTGCTTCTCTTGCTTTGCAATCATTTTCTTCATCTTTAGCCAAGTTAGGTGGATTAGGTTGACCTTGAGTAGGAGTAGTATAGCCATTCTTTTTAACTTTCCAAATGTCCTTTCCAATGCAATTCAGATGTGTCTCCATCCCTTCCATATGCCATAGTTGGTTCCATCAAGTTTAGGATTGTCTATCCTGAAATAGTTAGAAGACATTGGATCTCCTCAAGCTATTAAACTTCTAAAAAAAGAGAACTAGGCTTTAATACCAATTGTTAGGTCCCAGAGACAACTGAGAGGGGGGGTGGTGAATTAGTTGTCTAATGAATTTAAACCAAAATTAATTTAACCAAAACTCAATGCTTAATACCGATAAACCAAACTTAATGTCGATAAACAGTTTATTAGTTAATTTCAGTACAGGTAAAGATTAATGCATGAAATAGAAAGACAACAACATCCACAACACATAACACCAATGTTTGTATGTGGAAACCCTGTAAGGGGAAAAACCATGGTGGGAAACCTTACCCACAATCAGATGATACTACCGTAGATAGTATGTGTATACAATAGGGAGTCTGCACATGCAGAAAGGCCAAGCACCTAGAGCTCATTGCTCAAACACAAATAGGAGTCACACTGACTACAATTGGATGGTTAAATCCAATAATGATGTACTGCTCAAAATAGCATCTTCATATGCTGGATTCAGTACCGGTTCAGTTCTGATATGTCTTCACAAATCCTTCCTTCAACCTTCAAATGATGTCTGCATGTATATCTCTGCTTATTCTCACATGTACCTTATTACAATCTTTTTCGCATTCCTATTTCTCACTTCTCACTTCGATCAAATAAGCTCTTACATATATACCGAAGCCTAGGACCAAAATGTATATGTCAGCTTTACAAAAGATATTACAATAAAAACAATTTACAGGTAAAACAATAATTGATGCAATATCTGATTCAACATGTCGGCTTAATGCATTTACAACAATAATAAATCACCTCCATAGTGTGTCATGTTGATTTGGAATAGATAAGCATGTCGGTGCTTATCCTACACCTATTTGCTAGTAACAACAAATATGAAAACATGAATATACCAATAAACAAATTTCCAAGACAAAGTGTCCAAATGATGTCTTCGACATAACCAAGTGTTTTCCATATCATTCTAGGTGTCGGTGAACAATATATTCTACTGGTGAACAAGATACCGATGACTCTGCATAAGTCACTTGCTTGCTGGTTAATATTGCCAATTCAGTAGGCTAACTAGAGTTGATAAGTGTTGACATCAATGACAAAACCATATCAACATATCCAAAATACCAACAAAAACCTCCTAAGGATTCAAATGCATCTCCAAAGAAAACTGGCTCTTTTATGCAACTCTTAAAGAGATCCGTAAAGGAGTTTGCTAAAGAAGATCAAAATTGTGCACCTATCTCTAGCAATGGTTCATCCCCCCATAAGAAAATTGACTCTCCAAAGGCATTTATTCCTACACCTCTTGAAAACTTGCAATAATCTTCCATAGCATCCTCACCAAACAATACACCCAAAGATGAAGCTCCCCAAGGGATATCCATGATTGCCATCAAACCTATTTTAGAGGATCCTATTCAAAGCTCATCTCCTTCATATCCAAGCATTAATTCATTGAAACATCCCCATAACGCTTCCTTGCAAATTGAAATCCTCATTCATAGAATGCTCGTTAAATGTGTCCTAATAGATGGGGGAGTTCGCTTGAACATTTGCTCTCTGACTCTAGTCTGTGCTCTAGGTTATTCAAAAGATGCAGTTGATCCCCAAAAAAGGATCACATTAAAAGCATATGGTGAAGAAGAACATTCCTTAAAAGAACTTTTGATACTACCCATCAGAGTGGGACCTTTGCAAAATGACACAACATGCCAAGTTTTAGACTTGGACCTACCATACAACATACTCTTGGGAGGACCATGGATGCATGACATACAAGCTATTCCATCAAAATGTCATCAGTGCCTGAAATTCCCATATAATGGGTAGGAAATCACGATCTTAGCATACTCAAATCCATTACAGTGTTGTAGTAATCTGAAAAACAACTCATGAGGTCATTGTTTCACATAACAGAGAGGCAACATCTTCAAGCACACAATCCAAAGAACAATCATTTGTATCAATTTTGTCAAACATGGAAATCTCATTTTTGGCCTCTCAAGCATCATCAAATATTCATTTTTGGCCCAGTTGGAATCAAAATATTGTACAAGCTCCTTTTCAGCCTCGTACGAGTTCCTTTGTGCACTCAAATGAGAATTCGTTATGACTCGTACGAGCTTTGAAGTACACTGAAGTGTCGTACGAAATTTTGCTTCTGTCTTTTCAAAGCAGTTTTGGTGCAGGGGCACAAACCTAAGAATTCATCATTTCCTCTTTCTTTATTTCATGTTTTTGTTTCAAGGTGTTGTAAAGGATCTGAGAATCCTATGTTCATATTTTTTTTTTAAAATAAAGTCCTAATAGTCCATTTTGTAAGACCTAGTGGCCTAGGGTGCATTATAAACCCTATGGTCAACTATGGTAAAAGGGACTTGGGGTGTGTATATTTAGTGAGTTACATGTATTTTGGTATATTTAGGTCCAAGATAATATGTAGGCTCCTAGGTCTATGTTTGAAGTTAATTTGTTGGCAAATTGCAAAATTGTCAAAAATTGCCAAAATGTTGCCAATGTGGTGAACAACTTTTTGAAAAGTTGTTAAAATCAGTTTCCAATGTTCACAACCACTTTGTTTCAGTTGGAAAATGTTGAGATGGCTATAAAATTCCTCAACAAACTCTTTTGGAGTTGTTGTTGGTGAATATTTGTAATTTGACATTTTGAAGCAATAAAAAATTACTGTATTTTCCAGAAAATTTGTTGTTCTTTAAGTTGGTACGGAATTTCACGACCTCAAAACTAAAAATTATTTCATGGGGAGTTAGAGGGGTGAAATACCTTTCTTTTGAGTATGACCAGAGCTTCTAAGGTGGAGTTTTGAGTGAGTTGTAGTGTAACAGTCCAAAACAACCTGTGAAAAGGGCGTAAACCAAGGGTTTCATCTTTTCTTTCCCTTTTCTTCCAATCTAATCATGGAAAAAGTCTAAAACTTGGCTGGATGGAAGATCTAGGAGTCTAATATGATATTCAAGAGGCTTTAGACTGGAAAATGTGGTTGGAGAATATTTTCTTCAAGTTTGAAGCCAGGCATCCCCATGTGATTGGCATACGGTGGTGAAGAAGACTTTGACATTTCCCCATAATTTTTGATTAGATGCAAAACAAGACTTGTAACTTTGGATTTTGTGATTTTTTGAGTTCCCCAAGGTTTTTCAATTTCTTCCCTTGAGAAATTTCCAATTGGAAGGGTAGTTCCTTTGTTAAAGTGCTCATTTAGCCCCATTTAGCCTAGTTGAGGGTTTACTAGAAATGGTATTTGTAGGAGGTTCCAGATCAAACCCTTATGGAAAAAGTTTTGTCCTAGGTTGTTAATGGTGAATATAAAATAAAATTGCTTGGTTCTTTGTAATGTTTGGGAGAGAAACCAAAAAGTCACTTTTGAGGGCTAGTTGGCCAGAATAGCCATTTTGCACTTTGACCCCTTTGAGACTTAATCAACCAAATCTGAGGGTTGTTTAACATAATTGGAGGTTGTTGGATCCTAATAAACTTTATTGGAGGTTGTTGGATCCTAATGGACTTGTAGAACCATTTTGGAGGGGTGTGAGCCATTTGAGCCATTTTGAGCACTTTTGCCTATGGGGTTTGAAACCAAATATTGATAACTTTGCACGCTATCCCATTGTGGGGTTATGGGGATGTAAATAGGTTAGATGGGATGTAGAATTTATGCTCTTAAAGGTGTGAGGCTTGGTTGGAGTGAATCCTTAAAAAGGAGGGTTTGTTGCTTGGTTGAGCAAGTGAGTAACTTGGAAGATTTTCAAGTTGTTTGAACCATACCTCTACATCAATTGGTATCAGATCAAGTGTGATCCTTAGGAGAAGGATTGTTTCAGTTTATCCTTGTCAGGGGAAGAAGAAGAGGGTGATTTTTCCTCAAGGATGACTAATGCACAAATAGTGAAGTTTTTGAAGGATCAAAACTTGGTTCACAAGATTGATTCCTTGCAGAAGGAGGTTGATAGACTTAATGGGGAACTTCATAAGAAAAGTGGTGGAAACTCAGATGTTGTTGAAGAGGGGAGTGATGAGGAACCCCTTGAGAAGGATGAGGAAGAAGAAGTTCCTGCTGATTAGAGACTACTTTTGAAGACCCTAAAGGCCATGGAGAGAAGGACCATGGATGTTAGGTTGGACCTACCTTCCTATGATGGAAGCTTGAATCCAGATGCTGTTGTGGATTGGATTGATGCCCTCACAAGATTCTTTGAATGTGAAGATGTACCTGAAAGTTAGAGAGTTAATATTGCTAAGTCTAAGTTGAAGGGACCAGCCCTTGCCTGGTGGAATTTCACTCAAGATGATAGGGTGAAGGAGAAGAAGAATCTAGTGACCACTTAGAAGAAGATGGTTGCATTCATTAGAGATGCATATGTTCCTGATGATTATGAAGTCCAACTTCATAAGAGGAGAATGCGTTTGAGAAAAAAGGAGATGAGTGTCTCAGATTATACTCAAGAGTTCCATAAATTGGTGATGAAGTCCAATGTAGTGGAGCCTAAATGTGTGAAGCTTGCAAGATACTTGCAAGGGTTAAAAGTTACCATTCAAGATGAACTCAGTTTAAGTAGCCCTCCCACAGTCCAAAAATGCTTTCAACTTTCTTTGAAGGTTGAGGAGAAACTCAAGAGGAAGAGTGATTAGAGTGGTAGAGGGAGAGGACAAAAAGACTTTGGAAATAGGGGCAGAAATATGTCTCAAGGAAGAGGACAAGGTTCCAAAGACCTTGGTGAATCAAGTCAAGGGAGTGAACAAGGGGAAGGCAGTTCTAGAGGATCTTTTAGAGGAAAGAGAGGAAATTTTAGAGGAAGAGGTGGTGGAAGAGGCCTAGAAGGCATAAACTGCTAAAGATGTCATCAAATGGGGTATGTTGCATCCAAATATCCAGAGAAGGCAAACAAACAAGGTGAAAGGAGAGAAAATTTGGTGAGAGATGAGGACACACATAGTGTTCACTCTCATGGATCCTTTGTGCAGCCTGAACAAGGAGAGATCATGATGATGAGAATGACATTGATCAAAGTACCTAGTCCACCAGAGCCACCCCAAAGGAAGGCACTTTTTAGAACTACTTGTAGAAGTGGTGACAAAGTATGTAGTGTGGTGATTGATTCAGGTTCTATTGATAATTTGATGTCCATTGAGGCAGTAGAGAAACTGAAATTGAAGAGGATTAAGCATCCAAGACCCTACAAGGTATCATGGCTTACAAAGGGGCAGCAAACCATCATTGAAGAACAAGCATGGGTGGAGTTTTCTATTGGCAAGTACAAGGACAAGGTACTTTGTGACATTATACCCATGGATGTATGTCATTTTCTGCTTGGAAGGCCATGGAAATATGACATGAAGTCAAGGCATGATGGTGAGAAGAACACATACACCATCTGGTATAAAGGTGAGAAGGTAACTTTACTACCCCTACCTGATAATGGTGAAGAAGCAAAAGACTCTAAAATCATGTTTGTAGGTGAGAAAGAGTTTTTAGAATTCTTGAAAGAGGAGGATACTCCTTGTTATGCTTTGGTTGTGTTGCCAAAACAGGAAGAAAAGAAGGTGCACAAAAAGAGGGAAGAATCTAGGACGGTAGGACCAAAGGAGGTGGCTGATTTGCTTGAGACCTACAAAGACATTGTAACCAAGGAGTTACCTGATTCCTTACCTCCTATTAGAGAGATTAACCATAACATTGATCTGATTCCAGGGGCTACACTTCCCAATAAGGCTGCCTATAAGTTAACACCCCAACAAAATGAGGAAATGGCAAGACAAATTCAGGAACTCTTAGATAAGGGTTTGATTTCTAAAAGTATGAGTCCATGTGTTGTTCCAGTCGTGCTAGCACCTAAGAAAGAAGGTACATGGAGGTTATGTATTAACAAGATCACTATCAGGTATAGGTTCCCTATGCCTAGGATTGAGGACTTGTTGGATCATCTAGGGGGTGCAAGGTGGTACTCAAAGGTGGATTTGAAGAGTGGGTACCATCAAATTAGAATAAGGGCTAGAGATGAATGGAAGACAACGTTTAAGACTAATGAAGGCCTTTATGAGTGGAGAGTGATGCCATTTGGCTTGTCCAATGCACCTAGTAGATTCATGAGACACATGAATGAAGTTCTAAAACCTTTCCTTGGTAAATTTGTTATTGTTTACTTGGATGATATTCTTATTTTCAGTAAGAATAGAAATGAACACATGCAGCATTTGAATTTGGTCCTTAAGATATTGCAGGAAGAAAAGCTCCTAATCAATGTGGACAAGTGTCTTTTTATGCAGGAAGAATTAGTGTATCTTGGTTTCATAGTTTCAGGTGGGAGCATCAAGATGGATCCTGAGAAGGTGGAGAGCATCTTGAATTGGCCTTCTCCAAGGTCAATGACTGAAGTTAGAAGCTTCCATGGCTTGGCTTCCTTTATAGGAAGTTTATAAGAGGTTTTAGCCAAGTTTGTGCACCTATCCTAGAAACAATCAAAGGGGGGTAGAAGTGCAAGTTTGTATGGACAAAGGAGGCTGAGGAGGCTTTTCAAAGTCTCAAACAAAAGGTAGCAAAGCAACCTATACTTGTTTTTCCAGATTTCCAAAAGGTTTTTACAATTGAGTGTGATGCATCTAATGTTGCTATAGGGGTTGTTTTGAGCCAAGAGGGTAGGCCCATTGCATTTTTTAGTGAGAAACTCAATGAGGCAAAGAGGAAGTATTCCTCATATGATTTGGAAATGTATGCCTTAGTTGAAGCCTTGAAAAAGTGGAGGCATTATCTCCTTCCAAAAGAATTTGTTGTTTTTGCTGACAATCAGGCACTTAGCTTCTTGAATAGCCAGGAGAAGTTGAGTCACAAGCATATGAAATGGGTAGAATCTATCCAAGCATATACCTTTACAATAAAAAACAAAAAGGGAGTTGAAAACAAGGTGGCAGATGCCTTGAGTAGAAGATCCTTGACAGTGCAAGAGGTGAATTGCAAAGTGTGGGGATTGACTCCTTGAAAGGTATGTATTAAGGTGATGAAGACTTTCATGAAATTTATAAAGTTTGTTCTAATTTTTCTGAAGCATACCATGTTGAATACACTGTTTACTTGATCCAAGATGGTTTATTGTCCAAAGGACATCAACTATGCATTCCTAGGTGTTCAATGAGGGAGAATATTGTGAAAGAAAAGCATTGTGGAAACATGAGTGGACATTTTGGGTTGGATAAAACCCTTGAGTAGGTAAGAAGACATTATTTTTGGCCCAAGATGCAAAGTGATGTGAGAAAATTTGTTGAAACATGCACCATTTGTCAAAAGGCCAAAGGTACTTCCACCAATGCAAGTTTGTATCAACCATTACCCATACCTACAAGGCCTTGGGAAAGTTGTAGTATGGATTTTGTAATGGGATTGCCTAGGACTCAAAAAGGATTTGATAGCATCTTTGTTGTTTTAGATAGGTACAACAAGATGGCACATTTCTTGCCATGTAAGAGTACAAGTGATGCAGCCTATGTAGCAAATTTGGTTTTCAAAGAGATTGTAAGGACACATGGACTTCCTCTAGCAATTATGTTTGATAGGGATGTGAAATTCATTGGCCATTTTTGGAGAACCTTAAGGAAGAGATTGGGAACAAACTTGAACTTTAGTTCAGCCTACCATCCACAAACAGATGGGCAAACTGAAGTTGTGAATAGGTCCTTGGGAAACCTATTGAGATGCTTGACAAAGCAATATGGAGAGAAGTGGGATGTTGTACTCCACAAGATGAATTTGCATTCAATGATTCTATGAATAGGAGTACAGGAAGGAGTCCATTTCAGATTGTGTATGGGCAGAATCCAAGAAGCATCTTGGAGTTGAGAGACCTTCCACATGATGGGAAAACAAGTGCTCATGGTGAACAATTTACTGATAGCATGAAGGAAGTGCATGATCAAGTAAGGCTAGCCCTCCAAAAGAGTTCACAAAAGTACAAGGAACTTGATGATAAGAAGAGGATGGATGTACTATTTTAGATTGGTGATATGGTGTGGGTGTACCTGAGGAAAGAAAGATTACCAAAGAGGAAGAATATAAAGTTACTCATGAAGAAAGTGGGTCCTTGCAAGGTTTTGAAGAAACATGGGTTGAATGCCTATGAGATATCTCTTCCCTCCAACCTTGGTATTTCTCCTATATTTAATGTATGTGATCTAACACCCTATAAATGGCATGTTGTTGCAGGTATAGACTTCCATGTGGAGGAGATTCAAGAGGAAATTATTGATATACCTCCTCATGCACCAAAGAAGCCTAAAAAGATCATTGATGAAAGGGTCATTAAGAAGACCAGAAATAAAGAATACAAAAAATACCTTGTGAAATGGGTAGGACACCCTATAGAAGAGGCAGTATGGATGGATGAGGCGGAAATTTTGAAGCATGGTACTTCATTGGACCAACTTATCTAATGTGGAAATGAGATTAGCCTAAGAATTCATCATTTCCTCTTTCATTATTTCATTTTTCTATTTCAAGGTGTTGTAAAGGATCTGAGAATCCTATGTTCATGTTTTGTTTTTAAAATAAAGTCCTAATAGTCCATTTTGTAAGACCTAGTGGCCTAGGGTGCATTATGAACCCTATGGTCAACTATGGTCAAAGGGAATTGGGGTGTGTAGATTTAGTGAGTTACATGTATTTTGGTCTATTTAGGTCCAAGATAATATGTTTAGGCTCCTAGGTCTATGTTTGAAGTTAATTTGTTGGCAAATTGCAAAATTGTCAAAAATTGCCAAAATGTTGCCAATGTGGTGAACAACTTTTTGAAAAGTTGTTAAAATCGGTTTTGAATGTTCACAACCAATTTGTTTCAGTTGGAACATGTTGAGATGTCTATAAAATTTCTCAAAAAACTCTTTTGGAGTTGTTGTTGGTGAATATTTATAATTTGAAATTTCACGACCTCCAAACTGAAAAATTATTTCATGGGGAGTTATAGGGGTGAAATACCTCTCTTTTGAGTCTAACCAGAGTTTCTGAGGTGGAGTTTTGAGTGAGTTATAGTGTAACAGTCCAAAACAGCCCGTGAAAAGGGCATAAACCAAGGGTTTCATCTTTTCTTTCCCTTTTCTTCCAATCTAATCATGGAAAAAGTCTAAAACTTGGTTGGATGGAAGATCTGGGAGTTTAATATGATATTCAAGAGGTTTTGAACTAGGAGAATGTGGTTGGAGAATATTTTCTTCAAGTTTGAAGTCAGGCATCCCCATGTGACTAGCGTACGGTGGTGAAGAAGACTTTGACATTTCCCCATAATTTTTGATCAAATGCAAACCAAGACTTGTAACTTTGAATTTTGTGATTTTTTGAGTTCCCAAAGGTTTTCCAATTTCTTCCCTTGGGAAATTTCCAATTGGAAGGGTAGTTCCTTTGTTAAAGTGCTCATTTAGCCCCATTTAGCCTAGTTGAGGGTTTACTAGAAATGGTATTTGTAGGAGGTTCCAGATCAAACCCTTATGGAAAAAGTTATGTCCTATGTTGTTAATGGTGAAAATAAAATAAAATTTCTTGGTCCTTTGTAATTTTTGGGAGAGAAACCAAAAAGTCACTTTTGAGGGCTAGTTGGCTAGAATAGCCATTTTGCACTTTGACCCCTTTGAGACTTGATCAACCAAATCTGAGGGATTTTTAACATCATTGGAGGTTGCTGGATCCTAATAAATATTATTTGAGTCTTTGTGGACTTGTAGAACCATTTTGGAGGGGTGTGAGCCATTTGAGCCATTTTGAGCACTTTTGCTTGTGGGGTTTGAAACCAAATATTGATAACTTTGCACATTGTTCCATTGTGGGGTTATGGGGATGTAAATAGGTGAGATGGGATGTTGAATTTATTCTCTTAAAGGTGTGAGGCTTGGTTGGAGTGAACCCTTAAAAAGGAGGGTTTGTTGCTTGGTTGAGCAAGTGAGTAACTTGGAACATTTTCAAGTTGTTTGAACCATACCTCTACATCAAGTTTTCATTTTAGGGGTTTCATGTTTAAATTTGGTTATTAATAATGATAACCCTAGTCTGTTTGTGAATTTTTTTTAGGCAGCCTAACTAGTTTTTGCAGGACAATTGTCGAAGGTTACGCTTGTCAAAGATTCATTTCATTCAAACATCATGACTACTAATGCATCTATTTTGCAGGTTGCCTAGGAGGACTCAACCAAACTTTATGTCTTCTTTAAGTTTTCTAGGCACACTTGATTTTGCTAATGGAAATGAACAATCATGTATTATGTTTTTTGATGATAGGTGAGTATGCTCTCGCCTTTCTTAGGTGATCAGAAAGCTAGACTCGTCCTTTTCTTTCATTGGTGCATATCTTTAGCAGGTTTGTCTTCCTGAGGAGCTAATAACTCTAAGCCATTAAGGTCAATGAGAGGGGAACGATCCAAGTGGGAATGACTAACGCCAAGTATTCCAACCCACTATAAAATAAATGTGATTTGATAAAAATCAAGTCAACGACAGTGCTCGGGAATAGTTCTCCTTCATACCTTTAGGTATATCAAACCTTGGTTTTCAAGGCTGGGAGACCTCTTAATTGAGTATTATACCCCAACATGCCAAATGGATCCCTTACTAGTTCTAGTTAAATTATAAGCTACCTGATTCACCTCCGAAAGGGTGATAATCATTGTGCAAGAGAGATAGTAACTCTCCCAAGACACTTGCCATATCGTGCCCCCATTAGCATTTGGAGTCGGATAATATGGCACTGAGAATCCATTGTGTAAGACTCAGTGGTTGTATTGTGATTAGCTATTGGCTATGTACCTAAGCTTGCAAGCAAAGGTTTTCTCTCTCAACCAACTTCCTTAGGTAGCGTAATATGCTTGAGGTCAATTATCATATTGTGTGTTTGTTGTGTCTTCATCCCTAAAACAAAAAATCAAACATTTAAAAACTGGAAAACATAAGCAAAACATCAAAACTTCAATGATCAAACATTTGTCCAAACAACATTTTTACATCTGTTATGTCTTGAGTCGTATGAGCTTTTTTTTAATCGTATGAGCCTTCTTGTTTGTCGTATGGTTTAGAAAGTTTTGTTGCACGAGTTCTTTGGTTTATCATTTTTCTCAATAAGTGTTGTCGTACAAGGCCTCTGTTTTATCATTTTGCTCAGTCAGAATTGTCGTATGAGCTTCTACTTTTTCATATAAAATTCTTGATTTTTTGTATGGGTATGTATGTATTGTCATCGAAAGATGCTTAAACTGGCATACGAATTTTTGTCTCTGTTGTTCTAGAGTTGTCTTCTTGCACATCTTTTTCAGGTCTGTCATATTTTCTTAGTCAATTTATAGTGATCATGAACACTTATTATCTATCATTCTGTGCTTAAATTTTCTTCTTGGTTCTCTTGGTCAAGTTATCATTTGTCAAAATTGGATTCTAAAGCTAAATACCTTAATATTTTCAAGTACTCACCCTCAACAAGTTCAAGATCTAAACATCTCAAAGTATATCATCACCCTCTTTGATAAACTGATCACTCAAAACATAGTTTCTCATCACGATCTATCATCATTTATCACAAAACTACAATGTTTGGTCGGGACAATCTTGTCCCACATCATAGGATATATCATTCCGGACTTGGTTTATATCAAAATCATCATCATTGCACTACAAAACCAAAGATCGAAAAACTTGCAAACTTTTAAACACTTGAACCATCTTTTCGTGTCATATCGCTCTATTGCATTTACTTTGACAAGTTGATCACTTACCAAAACAACTTTTAGACAATTGAATCCTAGCACAATATCTAACACACGTGTATGCCCATTTTAACTAGAGCACAGAGACATAAGATTGCAAAGACAGAAACATCTGAAAGAGCTAAAAAGCATATCAACATGACATATCAAAGCAAAATAAAAGAAGACATAACAAGCCAACATATCAGAGCAATCAAACAAGTCCAAATTTAAAATCCAACTATGTCAAAACCTCATAAGGATTCAAATGCATCTCCAAATAAAAGTGGCTCATTTATGCAACTCTTAAAGAGATCCCTAAAGGATTTTGCTAAAGAAGATCAAAATCATGTACCTATGTCTAGCAATGGTTCATCCCCCCATAATCAAATTAACTCTCCAAAGGCATTTATTCCTACACCTCTTGAAAACTTGCAAGAATCTTCCATAGCACCCTCACCAATCAATACACCCAAAGATGAAGTTCCCCAAGGGATCATGATTACCATCAAACCTATTTCAGAGGATCCTATTCAAAGCTCATCTCGTTCATAACCAAGCATTAATTCATTGCAACATCCCCATAATGCTTCCTTGCAAATTGAAGTCCTCATTCATAGAACACTTGTTAAACGTGTCCTAATAGATGGGGGAGTTGGCTTGAACATTTTCTCATTGACTCTAGTTTGTGCTCTAGGTTATTCAGAAGATGCAGTTGATCCCTAGAAAAGGATCACATTCAAAGCATATGGTGAAGAAGAACATTCCTCTAAAGGAATTATGATATTACCCATCAGAGTGGGACCTTTGCAAAAAGACACAGTATGCCAAGTTTTAGATTTGTACGTACCATATGACATACTCTTGGGAGGACCATGACATATAGGCTTTTCCATCAAAATGTCATCAGTGCCTGAAATTTCCATATAATGGGCAAGAAATCATGATCTCAGCAGACTCAAATCCATTGCAGTGTTGTAGTAATCTGAAATCAGCTCAATAGGTCATTGTTTCACATATCAAAGAGGTAGCATCTTCGAGCACACATTCGAAATAAGAATCTTTTGTATCAATTTTGTCAAACATGGAAAAACAACTGTAGCTAAGAGACCGAGGGAATAGAGAATATTTGCTATCATGGAAAAATAAACAAGAGCAAATTGAAACTGAAAGAGATGAAGAAGATGTAGATGTCGATATAGTTCACACCCATGCAGGGCAAATGTTAGGAACTAGCCCACTTGAATCAGGATCACATTCAGTTGACTTGGACTTAATCGAGGATGGTTGGGAGCTACTTCACCAAGGTCATTCTGATGAGAGTATCATTCTAGACATGGAAATGCATGCTCAAATCCTTGACATCTCTATCATGACCCCTAATATCTTTGACATAATTCAACATGAGGATCCTTTGTCCTTAATTCATCTCGAACCTATGGACTGGGGAAATGAAGGACATACTGCCATTGATACCTTTCTGAATGACCATTCCATATATGTATATCTTAATGCAATCGAACTCGCAACAACTCTCACCAGGAATCTCAACAACGTATCTTTCAATCAAGTGGGTGCCAAATCTCCTAGTCGCAAAAGTGAACATAAAGAAAAGAATATCAGGTTTAATGTTGAAAACCATTTCTTGGCAAAATTAGATCAGGAAAAAGTAAAAATAAAGGATGCATCTAACGGTGAAAACCCCCTTGAGGCACCAGAAGATGGGAGATTTGACACCTTACCTAAGTTCTATCAAGAGAGGTCATCTATCATGATAGCACCAGCAGAGGCAGTTATCATTAGCATAACTGATCTATATCCAGCAACTTCTCTATCATAGCTAGCAAGACAAAAATATTTGGAACCCTTCAAAATATAGAAAATCATTTTTACCTGGTCCTATATAGACATTTCAAGGTTCGATCCATATCTTACAATACATCACCCAAATATCAGTCCACGAGCAGACATCAATAATGGAACACAACATGGATCAGGAGCAGGTATTCTATTTATCACACCACAGGGTCATACAATCCCAAAAGCATACAAATTAAGCTTTACATGCACCAACAACACAACAGAGTATGAAGCTTTGGTTACAGGTATCAAAATGACTATAGAATGGAACATTACACAACTTCAATTCTTTGGAGACTCTCATCTCATCATCAATCAAATCAATGGCGATTATCAAACAAAGGACAAAACTTTGATGCCTTATAAAAAGAAGGTTGATGATATCAAGAAATACTTTGTAGAAATAACTTTTCAGCACCAAGGAATGACAACAAAGCAGCAGACGCCATGGCTACACTTGCTTCTCTACTTTAGACACAGGAAAATCAACAACATTATTAATTCCTTTAGAAGAGTTGTTTTGCCCTGCTCATAATTGTCTTGATTCCCAAATTATTTGTCACCTTGTTGGGCATGATTCCTACCGCTATGGCCAAACTTACACATACCTGAAAGATAATATTCTCCCTCCTGACTTATCAAAAAATCAAAACAGAAACTTTATTCGCCAATCCTCCCATTATACTCTCGTCGTGGATACCCTATTTAAACGAGGTCTAGATGGTACTCTTTTAAGATGTCTCAAACAAGAAGAGTCTGAGAAGGCCTTACATGAAGTCCGCAATGGAATTTGTGGCACTCATTCAAGTGGTCTTACCCTTTCGAAAAAACTCATACGCTTGGGCTATTATTGGCCAACTATGGAATGAGATTCTTTTCAGATAGCTAGAACATACAAACAATGTCAGATCCATGGGAATTTGATTCATGCACCAGCACAAGAACTTCATGCTTTGGCAACATCTTGGCCTTTCTTTCAATGGGGTCTTGATCTAGTAGGAAAGATAAATCCTTCTTCATCCAATGGTCACAAATTCATCCTTGTAGCTATAGAATATTTCACAAAATGGATTGAGGCAGTACCTCTCACAAATATCATAGGAAAACAAATTGTTGCATTCATCTTGAGCTACATCATCTATCGCTATGGAATACCCATGACCATTATCACTGATAATGGGTGACCTTTCAAGAATTAGGATGTACAAGAGCTATATGATAAATTCAAGATCCAACACAAATTTTCCACACCCTACTAGCCACAAGGGAATGGGCAAGCAGAAGCATAAAAAAAAACTATTTTTAAAATCCTCAAAAAGACAGTGAATGATGCTGGAAGAGATTGGCATATTCAATTGAACTCTTCTCTATGGGCCTACCATACTAGTATCTACACACCAACAGGTTCCACACCTTTCTCTCTTATTTATGGATCAGAAGCAATGTTGTCAATAGAAGTAGAGATACCTTCTCTACGAGTATCATTAAAAGGTCTTATTCCAGATAAAGAACAATGAGTATCTAGACTACGGGAGTTAGAATTGATCCATGAATGAAGATGAAATGTCTTTGATCATTTAAAGGTATATCAGCAAATAATGTGCCGAAGTTATAATTACAAGGTCAAACCATGAGTCTTTCAAGTTGGGGAACTAGTACTAAAGGAAAATCCATGCAACAAGGAAGAATGAGAAAAGAAAGGAAAGTTCGAACCAAACTGGTTGGATCCGTCTATGATCACAATAGTATTTGGGTCAAGAGCATATCAGCTATCAACACAAGATGAAGATCAGCTCGAAGAACCCATCAATATAATGCATCTGAAGAAATTTTATGTCTGAAAAGGCAAAAAATCCAAAAAAAGTGAAAAAGCAGAAAATCCAAAAAAAAAATCAAATATGAGAAAAAGTGCAATTAAAACAGATGGTGAAAACCTGGCAAACAGGTGTTATTTGTCAACTAGCTCTTCCATCTATTAGTTCTTACATCCTTCCACTTGCATTCCTTTCCATCATCGTTGTTCATATGCATAATAAAGTCTTTGTACATACGCAAACATCTCAGGTGGCTTCTTGCCATGTTTTGGATCATTGGGTATATCATAATGAATTTGTCTCTAGGCTTGGGGCAAAATCCTGCACCTAGCTAGGAGCAAAATTTTTGATCATTTTGAGCTTAATAAAACAGGTAGAACAATAGTTAGACAACTCTTATCAAGCGAAAACTGAGATATATCCAACATTGAACACGAGATCCAATTGCCAACCATCAAACTATCACAAAGTTAGTCTAAGCACATGGATGATATCTTTTGGATAATGATTTTAACATGATTGTTCAACTTTTCTATATTGATTTTTGCTATCATGATTTCTAAGTGACTCCAGGATATCTTTGACTAGAGGAACAAGGAAGGAACATGATATTTTTCTTGTCTATTGTCTATAAATTAATCATTAATATGTGCAAATTTGTCTCGGGACATGATCATTGGAGTATCATCGAAGACATTTCTGATTTGCATATTGAAATGGTTAATACTGTCTGTTTTACACAAGCAACACTTAGGTCATCTTGGTTCAATTATACCTCAATGCTTGTGCTAACTTGTCATATCAAAATCCAGGAAAGTCGTGCTCAGGTCATCATGGTTTAATTATACCATCGATGTATAATTCAGTGACTTACTTCCCACATTTAAAAAAGCTTAATGATGACAAAATGCAATAACCCAGTGACTGATCCAATCATCACATTGCATTTCATTTGCATTTAGCTTGCATTCCATTCTTGCATGGGATCCTGCATGCTCATCTTATCCAAGGTTAAATCTATCGTGAGAATCATCAAGGTATCATCATAAGTGTATACGCAATCAAATTGATGACTCATCTCTATCCAAATATTATCGACTCAGCAAAAACTTATATTTCCCCCCTCAACAGAACCAACATCAGGATATCTAAATTTTCCTACAACTTGATATCAACATCCCATCAATCTTATCAATTCTATCAATCGATCGCATCTCATCTATTTTATCATGTCTTACACAGGATGTATCTTTCCTAAAACCAAACATTCTAATCATGTCTTATATAGGATATATTGTTCCTGAAACCAAACGCTTTGATCATCTTTGTCTTATACAGGAGGTGTCATTCCTGAAACCATACCGAGTCTCGATCTAATCAATAAATAATCACATCACCGTGATCGTAGAACTCGCATTTTCATCAACCACAGTTGCAGAAATCAAATCATTTCTAATCGAGATATCAATTTTTCAAAAGATCCAAACACACCAAAGATCAATTATCTCAATTGATCTCCCGAGGAGGCATCATCATACCAAAATTTATCAATCAATAGCTAGGGCATCCTATCAAACCAATATGATCATCAAAAGGATATTATTCTTTGAATCAACATGTCATCACACCTTGCTTCAAAGAGGGGCAAAATGTATACACCTAAAAATGGTCTAAAGATAATTAATTATTTAATTAATCCCCCTTTTTAATTTAATTAAATTCATTAGGCAATTTGATCAAATTCTTCCTTTCATCTACTTATTAATAAATCTAATGATTTATTTAATAGGTTCATTTCAATAGTCCCCTTTGATTAATTACTTCAAATTAATTAATCCTCCCCTCCCTTTAATCAATTCTTCTAATCCTCTAATTAATTAAAACAAATCAATTTATAAGTTGTTGAGAATTAATTAATCTTTTCCTATTATTTGAATTTTTAAATTCAAATTACCCACATGCCTCCTAACTTTTAACCACCTAACCTAACCATCCCTCTAACCTAACTCATTCCACCTAACCTTGGGTTTGCCTAACCCTATCCTATCTTGCACCTTCTAACCTCCTTATCCTAACCTCCTATGGTGTAGACAAATGGCACTTTGGCCACATGTCTCCTCTCTTGGACATTTGCCCTTTTATGAGCAAAGCTCCTTGACACTTGTCACCATAGAGATGACAAGTGTCTCTTCCTCCAACCTCTTCTTCAACCTCCTGCAATTTCACCCTTGATATCTTCAAACTCAGTCTTGACCGTTGATTCTTGCCACCTCACCCTTGGCCTTGGAAATCCTATAAATATCCCCCATTTTGGAGCAATAAGGATCTCATCTCATTTGAAATTTATGCATTGTTACTATAGGCATATCCATTCTAGCATATCATTTGAGAATTGTTATTATAGGGAATTGCATCTTAGATCTAGTTTAATTTGATCATTTTCTAGCATAATTGTTGAATCATGTAGCTTAATAAATCTCTTTTCTAGCTTAATTGCGTCATCATCATAGCTTAATCATGCATATCATTAGCTTAATTAGTCTCTTGGATTAATCTAGCATAATCAATCTCATCTTTGCATATCATTATCATTTCAAATCCTCCATCTAGGTGTAGTCAAGTCACAGGGATTGCTTATCCAGATCTGAGAGAAAATCCATACTAGCATCTCTTAGGAGGCAATAGGTTGCTTTGTCATGGTTCATCTTTGTTTGCTTATTATTTGCTAACCATGCTTGTAATGATCTATTGAGTGTTTTGTGTTGCAGTTGCAGGTATCACACTTCACAGGCACGACAATAACAAAACAAATTTATTTTTTCTTCATGTGACTTTCTCTTTGAAGCAAAATATTTGTTAGGTACTTAAAAAGCACAACCATCAAAATGGGATAAAACACTCTTCTTTTTCATTAGTTCTAGTGCAGAGAATGTAGATCATATAGATCTTTTTGCTACATAAATAGAGGAACAATTTTACTATACAATGCTTGCATTTAACTAAAACAATGTATCCACACTAAAACCCTTAATGAACATCTTAGCTCATCACACCATCTTACACCTTTCACTAGATAAAGCAACTTTGACATCCACAGCATTTGGTTTTCTTGTCAATATAAGAGGTTATGTGTCAAACTAAGGATATTTAGTACATTATTTATCCCCTTCATAAATTCACCTAGGAATATAATTAATTTGAAGGTGGGAGTCCTCTCCAAGTCACACCATCCCACCATCATATTCTTAATTCTTAGAGAACCACTCATAATGCAAGTTCATATAGAAGGAAGCACCTGAGTCAATAAACCATGTGCATTAATGCATGACTTGTTAATGTTTCCACAAAGGAAACTATTGCATCTTAAGTACACTTTTCAAACAAATGGTATAAATGGCCTTTTATTTTTCTTCTCCTCCTCTATAAAATCTCTATGGTAGTGTCAAAGAATGCTACAAATCCAATGCATATCCTTACTTTCTAAGAGATTTGGATCTCCTCTTAAATTTGGATATTGACTTTTCTCTCTTTTTTTCCTTCTTGTCTTTATTTTTTGGTTTTCTAGGAACTAATAGGGCCTACTTGGTTAATTCAAAAAAAATCTTTACATTTCCTCTAAAAGTAACAATGTCACAACCTATCCATCTTGACTAAAAGGAAATGTTTCTGATGACTATCACAAGATGATCTCACAAGTTTAGAAAAGAATAAAGAGGTCTCATACGAAGATCCTCCTCCTCGTCCTTAACTACAACAATGTGTAACTTGGTCACAATCATATTGAACATGTTTATGTGTTGGGTAAAAATGGAATCGGGTAGTTTTAGGACCTAATCCCACTTCCATCCAAACATTTCAGTACAAAAGCACCTAAGGATTGATTCTCCTTGACTAAGTCTTGTGAAAGAGAGTCAAGGGACACTTTTAGGGTTTCTAATCCTTCGCTGATATGAAATGGAATGTACCTAATGTGGGACAATGCAAGATTATACTAATAGGATTGTAGACACCTATTTTTGTCCACCCAATTAAATGAGTTTTATATTTGTTTAATTATCATTCATCCAACTATTAATTAAATTCAAATTTTAGTAATCTTTTCTCCTTTTTCAATTATTAATTAAATTAATATTTAATTAATTCATCTTAACCCTCTTCTCCTATTACTTAAATAAATTATTTGATTTATTTGATTTAGTTCACTTAACCAAATTCAAACAATTAATTTAATAAATGAAGCATATTTATTTAATTAAATATTTATTTAACTAACCCCCCTCTTGCATTTAAATAAATTGATATTTATATAAATTCCATCTCACATTTAAATAAATAAATATTTATTTAAATTCTTAAATCCCTCACCAACTTGCACTTTCCAAAAAATGCAAGTTGTACACTAACCCTTCTCCTAATCATGTCTAAGCCCCTATTATTGGCCGAATAACCCTCTAAGTGTTTGCATATTCCTAAACTAAGGGATTAGTAAATAGTCACTTCTCAAAATATCTAAGGCGCTTACAAAGCATCAAAATTATTTTCCCTTCCACAAGCTAACCCACATGGGTCACTGACCAACCTAACCCACCTTTAACCCTTTCACATTCCCCCACTCCTTGGTTAAAGTCTTATTCCTTAACTCAACCATCCATGGTAACCCTCAAGTCCCCTCAAGCCTTCAAGGATTTGACCAATCTAACCCTTTAACCCTTGCACATTCCTTTACCCCTTGGATAAAATCTTTATACATTAACCTAACCACCCATGGTAACCATCATGTCTTGTCAAGCATTTAATACTTTGTCCCTCTCCTCTCAAGCCTTTCCTTGTTGATACTTATCAACATGTGATGGCTTGAAAGTGAACACAAGGATTAAGGATCACCACTTCCTCAAGCAATCCTAACCCTTCCTCAATCAACTCAATCTCAACCCTTCATTTGCCCATTTTCTCTATAAATAGAGCTCATTCCTTCATTGTTGAGGGTCACACACACACACACAAGAGTTATCCATGCATTGTTATTTTGTTTAGATTTTGAATTATTTGTATTTTGTTTTAGCTCTTCCACTAGTTGGAATTGCTATTTAACATTAATACTCCATTCACAAGCTTCATCCACACTTGACATAATCAACTATCTCCCATCCTCCATTTGACACCATTTTGTGCTAGTGCTCAAACTGAGGGTATACTTCACATAGCAACGAGATCTTGGAGAGGAGGAGGATAAGGAAGAGTCATGAGATAGGGAGCATCATGAGGGAGTATTATTCATTTCATTTTGTTTATTTCCTAACTAGCTCCTTGTGTTACTAATCTTCTTTGATAATGCTTTGGATGGATATGTCTACATGTTTTTTCTTATGGTTGAAAGCTTGTTACTAACATGATTTCCTATTGGTTTATGCTAACCTTCATTTCTACAATGTTTCATTTGGTGAACCCGATGTGAATTAGTAAGACTTGGTCTTCATCTTGCATTGATCGATATCCATACTCTATTACAACACTTTGTTTTGGCACGGGTTGGTGTATCATAGAAAACAGTCGTGAAACTTAGCTTTCCACCTACGAAATTGCATTTACTTGAGAGCTTCTAAAGGTTTTTCAAAAATCCATTTTTAGTGTTTAATTTTGTGTTTATTTTTAGGATTTACATGTTTTTTTTTTTTTAAATTATTTTTTACTTTTTTTTGTTTTGTTTGTTTTGTTTTTTTTATTGTTTATTTGTTATTTTTGTTTTTTGTATTTTTTTTATTTTTATTTTTATTTTTATTTTATTTTTTTTATTATTTTATTTTTTATTTATTTATTTTATTTTTAATTTTTTTTAGTTTTGTTAGTTTAGTTTTTAAATTTGTTTTCATAAAGGGGAAAATTTCATTTGGCAATTTGCAACATAGGAGGGAGAAATTACCAAATCAATTTTCCCTTGAAAACCTTTACATTCAAAAGAAGGGAGGGAATCCACTAGATTCAGTCACAAATCAGATAAGGACTAAATACTAAATGGATTGGATTGATTTAGGTTTCCTCTTTTGTAAGTTGAAATGCCAATATAGGTAAAGTGCTGAAAAATGAAGATAAACTAAGAAAATGGTGAGCTATAGGTGCGGGATCGAGTTGGGCACCTAGATTGAGCACTAGAAGCCTCGAGTTAGATCTAATCCTCGAAAAAGCTCCTAAAAAGTCTGGACCAAGACACAGCACCATAGTCCTTTGAACATTCCGCATGTCGAAAATGGTTGATTTGTCTCTATGAATGAAGCTTGTTCTAAAGAGTACAACCCTATACCTACTTCATGCACATAGAAATAAGGGGAAAAAGTTTGGGAATAGGGGTTTGCCTAAGTCAAACCCCTGTTTGGAATCAACCTTGAATGAAATATTTCAAATGCTTGAAATAAATGATGCAAAGATACACCTCAGATCCGCAATGAATGATGATGATGATGCTTTGTTTCTTGAATGTAACTACATATGTTGTATGAAATGGCATGAACATGATAAAACCCTAACATACACATGCTTGCAAATGAATGATGTAATGTTGCTCCACAATTGATAAATGAAGAATATGCATCCTTGAAGACCTCTATAAATGCTTGATGATGAATTCTTCAATGCTTCAATGCTTGATTGTAGTTTTCCTTATGTCCACCTATCTCCTTTCCCTCTTGTGTATATTCAGCTTATGCCCAAATGAGAGAGGAAGACCTCCTTATATACTTTCTTATCGTCAATTATGTTAATTTTCTAACATAGGCCAACATGGAGAAGTAATTCTCGCTCAAAATTTGGAAAGGGCAAGGGGTTTGAATTAAGCCCCATCCAAGGAGGACCATGGCATGGTGCCATGGTCCTAGTGAGGACCAAGGCACCATGCCCTGGTTCTACCCCATATTTGGGCTAGGGTTAAGGTGTTATGCAAGGTGAAATAAGATAATATGACATTTAGTGCATGGCGCAAGCATAAATGGGTTTCGATAAAGTGTGAGGATGAGAACACTAAGGTGAGGACACCAAATGCTATCAAAATTGCTAGGGGTGCAATTTTAGGATGCTACAGTTTTATTTTTGGTTTAGTTTTTAAATTTGTCTTGTTTGATTTTATTTGCTAACGAATTGTTTAACCAAGGTGCAGCTGCAAGATCTAAAAAGGAGCGCTTACAAATTGTTTTTTACAAGATAAATCACATTTTGCAATAATGGCTCAAAAAGAACCTTTATTTGTATTGCGTAAAATCTTGCAAATTCACATTTTTCTATCTTGGTTAAAAAGAACCATGATTTTGCTATCTTGGTTAAAAAGAACCATCATTTTTGCTATCTTGGTTAAAATGAACAAACACATTTTGTGATGTTGGCAAAAAATGAACCTTCATGGGTGATTGACAAAGAACAAATTTACATTTTTCTATCTCGGTTTAAAAAGAACACTCAATTTGTCATTTTCTTGGTTTAAAAAGAACAATCAATTTGTAATTTTCAAGGTTTAAAAAGAACAATCAATTTGTCATTTTCAGGTTTAAAAAGAACAATCAATTTGTCATTTTGGGACTGAGAACTCACACTTTTATCTTGCAACTGGTTAAAAAGAACACGACACTTTTTGTTCTTTATTTCAAGCAAACGATGTTATCAATTTTATGCTTTCATAGAATTGGTAAAAAGAACAAACACATTTTGCGATGTTGGCGTAAAAAGAATTTGCATGCATGATTGACAACTACAAATTCACATTTTGCTATGAAGGACTAAAAATAACACGTGTACATTGTGATTGGTGCATTTGCACATTCTCTTAGCATAAAAGTTGTTTTTCATTTATTTTAAAGGCCTACCAAGGGACACATCACCCTTGGGACAACCTTAAGCGGTAAATCCTTCGATTCGCTATAGAAATCAAGTGAGACCTAAAGTTGTAACCTTAAGTGTATTTGTTCCTACAGTATAACTTGCCAAAAGGACATATGGGCCCCACCGTGAGTTACTAGGCTATTAAGTGAGTTGCTATAGAATGAACTTACATCTAAAGACATCGAACATCACTAAAACTTTTTTAGTGTAGAGGCCAACCCATTCTATTGATTGAGTTTTGCGGTAATTTTAGTGCAAGGGAATAGTTGGTTTTTCCCCCAAGATACTCACCATACATGTTTCCTTGAGCTAAGATAGAAATTTTTGGGTTGTACAAGTTGTTTCAACTTCTGAAAAGAGGGTGTTTGCGTCATCCTTCCAGTCCTGGAGTTCCCTATCTATCTTCTCTCCCAAAGATGAAAATACAACACACTCCTTAAGTTGTTGCATATTGGATTTGGACGAGTGTCAAGTGTGGGCTGAAATTACTAAAATTGGTCATCCTTAGGGATAAAAAGTGATTGATTTGTCTTCATTTGTTTAGACCAGTCAAAATTTGGGCTGAATTTGGCCTAAGAACATACACATTTCATCGAAGTCATTTGAAAATTACTCTACCAAGAAAAAGATGTGTTCATATGCTTGATGTGTCTTCTTGTCAAAATTAAACACTCAAACCAAGTAAATATCATCAACTAATCAAAACGAATCCCCTCCCAAGAACAATCTTACAAAAACATTAGGAAGTCTCAAATATATCAAGAAATTCATCTACTTGTTGAAATCAATGAACACTGAGAGGGGGGGGGGGGGAGTGAATCAGTGTTCTACAATTTTTAACTTTCTTGAACTATTTCTTAAACCACTCAATGCAAATGAATAAAAGTAAAGTGCAGAAACTCAATACAAACAAGCACAAAACCATAACACCAGAATTTTTACGTGGAAACCTCGAAAAGAGAAAAACCACGGTGGGATTGAGAACCATAATATTAAAATATTGTGATCAAGAGTATAATAGTATTACAAGGGGAATTCTCATCCATTCAGGCACACTACCTAGAGCTCACTACTTAATTACAAGAGAGGGCCACAACCCTCGGAGGACCCATTGTCCTACAAATGTTTACAAATAATAACTTGAATGTTTGAACTGATGAATAGCATCTACAAATGCCAAAGTGAAGTTTCGGTTAAGCACAAAGTATCTTACTTCCACTGTTTTGGCACATTGATCTATGTTGTTATTTTGTCATACACCAGAGCATAAATCCAAAGATAGCACATGTGAAACAATGTACAGATGCTCATACAATCTTCACACACCATCTATCGTAAAAATGATCATATAGATTGGTCTTATATATCTGTATCACTTGTTTTAGGTCACCAACATGTCGGCTCCAAAAACATTTGAAAAACATGAAATGTTATTGCAAGAAGCCAAGAGTTGAGGCTGACCTTCTCTAAATGGTTGCATCTTGACAACCCTGGAAATGGTAGCACTCTTCTTGACTTCTCTCACTACTTCATCTGATTCAGTCTCCTCTTCCGTAGTGGCTGCCACATAAACTCTTCTTCGCTTCCCTTTCTTCCTCTTCCCAGCTCCACCAGATGGTTTGGAATGAGGCTTTGATGGTGGGATAGGATTTTGAGCACCGGAGGAAGGTGTCGATTTCCTTGTTTTCCTTGGCTTTGGTGAAGGAGTTTCCGGTTTGGTCTTCTTTGGTTTGACCATATCTTCATCTTTCAAGATGTTCCTCTCTTTGGCTCTTTGGACTACCTCCTTTGTAATTCCCATAGCCTCCAGTAGTTGCTCCACTTTCTTCCTCACTCTTCTCTGCATTCCAAGTTCGATGAATTGGGAGTAAAGGCTCAAGCTTTTCTCCTTTATGTCCCAAATCTTGCCTCTGATTTGTCCACCAGTTTTCTCCAGAGGTGCTAAGCATATGCATTAAGATTATAACCATCAACCTCATACCCCATGGGCATGATCCATGTTGTCCTAGGTTTAATAACATCCATTAAGCATTGGTTGGTCTCCACCATGAAGCATATGGAGTCTTCATACTTTTCCACAATTTCCTTAGGGATCCATTCCCTGCTTTGTATCAGTCCTTGGAAAGTTTTGAAGTATCCCCGTATAATAGCTTGTTGAGCTTGTGCATCTCCTAAACCTTCTAGAGCTTCCTTTATTTGCACCACCACTGGCCTATCATAGGCCCATTGAACTTTGCCTATACTGGGGACCTCATTCATGAAATATAAGTATAGGTAGATAATCAAGGTACCAAATTTAAATACATATTTTTTGTCTTGTTGTATCTTCTTCAAATTGTTCATGAGCTCACTCTGGAGTACCCCACACAAATCATACAACCTGTCTTCTTTGAGAATTTGGCAAGCAGCGTAAATGGTCATACAGGATACTAAGTTGTCTCTACTGGATTGGTAGACCTTGTAGCCTATCACCATGGATGCAAACCTGACATCATATTCAATAATGTCATTGATTATCATCGACCTCCCATCATGTTGGGAATTGGTTGCCTCTGGTATGGTCTGGTTTTTTATGTTCCTTAGTCTAAGAACTTCACGAGTTGCATTCAAGAATGTTATGGCTTTGATTGATCTTTGTGATCTTGTGCGACTTGTCAAGCCATATGAATTTGTCATGAAATCTTCTCAGAACATATCTAACCCATTCAGGTTCATCAAAAATTGGAAAGATTATGATTGAATGAAACCCTTATCCTAGAGAGATTTGAATTCGGGTTTCAGGTTTCCCATGCCATCTATCATGTGCTCTATAGAAAGTTTCATCATTTGAGCACTCTCAAGCCCTTCAATGTTGCAAAGGATGCAAACCCTAATATCTTCAGCATGCAAAACACCATACGGAACGGATGAAAATGCTCCTTTTGGATCATCTTCCATCAATTTATATGGGTGTTTCTTAAACTTTGTCCTTTTCCTATTAGTTGTGTCAACAACCAACATAATCACCACACCAGATGATGCCATTATCTAATTTTAGGTTATAAACAGAGAAATTTTTTGAACTCTGAAAATACCTTTTATTCTCCAATTGGATGCAAGAAATCTTCATTGAATCTCTTCAAAGCTCTAGGTTCACTACATAGTCTTCTTTGCAAATCTCTCCTGCTCTTTCACTTTGAATGCAATGTGAGAAATGAGAATTAAATCTCCCCTTTTATCCACCACATACCTAACATTTAGGTATAATAAATTCTCAACCCTAACTCTCCCAGATGCTTTGTATCTCATGAATATTATTCTGAGGTCTCAAATCAGCATGAAGTCTTTCGGAGATCCTTCAAGATCGACTGTACAATCATTCAAAATCATCTATAACCTACCATAGCAAGTTATAGATCTCAGATAGGGGGTGTTTAGGATCCACATGAAAAGCTTCCCCTAAGGCCAAGTGCCTTAGTTACTAGAAGAGGTTTCTAGCACCGGAATCAGGTGCGAGCCCATTCACTCCATCTAAATCACCCTTTTTGACCCATTTCTTCTTGTACTGGTCTCTGATCTATTCAACCTTCACTTTACCCTTATCATCTAAATTTTTCTTAACTGCTAGAGCATTCTTGTTCATATTCTTTCTTTTACAGAACCTTACAATGTGGTCGGATTTGTTGCAAGCATAGAAAATAATGTTGTTTCTCTAATTAGACCTAGAATTACCTTGATTTCCCCTTGACCTACATTGATTAGCAATGTATACAAATCTTCCACAAGAATAGAATCTCATAGTTCTCTTATTTTCCATACTTCTACATTCATTTGACTTATGACCATATTTATTGCAATTGAAATATTGTTCGAAGAATGATGAACTATTCTGATTTTCCCTACCAAATTTATTGCATTACCATATGACCAAATTTATTATAAACAAAGCATTTACCATTGAATTTATAAGAATTAGGTTTTCTTACCGAGGATCTCATGTTCTTTTGATGATGAGGTTTAGCATTTCTTTGACCAGATTCAGAGCTTTCTCCTTTCTCATATACAAGTCCTCGCTTATCACCTCTAATCTTTTGACTTTGTAGCATCTCATCTAGCTTAGTTGAGCTAACCTTGAATTTTTCCTTATACTCATTAGCAGTGGTAAGTTCATCGATCAGAATTATGATCTTCCTTTCAAGCTACTGTTCATTATTCTTGGATTGTATCAATTCAAGCCTTAGCTGGTCATTTTCACAATTTAGTCTACAACATTCATCAGATCTATCCTTTAATGACTGAGGCAAACTTTCCTCATTCTTCTTCATGTCTTCAATCTCCTTTGTCAGCTTCATCACAATGGATTGCATTTCATTCTTCAAGACTGCATTATCTCTAGCAAGTTTTTCACATTCATTTGTCTTGTCTTTTAAGACTTTGTTATCAATGTTTTGGTCTTATTTCTCCTTGAGTTTGTCCATAAGCTCCTTTCTCTTTTCTCTGGATGTGTTTAGTTTTTCCTTCAATGACTCAATTAAATCTTCAACATCACTCAGATTTCTTCTCAGGATATTTGTTTCTTTTCTTGTTGTATCTAGATCTTCAAGTGCCACAATGAGTTGTTTTCGTAAATCAGAGTCCATTGATTCACTATCTTGGATCTTCCTTAAGTTGTTAGGCTTCCTTTGAGGAACTAGGCTCTAATACCAATTGTTGGAATCAATGAATACTGAGAGGGGGGGTGAATCAGTGTTCTGCAATTTTTAACTTTCTTGAACTAATTCTTAAACCACTCAATGCAAATGAATAAAAGTAAAGTTCAGAAACTCAATACAAACAAGCACAAAACCATAACATCAAAAATTTTATGTGGAAACCCGAAAAGGGAAACACCATAGTAGGATTGAGACTCACAATATTAAAATACTATGATTAGGAGTATAATAATATTACAAGGGGAATGCACATGCATTCCAGACACACTGCCTAGAGCTCACTGCTTAGTTATAAGAGAGGGCTACAACCCTCAGAGGACCCACTGTCCTACAATTTTTTACAAATAATAACTTGAATGTTTGAACTAATGAATAGCATCTACAAATGCCAAAATGCAGTTCTGATTAAGCACAAAGTATCTTACTTCCATTGTTCTAGCACACTGCTTTGTTCTGTTGTTTTGTCATACACCGGAGCATAAATCCAAAGATAGCGCACATGAAACTACGCACAAATTCTCATACAATCTTTGCACACCAAAATCAATTGCAAAAATGATCATATAGATCGGTCTTATATATTTGCATCACTTGTTTTAGGTCACCAACATGTAAGCTACAAAAACATTTGCAAAACATGAAACGTGTAAAAAAGGAGTCGACTCAATCTGATTACAAATGCACATGTGGGCCAGAACAAATTGATTATATGATCCACATATGTCAGCTCGACAACCTCGAACTCATAACCAATCAACAAAATCACCCCAAAGATTCTACATAACATGCTACACCACTAATCACCCAAATAACCTTGTTCTTCCTGAAATGTCGGGTGTCAGATCTTCAATCTTGCATGAGAATCAATACTGAAGGCTAGGATTGTGGACTAAGATATTCCAATCATCCAATTTACTACCTCTTCCACTACAAATAAAAATGTACACCTAAAATTGAGTTCTACTGAATGTACTCTTACTCTGATGGACACTGTGTTCTACCTTCCAAACTTAAGCAAAGTAGACTTAAGAACTTCTGGTAGGATGATTCTGCATATTCCAGATGAAGCTTCTAATCTAAGTTGCCATCAATGACAACACCCAAACACTCCTCAAGCACTTATCACTTCCAATACAGTGTCTCTTGCCAACACTACTACCATTTTAACAAGAAGAAGCCTAGTGAAAAGAAAGTCCAGAAAAGAAGAAGTTTTGTGTACAAAAACGGTAAGCTCTTGTTGAAACATTGAACATTCATACACCATCATCAAGACTTTGAAAATGGTTTTACAACAAATTTTGAGCTAGAACCTTTGAGATCACAAGCTTCTTTCCAAAGAAGAGCCTTATCACAATCACACAATAGAAGTCAATACATTCCACCATCCTACATTCCATAACCAAAAATCTCCTACTAGAAACTCTAAATTTTACGCTTATCATTAGAATCCATCACCAAATCGCAATTCAGTCAACTTTCAACATTAACAAGTTTTGTCCTTAGTCTCTTTTAAATCGTTCACATCTTATCAATAGATCAACTTATTAGTATATATGTAACATCTAGGATCCATCATCCATCCTAGTCATACTAGTCATCTATGGTAGGTAAAACTAACTCATGAGTGCATCCTCTCATAGTTAGATAACTTATGGATGTCAATCACAACACTCGCTATACCTTACCTTAAAATTGTTCTACACCAAACTAAATATTTGAAGAGTTCTTTATTGATGAACTTGTGGTCTTGAGAATAATTCATTCACAACAAACAATTCATCCCATTTTAGTCAAACATTGGAGCTATAGAAAGAGTTAGACTGTCACAATCTTTACAATCTCACTTTCATAAACATATTGTCACATGGCTAAGACTAGATCCATGAGGTGTAAGCAAGTAGAATCACAACATGACACGGAGGATGATGAAACTGTCAATCCTTTTCACCATAAATAATTCGTAGGAGAAGAATATTCACAAACTCCTACACAAGAAGAAATAGAAGAAGCAACTAGTAATCCTAGGTTCAACAATATCTTTGACATGATCCTCAAAGGGAATGCAAACACTCACTTTCTCAAACTCACACAAGAAGCTTCAATTTAAATCCATCCTTACTATGATATTTCCCAAGTAGTAGAAATAAATGATCAAGCAGAAACTAGTAAACATTGGAACAAGGATCAAAATGATCGCAAGCAACAAAATACCCATAGATATGAAAGCAGTTGATACCAACATGATGACCATGGTTATATCCCATCCCCCAATACAGAGATAGATATATTATGACAACAGATAAATGATCTCTCCCAATAGATAAAATATTCATGGAGATCACAAAAAAGGTATTCTCTAGAGGACATTTGTCCTTATCCATTTGATAGCAACATAATCATGCCACATTTTCCTAGGAGAGGCTCCCAAGTTTGACAAATAAAAAGGAAATGGGGATCATACGGATCATGTTCATGAATTTTACACATCTTGCTTAGAGGTTTCTCATGATGAAACATACTTAATGTGCCTCTTTCCTCAAAGTCTAGGAGGATCAGCTATGCAGTGGTTTTCATGGTTGCCAATTGGAATCCAAACATTTGTTGACAATTCAAAACTTTATTACTCATCATGCACATAACATAGAACATGATGTCTCCATGGCCAATTTATGCAACACTAAAAAAAATCAATAGTTATTCTCAACATTTTTGAAAAGAGGTGGAGACACCTTTCTAGCAAATATTCCTTCCACATTCCTGAGGAACAATTAGTTGAAATATTTATTTGAAACTTAAATGACCAGATGGAATTCCACTTGCAAGTCAAGTGTTCAAACTCTTTTGAGCAGGTTATAGCCCAAGGACTCAAAATTGAGAAATCTCTTATCAAAAAGGATTTGGTTGAAATATTCAAAGACAACAAAGAGGGTCCTCACCCAACTGACAATAGTGATAAGCTAAAGTTTTGGTCTAAAAACAAGAACATTGTCAATGATGGCATTGCTGATGCTAGAATCATGAAAATCACACAACTTGTTGTGAAATTATCAAGTCCAAACATGAACAACAACAATAACCCCACAAAAAATCAACTGAGTAACACTCAATGGGATGTACCTAAGAGTAGGTACACTCCATACAAACCAAATCAAACTTACACACCTTTTAAGGAACCCATAGAAATGGTGTTAAGGAAGCTTATATCATCCAATATTATCACACTTCTAAAAACATCCAACTATGAGCATCAAGTGAAACCTCCCTAGTGGAAGGATAACAAATGATCCAAAGCAATATAACCTAGTTGACCAGCTAGAAAAGACGCATGCACTAATTTCAATCCTTGACCTTTTGTGATTGTCACCATCACATAAGACAATATTAGACAAAGCTCTCCAAGAAGCATCAGTCCCATCCAATATTAATACTGATCAATTTCAATCCATGGTTGGTAATCTTAAATCATCTCATTGTCTCACTTTTATTGAAAATGATGATTCATCCATGTAGCAACCACATAATGCTCCACTTCACATTGAAGGTTTCATTAAAAAACACAGAGTCAACTGAGTCTTAATAGATGGTGGAGCTAGTTTGAATGTATGCACATTGCAACTGGTAACATCACTGGGATACACAGAAAATGCAGTCGATGCTAGAAAGATGATCAACATCAAGGCATGTGATGATGAAGAATGATTTTCCAAGGGACGTGTTACTCTACCAGTCAGGGTATGACCTGTGCTGAAGGATGTGGTTTTCCAAGTCCTAGATCTACCCCTTACATATAACTTGTTGGCATTATGTGAACCGGCATGAAGACATAATGATATTGTATGTTGTCATTGATGTCAATATGAGACATGGTGTGAACTGGCACATGTGATAGGTGAAGAGAGAGAGGAACCGGCATATGTATGAACTGGTTTATATGCCAAAGTGAAGCGGCATATTTGTTAAAGGTGAACCGGCATGTAGTTATGGGAACCGGCACATGGAAGCATTGTATGACTATCGGTTGGTAGGTAGCTTCCACTTCAGGATTTTTGGTTGGAGTACCTCAAGTTTGTGTGACTCAATCGGTGATCTTCATGTGATGAGTTAGCAGTACAATGGATGATAGATCATGTTGCCACGTAAGCTCTGTGTGCGTGAAGGATCTTGCATGAAGAAGACTATTCCTATCTACCTCGAGAATGAGCGAAGTCTATCAAACGGTGATAATGCGTAATGGGTTATCAGCCGCCATGAAATCGGTGGATAATGGATGATGGAGAATGTCTTGAGATCGATTCAAGATTGTTGCATTTAATGCAGTATGATTCAACGGTCAGGATTGAACCACTTGAATTGCCTAACCTAACAGGTTTAGGGTTTAGGGTTTTTTCTACTGACCTGTATGTTTCCTATAAGGTCAATGTTGTGTTTCTTTCTAAGGTTGTTGGCAAAAGTTGTGAATGTGTATCCAAGGGAAGTGATACGTGATTCTTGCCAGACCAAAGGAGAGAAGAGATACCTACAAAGCAAATGTGCAGAAGGAGAAGAGGAGCCTAAACGGATCTGCATTGGCATTAAGTGCTGTTATCAGATCATTATAATTCCTATTGATCTCTAACCACTTCAACAGTTGTAAAATCCCCTAACAGGGTAGCCTTAACTGGCTTGTTGCAAAATCCCCTAACAGGGTGGTCTTAACAGGCTTGATTCAAATCCCTTAACCGAGTAACTCGAGGTTGATGAGTTATGAGAAGCTATAGAGCTTAGGAGATCCTTTCATCTATTGAGTTCCTGAAATCCTCTAACAAGGTGACCCTACCAAGTTTAACCCTTAACCGGGTGATCCCTAACAGGATCGGTTCCTAGCAGAACCTATTGTAATGTCTTTAACCAGACAAGGCTCCTAACATAGCGGACTTCTAAAGAGTTCAAAAAGTAGCTTGTGGGTATTCATCCCCACCGTGGTTTTTCCCAGTTGGGTTTCCACGTGAAAAAATATGTGTGTCATGTGAAATGCTTTTGTCTTGTGATGCTTTGTTTTACCTGTTAAGCAGATGAAGGTTCTATGTTTTATGCCTGTCTATAAAACATATTGAACTCACTGTTGTGAAGATCTGATGATTAAGTTTAGCTATTTGTGCATGAGAATATAATGATATCGTAGTATTGAGCTAAGAGAGAAGCTTATTGAGTGACCGGTTCATGACTAATTCAGCTATACTGGATGTTACCGGTTGCACTCTATTTTACCAGTATCCTTGTTTGACAGTCACTTGGAGTATTTGCTGTCAAACTGGTTTTGGTCTATATTTGTGTTTGTACTGATTCACCCCCCCCCCTCTTAGTACCAGTTTGGTACTAGTGGTTCATCATTGAGTTATCAATTGGTATCAAAGCTCTCCAGGTCCTCTGTGTTGTAAGCTTAACCGCTTGAGGAAAATATCCTAGTCAAATGATGAAAAGGAAAGGTCCAAAGTTTAACAGGGAAAATTTTGGTATATGGAAAGATAGGATGAAGATATTCATCAAAAGAATGGGTGTTCAACACTGGAGTTATGTTGAAAATGTATATGTTGTTCCTACCAGTACTCTCAACGATGACCAAAAGAGAGAGATACAAGAAAATGGGCAAGTCATGGAAGCCCTCATCAGTAGTCTATCTGACATTGAGTTTATTGATGTTTAGGACAAGGCAAATCCCAAAGAGGTATGGGATTCTCTTGAAAATATCTATGGTGGTGATGAGAATGTAAAACAGGCTAAGGAAGAAAGCCTGAGAGGAAAGTTTGAAGACATGCGGATGGTTGAAGCAGAGACCATTCAGTAGTATGGAATAAGAATCAAAATAGTTGTTGGAGAAATCAAGAGTGCAGGTGGTAAAATAGAAGATTCCACTGTGGTAAGCAAAGTCCTGAGATCCTTGTTGCCGGTCTATGCAATAAGGGTTGCTACTATTCAAGAGCTGAGATCAATAGACAAGTCTAAGGTGTCCTTGGACTCCATCATAGCCAAGTTGATAGCCTATGAGCTGAATAGTTTTGATGGCAGTGTTCAAAAGATAGAATCAGCTTTTAAAGCCTCTGCTATACCATCCAGAAAAGGAAAAGAGGCTAGTACTAGTGGAGAACCTAATCAGAGTAGAGAAATGAATGATGAAGAGTTTCTGATGGAATTTGAAGCATTTATTGCTAGGAAATTCTCAAAAGGAACTAGTAAATACAAAGCTAAGCTACCTTTGAAATGTTTTTCTTGTAACCGGATAGGACATATTGCTATGAATTGTCCTAATAGTGACAACAAGGATAAACTGGAAAGGTTCAAGAAATTCAAAGGAGGAAACTGGAGAAATTGTTTTGTGGCAGTTGATGAAGGTGTCACAAATGAGGAATCAGAAGATGAAGAGAATGAAGACATTGTGTTTGTTGCTGTAAAGGAAGATGTAGCAAACAAGAAGGCTCTTCTCTCCCGGTTTGATAATTCAAATGAGTGGATCATTGATAGTGGTTGTTCTCACCATATGACTGGTGACTGGAGCAAGTTTCTATCCTTAGAGGAGTATGATGGTGGTGTGGTTCGCTTTGGCAATGATGCACCATGCATGGTCAAAGGCAGAGGGTCCATCTCTTTGAATGGAAAGAGTAGTGTTGACGATGTGTACTGGGTTTATGGTCTCAGACACACCCTTCTAAGTTTTGCCCAGCTAAATGACAGTGGCCTCACTCTGCAATTCAAGAATGGAGTTTGCAGAATCAAAGGAAAAGATGGTAAATTGGTGGCCACCGGCATGCAGACCAAAGGTAACTTATTTCAGTTTAATGCAAATATAAGTACATGTCTTATGGATAAGCGTGATGATAGTTGGATATGGCATAGGAGACTCTGTCATGTAAACTTTGATAACATTGTGAAGGCTAGTAAGATCAAGGCACTTAGAGGGTTGTCGGTGCTAAACAAACGGGATAATACCTTGTGTAGAGAGTGTCAATTGGGGAAAATGTCTTCCTCAACTTTTAAAGGAAAATCTTTCACTGCTAACAACTTGCTTGATCTTGTACATACTAATTTGTGTGGTCCTATGAAAACTAGAAGTGTGCAGGGTGATAGATACTTCATGATCCTCACTGATGACTGCTCAAGAATGATGTGGGTCACATTCTTGAAAGACACGTCTGAAGCTTTTCGGAAATTCAAATCTTTCAGAGCATTAGTGGAGAAGGAAAGCAGTAAAAGGATCAAGTGTCTCAGAACTGATCAAGGAGGGGAATTCACTTCCAGTGAATTCAACAAGTATTGTGAAGAATTTGGCATCAAGAGATAGCTGTCTGCCCCTGGGACTCCACAGTAGAATGGCCTAGCAGAGAGGAATAACTAGACTATGGTTGAAGCAGCTAGAACCATTCAAGGTAAGGTAGCTCACACCTTTTGGAGAGAAGTGGTGAGCACTGCAGTCTACACTATGAACCGGGTACTCATCAAAAAGGGTAAGGATAAAACTCCTAATGAGTATTGGACCGTTAAGACACCTGTGGTTAGCTACTTTAAGGTTTTTGGTAGCAAATGTTACATAAAGAGGAGTGAACATCAGGGCAAATTTGAAGCTAAATGTGATGAGGGAATATTTTTGGGATATTCCACCAAGAGTAAAGCTTTCAAGTGCTACAACAATAGGACTCAGGGAATTATGGAAAGCATCAATGTAAGAGTTGATGAATCCTCTTAGAAGACTGAGGAAACTGGCAATGAGCAAGCTATAAATGAACTGGTTGCAACCTTTTGGGAACTGGTTGTTACCCAACCAATTACCGGTAATAGTGTTCCTGAACCAGTGAATGCTGATATTGATGAAGATGAGGATGAAGAGGAAAAGCAAGAAGAACCAGTTAAGACCATTCCTTGGTATGTCAAGCTGAATCATGATCCTAAGCAAATCATAGGAGATAAGGATGCAGGAATCCTTACAAGAAGAAAGATCAAAGAAAACTCATGTATGATCTCTAAGTTTGAGCCTAAATCATTCAAAAAGGCTTATAAAGATGAAGACTGGATCAAGGCAATGGAAGAAGAACTTGACCAAATAGAGAAAAATGGTACATGGTCCTTGGTACCTAGACCAGAGCATAAAAATGTCATTGGCACAAAATGGGTGTTCATAAATAAGTTGAATGAGGATGGCATAGTGATTAGGAATAAAGCCAGATTGGTGTGCAAAGGATATGCTCAAGAAGAAGGAGAAGACTATGGAGAAACCTTTTCTCCTGTAGCCAGATTCGAAGGAGTTTGTATGCTTCTTGCATATGCCGCTTTTAAGAGGTTCAAAGTATATCAAATGGATGTAAAATCCACATTCCTAAATGGTTTACTTGAAGAGGAGGTATATATAGAGCAACCAGATGGGTTTTCCCTATCTAAAGATAGTGATACGGTGTGCAGGCTACATAAAGCATTATATGGTCTAAAGCAAGCACCTAGGGCATGGTATGAGCACCTACATTCCCATCTTGTGAAGATTGGATTTGAGAGAACAAGTGAAGATAGCAATATCTACTTGAAGTCTGAAGGAGATCAGATCCTGATCTGTGAAGTTTTTGTTGATGACATCATCTTTGGAGGAGATGACAAGATGAGTCATGATTTTACTGATGAGATGAAGAAAGAATTTGAGATGTCACTCATAGGGGAGATTAAGTTCTTCATTGGACTGCAGATCTAGTAGATGGAAGATGGAATCTTTATCACTTAGTCCAAATATGTCAAAGAGGTACTGAAGACCTTTGGCATGGAAGATAGCAAACCAGTTGGTACACCGATGGTGACCGGTTGCAAATTGACAAAAGAGGATGATTCCGCACTGGTTGATGAGTGGGAATACCAATCAATGATTGGTAAGTTGCATTATGTAGTGCATAGCAGACCGGATATTGCACATGCAGTTGGCATTACTGCAAGGTTCCAGAAAAGTCCAAGAGAGTCCCACTTGGTTGCAGTCAAGCGGATTATTAAGTATCTGAAGGGAACAGTTGACAATGGATTGTGGTACCCATACAATAATGATTTCAATCTGAAAGTGTTTACTGATGTTGATTGGGCAAGTAATGTGGATGACCGTAAAACCACAACCGGCGGTGCATTCTTTCTCGGTGGTAGACCGGTCTCATGGATGAGTAAAAAGAAAAGTTGTATCTCTCAGTCTATAGTGAAAGCAGAGTATGTTGCAGCTTTCATGAACTGCACTCAAATAATTTGGATGAAGCATGTATTGGAAGGCTTCAAGATCCCTATATATGAACTGGTAAGTATATTCTGTGATAACACAAGTGCTATCAATATTTCAAAGAATCCGGTTTTACATTCGAGAACCAAGCATTTTGAGCTTAAGTATCATTTCTTGAGGGAAAAGGTTCAGAATAAAGAGAGTACACTGGAGCATGTGTCCAGGAAGGAGCGGTTAGCAGACATATTCACCAAGCCTCTCCCAAAGACAACATTTGTGCATTTGACAGGTGAATTAGGGGTATTGCCCCTTCAGGAGGTGAACTAAAAGTAATTGTTCCACATCAGTCAGGTACTGGAAAGACAAATTTTTGGTTGATTGATGTGTTGAAGGATGCTCCTCCTCAAGGGGAGCAACATGATGAAACAGAGATGCTTGTACCTTCACTTTGGCATTGTTGTCAAAAGGGGAGAAGGAGTGAAGCGAAAAGATATCTATAGCAAATGGGGAGAAGATGTGATGTAGAGAAGATATCTTTTGTATGATGCCATCAATGCCAAAGGCGGAGATTGTTGGCATTATGTGAACAAGCATGAAGACATAATGATATTGTATGTTGTCATTAATGTCAATATGAGACATGGTGTGAACTGGCACATGTGATAGGTGAAGACAGAGAGGAACCAGCATATGTATGAACCGGTTTATATGCCAAAGTGAAGCGGCATATTTGTTCAAGGTGAACCGGCATGTAGTTATGGGAACCGACACATGGAAGCATTGTATGAATACCGATTGGTAGGTAGCTTCCACTTCAGGATTTTTGGTTGGAGTACCTCAAGTCGATGTGACTCAATCGGTGATCTTCGTGTGATGAGTTAGCAGTATAATGGAGGACAGATCATGTTGCCACGTAAACTCTGTGTGTGTGAAGGATCTTGCATGAAGAAAACTTTTCCTATCTACCTCAAGAATGAGTGAAGTCTGTCAAATGGTGATAACACGTGATGGGTTATCAGCCGCCATGAAATTGGTCGATAATGGATGATGGAGAATGTCTTGAGATTGATTCAAGATTGTTGCATTTAATGCAGTATGATTCAATGGTCAGAATTGAACCTCTTGAATTGCTTAACCTAACAGGTTTAGGGTTTAGGGTTTTTTCTACCGACCTATATGTTTCCTATAAGGTCGATGTTGTGTTTCTTTCTAAGGTTGTTGGCAAAAGTTGTGAATGTGTATCCAAGGGAAGTGATGCATGATTCTTGCCAGACCAAAGGAGAGAAGAGATACTTGCAAAGCAAATGTGCAGAAGGATAAGAGGAGCCTAAACAGATCTGCATTGGCATTAAGTGTTGTTATCAGATCATTGTAATTCCTGTTGATCTCTAACCACTTCAATAGTTGTAAAATCCCCTAACAGGGTAGCCTTAATTGGCTTGTTGCAAAATCCCCCAATAGGGTAGCCTTAACTGGCTTGTTGCAAAATTCCCTAACAGGGTGGTCTTAACAGGCTTGATTCAAATCCCTTAACCGGGTAACTCGAGGTTAATGAGTTCTAAGAAGCTATAGAGCTTAGGAGATCCTTTCAGCTATTGAGTTCTTGAAATCCTCTAACAAGGTGACCCTATCGGGTTTAACCCTTAACTAGGTGATCCCTAACAGGATCGGTTCCTAGCAGAACCTATTGTAATGTCTTTAACCGGACAAGGCTCCTAACAGAGTGGACTTCTAAAGAGTTCAAAAAGAAGCTTGTGGGTATTCATCCCCACTGTGGTTTTTCCAAGTTGGGTTTCCATGTGAAAAAATATGTGTGTCATGTGAAATGCTTTTGTCTTGTGATGCTTTGTTTTACCTGTTAAGCATATGAAGGTTCTATGTTTTATGCCTATCTATAAAACATATTGAACTCACTGGTGTGAAGATCTAATGATTAACTTTACCTATTTATGCATGAGAATATAATGATACTGTAGTATTGAGCTAAAAGGGAAGCTTATTGAGTGACCGGTTCGTGACTAATTGAGTTGTACTAGATGTTACCGATTGCACTCTATTTTACCAGTATCCCTGTTTGACAATCATTTGGAGTATTTGTTGTCAAACCAGTTTTGGACTATATTTGTGTTTGTATTGATTCACCCCCCCCTCACAGTACCAGTTTGGTACTAGTGGTTCATCATTGAGTTATCAATTGGTATCAGAGCACTCTAGGTCCTCTGTGTTGTAAGCTTAAGCACTTGAGGAAAAGATCCTAGTCAAATGATGAAAAGGGAAGGTCCAAATTTTAATAGGGAAAATTTTGGTATATGGAAAGACGGGATGAAGATATTCATCAAAATCATGTGTGTTCAACAATGGAGTTATGTTGAAAATGTATATGTTGTTCCTACCGGTACTCTCACCGATGACCAAAAGAGAGAGATACAAGAAAATCGGCAAGTCATAGAAGCCCTCATTAGTAGTCTATCTGACATTGAGTTTATTGATGTTCAAGACAAGGCAAATCCCAAAGAGGTATGGGACGCTCTTCAAAATATCTATGGTGGTGATGAGCATGTAAAACAAGCTAAGGAAGAAAGCCTAAGAGGAAAGTTTGAAGACATGCAGATGGTTGAAGGAGAGACCATTCAGCAGTATGGAATAAGAATCAAAATGGTTGTTGGAGAAATCAAGAGTGCAGGTGGTAAAATAGAAGATTCCACTAAGGTAAGCAAAGTCCTGAGATCCCTGTTGCCAGTCTATGCAATAAGGGTTGCTGCTATTCAGGAGCTAAGATCAATAGACAAGTCTAAGGTGTCCTTGGACTCCATCATAGCCAAGTTGATAGCCTATGAGCTGAATAGTTTTGATGGCAGTGTTCAAAAGACATAATCAGATTTTAAAGCCTCTGCTATACCATCCAGAAAAGGAAAAGAGGCTAGCACTAGTGGAGAACCTAATCAGAGCAAAGAAATGAATGATGAAGAGTTTCTGATGGAATTTGAAGCTTTTCTTGCTAGGAAATTCTCAAAAGGAACTGGTAAATACAAAGTTAAGCTACCTTTGAAATGTTTTTCTTGTAACTAGATAGGACATATTGCTATGAATTTTCCTAATAGATACAACAAGGATAAACCGGAAAGGTTCAGTAAATTCAAAGGAGGAAACTGGAGAAATTGTTTTGTGGCAGTTGATGAAGGTGTCACAGATGAGGAATCAAAAGATGAAGAGAATGAAGACATTGTGTTTGTTGCTGTAAAGGAAGATGTAGAAGACAAGAAGGCTCTTGTCTCCCGGTTTGATAATTCAAATGAGTGGATCATTGATAATGGCTTTTCTCACCATATGACTGGTGACTGGAGCAAGTTTCTATCCTTAGAGGAGTACGATGGTAGTGTGGTTCGCTTTGGCAATGATGCACCATGCATGGTCAAAAGCAGAGGGTCCATCTCTTTGAAGGGAAAAAGTAGTGCTGACAATGTGTACTGGGTTGATGGTCTCAGACACAACCTTCTAAGTGTTGCCCAACTAAATGATAGTGGCCTCACTCTGCAATTCAAGAATGGAGTTTGCAGAATCAAAGGAAAAGATGGTAAATTGGTGGCCACCGGCATGCAGACCAAAGGTAACTTATTTCAGTTGAATGAAAATATAAGTACCTGTCTTACGGCTAAGCTTGATGATAGTTGGATATGGCATAGGAGACTCTATCATGTAGACTTTGATAACATTGTGAAGGCTAGTAAGATCAAGGCAGTTAGAGGGTTGTCAGTGCTAAACAAACTGGATAATACCTTGTGTAGAGAGTGTCAATTGGGGAAAATGTCTTCCTCAACTTTTAAAGGTAAATCTTTCACTGCTGACAAATTGCTTGATCTTATACATACTGATTTGTGTGGTCCTATGAAAAATAGAAGTGTGGAGGGTGATTGATACTTCATGATCTTCACTGATGACTGCTCAAGATTGATCTGGGTCACATTCTTGAAAGACAAGTTTGAAGCTTTTCAGAAATTCAAAGCTTTCAAAGCATTAGTGGAGAAGGAATAAAAATGGTACATGGTCCTTGGTACCCAGACCAGAGCATAAAAATGTCATTGGCACCAAATGGGTGTTCAGAAATAAATTTAATGAGGATGGCATAGTGATTAGGAATAATGCCAGATTGGTGTGCAAAGGATATGCTCAAGAAGATGGAGAAGACTATGGAGAAACCTTTGCTCCTGTAGCCAGATTGGAAGGAGTATTGCCCCTTTAGGAGGTGAACTAAAAGTAATTGTTCCACATCAGTCAGGTACTAGAAAGACAAATTTTTGGTTGATTCATGTGTTGAAGGATGCTACTCCTCAGGGGGAGCAGCATGATGAAATAGAGATGCTTGTACCTTCACTTTGGCATTGTTGTCAAAGGGGTAGAAGGATTGAAGTGAAAAGATATCTGCAGCAAATGGGGAGAAGATGTGAAGCAGAGAAGATATCTTTTGTATATTGCCATCAATGCCAAAGGGGGAGATTGTTGGCATTATGTGAACCAGCATGAAGACATAATGATATTGTATGTTGTCATTGATGTCAATATGAGACATGGTGTGAACCGGCACATGTGATAGGTGAAGAGAGAGAGGAACTGGCATATGTATGAACCGGTTTATATGCCAAAGTGAAGAGGCATATTTGTTCAAGGTGAACCGACATGTAGTTATGGGAACCGGCACATGGAAGCATTGTATGACTACCGGTTGGTAGGTAGCTTCCACTTCAGGATTTCCGATTGGAGTACCTCAAGTCTGTGTGACTCAATCGGTGATCTTCATGTGATGAGTTGGTAGTATAATGGAGGACAGATTGTGTTGCCACGTAAGCTCTATGCGCGTGAAGGATCTTGCATGAAGAAGACTATTCCTATCTACCTTGGGAATGAGCAAAGTCTGTCAAATGGTGATAAGGCATGATGGGTTATCAGCCGCCATGAAATCGGTGGATAATGGATGATGGAGAATGTCTTGAGATCGATTCAAGATTGTTGCATTTAATGCAGTATGATTCAACAGTCAAGATTGAACCACTTGAATTTCTTAACCTAACAGGTTTAGGGTTTAGGGTTTTTGCTACCAACCTGTATGTTTCCTATAAGGTCGATGTTGTGTTTCTTTCTAAGGTTGTTGGCAAAAGTTGTGAATGTGTATCCAAGGGAAGTGATACATGATTCTTGCCAGACCAAAGGAGAGAAGAGATACCTGCAAAGCAAATGTGCAGAAGGAGAAGAGGAGCCTAAACGGATCTGCATTGGCATTAAGTGTTGTTATCAGATCATTGTAATTCCTATTAATCTCTAACCACTTCAACAGTTGTAAAATCCCCTAACAAGGTAGCCTTAACTGGCTTGTTGCAAAATCCCCTAACAGGGTGGTCTTAACAGGCTTGATTCAAATCCCTTAACTGAGTAACTCGAGGTTAATGAGTTCTAAGAAGTTATAGAGCTTAGGAGATCCTTTTAGCTATTGAGTTCTTGAAATCCTCTAACAAGGTGACCCTACCGGCTTTAACCCTTAATTGGGTATCCCTTAACTGGGTGATCCCTAACAGGATTGGTTCCTAGCAGAACCTATTGTAATGTCTTTAACTGGACAAGGCTCCTAACAGAGCAAACTTCTAAAGAGTTCAAAAAGAAGCTTGTGGGTATTCATCCCCACCGTGGTTTTTCCCAGTTGGGTTTCCATGTGAAAAAATATGTGTGTCATGTGAAATGCTTTTGTCTTGTGATGCTTTGTTTTACCTGTTAAGCATATGAAGGTTCTATGTTTTATGCCTATTTATAAAACATATTGAACTCACTGTTGTGAAGATCTGATGACTAAGTTTACCTATTTATGCATGAGAATATAATGATACTGTAGTATTGAGCTAAGAGGGAAGCTTATTGAGTGACCAGTTCATGACTGATTGAGCTGTACTGGATGTTACCTGTTGCACTCTGTTTTACCAGTATCCCTGTTTGACAGTCATTTGGAGTATTTATTGTCAAACCGATTTTGGACTATATTTATGTTTGTACTAATTCACCCCCCCTCTTAGTACCGATTTGGTAGTAGTGGTTCATCATTGAGTTATCATAACTTTCTTCTAGGGAGACCCTAGATGCATGCCATGCAAGTAGTACCATCCACCTACCATCAATGCATCAAGTTTCCACATAATGGAGTGGAAATAACAATTTTAGGTGATGCTAACCCATTTGGGTTTTGCAACAATATAAGGCATCAACTTGATACTATTGTGCCTAGAGATATAGAAGCTCCTTCCTCATAATTCTATGTTAACCCTACTTCTCTCGCTAATAATCCAATCCCTACACCAGATAATGCCAAACTGAAGATGAAGGTAAAGGATGAAGGCTGAGAAGATTATAACATAAGCCAACTTTTCTATTTTTGCCAACTACCTCTCTCATCTCAGACATGTGGCAAATATCAAGCTTTACAACAAAAGTCCACTACAACTAGCACATGTACACTTGCAATGTTCACCCTGGGAAGAAGCCAAGATGAAGAAAGTGTTGAAGAAGACTTGACAAAGTGGATCTACAAAGAAGAGTCACCCAAGGGTAAACAACCTATAAAGATACCAACAGAAAACTATGGTAAAGGCTTTACAATGATGCAAAAGATGGGTTATGACGGACATAATGCTTTATGCTTACAAAATAAGGATGTGCAAGAACCTTAGAAAACCTTCATTACAACCTAGAAATCAACTTAAAGGACTAGGATACAATCCAAGTCAAACAAGCACTTCTTGTGCAAAATCCATAAATACAACAAACAAGCAAAATGGTTGTATTGCACAAAAGAAAATCACTTTAAGGTTAAAGCTCTTGTCCATTTCAAATGAACGAGAAGCATCAGCAAGCCCATCAAATATGACACCTTCAACAGTTGTCGACAAAACTTTCACTCCTAAAGACATACCTATAAGATATAGTGACATGGATTTACAAAGTGATTTTGAGACATATTCACATTAATATGAATAAGATTCTTCAACTTCACATGAATATGAATGGGATTCTTTTAATACTTTTGAAGATAAAAGCACTAAAGGTGAGGCATGGATCAAAACTTTTTGGGATCCTATTGAAGCAAAAAAAATTCAAAGACAATGGGATATGGCACAAAAGTTACAATGTCTTTTTGATAGAGATGTATCGCCTCCTAAGCCTAAATATGAAGAGGAGAGTACCAATGATGACCTTCATGTCTTTATTCTAACATTAAATGTCACATCCTACGACCTCAACCTAGTCAATGTTGTAATGCCACTTATACATCCCCAACTCATTGCCTGGGATCAACAGGGTCCCCCACACTTGGATGTGTTCAAAAATAATGACATAATCATTGACTTCCTTGAACTTCAAGATAACATACTAAGAGGGGATCATAGTCTGGTTTTTCTATTGAAATCAATAGTGTGGCTTACTTCGAAGAGAATGCCAAACCTTTTAGTCACAAAAATACAACAATCAAGAATGGATATTCTAGTGAAAACCACACTGCAATACTTCTAGATCCTTAAAAAGTAAAAATAAAGGATGAATCCAATGGTGAAAACCTTTCTGAGGAACCTAAGGATAAAAGGTTTGAGATTCTCTCATTCAACACAAATCAGGAATGATCAACTTGTTACAAGTGTGGTTGTCGTTGCACCAAAATATCGACCTGTTAATGCCCCATACAACCACTATACTCATAGAATTCATTAGAGGCAGTTGAGCCATGTCATAAAACTGAGCTCTGCACTACACAGCACAAGAAGACCAAGGGTGCACACCTTGCAACAATCCCCCCAGCACAAGTGAGGAGTGTGAAACTGTAACCAAGCTCTGATACCACTTATTATAAGTGTGGTTGTCGTTGCACCAAAAGATCGACCTGTTAATGCCCCACACAACCACTACACTTATAGAATCCATAGGAGGTAGTTAATCCATGTCACAAACCCGAGCATTGCACTGCACAACACAAGGATACCAAGGGCACACACCTTGCAACATATAACACCAATATTTTTTATGTGGAAAACTCGGTTAAAGGAAAAACCACAGTGGGATTGAAACCCACAATATTAATATAATCTATTAGAAGTATAAAAATATTACATAAGGGGAATGCACATGCATTAAGGCACACTACCCAGAGCTCACTGCTCAAATAAGAAACCCAGAAAGGCTACAACCTTTAGGAAAGGCTCACTGCCTTACAGGAAGTCTCACTGACTTACAAAAGCATTTGGACAAAGATCCAGATTACATAAACTATGAAAATAGCATCTCCATTTGCCTAGGTACAATTTCGATTAAGCTCAGTATCAAATATTCTATGCAACACACTTCTTCTCACAACTTTGCACAACTTCCCTGCTACTGAATGATTGATACATTATTTGCACATAGCATTACATCTCTCAATTATTATTACATTCATTTATACAATTCATCAACCTATACTTCAAGGTCGGCTAAACCCTCAATATAAATTATAAAATAATAGCCTCACATGCTACAACAATGCATGCGGACCAAAATGATGTCGGCTAAGACATAGTCTAGACCCAAATCAATAACACAAACATGCAACACCTCCAACAATTACACCTCGATCATCTACAACACACTACAACCACCAATAATTTTGCAAAACACGAAGAACATCACCAGGCAAAGAAAATATTCAATAACACGCACAATATTCAATGCAAACCACCAATATGCATAGAACATGATCTAGAGATATTCACAAGTAACTTTAACTACACCACAACAACCACAACAACTCGGATCACAAGAATCGTCATCTTCTCTCTACCGGAGCTCAAGAACACCATCATAACTATCTGTCAACTTGAAATATTCGCTTGTGGATTTCCAAATCATGAACCACTCAAATTGAGGACACACATCAACATCCATAACACATCCCATACATCCACAACTAAAGATATAGCAATTTTGAAGCAATACGGAGCACAAACCAAAATACCAAATAACACAAACAACTGAATAACATCCTGAATATTGGATCTCATAACTCAATCAAAATATTATGCAGACCTCTGCCAATGGGAATGAACCATCAACTAACAATATACCAGAAACTATTTAAATCACATCAGCTCATCTGTAATACATAGGCTAAACCAACTCATTCAACCAAATTGCAAGAATAGAATACACAGAAGAATATGTTGACATCAATGACAACACATCAACCAATGTCCAGTAGGAACAACAAAAAATCTTGACACAATACACTTATTAGCATCATTGACTTGAGAAGAAGATCCTATCTTTGCAAAATTCTTTCAACAAAGACAGATCAACTTTGCATGGTCTTATGAATATATGTGAGGACTAGATCTAGATCTAGTGATGCATCACTTGACAGTAGTAGAAGGAGCAAAACCAGTGAAACAAAAGCTAATGAAAATGTATCCTCCAGATCATACTCTTAGTTAAAGCTGAACTCAAAAAATTGTTAGACGTTGGTTTCGTCAAGCCAATTCACTATGCGAAATAGATCTCTAATATTGTACCAATGGCAAAACCAACTAGGGGCATCTGCATTTGTACAGATTTTAGGGATTTAAATAAAGCTTGTCCAAAAGATGACTTCCCTGTTGCTAACATTGACATGATTATGGATTTGACTATTGGATATGTAATGCTCTCACTCATGGATGGATTTTTCAGGTATAACCAGATCAAGATAGCACCTAAGGATGAGTACACAACAACCTTCACTTGTCCATGGGGCACTTACTATTGGAACATGATTCCATTCGGCCTAAAAAATTTAGGAGATACATATTAACGCACTATGACCACTATCTTTCATGACGTGATGCATACTTTAATGGAAGACTATGTGGATGATCTCCTAGCAAAGTCCTTAACAAGAGAGAATTACCTGGTGGTCCTAGAAAAGATCTTCTCAAGGCTATAACAATACAAGGTCCATTTGAACCCAAAGAAATGTGTCTTTGGAGTAACCTCTGGAAAGCTCCTAGGATACATTGTCTCAAATAAAGGAATTATACTTGATCCTACAAAGGTGAAGGCAATCCTTGAAACGCCACCTTTGAAGAACATCAGTCGACTAAGAACATTGCAAGGGAGGCTACAATCTATTCGACATTTCATTGCTCAATTAGCCAATGAATGTCGTTCATTCACACATCTACTACATAAACACATTCAGTTCAAATGGGATTAAAAATACCAACAAGCATTTCAGAAATTGAAAGACTACCTAATGATACCACCTCTGTTAATACCACCATCTCTAGGTAGGCCCTTATTGTTATACATATCAGCTACTACTACTACCTTAAGGGTACTACGGGAACAACATGATGCACAAGGAAAGGAATGTGCACTACTATATCTCTAGAACATTGGTAGGGTATGAACTCAACTATACCCCTATTGAGCGTGCATGCCTTGTCATGGTCCTAGCCTCACTCAAACTAAGACATTATATGTTGACACATAAAATAAATCTCATTGCAAAGATCGATCCTTTGAAATATTTTCTAAGTAAAGAACCTCTAACTAGTCGATTTGCAAAGTGGGTCATGATCCTGAGAAAATTGATATTGAGTATGTGGACCGCAAGGTAATTAAAGGGTGGGTGATATAAGATCAATTGGAAGAAGCTCCTATGGAAGGTAATCACCCACTCATATCACTAACTCATTTGAGGTAAAAATTGAACAAAATTTTTTGACAAAAGTGAATTAACTTATTGTTTCATCGGGTACCTTTCAATTTAATGTGAGATTTTTACTTCTTTTTTTAAACTGGTCCCCGACGTTCATCAAAATTTCAATGAACAATAATTATTGCCGATATTTTGATGATATTCCGACTTATATCAATGACGATGATGATGATATGACCAATCCTTACAATGTCGAATCTGGATCGGATGATATCGATAATGAGTTGGATGAAGAAGAAGATTAATGATATATTTAGTACCTTAGAATAATGTGTTAATGAGATCAACACATCTCCAAACCACAAATGGGAAGGGCATACAAATGCAAAACAACAAAATGGGGATTTTTTTCTTCCTTCCTTAAATTATGGAGTTGTCTTTCTAGGTAGTTTCATTGGCCTAACCAAAAAACAAATTCTCTACATTTTCACCATAAATATTAATTCTAGAATGGCTTTTCATCTACAATTTCATTGTGTTCCCACTTTTGATGATATTATAGATAAGGGGGTCACCATCTACAAATCCCTTGTTGCCAACATTTTGGTGGAGAACTATAATAAAGACAAAGAAGATAACATAATAACTAAACCAATGAAAAAACACACTTGGGCTAAAACAAAATGTTATCAAATGATGGGGTAACTAACGCCAAATTCATTTAGAGCCTGAAAATGTACCTAAATAAAAATATTCTAATGTTTCAAAATGTCCGACAACTAACACATGTTGTTATACCACAAGGATATACAATAATCCAAAATCATCCAAAACATATGTACACTTCCTTGGGGGATCTTATCAAAGTAGTATTTCAAAAATCAGTTGAAGCTAACCTTATTAAATTACCACATACCATAGATTTCAATGACAATGCACCCAAACTTGCATTATTATTAGATTATTATTTTGAGGCCTTCATATCTTCTAGGAGGTGTTCAAATAAAGTGTTTTGTAGACATTTTGTGCTTCAAGTTTACATAATAATTAAAACGAAGGAAAATAATTGGTTCCAAATTGTATTTTAAATTTGAAATATAAAATTTTATTTTGAGTACAAAAATGAACTTTTAGTCTATTTGGCTCATTTTTATTTGAATCTCATGCGCACAAGAGTGAAGAGTTGGGGCTATGATACAGAAGGCATAATCCAATTCTATAAGCAATCCTAGCATAACCCTCATTGGCATAATGACTACAAGGATCAATTGACATACTAAGTCGCCCACAAAGCATCTAGCCGGCTGGAAATTGAAAAATGGAGGGAGAGAGAGGACAAACAAGTGCAAGTGCCAACAAATCCACTACAAGTGTTGTATTCTATATTTCGGTCAACTCCTATTAATTGTCAAATCTACTATAAAATCCTTCCAATTTACTAAACAGGGTTGAAATGGTACTGTGTTTTTTTACATTGAGTGGGTAAGGCTTTTTAGGGCAAAAAATTTGTATCAGCTCTCAAGGAGTCCACAAGCATACATCTCCTTCATGAGATTTCCTAACTTGTATGGGCTTGGGCATACAAATCTCTCTTTCCCAGAGTTTGCCCAAAAATTGTATGGTTCTTACATTTATTTATTTTTTATGTCAATTTTATGGTCCCCCTGCCTACAACTTTTTCATGATAGGAATCCTAACTGATGAAACAAGATTGGCTCATCTTATTCTTTCACTGGCTCAAACTCTCGTAGTGATGAGATCCATGTCAATGGTCCCAATTGATATTGATTTATTGCTTCACTAATTCTTATCAACCTTTCAATTTGATGAGGTGTTGTTGTGATAACCTTTTTGCTACTGTCAGGGAAGTTGCCCCTCCTATGCATTTCAATATAACCATGGAGCAGATCCTCTGCAGCCTCATCAGATATTTTAGGATATATATGTTGTCTTGCATAAGTGATATATGAAGTGGGGGTTGGGAGTTCCAATGCATCCAGTGTTTGGTCCTCAGGTTCATCATAATGCAATTCAATAAGATTCCTTGCAAGGTGTTGATCTATTTGTTCATCAGCTTTATCAAGCACTAGGTAGATCAGATCAAACCTAGAAAGAAATGTTGGAGAAAGTTGAATATTATCAATACTGAAAGTTTAGGGTTCTAGCGTGAACTACTAGGATTGGCACAAGCTAAAACTGATGTCCTTGCATTAAGAGATACTATGATCCTAGCCTTTGCAATTGACACTATTTGTTGCTCCATAACCTCATGTAACATGCTACGAGCATTATTTGACATCTTGTCAAACTTGTATATCCAACAAATACCCCTATCACTCAATACCAGTGCTCCACTTTCTAGAATTGTTTCACCAGTTTCAAGGTCCTTTGATACATAAGCAGTCAAACCAATTGTCAAACTTCCATGACCACTTGTATAAATTCCTCGAGGAGCCAACTTATGCACATACTGAAGTACTGTATTTTTTTACATTGAGTGGGTAAGGCTTTTTGGGGCAGAAAATTTGTATCAGCTCTCATAGAGTCCACAAGCATACATCTCCTTTACGAGATTGCCTAACTTGTATGGGCTTGGGCATACAAATCTCTCTTTTACAGAGTTTGCACAAAAAATTTATGGTTATTACATTTTTTTATTATTTATTTTTTTGATGTCAATTTTTGTCATCAGATTGTACAACCATGCTTTGCATTCCTTCCAACTTCAGCAATTTGTTACAAGAAAAAATACCCAACGATGTACTATAAAGCATAATGCTCAGAGCATATTAAAATAGTTTGTCACGGAACTAAGACATCAGTCTTATGAAATACACCATTACTAATTATCATATGGGTGTTGTACCATCCTTAAAATTCCTCCAGATTCACTTAACATTGTCTCTGTGGATTGTAACAAACCCCTTGCTCACAAGGTTTCCAATTGCATTGTGAATATCATTGAGGTTGACTTCCTTGGATCCCTATTTGTGCATTTCCTCTAGTAACTCTGTTATACATGTTGATGGTCCCCCTACCTACATCTTTTCCATGATAAGAATCTTAATTGATGAAACAAGATTAGCTCATCTTATTCTTTCACTGGCTGAAACTCCCGTAGTGATGAGATTCATGTCAATGGTTTGAGTTCAATGATCGGTGGCAAATTGTTTAAGTGAAACTTCAAGTAGGTAAAATGCTTATGCCACATCACACCTTTTGACCCACTCATAGAATCAAATGTAGTTAACTGTTTTACAATTTTTTATCAACCTTTCAATTTGACGAGGTGTTGTTGTGACAACCTTTTTGCTACTGCCAGGGAAGTTGCCCTTCCTATGCATTTCAACATAACCATGGATCAGATCCTTTGCAGCATCATCAGATATTCTAGGATGTATATGTTATTTTGCATAAGTGATATATGAAGTGAGGGTTGGGATGTCCAATGCATCCAATGTTTCATCCTCAGACTCATCATAATGCAATGCAACAAGATGCCTTGCAAGGCACTGATCTGTTTGTCCATCAGCTTTATCAAGCACTAGGTAGATCAAATCAAACCTAGAAAGCAATATTGGAGGAAGTTGGATATTATCAATAACTGAAATTCTAGGGTTGTAGCATGAACTGCTAGGATTGGCACAAGCTAAAACCGATGTCCTTGCATTAAGAGATGCTATGATCCTGGCCTTTGCAATTGACATTGTTTGTTGTTCCATAACCTCATGTAGAAAGTTATGAGCATTATCTGGCATCTTGTCAAACTCGTCTATGCAAAAAATGCCCCTATCACTCATTACAAATGCTCCCCTTTCTAGAACTTTTTCGCCAGTTTCAGGGTTCTTTGACACATAAGCAGTCAAACCAACTGCAGGAACTTCCACAACCACTTGTATAAATTCCTTGAGAAGCCAACTTATGCACATACTGAAGTACTGTATTTTTTTTTACATTGAGTGGGTAAGGCTTTTGAGGCAGAAAATTTGTATCAGCTCTCATGGAGTCCACAGGCATACATCTTCTTCACAAGATTGCCTAACTTGTGTGGGCTCAAGCATACAACTCTCTCTTTCATAGAGTTTGCCCAAAAAATTTAGGGTTCTTACTTCTTCTTTTTTAATGTCAATTTTTGTCATCAGATTATACAACCACGCTTTGCATTCCTTCCAACTTCAGCATTTTGTTACAATAGAAAGTACCCAGTGAAGTACTACAAAGTATAAACAAGTATAGTCAAATTAGTTATTAAAGAAAGATTCATACAATGAGATAGTGTTGAAAATATATCTATGCAGGGTGCCTTATAGAAGTTCTCCCTATTCAACGCTATCTTGTAGGGTGCCTTAAGGTTCTGACTAAATAAGGTTCTAATTTTATAAATTTGTAATGTCTCCTAGGGTAAATGACTAAATAAGGTTCTGATTTTAGATGTTGATTGAATTTTGGAAGCAAATACCTTTAACCTCTATTGATCTGCAATTACAAAACAAAATCAGAAGATACTAATAATTATATTAAGGGTTTCTCATATAAACAAGTATAGTCAAATTAGTTATTAAAGAAATATTCATACAATGAGATAGTGGTGAAAATATATTTATGTAGGGTGCTTTATAGCAGTTCTCCCTATTCAATTCTATCTTGTAGGGTGCCTTGTAGTAGTTCTCCCTATTGAACTCTTAAGTCCTTTCTATCAAGATACTCATTAGATTTTGGTCAAAAGATAAATTCATCCAAATCCAAGCTATACATCCTTAACTTGAATTGTCTTGTAAAAGATAATATTACTAGGGTCCTAGGCTTCCAATGATAGAATTACCTTGAAAGCACTTTGGAATTCCTTTCTTCATGGTTCAAAAAAAACCTTCACACTATCATAAATTCATTCAAAGCTTACAAAGTAGGATCTCTAATTGGAAAGGCAAATGGTTATCAATGGCATCTAAAATACAAATGATAAAATCATCTCTTGACACCATTCCCAATTTTTACATGGTTGTTTTGAAAGCTCCTAAATCAGTAGTCTAAAAATTAGAGAGTTATCAAAAATCTCATTTGAAAAGTAAATCTAAATGAAAAATAAAAATTCATCTAATCTCATTAGAAAACATGAGTTTAGATAAGTCTAAAGGTAGATTGGGTATTCACAACATCTCAGTGATAAATTTAGCTCTAAGTACAAAATTGGTTTGGCACATGTACAATAATCCTCATGCCAAATCGTGTAAATTTATGCAAAGGAAATACCTTTATTCTTCTAATCCAAGAAATAAGTTTATAGTTTCTAATCCTTAATTTTATTATTATTATTTATTATTAAATTGTATTTCAAAGTAGGGACATTACAGTCTGCTCTTCCCAAATTTGCTTGTCCTCAAGCAATGTTGATTTTAATTTTCTCAAACAAAGGTGAGAAGCATGACATGTCTATGACCTTCATATCCCCTTTGGTTCACTCTTGTTACTCACATATTCTATATTAACTAAAAATATAGAGCCAAACAAAGAGAATACACTTGAAAATACAAAGCATACACATGGATATATGAAGACACTGAGCATACACATGAGTATACGCATTATTAGACCCTTCTTATTGGTTAGAATGCATTCATTATTTTATTTCTTAGAAATAAAATATCTATCCATAATTGACCGATAATTTATGTATTGTATTTCTTGGAACAAAAATATTGATTGATGATTTATGTATTGTATTGCTTGGAAATAAAATATTACAAATATGCAAGTATAGGTGGTATTGAAAAACCAGCAGAGTTTTGCCACCCCAAAACCACCCTCAAAACTATCATCCTAGCAAAAACCAAACCCTACTACATGCAGAATCGACCTACCAAAACTATTAGCAAAAATCCCCACGTACATACAGAATTGGGGAGAAAACAGACATAGAACAAAAAGATACAAACAAACAACACAAACTCCACTGGCCATGGCAGGATTAACCTAGAAGCGGCCTATACTCTGGGTCCTCATAACATTCTAAGAGCCACTTCATTGCTTGGGAAGTCTGGGGTCTCGACCACAACTCTTGACCCACCTCTTCTTGTGCCACTTCATGAACAACCCCTAAAACCTCAGCACATTGCCTCAACCTTTTGAAAGTTTTGAATGCCTACCACCCGTGAAAAGTAAGAGCTTTGCATCTTGCCTTCAAATCATCATCAACCCATCGAATGAGTGGTAGCGGTGCCATCGGACCAGCCACCTCTGCCTCAAGAACAATTTTCACCATTGGGACCACACGAGCACACACACTATCCAGGTTTAACAGATACCTTGAGTCAATTACAACTCTCAAGGCATTTTTCACCTTCTCCACCTCAACCTCAAACTAGAAACCCCAAGTTGCAATCAATGAATATGCCTCCATGTTCATCATGTAGTGATGACTTACATGGATAATTTCCTCTCCTAGCAACATCTTCACAACCTTGTACATGTTCAAATCCTTAAACAAAAACAAACCTTTCAGCCTCCTTTCTATGAATCCTCCAAGAAATGGGACTAATTTCTTGTCAGTGTGAAAGGAGAAATTGGTTCCATGTTGCGTAAGGCACCCAAGACAACTCTGTATACAGCATGATACCAAGAAAAATGCACTCCAACAACACTCTTCCTAGTCCACTCAAGCTTTAAACACCTCACACTCAATTATGATAGTCATTCGTTGTCGACATTTATCACAATCTCTACCATCATTCCTCTGATTGTTTTAGTTCATCTGCACAACTTGTCTGCACAATTTGGCATTAAAGCCATCTAAATATTAGCCATTCAGTGTATACAACAAGGCAATATCTCTGCTTATCAGCATTCTTGATCACCACATGGCAATAATGCAAGATAATTTATTCAAATGTATTCAAGATAGTTTGTAGCATTTAATTCTTTTCGGGCTAATCCACATGTGTGCACTATCCCATTAAAGGTTCTGATGCCATTTCACAAACCCACTTTATTCCTCCTTCTGAAATGGCAACCTTTATGCCAATTTCAAAGTGGCAGTTTATTCCCTTCGCAAAATAGTGTCGAGCTCGCTATTTTGCAATCCTCACTTTTGTATTTCGTGAAATGGTGATGTATTCGCCATTTCGTAAATCATTATTTTAGCTTCGCAAAACAACAACAGGTTTGCTATTTCGCATCCTTCATATTTAGAGTACGTGAAACAGTGAAAGATTCACCATTTCGCATCCTTTGTTTTTTTACTCTTGCGGAATCAACATCCAATGATGTTGGTGTATGTGCGACGATATTTTTCATCGAACTGGCATGCTCCACATCGTCTCAATTGCGACAAACCACTTAAATATTCGATGAAGTTTTTGTATGTGCGACGATTGTTTTGTCATAATCACCAAAGTTTTGTGTTGATTGTTCGACGCAAGGCTAACAAACTTTTTCTTGATATTTCGACAAAAACCGGTCGCATTTTTTCATCAAGAGTTCGACGAAAATGGGAACGTCAGACAAGTGACAAAATTTTAGCAATGAAATTTTTGGGGGTATTTCATCGGTAATCTGACGATAGTTCATCAAAATTTCAACAAACATCCGTCAGAAATTGGTGCCAAATACACCTACCCAATAGTGGAAGCTCTACTTTGATGGATCATACACTAGACATGGTTTAGGAGTGGGCATCCTCTTCATCACTCCTCAAGTTGATAGCATCCCAAAGTCATACAAGTTAACATTTCCATGCACAAAAAACATAGTAGAGTATGAAGCCTTGATCATAGCACTCAAAATAAATATATAGTGGAACCTAAAAGACCTACAAGTCTATGGTGACTCTCGATTGGTAATCTAACAAGTTAATGATGACTACCAAACTAAGGATGAAAATATCATGCCTTACAAATGTATGGTCGATAGTTTTAAACCAATCTTCACAACTATCACTTTTGAGAAAATCCCACAGGAATAAAATAGAGCTACAGGTGCAATTGCTATGATAACCTCTCTCCTAGATCCACCACAAAATTCTACGTGCTAAAAATTCTTAGTAGAATAGCTATGGATTCCCACTTATGATATCCTAGAATTTAAAATGATATGTCAAATCATGGGTCTCAATTCCCCTTGGTATTGTGAATTCTATGCTTACCTTCATGATCAAATCCTTCTACCAGACCTATCAAATAACCAACATAAGACTTTCATATGTCAATCATCCTGATACATAATCATTGTCGATACCCTATACCAACAAAGTCTTAATGGTACTCTCCTACTATGTTTAGAGAAAGGAGAGGTGACAAAAGCTTTACATGAGGTACATGATAGAATATGTGAATCTCACTCTAGTGGTCCTTCCCTAGCTAAAAGGATCATAAGAACTGGATACTATTGGCCTACAATGGAGAAAGACTTGTTATTTTGTAAGAAAGTGCAAGAAATGTCAAGTTCAAAGAGACCTAATACATGCACCAGCACAAGAACTATAACCTATTGCAATACCATGGCATTTCTGCCAATGGGGACTCAACCTTGTGGGTAAGATACATCCATCATCATCAAGTGGCCATAAATTCATTATCGCTACCACTAAGTACTTCACAAAATGGATCGAACCAATTCCATTAACACAAGTCACCGGCAACAAAATTGCGTCCTTTATTCTGAATTATATTATATGTTGGTGCAGTGTTCCCATGTCCATTTTTATAGATAATGGTCTTCCATTCAAAAACCAGGATATCCATGAACTATGTGAAAAATTCCATTTCCAGCACCAATTCTCCACCCCATGTTATCCACAAGGCAATAGTCAAACAAAATCATCAAACAAGAATATTCTCAGAATCCTAAAGAAAACGATCAATGATGTCGATCGTGATTGGCACATCCGTCTAAATCCTATACTATGGGTGTACTAAACTAGCAACCCTATTGGTGCAACACCATACTCACTTGTTTATGCAACAAAAGTTATCTTACTATTTGAGGTCAAGTTACCATCCCTAAGAGTATTACTACACAATCTAATCAATGATGAGGAATATTGAGTCTCACGTCTTCAAGACTTGGAATTATTAGATGAGAAGCAACAAGCTACCTTCAACCACCTTAAAGCATATTAGTAGTGCATGAGTGGAAGGTACAATCATAGATTCAAGAATAGAACATTTGAAGTTGGTTATCTAGTTCTAAGAAAAAATCCTCGCAACAAACCAAACAGGGAACATAGAGGAAAATTTGAATCAAACTAGCTAGGTCCCTATGTAATTACTATAGTCTTTGGGCCAGGGGCATATTAGTTGGCTACTTCAGAAGGGGAACTTCTCTCAAGTCCAATAAACAACATGAATCTCAAGAAATTCCATACATAATTGTTTAAAGCATCACGCTCCCACACATTTCAAGAATATCAAAAACATTTAGAACAAGTCTTCAAAAAAGTACCAAAAAAAATTGAAAAATACAAGAAAATAGTAAAGAGAAATCATTCACCCAAATGATGAAAACCACTAAGGTGGCACCTTGGACAAGTACGTTGGTGAAAACCTAGCAAGCAGCTGTCATACGTAAAGGCTTTGCTCCATTGTCTTTCAGATTCATTAATTGAATCCTTTCATCCACCCACAACTTTTTGTACTTGTCATGGTTTGATATAGATCTATCATTCATCTTTGTCCTATAATCCCACCATCGCACTTAGCACCTACACCTAACTGGGGGCAACTTTCCTTTGCATAATGATGAGAGTGGATCTTGAATATCACTAGTTCACAGAACTACTTTACTATAAATAAACCAAAAACATTTGAAAAATATCCTAAAGTAATCCAAAAGCATTCGAAAAATATCCTAACATAAACCAAAAACATCGAGAAAATTGTACAAAACTAGAAAATCTAAAAACATCACAAAACCAGTCAAAACATTACAATAAACTGATTCTTGTTCACATAAACATTCAATCAAACATGAAAACAAATTGAGCCTACAAATAAAATATTCAAACAAGACAAAATATCTGTAAAGCGGAAAATCGAACCCTAGGTGTTCCCTCCACTCCACTCCAAGGAGAGAGAAAGGAGGGTCACTAGGATTGATGGTTTTCACTTGGGAGAGACTTTACATTCAAAAGAGGGGTTGAAACCCACAAGATCCAATCTCACCCAATGCAAGACTGGATTCTAAATGAGTTTCAAGGGTTAAGACATCAAGGATACCCTCTTTTGTAAAGAATGTAGATAGAATGATTGAACTAGGAATGGATGTAAAGTAGGAAAGATTCACTTATAAACAGAGATAGGGATACGGGATGAAGCTGCGGACCTGAAATTAGTAGTAAAATGTCGAGATGATGCTGTTCTGCAAATTTGAGTGAAAGTTGATGGGATGATGGTGCCCGGAGTGCACATGGTCCTCCGAAAAATCCGCGAAACGAAGGGGGATCTGTTCATCTCTGCACAAGGATTCCAGATCTTCATTTACAGCCGCGTACCTGCAACCTACACACAGAAAAGAGAGGATGATTGGGGGGTTAGGGATTAGGGGTTTGCCTTTAGGTCAAACCCCAGTTTTGGAATTAACCAAGAAATGAGAATGTTGTAAATGTAAATGTTTGTAATGTAAACAAGTACTGATACCTTGTTGTAAGAATGTTTGTATTCTTACATGCGAAGGTGTAATGATGTTGTATGTTGTATGTTGTAAGTGATCTCCTCTTCAATGGTTGAATCCTTGTCTTGAATGCAACACCTAGCCTTGAATGGAGAATTAGAATGCTCAATTGCTTGAAGGAATGCTTGAATGCTTGAATGTTTGAATGTTTGAATATCGCTTCCATGCCTTGCTCTTGCTTCTTTTCTTCCTCCCTTTCTAGGAGAAGAAAAGTAGTTTATATACTTGTCAATTAGGGTTAGGAGACTGATTTTTCTGACCTTAGGCCAACCTAGGAACATTATTTTCCGAATTGCAAACTTAAAGACCCGATGCCCACAAGAGACCAGGCCCAAAATAGGGCCAGCCACCTCCCGGGACAGCAGGGTGCAAGGAGGGATCAGGCCAAGGTGCAGAAATATGCAGTTTTTGATGTCACAAGCAGGTTTCGAGGTCTCCATTCAGGTTCAACATTGCGCCGCCATCATGAAGACCCAAATGCAATCGAAATTGCAAGTGTCACAATTTTAGGACGCTACAATATCAATGTCCACAAATGGGCAAATGCCTAGGCTAAACATCAAAGAAACGTCTTAACAAGGATGCATCATTCCTTCAAAACAAGACATGATGACACATCTTTTGGCAAGAAGATTCATTATTTGCTCGACTGTTGATAGTACTTTTGTTTTTTATTGATTTATATCATGTTCCTATGTTACTCAAAGATATCCACAAGTGATTAGAGTAGGCAGGATAGTTCATGGCATCTTTTCTTTGTTTTCTATCTATGGATTGTTCCAATGAAGTTCTGGGGCAAATACTAATGGTGTCTATGTGCTTATTTCACTAAAATACAAGATCCTATGTAAAAATACAAATTCATTGATCACTATGGCTTATTGACTACAACATATACCTTGACCATTAGTATGCGAACTAGAATGGAGGGGAATATTCCTTGTATGTAATCTATCTATTTACAAGTTTAACGCTCAACCTTGGTTTCCGATACCTCAGTCAAGATCAATACCAAATAAGCCCAATGATGAAATAAAGCACCATGAAAAGCACAAGATCCATCCATTTCATTTCATCTAAACATGTCCTACCATTGCAATTTGTTGCATTTCATCCATCTGTAAATCTATATCGTTGCATATCATTCATACATAGTCATGACATTGGATACTCTATTTTGATCCTCTTCCATAGGAATGGTTACTAGGTGCTCCATACCTTCTATCTCAAATTGACTCCCCTCCTCACCCTCCCCGTCTAGGTCATCACCGCATACCTTGCATCATGTCCCACCAAACTGATCAAGCCAAGTACTCTATGTTAGCAATTGACACTCGTCCAGTGGTTTTTGGTAGTTTTTGGTGGCTAATTACTGGTTTAGGGTTGTCATTGATGGAAACTCTTCATATAGATTCGATCCAGTGGTTGTAATTCTTCTTATCCGGAAGTAAGTGTTAATCGGTAGCTTGTTAACTGGTATTTTAGGAAGAATAGAGCATTTTTGGTCTGGAAGTATTTTGATGATTGCAGTGCATTTTATTGTGTTTAGGAAGATTGGGCCGACATAGACACATCTTTTTATTATTGTTTTGGTGATTCGCATTTATCTTTGGTGATCCGCTCAAGCTGACATGTGACTACACGTTACTCTAGCAGGCCGACATGGCAAATGATCTATTTTGTAATTGTCGGTATATAAGTTTGATGTGGGTGATATTTTTGGTGTATGATGTGATTGTATGCAAGCGAGTGGTGATCAAGAATCCATTTTGGTGCAGCTTCACATGCACATTCTTCATCAGGTAGCTGACTAAGATAGATAATAGGGTAGAATAGAGAAGATTAGAGAAGGCGATTAAGTCAGTATGTTTGGCACTCAACCAAAACTCATCTAGGTATTGTAGATGCTACTTCAGAGTTCATTCATTATGATTCATTATTGTAACTAATTTGTAAGGAAGTGATCCTTCCCTAAGGGTTGTAGCCTTCTAAGTTATTATAATTGAGCAGTGAGCTCTAGGTAGTGTGCCTGAATTCCTACTAATTCCCATATTATAATATTGTTTTGCTATAGTCCATAGTAAAATAATATTATAGGTTCAAATCCCACTGTGGTTTTTCCCATTTGGGTTTCCACGTAAAAATCTGGTGTTATGCTTGTTGGATCGATGATGATCATAGAGTTGCAATAGGATGTTTGATGACTTTATTTGTGTTGTCATTGATGGAAACCATGTTTTGTTAGTCATCTAGACCAACCGGTAGTGGAATTTGTTAGACAGCAAAATTGCTAAGTTGTTGTCAACCGGTAAGCAGGAACATAACAATGATCAAGAAATCAGTACGAACGATTGGAGAAGAGTTAGATTATGGGGTTTTATAGAAGTTTTGGAGATAGGAACATGCACCTATGTTCCAAACCACATTAGCAGATTTGGTATATTGAGCGAGTTATGATCAGAAGAACAGTTACAGTCAGGAAGAACAAAGAACCAGTAAAGCAGAGTTACTTTGATCGGTAATCGGTAGACATGTTATGTTTTTGAGTTATGTTTTGTTTGGCCAACATGAGTAAAGTGTAAATATCGAGAAAATGTAAAAGGTGACTAGATTCAATGAATCTAGGGAATTGTTCCAAGTTTCTTAGCTAACTTAACAAAGTCTTTATAAGGAGATGTAAGTTGTATGATTTTATGGATCAAGAGTGAGAATTTGATCATGTGGTTGAAGAAGGAGTTAGGGTTTGATGTTTAGTTGGTGATAGAAGCAGAGAAGAAGCATATCTAGTCAAGCACAGAGGTTCTAACTTCATATCAGTTGAACTTGTTGTCTTCCTAATAGTTGTAGCAAGAAAATCATCTAACAAGGTCACTCCTAACAGGTTGCGGTAGGATCGTAGCAGGTCCAAAGGTGAAATCCTCTAACAATGTGGCACATTAGCTTGTGTTTTGAAATCCCTTAATCAGGTAGCTCCTAACAGGGTTGGGTCCTAACAGACCTTATTGTATAGCTCTTAACCATGCTAAAACACTCTTAACCAGGTATACCCCTAACAGGGTGTTGTATGACCTTAACCGGTCAGATCTCTATACTGCAGATAGTTGATCTTTGTGGGTATTAATTCCCACCGTGGTTTTTCCAATTTGGGTTTCCACATGAAAAAAAATTGTTATTTTTTGCATGCTTTGTTGGATGTTTCCTTATGTGGTTATATTTCTTGCATGCATATTGATTTTCAAGTTGGTGAAAGTAGTTATCAGATTTATTAAGTTTTTGCTTGCACTAATTCACCCCCCCTCTCAGTGCCTTATAAATTTATTAGTTGGTATCAGAGCCTAATTCCCTTAAGGATTAACCACTTGGGAAGGATCTCTAAGGATAACATGGGGGAAGGTTCAATGAGTTACAGAGAGATTTTACACAGGCTTGCAAAATCTGAAGAAGCCCTTGGTGAACTAAAGGTCAAGTACAAAGCTTCATTGGCTAGGAGAAAAGAGTTGGCTAAGCAGTTGTTGGAACTCAATGAAAACAGTTTAGCTGAGGAAGAAAACGTTGATGCCTTATCTAATGAGGTGGAAAAGTTGAATGATGAAAATTCAAATCTAAGGAGAGAGTTGGAATCCCTTACCATTAGGATGAGTCAAGAGTTGGAATCTAGGAGGACAGCTGAAGACAAAATAAGAGATCGGGAGCATGAGATCGTTAAGCTGAACTAGGAGATTAGTAACTTGCATGTACATCTTCATGAGGAAAAAGAAGAAAAAGAGGAAATACAAGCTGATCTAGACATGGCTATGTCTATTAGAGAAAGTCTTGCAAAGAAGAATGAGGAACTTACCAAGGAGTTGGCTGATGCAAATGAGTTACTAGCTAAATTCAACAAGAGCACTGCTATGCTTGATGAGAAGATTCAGACACAAAGGCAACAAGGAGATACACATGGCTTGGGATGCACAACCTTTGAACAAGGAGAGCCATGTGGTACCAAGAACACCGTGCATGAAACCAAATCTACACCAAAGACCAAGAATATCACTAGTAAAAGAACCTACAAATCATTATGTTTTAACTATCATAAGGTAGGTCATACTACAAATGTTTGTAGTAGATCCAGTACTTTTGATGGATATACACCTAATACATATGAAGGATATAAGCCTAGTACTTTTGATGGATATTGCTTCAATTGCAACAAGTATGAGCATAGAGTTACTGAGTATAGGTCAAGAGTAAACAATCAGAGATCTTACATGAATCAGAGGTCTAATGGTGAATGGCAAAGATATTACAATGACTGAAGGAACCCTACTTGGCAGAGACCTTATGTGAATCGGTCTAGTCCATATGAAATCGAGAATAGATGGAATGTGACATGTTCAATCTATCACAACTATGGTCATGTAGCTATGAATTTCTGGATAAGAACTGATAGAGGCAATGTTGGACCCTAGAGAGCATCTAGAATGGCATGTTTCCACTATCACAAACCAAGACACATTGCAAGTTTTTATAGAGCTGGAATGAACCAACTGGAAAATTAAGCTATGTATGAAGCTTAGGTGGAGCATATTGTTAGATCCATTTCTGGACCCCCTAAATGGTGTGAGGTAAGTCAAATTTGCATGTTTTGATGTAATATGATGTTATAAAGTGATTTTGAGATATAATTGGTAGATTGGATGTGTTATTTGAACCGGTAGCAAGTTTTAAGGTTGAAAGGTGATTAGGGTATGTTCAACTAGTTTTGCATTAAATGCAATTGGTAAAAGGGAAATAAAAGGTGTTTTACAATTTCATTTCTCACCTAGCATTTTTGAGAGCACACTTGGAGAGCAACAGAAGCACTGAAGAGAATTTGATTGCTACTTTGGTGAAGTTGATAGAGGTTTGTGAAGATTTGTGGTAAAGCAAATCGGTGGAAGAGCATTCAGATCGGAAACCCTAGTTGCAAAGAAGTTGAAAGGTATTTCTCTGATAATCTAATTTTGTGCTTGAATTTTAATGATGGATACACCACACATTGTTGATGTTACTAAAAGACCTCGACAGAAGTTCAAGTGATATCCTCAAAAATCCATGGAGACAGATCCAGTTGGAACCCTATCTAGCGTGCCCTACGGAGTTTTGCATGTTGAAGACATCAAATCATACATTCATTGCAAACTGGAGGATTTGGGCACATTTTCCATCTTTGATCAATACTTATTACTGTGTGATAAACAAGGATTGATGAAGGATGAATTCAGAAGGGTATCCAATAAGGGTTTTCATCATGGTTTTATCTTTATAGATGATTTTAAAGAAGAGCATATCAGATATGTTTTGAGAAGGATTCACGATCAATTTATATGGTTAGATCGACCACACAAGATCACAAAAGAGGCTATCCATGCTATCACCGGATTATGGGAACCAGTGAAGTTCTTGTTTTGAGATCAATCCCAAAGGATGAAGTTATCTGACTAACAAAGTCAAAGTGGGATGGTCATGCCATGACAATAAATGATATTGAAGATCCAGAAGTGAAGTTTGCATCCATGGTCATCGGCTACAGAGTATACCATTAAAGCCAAATGAATAGCATTCCCAGAGCTACTATCCACACAACTTACCAGATGTTGAAATATAATGTTGATTATGACCTAGCAGAATCCTTGAGATCCCAACTGATGTTGAATCTTGAATCAATCAGAAAGGACAAGCGAAAAAAGTTCAAGTTTGGTTAGATGATTATTGGATTGTTTTTCTACATCCAAAATTTATTTCCTGGTATAGGTGATATTCAATGGTCTATGGATACACTGGAAATGTTGCAAATTAAGAATAGAATTAAGATGATTGGCAATGAATTTACAAAGACAATCTATGGATACTTTAAGGATTTCCAAAAGAGAATGCATGTCAGAGAAAGGATACTAGAGCATGTAGTAAGAAGGTATGAAGACTCTATCCATTTTATGGTTGATACTAATACTTGTTAGATGGAAGTTGTAGATCCAAGAACTTCATGGTTCATTCCTATGGGGTATGACGTAGAAGCAGATATATTGACTATTTATGTTGATCACCTTCTATCCAAACCGGTAGATCCTAATGTACCTAGGTTTGGCACATTTAAGGAGAAATCATTAAAGGTACATGTTGAATTGGCCACACTGGTAATTGCCAAAAAGGTTAGGAAAGAGGTTGAAGAATTTTTTATTGCACAAGGCTTCACAAAGGAGATGATTGATGAGGCTAGAACTAGATTTGAAGAAAAGAAGGCAAGAACCTCTAGTGCACCCACTGGTAGACAAACTAGGAGTACAAATGTCAAGAAGGAGAAGCCCCCTCCTCCTCCAAAGATTTAAATTAGAAGAAAAGCAAAGAAAGATGATCCTCAAGAACCTAAAGCTATAGGGAAAAGGAAGAAAGAAAAATCACAAAAAAATTTTAAGGTTGTCGCAGAGGAAGAAGCGGAGGAAACCGAATCGGAAGGAGGAAAGAAAGAACTGAGAGCAAGTGGAAAGAAGTATAAAGTGGTTGGTGTGCCCATTGTCAAATCAATTAAGGTAAATAAACCTACTTCTCTTGAGAGCTTGTTGATGAATATAAGGAATTATGATATATTGGTTGGTGTACATAAGTACTATAACCATTTTGATGAGGAAGATAATAAACAAATTGAGGATTCAGTTGTTTGGTTTATGAATCATTATAGCAAAGCATTGATTGAACTGCAAGGACAGATACCTGATTCTTTGTATAGAAAATTGGAAGCTAGATGGCAAAGTGCAATTAAGTAGGATAAAGAAATAATAGAGTATGTACTTATGAATTTACAACCGGAGACCCCCAAGGAGGAAGCTTAGGAAATTATTTCAAATTCAAAGCCATTATTCTGCACCAAGAAGAGGTTAACAACATTGCTTGTTGGTGAGTCCAAGTCGGTGCAAGCTAAGACTGAGGAAATTTTGAAGAAGTTTTTAGGACTTGAAAAATAGGAACCAAAGGTGATAGAAACTTCTGAGGAAGAAGATATTCCTGAGGAACCAGTAATTGAAGGTGAACTATCGGATGTGTTTGAGATTGATCAGATAGAGATAGAACCAGAAGATGGTACTACACATGTTCCTACTCTCATAGTAGAAGAACTAGTGATATTGGAAGACATTCCAACTGATAAAGATGAAGAGGAGACAAAGACACAAGAGAATGCACACATTGATGATGTGCAAACCACAGGGCCACTGAAGAAATATGAAGAGATGAAGAAAGACACACAAGAAAGTGTGCAAATAGATGTTGAGAAAACTAAAGAGTCACAGAAGAAGGAAAAAGAGAAGCAGAAAGAAGATGCACAAGAGCAAAAAGTGACCTACCAGTCACTTACTTCAAAGAGAATTATTGATGATGATGAGGATGATGATACAATGGCAATCCAAGGACCAATAAATATGGATATGTTGAGTCCAACAAAATTGATGGAGATTTCATTTGCAATGCAATGCAAGGCAAAGAAGAAGATAATGAGAACTCAGAGGAGAGAAGTTCAAACTATACAAACTACAGTTGACATATTTTCCAATCTATTACCAGAGACTGATATTGATAGTCTCACAAGTCCCATTGAAAAATTGGACCACTTGGTCACATCAGCAGGGGAGCAATTGAAAAGTCTTGGAGAGGCTTCTCTACACAATGTGGAGAAGGAATATGAAAATAAAAGGATTAAGATGTTGATCAAGGCAAATAAAAAAGACATAGAAGGTCTAACTATGAATATGGACCAAATCAAAGAAGCATTGAAGAGTGGAGGTAAAATTCTTTCTACAATCTGCAACCTTTCATTGTTCTTTGATGATATTGACAAGAAGAGAAAGGAAGGTTAGTAGGAGCTACAAAGTTTGAGTAATTCATTTGATCCCTTAAATGATTCAGCAACATTTTTTGGTAGATCAGTCATAGAGATACAGAATAACCTTAAGGCATATGAGGTAGAATAGGTTAAGAGGAATACATCACTGCAAGAGTTACAGACTCACCTAGTCCCCAAGTTACAAATTTTGCAGACAGGATACAAAGAGACAAAGGCAATTTTGACTACACCTAAAATGAGTACACTTGATGCTATGGAAGAGCTTGCATACCAAGTTAGGACACACATTGAGATTACATCTACTCTTTTGGAGATATGGGAGAATGATTTGAAAGTCTTGAAGAATAATTTTGTTGATGTTTTGCTCAAAATGTAATTGTAAACTTTTGAACTCTTATACATTTGGTAATGCAAATTTTGGTCAATTGTGTTCATTTGTTTAAAATTTATTTGTTTACCTTTGTCATTGTTGTCCAAAGGGGAGTAGTATAAGATAGTCAAAATTTTGTAATAGCATGTAAGTGCTAAGGGGGAGTTTTGTATTTGGGTTGAGTCATGTCATGATTGTTCTGATTAAGTAAAAATAGGTTTTTGAAAGGAACCCGAACCTTATTACATATCAGCAGATAGAAAAAGCATTAGAGCAGAAGAAAAAACCATGCCTGATCACCCAAACATAAAACAGTGTTAGGTCCCGTAGACAACTGAGAGGGGGGGGTGAATCAGTTGTCCAATAAATTTAAACCAAAAACAACTTATCCAAACCAAATGCTTAATATCGATAAACCAAACTTTATGTCGGTAGATAGTTTATCAGTTAATTGTAGTACAGGTAAAGATTAATGCATAAAACATAAAGACAATAACATCCACAACACATAACACCAATGTTTGTACATGGAAACCCTGTAAGGGGAAAAACCACAACCTTACCCACAATCACATGATACTATTGCAGATAGTATGTGTATGCAAATGGGGTTTGCACATGCAGAAAGGCCAAGCACCTAGAGCTCACTGCTCAAACACAAATAGGAGTCACACTGACTACAATTAGATGGTTAAATCCAATAATGATGTACTGCTCAAAATAGCATCTTCATATGTTGGATTCAGTATCAGTTTAGTTATGATTTCCTTCACAAAAACCTTCCTTCAACCTTCAAATGATGTCTGCATGTATAGCTCTACTTATTTTGGCATATACCTTCTTATAATTCCTTTTCTCAATCACATACCGATCTTACAAATAAGATCTTACATATATACCCTAACCTAAGACCAATTTTAGTAGTTCGGCTCTAAAAGATATTACAATAAAAACAATTTACAAGTAAATTAATAACTGATACAACATGTCGGCTTAATGCATTTACAACAATAATAAATCATCTCCAAAGTGTGTCATGCTGATCTGGAATAGATAAGACTGTCGGTGCTTATTCTGGACCTATTTGCTGATAACACCAAATATGCAAACATAAATACACCAATGAACAAATCTCCAAGACAAAGCATCCAAATGATGTCTTCAACATAACCAAGTGTTTTCCATGTCATTCCAAGTATCGATGAACAATATATCCTGTCGGTGAACCAGATACCGGTAACTGTGCATAAAGTCACTTGCTTGCCGGTGAACATTGCCAGTTCTCCAAAGTGCTAGAGTTGATAAGTGTTAATAAGTGTTGACATCAATGACAAAACCATATCAACATATCTGAAATACCAACAAACAGTTCCTGGCCAAAACAAAAAGGGAACTCAAAACACATAGAGTCGCACAAAGACATCAAAAGGATAGAAAAAGGATAGCACACAGACAAAGATAGAGACTGAGACAGCTACATATTTTTCATAATATATTCTGCATAAACCACCATCTGCTTCATGTTGTTCGCAGAGTTCTTCAATTCATCCAGCTCTCATCCCTTGATATCACCCTAATTCCTAGTGTTGGCCCTGGTTCTCTTCACATGACCTTTTTTCTCCATTTGGTCCTTGTCACCCTCCTTGTCTTTAATGTTATCAAATATGTTAATCAGGATATTCATATTATCCATAGAGGCCTTAAGAATCTAGAAATTTTGTTCAACAATCCTCTTCACAGTTAATTCCATCTTGTTGACTCTATTGACCAGGTTGTTCGTGGTAGTTTCCAGTCTGTTCGCCTCTCCATTCCCTTCCATTTCCTTAACCTTCTTTTGTGTTTCAAGAATTTTACCAACCATGGCCTCAATAGCTTCAGCATTGTTGATAGCAACCACTAATTCTTTAACATTTTAAGAAAGAGGCTTCTCGCCTATCGTAGCATTTTTTATAACATTAATATCATTCTTCAAGTTGTTGATATCTTTCACAATTTTACTGATAGTTTCACAAAATCCCTTTATACTATCATTATCCCCATGACAGTCACTAGGATTTCCCCTTTTATTCTCTTGGCCCTCATTCTACAATCCTTAAGTACTCATGTCCTTGCCACGACCCACATCCAGGATCTTATCCTCCTCCTTACCCTTCATATTGTCATTTTTTTCCTCCTCTGCATCCTCATCAGAAGCTATCAATATCTATTTTTTTGCCTTGTTAGCTCCCCTACTGGTATTCTTGTTCCTCTGGGTTTGTTTTCCCATTCCCTTTCCTTTCTTGATTTTGATGAATTTCTCCTCAAAGGACTCATCCTCGGAGTCTAAGAGATCAAAATCAACAACAATCCTCTTTCTTTTCCCCTTATTCCTCCCCTTTTTGTTGAGGTCCTCCAACTCACCTTCAGTTTGGAGTCAAAGTTGAAACCACTATACTCACTTTTTGTGTCATCATCCCTGGTATTTTTACCTCTAATTGGTTTCTCAATGGATTTCCCTTTCAACAATTTGTAAACTAAAACCATAAGACCTTGATGAAGAGCATGGTCTCCCTGAGGGTCTTTCTGCATTTCTTTAATGGTATGATCCATGGAACAAGCTAAATAATAGGGCAGGCTTACCTTTTCACCATGGCGAAAGTGGTTGAGTAGCACGAAATGGTGCCCATAAGCCCTTGTGAATCTTCCATCCAGAGTAATGTAGGTTATGGTAGAAAACAACACAAACCTCTGTGGCCTATAGATATGCTTGGGTGAGTGGTAGGAGTTATCCACCTTCACCATTTTCTTCTTTTCGCCATCTGTGATAGGAAATTTGTCCCCTGCTTTATCAGGAACACTGCGATCTCTATAGAACAATACCATCTTTCACCATCCCGGTAGCTTCTGCAATGATATCTTCATCCACCATCATCATCTGGGTGCCCACCAAAACTTTTCCATTCTTCCAATTCTTTATGAAATGCTTGGTAATTGTTGGGTCTTTACCACAGAGCCTCTCCATGAAAACACTTAAACCCCCTTCTTGTAGAATCTCCCAAACCTCTTTGTTCTTCTTCCAATCCAAACATGAAGTTGGTTCAAACCTATTTTTGTTTCCTCTCATTTTTCCTTCAAATTCACTGGAATTCCTAATCTTGGCTCTGATATTTTTTCTCTGGTTTCTATTATTGCTCTAAAAAATAACCTAGAATTTGTGCCTTGTTAATATGATATCATTATTAAATAAATACTCAACACCACCGATGTAAACCTTCATCAAAAAATGGGGCAAAGGCATTAGGAATTATGATTAATGATGCCACGTTGCTTCATCTGGATACGGTCTAGTTCGAACAAGGATTTCACCTCACACGCAAGTTTACTCTCACCATTAATGGTAATGATTTTCTCAGATTGGCAAGCAAAGTTGGCTGCCTAGTCAGCACACGAGTTAGCTTCCCTGTAAACATGTGTGAAAACACACATATCAAAGGTTTCACTTATTTCCTTCACAGATTTAATAGCATTGTTTATAGACCAAGATGGCGGGAACACCTTACTCAAACAGTTTATAATATTCAAAGAGTTGCCTTCACACCATACTCTAGTACGAGTGGCTTCCTTTGCTAAAACCATCATATGATAAGCAGCCATGGGCTCAGCAACATGATTGTTTTGACTGCCAATAGGAATACATTTAATGGTTTTGTATTTTCCCCATTCATCCCTTAAAACCACACCCCGCATTGCCTGGGTTACCCTTTGAAGCACCATCAAAGTTGATTTTCATCCAGCCATGAGGAGGGCTTTCCCATTTCACACCTTCTCTAAGATTAGCCTAAAAGATGTCACTTACCTTTAATATCCAATTCTTGAAAATAATATGATATCCTGATCTTTGGGGTTGGCTATTCCACCCATGATGTTGATATTCTCCACCATATTTCATTTGCTTTCTCAAAAATTAAATGAGCCTTAGATGCCTTATCTTTGAATACTCTTTCATTTCTCTCTTTCCATATTCCCCAACAAATATGAGGTAATTGTTGAAATGTGGCAACTGATCAGCAAAGTACTGTACACTCAGCACGTATCCTTGCCAAGGTCTGGGGCCGGGCCGGGCCTCGAGCGGGGGTTTGGGGGCGGTAGCCCCCGAGAAAAATTTTTTTGTCATTTTTATTGATGAAAACCGACATTGTAATAAAACCCTAAAAAGGCCGACTTTGTTTATTGCCCTAAAATGCATGTTATAAGCGGCTGGGATGCTTAAGGCATTGTAATGTTGATGTACTATTTTTGCTGGATAATAAGAAAGATTAGACAACTGTGTATGGTGGACGTAACCCAATTTGGGTGAACCACGTTAAATCTTTGTGTTATCTGTGTCCTATTTTATTTCTTTATCTTTTGTATTTAAATCTACATATAATTGTTAGTTCATATTTGCTTCGGATCTGCTTGAAACCCTAACAATTGGTATCAGAGTGAGGTTTTCTGTGAATTGGAAGGACTTTCAGATTTGAATGGGAGCAATGGAGGATTCCAAATTCAAGGTCGAAAAGTTTAATGGCCAGAATTATCAGTTATGGAAAATGTAGATGGAGGATTACCTGTATCAAAAGGATTTGTGGCGGCCATTAGAAGGAAAGGCAAAGAAAGCGACCACAATGTCAGATGAAGAATGGGACATTTTAGATAGAAAGGCACTGGGATCCATTCGATTGTGCCTTGCACCGTCCATAGCTTTCAATATAACAGAAGCAAAAATGGTTGTACATTTGATGGCGACATTGGCTAAGTTGTATGAGAAACCCTCGACTTCGAATAAGGTATTTCTTATGAAGCGTTTGTTTAATTTGAAAATGAGTGAGGGAGGATCTGTAGCGGAGCACTTAAATGAATTTAATACAATTACTAGTCAATTGTCTTTGGTAAAAATTACCTTTGCAGAAGAGGTTAGGGCTCTCTTGATTTTATGTTCTTTGCCAGAAATCTGGAATAGCTTGGTTATGGTTGTAAGTAACTCTATCTCTGGTAAAAATACTTTGGTATTTGATGATATTGTTGGTGTTATCCTAAGCGAGGAAATGCGAAGGAAAAGCATAGGTGAGACTCCAACATCACCGGGTAGTGTTTTGAATGTGGAGAACAGAGGAAGATCAAAGGAAAGAGAAAAAGGCCCTTGGAATGAGAAGTCACGAGGGAAGTCAAAGAAAGGACGCTCTCAATCTAGAGGAAAGAAAGATTGCTGGTACTGTGGAAAGCCTGGTCATCTAAAGAAAGACTGTTGGTCTCAGAAAAACAAAGAAGGAGAGAAAAATAAAAAAATGACAGTAAGGAAGCTAATATTGCAAGTAATACTTTACAAGATGCTTTAATCTTATGTTTGGATAATGTTAATGATTCCTGGGTAATAGATTCTAGGGCTTCATTTCATGCTACACCCCATAGAAAATATTTTCTAGATTATGTTCAAGGTGATTTTGGACATGTATATTTGGGTGATGATGAGCCCTATCAAATTGTTGGAAAAGGAAAGATAAAGATCAAGTTGCAGAATGGAAATGACTGGTTTCTGCAGGAGCTAGGACATGTTCCTAACTTAAGAAGAAATTTAATTTCTGCAGGGCAACTAGGTAGTGAAGGTTACATAGTTACCTTCTCAGATAGTATTTGGAAGGTCAGTAAAGGATCATTAGTAGTAGCTAAAGGTGCGAAGGTAGGCACATTATATCTGTGTACTGGTAACACTTACTCTACCTTAGCTGCTACAGATAAAGTTACTGTAGGGATAGCAACAATAGATGTTGCAAGAACAGATTCGATAATGTGGCACCATAGGCTTGGGCACATGAGTGAGAAAGGGATGAAAATCATTCACTCCAAAAATCTATTGCTAGGACTAAAGAAGATTGATTTAGAGTTCTGTGAAAACTGTGTTTATGGCAAATAGAAAAGAGTCAGATTTCTCAAGGTTGGGAAAGAGAAGAAGAGTGAGAAGTTAGAGCTTGTGCATTTAGATGTATGGGGATCGGCTCAGGTATCATCTCTTGGTGGCTCTTGTTATTATGTTATTTTTATTGATGACTCAACCAGAAAAACATGGGTATATTTCCTAAAGAAAAAATGGAAAGCTTTGGTTGAGAATGAGACAAGAAAAAGGTTGAAGTGTCTCAGATTGGATAATGGAGGTGAGTATTGCAGAAAGGCATTTGAAGATTACTGCTCCTTAAATGGGATTAGAAAGCAGAAGATAGTTCTAGGAACTCCATAGGAAAATGGTGTGTCAGAGAGAATGAATAGGACTATCATGGAACGCGCGAGGAGCATGAGATTGCATGCTGGATTGCCCTTACATTTTTCGGCAGATGTTGTACATAATGTTGTCTATTTGATAAATAGAGAACCTTCAACCCCTTTGGATGTTGGTATTCCAGAGGAGGCATGGACTGGTAAAAACGTAAATTATTCTTTTCTGAAAACCTTTGGTTGTGAAGCTTTTGTCCATGTTGATAAAGAAAATAGAACCAAGCTTGATGCTAAATCTCATAAATGTACCTTCATTGGATATGGGATAGATGAATATGGCTATCGGTTATGGGATTTTGAAAATAAGAAAATAACTAGAAGTAGAGATGTTATATTCAATGAGAAGGTTATGTATAAAGAACAGATGCAGGAAAAGAAGCATGAACAGAATAAGCAAGAATATGTGGTGTTGGATGAGATTCCTGAAAATGAAATGCCATAGGTACCTGATGCTTAGCAACAACAGAATGTCCCACAAACTCCTGCAAGTGTTAGATGTTCTACGAGGTCAAGTAGACCCCTTGAAAGATTTTCTCCTTCTTTGTATTCTATATTATTAACTAATTCTGGTGAACCAGAAGAATATGAAGAAGCAATGCAGGTGGATTGCAAACAATAGTGGAAGCTAGGCATGAAAGAGGTGATGGACTCCTTGATGAAAAATAAGACTTGGGACTTAGTCCCTTTACCTGCAGAAAAAAGAGCCTTGCCTAACAAATGGGTTTATCAGCTGAAGGAGGAGGAAGGAGGTCAGAAAAGATATAAGGCCAGACTTGTGGTAAAAGGTTTTGCACAGAAAAAGGGTATAGATTATGATGAAATATTTTCTCCAGTTGTAAAAATGACTTCAATTAGAACTGTACTTAGTCTTGTGGCTGCAGATGATTTACATCTTGAACAATTAGATGTGAAAACAGCTTTTCTCCATGGAGATTTGGAGGAGGAAATTTACATGTTGCAACCACAGGGATATGAGGTCAAAGGTAAGGAGAACTTGGTTTGCAGGTTGAAGAAAAGTATGTATGGCCTAAAGCAAGCACCCCGCCAATGGTATTTAAAATTTGATAGTTTCATGGTTGAACACGGTTATCATAGATGTCATTCTGATCATTGTGTATATTTTAAGAGATTTTATAATGTCAGTTATATTATCCTGTTGCTTTATGTTGATGGCATGCTTGTTGTTGGGTCTAACATGCAACATATAAATGATCTTAAACAGAAATTAGCCAGGTCATTTGCTATGAAGGATTTGGGTGCAGCTAAGCAAATTCTTGGTATGAGGATTACACGGGATAGGAAAAATAGAACCTTAAATTTGTCCCAAAGTGAGTATATAACGAAGGTGTTGAAAAGATTTAACATGCAGGATGCAAAAGCAGTTAGTACACCTTTGGCTAGTCATTTCAAATTGACTAAGGAGATGTGCCCAAAGGCACAGGAAGAGGTTAATAAAATGTCTAACATCCCGTATTCATCAGCTATTGGTAGTCTGATGTATGCAATGGTATGCACAAGGCCAGATATTGCACATGCAGTGGGAGTTGTGAGTAGGTTTATGAGTAATCCGGGTATGGAACATTGGAATGCTGTGAAATAGATTCTTCAGTATTTGAAAGGAACTACTATGAAGGCATTATGTTTCAAAGGATCTAATGCTGCTCTAAGCAGATTTGTTGACTTTGATCTAGTGGGTGATATTGATTCACAGAGGAGTACTACAGGGTATGTTTTTACTATAGGGGGAACTGCAGTCAGTTGGATTTCTAGGCTGCAAAAGGTTGTTGCACTTTCAACCACTGAAGTTGAGTATGTTGCTGCTACAGAAGCCAGCAAGGAGATGATTTGGTTACAATGTTTTCTGGAGGAATTGGGTCAAACACAAGAGGATTGCCCATTGTATACTAATAGCCAGAGTGTCATTCATCTTGTGAAGAACTCTGTTTTTCATTCAAGGACAAAGCACATTCAGCTCAGGTACCACTTCATCCGGACTATTTTGGAGGAGGGTCAGTTATGGCTTGAGTAAATTTCTATGTTATCTGTGTCCTATTTTATTTCTTTATCTTTTGTATTTAAATCTGCATATAATTGTCAGTTCATATTTGCTTCAGATCTGCTTGAAACCCTAACAGTAATGCCAACCTCCATAACAAAATTATAGACTTATTCCTTGAGGGGTGATGCCATGAATTAAAAACCTCTTGGACAGATTCTGGAAAGACCCAACTAATATTGAAGTAATCTAGACATTTATCCCAGATGTCAGCAGAGAAGTGACAGTGGAAGAATAAGTGGTTAATGGTTTCTTTATTCTGCATACAAAGAAGACAAACAGTAGGCATACAAAATCCTCTAATTTTGAGGTTATCAATAGTCAAAATTTTATTTTGAAGGACAATCTAGAAAAAAAATTTAATCTTTGGAATTAGGCTTTTCATCCAAGCCTTAGACCAGCTAGGACTCTCCAAATTAGAAAACTGCTAATTATAGAGAGAGGCAACAAAAAATTTACCATTTGTAGTAAATTTCTAGATTAGTTGGTCATCATCATCCACCACCACCATGGAATTCATTATTTTGTTCAAATTACCAAGGGAGGGATCAACTGGGGATAATTCCTTCCACTATCCATCATTCCAATAGTCACCCACCATAGTGCCATATTTGTCCTTACATTGAACCTAAAATTTTCCCCAATCAGAGCTATCACTCAATGGGGAATCAAACAACCAAGAGTCTTCCCAGAATTTAATGAGATTACCTTTCCCCACCTTCCATTTCACACCTTTAACAATTAGATCTCTAGTTCTTGTAAAAAATTTCCAAATGTTAGAGCCAATCGGGATATCTTCAGCATTGAGGAAACTTTGAAGGGTAGGGAATTGTCTTTTATACTTATTATCCCATATCAATTTCCATTCTCCATCAGTGTTATAACCTCTCCATATCTTCTTATCCATGAGAAACTCAATCATGTCTCTAATTCGTCTAGGGCCTAGACCTCCCTTTCTTATAGGTTTACAAAGCTTATTCCATGCAATTAGATTCATTCTCTTCTTTTCCTCAACCCCTATCCACATAAAAGTTCTTTGAATTTTTTCAAGAGCCTCCACAAACTTGGCTGGAATTCTAAAAAGGTTGATGGCATCAAGTGGAATACTCTGAAGAGTAGATTTCAAAAGTTGTACCTTACCTACTTGGTTGAGCAGAGAGCCTTTCCATCCAGCTAACTTCCTATGAAATTTATCCACAAGAGCACCCCAGAAAGTATCAGGTGGGACTTGACATAAAGGGAGCCCAAGATAGGAAGCAGGAAGATTCCCTAGTTGGCATCCCAAAATGTTACTAATCTTTATTTGTCTTTTTTCCGGAGTGTTCATGAAATAGACAAAACTTTTAGACCAATTTATCAATTGACCAGTAGCTATCCCATAACTATCCAAAGCTTTCTTTAAGCTCCTAGAATCTTTCATTGTAGACTTCCCCATAATAATAGAGTCATCCACAAATTGCTTATGGGAGCATACTTGGTCCACCGATGAAGGTTTCAGCCCACAAAACTCTCCTTTCTCAACAAGTTTACCAATAAATCTTCCCAAACATTCCACCATGATAATGAAAAGAACTAGGGATAGAGGATCCCCTTGTCTGAGACCCCTAGAGGATTTGAAAAACGTGGAAGGAGACCCATTGATTAAATTAGAAAAAGAAGAAGAAGATACCAATTGCATGATAACACAGATACTTCTAGATCAGAAACCAAAAGCAGAGAGAACATCCATCATAAATCCCCAGTCAACTCTATCATAGGCTTTAAATAGGTCAAGATTCAAAAGAAAGCCTTTTTTTTAGTACTACAGAGAGTGAATATTTTCATGGACCGTGATTATCGAATCCAAAAAATTTATCCCAAGGACAAAGCCACTTTGTTGGGGAGAAATGATAGAGGGGAGCAGCGTCAAGATTCTAGAAGTCAAAACCTTAGAGATGATCTTGTACAAAGAGTTGCATAGGTTGATATGTCTAAAAATATCCATGGAATCGGCACCCATCTTCTTAGGAATAAGAGTAATGAAATTACCATTTAGTTCTTTCAAAATTCTTCTTGCAGCAAAGAATTCTTTCATAGCATTGGAAACATCACCTCCAACAATATGCCAATACATTTGAAAAATTAACATAGGGAAACCATTCATGCCAGGGGCCTTGTTACCTTCAAAGGAGTTGACAGCTTTCAGAATCTCATCATTGGATGGTATAGAAGTGACATAGGAGTTTTGATCCGCATCCAAGATAGAGGGGATACAGTCGGTAAGGTCCTTTTGATCCTACAGGTCCAATTTTTCTTCCTTAGTCAAGAGGTTGGAGAAGAACTCCAAGGTTGTCTTCCTCATAGACTCTTCATCTTCAATAGTTCTACCATTGACTTTAAGCTGAGATATCCTATTGATGGCCTTGTGTTTCAAAGTGGACATATGAAAGTATTTGGTATTTCTATCCCCTTCCTTCAACCAAATATTTCTCGACCTCTATTTCTATAAAAATTCTTCTTTTGCAATTATGTCATGATATTTCATGAGAATCGTGTCTTCAACCTCTCTAGAGACCTTGGTATAGCCATTATTTTGAATCTCGTCCTAGATATCTTTCAGATCTAAGAGAATGGTATCTTTGGAAGCAAAGATGTTCCCAAAGGACTCCTTATTCCATCTTTTAACATTATCTTTCACAAACTTCAACTTTTTGACCACCTTATACATAGCATTTCCTTCAATTCTAACCTGCCACCATTCCTTGATTTTGCTTTCCATATCCAAGTGTTTTGTCCACATTCTCTCAAATCTATAAGGGAAATGTCTTCTTCCCTTCTTGGTATCATCCATAAAGGATATAGGATAATGATCTGACCCGGCCCTGATATGAGTTGATAAAGAACAGAAATGAGAATTAAACCAATCCAGAGAGATTAAAGCTTTGTCGAGCCTGTCCTGAATTAAGTCTTCACCACTCCTTCTATTAGTCCAGGTATATTTAACCCCTTCCAAATCTAGATCATGGAGAGCATGATTAATGATGAACTCCAACAAATCCAATATGTTGTCTAGATTGGTTTGGCTCCCTCCTCTTTTCTCATTTTCCCTCAAAGGGGTATTGAATTCCCCCATAATAATCCAGATATCTTTAGCAAACTTACTTCTAAATGAGGATAATCTTTTCTAGAAATCACTTCTACTAGTCTTGGTGTTAGGGGCATACACATTAGTCAAGACCCATGAAGTACCCTCTTTCAAATGCTTAAATCTAATGCAGGCCATATTGTTATCTTGAATCAACACTCCTCCTTTTACATTATTTTTATTCCAAAAAGTAGCAATACCTTCTGATGCCCCTTTTGAACTACCACCACTAACTCCTCCATTACTATACATTTTCAAACATTCAACCTTATCCTTAGGCATTTTGGTTTCCTGAATCAAAAAAATATCTGGGTTTTTGTCTCTAATCATACTTTCTATTAAATCATGTTTGTGAGAATTATTCAATCCTCGAATGTTCCAGGAGATAATCTTCATGAATTTTTAGAAATACCTACCTCAAAGATGGTTCTTTGAGTCCCGTCTACTAGATTATTGCTTGTTTCCATGGTCCTCTTCTTTGCATTTGAAAATCTTCCAAGTGATGTATGTTGAGTTCCCACATCCCCTAGTTTGCTTCTGGTATTTCTAGTGATTGTATTATTGTTATTGCTATTATATTATTATTATTGTTCTTGTTCTTTCTTTTATCCTCCATTACTTCTTCTTCCTCTTGCTTTGTCCCACTCTTTCCCATAGCCTTTTTTATATCTTCTTCATTTCCCCATCTTGGTTTATTTTCCTCTAGGAAAGTCAATTTGACATGGACCAGAGAGCTAATGATATCTCTAAGATCCCTTGCTCAAATATATTGTTAGGTTGAGCATCCTGGATCCAACTTGCTCCATTTTCTGACTCAAAAAATATTCCTACTGAGTTAAAATTATCTCCCTCTTCCTTGTTATCTTTGGATTGACTATCTCCCTTATCCATCTGACTACTATCTCGTTTCTCACTCTCAGGTAAATTTTCTTTTGTCATATCATTTTGATTATTTTGACTATTGACATGTGACTTTCTTTCTCCATTGTTATAATCCTTACCACTGTTCTCCTGCTCCTTTTCCTGTTGGGAGATCTTATCTTGCTCTCCTTTCTTCATTTTATTTCCTGATTCTCTGACTAATACCTCCTTGATCCTTCCTACTTGGGACTGTTTCTCCTGATCCAAACCATCAGAAGGAGAGACTTTCAAATAATTTTCAATCTTGGTATTTGGGTTCTTTTCCACCCTTTTCCAAACTTTAGTTTGGGTTTGAGTTTTGGCCACATTGCTATGGAAGTTTTTAGCCTAGTGCCCTACTCTCTTATAGTGAAAACAAGAAAAAGGGATTGATTCATAAACAATATTCTGCATCCATTTGCCAAGTTTTGATTCTATCTCTATTTCATCTAGCATATCCTTCTCAGGCCCAACCCCTACACAGATTCTAGTATAAATAAGTCTTCTTCTGCACGTTGTGATCGGGTCAATGGAGAGAAGCTCCCCAAAAGCATTGGCTATCCTAGCAAACACATCTTCCTCCCAATATTCCATAGGAATCCCAAGTAGCTTTATCCAGACCAGAACTTGGACCACAAACTTATCATCCATGCCCGCATTAGGGTACCATCTCTGGATATACATTAGATATTTACCTATCGACCAGGTACCATTGCAAAGGATTATTTTGTGATGCTCCTCACATGAAAAAGAAAAGGAAAGATGTCCTTTATTCATAGCGACCACATCAACATGTCCTTTCAAATTCCATTTTCTCTTGACAAATCCATGAACAACCTCAATGTTAGGTCTCGCCCCAAAGAATTTTCCTATCAGGATAGTTTCCATTCGAGCAATATTTTGATCTATAATTTGATCTGGAATGGAAATAGAGAACTTTCCCTTAGAAACATTTGATGTATTTTTAACCAGAGGCAAGGACGACTTACCTTTGGGTTTGATACCAAATAGAGAGGACCATTTACCAATGGATCCATTCGATCTGGGAACCCTATCTAGGTCCCCTAAATTCAAAGGGGTCTCGAGATCCTTCCCATTAGATTCTATTCCCTCCACAGGGTCCCCTGAACCACTTTTCGCCTATTGTCCTGATACTGCTCCAGGTTTGTCACCCACCAAGTTTGAATTTTGAAACTAACCATTCACCTTGTCCGCTACAATCTTCTCTACATGTGATCTGGGACCCCTACTTGGGTCCCCCGAATCAAAATGGGCATCGGGATCCTTACCATCTGAACTCTCCCCATCCAAAGAGCTCCCTGGAACGCCTACTACATGTTGTCCTGCTGCTGAACCAGTACTCCCGCCCAAAAAATTTGAATTTTGGGCTCAATTATTCCCCTTCTCCTCTCCACTCCTCTCCATTGATTTCTTGGCTTAATATAGTCATGTCATGATTGTTGTAATGTGACACTTAGACAAAAAAATTGCTAAGTGTTTCCATCAATGCCAAAGGGGGAGTTTGTTGGCTTGATGATGATAGAGTTATAATAGGATGTTTGATCACTTTATTTGTGTTTTCATTGATGGCAACCATGTTTTGTTAGTCATCTAGGCCATCTAGACCAACTGGTATAGCCTAACCAGTAGTGGAATTTGTTAGACAACAAAACTGCTAAGTTGTTGTCAACCGGTAAGCAGGAATAGAGCGATGATAAAGAGACCGATACAAATGATTGGAGAAGAGTTAGAAATTGTGGTTTTATAGGAGTGTTGGAGATAGGAACATGTACCTATGTTCCAAATCGCATCAGCAGATTCAGTGTATTGAGCGAGTTATGATTGGAAGAACAATTATAGTCAAGAAGAACAAAGAACGGGTAAAGCAGAGTTACTTTGATCGGTAACCGGTAGACTTATGTTATGTTTTTGAGTTATGTTTTGTTTGGCCAACATGAGTAAAGTGTAAAGAGAGGGTAAATGTAAAAGGTTTCTAGATTCAATGAATCGAAGGAATTGTTCCAAGGTTCTTAGCCGACTTTACATAGTCTTTATAAGGAGATGTAAGTAGTATGATTTTATGGATCCAGAGTGAGAATTTGATTGTGTGGTTGAAGAAGGAGTTAGGTTTTGATGTATAGTTAGTGATAGAAGCATAGAAAAAGAGGATCTAATTAGGCATAGAGGTGCTAACTTCATATCAGTTGAATTTGTTGTCTTCCTAACAGTTGCAGCAAGAAAATCCTCTAACAAGGTCACTCCTAACAGGGTGTGGTAGGATCGTAGCAGGTCCGAAGGTGAAATCCTCTAACAAAGTGACACATTAGCTTGTGTTTTGAAATCCCTTAACCAGGTAGCTCCTAACAGGGCTAGGTCCTAACAGGCCTTATTATATAGCTCTTAATCAAGCAAAAATACTCTTAACTAGTGTACCCCTAACAAGGTGTTGTATGACCTTAACCAGTCAGATCTCTATACTACAGATAGTTGATCTTTGTTGGTAATAATTACCACTGTGGTTTTTCCCAATTGGGTTTACACATGAAAAATCATTGTGTTATGGTTTGCATGCTTTGTTGGATGTTTTCTTATGTGGTTATATTTCTTGCATGCATATTGATTTTCAAGTTGGTGAAAGTAGTTATCAGATTTATTAAGTTTTTGTTTGCATTGATTTACCCCCCCTCCTAGTGCCTTACAAGTTTATCAATGCTTTTGTGGTTGATTTTTTTAAGTTTCTGCATTACAGTTTCAAGTGTTTTCTTCCAATAGTTTTAAGTTAAATTTGTAAATCTGCTAACCAGTAGATCACTGACTCACCCCCCCTCTCAGTGATCCCTGATTTCAACAGTTGGTATCAGAGCTTAGTTCCTCTGAGGAATCTTAACCACTTGAGGAAGGTCCAAGAGACTGAAACATTGGATTCTGGTTTTTAGAGATAGCTCAGTGTGGCACTTGAGGATCTTGATGTAGCTAAAAATGAGATTTGTACCTTGAAGAAAAACCTGAATGTTTTCTGATGATTTCATTAATGACTTGAAGGATCAAGCGAACAATTCAAGAGATAAGAGGAAATAATTGATGGACAAGATAAAGGAGAAAGAATATTAGATCATGGAATATCAGGGTAAAGCTGATGAAGTTAACAAGCTTGAAAGAGAGAATGTTGTCTTGAAGAATGAGATGCAATCCATTGTAATGAGGCTGACTAAGGAGATTGAGGACTGGAAGAAGAATGAAGAGAATTTGACACAATCATTGAAGGAAATAGATGATGAATGCTTCAGGCTTACCTATGAGAATGATCAGCTGAAGCTTGAGTTGACACAATCAAGGAATAATGGTGAAGAACTTGAAAGACAGATTTCTACCTTAAGAGATGAACTTGCTACTACTAATGACTACAAAGACAAATTAAAAAATAGCTCAACAAAGCTTGATGAGATGTTGTAAAGTCAGAGATATGGAAAGAACATGGGAGGACTTGAATTTGAGAAAGATGAATCCTCCAGATCTGGACAAGGTAATGCAAAACCTGATCTGAAGAAAAGCAAGAATCCTCTGATAAGACAGCCTAATGCTCATAAATTCAATGGTAGATTCTTTACTTGCAATAAATTCAGGCATATGGAGAATCAATGCAGAAGTAGGATGAATAATGGAATGAACAACATGAATAATGTTCCTACCTTTAACAATCAGTGTTTCATATGCAATAATTTTGGTCACAAGTCGAATATGTGTAGAGCAGTAATGAATAACTTCCAAAACAAAAGGTGCTATGCTTGTGGGATGTTTGGACATATCTCTAACTAGTGTAGCATGAGACCAAATCAGATGAACTTCAGACCTATGCAGAATAATGTTGTTTGTCGTGCATGTAACAAAACTAGTCATATTGCAAAGTACTATAGAAGCAAGAACAGTTCTCTGGTAGATAAAAAAAAATTAGATGACAAGGGAAAGGCGAAGGTAGAAGAGATCAGAGACAAACATGAGAAGATGTGGGTTAGAAAAGATGAATCCAAAGAAGAAAATGGGTTTGCACCTAAATCCGGTGCAGGATCTTCATCTGGTAACTAGGGCTTTATTGCTTAGGGGGAACTTTTCATGCAGATTCTAAGAACCTCCTCTTCTATGACCTGCAATCAATTCTAGAAGATTGTAGAAGGCTTAGATTAGATATGCAGATGTTATCAAGAAATTTCAAAGAAGATTTGATGCTCTAATAAGTGACTCTATGAAAATCATGGTAACTGGTTGCCATATTTATTTCAGTGAAAAATTAGGTTTTCAAAAGATAAAAAGGCATTTTACAGCTTCATTTGTCACAATGCGATCAAGCGAATAGTGCAGAGAAGCAGAACAAACTGATTTGGCAATTTCCACAGCGATTTCAGTGACTCTAAAGTGAATTCCAGTGCCTAGTTGTAATTCAGGGTATTTATTTGTTCAGACTATTTGTTTCCGCAAACCCTAAATTCAAAATGGCTTTAGCTTCTGGTATTGCTACCCCTTTGGTGGTTGAGATTAAGGACAAAGCCAAGCTTGTATTCAATAAACATCCTTTTAAGTCTATTGAAGATGATCTGAAAGGTGTATTTTCTTCTGTACCCTACAGCGTGCTTCATAATGAAGATATTAGCGCATACATCCACTGTGAAGCTTGGTAATGTGGATATGTTGGACCTGTATAACAAACACTTGGCAAACAATTTGGGAAATCTCAAACTTGAGTACAAAGTCCTTCAAGATAAGGGTTTTTTGTAGTTTGTTCATTTTTTGTTGTTCGACAAAGCAGAGTGGATTTGGTACATTCTTGATCAAGTTCATGATGAGTTTATATGGCTTGACAGGCCTCACAAGATTACCAAATAGGAGATCTGAGTCGTGACATACCTCAGTGAATCCGGTGAAATACCTAGCCTAAGGAAAGTGTCTAATGACATGGTGTTAGCAACTACTAGTTCCAAATTTGACCACAGAGCAATGACTATCAATGATATTCTAGAGAATGATGTGAAATTTGCATCGATGGTAGTCGGTTTCAAGTTTTACAAGTCAAGAAGGTACAACTCTGCCTCCAGTACTCCTAAATACTCATCCTATTTGATTTTGAAAGAAGATAAAAGGTATGACCTATGCACAGTCCTCCTGAATGAGTTATTAAGCAATTTGAATAAAATTAAGCAAGATAAGAAGCACACTTTCAAATATGGAACTCTTCTTATTGGCTTGGCCTTATATTTCTTGAATGAGATACTCGGTGTGAAAGGAAAGGTCCAATGGGCCTATGATAGACCGGTGGCGATGCAGATTAAAGAGGGATTATGGGGAATTGGAGATGCTACAATGAGAATATCTTCTCTCTATGGATACCAAGCAGCAATGAAAAATAGAGAGAGAATCCCTAAGGAAAATGTGGAGAAGTATGAGAAAACCATTTGCTTCATGGTTGATAAAGATCAATGTCTGGTGGAAGTTATGGAGCCTAGAACAATATGTATTATGACCATGGGGTATGAAGTTGAGTCTATAACTCTCGAGGCATATGCTCAGCACTTATTGAGTCAATTGGTGGACCCTAAGGAAGTGAGATTCAGAACATTCAAGGAGAAGGATCTTAGTTTGTATAAACAATTCACTGCACCTGCTAGAAAAAGGAAAGTTACAAAGATGGTTGAGGAGGTGGCAGGATCAGATGGGATTCACTCGTGAGGAGGTGAAGAAAGTAGGAGAGAGATATGCACAAAAAGAGACCAAAGAGGAAACCAAGAAGCCTAAGATTGATCTGGTTCCCTCCAAGGTTAAACCTAAAGAGACTAAGTCTGCCCCTACTTCGATGGTATCATCTTCAAGAACTAGACCATCCGCAAAAGGTGTATTCAAGAATAAGGAGAATCCCAAGAAGACTTATGTTGTTGTATCTTTGGTGGCCTCTGAGACAGAATCTAAGGAAGAAGCAGGAAAAGCGAAGAAGAAAGGTGAATTTGTCATAGTGGTGAGGAAGTCACAGTCTGGTGGAGCCCAACAAAGCAAGAAGGATAAATCAGAACCTGCCCCTATCGGTAGACCCAAAAGAGGAAGACAGGTCAGGAGACAACTTGATAAAGACCTTGAATCTTGTAAGCACATAGTTTTTCCTCCATTGTCAACAGACCAACTGATAAATGGAATAATTGTTGATGGAAATTTGAAGAATCTTGGAGCCTATTATGCACATCTAGATGAGGGAGTTCAAAGAAAGGTTGAAGAATTTGTAGTTTTATACTTGCATAAATTTAGAAAAACTTTGATTGATTTAGGGTGTATTATCCCTAAGGATCTGTATAACATTATTGATGCAAGAAGACTAACAGCTAGCAAGATTGACAAAGAAATGAAAGAAAGAGAGTTAATAAATGTTTGCACCTATGTTACTCATGATGATGTAAAAACACTTATTGAAGAGGATGACAAGAAAGAGTTCAGAAGAAAGAATAGAGTAAACAGGTTGATGATTGGGAGAGTGGAAGAGGTGAGAAAGAAACAGAGGGCATATGGAAAAAGATAATTGTAAATGATCCCTTATACAAATATGCATATAAGTCCTCTCAGCCGGAAGAAAATCAAAGTGTTTTCGATGGTCAAAAGGATGAAACTCAGACTGAGGGACATCCGGAAGATCAAGGTAACATAAATCCAGATGCTAAGATAGGTGATAACCCTCTGGTGGTAGATAGTACTGCAGCCCCTAAGATCCAAATAGATGATATTGTACTAAGTGGCAACATTGGTGCACAAGATAAAGGGGGTGGAGAAGAGAAGAAGGATGTTGATGGAGCAGAGATAAATCTAGTTGAGGTAGACAAAGGAAAAGGAGTATTTGACTCGGCAATTGTCACTCCTCTGGTTACAGGGACCCCACCTCAGATCTCTATTAATCTTGATGGTCTTGTCCACCTTGGATAGATGTCTCATGTTGAAAAGCTCATGCTCGCAGTTGTTGTTCAAGCTCAGGCTAGCCAGGATCTAGTGAAGTCTGAATCTGAAGATAAGAAGCTCATTTTGATGTTGGTTGATTTTTTGTAGAAGGTGGCCCTAAATGTACAGTCAGATTCTAATATCAGTCCCTTTGGTAAATTGTTGCAATTGATTAACAGTGTAAATACAAATTTTGATTCTTTAGAGAATTCTGCTACTCAGAAAGTTTTGTATAGATTTAAGGATATTAGGATGCAGACATTCTGGAAGTTGATTAAGGATGATAGGGTGAGACTAAATAAGAGACTGCAGATTATTTTTTATGCATTTTCAGAAGGTGGTAAATTATACAAGTCTTATCTAATTTTGCCTAAATTCATTGTAGATATAGACAAGCACATAGGTATTTGCCAGGGAAATCTTGCTAGTATTTCTCAGTCCTTTGATCCCAATGTTGCTTCAACCAATAGCGTGGAAGGACAAATTTTGGCTCTAAGTGATCAGATTTCAAGGCTCAATGTGGAGAAGGATAGGATTTTGAGGAGATTTGGAGAACTTTGGAACCTGATTGCCCCCAGGTTGGTAACCATATTGAGTAATAAGGTAGATTGTATGAAGGAAATGGCTCGACCTATGACATCTAATCTAAAGGAATCAGAAATTCATGTCACTATATTTAGTGCATTCATCTCAGTTTTGGATAACTTGAAGAGTGGGTGGGATACTCACCTAGGATTTTTGAAGACTATTTATGGTGACATCTTCAAGTATTTGTAAATTCTCTAGCAAAGATATTTGTATATAAGTTTTGGTCAACACCCCGTCTTTGGCATTGATGTCAAAGGGGGAGAGGAAAGTTGGAAAATGTTCAGTATAGAAGAGTGGAATTCTTTGTCTAAGGGGAATCCTTAGAAATTCTCTTGATCCGGTATACAGTGCTCAACACTTAGTCATTTTTCATGAGTATTGCCATCAATTCTAAAGAGGGAGATTGTTGGCAATTGACACTTGTCTGGTGGTTTGTGGTAGTTACTAGTGGCTGATTATTGGTTTAGGGTTGTCATTGATGGCAACTCTTCATAGATATTCAATCTGGTGGTTGTATCTCTTCTTATCTGGAAGCAAGTGTTAACCTATAGCTTGTTAACCAGTATTTCAAGAAGAACATCACATTTTTGGTCTGAGAGCATTCTGGTGATCGTGGTGTATTGTATCGTGTTTAGGAAGATTGGGCCGACATAGACATATTTTTTTATTAATGTTTTGGTGATCCACATTTATCTTTGGTTACCCGGTCAAGTCAACATGTGACTACACATTACTCTAGCAGGCCGACATGGTAAATGATCTATTTTGTGATTGGCAGTATACAAGTTTGGTGTGGATGATATTTTTGGTGTATGATATGATTGTATGCGAGTGAGTGGTGATCAAGAATCCATTTTGGCATAGTTTCACATACGCATTCTTGATCTGGTAGCTGACTAAGATAGAGAACAGGGCAGAACAGAGCAGAACAAAGAAGGTGATTCAGTCGGTATGTTTGGCACTCAATCGGAACTCATCCAGGCATTGTAGATGCTACTTTATAGTTCATTCATTATGATTCATCATTGTAACTAAGTTGTAAGGAAGTGAGCCTTCCCTGATGGTTGTAGCCTTTCGGGTTATTGTAAATGAGCATTGGGATCTAGGCAGTGTGCCTGAATGCCTATGCATTCCAATATTATAATATTGTTTTTTCTAGTGGCCATAGTAGAATAATGTTGTGGGTTCAAATCCCACCATGGTTTTTCACATTTGGGTTTTCACATAAAAATCCATTGTTAGGCTTTTGTGGTTGATTGTTTTAAGTTTCTGCATTACAGTTTCAAGTGTTTGCTTATGGTGGTTTAAAGTTAAGTTTGTAAATCTACTAATTGGTAGATCACTAATTCAGCGCCCCCCCCCCCCCCCCCCCCCGCCTCTCAGTGATCCCTGATTTCAACACTCTAAATAGAGGGGTTGCCTCATCTATATGTCATCCTCTAAACAAAGCCAATTATTTTTTCTACCTTTTAAACCCAACTATCAATTGGTCAACCAATCAAACACAATCAAATAAACAATTACATCAATTGTCTAAGTCTCAATGAGTAATTTGACTCGGATACCTTGACTTCATCGGCAATTAGATCAATTGTCTAAGTCTCAATAGATCACTTTGACTCAATTACTCAGACTTTATCTTGTTCAAGTGAAAACTGACATCAAATATCATGCTTTGACTAAAAAAAGGGCAATTCAACCAATTGCACCAGACTATCCAAACAATATTGATCAATTGAACAACATCAATCAAATGCACCACAATACTACACTTACATCGTATCTCCTACATGACCTAAGGGTACTTACTGGCTTCCCATTATTCTCTACTGCTCGCCATTCACCCTCATTCATTCCAAAATCCATCATTCTACCATGCCTAATTTTCTCACAAATTTTGAGAGATTGCCCGAAATTTCAAAATTTCATCCCATCTCTCGAAAGGGCATACCTAACAACCAACCTAGCACATGTTGGGGCATGTACCATGCTTGCTTGTTTTTCTTAGAAACAATGTGATAAAACACACCGTCTCAAAGAGGGTCAAATGTAGACACCTATTTATGGCCACACAATTAAATGAATTTTATATTTGTTTAATTATCATTCATCCAACTATTGATTAAATTCACATTTAATTAATCCTTTCTCCTTTTTCAATTATTAATTAAATTAATATTTAATTAACTCATCTTAACCTTCTTCTCCTATTAATTAAATAAATTAATCAATTTATTTGATTCAATTCGCTTAACCAAATTTAGACAATTAATTAAAAAATAAAGCATATTTGTTTAATTAACCCCCCTCTTGCATTTAAATAAATTAACATTTATTTAAATTTCATCTCTCACATTCAAATAAATAAATATTTATTTAAATTCCTAAATCTCTCACCTACTTGCACTTTCTAGAAAATGCAAGTTGCACACTAACCCTTCTCCTAATCATGTCTAAAACCCTATTATTAGCCAAATAACCCTCTAAGTGTTTGCACATTCCTAAACTAAGGGATTTGTGAATAGGCAATTCTCAAAATATCTAAGGCTCTTACAAAGAATTAAAAGCCTTTTTCCTTTCACAAGCTAACCCACATGGGTCTTTGACCAACCTAACCCACCTTTAACCCTTGCACATTCCCCCACTTCTTGCCTAAAGGCTTATTCCTTAACCCAGCCATTCATGGTAAACCTCAAGTCCCCTCAAGCCTTAAAGGCTTTGACCAGTATAACCCTTTAACCCTTGCACACTCCTTTACCACTTGGATAAAAGCTTTATCCATTAACCTAACCACCCATGGTAACCATCATGACTCTTCAAGCATTTAATGTTTTGTCCCTCTCCTCTCAAGCCTTCCCTTGTTGACACTTATCAACATGTGATGGCTTGAAAGTGAGCACATGGATTAAGGATCACCACTTCCTCAAGCAATCCTAACTCTTCCTCAATCAACTCAATCTCAACCCTTCATTTGCTCATTTTCTCTATAAATAGAGCTCATTCCTTCATTGTTGAGGGTCACACACACACACAAGAGTTGTCCATGCATTGTTATTTTACTTAGATTTTGAATTATTTGTATTATGTTTTAGCTCTTCCACTAGTTGGAATTTCTATTTTACATTAACACTCCATTTGCGAGCTTCATTTATACTTGACATAATCAACCATCTCCCATCCTCCATTTGACACCCTTTTGTTCTAGGCTCAAGTTGAGGGCATACTTTACATAGCAACTGGATCTTGGAGAGGAGGAGGACAATGAAGAGTCATGGCATAGGGAGCATCATGAGGTATTAATATTCATTTTGTTTTGTTTATTTGCTAACTAGCTCCTTGTGATACTAATCTTCTTTGATAATGCTTTGGATGATTGAAATCCTTTTACTAATATGATTTCCTATTGGTTTATGCTAACCTCTATTTTCATAGTGTTTCAAGGATGTATGAAAGTAGCTATAACAACAATAATAATAGAATGATATAGTAACAAAACTAAGGCAGAAACTATAGATCTAATAATAACTATTTGATGTGCTCCTATGATACAAAATTGAGCCTGATCTGACAGGACCATGGCACTGTACGCCCTAGTCTCAAAGATAGTGAGAAGCTGAAAACTGGAAGATTGAATTCTTATTCTAATTGAGCTACCGTGGTAAAATATAAAGTCAACTTAAGAGGACCAGGGCGTCCCTAGAGGACTAGTGCATGGGGCGCCTTGGTCCTTGAGATCCAAGTCCAAATTCTGATGTTGGGTTTGTGTTTGCCTACTAAGATCTCCTGATAAATTGCTCACCCCGATAAAAACCTATAATTGCACCTGTAATCTAGAAAATATTGTGTTTGTGGCTATATAAGGTTTTGCCTTAGTCAAACCCCCTGTTTTGGTGATTTTCACCTCCACAAATAGCCAATATTGTATTGAAAAATGTGTGTGCCCTAGAATCTCATGTGTTTGTAAGATTCCTATGAGCTAAGTGTAGACTAGAGTTCTACCCTATGTTTTGAGGAAAAACCTATAATGAGTGCAATGTAAATGCTTCAAATCATAAATGCAATGTAAATCTAAAGCAATAATATAAATCTGAAAATCAGTGTTATGTAGATCTAAAATTCAATATAGAGATATGAAAATAACATGAAATCATGCCAAATCCTAAGGAAGAGGTACAAGCCAATCAATAGTTGGCGATTCCCTTACCACTCTTCAATATCTCCTAAAGCTTCCATAATTTATTAAAATGTTGATGAAGACTTAATTGATAGATGAATTTATTAATTTGAGACTTCATACAAAGCTACCCTTTCACTTCACAAGGATCTCCTTTCAAATTACTAAATTAGGATCATCAAATGAGGGAAACAAAGTCTTTATATATGAAACCCTAATTTTAATTTTGATAAAAGGTCAAATTAGAATAGATAAAAATTGACACCAAACAGCATTTGAACAATATAATACCACCAATTAAGCTACAGAATTAGGACTAGGTAGTATACTACCTGGTCCGACCAACTTTTTTCTAATTTTCTAGGGATGGGAAATATCATGATTCTAAAGTTAAATACAACATGGTAGGTCAATCCAAGATGGGTAGATATGTGAAAATATGACTTGAAGATTGAAATTAAGACAATATTAGGATTAAAACAAGATAAAATGAAAAGGGGCACACCTAGGGTTAAGGGCCCAATTTTATGATGTGTGAATTAATGAGAGGGGACTTTAAATTAATAATTAAATGCCTAAATAAGCCCTATTAATGCAAGATGAAATGGGAGACACTAAGGTGGGTGCTAACCTAACCATGGAATTGGACAACCTTAGTTAAGGGTGTACAATTTATGATGATACATTTAGCCTCCACTTTAGCGGTCATGTGACACTATGTGCATATGCAAGCTAAAGTATAGAAAAGTAAATATTCATGGGAAAAAGGATATGTCCATAAGATATTGAATGAAGTCCCCAGTTCTATCTGCAATACAAAATTAGAAATTGCATCCAACAAAACCACATTGTTAGTTGAAATCACAAAATCACCTAAAATGCTTACTAAGAGTGATGAAATTCAATGGTAGATATATGCCCCTCTATTTCAACTTGCTATTTAGTATGTTGAAACAAGGTGTCATGTTTACCACATTGAATTGTGAGTTAATTTGATAGTAAATTCTTGCAACAAGGTTTGATACAAGATCAAAATGGATCAAGGATAATTTGGTAAGAAAGGGAACTTAAACACAATTCTAACACAACCAACGGTACAAAAATTAGAGTTTTCTAGCTAAATATGTGAAAGATTAAGTGTGATGCAAAATTGGGGTTCAGAGAAGAGATTACCTTAAATACTAAAAGTGACACAATTCATTTGTCTTATTCATCTTTTTGTCTTATGGTGTAGAGGAAGAGCCCACGTAGTATAAAATTTCATGGCAGCGAACTAAAGTGCCTACTCGAATGGAGAATCTGAGACAGTTAGTCATAGAGGATGTTCCATAGAATGACGTAGGCCCATCAAACGGCATCCTAGTGATTTGTTGTGTTTTGGTTGGTAAATTAGTTGTCAAAACACTAATTTTAATAAGAGCCACCCAAAATGGGAACCATGGTCCCATCTCGGTGCCCTAGTCCACTAGGGGCACCATGGTCCCCTCTAGGTGCCATGGTCTCAGAAAAGGGGCACCATGTGACACTCATGAGGTTAGGACAAGTTTTTGATAATTTTGATGACTTTGATGTTGAGGATAATAATACATGATGTTTGATTTTTGTAGGAGTTACCGTATTTATGGGATCATACCTCAAGTCACACATACAACCATTTGTGGAGCTAGATTCCTCACCTAACATTAGAGAACCTGAGACTTTTCCATGCAATAGGCTTGTGGTGGGTACGTTGCATGCCCGTTATCAAGTTTCATGGGTCAAGGTTGATGGCCTTGATGGAGAGGTGGGACTCAGATACAATTGCATTCTTCCTTCCTATTGGGGAGATGAGAGTTATGTTGGAGGATGTATATTGCATCCTGTGATTATCAGTGAGATGGAGGACTGTGAGATATAAATCACATCACTCACAAGAAGAGAGGAGGAGAAAGAAAATATATTGTATTGGAAAACCCACACCCAGAGAGAAAAGATGTCATATTCTCATCCAATGGCTAGTACATCTAACAGATGTTATCCCACTAGTGAGGAGATTAATGATTTTCATAGTGGAATTGGTCATATGTACCAATGGGTGACACAGTCATATGAATGGAGGACTAACATATGTCATTTGAGAGATGGAGGTGCATCGTATTGTGTTTGCATGGGGACACAGTATGCTAGTGCATCTCTAGGGAGAGTATATATATTATGAGGGGAAGATTTTGATGACTTTCACCCTACTCCAGATCTAGATGTTCAAGCACATCATTTGTATGAGGCTAGTGGGGTTCCTAGTGGATGTTGATATTAATGATCCCCAGTATCATGTGTATCCATGCACGAGATCTTAGTAGAGCGGTGATTTATTATATTGGAGAGTTGTGAGTGATTGTCTATGGTCAAATGATATCATATGGAGACCTTACAGACGGATGGGTGCTTGGCCAGGTCAGCAAGTACAGTTTTGACACGTGCAACAAGACCGACTTCTAGAGGGTATTTACATCTACACCATCATTCCCTTTTATTTTAATAGAGTGATGAGGTAGTTTGGTCTATAGTAGAGAATTCCTACAGTAGTGTAGATCTACATACAACACTCCCGCAGTGTTGTCAGACTAGGAGTGAGACCCAGACCTACTGCATAGGATGTGGAGGTTATAGATGATGAAGAGCAGTAAGGAGGAGATAGGTATGTGCCCCCACTCTAAATTGACGTCAGGGTTTAGCACAATTATGTTAGATGGTGGGAGGAGCTTCCCAGGGGCCATCTCTCCTTTAGACTACCTGAGAGAGAATCCTAATTCTTGGGTGAGACTAGCGGATTCACACAATGAGGATAGAAGAGATGAGGAATATGAAGAGCCTGTTAGTTTTAAATCGAGCAGAGAAAACACATAATAATAAACACAAAACAACAAAAATAATAATAGACACAACAAAGAACTCAAGACACAAGATTAGCGTAGTTCACCATAAAGGCTACATCCACTTAGAAAGTAGGGAGAGTTCTTATTAACCTATATCCAATTACCACATCATACATAGCTGCACAACGGCATATATAGAATCATATTTAGTTGTGAAACAAAGTGTTGGGAGAATCTGAAAGGTCTTGTGACCGTTGGGCTTCACATTCCCAACAATCTCCCTCGTGAAGGTCAACTGACACAGACATGTATGACGACATTCCATGTATTCCCATTCTAAATTCATAACACAGCCAGCCTGCCAGATTTTAGCTTAACGATCTTCTGCTCGCATACACTTCGAAATAATCTTCTCCAAATCATGTCAGACTGAATAAAACTTAACAACTGGACCATATAATTACTATTAACTATGTCTACTACTCTTGTGCTCCCCCGTAACAAAACAATGAGAAGATCACTATTAGCTGGTTCTAAAACAAAATACTCTATAAAATAGACTGCATCACTGAATAATCCACCCTCCAAAAACTTCCCAAACATGGCTCCTCTTTCCAAAATTTTAATTACATCCTCATCTCTATCAGCCGCCACATACACAAACACGACTTCTTTTCCTTCTTTCCTAAGCTCCTCATTTGACTGGCACAAAGCTTCATCGAACAAGCCAAAAAGCTACCTCAAAACAGCATCTGTAGCATTTGGACCTACAGGAACATGTACAATGTGACTATTGTCATTATTGTTTACTACTGCAAGAAGAGCCTCTAATTTTTCTAGCTTCCCATCATCTTCCTCTCCAAAATCCACAATATTTTCCTTTAATTTCTTTCCAATTGCTTCTAATGTCTTCTTATCATCTTTAATAGGACTTCTAGCAAACACTATAATTCTTTTTTGTTGTTCTTTGTTTTGATGGTGTTTAAGTGCCAGCTGAGCAACTTGGATACCAGATGTCAAATTCATCTCCTCGACAACTTCTAAACCATGCATACACGCAATAATTTTTCCAAGATCAGTTGTTGGTGTCACCAATACACGGACATTCTTCCCAGCCAAAGTCATTATGCCCACTGTGTTCTCAGGATTTGACTGGGTTTATGCCCCAAAAATAAGATTAACTATATTTGCTTGCGCCTAAAATCTATTGGGATTGTAATCCCCATTTCTTATCCACTCTGAATTATCGATGCATATCATAGTATCCTCGAGCACCATGGTGGAGGATGAATTAAAGTAGCAACGGAGATGAACTGAATAAAAAATCTCTGAGAAATCTGCTCTGGCCTCAATGAATTTCTCTAAGATTTTCTTTTTTGACAACCCCTCTCTGTTTATAGCTTTTAATCCATACTTACCTTGCCCACAAAGTAATTCTTCAGGTTATCCAAAGCAATTACCAAAATCTAGGACAAATCATTTGCCTCATCTCTGAGACTGGGAAAAGTACACCAAAGAGCACAACCATCATTGTTGCTAACATTTTGATGGGGGTTAAAGTAGTTAATTAGGTCTTCCAGTGGTTGGTAGATGCACATCGATTCTTGGGTGAGAGGAGAGAATGATTCTACTATAATATTCACATTTTCCATTATGGATACCAAATTAATTATCCCGCTCACATAATTTGGGCTACCATGCAAGAGTGCGGATAGACTACCGGGAAATTTCACATCACTAATCCTTTTATTTGAGAAAAGAATTCTGAGCTCAGCGTCTGCCTCTTCACCTCCCAACATTGCTTACTTAGAAGACAATTTGCACTTCAAATGTTCCTATGTAATCTTGACCACCAACAAACTTTCCACAACCTCTTTCGCTGCAAGGGGAATCTTGTAACGGTTGGGGTCAGTCTCCACCAAATGTTGCATAGGCGTCGTCTTTCCCTGCACTATGAAATATTCCCTCAGAGTCTCAGCTACAAAACCCATAGGTTGCGAATGCATATTTGCGAGCCCTATGACTTGCTCTACAATGTCACTATGCTTTGCAAAGGCTTCCACGAGAATGTCAAGAAGTTGCACCTTGGTGAAACCTACCATCATTTTCCACGTGGTCTCCACCTCTAACTCTGCCTCTTCTTTTCCTAGGCCATTCTCGTCCTCCCAAGACTCCATCACTACCATGTCGTTGCCACCAATTTCTTCATAAGCTGCCTCCTTGGTGAATCCCTCTCTGTTGGGATCAACTTCCATCTCCGTCACAACCTGTGGACAATCCAAAACAAGGCCCAAACCAGACCAAGTCTGGGACAGCACTCCTACCACATCATGAGGCTCATTACCCTCAAATTTTTCAAATACTGAAGGCTTAACACGTTGTCTTTGTCATGGCCTGCAATCAGCATCACCATTTGTATCTTGATCATGAAGCCTTCTATTTACAGAAATAGCTCCCCTTGCATGAATCATAATTTGATCAAAACTTCTTCCATCCTGCACTTCGTCATCCAATTCCATAGGCTCATATTCTTCTATGAAATTGTCTACACAAAGGTCTTCTCCCTCTTCAGCTGCAACCTCTACTTGGGCATTCAACAAATTTTTCTCAACATCCTTTAGCTTGGCCTGAAGCTGAGTTTCTCTCAAAGAAGCGTTTTGCAAATCTTCTTGAAGAGCAAAAAACTTGGCTTGCGTATTGCTATGATGATCTTCTAGAGCTATTATGAGATTCTCCAGTTCAACATGCCTATCAACCGGTATATCATCAAGGTTTCCTCTATTTACTTTTGTTCCATTTAATATTTCCATAAGTTCTTTTTCTCTTAAATGTCTTGAAGTCTCAACCTCCAAAATTTTGGCCAAGATATCTTCCATAAAATACAATAAATTGGTGAGTAAGAAATTCTCCTCTTTTAGTCTCATAATGTTTTCCTCTTGATATTTTTTGACATCATATGTTTCATCTTCTTCAAGTTCATCTTTACTCGCCTCAACATCCTCTTCTTCAGTCGAATCCTCTTCATCTTTCCAGCCATCCCACCAATGTACATGGTGTTTCATTTCAGCTTCCATTTGCATAACAATTACTCTCTTCTCAAGCCAACCATGGCTATGATACCAATTGTTAGTTTTAAATCGAGCAAACAAAACATATAATAATGAACACAAAATAGCAGAAATAATAATAGACACAACAAAGAACTTGAGACACAAGAATAATGTGGTTCACCATAAAGGCTACATCCACTTAGAAAGAAGGGAGAGTTCTTATTAACCAATATCCAATTACCACATCATACATAGTTGCACAGAGGCATATATAGAATCATATTTAGTTGTGAAACAAAGAGTTGAGAGAATCTGAAAGGTCTTGTGACCATTGGGCTTCACATTCCCAACATAGCCTAGTGATGAAGATAGTGATATACAGGATTAGGAGGATGAGCAGGAGCAGGAGGACATTCCTGATCATCCAAGAGATGAGATTGGAGTTGCAGACCCTCCACCATGAGAGGATAGGGGACAGGATACAACTGGAGATGAGGAGGACATATCCCTACATGGGCCTAGCTTGAGACTACGTAGATCATCACCATCAATACCACACCTTGAGATACAAAGGTAGTACAAGCAAGAAGAGAGCAGTTGGGCAATGCCACAGACTGCAGTAGCTTAGGCTCCTACCTCATCCAATCCTACTTGGCAGAAGGGGGATCCAAATAAGAATTTATTTAAAGAATTAAATTTAAATTTAATTGTTTGATGATTTAAATATATGCATGACATTCTCTCTCTCTCTATATATATAGCTAGCATGCAAGGATGGTCTGACTTTATCTTTCACATTCTTGGCGACAGTATCACTTCATCGTGCATTCCATAGTCCTCTTAGATCACAATAGAATGTTGGGTGGCATGAGGATTTTTTTGATGCAATTAGGGGGTTATCTTTTAGATGTGGTATAACACCATTCTTTCTAGCTATGTGTAGACATAATGATACCCTTACTACATAGTCTTTTAACTTTAGGAAGAATGGAAGTTTGTCATTATAGTTATTAAAAAAAATTATCTTTGAAGATATGATATCTCAAGATAGTGGTCTTCATTTTGAAGGTACTAAAGTCCAAAGACTCGGCAAGACTAGCTACTAGCATTTCAAAGAATTTTTTTTTGAAGGAAGATGAATCTCTCATTCATAACTAGAATGACTACAATAGGGATGATTTGTTGATCTCTTATCCTCTTACAAGTTTTCATGTGATTAAATATTTTACTATAGAGGGAAGATTTGGCATTGTGCATAGTTATCATTTTCCATTGCTCAATCTCCACATTATTTCACAAAGAGATGCAAGATTTGGTCTCTAGTCTAAGTTGTTATCACCCATAGTTAATAGAGAAAAGGGAGAACATATCCAACCACACCAAGAAACGATAATACCGATAAAAGTTTACATATTAAAATTGTATTGAAGGAAGAAATTAATGAAAATCCCTTTCCATCCTTCCATTATAAAAGCATGTGTTAGCCACCTCAATAAACCAAGCATGGAAACATGAATAAGTCAAGAATAATCATGATTAATTGCCTTCTTTCATGATTAAATCCCATTTTTTTTAATTGTTTCATCCAAACTATTTAAACTTTGCTTAATTTGATTGTCTATGTAATAATTAAGGCTTAAAACCTTGGCTTTCAAGACAAAAACTTTAACCTTGTTAAAAAAAATTAGCCCCATGAATAATTCTCACATGCACATTAATCATCATCGGAAAGAGAGGATAGATCTTAACTTGCATTAAATAAAATATCTCTAATTGTAATTGGAAGCTCCTTGAATTGAGTCCACTATATCCAATCATTATGGAGAAGACACATATTAGCAACAAAATCAGCAACCTAATTTGTCTCTCTAAGTCGCTATGGAAAATCATCATATCCATCCTCAATGATAGCTTCCTTTGGTGCTTCACAGTTGATAAAGACAACCACCACTCGTCACTCCAATTCATTATATTCTTCTCACCTCATGCATAAACGCACTATCACCAGGCATTCTTTATGTCAGCCCAATCTCTCCATTTTGGAGATTTAAATCTACAATATTTGTGCTCGTGACCCTAGCATTCAAATCCATTGCCACCTTCAACAACCTCTCCACCTCAACATTTTCATCTCAATAGGTGCGAGAAATATTGAAGTCTTCTAGGTGGACCAAATTGAGCCAAATTTTATTGTAGGAGATACTTTAAGATTCCAATTCAGTGTATCCTAGCAACAAATTGTATAACAATCATCGAGTCCCCATCTAAGTAGAGTTTTTGGAACCCCATAATAGGTTTCATTAGATTCTCTTTCTTGTTTGTTCCAATTGGTATTTTCTAAGCCTTGACCACCAATATCCTCCCTCAGTGATCACTAAGCCCATATCCTACCCCAAATGGCCCTAGGTTTTCCCTAGAAGCGCCATCAAAATTATCTTTGATCCACCTCTCATTAGGTGAATAAATTGGATGTTAGCTCTTAAATTAAAGGAGGGATAAACCTTAGATGATCAATAAACAAAGGCCTCAATGTAGTATTATATCCTCCAAGGGGGATCATTGAATATGGATTACTTTATTATAAGTTTGGAATCCCCTTCTATTTCCACATTTTAGAACCCAAAGAACTATATTTTCTTTGTGCCTCACTAAAGAAACTTGGCATCAGCTTCAGTATTGGTAGTGCATCCAATATTTATAGAAAAATCTTCAAGCAGTAACTCATTCTCTGTTAGGGTTTAGGTAGATACGAGCAAATACAAATTAATAATTATATGTAAATTTGAATACACAAAGATGAAGAAAAATAAACAACACAAATAACACAGAGATTTAACGTGGTTCACCCAATATGGGCTACATCCATAGAGCACAGTCGTCCAAACTTTTCTTATTATCTGGTAAAACAATACAACACCATTACAATGTTGTTTACATTCTAGCCGCTTATAACATGCACTTTTTAGTGAAACCTACAAAGTCGGCCTTTTTAGGGTTTTTTCAATGTCGTTTTTCCTCAAAAAAGAAAAACACCAAAACAAAAATTGTGGTCGGCACCGGTAAGGATCTATTATGAGTCTACAATACTTGCATGATCAATTGCCACATACCAACATTTTCCTCCCTTAAAATTCCCCCCATTGTAGCTTGTCCAAGATTGCCTTTTAAACACCCATCAAAATTTAATTTAACTCGTCCATTTTGTGGTGTTTTCCATATAATGTGTTTCCTTAATAACACATTCATTAAATTCACACTTTATTGTCTAATTTATGCCCCAATTATGTCTCACTTTAATCTCTAGAATAGTAGGCACCTTGTTTGGATTTTCAACTTTTCCCACATTAACATTTTCCTATATAGAATTATTTATATTTTGAAACACTTCTTGAGTATCTCTAGCTTGATCTATGAAGATTTTATTATTATACTTGTTCCTCGAACCCCGTGCAATATAACGAGGGGCTTGATTACATATTTCTCGAATTGTAGGTTGTTTAAAAGGGGAAATATTGGATCAACTATGCATAAAATAAAACAAATCTATTGGAAAAATCTAATAGACTTCAAACTTAAAGACGAGCATTCCCCATATTTCCTTAACAAAATAGCAATGAAAAAATAGGTTTTAATGTACTCCAAAGTAGCACAACACATAATGGATTTATTAACTATCTTGAACACACATTTTATTAGGTTTCCTTGAGTAAAAAAAATTTGAGTAACAACCCACTGAAAACAATTAATCTTAGGCATCATCATGCGATTCCAAACTACCCTCCAGTCGTGTGATCTCAAAATACTTGAGATCATATTATAGGCAGAGATCACAATAAACCTACCAGAAGAATGAAGAGTCTAAATAATCTCATCTTCCCTTGAAATATTGAAGACATTGCATTTCCCAATATCCTATATAAACTTATCAATAAGATTATCCATACCAGCCAATTAAGAGTGGAACTTCCTCCACTGGGAGGATTGATTCATTCAGTCAACATAACCATTCAAACTTTACCCATTAAGTGCAGTTAAAGGTTCCACTAGACTAATGAACTAAGTGAGAGAAGAGAAAAGAGGACCATCAATCCATTTATCTTTCCAAAAACTTATTTCGCAACCATTTCTCATTCTCCATATCAACCCTTTCTTTAATATGTTTCTTGTTTTCTAGAGGTTGTTCCATATAACACAGTTGTTGGGGAGACGTGAAGCTCTAATAAAGTTGCATTGATCTCTACTTTCAAGGTACTTAGACTTGAATATTAAGGTCCAATATTTATCACCCTTTAAGGGATTCCATCCCACCTTAGCTAAAAGTTTCTTACTCAAATTCTATAATTTTTTTATTCCCCAGCCCAACCATTTCTTTTGTTTTTGCAAACTATTCCCCAATTGATGAGGGCAATCCTTTTCATTTCCTCCATGCTAGTCCAAATGCATTTCTTTTGAATTTTTTCAACTCTTTTACCCATGAAAGCACAAATTTTAAAAAGAGGGACAAATAATATACTATAATATTTGCAAAAAAGCTTTCCAAAGTTTATATTTCCTAGCTTGGCTAAGGAGCCTTCCTTTCCATCCACCCAAAATTCTCTAGATCCTTTCTACAATGTCATTCCAAAAATTTCTATCTAAGCTTCTTCATTTAAAGAGGGAGGCCAAGGTAAGAATTGGGAAGATTAGCCTTCTAACAATCATAAATTTTGATAATCTTACTTTGAAGAGCAATATCAATATTGAGGAATAAATGACACTCTTATTGTAGTTATTGTTGTCCCTTATTGAAGTTATTGTGTCCCTTATTGTAGTTAGTGTGTTGTCCAAAAACATTCACATAATGATTCAAAAGATTTTTCCAATGGATAGCTTCAACAATAGAGGCAAGGCCCAAAGACTGGTATCAACAACAAACTATTGGTGGGAGGAAGGGGGAAGAGAAGAGGAGCCTTTAATCCCTATAAGGGCACTATTCTACCAATTTTGTTTCCAAAGGAATTTGGAAACCAAAATAAAAAGGTAGGGAGAGATGGGATACCCTTGTTGTAGACCCCTTCCATTGTTAAAAAAACCATAGGAATACCATCAACCAACATAGAGAACATGGGTAGACAAACACATTCCTTAATCAAACAGAGAATTTATTCTTTGAACCCAAACTTAGAAAGGATAACAAATAGGAAATATCATGAGACTCTATCATAGGCTTTAAAAATATATAATTTTAAAACCATACCAAATTTTCCTTTATCGTTTATAGAATGGATAATCCCATGGATGGTGAGGACAACATCAAAGATTTGTCTACCAAGAACAAATATTTTCAATGTTATGAAATAAGGGGATGAAGAAAAATTGCAATCCTAAAAACAGCACTCGTAGAGATCTTATAATAGTGTTGCATGGGCTTGTAGGTCTTAATTCATAAAAGGTAACAATATTTTTTCGACACAACCGAAATAAAGATAATATTGAAATACTTTAAAATTTTAGTTGTCTTGAAAAAGTTTCTAGCAACGTCAACAAAATCATAGCTAACAATATCCCAAAAATCTTGAATTTGCATTATTTATACATGTGAGAGAGAGAGAGAGAGAGATTACTTACACATTATATAAGTAATATTAATTAATTACACCTATACATTATTTATTTATTTTGCTCGACACACCTATATATTATTTATTTATAATTAATATTATTATTATTATCAATAAATAGATTTTTGTATTGACATTTTAAAAGGAAATTTACATCCATAGTATGCAACTATAATCTAAAATATTCAAGTCCATCTTAAGCTACCTTAATATAATAACTACTTCACAGTCCCCATCTATCCTTTACATTCATAACTACTTAACAGTCCCCATCTATCTTTTACATTCATCATGAATATGATCAATTAGAAAGAAAAAAACCCAAAAACAAAGCAAAAAACTAGCACCCCTCCTAACTTGCCTCCAATATCATCTTTCCCTTCCCCTCACTCATCTCGACCTGTGGAGATCCCATAGCCATAGCCTTTGTACCTTCCCTTCATCCAGAGGATTCACCACGCAGCAAACAACACGCTTTGTTTGCACTTCTCGACCCCACTTATGTTTTGCAAGAGATTCAACTGCCTACATGGCCAAGGTTTCATTACGAGGTCCCTATTTAGCAAGTTCCACTTAATATTATGTGCTTCTTGGTGTAATACCTTAAAAATGGTCATCTAAACCGTCGGCCCCTAATCTCGATAACATCACCAAGGTCCTAACCAAAAGGCAATTAAATCAACCTTGAGCACCTAATTAATTAATTCTTCAATCATTAATGTTACATGGTAAATTAATCACTCAATATTAAATAAATATTTATTTTAATTAATTAAATCATTTCAAGTAAATCATTTTAATCAATTATCCTATTTATTTAATTAAATATCCTAGCATATTTAATTAATAAGTAAATTTGTCATTTTATCACAAAAAAAGGAATTAATTTAAAGAAAAAGAGGAATTAATTCACAAAAAAGGAATTAATTTACAAATAGGAATTAATTTAAAGAAAAAGAGATTAATTTACAAAAAGAGATTAATCACAAAAAGAGGAATTAATTTGCAAAAGAAAGAGTTAAATTGAAAACAAAAGAAAAGCAATTCAATTGAATTAATCATTTTCTCTAAAAACAAAACTCAAAGCTTTTATTAAGGAAAGAGGTTCGGTTGCATTGAAATAGGCTCTTTCTAAATAAAAAAAATTGAGCTAATTTCATCTCATGTGCATTGAATCAACTAAATTTTATCTCAAGTGCATGGAATCAACTAAATTTATCTCCAATCCAAACTCAAACTTATAATCTGAATGCATTCAATCAATCTATAATTGGAATCTATCTCAAGATTAACTTAATATGATCTCTCAATTATTTCAATTAACCTGGATTGTGCTTTTTCTTGAGAAATCTCAATCGCTCATTGTTAATCAATCTTGACCGTTGGTCTCTCTTTTGAGTCTCTATAAATTCAGCCTTCATCTCTCATTCAAAATATCCTTGAGATTTATTGTTATTATGCAGTTTATGCTCTGGAGTCATTGAAGATATTGTGCTTTGAGATTATTGCATCTTAGTTTAGCTTTTTGCATACTTAGTTTAATCTTTATTGGTTGAATTCATCTAGCTTAATCTTCATTCATCTAGTTTAATATTCATTCATCTAGTTTAATCTTGCATATCTAGCTTAATCTTGCATATATTTAGCTTAATCGTGTGCTCATATAGATTAAATCCTTCATCTTGGTGTAATCTAGTTACTAGTATTGCTTAGACAAATCTGAGAGCAAATCTATACTCGCATCTTTTAGAAGGAAATAGGTCGATTTGTTATGGTTTTTATATTCATGATTATATTTGTCTAATCATGCATGTAATGACTTAATTGAAGTGTTGTGTCTTACAGCTTGCATACTTTACCCACTTTTTCACATACACATTTTTGGCGCCCACTGTGGGGCAGAAGACTTCATCTTTCGGCCTTACAAATCAACTTATATTTTTATTTTTTGGATTTTTCTGTACAGTTACTGTAGAAACTCGTACGAATTTTCACAGAGGCCCGAACGACAATCTTCAAATCTCATACGGTTCGTCATGAATTATCATACGGCTGGATGAGAATACTCATACGATTTTCTAGTTTTTGGGTATTAAAACATACTGGAATTTTAGGGTTTTTTTAATTAAATTTTGATGGTACTAATGCTAACCCTAGCTTGTTTTTTGTCTACCTAAGAAATTTTGACAACCTAAACATTTTTTGCAGAACATTTGTCGAAGAACATGCCTGTCACACAAAAACAATATGACTACTGATTTGTTGTTTCTGTAGGTTCCCTGAGGAGATTCAAGTGAACTTTGTGTATTATTTAAATTCATTTTTTTTAGGCACTTAAATTGTTATCTGGTTAATGAACACATCTGTCTTTTGTGTTTGAAGAAAAATCTAAGAGGTAGGAGATCATGCTCTTGTCTACACAGACAATCAGAAATCTAGACCCTCGAAGCTCTTTCTATGTTTTGAGATTTGTATACCTTTCGCGAGCGTGTCATAGTAGAAAAAAGTAATCACCCTGTGAGAACGACCCAAGTGAGTACAGCTGGACCTCACCATTCCAAACCACTATAATAAATAGGCCTCTGATAATTTAAGTCTCAGAGGACGGGATTATTTGAGTTTTCTCTTTGAGATCTCTCATATCGAGCATTTTGTAGGGCCTTGCAGTCTCAATCATGTTTACATGACTACAGCTTGTTTTGATACCTTGTTGGGCTATAGGCCTCAATCATGCTTGTGTGACTTCAAGGGGTAATTTTGAACGGAATTCCTAAATAAGAACTATAAGATAGAGGCTACCTAATTCACCTCCAAAAGAGGGATAATCTTTGTGCAAGAGAGATAGTAACTCTCCCAAGAAACTTGCCATTTCATGCCCCCATTAGCATTTGGAGTCAGCTAATATGGCGTTGAGAATCCATTATGTGAGACTTAGTGGCCATATTTTGATTATCTATTAGATGTGTACATGAGTCTGCAAGCAAAGGTTTTCTTCTCTAAGCCAACTTCGTCGGGTTAGCGTGTTGTGCTTAAATTCATTATACATCTTGCGTGTTTACTGTGTTTTCATCCCTGAAACTGAAACTGAAATACTGAAACTGGAGAAAATAATTAAAAACGTCAAAAACTCAGTGATGAAAACTTTGTTTGTGTCAAAAACTAGTCTCCACCAGTGATCAAAACTCTGTTTGTGTCAGAATCTAGTCTATGTTCATTCCTCTTTCATATGAGTCTACTAAATTATCATATGGCTATATATATTTTGGCATACGAGTCTTAATTGGTCCTGTCAATTTGTCATCTAGTCCTGTTAGAATTGTCGTCCTGGTCCTCAGAATTGTCATTCTGGTCATAGGAAATTGTAGTTTGGCCTTAAGTAAACTATCTTACGAGTAATAATTATCCTCATCAGAGTGTCATCTGGAAAACGCTAAAGTGTCGTGCAAGTATAGGCAGAAACTCATATGAGAAACTGTCTATGTTGTCTAGGAGCTGCTAAATTGTCATCTGGGTCTGAATACTCTGTCTTATGAATTTTTGATTTTGTCAGTCCAGAAACTTCTTTGTTTACACACTTTTCCAGAATTGTCATACTTGCCTAATCAGTCTACAGCGAGCATAAATCTAGTCATCATATTTCTAAGCATAAACAAATCTTGATAGTGTGCCCCTGTCGTTGTGTTACACGATTTTGTCAATCATATTTCAGCTAGTTCAATCAAAGTTATGAAACTAAGTTACTTAGATCACGTCTTATACAGGATAGATCGTTCCGAAAACCAGACTGAGTCTTAGTCACTTCTTACAAATCAAACTAAGTTACTTAGATCATGTCTTATATAGGATAGATCATTCCTGAAACCAAACTGAGTCTTAGTCACTTCTCTCAAATCCCTATGTTAAATGATCAAATAGCTCCAATTTGATCTTGACATCTACATCACTCCTAGCTATCGGTCACATCAGTTATAAATGCCTATTCAAACCAGAAGTTCTCGTAAGAAAGTTTCCAAAGGTAAAGGACAGTCCTTTTCATTGTAGAATAATCTATTCCTTGTAGAAGACCCTGTCTCTGACAAACCTTCATCGTCAAGTATACCAATTTTTCGTCCAACCCTTATTTCCCACCATGTCTGGAGAAAGGCAAGAAACAGAAGCTGATAAACACGATACCTATGACAATATTAGCACCCATGCTAATGACTGTGATTCCTCATCTAGCAAGTCTGAAGCTTCCGAACCTACATAAGTTGTTATAAATAGCTGCCAAAATGATAAGGGTTTCCAAAAAATGATGAAGATTATCATGGATACAGAAAAAGAAGATTATATTCTAGACCTAGAAAAACAAGGTGCTAAACTTCCCACTAATTATAACGTTGATGTTAGGATTCCCAAAGATACTGAGAGGGTGGGGTGAATCAGTGTCTAACCAGTTGTATAATTTTCTTAACTTAAAACATGTAAAGCATATCAATATTGTATATGGGTAAACCAAAAGTAATGCAATAAACAGAGATAACAACAACCACATGAAAAGCACACCATAACATAGTAGTTTTAATGAGGAAACCCGGTGTGGGAAAAATCTCGATGGGATTTGTGACCCACAATATTTGCTTACTAGCCAATAAGGGAATATTACTACTACAATAGGGGCTTGCACATGCAGGAAGGCCAAGTGCCTAGACCTCACTGCTCAAATACAAAGTAAGAAGTCACACTGACTTACAAAATGGATTATATAAATACCAATGACTTGTACTGCTTTAAAATAGCATCTTCTATGCCAGATCCAATACCGGTTTTAGCTCTGTTGCATACATAAACCCTTAACCTATAATTAGCATAATAGGTCTGCCTTATTTCACTTATCACATTATTCTTCCTTCTTTCTTTATTACAATTTGTTCTACAATGATCTCATACATATATGAGTCATATTACAACTCGCCATGTCGGCTTACAATGATTTTATAATTAATTACTAAATACATTATAAATAAAGTTCTTGTCAGCCTCAGTGTCGGTATACTTCCTTTGTCTATCGGTGACCTGTGTGTTGGTGTAGAGTTTGTCGTTGCCGGTGTCGGTATATTGTCTTCCCGGTATCATATGATTGCAAGGTTTCCATCAATGACAAAACCTTCAATCACCTACAATTTCTCATTGGAGTGTGCATTTGCCAACAATCTCCCCCTTTGGCATTGATGGCAACACTCATGAGAAAAATCAAAAAGTGTTCAAAAATGATATCCAAAAATAGTCTACCAAAAATGTCTTACCAAAACTGTGTGCACTGTGTGCTCAAAACTGTGTGCTCCCCCTGAGTAGATGAACCATTTTTCTTATTCCTCTACTCCCCCTTTGACATCAATGACAAAGGTTGTCATTCGCTATCAGTGCAGTCTTGCCTGGATTCTTGTAATCGGTGGGTTACAATCTGAAAAATATCTGTCAAAACCAAATTTAAACCATTGCTGAAGGATTTGTTGTCTTTTAGTGTCTCTTGGGTTCTCTGCACTGTACCAGTGAGTATGTGCATTTGCTCTTCCAGTGTCTTTAGTCTGGGAACCAGAGCCTCAGATCTTTCTTTTCTTAAAGAAATAAGATACTCTAATCTTGGACCAAGTCAAAATTTTAAGTCCTTTGCTTTGTCCTTTATTCTTTGTTTTTCATTTTTTAGTACTCTGATTTTCTCTTCTTGCTTTGCAATTTTCTTTTCCAATTCCAAAAATGAATCTGATGTCCCAATCAGATTGTTAGCAATATTATTAATCTTATCCTATGCTTTTCTGATTTCTTTGTCAAGATCTTCTGTTAATAAATCCGAATTGCATGAATCCCTATACAATTTCTTAAAGTCAAAAATGATTTCATTGAGCTCCGGTAAAAGAGAGTCCATCACTCCTTTGTTCTTCTTAACTATATCCTCAAAGAATTTTTCTTTTTCCTTTATCAATCTCTCCTTAAATAAATCCTTATTTATTTTGGCCAGTGTTATTTGGTTACCAGTTATACACTTAGACAATGTGTCTAATTGGTTCAAAGAATCTTTGTTGTCTATGTTACACTTTGGAGCTATCATCTTCAAAATTGGTATGGTGTCATCAATAGCCTTATATGCTAGAGCATTACAATTTGTTATTTTCTTAATTGAATCTAATAGTACCTCTGTCACATTGTTGGTCTGAATTCAGACATGGAAGTTCTGGATGTCTATCCAACTGACTTCACAACTTGTAATCCGTCGGTCAGGATATTGCTTTCATCTTTTACTGGAGGATTAGTTTGTGTCTCCATTTCAGCTACCAAGGGCTTAGGTTTTTTAGTTGTAGCCGGTGGTACTGTCTAAGCCTGTTGATCTTCCTGTTTCTTTGTGCTCTCTGCTGATGGTTTCTCTGATGGTGCCTCTGATGATTTTTCAGTGGTATCCACTGCCGATTTTTTTGCTTGTGACTGCATTTTCTACTGATTTCTCTGTGCTTGCCCCTGAAATGTTTTCAGTAGGTTGCCCAATACCATTTCTATCGGTTTTCCCTGTATCTGTTGTTTGTCTAGTTTGTTGCTCACTCCCAGTTTCAGTGTTTCCAACTATATCTTCAATATTTTTCTCAGTTGTTGTGTCTTCTACCGGTGGCTCAATTTCCACATTTCTTTTCTCACATGTCTCCTTATCAACCACAATGTTGACTTCCTATGTGTCGATATTCATTGGATACAACACCTCAGAATCAGGATTTGTATCCTCATGTGGTGTGCCCATACTCTTTGTTGATGGGTGATTTTCAATAGTGACTACTGGTGGAGTATCTAAAGGTGGTGGGGGTAAGTTGTTTGTTATCTTTATACTGGGTGGTCCACCAACCTTACCTTTTCCTTTATCCCTATCCTTTTGATATACTTTGAAGGTTCTAGGTTTTTGAGATTCTTCCTTTTTTTCCTTTTCTATCAAGAATATATCCCATGCATCTGTTGTTTCATCTGCTATCTCATTCACTCTCCCTGCCATTAGTGCTACATGTCGGTGAGCAGTTGAAAATACTAACCGGTTAGCCTCAGAGATCAATTTATCTATCTCATCAGGTGAGTTAACAGGATGTACAGCAAGTAATTTTTCAATCTTTATTTTCTTATCAAGTTCAATAATACCTACTCTCCTGGCTTCTAGTCTGTTGTAGAGATCTATCGGTATTTCATCAACAACTTGCATCAAAAATTTCTTAAAAATGTCTAAGTGAAATATTACACTGTTCTCTACTTTATCTTTGTCATCATCAGATAGTGTGTTATATATTTTGCTGATATTCTTCAACTTACCATCCTTAGTAATTTCATCCAGTAATTTATCAATAGGAGCCATAGATTGTTTTGACTTCTTCTTAGGAGTCAACTTCTTTTTCTTTGGAGTTAATTTCTTTGTTGAGGGCCTTACTGCCTGTTGCTTTTCTCTTTTTGGTGTAGGAGAAGGTGTCAGTGAAGGTTTTCTCTTCCTTTCAACTCTCTTAAATACTACAAGTATATCACTTTCTGAAGAAGTTCCAATCGGTGAAAGAAGTGTTTCCGGTTGGATTGCTTCTAATTCACCTTCAGTTATACCGGTTTGCTTTAGCACATCTTCTTTAATTGCTTTTGCTTGTCGGGTACCTTTTCTAACAGTCGCCTATACCTTTTTAATTATTTTCTTTGATTGAATTTAGCTCTCTAAAGTTTCAGCATTACCAAATACTTCTTCTTCAGGTTCCTTAGGAGCTTCTAGGAGGGCTTTTGCATAGGTTTCTATTATATTGTCATCAGTCTCATACCCCATTTCAGTGACCCAGATGGTTCTAGGAACAAATGCCTCCATCCAAATTTCATCTTTCTTTATTACAAAATAGATTTCCTTTTGGTACTTATCTACAATAGCTTGTGATAACCTCACTCTTGTTTTCATTCAAGCTTTCAATGCTTGAAAAATACTCATTTAAGTTCTTTTCCCTGTTCTCTCCCATGTTGTTCAGTAATACTAATAGTTGTTTTCCTATCAGTATATCATATCCGAAGTCTTTGGTGCCAATACCAGGTACTTGTTTGGTTAAATATAGCATCAGACAAACAAGTAGGTTTCCAAATCTGAAAGTTCCTTTCTTATCTTTCTTTATCTTACCCAAATTATCAATCAGTTCGTCTTTAAGCCATTCACATATGTCTATCCTTGCATTATTGTTTATCATATCATAGGCACTTTTAATGCATAGGCTAGAAACTGAGTTTAACCTATTTGCATGTGTAGACTTGTAACCTAAGATCATACTGATAAATTTCACATTGATATCCTTTACATCATTTACCCTTAGTGATCTCTTGTCAGATGTTGCACTGGCTAGTTTTGTCACTAAATCATTTGAGACCTTCTTAGATTTGTTAGGTATGTTTCCAGTGGAGGGTAACCCTATCATAGCCTTTACTGCTTCTTTAGTGATCTTGTGAATAGAGTCCAACCAAAAGAATTCGCCATGAACCCTGCTTAGCATAATTCTTATGATATCCTTGGGGAAATCCGGGATACTAAGAATTTTAGTAAAACCTAGGGTTTCTATTATCTTGTGTTCAGTTTTGACATTTTTGGATTCATCACAAATTACAAATTTATACATATTCTTGATTTCATCATTACCCAATTCCTCTACATGACAATGTATATACATTCTAGGGTCTTCAGCATAAACTACCCCTTTAGGTACTTGAGAGAATGCACCTAAACTATCATCTTTCTTTGCGATTTCAGGAACTAGCTGGAATATGAGTCTAGGGCATTTAATAACTTTGACAATAGTAGGGTTTGCAATAAATTTAGGAGTAGATGAGGATGCCATAGCTATAAATACCTTAAGCTACCTTACGGATGAAAGATTTGATAGATTGCTTCACTTCTTTGCTTGGATTGCCTTTGCTCATGATTTTCGCGCTCTCGAAGATTTGAATGCTCGGTGAAATGAAAATGGAGCCAAAACACTTGTTTTATAATGTTATTTTCTTCACTTGCCATATTTAATGCTTGCCAGTTAAGTCACAACTTAACTTATCTATCAGTAAAGAAGTAGTCTCAACTTCTCACCATCAACCGAGGGAATAATAGCATGTTTCTCATTTTGTTGCTAAACCCTCAAAGGATTTTCCTTTAGTTAGATGAATATTCTCCTACCGGTGGAGTGTTACTCTATTCTGCCGGTGGAGGAGTATTCTCATCAACATTCTGTTCTAATTTTCTGATCCATTGTTTTGAGAATTCCTGCTTTACTTCTTCAACTTTTTCTTTACCTTTCAAACTAGGACCTTTGTTATTTGCCGGTGAGGACTTGCTTCTACAAAATTTAGCAATGTGTCCAATCTTGTTACAGGCATAACAAGTCACATTACTTTTCTGAATAGCTTTCCCATATCCTATCCCGGTTTGTGTTCTGCATTGATTAGATAAGTGTCCAAATCTTCCACAAACATAACATCTTCCAATTTTCTGAATTATGACAAACTTTGTTGCATTTAGAACATTGACTGGTGGGTGTATTGGTGTTCTGATAATTTCTAGATCTACATTGATTTTCTCTATGACCATACTTGTTACAGTTAAAGCATTTTCCATTAAATTTATAAGTAGTAGGTTGTCTTACCGATTTGCTATGATCATGTGTGTTTGCAGTACCGGAGCTTTCACCAGCTTCAAAGCCAAGGCCACAAGTGTCACCATTAGGTTTCTGATTCTTCAACATGTCACCAAGTTCTTCTGAGCTTTTCTTGAATTTTTCTTTGTATTGATTTGTAGTATCCAGTTCTCTTTCCAAGATTTCTTTGTCTCAGAAGTTCATTTGAGTCATTTTGTGTATGCATCAGATCTGTCTTCAGCATATCATTTTCATAACTAAGTCTTGTGTTTTCATTTGCAGCATCATTCAGTCTTCTAGTCAGAACTTCTTCATTTTTCTTCCTATCTTCAATTTCCTTGCAAAATCTCATAGTCATATCCTGCATCTCATTTTGTGTTGTACTCATCTCTTGTCTTAGTTTGTTTACGAGATCATTAAGAGTTTCCTTTTCATCTCCCTCTTTTTGCATCTTCTCACAAAGTTCTCTTATGTTATTCCTTGCTATAGTGTAATTCTTTTGAAGTGCTTGAATGATATTCTGAGCAGCCTTTAAATCATCTTCAAGTTTGATATTCTTCACTTTTTCTACATCATAGTCTAAAAGAGTTGTTTTCAATTGTTCTCTTAAGTTTTCCATCTCTACCGGTTGCGAGATATTCCTCAAGTTGTTAGGCTTCTGAAAATAGAGGACCAGGCTCTAATACCAATTGTTATGATTCCCAAAGATACTGAGAGGGGGGGGGTGAATCAGTATCTAACCGGTTGTATAATTTTCTTAACTTAAAATATGTAAAGAATATCAATACTGTATACCGGTAAATCAAAAGTAATGCAATAAACAAAGATAACAACAACCACATGAAAAGCACACCATAACACAATAGTTTTAACAAGGAAACATGGTGTGGGAAAAACCTTGGTGGGATTTGTGACCCACAATATTTTCTTACTGGCCAATAAGGGAATATTACTGCTACAATAGGGGCATGCACATGCAGGAAGGCCAAGTGCCTAGAGCTCACTGCTCAAATACAAAGTAAGAAGTCACACTGACTTACAAAATGGATTATACAATCCAATGACTTGTACTGCTTCAAAATAGCATCTACTATGCCAGATCCAGTACCGGTTTTAGCTCTGTTGCATACATAAACCCTCAACCTATAATTCGCATAATAGGTCTGCCTTATTTCGCCTATCAGATTATTCTTCCTTCTTTCTTTATTACAATATGTTCTACAATGATCTCATACATATATGAGTCATATTACAACTCGCCATGTCGGCTTACAATGATTTTACAATTAATTACAAAATACATTATAACAAAATTCTTGTCAGCCTCGGTGCCGGTATCCTTCCTTTGTCTGTCAGTGACCTGTGTGCCAGTGTAGAGTCTGTCGTTGCCAGTGCCGGTATATTGTCTTGTCGGTATCATATGATTGCAGGGTTGCCATCAATGACAAAACCTTCAATCACCTACAATTTCTCATTGGAGTGTGCATTTGCCAACAGTTGAAACCCTTATCACTAAAGAGGAAGATACACCAATATCATTGGTAAACAAACAATTGCAAACGTTACAGACTAAACTCACAGAAATGAAAAACAAGGATAAATTATCTACGCAATATTCTTTAGACACAATCTGCTTGTTCCCATTTGACAAGAACCTTTACATGCCTCCATTTCCTTCAAGAGTGGAGATTCCTACGCTTGACAAATATGACAGTAACGCAGATTCTCAAGACCATGTCAGAGAATTTATGCTTTATGTATGGAGTTCATGCACGAACAAACATATCTCATGCGCCTTTTCTCGATAATTTTAGGAGGACGAGATATGGAATGGTTGTCAAGCCTACCTATGGGAATTAAATCTTTTGAGGAATTAATCAAATTGTTTCTCCAACAATACTCCTATAACATTCGTCATCCAATCACTATGATCGAGCTTTGAAATACCAAATAGAAAATAGGAGAACCTTTCCTCACCTTCCTTCAATGTTGGAGAAAGACGTTCTCTAGATATTCATGACATATTCCAGATTCTGAGAAGATGGATATCTTTGTCAATAACTTGATCCCTGAATTGAAATACAATATCCAAATACAAGTGTACCCTTCATTCAACAAAATAGTAGATAGTTCCCTTAGAATGGAAGATGTGCTTATAAAGAAAGGAGATATATCACTTTATAAAGAAACACAACAAGGCTCTAGTTCCAAAGAAAAGAACAAATACTGGAAATACGACAAAGATAACAACAGAAATGTTGTTAATGATGGAGTGGTGGATTTTGTTAAACCAAAATCAAAACCCACAATATTTAATATGGCTAGCCGCACACAAGCCCTCAAATCAGCTGAAAATATGGCGGAAAACCCTCCTAAGAAATCAAAAGAGTGGTTTAAAGAGAAGCCTTGGCTTTCAAAGCCTAACTGCGATTTCACTCCTTTGGAAGAATCGTATGAATCGGGTCTTAAGACGCTATTGGAAAATGATCTGATCACATTTCCTGACAACTCTAGACCATATAATCCAAAAGTTAAACCCAAATGGTGGAGGGAAAATGAGTACTGTGAATATCATCGAAACAAGTGTCATAAAACAAACAACTACATGAAACTCAAACACAAGATACAAGACCTTATCGATGCTGGAAAAATTATTGTTGGAATTCATACAACCAATGCTGATCATAAAGCTTTTAGAGATCCTTTGCCTACTTATGAGAAAGGAAAATCCTCTAAATCTAAAGGAGGTGCCAAAGTCAGTTACACCTACACCAATAATGACAATTTCATCAACATGATTGAATCTTCACAATCTGAGTATTGCAACATAATCATAGTCAAAGATAAACAAAATAAAATATAAACTATAAATGTTGTGACTCGTGCTCAAAAGAAGGTTACTCTCAAAGGAACTAGTTCCTCAACTCCTGATCAAACAACATCAAACCTACCGACTTCTTCAAACAAACAACCAGATACGATCACGGCTAAATCTAAACAGCTAGCTTCATCATCCTCACCTAGTTACAGCATTGTCGAACAATTGAAATGTACCACCGCTCAAATCTCCATTTTTGAATTGCTTAAGATCTCTTCTGCTCATAGAGAGATCCTGAACAAAACTTTTCTCACTACTAATGTCCCCAAAGATTTAGATGTAGATCGGTTTCAATCTATGGTGGGTCACCTGACTTCACCTTATTGCCTCACCTTCTCTGAAGAAGATGACAATTCACTGAATCACCCATATAACCAGCCATTACACATCGAATCTATGATCCATAAACATCGAGTCAAACATGTTTTGATAGATGGAGGGGCTGGGTTGAATATTTGTACCTCCAATTTACTGATACAGTTGGGATTTTTTGAACATGTCATTGATCCAACAAAGAAAATAACAATCAAATCTTATGATGAAGAAGAGAGAACCTCTAAAGGTCTCATACTATTACCGATCAGGATAGGACCTACGGAGAGAGATGTTATTTTTCAGGTGCTTGACCTTCCTCTTTCATACAACATCTTGATGGGTAGGCCATGGATTCACAAAATGCAAGCAATACCATCTACATACCATCAATGCTTGAGATTTCCTTATAATGGAGTTGAAGTTAGTATTCTTGCTGATAAAAAGCTACACCTGTAATGCATTAAAAGTGTACTGATACCTGTGTTCCTCATAACAAAGCGGCCTATACAGCTGAAAGTTCAAAAACTTTGATAAAAGACTTAGAAAAGAAATTGAAAATCACAGGTACCGGCATCGATGGATATAAGATAGAACCCATACTCTCACTAATGTCTCTTCCTACATCGCCAAGACAGTCTAGAAAACCATTTGAGGCTATGAAGCCACAAACTTCAACTCCAAATGTCATTTATGATGGTATTTTTGTACAGCCCTCTACTTCCCTTGCAGATGAAACAAAAGAGGAGGTTGTTCTCAACTGGCTTTTCAAAGAAGAAAATGAAAATAAAGAAGTGCAACACTGTGAGATTTCTCCTTAACAATATGGTCCAGGCTATAAGATGATTCAAGATATGGGATATTCAAGTATCAGTCCTCTAGGAAAGCGTCAAGAAGGATTATTGAGCCTATTCAGCTACAAACTAAGTCTACAAATGATAAAGTTGGACTTGGATATCATTTAGAGGAGTCATCAAATCAAAAACCTACTTCTCATCATCAGTCAAAGTGGAGAAAAAAGATACTACATCAAACATCACGGGAAGTAAACACTTAGCAAACTCAGGAAGAGTATGAAAAAGAACAAGAAGAATTGGCAATCAAGAGAGACAAAGCATCTTGTAACCAAGTTCCAACTGTATCAGTAGTAACACTACAAGGAGAATAAATCCCAGAAGATATGATAGAAGAGATAGAAGGAATTAAATAATTGTTTGCACCACTGAACATTCTGGTCACATATACAGGAAGAATGCAAGTAGACAATTCAGAAACTGACTCGAATGAGTATGAATGGGGTCCAAAGCCTCTGGAAGATGCATCTACTAAAGAAACTCCTAAAGAACCTAGTGATATCATGGATGAAGCACAAGAGATAGTGCGCTTGAAGCTGCAAAAGGAAATAGAGGAAATCAGACTAAAAAGACAAGAAGACTATGAATAACAACTAAAAGAAGGAAGAGCACACGAAAATTCTTCACCTACTATATCTCCCTCTAATGAGATAGTGCAAATCAGGTATGGCACTACAAATAAAGAATTGGAGGCTATAGAAGAAGGGCCAGTCATTAGTCCAGAGGAAGCCGAATGGAAAAAATGACAAACACTAACAGAGTCATCAAGGTTATGTCAACAGGTATGTCAATTACAAGTGATCATTGAACCAAATCATGAAGGAACTTGCAGCATCAAAGATGTAGATATTGATACTATACATACTTTCACTAAGCCACTTAAAGAAGAGTTAGAGGCTTCATCTTTTGACTTTGATCACTCTGAAATAAGATCTATTTATGGCATTACCTATTTGACACCAAACTATTACTACTTCGTCTTGAATGTTGAAACTCTATCTGTTGAACCAGTTACTGTCGAACCACACTATGTAGTCCAATTTGAAGTAGAGGACAGTGCTAGTGGGAGGTCTATTGAGTTAGGTTCCCTGAATACTAACGTAAACTTTGATAAACGTGTTCTAACTCTTCCTAGTCTCGAGACACCTACGCAAGGTAGTCTTCTAGAACTTGACTTGTCAGTCTGAGGTTGTGATGAAAATACTGTGAATTCTCTTGATACTGTTAAAACTTTATCCCTGGTACATCTTGATCTTATTGACTGTACTCTCCAAGATCAACCTTTGAATATACCTACATTTACCAACGAATATACATTAGCCTGTTATCTTAATGTAGTTGAACAAATGGACTCTTCCACCAGTGAACAAAGAAAGAACATGATAGTAGTAGATGAGTATCTTAGTCACAAAAATTAAAAAAATTAAAATAAGAGTTATGATGGTGAAAACCACATTGTGGCAGTGTCAGAATCAAAAATAGTAAAAATAAAGGACGTACCTAATGGTGAAAACCTCTTTGAGGCACCTCAAGGTGAGATACTTGACATTTTATCTGATCACTTTCAAGAGCAATCATTAGTGCTAATTGAACCTACATAGCTAGTAAACATTGGAACAAAAGAAGTTCAACACTCCATATATGTAGCCCAATCCTTGTGAACCAAAGAACTAAAAGAACTTGTTGATTTCTTCACAGAAAAGAAGATCAATTTTGCATGGACATATGATGATATGTCGGGTCTGAATCCTATCCTCATAATGCATCATCTCTCAATCACTCCCGGAGTTAAACTTGTTAAGAAAAAACTCCAAAAAATGCATCCTCGTGTTGCATTACTTGTTAAAGCTAAGCTAGAAAAGTTACTAAAAGCTGGATTCATCAAAGCAATTGATTATATCGAGTGGATATCTAATATTGTACCCATTTCCAAACCTAACAAAACAATACGTGTTTGTACATATTTCAGTGATTCAAACAAAGCTTGTCCAAAAGATGATTTTCCCTTGCCCAACATACACATGATAGTCGACATGATTGTTGGCTATGAAATATACTCTTTAATTGATGGTTTTTCCAGATACAATCATATCAAAATTGCACTTGAGGATCAAGAGAAAATAGCATTCACCTATGCATGGGGAACCTTCTGCTAGAATGTAATGCCTTTTGGCTTAAAGAATGCAGGTGCTACTTATGAAAGAGTTGTAACAACAATTTTTCATGATACGATGCACAAAAACATGGAGGACTATGTTGATGATACTCTAGTTAAATCTATGAAAAGATCAACAAATCTATCAGAAAAAGGTCCAATATTAGACAGGATGGAAAAATTCAAACTCAGATTAAATCCCAAGAAATGTACATTTGGGGTTACATCTGGTAAGCTCCTAGGATATATTGTTTCAACGAAATGAATTGAAGTGGATCCAGAGAAAGTTAAACCTATCATGAAAATGCCATCTCCAAAGAATGTCAGTCAAATGAGAAGTTTACAAGGGCGGCTCTAATCAATAAGATGTTTTATCTCTTAGCTAGCAGATAAGGCTCAACCATTCACAAAGGCATTATGGAAAGGAGTTACATACAACTGGGATAAAGATTATGAACAGCATCTAAAGAAAATCAAGGAATATCTTTCTAATCCACCTATATTGATGCCACCAATTCAAGGCAAGCCCTTGATTCTCTACATATCGACTACCGATACATCACTGGGGGCACTTTTGACACAACAAGATGAGAATAAAAAGGAAAGAGCTATATACTATATCAGCAAGACCTTAGTGTCATATGAGATGAACTATACTATCATAGATAAATCTTGTTTGGCATTGGTCTTTGTATCACAAAAATTGAGACACTACATGATAGCACATTCTATCAAACTGGTGGCTAAGATTGATCCACTCAAATACCTTCTCAGCAAAGCACTACTTACAGAGAGATTGACTAAATGGGTCATGGTTCTTACATAATTTGACATTGAATATATAGAACGCAAAGCTATCAAAGGACAGGTCATTGCAGATCAACTTGTTGATGCTCCACTTGAAGCTAATCAACCTTTGCACGTAGAATTTCTGGATGAATCCATCATGCACCTTACTCAGCGATCCTAGAAAATGTTCTTTGATGGATCATTCACTCAATAAGGTTCTGGTGTTGGAATACTTTTTATCACTCCTCAGAGATATTCAATCCCAAAGGTGTACAAGATTATTTTTCCTTGTACCAACAATATTGCATAATATGAAGCGTTGGTAAATAGAGCCAAGTTGGCTATCAAATGGAAGGTTGTTGAGTTATACATCTATGGAGACTCTCGGTTGATTATCAATCAAATCAATGATATATATCAGACTCGGGATGAGAAACTGATGCCCTATAAAAGAATGGTTGATGACCTCAAGAAATAGTTTACCTTTGTATCATTACATCAGATTCCTAGATATGCAAACAAAGCAGTAGATGATATGGCTACCTTGGCATCTATACCACAGCAAACAAGAATCTGAGTTCCGCTATGAATTCCTAGTGGAAGAGTTACATTGTCCTTCTTATGATTCTCCTGAGTCCCAGATGGTTTGTTCTATTATTGGACATGATTCATCTTGCTATATTCATATATAGTCTTACTTTCATGACCAAATTATTCTTGCTAATCTTACCCGTAATGAGAAAAGAAACCTTATTTGAAATGCTTCATGGTATGTCATCATCGTAACGATCTATATAGGTGAGGTTTGGATATTACTTTGCTTAGGTGTCTAGAAACTGAAGAATCCCAATGTGCGTTATCTAAAGTGCATGAAGGTATTTGTGGATCTCATTCAAATGGTCTAACTTTGGCTCAAAAAATGCTAAGGGCTGGCTACTACTTGCTAGATATGGAAAAAGATGCTAAAATATTTGCTAAAACTTGTGAAAAGTGTCGGCTACAGGGAAATCTCATACATGCTCCAGCAAGAGATCTAATACCTTTCATCACACATTGGCCTTTTCAACAATGGGCATTTGACCTCATTGGCCAAATTTATCCTGCATCATTTAATGGACACGAGTATATTATAACTGCCACTGAGTACTTCACTAAGTGGGTTGAAGTGGTTCCTCTAATCAAAGCAACCGGTAAACAAGTAGCTTTGTTCAACCTTATCTATATCATTTGCAGGTATGGAATACCTTCTTCAATTGTGACTGACAATGGGGGGCAGTTCAAAAACAAAGATTAAGATGAGCTTTGTGAAAAGTTCAAAATCAAACAGCACTGGTCATCCATATACTACCGTCAAGGTAATGGACAAGTTCAAGCATCTAACAAAAATCTACTGACTATTTTGCACAAAACGGTAAACAAACCTGGAAAGGATTGGCATCTGCAACTCAATCCTACACTATGGTCTTATAGAACAAGTATCAAAACACCTACTGGGGCTACACCTTTTTCTTTGGTGTATGGATCTAAAGCAGTCTTTCCTATTGAGGTGGAAATACCTTCTTTGAGAGTTTGTTTGCAAGGTCTTGTTACTGATGAAGACTACATAATATCTAAGAGCTTGAGTTGCTAGATGAACTTCGGCAAGTGGCGTTTGATTATCTAAGAGCATACCAAAAGAGAATGTCTAAATGTTATAACAAGAAAGTTTTACAAAGATAATTTCAGGTTGGTAACCTTGTTTTGAGAGAGAATCCTAAAAATCAACAGTTTCGAGACAACAAAGGGAAGTTTGAACCCAACTAGTTGGGCCCCTACATTGTTACTGTAGTCTTTGGCTCTGGTGCTTATCAACTCTTAACATCGGAAGGAGAACAGCTTCGTGAACCAATCAACACCATCCACTTGAAGAAATTATTCACTTAGTATTCTCTACTCCAGTAACCTGTACAGCTATAAAGTCCTGAAAAAAATTAAAAAAAAAAAAAATCAAATGCCCTAGTGAAAACCTGGTAAAAAGGCACCTTGGTTAAAAAAAAAAAAAGGATCTTTCCCAAGAAGATGAAAACCTGGTAAACAGATGCCTCTTGTACTCAAGCGCTCCATCTATCAATGCAAATTTGGCATTTCCTATTTTCATTCTTGCATCTTTTCTTTCACCTGTACATATCTTTTAGTCGCTTTTGTCACATCCTGGTTATTTTTGGAACTCCCATGGATTGAAACCAATCAATGTCCTAATATTAGGGTAATGACAGATCAATCTAAATGTCCTAAGCAGTTTAACCAAGTCATCTTTCTGTCAGTAGTGCTAGGTCATCCACTCTGAGTCACTCACTTATCTACCGTCGAGTTTTATCACTAAGTAAACAAGCAAAACAAGACTACTGAAAACAATCACTAAATTGTTTGAGATATGATTGAAATTTCTTTGTGTGTTGTCTTTTAAATGGGTTTTCGATTATTATTCCCTCTGAGTAACTCGAGGAAGTCTATATAGACTAAGAGGACCAAGGATTGGGGGCATAATACTTTTTTTTGGTTTTCTTCTTGTAGGAGTGATTCTAATGATCTAGAAACATCTAATTAGCTGGGTGTCTATGATAAGTACCTTCACATCAAAGTGAAATCGCCACACATACCTCGACTCCACTTATTTGTATGCTACAGGGAAGTTGGAGTCATTTCTTTGTTTGTTTTGAGGAAATTTCTTTAATGTGAAACATGGATGCATGTGTAATATGTCCAAGGATATGAACGATAAAGGGTCATTGCGAACAAGAGAATTAATATTTCATATATATAAATGAAGGAACTCTGTTTTGCCTGTTGTGTTTGTAAAATGCTCAGTGATGAAAATTAAGCATACCAAATCCAGTGACTAGGTTTAGGTTGCATTCATTCTAAATTTTAGGCATTTCAAGTGATTTAGGCATGATAACAATAATCTCTTTATCTTTTGAATGAGAATCTAAAGCAATCGTCATTTCTCAACTAAGTGGTCTCTTTTTCATCGTCGTTTCTTCGATCAAGTAATTGTCTATTGAGATGTTAGTTGCATACATGAGCTTCTGATATATATCCATTTATTTCATTATAGACTTATTTGCATTCATATTATTACATAAAAAATAAACATTTGCATTACTAGTTACTTACTTTCATCATTTATTTGCATATGAAAAAGACAAAAACATAACATCCATATTCATCTCCATTACATACATTCATACTGAAAAGATATGCATACATATAGAATAAAGAATATAAAAAGACATCTCATAATCAATCAACACAAGTACGATTAAATCAAATCAAGAGCTCATATATCTCATCATAATCTCAGTGTTCAAGATTACAAATGATATCAACTGTCATATACAATGTCTCATCGGAGCAAGAATCGTATAGGCTGCAAAAATGGGGTATATAACAAAATCTAGGAGATATAACAAATCTAGCTCTCTACCTCTCCCTCATCGCCAGGTGGAGGAGGTGGTACCTGCTGACCGACGTCCTGTCTGGGTGCCCTAACTCCATCAGATCGAGCCATATACTGAGAATATAGAACAACCTATTGTGCTACTTGGACCGCTACACTATAAGCTACAACGTAAAAAGTTGCACGGCTTGTCTGATGCAAAACCTCTCACTGAAGAGAATCTCGCTCTGCTCTCACCTCAGCAAGTTGTCAGTCTCACTCTACCAATTGTGTTTGCGCCACTATCAACGGTAACTGCAAACCTGTCACCCTTGTCCTCTAAGACCATACTATGTATGGCACTGCTTGCTCTCTCCCCATCTCCCCCTCTCCACCTCCCTTCTCATCCCTTTGTTGCCTAACATGCCTAGGAGTCACTCTCTCCTCCTCACCTCCAACCTCTTTTTCCCTAGAACCGCTAGCCTCAACACCAACAGCTCCTAAGGATCCACCCTTTCCTCTTTGTAGTTGTCGACCTCCCATTACTGCTCTACTACTACTAGCACCAAGATCACCTCTTGTCCATCTAGGTACATCCACTCTCTATCCCTATACCTGCCCTCATCCTTGTACCTGACTTGGTACCTGTTCATGTGTTGGTGCATCCTCCTCAACCTCCTCTATAAGTGGCGCATGCTCTCCCGGATCTGTAAACTAAGGAAAAGGATGTCTCTGAAACCATTCTCTATACTGGGGCAATACCCCCGCGTCTACCACATCCTCTAGGTAATCCCATCTCTGTGGTTGTAAACCCGCTAAATCCTGCATTCTCAGTGCATATGATAGTCTCAGTGCCCATCCTCATCTCTCCTCCTCCCCATATCTAGCATAGGTTGTGAACTCTTGGGATATACTTTGCAGTCTCCCATACTGTCGCATCACCCTAGATACTACAAATCGCTCAATAATAGACACCAATCTACCAATGAGAGGTTGAGTCATAAACATATCCTTCCTTTGTGCCCTCCAATTGTCCCATAGCTCTGGACCCCTATACAGTCTTCATACTAGAGCGATCAAATCATCCAACTGCCTCCTCCAATAATCAGTCTTTCCCAGGTGGGGTTGTGTAACATAACCTCAGTACCGACATACAATAGGCTAGTGGGCCTCTCCAGAATCTTCTACAATAGGTCTGCACATTGGGATATGCTCCCATGCCCATATCTGTAAAACTAAGATACATGTTGCCATGCTCTTCCCCTCCCGATAGACAACCTCATGCATCTCATGATACATATAGACGAGTAAGCATGACCCCCACCCTAATCTCACTGGATGAGTCCACAACCTCTCAAGCATCTTTCCTCAACCACATAGAAATCCTTGTTGTCCTCTAGCAGGCATCACAAAACAACCAATCATGCCAGCCAATATGCAAGCTAGAGGGTACTCTGCACCATACCTGCTCATCAAATCATCCCAAATGATGCCACGATCAAGGATAGTCTCATCATGGAATATCCATCTAAGAGCCAAAATACCCGGTCGTGGAGTAGAATAATAATCTACCTTATCTCCCACAAACGGAATCCTCAATATCCTGTATATATCCTCTAGCGTGATGGTCATCTCTCCAACTAGAAAATAAAAAGTGTTATGCTCAGAATGAAAATGCTCAACTAATGCGGTCAACATATTGTGATTCACATAGATACCTGGCATCTGTAGAAAAAATCCAAATCCACACAACCCTATATGACCTCTCTGTGTGTCTAATAAATCACGCACTAGTCTCATCATCGGCGGATATGTACACTGAAACTGAATCTGCAAAATTGAACAACACAAATCATCAATACGTGGTCAAACTTGCACTGAGAATGTGATAAACATGCTATAGAATCAAAATATACAACATTCAAAATCAAAAATACTTGTTTTTTATACAAGTTTCCACAGACAAGCAGAAACTCGTACAAGCAAAAATTACAAGTTGAACAATTAAACAGTCTCATACGATAGACATATCCTGTCACACGACAAAATGGTATCTGTAGCATAGGAAATAGGAAATCATCACAAACAAGTCAAAACACTAATCATTAGCTCAATTGCAAAAGCTCATTGCAATGATCTATCCTAAACACACTCAATAAAGACATGAAGATAAAACATTCAAAAGTAAATACTATGCAAACCATATGTGGATATGAATGCTTCCTTCATGCGGCTCCATTGTTCTTCTTTCCTCTTCAAATAGTTTGGTTGTGGATCTCACCTACAAGTGTACATACATAATTGAAAGAAAGTAGGTAAGAAAATTGCTCAAAAGTACTCGAAGCGTGATTGATTAGAAATTCGATAATCTGATTAGGGGTCAGGGATCAAGGGATTTGATTGAAGAAATTCATCCAATTTATAGAGAAATTGGAGAAAAAGATCAAATTAGCATGATAATGATTCAAATGGAAATTCAAATCAAGAATAGCAAAATTATGACATGTGTATGACAAATTGCTATGCAAGGATTTATGACAATTTATGACAAATTGCTATGCAAGGATTTACGACAAGATTTTGGAATAGAAATAGACATTTAGGAATTTAAGAGAAATTAGAAAATTAGGTTGGAAATAATGACTTGGAAATTAGGAAATTGATGCAAAATAGGTAAATTAATTAATAATTTCTCATTCATTAATTAATTTACAAAAATAGGAGGAAATTAATTAGCCAATTAAATAAACATTTAATTGTGACAAGAAGACTTAGGATAAATAAATAAATTATTTAACCTAGAGGGAAAATGCCAAACAAGATTAAATGAATAAATCATAAAACCTTGGAAGATGAATTACAAATGCAAGGATGACAATTAGGTCTTGACAAAGGATAATTGATATCGATTCGATCATGATTTTGGATTGATAAATGATTTGATTGATAAACAATTGAAATTGGTTGACAAATTGACCAATATTGATAAAGAGACCAAATTGATATGCGCCAATTGACATGATTGAAGAGGACAAGGATCGATGACAAATCGATTGCAAAATTGACGAGATTGACAAGAGGACAAGGATTGATGACGAATCATGACTGAAAATTGCTATCGACAAGACCTAATTCGAAAGCGAGAAAAATGACGAATGCAAAAGAAGGACTCGATGCTCACAAATGATAAAGACCAAGTGCTCAACATAGAAGAAATGTTAATGCGACGCAAAAACCTAAGATGAGGCAATGCGCAAATGTTAAAGTACGATTCCGCAAGCGTTGACCATTTTTAGGTGTCTACATTTTGCCCCTCTTTGAGACAATGCGATTTTAAGCATTGTTTCAAAGAACAATAATAAAAATGCCCCAGACAATGACAATGACATATGCATGCCCCCTCGAGGAATTGGCCAGAAACATGCAGAAAAGAGGCCAATTGATCGATAAAAATGATAGAACATGATAGGATCAAACGGACTGCCAAGACTGATGGAAGAAATGTTAGTAAGAAGAAATGAGATAGAGGACAGTTAGAGATGAAGGAAAACTTGCTTTTGCAAATGCAAATAAGTAGGTGAGAACCTTTATTTAATGTAGCAAAGCGGATGCAGAGCATCATGGCATTGAAGGCCAGAGCTGGAACGCAACCCTTTTTACAAAAGACAGACACATCACAGACAAACAACAATCACAATAAAAAAGAAAAGGACCATGATCCATCCTGGTCACTCTAAATCACTCAGTGACATCATCAAGCAACATAGGAACATGATCGAAGACAAATCAATAAAAAGATAGGATGCACAAATTCCAATAAATCAAACAAACATCTTGATCTTCATTGTCAAAAGTTGAAAGTGTTGATAGGACGATCATGCTATCTGATTTCAGGGAATGCGGTACCCCGTCTAAGACAGGACACAGTCTGGTTTCGAGTATACCACACCCTGTATAAGACCCATGATAGTAGAGACAAGGACAAACGATTTTCAGGTTGATTGATATGACAATTCGGATCAGTTTGAATGTCTGATTTGATTGAAAAGTTCATCTGTTAATGCGTGATTTCATTAAAGCACAATGTTGGAGGGATGCTCGGTGATTTGTCTTATGCACAAAGGGGATCATTTATTGACAAAATGCTTGTTTTTGGATTTTAATGTTTTGAAATGTTTTTGTGTTCATTTTTTTCAGGACTTTATATGACTTTTAGGATTTTTTTCAGGACATTATTTGATTTTTTTTGGATTTATTTCAGGACCTTTTTTGAATTTTTATGAGATTTTTTCAGGACAATTTTTCAATTTTTATGAGATTTTTTCAGGACATTTTTCAATTTTATTTTTTTGAATTATTTCCGGACATTTTTCAATTTTTAAGAGATTTTTTCAGGACATTTTTCAATTTTTAAGAGATTTTTTCAGGACATTTTTCAATTTTTTTAATTATTTCATGATTTTTGCCCCCAGTGTCTAGCAAGGCAAGGAATATGACAGGTGAATAAATAGGCTTGCTGAAATGTTGGTGGATAGAGGGAAGACAAAGGCCTTTTACTATGGAGACAATACAGATGCAATTTCCAAGGGCTATTGCATGATGGGACAAGAGACAGGATATGACAATGTAAAGCAGTGACATGGCAGAGGGACATGTCAAGAGGTTTTTGAAAAATATGTTTAAATTTTGCATCCTTATGTCAGATCAAGATCAAGGAATGAAAAAGAGTGTATGGATAGTGATAAGATATGGATAGGATAAGAAAGACCAAGAATGGATAAGGGACATGGACTGAGGGTCGAGGTAGGATACAGGATAGGCTAAGGGATAGTGGCAGAAAGTTGCAATAAGCTAGGGAATATGGATGAAAGGTTATAATAAGCAAATGGATAAAGACCAAAAACTATGATAGACTAAAAGCTGCAAACAAGATGCATGATGCTCATGAAGATCATCAGCCTTGTCAAGATCAAAGGTGGAAAGAGGAAATGGACATGAGGGACAATAGGATATGAAGGGTAATGACAGGGGTTTGATAGGATAATGAAGGGCAATAGGATATGAAGGAGGAAACCTGCCCCCAAGTGTGGTGTGCAAGAAGTTCATAGATTACGCATGACACCTGTTTGCCAGGTTTTCATCACGGTACTTGCCCAAGGCGCCTGTTTGCCAGGTTTTCACCAGTGGACGAATTATTTTTGCTTTACTTTTTTTCTTTTGTCTTTTTTTTTTTTCACTTTTTTCACTTTTTTTTGTATTTTGACTTTTTCAATAGAAGATGGACACATGATAGGGGATGGAAGAAGGATTCAAGCGTCTTTTTGTTTGGATAGTAGCCTTGAAAAAAATGGACCATAACCTTTAAAAGCATGCTCAAAGACGTTGGTAGGATAAGGACATGGAAAATGAGATGAAACTAAGGCAAGGATTTATGCAAAGGATGGGATCAAAGGGATCGAAGGATGGAAAATATGCATTGGATAATGGATAGGGTATTGGAAGAATTGGGATTTAGTGGATGGAAATGAAGGCAAGATCAACATTGGCACACACCTTGAGGGGTGATGGATTGATGGAGGAAAAATAGATCTCAGATTGTGAGATTTGGATGGAGGAATAGCTTGGGATTTTGGGACATAAGGGCCCAAAATGGATGAAGAAGGTGATGGAGGAACAAATTTGAGAGGGTTGGATGGAGGATAGCAACTTTGGATGCCAAGTTGGATGTTTCTTTAGGCTTTTGTGCTTCAAGGAGCCGCTTAGGGATCCACATGGTTTTTTATTTTTCATGCTTTTGTGGTTCCTTGGAGTGCATTGCTTGCACAAGGGATTTAGGAACCCATATATATTTTGACTTTGCTTTATTTTTCTCAGTGGGCCTTTGTGGCCTTTTGGATATTTCTTTTTCTTTATAGATCAAATTTTTCTTTGCTTTGACATGTCGATTATATTGGACATGTTGATCCTTGAATACATGTGGATTGCTAGACTTATGACTTTTACGCTTGGCATCCAAATTGCTTGGAGGAGAAAAGGAATGCATGGATGGATATGAATGAAATGGAGTTCTTTTGGATGGATGAAATTTACTCAAGGATGTGTGCCTTTGCTGACCTTGCATAGAGGACGAAGGGATATAAGGACCTAAGATGGATGGAAGGGATGATGGGGAAGGTGTATGTTCTGATTTTGATGGAGGGATATCAACATCTTGAGAGTGAGTTGTGTAGACATGACCCTTAAGATCTTATTTGATATGGAGAGATTCTTGCTTATGGAGATCTACTCCTTTGCCTTTATGAATATCTTGACTTGTAGGAGACTCTTTTCTTTGGGAAGAAGACGCGAGTCCATTATGAGGTGGATATCATATGAGAGAAATAATGAGATCTTGAAGTGGATCAGATTGCACCAAAGTGGAAGAACCCATTGTGCATGTTGAGGGTTCATGAACATCTTGCACTGACACGTTAGAATCATGAGGGGGATTAGGATCATGAGGGGGACTAGGATTGTGTTGTGGACATGGTTCAATGACAGGCTCTTCAAGAGACGGAATGGGAGAAATAATGGGATCATCAAAAGAAATGCGATCTTGGAGTGGATATGCTGGATTAGGACAAGGAGATGGAAGAACAAAAGGATCTTGTGGAGGATCTGAAGGAATAATTTGATCTTGACAAGGAGGAAGATCATTGGAATCCTCTTTACAGGTGCTTTGCTCTTGACTTTCAATCAGATCATCGGAAAGGATGGAAAGGATATCTTGATCTTTCTTAGGAAGTGGAATGTCAATGGGATTTGAAAGGACATTGTGTTCATGAAATGGAATGGGATCGTTTGGGATTGGATGGACTGGGATATCTTGATCTTGCTCGGGGAATGGATTGTCAATAGGACTTTGGATAGGATGGACAAGAATAGGGGAATCATCATGAGTTTCTGGGAATATGGGGTCCTGGTCAACAATTGGATGGGATGATAAGGTTTTAGGATCTTGATCTTGATTTTCTTTAGGACTCATTTCTTCATGCTCTAAATTATCCTCTTGACATGGGGTTGGACTTTGAATATGCATGGGGGATTTTGGCGAGGTATCAATGCTTTGGCACGAAGGGGATGCACTTTGAACATTTGTGATGGATTCTGGCAAGGAATCAATGCTTGAACATGAGGAAGAGGGACTTCGGATGGGGTCCTCTAAGACAGGTAATGGCAATAAAGTGCATGGTGGCATTGGGTCTTGTATTTTTGAAACATGACAAGGATGTGCATCATGAATTGGATTATCTTGGCAATCAATTATGGATAGCTCTTGGATAATTGCATCCTTGGGTGTATTATTTGAGGAGGACAATATGGAAGGTTCTTGTGAAACTTCTAAAGGTGTAGGGATAGATGCCACTAGAGAGTCAATTTGTTTGTGGGGGGATGAGGCATTGCTAGACATAAGTGTATTATCTTGATCTTCCTCAAAGAACTCACTTGGTAGTTTCCTTAAGATCATTGCAATAAAGCCACCTTTCTTTCGAGGTTTTGACATAGTTGTATCTGGAATTTGAACTTGTTTGGCAAGGAGTTGGTTTTGATCTGCTGTCATGTCTTGATATTGGACTTGGTTCAATTGTTCTGACATGTTGGAAACTTGGGTTGGTGTGTGTTGCAACCTTTGTTTTTGAATGTTTGGTTGACATTGATATTCCACCATTGGTTGAACCATTTGTGGACATTGTATAGTTGGTTGGACATATTGTTGAAATTGGACCATTGGTTGCATTGGTTGTATATGTTGAACAATTGGTTGAACCATTGGTTGTATTGGTTGAAAATCTGATTGATAGTAAACACCTTCTTGTTCTTGTTGTGGAGGCACATAATGTTGTTGTTGATGTTGTCTCCTTTCTTGAAATTGTTTCATCGTCTCTATTTGGGAGAGGAGAGTTGGTATGTCTGATCGTTCAAGAAGAGATCTTACATCAATTGGCTCAATCTTTGGATTTCGACCTGGAAATTTTTGAAACATTTTGGACATTTGTGATCTATTCTTCTCAATGTTTTTCACTCTTTGTTCCAATATCTCATTTTCTTGAGCTAGTTTCTCCTCTAGTTTTCATATTTGGAGACTTGTTTCATCATAAAAAGTTTGATCGATATTACCTTGTTGTTGGGTTGGATATAATTGCGATTGCCTTGTCGGTTGATATGTCAAACTTTGTTGCATCATTGGTGCTTGGAACCTTGTTTCAATAGACATGTCACTATGAAAATGGAATTTTTTTGGGATTTTTCAAGGATAATGTATGATATGCAACTAAATGTAAACTAAATAAATGAAGATGCAATCTATGGCAAGAATGCAACCTATGTTTTTGGTTGTTTTTGAAGATTTTGACAAACTTATGAATGCAAATCTAAAGACTCAACCTTGGGAAGTTGAAATGAAGCCAAGACCTCAAAGGACAAAAGGACCGAGTGACAAAAGGACAAATGACAAAGTCTCCCCTATATGCTTGGATACTAAGCTAGGTTTGACGAAATGACATTGATGACAAAAAGACAAAAGTTTGATAAGGTCTAGACTTCTTAACAATGACTAAGGGTTTATTCAAAGATTTGGATTACTCAAGTATGAAAAAACCTAGTTTTGACACTATATGCAAAGGGACAATTACTATGCAAATGACCCTAATATTATATGATAAAGACCTAAGCTTAATGAAGGGACCTAGGGTATGCACATGCAAATGGATGACTTTTATTGATATGCAAAGGAGTATGCCCTAGGTGAAACTTAACCTTGGTACTTGACAATGAACTTTGCAAAATGCAACCTAGGATGAACCTAAATCTAAGTGACATGAATGTTGAGACAAGATTTTGAACAATGTTTGACAACCATGTTTGAAGGTGTTTTGAAGTTTGTTGGATGAAATGCTCTTATGTTTAACCTTGTTTTGAATCAATTTGCCTTGTTTTTGAAATGATATGCAATTCAACTTTTGACAAACAAAGAAGACAAGATATTTCAACTTAGACCCAATACAATCATGCTCATTCACATATTTCTTATGGTAGGCAAGGACATTAGGTACTTGAGAGGTAGACTTGTTATGGGATTCAAGGAGAATACATAGATGCTTGACCCCACGGGCTCCCCTCCACGGCACTCACTTCTCAGGGCAGCCAAGCATCAGTCCCCATGGAAATCTCCCCATGGCAAACTTAGTATCTCTTCCAAGTATCCGAACTTGTCCTTCTCAAGCAACTAGAAGGGTTTTTGGCCTCTAAAACAAGGTGTGTAGTAAGGATTTCTGTTAAGCGTTACTCCTTGATGTCACGCAAGCATGATTGAGACATTAAGCCCATCAAGATACCAAACAAATGTAGTCGCGCAAGCATGATTTAGACCAAGAGGCCCTACTTAGATGTTGATATGAGAAAGAGTTCAAGGGTCATCACTTCCCAAGTAACTGCAATTCCCACGTAACCCTTCCTTCAAAGCTTTCGCTCATCAGGTATTTGTTTATAGTGAGTTAGAATGCCAAGGTATTCTAGTCGTACTCACTTTGGGTCGTTCCCTTCTCACGATTATCACTTGCTTGCAAAAGAAAATGGTCGGGAAGGCAAGCCCTCTGAGGGTGACAAACAATCAAAGACATGAGCGTGGTATTGAAGATCTGGATTTCTGATCACCCTAAAAAGGATGAGAGCATACTCTCCTACTCCAATGTCAAACTCAACAATCAAAGAAAAAACATGTTCATTCCAACCTATTTAGATATCACTAGATGCCTAAAAATTAATTGCAAACACAAGGTTTAGTTGTTTCTCCAAGGCAACTTGCAAAACCCAAGTTAGAAGTTTGAGGTGTTTATTCTTTGACTATCGATTCTGCATAAAACATGTTAGTAGTTTCATTTGTTGTCTTTTCCATGCATATGCCAAGATGTTGCACAGATAATTAGTACCAAAAACCAAAAAGCAGAAAACAGAATGCAAAAACAAACAATTTTCAAGTAAAACACTGCATTTTCACCTCTGTTTCTGGACTTTACACAAGCGCAGAACCCATGACACAAGCGCAGAATGCATGACACAGGCATAGGTTGTCCTTGACATAGGCACAGAATGCATAACATAGGCGCAGGTTGTCTGACACAGGCACAGAAGTCCCCAGAAAGCCCTGCACTACCCTGTTTTTGGGTTTTTGGCCTGCAAATCAACTCAAAAGCACTCAAAAACACAGTTAAGGGGTTAGATGGTTAGTGTTTCACGTCGGGTTCACCAATTAAGGTAGCATAGGAAATAGGAAATCATCACAAACAAGTCAAAACACTAATCATTAGCTCAATTGCAAAAGCTCATTGCAATGATCTATCCTAAACACACTCAATAAAGACATGAAGATAAAACATTCAAAAGTAAATACTATGCAAACCATATGTGGATATGAATGCTTCCTTCATGCAGCTCCATTGTTCTTCTTTCCTCTTCAAATAGTTTGGTTGTGGATCTCACCTACAAGTGCACATACATGATTGAAAGCAAGTAGGTAAGAAAATTGCTCAAAAGTACTCGAAGCGTGATTGATTAGAAATTCGATAATCTGATTAGGGGTTAGGGATCAAGGGATTTGATTGAAGAAATTCATCCAATTTATAGAGAAATTGGAGAAAAAGATCAAATTAGCATGATAATGATTCGAATGGAAATTCAAATCAAGAATAGCAAAATTATGACATGTGTATGACAAATTGCTATGCAAGGATTTATGACAATTTATGACAAATTGCTATGCAAGGATTTACGACAAGATTTTGGAATAGAAATAGACATTTAGGAATTTAAGAGAAATTAGAAAATTAGGTTGGAAATAATGACTTGGAAATTAGGAAATTGATGCAAAATAGGTAAATTAATTAATAATTTCTCATTCATTAATTAATTTACAAAAATAGGAGGAAATTAATTAGCCAATTAAATAAACATTTAATTGTGACAAGAAGACTTAGGATAAATAAATAAATTATTTAACCTAGAGGGAAAATGCCAAACAAGATTAAATGAATAAATCATAAAACCTTGGAAGATGAATTACAAATGCAAGGATGACAATTAGGTCTTGACAAAGGATAATTGATATCGATTCGATCATGATTTTGGATTGATAAATGATTTGATTGATAAACAATTGAAATTGGTTGACAAATTGACCAATATTGATAAAGAGACCAAATTGATATGCGCCAATTGACATGATTGAAGAGGACAAGGATCGATGACAAATCGATCGCAAAATTGACGAGATTGACAAGAGGACAAGGATTGATGATGAATCATGACTGAAAATTGCTATCGATAAGACCTAATTCGAAAGCGAGAAAAATGAGGAATGCAAAAGAAGGACTCGATGCTCACAAATGATAAAGACCAAGTGCTCAACATAGAAGAAATGTTAATGCGACGCAAAAACCTAAGATGAGGCAATGCGCAAATGTTAAAGTACGATTCCGCAAGCGTTGACCATTTTTAGGTGTCTACAGTATCTTATGCACACTCGCGTACGATACTAGGGTAGACACCAGACGACAAACCCTACTTTCCCATATGACAAAATACAAAGCAACAGAAACTTGTACGAGAAACGGTAATGACCCGCACGATAAAATGATAAACATGACTTCAAACGGATTTTAAAATGAAAAAATTCAACAAAATTCAAAAAAAAGGAGAAATGAAAAGGCTAAAGATTGATCACTTACTGCTTGGGCATAGTTCTGCGGTCAATGATGTCATCTCTGGCACTCGAATTGACGCTCTTGAACCAGAATTGTCATATTTCTTCGCAAGAGGTTTTTCAAATTTTTAACTTTGAGAGGTAAAAAATGAATTGACAATGACACATTCAACCCCTTGTATAGCCCAAACCTTAATTTTTAAACTTGCTTTGATGGACATAAAATCTGTACCCTTCACTAAAGCGACTGTCTTGAGTCCATTTTTGAGATTGAAAATGAAATTTGACATCAATTTTCTAGTCAAAATTTCACGATGTTGACCACTTAGCACTTTCATCCTCTAGTCACATTTCTCATCATTTTGCACTCAATTCAACTCTGATCTCAAAATTAATTCTTACATCAATCTTGGTGCTTAAAAAACTATCACCGCTCAATCTCTTAATCTTTTCATAATTGCCTATAATTGTTGTGCCCTCGCTATCTTTCGATTTCACTCGAGAGGGGGCATACTCATTACATCTTTTCAGTCGTTATCATCATCAAAAGTCGAGAAATTTTTCTTCATCTAAAGTCAAGCAAAAATCTTTTCAAACAAAGAAAATCAATTAAACCTTGTTACTAGGGGCATCTTAACTAAATCACGTCATATTAAGTTGAGATTCTTTGATGTCAAATAAAGCAATCTCTATGGAGGGCATATCAATTTTTTGTCCTTACCTGAATCAATCTCCAAATCGGTGTTCAGTTTCATAATATCAAATAAAGTTGGACATGCTCTCTCACTAGTTGATTCTTCTTCAATCAAGTTCAAAATCGGTTGCGTCTCTTGCTCAATCTAGTTCAATCAAGTTCTAGATTGATGCTTGTTTCTTGATCAATCAAGTTCAAGAACGATATCTTGCTTTGCTCGGTCCTAGTTCAATCAAGTTCAGGATCGATATCACTTTAATCAATTTGTTTAGTTTCATCGCTTTAAATCAAGCTGAATATCTCACTCTTCATCGGTTTGTGATCCATCAAGTTCAAAACCAATATCTATTTGACATCAACTATTCTTTGAACCAATGTGTTGCTCGCACATTAATTTAAAGAGGGGCAAATATAACACCCTAAAAATGGTCACCTAAACCATGGGCCCCTAATCTCGACAACATCACCAAGGTCCTAATCAAAAGGCAATTAAATCAACCTTTAGCACCTAATTAATTAATTCTTCAATCATTAATATTACATGGCAAATTAATCACTCAATATTAATTAAATTTTTATTTTAATTAATTAAATCATTTCAAGTAAATCATTTTAATAAATTGTCCTATTTATTTGATTAAATATCCTAGCATATTTAATGTATAAATAAATTTGCCATTTTATCACAAAAAAAGGAATTAATTTAAAGAAAAAGAGGAATTAATTCACAAAAAAAAGGAATTAATTTCAAAAAAAAGAGGAATTAATTTACAAAAAGTAATTAATTTAAAGAAAAAGAGAAATTAATTTACAAAAAGAGATTAATCACAAAAAGAGGAATTAATCTGCAAAGGAAATACTTAAATTGAAAACAAAAGAAAAGCAATTAAATTGAATTAATCATTTTCTCTAAAAATAAAACTCAAAGCTTTTCTTAAGGAAAGAGGTTCAGTTGCATTGAAATAGGCTCTTTCTAAATAAAAATCTTGAACTAATTTCATCTTATGTGCATGGAATCAACTAAATTTTATCTCAAGTGCATAGAATCAACTAAATTTATCTCCAATGCAAACTCAAACTTATAATCTGAATGCATTCAATCAAGCTATAATTGGAATCTATCTCAAGATTAACTTAATATGATTTCTCAATTATTTCAATTAACCTAGATTGTTCTTTTTCTTGAGAAATCTCAACCGCTCATTGTTAATCGATATTGATTGTTGGTCTCTCTTTTGAGTCTATAAATTTAGCCTTCATCTCTCATTCAAAACACCCTGGAGATTTATTGTTATTATGCATTTTTTGCTCTGGAGTCATTGAAGATATTGTGCTTTGAGATTATTGCATCTTAGTTTATCTTTTTGCATACTTAGTTTAATCATTATTGCTTGAATTCATCTAGCTTAATCTTCATTCATCTAGCTTGATATTCATTCATCTAGCTTAATCTTGCATATCTAGCTTAATCATGTATACATTTAGCTTAATCTTGTACTCACATAGATTAAATCCTTCATCTTAGTGTATTCTAGTCACTGGTATTGCTTAGACAAATTTGAGAGCAAGTATATACTCGCAAATTTTAGAAGGCAATAGGTCGATTTGTTATGGTTTTTATATTCATGATTATATTTGTCTAACCATGCATGCAATGACTTAATTGAAGTGTTGTGTCTTACAGCTTGCAGACTTTACCCACTTTTCACACACACACACTTGGGACTTGATATACACCTTCACACCATTCATACCAATTTGCACTGAGGCCCTGCAAACCTCCTTATTGCAATTTGCACTCCAAAGTAAGAATGACCTCACAAGGGGAGCAAATTCACTCATATATAATATAGAATATATAGGTAATGTTGTTTATATATAAAAGAGTAATATTACTAAGATTTATTATGTATAGATAAAATAGGTTTTGAGGACATAATACTAACTATATATATAATTTTTAAGTAATATTACTTTTATATAAATATCATAACTAAATTTATATATAATTATTTTTTCTTTGATTTACTTTATATTTTATTAAAAATTATTCGATTATTAAACAATATCATATATATAGATGAAATAGGCTTTGAGGAGGTCTTGGAATCTTTTACAATCAATGTCAACCTATATTTTTCAAAGCCAAATAATAGTGAAACTATAGCAAAGTTGTTCCACAATCTTCAAAACAACAACAGACTAAACAATACTTTGCCCCCACTTGACAACATGCCCACAAAAAATGTGTGTATATTAAAAACATGACTATGTTGAAGAAGACTTCTCTTCCTTCTTTGAACAATTATCCAAGAAACAACATTTTTTTTATCTTTAGATTAGGGAGAAAGGAGAGGATAATCCTCTATCGTCACCACAAACTACTCCACCATTTGGAAAGAAAAGGAGCATCTATCCAAAGAAGATACAAGTTGCACAATATATAAAGGCACTAAGGGAACAACACCAACACAGTCCCTAAAAGAACTAGGTTCAACAAAAGGAGCAACAAAGGTAGAACCAAATAAAGGTGCTCCAACAAGAGAAGAAGGCATCAACTCAAAACCTACTACACAAGGAACTACCTCATATAAGACACATCACTATCTGAAGGGATCACAAGAGCCCCACTATCCTTAGAAACCAAAAAATCAAAAGCAAATAAGTGTCTGGGATAGGCCTTCCTATAGAACACATTTCTACTACTGATAACAGTGAGATATTTTCAAGTTACAATTGCAAATTTATGTTTCCTAATTCTTTAGTTTGCATTTAGCCTACAGAGAGGTTCTTCCAGTTCCTCTTGATACAAAATATCTATCTAAAGCTTGTTCAAATTGTAATTATTTATTTACTTATTCCAAATATGGTAAGAGAATGAGATTGTAATGTTCTGGGAGTTGGTGCTTTAAGAATTTTTGGGTTGGTGCTCAAATCATTGAATTGTGGTTTTAGAAGAGTTAGTGTTCTTACAAGAAATTTGGTGCTTCCTTGGGGTTGGTTCCCTAAACATCTTTGTAAACATGTTAATTGTGAGGCTGGATTAGGGCAGTAGATCATAGTAGCATTCTCACCGTGGTTTTTTCCCATTTTGGATTTCCATCTAAATCTTGTGCATTGTCTTTATTGTGTGGTTGCATCTCTTTCTAATTTCAGTTTCAATTCCTTTAAAATTTAATTTATTAAGGATCAAAATTTTATGTCTAGTATTGATTCCCCCCCCCCTTAGTAGTAGAATTGTGTTCTATAGGAAGCCCTATCCCAAACACCTATTTGCTTATGATGTTTTGGATTCTAAGGATAGTGAGGCTCTTGGCATCGCTTCAGATAGTGATGTGCCTTCTATGAGCTAGTTCCTTGTGTAGTAGGTTTTGAGTTGATGCCTTCTTCTCTTGTTGGAGCATCTTTATTTTGTCCTACCTTTGTTGCTCCTTTTGTTGAACCTGGTTTTTTACAACTAAGCAACAATAAATACACAAGTTGTTATTCTGGTCATGAAGTCATACTTAATAGTTTATTCATGTCATGAGAGTAAAGTGCTTGGTCCATATACAAATAGAAATAAACGGTGATTTTGTTTTCTTTTTTTAAAAAAGGGAATATCTATTTCGCTTCAAACCTTGGTGCCAATCACTATCGGGAATATCTATTCTACTTCACACTTTGGTGTTGATCATTATCGAAAATTCCAAGTCTGATGACAAAGCAACTTCTTTTGACATCAATAATAACTATGGCTAACACTTCCAACACCAAATAAATGAACCTACAAACTTATGATGAGAGCAAGAACAGTCAAAAACAAGGTATCCAATAGAAAAACATATTTTACAATAGAAGGGAGGACCTTATGATCATTCATCTGGAGGGCTTATCCTAAACCATAAGCGCAATTATCTCAAGAACAACCTAGGAAATGTCATTGTCAACCAAAATATGAGCATAGTTGGTGTGGCTAAAATTAGAAGTAGTGACAACCTTGAAAAATGGCCAATCATATTACCATCATCTAAAGGGCTTATCCTAAACCATAAGCGCAATTATCTCAAGAACAGCTTTGGAAATGTCAATGTCAACCAAAATATGAGCATAGTTAGCGTGACTAAAATTAGAAGTAGTGTCAACCTTGAAAAAATTGCCAATCATTTTACCAATATCTTCAAATAAACACCCCAAAATGGAGAGATAGATAGGAAATATAACCCAAACTAGTACAAAATTGAGTGACTCAAAGAGAGCATTGAAAGAAGCAAAGTAGGTCTTAAGCAAAAAGGAATACATAGCTTCCTTATCCTCATAGATTCCTTATCCTCGACTAATTGAAAGGTTGCAATGAAAAAACCCCTAGTAGAATGATAGAGCTCAATTTTGTCTTCCATTACAGGCCTCCAAGAACCCAACACCCATTAATTTAACTTAGGAAGAGAGGGCCATAATCAATTGAATGTATCGATTAAGTCAATACAAGCAAATGAATAGTATTTCAATCATGTCATATTGTATACAAGGGGATTTGCCTCAATAAAAAGACCTATACCAAGAGAGGCAATTTGAATCGAACAAAACAAGCCATGGATCTCATTGTGACCATCCACGACCACCTTTGCAAGCAAAACTTCAACTAGGATACACAAATAAAAACTAGAACCAGTGTCATCGCAACCAAAGCCCCACAATCACTTGAGGATGAAAACAGTGGCAAGAAAATAATATTTAAATCCAACACTAGGATTCTCGAAACCATTATTTCCCTTCTATTAAACTTGCTCACAAATTTATATGCTTAAGTTATTATTTATATAAAATAATAATAATACTCTCATTTATTTCTTATAGAATGTATGTGGCAATATTTCTCTTCTTTATGTAGCAAATATAGTTTTCTTTATTTTTATTTGAGGAGATTTCTTTACTTTTGTATATAATTTATTTTTAATATCATATCTATTACCATGATTTATTTCATTTATATGTTATTTAAAAGTTAATTTATTATGAAATAATATCATTAAACTAAGAAATAAAATTTTATAATCTCATGACATGAGGCAATTTTATGTCACTGTAGAATGTCCCTAATGTAATAAAGTTAAAACAACTGAAAATGTGAATATTAACAATTTTATATTATTGCACTCTAAATTTTTGCAAGATAGTGTCACAAGATTCCCTCATATTCAACTAGAACATCCTACTTAAATTATCTATATTTATTTTAATGCTCAAAATAAAATTTCAACACCAAGATTCTTATATTGATTTGTGATTATAGTTGAGATTTAACATCCATGATCATTTTCTTTTTGTTTCCAATTAGTAAACATATAATATAATAATAACAAAATGATCACCAAATTATTTGAAATAAACATATTGATCTCATCTCTACTCTATTTAAAAGGGAGAATCTACTCTATTGTGTTTACCATATACACAATGTTCACGAAATCAAAATCTAAGGAGCATTGAAAAATTTGCTTCAAGCATACCTCAAGAGCAATAGAACCACCACACCCATCAAGTATAATGTTTGCCTAAAACTTAAATAGTATTCTCATGTAGACTCATCATGTCAACACTATTGCTTCTCAAGCCATCTTCTAACTAGATTTGTTAAATATTACTCACTTACCTTTATATATTTTACTTACAATATCATATTAAAATGCAACCCTATAATATGCAAAACCTCAAGGAATGTTACAATATTTTCATATTTAAATCTAATTTGATGTATCCGCATTATATGATATTATATGACAAGGTTTCTCCAAAGAAGATATCACATTTGTTATTTCCTTATCACTTTGTGTGATGGGTCATATGAAAGAAGTGCTTAAATTGATCAACCATGCATAATGGAAAGGAGTGTGTAGTTAGAAATGTCATATAGCTCCCATATTTCTTCAATGGAGATCCTCATTCATGTTAACATCAAACTTACTAATTGACTTAACACATTGTTGAAAATAGAAATGCTTTCTTATTTCTAAGAAATTACTTCTTTCAAAGAAAATGTATGTTTATCAAGGAAATTGTCTTATACAAATACCACATATTGTCCCATGGTTTTTTAGGATTAGCTTCTCTTGAAACATTAAACAATATTCAATTTGAAAGGCATGATCAAATTAAACTCTTCTAAGGATTGGTTTCTCCTCAAACATTCAACAATATAACATCTAAAAGGCACAACTAAATTGAACTGTTCACCTTCCTATCAATCTTTTTCCATAATTTTGTCATAGTTCTCAAGAACTTATTTCCTAACAACCAGCCACTAATCAATTATCACAAAATCTTCCATAACTCAAAGTTTTCACCATTAAATTTCTTCATCTATATCCTTGAAGTGCTCACCAATTTTCCTTTGCACACAAGATTCAACAAAGCATAGCTCTCAATCAAGAAACAAATTATTTTTCATGTATGGGTCTCAAAGGACTAGCTAAAATTGGCTCTAACAACAAAAGAAAAAGTAATAATATTAGTAAACCTGTGCAAAAGAAGCAATGCTAGCTAATTCTTAAATATAATAGAAATATAACAATGGCACACTCCTAATAGAAATTGTCATAGAAAACTCTTTTAGATAAAACCCAATTAAAAACAATACTCACTTACTACATTAACTCGAAATTGCCATGTAGCATTACTATACAAGATGTAAAACAATGAAACACAAAATTGTTGGTGTATCCACCCAGGAATCAACAATCTGCACATGATAACCACCTTCACAATGCAAGAGAAGAAATCAACGCTATTTCACCATTAAAAATGATAACTATATTGAGATACAAATAATGTACAAACACCATGTATAATTAATAGTAGAGGTGTTGGTAGGTAGAGATAATTAATATCCAACTACCAAATATTAAATGAACTAAAACATTATTAAATACTAATAACTAATTATGTTGGTTCTCTAAGTAAATCTTAAGCCTATCTAAATGGGAAAACCACATTTACTGCAACACTCCCCTTAAGTGCAACTTAGGGAGAAGATTATTATGCAATATGAAAGCAAGATGCAATATGGGTCACAACGACAAAACCATTGTAGGTACTCATGTACAATGCAAATGCAATTCAATGAAATCTCTCTCAAACTAGACAAAAGGAGAATTTAACCCTATAGGACAAAAACAACTTTCCTAAAAAGAGAAAAGAAACAAACAAAATGTTGCATGGAGGAATCACTAATACCCCCTGAGGACTGCATATATCGCATATATACAACCAATGATCCCCCATAGAAAGGAAAAAGAGAGACATGATATCCCCCCATAATGAAGAAACACCAATGTCAATGAAGTATGCCTGGAAACAAAAGATGATCCAATGTCAACAAACAACACATCTCCTCTTAGGAAGAAACAAGTCCACCGAATGATGAAGAAGCCACTCCATGCCCAATTGAAAGGACGAAGGAAGTCTACAAATAGAAGTCTCTAAAAACTAAGTAGGAGTCTCCAAGCTTGAATAAGCCGACACATAATCATGATCAAAAGCAACCAAGAAATGTGACAAATCAAGTGAAGGAAAAAACTCGTCAATGTCATTCTCCAAATACAATGAAGATGTATCAACAGTCGTGTTGAAACTATCATGAAAGAGGAGAGAAATCCCCTCAAGTATGTCTCCCAAATCTACAAGGTGAGACTCCACAAACAAGCCAGCTATACCTACCAAATACTCATCCCATAAAGCAAGATCTAAGAACCATGATAAACCTACTAATGAGTAGAACTTAAATCTGAAGAGGCAAGAGGTCAAGGAGGAAGCTCAACACTAGGCTCAATAACACAGGGGTTCAAATGACCAAACTTCTACCCACAAGCAATATTCACCCTTGATGGAAGGGTGTGAATATCAACCAATGAAACATCGTCATCGTGAGAAAAAAGAGAAAAGGAATATCATCAATATGCATGATCCACCACCCCTATAGCAATGATATCTCAATCTTCATATCTCTTATGTATATATAATCAGGTGTGAATTTAATTATCTTATCTTGTGCACCATGAGTAATTTAATAAACTGAAAATAGATTAGTGGTTAAGGAGGGTACATAAAGAACATCATTAAAAGATCCCTCACCCATATCAATAGAACCTTTCCCATAAATCTTCATGAATGTATTATTAACCATCAAAATGTTAAGTGAATTGCAAGGCTCAAAGTAAGACAACGTATCCACAAAAGATGTCATATGATGAGATGTACCTAAATCAAGAAGCCTTCTCCCATTTTCAAGAATAGTGAAGGCCAAGAGTGTTGTACCTTTCATTCCATTTACAAATCCTTTGTTCCTTGACTATGTTTATGTAGATGTTGTCAATTGAGAAGTTGGAGAAGGAGACACCTATGAGGACAACGAGATGTTCTTATGAAGGTGTATAAGTTCATCAATCTTCTTAGGATAAGACATATGCCCATCATGTCCTGAACTCTTACAATAAGCACATGCATCTTCTTCTTTTGTGATGATTCCCCTTTAGAAGAGGTATTGGACTCGGGAGTAGGTTGTGAAGGATAATCCTTAACTCTCTCACATTAGACTTAAAATCCTTATTTTGTGTCTTGTCCTTGCAACTTGAATCCTTTGGATGTGGATCTTTTGCAAGAACTACTTGAGACATTGGAGGTGTCAATGTGCACATTTGTGCCTAATTTTCTTGTTCCCTTGTGATTTGAGTTGCAAAACCATGAAGAGAAGGCATTTTGTGTGCACTACCTAGAGAATCCATAGTAGCATAAAATGTGGAAACAAATAGTAAATAATTAGGACCTAGTTTAGAAAGAAAAAACAGAATCAACTATTCATCCTCTTTTGTAACCTCGCATTCTATCAACTACAATCTAAGAGAATTAAGCTTTGTGAAGAAGTACTGGATATTATCAAAATGTCTAGGATCAAGACTCATTAGTTCATTCTTCACTCAAAATTTTCTCATCTCATCTGGCTTACCAAAGACACTCTCTAGTATAGTCCAAATATCATTGGGATGTGCACAAGATAGCACAGGATATCAAAGATAACAAGAAATGGACATGATTAAAGTACCAAGAACTTCATCTCTTCTATCAAACCATTTTCTCTTTTCTATAGCTTCTATGGGTTTAGGATCATGGCCTAATGTGATTCTATTCAATTGTTATTTGACAACAAAATCTCCATGTTGAAATTCCATTTATGATAATTATTATAGAACTAGAGGTTCTACTTTGAGCAAATTCGTGATAAATAAGAGAATGCACCAAAATATCCTTCACAATATAATCAATCAACTCCTTTGTTCACAAGAAATTGAGCAAAAAAATATCTGAATAGACAAATATTTGAAAAATACCCAAGCCACTACGAAGCTGATGAAAAGAGCTTTCAATCGATATCTAGTTTGCAAAATGTGGCCTTTGTTTGCAAAAGTTGTGCAAAAATAAAAAATGGCCTATATTGGGCACTTTTGAAACACCAAGGGGCTTAACTAGAAATGTGTGGTTCCTCCATGTGACCACAACTAAAGTCAAGGACAAAAAATAAGCACTTTAGGGCTTAAATATTTGTTGTGGTATGATTATTTTTGAGGTGGCATGATTATGTGGCAAGTGGGTTGTGTCACAAAGTACCGCAAGGGTTTAAATATTTGTGGTGACATGATTAAAAAAAATACACTTAAAGGCTTAAATATTAGTGGTGGCATAATTTAAAAAAATACACTTAAAGGCTTAAATATTAGGGGTGGCATGATTATGTGGTTGGTGGCTTGAGTCAAGCAAAGTACCTCCCACAGTGAACATCAACTCACAACTTGCATAAAGAACAACTTGGTATATAACGAACAAGAATCAAAGCTATGCAAGCAATGTGGGATAAAAATCCCTAGCAAATGTTGAAACATGAAACGCAATGGGCCTACAAATAAATTTCACAAAGATATGAGAAACCCTAGTGCCTCAAAAATTGTGCAGAAGACTTGAATATGATGAAGTCCGCTCCTTGATCAAGAGAAATGGCCAATGAGGAGGAACCTTCAAAAAATTTCAAGCCTATGTATAGATGAAGAATATGGATGGCAAAACTGGAGTTGATTCACAAGGAGAACCTCCCATGAGCATTACCAATAACCCAGCCAAAAGTAAATCTAATCAAAGGAAAATGAAGTGAAAACCTAGTGAGAATATAGCCAACTACAGATCTTCAACTTGTGAACCTACATACTAGCAATTTCATTGTCCACTCATTCAACCAAACAATTTTGGAAAACCTCCCACGAGCATTACCAATAGCCCAGCCAAAAGAAAATCTGATCAAAGGAAAATGAAGTGAAAACCTAAGAAAATCTGATCAATAGAAAATGAAGTGAAAACCTAGTGAGAAGAGTTAACCCACATGCTAGCAATTTCATTGTCCACTCATGCAACCAAACAATTTCTTACTCAAGTTGACTAAGAACATAAATTCGCAATAGCATGATTATATGACAGGTGGTTCATGTCACACAAAAGATCTCAGGCAGTCACAAATCACAATGAGCACGAACTCACATGATGTATATAAGGAGCGAAAATCCAAGCTATGCATGCAATATGGGATTAAATCCCAAGCAAATGCTGAAACAAGAAATGCAATGAGCCCACCAAGAAATTTTCACACAGATATGAGAAACCCTAACACCTCAACAATTGCGCCGAAGACTTTAGAATATGATTAAGTCCACTCCTTGATCGAGATAAATTGGCCAATGAGGAGAAAGATTCAAAACTTTCAAGCCTGTGTATAGATGAGGAATACAAATGCCAGAACTGTAGTCGATTCACAAGAAGAACCTCCCAGGAGCATTACCAATAGTCGAGCCAAAAGAAAAATTGATCAAAGGAAAATGAAGTTGGAACTTGGTGAGAATATGGCCAACTGTACATCAACTTGCAAGCTTGAGCACTGGTAATTTCACTATCCACCCACACAACCAAACAATTTCCGACTTGAGAAAAGAATGCGATAGATAAAACATGCCTGCAACAAAAAAAAGTGAATCATAAACATCCAATAATCTTAGTGCCAAGACAAATGTTTTGTCTTTATGCACCCTTCCATGCAAGTCGTAGGTAAGAAATTGAGAGAAATTTGTAAATCGATCCACTAAAAACTTTCTTCAAGTCCAGGATGATAAGGACTATCAAGAGCAGCTTTGTGATCAGTATGGACTACACCTTACTCAAAGAATTTGATAGGTTACATCGGTGCCAACAAAAAACCACCCACCAAGCAATAAAAAATGCAAACTTCCCCAAATAATGAATCCTTGGATACGAGATAGAATTGCAAACCGCCAAAAAAAAGTGAACAAATAAGTGGAAACTCTCAAATACGAACAAATCAAATAAAATCGTTGCAAACAGAAATTGTCGATCACAGAGATATAATGTAGCTTCGTGCACCAAATGAAATGGCACAAACAAAGCTTAAATATCAAATAGGAAGAACTCGCGATGAAAACTCCCAGCATGAAAGAGGATGCAAATGGCCTGCTCTGATACCATTTTGGTGTAACCACCTGCAAATGATAACCACCTTCACAATGCAAGAGATGCAATCAATGTTATTTCACTAATGCAAATGATAACTATATTGAGATGCAAATAATGTACAAACACTCTTTATATATAGTAGAGGTGTTGGTAGGTAGCAATAACTGATATCCATCTACCAGATATCAAATGTACTAAAACTCTATTAAATACTAATAACTAATTATGTTGGTAGTCAAAGTAAAACTTAAGCCTACGTAAATAGGATACCTACATTTACTCGACCCCCCCCCCCCTCCCCTTAAGTGAACACCAACTCACAATTTGCATAAAGAACAACTTGGTATATAACGAACAAGAATCAAAGCTATGCAAGCAATGTGGGATAAAAAGCCCTAGCAAATGTTGAAACATGAAACGCAATGGGCCTACCAAATAAATTTCACAAAGATATGAGAAACCCTAGTGCCTCAAAAATTATGCAGAAGACTTGAATATGATGAAGTCCGCTCCTTGATCAAAAGAAATGGCCAATGAGGAGGAACCTTCAAAAAATTTCAAGCCTATGTATAGATGAAGAATATGGATGGAAAAACTGGAGTTGATTCACACGGAGAACCTCCCATGAGCATTACCAATAACCCAGCCAAAAGTAAATCTAATCAAAGGAAAATGAAGTGAAAACCCAAACAATTTTGGAAAACCTCCCACGAGCATTACCAATAGCCCAGCCAAAAGAAAATCTGATCAAAGGAAAATGAAGTGAAAACCTAAGAAAATCTGATCAATAGAAAATGAAGTGAAAACCTAGTGAGAATAGAGTTAACCCACACGCTGGCAATTTCATTGTCCACTCATGCAACCAAAAAATTTCTTACTCAAGTTGACTAAGAACATAAATTCGCAATGGCATGATTATATGACAGGTGGTGCGTGTCACACAAAAGATCTCAAGAAGTCACAAATCACAATGAGCACGAACTCACATGATGTATATAAGGAGCAAAAATCCAAGCTATGCACATAAATATGGGATTAAATCCCAAGCAAATGCTGAAACAAGAAATGCAATGAGCCCACCAAGAAATTTTCACACAGATATGAGAAACCCTAACACCTCAAAAATTGCGTTGAAGACTTTAGAATATGATTAAGTCCACTCCTTGATCGAGATAAATTGGCCAATGAGGAGAAAGCTTCAAAACTTTCAAGCCTGTGTATAGATGAGGAATACAAATGCCAGAACTATAGTCGATTCACAAGAAGAACCTCCCAGGAGCATTACCAATAGTCGAGCCAAAAGAAAAATTGATCAAAGGAAAATGAAGTTGGAACTTGGTGAGAATATGGCCAGCTGTACATCAACTTGCAAGCTTGAGCACTAGTAATTTCACTATCCACCCACACAACCAAACAATTTCCGACTTGAGAAAAGAATGCGACAGATAAAACATGCCTGCAACAAAAAAAAAGTGAATCATAAACCAATAATCTTAGTGCCAAGACAAATGTTTTGTCTTTATACACCCTTCCATGCAAGTCATAGGTAAGAAATCGAGAGAAATTTGTAAATCGATCCACTAAAAACTTTCTTCAAGTCCAGGATGATAAGGACTATCAAGCGTAGCTTTGTGATCAGTATGGACTACACCTTACTAAAAAAATTTGATAGGTTACATCGGTGCCAATAAAAAATCGCCCACCAAGCAATAAAAAATGCAAACTTCCCCAAATAATGAATCCTTGGATACGAGATAGAATTGCAAACCGCCAAAAAAAAGTGAACAAATAAGTGGAAACTCTCGAATACGAACAAATCAAATAAAATCATTGCAAACAGAAATTGTCGATCACAAAGATATAATGTAGCTTCGTGCACCAAATGAAATGGCACAAACAAAGCTTAAATATCAAATAGGAAGAACTCGCGATGAAAACTCCCAACATGAAAGAGGACACAAATGGCCTGCTCTGATACCATTTTGGTGTAACCACCTACAAATGATAACCACCTTCACAATGCAAGAGATGAAATCAATGTTATTTCACTAATGCAAATGATAACTATATTGAGATGCAAATAATGTACAAACACCCTTTATATATAGTAGAGGTATTGGTAGGTAGTAATAACTGATATCCATCTACCAAATATCAAATGTACTAAAACTCTATTAAATACTAATAACTAATTATGTTGGTAGTCAAAGTAAAACTTAAGCCTACGTATATAGGAAACCCACATTTACTCGACCCCCCCCCCCCCCGTTCTCCCCTTAAGTGCAACATAGAGAGAAGATTATTATGCAATATGAAAGCAAAATGCAATATAGGTCTCGACTACAAAACCATATTATGTACCTGTATACGGTGAAAAGGGATACAACAATGACAATATTGAAAGACTAAATGAATTCAACCACAAAACCCTAGTCTAACAACAAAAAAGATCCACCATAACATATGAAGATTACCTAAGACAATGCAAATCAAATGAAATCACAAAGATTATACCATCACATGTCCAATAGGGTTTGTATCTCCATTTTTCCTATCTCCATTGATCTTGCTTGATATATTTGCTCTCAGATTTTATGTGTGCACAAGAGCTCAACAAAGAACGGAAATGTGGTTGCAAGTAGGCTTGATTGAATATGCAAGTTCGAAAGCGTAGTGTAGTTGAATAATCGTCGGGGATTTGATAATGAAGGAAGCATCTTCTTATATAGAAGACACTATAAGAAATGGAGGGATAAGATTGAGAGGTGTAAAAGATAAATGGTCGGCTATGATTAGAGGGTAGGTAAAGGAAATAAGAAAATAATAAGAGGGTGGGTAGTGTATGAATTAAAAGATGAATGACATGTGTCATGGGTAGAAAAGGCTAATGAATTAATTAAATAAATAAAGATTTATTTAATTAATAGAAGAAGTGGGATCAATTAAATAAATAAAAGTATTTATTTAATTTAAGAAAAAGATAATTTAAATAAATAAAAGTATTTATTTAAATGAGAAATAAGGCTAGAAGATGATAAATGAATTAATTAAATAAATAAAGATTTATTTAATTAATAGAAGAATTAAGCTTAAAGTAATTAAATAAATAAAATATTTATTTAATTAGACATGACAATTTTAGGTGTCTACATTTTGCCCCTCTTTGAGACAATGCAGTTTGTCGTGTTCTTTCAAAGAAGAAAATATGGACTGATACAAAGTTGCCCCAAGATGGGAATGACATGCCCCCTCGAGAGATTGGATGAAAATGTCTTAAAAGATCGCAAACAATCTCTCGATAAGAAAAAAAAATTAGAATGGACTGACCGGATAAGATAAAGTGACAGAGTCACGGGATAATGAAGACTGACTCGGGAAACGAGGGCTAGGGCTAGGGCTAGGGTAGTCTATATGATAGACCACGAGGGGAAAACATCCTCATTGTCATTCACACATCCAAGAGATCGGAGTGCAAAGCGAAATAGAGCAGCAGCAGTCAGCAGCGATAGCTTTGGTTCACAGATTCGATCACGTTCGTCGATTTCAGAGGCCAGCAGAGGCAAGAGAGCCGATAAGTACCACAAAACCTCCTTGTACTTTATCGCATTAATTGTTGTCATTAATGCATGTTAGGTAGTACAATAAATGCGCGTTTAGGAAATGTCAAAAAATGTCAAAAACGTCGAGGCGCGTCTGTGTTGGTGTCAGGCGCATCTGGGTTGGCTAGGCGCGTCTGCGTTGGTGCCAGGCGCGTCTGTGCCAAATGCGAGCGCGTATGCGTTGTGCAGGCATGTTTATGTTATGTGGGCACGTATGTGCAGAGCAGAGGCACGTCTATGTATTTTAGGCGCGTTTGTGAAAATCAAGCATGTTTATGCAATCTGTAAGCGCGTTTATGTCATGAAGGCACGTTTGTGTTTTCAAGGCTAAATCGGCAGTTTTGTGATGAACATACGCTGTCGATTGGATAAGCTACTGAGAGGATACACTCAAGTAGGTCCTCTAGGGAAGACTAGGATAGCAGATAGGGCTAGGATTGACAATTCTGTGATAGAACATACGTTGTCAATTAGGAAACTACACAAGAGGATACACTCAAGTATAGCCCTAGGATAGGATAGATCGAGGCACTTTGTGATGAACAGTGAGTACCAAGACATAGTACTTTATGATGAACAAGGAATACCAATAGGAGCAGCACTTTGTGATGAACAGTGAGTGCAAATATGAGCAGCACTTTGTGATGAACAGTGAGTGCAAATATGAGCAGCACTTTGTGATGAACAGTGAGTGCTAAAACATAGTACTTTATGATGAACAATGAGTACCACTAGGATAAATAGCAACACTTTGTGATGAACAGTGAGTGTCACTAGGATAGAAGCAACACTTTGTGATGAATAGTGAGTGTCACTAGGATAGAAGCAACAATTTGTGATGAACAGTGAGTGTCACTAGGATAGAGTATCATAAGCACTAGGATAATAAGCAACATTTTGTGATTAACAGTGAATGCCACTTCAACTGACACAGTTTATTTGCTTGACTACAGGAGTACTTACCTATGTTGGAGTCACGGGAGAGATTCCCATCGACTCAGAGGTTACGACCAGAGTTGACATTCGAGGACAGGACTGCCATTGAGATTATGGGTCTGTGATTTATTATGTATGTGCCTGATTTTCGGGCGAACATGAGTTTGTTGACTGCATTGGCCGAGAGATGACATTCAGAGACATGCACTTTTCATTTGCCTATGGGTGAGATGACAGTCACCTTAGAGGATATATACAGGATAATGCGGATACCGATCGATGGGGCGTTGATTCCCTATGATCGAGATGGAGACAGGGAGGCCCTGAGACGAGTGTTCCAGGATCCGGGACTGGAGATGAGGGCGGGACATGTAGCATGGGACACTATGACAGAGACAAGACTGGCGTTACCAACAGTGCTGGGAGGAGTGATCAATGGGTTCCTGTGTCCAGATCGGGCGACATGAGGGTTGGCTGTGGGCTGGGGGAGCACCTTGGAGACACTGGTTACACAACATACCAGATATGCTTGGGGACCGTGCGTGCTGGCACACTTATACTATGAGTTGCATCAGTTTGTTTACCATGGATTTGTAGGATTGGGCTGCAGAGTTACATTGCTACAGTTGTGAGCATATGAGCACCTGCCAGTTACCCAATCGATACATTTCAGGGGCAGGGGTCATGGACGCAGCTTTGTTCACTTGTACGATATGATTACATCATAGCCACGGATTGGCAAGTTGGAGCATTGGCGTCGAGTCCTGGATGAGATCGACACTGTGATATGGAGGTCGTACCGAGAGTGCGAACAGTGGGAGGATGATGCAGTGGAGCTACCCTATACCTTCAGGAGCAGATATTTGATTGGGCGGACACCCTATGTATTGGAGAGGCAGTTGGTAGACCAGGTATGCAGGCAGTTCGACAGGATTCAGCAGATGCCCTGGAGTTCATGTATGTATGCGCGGACAGTGCGGGACCAGGCACACTTTGGGCCACTGTTGTCGTATGATCAGGTCGTGATGCAGCTGGTAAAGATGACTCCCTTGCCATGGGATATGTGGTCGGAAATTGAGGATGCAGGTATGGATGCAGAGTATACTGCATATTAGGCTGAGCATCCATTCCCACGCCTGACAGATCCAGGAGAGCTGATTAATGGGGATGGCGGCGGGAATGACGATGATGATGGAGATGGTGGGGGTAGAGGTCGATGGAGGGGGCGGGGTGCAGTAGGAGATAGGAGAGTGCCTCCACGAAGGGAGGGTGGAGAGGAGAGATAGGATCGGGTGGTGAGGGGCCGAGGTGGATTGCCAGTACAGGTGCCAATAGCACAGGGTCCTAGACAGGTGCAGGGATAGAGGCAGGTACAGGTATAGAGACAGCCACCAATACAAGAGGAGCCACAGGCAGAGGGGGCTGAGGAGGAGAAGGATGAGCTACTAGAGCTGAGGGAGATCTGCCAGGGACGGGCAAATGAGATCCAGGAGCTAGAGAGGGAGAGGGACCGACTCAGGAGGCAGCTCAGGGACACTGAGCAAGAGAGAGATCAAGCCATCCAGTGTTACACTAAGTCTGAGACAGCACTGAGGGTCGGGAGGCAAGCGGCAGATGACACAGGGGCTGGATATGCCTATGTTTTGTGGGCAGGGGGGGAGATCAGTTATTCACGGGATCTATATTATGGGGCAATGCCACCCGATCAGCGGGCTAGGAGCTTTCGGAGACCATCGCGGACTACGAAGACCACTGGAGGGAGTCAGAGGAGACAGGCATCCAGCGGTGGGTTTATGGGTCCTCCACCACCACCAGATAGAGGGGGCAGGAGAGATGATCCTGGGGCAGGTCCTTCCAGGGCTCAGATTCTGTCGAGGCCAGGTGGCTCCGAGGGAGGGAGTTCATCATAGCCTTAGAAGGCTCCCTATGTATCAGTTTTGTACTATGATGTATTATGATGTAGACACCTTCAGGTGATTGTAGCCATATGATTTTGACATCATTGTATCATGACACTTATGATTATATATATGGGATGATTCATCTTTGTAGCAGCTATATGCATGCGTACCTATGTGATGAGATGTTTCATGATGTATGTTTCTATGTGATGCTTATGTTTATGTTTTATGATGATGATGATTATATGGATGCAAATATGTATATGAGAAAATGCAATATTTTTGTTCTTTTATGTTTTTATATGTTATGCATATGTGAATGTGAATGTATGAAATGCAGATGGATATGACGATACAAATAACTATTTATATGATGAAAATGTAAAATGTGCTAATATGTGTTGTGTGCAGGATGTGATGCAATTGTGATACCTATATGTATGTATGAAATGCTTAATATGTGGTAATGTAGGTGCAACTACATGAAATGCAAATGTTTTTGGCGTGTCATTATACTCATTCATGTGATAGCAGGCTACACGAACTCAAGAAGGACGATGGAGGTCAATCAAGAAAGGGGGATGAAAGATAGAAGATATGAAAGTGAAAGAGCTTCTTGTGCGTTATCATCATTGAGCTTTATTATGGCAAGTAGGTTATGACAATCGAGGCATATGTTTGACCTAGAAAGTCATTGTACCCATTTGCATGGAGATAAGACAGTCACAAACAAGGAATGCCCTAGTTCATACTAGACTCACAGTGTCCTCATATCCTTGGACAAGTCATAGCATAACTAAGAAACAATAAATAGAAAGCAAAAGAAAAATAGGTGACGATACCCCATCTTTGCATTTCTAGTCAAAGACATCCTAGAGATAAAAATCTCTAATCAGAGACATCCTGGAAAAGCTAAAAGTCATGTCACCAAAAAGATAAAATCAAAAGAAAACCAAGACTCGACACCAACATCCACTGTAGTCCTCAAGTTTAGTGTCTCTTGTCACTTGTATAAGTCTATTTGATTGTGGTCACAATGTTTACTTTCACAAAAAGGATAGATAGCACTGAACCATAATGTTGTCTGAGTCTGTTGAAAGATTTGATTTGTTGAAGCCCATTGTTGTTGTTGTGTCTCCTCTGAAACTGTCTGAATCCATGAAACTGATACTTTATTGCGAAGAAGACAAAACTTTATTACGGATTGGCGATGCAGATGTTTCTTTATTGTGGATTGTGCGCGGATAGACTGAAGGAAAGTGGAAGAGACTATACTCCTCGAAATAGGCGATGCTCTTAGTTCCACGCCCATCACTAGACATAGGATTTGTCTTAGCCACAGATAGGAGCTGATTTATTATGGATGGGAAGGGATGAAAATGAATGTTTATTATGAATGGCTAACCAATCTTAGGTAGATCAATAACAAGCCATGATGGGAGTGGATAAGTTTATTATGAATGGATAGGCTATGAATGTGTGCAAAGTGAAGGATGAAATGGAATCCTGAAGGAGGGAGGAGCAATGTCTCTACGCATGGCGCTGGTGACCCAGTTTTCACCATGGTACTTTCCCAGGGCGCCACCGAAGTGGTTTTCACCATTGGACGAAATGTTTTTCTATTTTGTTTTTTGTTTTTTTTTGAATTTTTTTTTTTTTTTTGTATTTTTGAATTAGGATACTCGGAAGAGCTATGTGTAAAACCTACGAAGGTGCATGTTGTTGATAGGATCCTCCAAAGGTTCACCCTTTGTGGTTGAGAGTTGATATGCACCGGATCCATAAACTACTGTGATGATGTAAGGACCAAGCCAGTTTGGTTCGAATTTGCCCTTCTTCTCTCTGTCTTGTTGATTTTTAGGATTTTCTCTGAGAATTAAGTTACCTACCTCAAATGTGCGAGGCTTCACTTTATGATTGTAGATGCATTGTTCCTTGACTGAATGATGTGTATCTCGAGTGACTATCTTCCTTGATGAAGAAACTGAGATAGAATTACTAGCATGTGGACCACATAGGCCCATATGCATGTCACCTAAAGAAGTTTGGGCATCCCTGATAACAAAGTCCCTTGAGGAAGCTCCCTTAAAGGTCCATGATGTATCACCAGAAAGGAAAGGATGTGCGGAACAAGTGGATGAGTGATGAAGGATTATGATTGCGAAAAGAAGTGAAAGTAGGATAGCATGATGGAGACTTAGGATCAACAAGTATGATTTATGACTTGAAATTTTAGAACTTTTGCCCCCAATTATTTTGATATTAGGGGAGATCAACTCTTGTTCTTTTTTCTTCATATGATTTTTATCCTTGACTTTGATTTTTGCAGAGTCCAATAGCTTTTGATTTTGATTTGGACTAAAGGACTTTTCTTTATTATTGACTTTTAGATTTTTCTTTTCAAAGCTTGATTTTTTATCCCCAATGAGTAAGGGCTTTTGTGATTCTTGTTGATCCAAGTCTGGAAGAGGACTGGAAATGGAATGAGTGGATGAAATGGTAAAGCTATGTGATTTTTCAAGAGGGCTAGCGATATACTCAATAGATTCTTTGTTGGAACCACTCTTAGGACTATTGATATCAAGAGATGCTTGCACCACTAGAGGAGATTTGCATTCAAACTTAGTAGCCACAACACTAGGTGCTTCGTACCCAATTCCTTGGCATTGCAAATTGTTTATAGATTGTTCCTCTCGACTGAATACCTTAGGAGATAGTGGGAGTCGATCAACATGAAAGATATACTCACCACACCCCAGGTCTTTAATCTTGAATTTTTCTTTGAGCTCTGTTTGTTTTGATGTAGAAGCTTTCAAGGATTTTGGATCCACATATGTCGATGAAGGAATAGCCTCTCGATTAGCTGGAATTGTTATTTCTGATCTAGGTCGCAGATTGTAGCAATATATGAATGGATTTGGGTCAGCTTTGATAGTCACTTCAACTCCATTGTGTGGAAACTTGATGCAACAATGATATGTAGATGGGACTGCGCTCATTTCATGAATCCATGGGCGTCCTAGCAATATGTTGTATGTGAGATCAAGGTCTAGGACTTGACAAACCACATCCTTTGTAACTGGCCCAACTCTGAGAGGCAAGGTGACTGTGCCTTTGGATGAACGTTCTTCATCATCATATGCTTTGATGGTAATTTTGTTTGTAGAATTCACAACTTTATCAGAATATCCCAATTGTTTAATAGTGCTCAATGTACAAATGTTTAGATCTGCTCCTCCATCTATCAGGACTCGTTTTATTCGATGTTTGTGTATGAAGGCTTCAATGTGTAACGGTGCATTATGTAGCTAACTTACGGAGGCGTCGTCGGCTTCTATGAATGTAACGGAGTGTGGAATGGAAAGGTATCCCACCATAGCTTGAAACTGGTCCACGTTCAGATCAGTAGGGACAGAAGTGTCTCTCAAAATTTTGTCAAGAATGGCTTTATGTGTGGGGGATATGTGTAAGAGCTCAAGGATTGAGATAAGTGCAGGTGTCTTCCCTAACTGTTCTACAAGGTCATACTCAGGCTTGCTTGATGACGAGTTGTGACGTTACATTCAGAGGTAGGTTCAGAAGAAGATCCAATGCCTTTTAGGACAATCTTGGGTCTTTGGGTAGAAGTCTCAAGCGTTTTGTCCTTAATGATAATGGTAGAGACATAATTGTCCATCGAGATGTGATTGATAGTTGAATCATAGTTATAAGATGCTCTGGTATAGTTGGTCTAGTCATTTGTGGCTTTAGATTTTCCCTTGTCATGCTTTGGGAATGGTTCCTTAAACATCTCATGTTCTTGATTGGATGAGTGTCCTTCAATCTCAATGTCACCTCTATCAATGGGATCTTGTATGATGTTCTTCAGTCGATGACAATTTCCTATTTTATGGCCTTTGCTTTTGTGAAATTCACAATACTCATCATCATTCCACCAATTTGGTTTGACCTTTGGCTCATATGGAGGAAAATATGGAATAGTGATTACTTTGTTTGCCACTAGTTTCTTGAAAACTGACTCAAGTGGTTCTCCCAATGGAGTGTACTTCCTTCGTGATTTGGAAGTTGTTTGAGTATTTACTTGATTGTTTGTAGAGCTTGATCCAGAAAAAATGATTTTGGGTCGTACTATATTGGCATCAACAACACCATCATTGACTGTGTTCTTGTTTTTATTCCAAAATCTTGGCTTGTCTTTTCTTTTAAAGTCCTCTTTGTTTTCTTTGAATATTTTGATGACTCCTTGCTCAATTAGGACCTTTTTTGTCGCTAATCCTTTTTCTATGACGTCCTTGAAGGTGGACAAACAAGCTTTTCTTAAGTCATAACCAATGTCTTTGTTAACATTTTGGGTGCACATCTCTACCATTTGTTTTTGTGGAATTTCACAAGAACATCTGCTGGATAAATTCCTCCATCTTTGTAAAAATGATAAAAGAGACTCCATTTTTTTGCTTGGTGTTGTACAAAGTAGTGACTGATATGTCTGTCTCTATGTTGTATGAAAAATGTTGTATAAATGCCTTTGCTAAGTCACCCCATGACTTAATTCCAGGTGGGAGTTAGGAGAACCATTCCATAGCTTGATCACCTAAGCTCTGTGGGAATAATCTCATCAAATATGTCTCTTCTGCTGCTACCTCAATGCAAGCTATGAAAAATTGTCTCATATGTGCCTTAGGATCTCCTTTGCCTCTATACTTATCAAACTTAGGTGTCACAAAGTGTGTAGGAAATGGAGGCATTGGAATGCTTTTGTCAAATGGATAGGGACATATGTCTCTCATTGTGGAAGTTGGCTTCGATGTATTTATATCCTCCATTTTCTTTTGCAAGTCCTCGATTTGTTGTTCCAAATTATTCCTAGGTGGAGACCGACTTCTTGGACCATACCCCATGCCTGAACCACCAGGTGGAGGAGGAGCATGGTGCATATATGGATGATATTGATCATACACATGTTCATATGGAGGAGGTCTATAATGATGCTACGTATATCGACCACTTGGTATAGAGTCATGTTGAGGAACAACATATCTGCTTTGTCCATGTATACCATACTCTATAGGAATGTCATGAGTTTGTTCTAGTGTGTTGCCCCCAAATTTAACGCGGGGTTTCCTTGTGTCCAAATTTTGAGCATGCCTTTGAATATCCAATTGCTTTGGTGGTTGATCCTTAGCATTGGTATGTGATTGAGCATATTTTTCTGCATAAGACTTCCATAATGGTCTACGAAGGTGAGTATCATATGCTTGACCATGTGTATGTGGGACCTCTGGTTTTTGAAAAAAAGATGATGGTGATTCAGGCACCATATGTGGTCCTCTATTGCCTCCACTATTAGGCCTCCTTTGATCCATGTTGAGGTGAGGTTGTTGCAAAGGTCGATTTTCCATTATTTGAGACATGTCAAAATCATTAGGGATCTTGGCTCCACTTTGTGCTATCATTTGTAAGAAATATTGTCTATCTCTCCTCAGTATTTCTTCAACCAATCGATTGAAACGGGGATCCATAATGGAGTCTTCCACTTCTGCTGAATGTATTGAAATGTTGTCCATATTGTCATTGTGTGTATCATTGTTGTTTATAGTGTCCATGTGCTCAACATTTGGAATGTTTCTATAGGCATCCATGTCAGGTAATGTAGTATGATCGGAATTGAAAAAGACATCATTGGCATACTCATAGGCACTCATGTTTGTGGACTCTTGAGCCTCTTTAGCTTCTCTCCTAGATTTTTGGGAACGAGTTTCAACCATGAACTAGGTATTGACCAAGATGTGTGAGACTAGATGAAAATGGAAAGAGTATGAAAGACCAAGAGTTTGGATGGAACGTAAATGAATCTGAGGTGTACTTGCAATGTCCAAAGTGTAAGACTAAGTATGTATGTAGTAGAGTAGGTGTGGCTTCCAAAGAGATGATAGTTTCTCTTGATGAGGTAAGTTGACCTTGACTCTAAGTAAGACCAAATGAGACCCAAAGGTTATAGACCTTGATGAGGGACCACTTAACAAAATGTTGTTGTATGTAGTGTGTTGACAAAGTATGATGAGGACAAGCAAATGACCTTTTGACTCAAGTTTAGACAAATGTGAATGTAATGTAAGATGTAAAGCAATGATGGACTTTGTGAGACCCAAAGACAGGTTGAATGCTAGATGAAAAACCTAGAGCGATAACCTAGGAAGCTCAAGAATTCGGAAACTGATTGCTCTTGTTTGTTGGACTATAAATTTTTCCAATTTGTGAAGTTGTTGTTGTGACCAAATCTGAATTTTTTTACTGTTTTTCGTGACAAGAGGACACAATGATGATGAAGACTCAATGTTTGCAAGTGTTTAGACTCAAAATGACTCAAAAAAAAGTGTGTTGTTTGATGTAAAATTATTTTGCATACACTTGAAGACACAACAGACACAATGTTTTGATGTTTGGTCTTGAATGTTTGAATGTTTAAAATAAGTCAAGCACAATTCTTATGGCTGGCCATGACAATAGTTGTTGATCCCACATGGAGTTTCCCCCAAGGCTACGCTATTCAAAGCGGATACTTAGATGTTTGACCCCACTGGCTCCACCCTCGGCACTCACTTCTCGGGGCAGCCAAGCATCAGTCCCCACGAAAACTCCTCGTTGCAAACTTTGTATCTCTACTAAGAACCGTATGTGTGTGGGCCGCTACCAGAGGTCCAACCTCCTGCCCCAACAACTAGAAGGATTTTGGCTTCTAAAACAAAAAGGTGCTAGTAAGGGCATCCACTCGTGTGGCCATAAATGCAGCACTTTCAGCTCTGTAAATACACAAGGCTCCCAGCCGGTGGGGGTTACGCCCTACAAATGATCAAATAAATTTGATCAAACGGGTTTATGGGGAGACATAGTGTCGGTATGAACTAATCAGCACACGTTATTCATAGTTTTCACCATGAATACAGTTATTTATAGTGGTTTGGAAGAAGATGGCTTTTCTTTTGCTACCACTTGGGTTGTTCTCTCCTCACTAGTAGTCCTAATGACCACACGGGGAGACAGACCCTCTAAAGATGAAACAAAAAAAAGCCTGTTGCTCAAAACACAAAAGAAAATGGTTCAATTTTAGTGCACCAATTGAAGTGTTTACTAATCTATGAAAACAAAGCACACAATAAATATCAAAAAACCTTGCAAAAGTCCTGCAACAAAGATCTATTAGTAGTTTGGATTGTTTCAAATGATCACCCCTTCCTGCAAGCACACAAGTTAGGTAAATTTTAGATCCAAAAGACTTTGTAAAATAGGGGCCTTCGACAAAACGATTTTGCTTTAAAGACAAGCTGGAGCAATTTTGTTAGCTAGATCTGAAAATGTTAGCTCAAAATAAACCAGATCTGAAATCCGAATGACGAAAAATTGAATCAATGAAACACCTGCACACAAACACGGTTAGACGCGTTTAGATGAGACACAGACGTGGCTCCAGAACACAGACGCGGCTTCTGGACGCAAACACGGCTAGAAACAAAAAACGCGATCTGAAAATACGCAAAAGCGAAAATATCAAAATGTTGTCGGAAATGTCAAATCTGCAACTTCAAAACACAAAATCTGCAACACGGATGTTAAATGCAAAAAAAGACAAGAGGCCCACCGGACGTGCCAAAATGTATACGGTGAAAAGGGATACAACAATGACAATATTGAAAGACTAAATAAATTCAACCACAAAAACCCTAGCCTAACAACAATAAAGATCCACCATAACATATGAAGATTACTTAAGACAATGCAAATCAAATGAAATCACAAAGATTATACTATCACATGTCCAATAGAGTTTGGATCTCCATTTCTCCTATCTCCATTGATCTTGCTTGATATATTTGCTCTCAGATTTTATGTGTGCACAAGAGCTCAACAAAGAAAGGAAATGTGTTTGCAAGGAGGCTTGATTGCATATGCAAGTTCGAAAGGGTAGTGTAGTCGAATAATCGTCGGGGGTTTGATAATGAAGGAAGCATCTCCTTATATAGAAGACACTATAAGAAATGGAAGGATAAGATTGAGAGGTGTAAAAGATAAATGGTCAACTATGATTAGAGGGTAGGTAAAGGAAATAAGAAAATAATATGAAGGTAGGTAGTGTATGAATTAAGAGATGAATGACATGTCTCATGGGTAAAAAAGGCTAATGAATTAATTAAATAAATAAAGATTTATTTAATTAACAGAGGAAGTGGGATCAATTAAATAAATAAAAGTATTTATTTAATTTAAGAAAAAGATAATTTAAATAAATAAAAGTATTTATTTAAATGAGAAATAAGGCTAGAAGATGATAAATGAATTAATTAAATAAATAAAGATTTATTTAATTAATAGAAGAATTAAGCTTAAAGTAATTAAATAAATAAAATATTTATTTATACATAACAATTTTAGGTGTCTACAATACCCATGTACAATGCAAATGCAATGCAATCGCTCACAAACCAGATAAAAGGAGAAATCCCTATGGGGTAAAACTCTTCTCCAAAAGAGAAAAAAAAAAACAAGATTATGCATGGAGGGCTCACTAATAACCACCTGCAAATGATAACCACCTTCACAATGCAAGAGATACAATCAATGTTATTTCACTAATGCAAATGATAACTATATTGAGATGCAAATAATGTACAAACACACTTTATAAATAGTAGAGGTGTTGGTAGGTAGCAATAACTGATATCCATCTACCAAATATCAAATGTACCAAAACACTATTAAATACTAATAACTAATTATGTTGGTAGTCAAAGTAAAACTTAAGCCTACGTAAATAGGAAACCCACATTTACTAGAAACAATGGAAATCAAAGGTGCCAACCCTATTACAAGGCAAACCGATAGACAAGGACAACCCCTAGAGAACTAGTCTAAACAATGTCATACCCAATCCCATTCAATCTCACACCCTTCACTCAAATAAGGTTAGGAGACAAATTTAAGACCTTTCTTCCTCCTGTATACAATTGTTTAAGAAATATTACTTTCTATATCCTCAAATTTTGGGAAGGGGCGATTCACCCACATAGGGCTCATTCATTGGCGCAATAAAGATTGAGGAATGTCAAGCTAGACAAGCCAAACATGAAACAATTGCCACACGAGAAAATTGAAGCTATGTCAAAACCAATGCAATAGCAAATTAGGCAATTGGATCAAAAGGTGGTGCAACTCACAAATAGGAGCTAATGGTATAGATGTAACCCACAATAGGTACACACAGAAAAGATTTAACACCTCGAGAAGACTCATCATTTGAACCATCAACCAAAGTCAAAAGAAAGAATAGTCAAGTGATTTTTGTGAAGATTCCTGCACCACCTTGCCACCCCATTGCATCGAGAGAGTTAACAATCAAAAGCCATTTGGCCAATTGATTGATGGGAAAGCATCATCAACATCTAAAGGAGAGACCCTCATAGTCCACTGATTCCAAACCCTTTCCTCTACCATCAAAGCAATCTTTGTGAAAAGGCTTACAGATATCAATGTCCACGATGATAGGGCATTAACACAATATTCATTTTTTTAGCTTATTAGTTCCCTGGAAAAAAAAAATCATACCTAGTTAAATAGCTAAACGTTAAGTTCTGTTTTCACAAGATACAGACAATATGATGTTCTGTACAAAAAGACTTTAATACTAGAATTATGAAATACATATTCGATGAAGATTATACTGTTTTCTTGCTTCAGTCCAATCTAAGTAAAAGAGAAATAGCCTAGTAAACAAAGGCTGTTAATTTGTTTAATTGGCAAAGATGATAGTAATTTCCTGGTAAACAGGAATTGATTTTAAGCTTTTTAAGCTTGTAGATATAGTCTAGCTATTTCTCTTACTGTATCTTGTCTTGGTTAGTCTGAAATTATTTAAATTCATTTCTCTTTAGGATTAAGACCTCAAATTGTCTTAAGTATTTTCAGTACAAAAAAAGGGGTTAAATACATGTTTATAATGTACTTATATTTTGTTGTTTTGCATCTCATTCCATTCTTCCTTTATAACATACAGAAATTATTTCCTTCCAACAAGATATACAGGTTATTCTAAGCAGGCATACACGGCTATAACTTTTTTTTCACTTACCTAGTTTGATTGCCGTTGTGCCTTCCATGTTATAGTTTTGTTACACACAGACAATATAATATTTTAGACAGAACCTTAAATAGTAGAACTATAAAATTGATGTTGATATAGATTTTATTATTTCCTTGCTTCGAATCCAATTGATGCAAAGAAATAAAACCTTTTTATTATGGTACTTTATATGGCATAGATGATGACAATTTCCTGGTAAATGTGTGTTCATTTTAAGCTTAAAGAAGTAGTTTGCTTATTTTTATCGCTGTAGCTTGTCTTGGGAGGTCTGACACTTACTGTTCAGATTGACTTTCTTTTGAGGATTGAGACTCCAAATCGAGTCAAGAACCTTCAGAAATAAAGAAGATAATTGGTATTGGTTTTATAACATAGTTGATAAGTTGCAGATTTGCATGCATTCCAATTTTCTTCCCTCAATCAGCAACTATAACATTGAGACATTATTCCATTCTACCAGCCCATTAGGTTACCCTAAGCATATAACCAGTGTACTTCTTGAATACTAAAACATGTGATGATGTAAGAATGGATCATCATATTTAGGTTTCAAAATCTTCTACACATCAGAAAAATATTATAGATTTAATCTGTTAGTGCTCTTGTAACAGAGCTATCGAACACGAAAAGGATGAATACTAATAATACATATACATGCTAATGCACAGAGAAGGCATTCAGTTGCAATGTTATGATTCAAACAAATCTGCTCCTTCCTCAACATCGTCTGTCTTCAGATTTCCACTCTGAGCCATAAGTATTCTGTAAACTCTCTTTGAACAAACAGGTCCCAAACGCCTGCCACCTTCTCCAAGCAACCTTTCAGTGACAATGTCTTGAAGCAGGAACTCTTTCTCATGCACCTTCCCTCTCAAGTCAAAAACCATGTTAGAAATGTAAATAAACAACAAAATCCAATAATCAACTTTATTGAAAAATCAAGCGACAAACCATTCAAAAATTTAATGTAGACTTAGAATGTACTGCCCTGTTTCTATACTTACTGTTCTTTCAGGGTCTAGGTAAACATTAAGGAGAGACCGCATGGTTGGGTATTTCTTTGCAATGGCCACTGCACATTTAGGTGGAAGTTTCGGAATCGCAACCAATGCTTTCAACCTGTAAATCAGAAGAGAGAAAATTTTGATTGATTCTATCAATTCACTAAACTTATGTATCTTGTAAATAACTTTGTATGACTTGTCAATAGCAAGATCAATACAGACACAAACCAGCATTGTTTTGCTAAAAGAATAGGTGATTCATTGCTAGTTGATGGATCTATCCCAACCACAAAACAACCAAGAACAAAGAGCACAGACAAGAACAATGAACACAGAATATTGTGAGTATAAGCAATGGCACTCCACTGATACAAGCTGTGTGAAATGTTTATAAATCAGACTAAAAATATGATGGCCACATCTGAAAACCTCCAATTTCAGCTGGAACCACCTCAGTATTAGGGGCAACTACGTAACTGATCAATTCAAGGCATATCCTCAAAGCATTGTTGTCATGCAAATTGCATTAAGAATAATTGACTATTATTGACATTGACAAGGATTGATTTTGTTAAAAGAAAGACTTCACAACAAAACTGGGGAAAACAAAGATTACATGCAACTCTTATTAATGAAAGGTAATGTGAAAATTTCCTTCGCTTCACCAAAAGTAGGTCAAGAATAGTTACAAATACACTCGAGAGAAACAAATCATCAGATATGTCACTTTACATAACATTAATGCCAAAACATGTCTATTATCCAAGAAATAGCTAAGTTGCCGGTTCTGGTTCGGGCTCGAGTTCAAGTTCGAGATACGGATTTGCAGGTTTGGCCAAAACAAAATTGAGTTTTTGGGTTCGTTAGTATATATACATATAGTTAAGTTCAAAATACACCACTATGCTAATAATCAAATAACATAGCAAAATACACCACCATATTAGTAGTCAAAACTCGATTGTCATGATGTATATACCAAACTAATGGGTGCTTATGTGTGAACATGGTAGCCTAGTTGCTGCCTCTTGGGGATATTGTTCACTTCATCTTGTGGAGCCTTGACCTGGAGGTGGAGCATTGATGAGTTTTGCATGGGGAAACTCAAGAAAAAACCATCTTTTGATGGGCCGTACAGTTCCAAGCATGTTGTTTTAGCAGCAAATCACAAGCAGACCTGTAGGTGGCTGTTTAGTGCAACAAACTGAATGTTTTCAATCCTTCACTGAGTCTAGGTATGAGTTGAAGCTAATACTTGAGGTGCTGGTACAAGTTGAGGCTGTCCAGAGTGTTGTTGATGAATTTGGAAATTAGCTGGGTGAGCTTACTTGCTTTGCTACCAGATACAGAGTGTTCCCCATCCTTTATTGGTCTACAGCTGTCCATTCCTGCATTTGGAGGGGTCTATTCAATATTGGGTGTGTTCAAAAACTTATTACAGACTGGTAACTCACTATTTGCTGCATATTGGAGACTTTGGGAGGTGTACCTTGAAGCATGAATGCCCTGAGGGGGTGTCATACAATTTATAGCATCAACTGATTTAACATATCAAACCTTTTTGACAAACCTTTTTGGCAAAAAAACACTTTAAAAAAGTTTTAAAAATCGACTTTAGTGCCAAATTCCTTGGAAGTTCCTTGAAATTCTCCAAAAGTATGGAAATCAAGGCCACCAATAAAAAGAAAATGTTTTCTTTTTCTGCAAAAGCTAGTTGTAATTTCCTTGATTGGTCTAGCCTATTTCTCTAAGTTACCGGGATTTGTAGGGGACCCCCCAAGTCTTGGTCTTGGTTCAGTTCCCTCTAGGAACCCATAACCCAGAGGGAACCGGACCAGGACCAAGACCCAAGGGTCCCCTACTGTTAGAATATTTAATCTTTACTTGGCTTAGGTTTATTTGTATTTAGTTTATTGGAATTCCTACATGTAATTTGTCCTCTAGTACACGTGTGGGGACAAGTCATTTCTTTTATTTTCCTTTATTAAGGAATATTAGATTTCCTCCATAAGAGGATGTGGACACATGGCATACACATTTTATGAATGGTGGCATTCATAGGTTTGGGAGTTACTTTGTAACTCCTCTCCTCATCTCTATTTAAGAGATGTCTCCTCTCTCCTAGGGAATGGTATTCTAAGATTAATGCATTCTTTCTTTCTCTAAGTTTCATTAGAAGTAAAAATGATCCAAATTTGTATATTAAACATAGTGAAGATGACATTGTGATTATTATTTTATATGTAGATGATTTAATTCTAACTTCAAGTTCCAATAATTTGATTTCTGAAATTAAGTTTCAACTCAATCAAAAATTTCAAATGACTGATTTAGGTCTTTTACATTATTTCTTATTAATGCAAATTTGGCCAACCTCTAAAGGAATTTTCTTATCTCAAAGTAAATATGCTCAAGATCTCATAGATAGGTTTAAAATGAATGATGTTAACCATGTTTCAATTCCTATTGAATTAGGCACTAAGTTAATGCTTGATATGCAAACTCCTCTTGTTGATCCTACTTTGTATAGACAATTAGTTGGAAGTTTGAATTACTAGGCTAGATATTGCTTATAGTGTTGGTTTGGTTTCGCGATTCATGTCTAGACCTCAACAAATACACTTTAAAGTTGCTAAAAGAATTTTAAGATATATTAAAGGAACTATTAATGTAGGTTTGTTTTATGATACAAATTCTGATTTTACTTTAAAAGGTTTTACTGATTCCGATCTAGGTGGAGATCCCAATGATGGGAAATCTATTTGTGGTTATTGTTTTTTTGTTGGTTCAGGAGCAATTTCTTGGAACAGTAAAAAGCAAAAATCTACCTCTCTTGGATCCACTGAAGCTGAGTACAAAGGATGCACTTATGCTTCCAAAGAAGCCTTGTGACTTAGAAGACTACTTGAAGATTTGGGTCTACCTCAACACGAACCAACTCCATTGTATTGTGACAACCAAAGTGCAATTGCCTTGGCTAAAAATCCAGTTTTCCATGCAAGGACAAAGCACATTGCTCTCCAAAACCACTTTATTAGAGAACAAATTGAAGACAAACAAGTTTCACTCCTCTATTGTAAGGGAGAATACTAAATTGCAGATATTTTGACCAAACCACTTTGTAAAGAGAAGTTCCAATTTCATTGTAAAAATCTTGGTTTGCAACCCATTGAAGGGTTTGATGTAAACTCCCCAAGTAAAGCTTAAGGGGGGGTGTTAGAATATTTAATCTTTACTCGGCTTAGGTTTATTTGTATTTAGCTTAGGATATTCCTTTGGAATTCCTACATGTAATTTGTCCTCTAGTACATGTGTGAGGACAAGTCATTTCTTTTATTTTCCTTTATTAAGGAATATTAGATTTCCTCCATAAGAGGATGTGGACACATGGCACACACATTTTATGAACGGTGGCATTCATAGATTTGGGAGTTACTTTGTAACTCCTCTCCTCATCTCTATTTAAGAAATGTCTCCTCTCTCATTTCTTCTTAATGATGTTATTGTAAAAGAGCTCGCTCTCTCTCTCTCTCTCTCTCTCTCTCTCTCTCTCTCTCTCTCTCTCTCTCTCTCATTTTAGGCATTGTCTCATTCATAATATCACTTAGGGGTTTTTCTTTGTTTTTCCCCTTTCAAAAGTTTTTGTGCCTCCTCCTTCACATTTGGGTGATTGCTCCAAGGTTTTCGCATTTCTCTTGGTAACAGTTACTTCATCAATAAACTTACTTGGATTTTGTTTTTCTTTCCTTGCTCTTGTATTTCCTTTCACCTACATATCCCGGTAACTTAGAGAAATAGGCTTAGACCAATCAAGGAAGTTAGAACTAGCTTTTGCAGAAAAAGAAAACATTTTTTTTTTATCGGTGGCCTTGATTTCCATACTTTACACAGTATTTCAGTGAGTATTGGATTATGACACCATGATCAAAGATCTGAATCAACTAACTTTACCTCTGAAATTTTTGTTGACTTAAATTTTGTCAAGCAGAAATCCATATTACAAATGTAATTTGCTGTCCCTGTTGTTCTTTTTAAATTTAAAATACTATATTTTTTTTTTGGTGTGATCTTTCAGACTAGACAGAAGGTGCTTTAGGGTTTTTTGTTTTTTGTTTTTTTGTTTTGTTTTTGATGAATAAGTTGAGTACAATAATATTAAAGTAATATTGTAATATTATAATGGTCATTTATGTCATTTAGTTAGTTTTTAGTAACTTTCTATTCTGTAAGTCAATTAATTAGTATGTAGAATCTTTCTATTCTATCTTTAGTTCTTGATCGTTTCTGTTATGTAAAGATCTTTTGTAATTTTGCTTATATAAGGAGTATTCTTCTCCTTTGTTAACTGAACAATCAAATATCATTTCATGGTATTAGAGAAGAGAAAGATTTTTTTGGCAAATTTTTGATAAAAATTTTGGTTTCATCACCTCGAATTTATTTCCAAAAGTTTTTTGACATGATTTTTTATTTTTATAAAAAATAATAGGTTTAAGTTTTTTGCCAAATTTTTTTTTAATAAAATCGAGGGTTGCTTATCTAAAAAAAATTGCAAAACATTTCAAAAGATTTTGCTTGATTTTTTAATAAAAATCGAAGAATATCTTTGAGAATTGCGGGTTTTTTGCTGAACAGAAGATTGTGTCTATTTCTAAGTGAAAAATCAAGGGTTTGTATGGAAATCATGCGGTTTTCTTCCTTTTCAAAAAACACAAGGGTTTTTAAGAATTAGAGGGACTTTTTTTTTGCCGCAACAGGTATTTCCATGCACGACAAAGGCTTTTTTGGTCGCATTTTTGCAGATCTTGACGAGGGTTCTCTAGTTCTTTCTTTCATGAGCAACAAGGTGAAGTTTTTTCTACTACACAATAGGTCTGTCTTCTTTCTTCGCGAAGGTTGCAGTATTCATGGTGGGTTTTCTGATTTATTTTTTTTAAAACCATGGTGGGTCTTCTAATTTTTTCCAAAAAAAATCATGGAGAGAATTTTTGCATGTTTTTTTTCCCAAAAATTGTCGCAACATCGTGGTCATGGGATTTTACTATTTTTCCACAAAATAAAGGTTTTCGCTGATTTTTTCACAAAATCGAGTGTGATTTTAGCATCGCATCGAGAGTTTGATGATTTTTCAACAAAATCGTGGTTTCTTGCAGCTTGTTTTGGGTTGCACCTAAGGTTTCTAGGGCGAACAATGTTCTTCTACAAAAGATTTTTGATGGGTGTTCTTGCTTTGGATAATTTTTGGCAAAATCATGGTTTTCCAGAATTGTGAAGTTTTGTGAGAAGCTGATCTCAGTTTTTGTATCTAGATAGCTGGAGGATAGCTTCGTTATCCAACATCATGTTGGAAGTATTGCTGTAATCTTGGTCATATGAAAAAGTTCTACAGAAAACGGTTGGCTGATAAAAAAATCCAACCAGGGAGGGTCTCAACAGCAAACTCATGTCGCAGAGCATTCAGAGAAGGGGTCAGCCTTCTACGCATTTATGGCCAAAAGACTAGCTAGTTTTTAGTAACTTTCTATTCTGTAAGTCAATTAGTATTTAGAATCTTTCTCAACTATATTCAGTTCTCAATCGTTTCCGTTTTGGAAAGATCTTCTATAATTGCTCATATAAGGAGTATTCCTCTCCTTTGTAATCAAACAATTAATTATCATTTCAAATAATAAATAGCAGCAAATACTAATTCTGAAAATACACTAAACAACATGCAATTTAGGAGCTGAAAATTCCAGATCTAAATATTAATCAGGATATTGAATTTTTCAACAATGTAACAGCAACCCACTTCATAATAAACCCTTACAAATCCAAACCAAACATAAGGTGATTTTAAAAATTAAATAAAAAAGGTTACACAACCCTAATTAAATAAAGGGATGGCAAGGGTTAGAAGACTAAGTTTTTTTGCACCATGATCTTCCCACCATAAATTTGCAAGGACGGCATTTATATTTTATAGCTTAAAAGTTAATAATTTATAGTTACTAAACTTAGTTAACTTTTGGTTTTTTCACCTAGTTGTTGAGTCATTATCCTTCAAATGCACTACAGTGAAGAAAACAACTTCCTCTCTGCAGACTTGTAAATTTGCAACTCGTCCATAATTATCTCCACAATGCCTTCATTAAAGATCATACTCTTTGTGCATAAGTTAAGACATACAACCTCCTCAATAGCCCTAAAAAAATCTAAAAGAAGAAAATCAAATTCAAGTAAATAGACAGCAGAATGAATGTCTTGGTGGAGTTTTTTGTTCCGCCTCCAACAAATAATGCACCAAATGGATTCATGTTTTCTTTTGTTTGACCCATAAAAATGTTGGATGGCCTCCCTAGACTTGTCAATGGCCTCATATAGAGAACCATGGGATTTCTCCCATACACCAACCATACAACCCTAAACAAAGGTTTTAAAACCTAAAACAAAACAGCATATGCAAAAATTTGAGATTTTTTTTAATGACAATAAAAATAGTAAATGAAAATCAGAAAAACTAATTATGGAATAACAAGTTGATTATTTTATAGGTTAGAGAACATTAACTTTAAACTTTAGAGTTACCTTGAGGATCTCATATATGTTCTTGGCAAAAAAGTTATCAAAAATGGTCTTCGAGACACCTCCTTCAGCCTTTCTTGAGAGCAGAGTCCAACCAGCTAGCACTCACAAACATTCACTTAAGAGATCTTAGTGAAGTTGCAATACTCTGCAATGTGATGAAATTGGTAGCAAACTATGTTACTCCCAACCAAACAAACTCCTTTCTATTTGTGTGCTTATCATCAAATTAAGCACCCAAGACAAGTTGAAGATATATTCTGTACTGTTTCTCACCTCTTACGGCAAGGTTCGTACATATACAAGTTTGCCTATATCTTCAAGAAGAAAATCAGTGCAATGGGCAGCATGAAAAATCCATAAAATAGTATGTTATCTCACTTCAAACAGTCTCACAGCTTGCCCCATACAGTCCAGCATTGTTTGTCAACAATTGCATATTCCACACACCTCTATTACCACCTCATCCAACATCTTGCAAAAGGTCTCAGCATTTTTTACTTCTCTGGAAGCCTCAATTGACTTCAAAAACACTTAGCGTCCACCTGAGGCCACAAGGAAGTTGATTAGTGTGTGGTCCATGCCACCTGTCCACCCATCAAACAAAGTAGTGCAGTCATTTTAGAACCAAAACCTTTTTCGTTCTTCCACTATAACCTCTATGTAACTCAAATTGTCCTCCACCAAGGCCCCACTCAAATCATATGGGCTCAATGTCTTGAACCCTTTTCCTAGTATATTCAATGCATTCACCAATGGCTCCTAATAGGGCTCCCTGCAACATTAAATGATGTCTTGTAGTACTATTCTTCTCTTTGTTCCCGGCAAAGGTTGTGCACCACAACTATAGCAAGGAACAAAGAAAGCCTTGTGTAGGTGATTCAAATGGATGGCTAGAATTATCTAGAGTGTCAAAGCCTTGTATTTGTTGGCCAATGCAAGCGTCCATTACATCAATCTTTGACACTGGAGAAGATATCCCTTGCCGTGTTGTGCTTATTAATCCCTCTTGCATGGTTAATGTCATAACTAAAGAGTATCTTTTCACTTTACGATTGCATAAACCACTATATTATGCTTCTAATGTGGTTGTGAAGTTATTTTATGACTTCTCTTATCCTACCAAGGAAGCAAGGCGAGCCTTAGTCTCATGTAATCTCAAGCTCCACTAAAATATAGAGTTGTACATCTCCGCCAAGATTCTGTCCAAGGTGAAATTGGAATATTAAAAAAAGAGGTACGACCTTTCAAATGTGGTCAATATATTTGATGAATTGTTTCACACTCACTTGGAATAAATCAAAATCACCTGAAACTGAACATAATCTTGTCAATGCATAGATAGGTTGAAAGGACAAAGGAGAAATTGCAAATATTGAGGGAATTTTGGGATTTTTCTTCCCTTGACTATCATTAACCATTGCTAGCAGAGTTATTGGCAAGAAATCATGCCAAGTTTGGCAATTTTTCCAGCTCGTAACTCACTTGCCTGCTTTGCCTCACCAAATTTTTGAAATATGAATTGAGCAATTACAAATACTGCTTAATATTCTGCAAAAACCAGCTGTATTATAAGCAATTGATTAATATGGAGTTTGCAACCCAACTAAGAGGATCCATTAATTATACACTTTGAGATTTCTATGGTACATTACATTGTGTTCTACTTTAGTTTACTTGCAAAGTCAACAATCACAGCCCAAAAATGTTCCTTCCTTGCAATGTTGCCAAATATTGAGTAGTAAAAAGGTGAGTGAAGGAAGGTAAAATTGCAAAAGCAATTTCAATAATGTATTGATAGATACCACAGTCACAAAAATGTATATTTAATCCCCTGGGAAGGAACAAAACCTACAAATACAGTTGAAATGGAGCTTACCATACACTCTTTTTTATCATGCCTTTGTTTGGAATGTCGTTGGGAACATGGGAGCCATTTGCACTAATGGACAAGCGTGTCAACTTTTGCCTGGAATCAAAACAAGAAATCCAATAGCTTAATTAATGAAAGATAAGGTCAAACAATGCTTTAACACTAGGAAAGTCTCTTGATATGCTTCACTATTCATAAATATTTGTTTCATTCATACAGAACAAGGTAATTTTTCAAATTTTACAAAGCCAATAAATGTTCTATGAAAAGGATCATCATGCTCTTCAAAAATGGGGCCCCGTTACTTACAAAATCTTCTACATTTTTCATTGAATTCATGATCTGCTTAATTATTTTATTTTCCTTCCAGAGGCTCTACCTACCAAAAATGATTTGCTTCCTGAGCATATTCTATTCCACAGAAGTATAGAATTATCACTTTTGCTATGTTTTTTCTGTATGGCCCCTAAATGTCAATATGCTTGTAGCCCATTGCCCAAAAAGAGTGTTCCTGAAGGCACGTCTATTATACTAGAGATACTGGAAAAACAGATGGCAAACCTCAAACATGAAATTAAAGATAACAGACCATATATTATTTTGTCTTGAACACATTACATAAGCCTTAAAAGTCATTAGAATGGACTTCCTGATACGAAATTGAATTGGATATTACAATGTGCAATTCTTCAAAATAAATTTAAATCTAAACATTTACCAATCTAATATGACAGCTACTGAAACCAAAAAACAAAAGGCATAAAGCTGATGTTCAATACAGCTAAGGCTGTCATCTACATAGCCTATTCAAATGAAAAAACGTATATGACCATAATCATGCCAACATTTCTGTGAATTGATTTTACATGCTCATGATTTCCTCATATGAAAATTCAATGGCATATAACAGTTTTACATTCTGTTTGCTGCTGAAATCTAAGGAATATACTTAAAATCAGCTAACATACTATTGGTATGTTAAATTAACTCTTGAAAATGGTCATAACACAATAAATGAACAATTAAGCAACAGAAGAACACAGAGACAACTGGAGAGAGTCAGAGACACATGATATTACCCTCAAGAAATCCGATGTGAGATAACTCCAGCAACTCACACCTATATAAGAAAAAGGAGGAGCTCCAGTCCAAATATCAAAAAAACAGTTATTTGCTTTTTTCTGACTCAAACCTACGTGATATTTTTAGATTTTGCTCGAGTAAAATACATGTCTAAAAATGGAAAAGGAATGCACTACATCACTGAAACACTTGACCAATTCATCATCATTCAGGATTGGATCATAAGTACACACAAATTAAACTCCAGAGTCAGCAATACCACACTATCAAATCATTGGTCTTTTGAGTAAGAAATCAACACAGCAAATAACAAATCCATCAAAAAATGCTCAGATTTAAAAGCATGTGGCGCCTTCATGGTGACTTCCATTTCAAAATGCATAAACCATAGTTACCGGGAAACTCCATTGTAGGAATGTGTACCACTTTGACATACTCGTACCCCAATGTCTGGTGACAACATTTTATATATAATATAGCCGTTTCCTTGTTCATTTACTCATGTACTCCCAACTCCCCTAGTAGCTATGGCATGGAATGAAATCAATAACATCCAAGGCCATGTAATTTACAGTTTTGCGAACAAACTTGGGCATCTAAAAAATGATTTAAGATTTGGAACAAACAAATCTTCAGAAACATCTTTGTAGAAACTCATCAAAGACAACACTACTGGGACACACACTAACACAAATAAGCAGTGAGAAACTCACAGGAGACCTAACAACCGAAGAGCAAGATTTGAAATTCTGATATATGAGATGGCTCAAGAACAAAGGAAAGAAGCTTTCTACAGGAGACAACACTCTCGGGGCATGAATTGAACAAGGGGATACCAACACAACTTCTTTCCATAAATCTGTTCAAAACAAGCACCATATCAACTCCATTCAAAAGTTCACATCAGACAAAGATACAAACACCAAGATAAGACACAAGCCTTAAGTCGGCCACCCTTTGCAGGACTCTTCTAAAAGATCTTGATACAAGAAACAAAATCAGAGAACAGACCCAGCTATTAAAGTACTCTTTCAAAATTGATTGAAGACAAAGATGACAATGCCTTGTGAGACTGAAAAATGGGGAAGAGACAAGTAAATTGTTTCCTGATTCCAAAAGGGCAGTGCCCTAAGCCAGATGGTTTTTCTGATCCCTTCTGCTAGTTATTCTGGGATGCAATAAAGCATGATCTTATCATTGTTCTACTGAGATGCCTACATAAGGGTTTAGCAACATCCACGACATCCCAAAGACTTCGAAGGGATATCCCCTTTCTTCAGGACTATACAGCATACTCTATTTGGTGCATAAAAATTAAAAAGGCAGCCTTTTAAGAAACAAAAAAATGTTAAAGGACCAGTACAAGATAAAGGGGGAGGATTGTAATATCAAATTCACCACATTGTATTTAATTTCTTAAAATTTCAGCCGTTTCTATTTTGTTTAAGTCTTACTTTAATAGCCATTCCCAAAATTTATGAAAACTTTTGCCATCACTGAGACCTCATCTCCCCTTCCAAAAAACATGGGAGGATTATTGAAGAATCCAGACAAATGATAAAAGCCCTAAATGTAACAAAGCTGGTGCATTTTTTAAAAATTACCAAGGAAAAATTCTTGGATCTTAGGCTTATTTGTATTTAGTTTGGGATATTCCTTTGGAATCCCTACATGTAATTTGTCCTCTAGTACGTGTGAGGACAAGTCATTTCTTTTATTTTCTTTTATTAAGGAATATTAGATTTTGTCCTTAAGAGGATGATGACACATTGCACACACATATTGTGAATGGTGGCATTCATAGATTTGGGAGTTATTTTGTAACTCTTCTCCTCATCTCTATTTAAGAGATGCTTCTCCTCTTATTCTTCACTTTTGATATCATTGTATTGAGTCTCTCTCTCTCTCTCTTTGCTTTTCCCCTTTCAAAAGCTCTCATGTCTCCTCTTCAAGTTTTGGGTGATTGCTCTCAAGTTACTCTCTACTTTGGTAACATTACTTCAATCAACATACTTACTTGGATTTCATTTTCATTTTCTTGCTTTTGTATTTCCTTTCACAATTTTACAATTTACAATATGGCATATAGAATTTTCATCCAAACTAATAGCAAACTCATCTTTTGACTTTGGTTATTTTGCATTTTGCATGCTTGTTACCTGTGTCATATGTTTATGACTCTCAATCTTGAATTACTCTTTTTCAAAAGGAGATTTCTCCTTTCAGCAAAGCAGCAAATGGCTAAAACTGAGGCTGATCTAACCCTAAAAGAAAAAAACACTTTCTTTCGCACAGAACACCGAATCTTGTTGCATATGCAACATTCCATCCTCTCACAATTTCAAATTCAGTTTTTGAATGGCCATTTTTCATAGATGTAGGGAGACACGTCCCCGACCCCTTGGGACACATCCCGAGATCGAGGACGCATTTCCCGTCTCAGAGACGAGCGCAAAGTCTTTGCACGGTGCTGGAGATAGCAGCAGGAGGCAACAAGGTGTCTCTAAGCATTTTTGGGCTGAAAAAAATAAAAAACCTAAAACACAATGAGAAACAATGCATTGGGAGGCAAAAAACGCCGCACAGAGCCATTGTTTTTAGGGTTTTCTGTCGCGCCACCATTGTTTCAAGGGTTTTAGTCGAGACATGCCACGATGGATTATGGTTCATGTTTGGGTGAGTTTTTTTCGATGATAGACGATCGAGACTAGGAAGTGACATGTTGTAAATTAGTGGGATTTGCATTGAAAATATCTGAGGTCATTTGCATTTTAAACTTTGAAAGGTGCCTCCTCCCACCACTGTCTCCAACACCCTACAAAATCCTCCTATACATGCATGTTATTTTTACCTATTCAACAACCAAAAAAAAAATATAGGGAGAACAATTTAAAATTGAAAATGATTATTTTTAAAAAATTTATGATATGTTTTTGTTATATATTTTGGTAGGAAGTTAATTATTATGGGATAATTGTTGTGACGTTTTCACGCATCACCCCATTGCAAATGGGGACCCCCACTTTTTGCTTTTTAGAGTCATTGTTTTAGGTTTAGTTGTCTTGGCTTGGCAGTGGTTTCTTACTTTATAGCCCTTGCATATGAGGTCTATTTTGAGTCCGGAATCCATAGTGGAGTGTTAGGATTGAATTTGAGGACAAATTGCTAGAGGTTGTAAGAAATTATCAAACGTTGTCATGTTGCAAAGTTGTTAAGAAAGATGTCAAGGTGAGCGAAACTTCCTCATTTCCTCCTAGGGGTCGTTTTTCCACCCTTGGGAGAAAGATTTCCTTCTAGGTGTCGTCTTTCCACCCTTTGGGGAATAGTTGAAACCAAGTGTTAATGATAAAATTTGTTTCAAGATAATTGATAAATGGGATCTTCCTTGTAGGGGTCGATTTTCCACTCTGAGGAAAAAATTTACAAGGCAAAATAAGGTAAAAGAGTGGAGTTTCCTTGTATACTATGAATTTCCACCCTTGTGTGGTTTGATTTTCCACTCTCCAAGCAAATGGATGAACAATGCAAGTAAAATGGAATGAAGAAGGATGAAAAACAAGGAAATCAAAATCTTCCTTCTATGGGTTGATTTTCCACTCTTCCTTGTAGGGGTCAATTTTCTGCCCTTGTGCATTTTGTTTTTTCACCCTTGGTCTAATTTCAATAATGAAAAGGAAAGTTAAATTTTAAAGCAATAAAAGTGGGATATTCCTTATAAGGTTTGAATTTCCACTCCAATTGTGATGAACTTTCAAGAGCTAAATCAAAATTTCCTTGTCTTGTGTGTTTTTCCACTCCAAGTCTTGACAATGGAAGGATGATTAAATGGTTAATTTTGAAATGACAATCTTCCTTCTACCTATCAAATTTCCACCCTTCCTTTTGCATATCGGATTTCCACCCTTCAATTTTGGGTTTAAATTTCAATGAAGTTATTGGCAAATTGTGAAATAAAAGTGTTTTAATGTTAAGTCGGCTGGAAGAAAGAGGAAACGTGTGGGTAAATAGGTTGAAACGTGGAAGATAAGGTAGGTGAAGAGCAGACCTAAAATTAAAATCAGACTTCAAATCCTAAATTGCTAACCTAATTCGCAGGGCAGAGAGGATTTTATTGGATCAAGTGTGAATTGAATGATATGGGGGATGGAGCGCTTGGTCTTTATATATCCTTTTAATGGTGCAAAGCAAACCTTAGCCAACTTGACCAAGGAAAATAGCAAATCATGAACCTAGCCGACTTGCACATGAGTGTCCAAAAAAGCATTTAAAATGCACTCTCATTATGCATCTTTGCCCCATACACCCACTATTGAGGAGAATAAAACCCGAGGTCGGCTAGGAAGAGGGAAAATTCATGATGTTTGTGAACTAAAATAGTCAATCTTTGGGGATGGCCGACTTGGCTAATGGTAGGAAAGGAGACAGAGAAAAGAAATAGATCAAATATGTATTTCAGCATCAATTATTTTCTGAGCACAGTATCTAAGGAGCAGACCTGAAACTAAAGGCAGAAAATCAGATTAAGTTTATGATGTATTCTTATTTTGCCTTTGATTCACAGCATGTTTCTTTTCTTTTCCAGGTTATGAAGTCAGAAAGCAGAATCAACACATTCAAGGATTGGTGAGAATTGGCATGGGGCAAAGAAGAAGGCAGATTATGACCTGAGAAAGAAAGAGGATTGGGCCATTAACATGTGCATACAGACTGGATTCAGGTAGATTCACTATTTTGGAGTTTGATGCATAGGCAAAAGGTGAGGACTTTGTTGCATCATACCAAGGGGGCGCTAATCCACATAGGGTTTGCAATCCCGCCTTACTCAAGAGGATGTGGTTAGGTTGAGCTTCAAGTCAGGGAGAAGGTTTTGCATCACAAATCAAAGGGATCAAAGAGAAGCACTTCATCAGCATTCAAACAAAAACATTTGAAGACAAGGAAGTTCAAGACATTCATAAGGGAGACTTGAGGTGTTAGAAGCATATAAATGCAAGGAGTAAAAAAAAATCATTTATTCACAATGATACGATGTAATTTAAGCAAATTTCACAGGGGCTGACATGTAAATTCAGATCAAAATCAGACAGAGGCAAGAATCAGATTTTAAGGCCAATTTCACTCTAACTTAAAGCAAGTTTAGGCAATCATGAAGTGAACTCAGTCAGTTTGTTGGGCGAATTTGTGGATCAAACATTGAAGGCAAGTAATCTGGCAGATTTTAGGTACAGCAAATCAGACTTAAAGGGAAGAAAGTCAGACCTGAGACTTTGCATTTCCATCCCTGGAAGTGAATTTCCAGAACATCTAAACATCATTTCCATCTTCTTGAAAGGGGGGTTTCTTAATGTTGTTTGGCATTCAAGATTTCGTACAAAGAGGTAGATGTATTAACGGCGAACACAAACAACTTGAGTATCATAACCTCAAGGGTATAACCACTTCATGAAGATAATTCTACAACCTCAAGGATTCAAAACATTCAAGGTGAAGTAAGCAACATAGCAATGCAGATGAGGGAACTTTGTAATCACCTTGAAATTCCTTTCGAAATCCAAGGTCACAATCAGTGCGGTGATGAAAGATCAATGAGGGATACTTCACAATGATAGGTTCTACATCAAGCATTGGCATCACAAGGTCTACATCAAATATCATCACAGGTGAAGTGCGTCTCAAGGACGAAATTCCTAAGTCAAAGGATGGAAGTTCAAAGGTGAATGTGATCATGGGAAGAAGATAGTTTCAAAAGAGCTAATCAAAGTTAGAAACTTAACCACTTAGATGATACAATTTGGGAATATGTCCAACCACCTTCATAACATCTGGCAATTGGAAATGTTGAGTATCAAGAGATATTGCTCAATCACACTTTGTGATGACCTACATGAGGAGCAAGCCAAGGTGGCATCTTGGTCATCATCCAACCCATCCGATTGTGCCACATCAACATGTCTAGATACAATGAACCTGACTCATTCAAAGAAGGATCAAGTGACACATGGCGCTTCATCAAATATTGTTTCGTGTACCTAAACCTCATTTTTCATTGGTCAGCATTCAATGTAGGACATGTGTCCATCCAAATATAAAATTCTTATTGGCCAAAGAGTTTGTTGTAACAAACCCTAATCAGGGTTTTATTGTTGAATCTTGGCCATTGATCTTGAATTGATTTGAGTCCTCGAAGTGTAATGAGCCCTCTATATAAGGCTCAAACTTCTCATTTGTAAAGGTTAATGAGAGGGTAATACAGTAATACTAGGAGTAGATTAGGAGGAGAAGAAATTGTTGCCAAGGCATGTAAATAAACATACTTTTCATTGAAGATATGGTGGAATGTGTTGTTCTTTCTACATGTTGCATGGTTTCTACTCCCTCAAATTAGATAGAATCCATTGATTTTAATGGAGAAGTGCGAAGACATTTTGATGAATCCTTTGGTTGATACCATTACACCTTGTTGATTGCAAGTTGTAGTGCATGGTTAGTTTGAACCTAATTATTATTGTGGCTGAGTTCAATTGTGAATACTTCATCTGGATTGCGCCAATATTGGGTATTTGAGTGGATTATTTACAATACGAAGATCTCTCGTTACCTTAGGAGATCGCACTCTTTCTATGGCATTGTGAGCTATCTATGGCTGAGTAGAAAGTAGTTTCATGAGGGATTTGTCTATCAAAGTATTATTCATTATCATCATTGTCCTTAGGAGTTAGGAGTTAGCATAGATTGGTCCCTCTAAACCCTTTCCCCCTTTTGTCCCTTTTTAATTTGCATTTGAGTTAATTTAGGAGAAGAAGCATCACATGATTGATACATCTGATGTTCAAATTCCGGTTGTAGTTCATAACATAAGTCCCCTTGGATTACCAACAATTACATCAACACACTAAGTCTATCCCACATAAAGTCGCTTGTACTCAGCAGGAACCTTGGAGTCACCTCATTTGATCATATAGCTTAGCATTCAATAGGTTTTTGTTCAAGAGAGGATAACATACTCGATATTTTATTATGTGTTCGAGGTGCATAAAAAACACATCAACAATTATGTTTTTTTATTAAAAAATAAACATGAATTAGGAATAGGTTTAGTCAATTCCTAAATGTTGCTGGTATTATTTTTTATTGTTCATCCTCAATGTTGATGGTATTATATCCTTGGACTTCAATGTTAACATCAAGGATACAGAGGAAGCCATCAACTAACTCTTGCAATTTGTCTCTCATTATATTTTCAGATTTTCTATATTTTGAAAAAACGGTCGTAGCAATACAAGTACCAATCTCTGGAGTCTCCATAGGGTTATTTCTTGTTTAACAAATTAAAGCAATCAAATATGAGCCACATCTATTTTGGCAAAGCCTAGTCACAAACTAGAAGCATCGTTCAAGAATAGGCACAACCTGAATAAGCAAAACAAGAATGTTGTTAAGGAAAATCAGTCTGATTCTTTCTCTACTACCTTTGCTTCTTTGCTCGCTAGACTTGCTAGAAAAAATAAGCAGATCCTTGATTTTCGTGCATCACACCACATGATCCATGATGCTTATTCTTAAAAAAATTGACAGTAACAAAAATTGTGGCAAGAAATTTAATTGGGAAACAATTGTGTACTAAATCAAAATGTAATTGTAGTGAATAAAAGAGAAATTTTGAATGTCTGTCATGCACCTAATCTTAACTTTTCCTTGAATGCAGCAAATTACGTAAACAAGGAAGAAGAAGAATTTTGATCAGACAAATGTTTGATCAAGGATGTTAACAAGATCTTGCAGTTGTAGACATTGATTATGTAGATGGATCCATTTAAATTTGCAAACTTGAAAGGTTTAACCCCACTTCCTCTTCTTGTTATCATACTTATGTTGCATGTGCTAATGTAGTTGACAACTCCTAGAGCGCTTACATTGGGGATCCACAATCCCCTCATTCTCTTAGAAAAGTCCAAAAGTCAAAAAATACTAATAGAATCACTTGCACCCCACCATGTTTTCCTCAAAGAAAATTTTGAGCACCTTCTCCATCACTCGAAAGGCTGCTTGAAAGAGAAAAACACCAGTAGAAGTGCCTAATTATAAAATATTGTTCAAAGTTGTTGCTATTTTGGAAAATGAAAGGTCAAGTGTACTCCAACTTGAATCTTCCTTTCCAAACTTAGCCACATCCCATTGACCAATAATATACATGTGTTGACGTGCGAAAAGTACGCTCTTCTTTCAGCCAACACAGAATATAATAGTAAGTTAATCCCATTCTCTCTTGGATGAGGGAGTCCCTAATCTTGACTTACATGGGATAACTCAATAGTGATGTGTTTTGCTGGTAAACACGAGGGGACTTATGAATGTAACAAGCTGGCCTGCATCTGGCAATGCCTTGATTCTCAAACTAGGGAAATAAATAGAAAAAGGGATAGGGTTTAGGAATTCTAAGGACAATGAGAGTAACAGATTTCAAATAAACTAATTCCTACTTAGCCAAAGATATACTCACAACTCCACAAGAATAGTGCAAGCTCAAAGGGAATAAAAGATTTTCAGACTATGGATTTTATTCAGGCACCCAATTCTGGCGCAACCTGAGACAAACACCCATAGTTAAACTAAGAACAATATTAGGTTCAAACTAACCATGCACAGGGACCTACAATCAGCAAGCCTCCAATGGTGTGAACCTGAAATCACATCAAATACCCTCACACTTCACCATTAAAATCACTGAACTCTAATTAGCTAATTTGATGAAAAGAAACCATGTCAATAGAAGACAACAAATGTCAAACACCATACTTCAATGTTTATTTATTTGTTTCAACTGCCATCACAACAATTTCTGCCTACCAATTTCTACTCTATTCTACTTCTTCTCCTAATTATAGCTACTTCTAACCTACTAGTTGTCTAACTGTTCTAACTCCTTAAATCTAACCTTCTAACCTCCTTACAAAGAGAGAGGCACTGGCCTTTTATAGATTTTACATTCTAGATCAATGGCCAGGATTCAATTCATCTAATGAAGTTGATCTGCCTTCTACAAGCTCTAACAACTTGCTGGTTAACGATCTCAACCACTTTCAGCTACATTTTAAGCTAGAAGACAAAGTTTTGTTGGTCTCGAGGCACAGAAAGGGTAATCCCGGTAGCTGGGAAATAACTGACTTGTGTCCCCCTTTTGAGTTATATTTAACAAGGCCCACAAGTACTCTTTTTACAATAAAGCAAATTGTTTGTACAAATAAATTCATTCGTTGTTATTTCCAGTTGTTCATTCTCTGATTTTGCATACTCTTGTATGCATTATGTGCAAGCACTTGCCTTCAATTTTGCGCCCTAGTCATCAACTTGCTACCGATGGTGGTGGGGGTCCTTGCCTGTCCCGTAGCGTTTTTTGTTCTGTCACTTTGCTCATGGGCTCCATTCGCAAGCATCCTTGGTTTTGCAAGCCGCTGAGATGTCCTCCTTTACCATCTTTTAATCATTTCATGCCTCAGACCTGAGAAGAAAAAGAAAATTAATTAATGCTTCTGGATTCAGCTATGTTGGAGTTTTTTGCATCAACGTTGCTCCTACAGTTCTCGTCCTAATGATGAATCACATTGTGTGATTCGAATCATTGATGCAAAAAACTCCTACACAGCTGAATCCAGAAGCATTTATTAATTTAGCATGGACTGCGGAAATCTCATCTCTCAAAAAGAAAAGGAAAATGTTTTGAGCATGGTGGTGAGTTGATCTTAAACACATAAATGAATGTCATCAAACTCATTTTTTTTAAAATGAACATTAATGAATTCCAACTTTCATCCTCCTTAATCTGGAAATGCTCTCTGAGACTCCCTAAAGGCATTTTCAGGAAAGCCCATTCCTGTCCTACGTAGATTTGGATGAGGGGAAGTATGTGTCTTATAAGCAACGATAAGAACTTCTTGGAATTTTAACGCTCTTGACAAAAATGACCCCACGGAAAGGACCTCGGGGGTTACTTCGGTACTTGCAAGGTCAAGGTAAAAGCAAATAATTACATTTTGAAAGATGTCGAACCCCATCTTGCCTTTTACATTTTAAATGATAGGTGATAACACCACCTTCGGTGTTATTTTCGAACTTAGAAGGGGAAATAGCGACACTCAAAGGACTCCGCCAAACCTCATGTATGCTTTATCGATCTCCTACCAATGCATATCAATGAATCTTCTAGGCCCTAGGACTATGTTCAACACCCCTGACTCCAAAATTTTATGAACACAACGTACACTCTTCGGCTTTGATCAGAAATTTGGCATTATTTATTGGCACTTGCAAGGAAAGAAGCAAACAACTTGAGATTTTGTCTTGTGTCCGTTAAAATGTTAACCTTGCGATTTAAAATGCGAAGCCGGTATTATCTTTGTCTTTACCAAAACTAAGAACACGACCTTAGCGAAATTGCAAAACCCACGTTCATTAAAACATCGACCTTCCCTTGCTTTACGATTTTATTTGAAGTGTTTGCTACTTCAACACCATACTCGATGTTTTTATCAAGGCTCGAAGGCACGATAGAATCAATTTATTTAAAAGAAATGCGCGAACTTCATTACTTGTTTCGATTTTTTATTGCGTGGGCACCCTCTTTCAGGGTATTCTTCGGCATTTTTAAGAGGCTTCAGAAAACGTATTTTACCTTTGCTCTTGCATTAAAAAAGGGCCCGTAGAAACTTGTTCTGTTTTGATTCTTGATTTGGTGATTTACTTGGTCTGGTAAGGGTTGGGATGAAGTTCGAAGACCCACCTCTACCCATTTTGCAAATGCTTCAAAAGTTAGCGTTTTAAGGGAAAACAATCTTGGGCCTCTTTAAGAGATTATCTCTCGCGATAGCAAAATCGTTTTTTTTATTTCGACCCCTTATCGAACTCCGAATTTCGGCTATTAAGTGTTTTGTTGTTTCGAATGGCCCAAATTGATTTTATTTTGTTTGTTTCCTTTGTTCCGATGCTAACACTCTCAGTTGTTTTGACAAGATTAGCAGGCAATTAGAGGGCAACAGAAAAAAACGACTTTGAACACAGAGCTCCCTCTCTCTCTCACACGGGCAAGCTATAGGAAGAGGGGTACCCATTGAAAAAGATAGGGAGTGATGTGCCACGCACAACAACATGCAAATTCCAAATGGAATTTTGAAGTAACCAATGAATCCACCTAGTTTTCTGAGTATTCAATATTTAAATACATTCAACTTCAAATATAAAACTATAGTATATAATTAATAAAGAAAAATCATTAAGCAAATAAACCCAAGACAAAAATGAGAACTGCAATAAGTATTATTCAACAGTAGCAAGCACTTCCTTTCAATGTGATTTATTGCTTGATACATCTATCTCAACCCAACCAAAGTGTGGGAGGTTAAAAATAAATGAAATCTGCCAGATTTATAGAAACTGTCTAAATGCCATGGAACTAGAAAGACAATCATAAAATAAATGCAGAATTGTTTAAAATAGAAACTCCTCACCGGAAACGGCACTCTGCAAGGCTTCGCGTCAAACCAGCAATATGATCAGCTACTTCAGCTTCATCTAAGCATAATCTCGAGTGCACACCTACAAAGTGAGTAACAAACTTTGCCAAGGCCTGTAAGGGCAAAGAGTTGTAGGCTTTTAGCAACAAATATAATTATAAAAAGTTTCACCCACTTTTCTTTGTCAAAAATATATCATAAAAAATTAGTTAACTTTTATTCACTGAACCAAAAAGTCTAAACTAACCTGCTCAACAGGGGGGCGTTTCCAGGAGCTAGCATTCCCTGGATTTTTGTATTGTTCTTGCTCCCTAGCAGATGCAATCACATAAAACCTCAAAGAAAGGAAAACTAAAAGAAAGCACCAAGTTAACCAGACTCTTCTGAATATAAAACTATTTATGATGTAAATGCTCAAACAGAAATTGCACAAAAGTATGGACAGGCAGCATGCACTCTAGTCAGCAAAAGATCTTCCCAGTAGCAAGCCTAACTTCAGACTTCAGCAACTAAAAATTACTACTTGACACTTAAGAAAACAAGATATGCACTTAATCTTGAATGCTTGGTTGTACATAAGAATCCTGTGAAAAGTGAGCTTTATAACAAAGAAAACATGAGATACAGTGAATCCTGACTACATGCTTGTATATAAGAAACCTGTGAAGAGTTGACTTTATAACAACAAGAAAATTGAATTTTCTAGTCTACAGCAAATACCCTCTATTTAACCAAAGATTTATCCAAGTGTTAGGCTAAAGTTAAAGCCACCACAGCCTTTCCTTCATCATGCTACATGGTGAAGGAAATAACTAAGAATTGATGGAAACCAATCCAAAATATCAGTGCAGTGAATACCCTAGAACCTCAGATTGCGTGATCCAAATTAGAGGTTCAAGTGCATTTTTACAAATTCCCTTACCAAAACATTCTCGAAGAACATGAAATCATACACAGTCCACATAACACATAAGACAAAGTTTAACCAGGGAAACCCTTTCAAGTAAAACTAAAAACCCATCAGCAAAAGAGAACAGACAATGCTATTAATCTGCAAACGCAGATTCAAATGCAATAGTCTCTTTATTCTGCCTCCTCAATCTGCAGACTTTAGTGTACAGCATCTATGCACATGCACACACACATCTCACATCACATAATAATAGTGTTACCCGGAAACGCGTTTCCGGCTACGTTACCCCAAATTTCCGGGACGGCAAATTTTTTTGCCAAATTTGGGGACGGGACAGGGGGGGGGGGGGTCGGCTATATATAAAATATAAGGAAAATTTTAAATATATAGGAAAATTCTAAATGTTCATATGAAAACATGGATAAAGAAAGCATCTATACATTGTATTCATATAAAAACATGGATTCCAACCTTAGAGTCCATCAAACCTTAGAGTCCAAGTCTGATTCGGGCCGGCTGCCTTATCGGTTGCGGTTGTTGGACCTATCATTTCATACATTTCTTGCTCAGGAGGCCTCTTTTCAGGAATCTCAGGGAAAGCGGTGTCTTCTGACCTGATAGTGTGGGTTTGCAGCACCCCCGAATGTCTCTTCCATACTTGATTTAATGTGTTCTGCATAGTGAACATGTTATTTCTGAATGGGCGGCATTGTGAACTCTGCACCAGCCGGTCAAAAGTAGATCCTTAATAGAATCTTGACGGTTCAGATGATGCATCTGCTCCGAGGATTTGCAGAAAAACTCCCTAAAGTTGCTGAATAGCTCACTTTGTTCTGGTGACGGGATCTCTTTATCACAACTCTCTCCAATTCCTTCCAGATTTTGGATTGGATTTGAGCATTGTACCAACAAAACTTCGTTTGTTGAGCTTATGTCAGCCCTGTATGTGCCCATGTCTGACTCTAGAAACAGGGTCTCATTGGCCTAATTATATTCTGTAATCATCAATTTGAGCCTAGGTTCGGACTCAATCTGAATCTGGTTCGCTACCCCTCTCCATGGCAACCACATATGAGTGAAACTAGAATGCAGCCAGCCGTTAAGGACGCGGGTCCAATCTCGGCTGAGCAACATGCCGTATGCTCCCGAGATGTCCACTACTTGGATATCAATGTACATCTGGATGCGCGGATCTACTATCAATTGCATGTGTATATTGTTCAACTCCCCCACTACCGTCACTTCAGATTTATCTAGTTGAGTAACCTTTTGGTTAGTCTTGGTGGGGGTTAGGCCTAGAGCGTTGCACACTGATAGAGGCATAACATTAGATGAATCTCCTGAGTCTATTAGACAGTTGTGCAAGTTCTTACCAAAGATTCTGAGAGTTAATAGGAAAGGCGGGGGTTCTAGCTTTTCAGTGAACAAACTAATAGTAGGCTCTGATGGCAAGATGTCATTGTTCATGATTGAGATGTCTTGAGCTCTTCCTCGTGCACACACTCCAAAACCAATCTCCGTAGGCTGATCATTTGAGAACTCAAGTGGTGCAACATAATTTACTGTTGCACCCCTAGGATTTGTTGGTCCTCTTACCTCATTGCTGATCTTCTGGAGTTGTCCTTGCGATACTCTGTGTCCGGAGTTCTCATCGGTTCCTTTGGACTGAACTGGCGAGGATTCCCTAAGGCTGCCCAAGACCACGTCTCTAACTTCAGAGACTTTCATCAGTTCTGCAAGGGATAAGCTGACCTTGACCTTCTTGAATTCATCTGCCACCAACTGGCCTAGTTTAGTAATCTCTATATTGCTAGATGGCTTATCATTGGAGCCCTGATTTGTGGCAGCTGTCGACTGATTCTGTGGAGTAAGTATTCTTGGAGGGGCTTGTGTCTTTTGCGGCTGACCTTGGCTCGCATACTGCTGCGATGCATTAGGATAATTCGGGTTGTTGCTGGCATTCTAATCTAGAGGGACTTGAATATCCTTGGGAGGCATGGAAGTAGTGTAAGGACCACTATTGTTGTTTTGGTTATTGTTGTTGTAATATCCCCGATTGCCACGTTGGTATTGCTGAAATGCATTCACATCAGCAGGCTGATTTGGGTCGACCACCTCATTTTCATCCTGATTAGGGAAGAAGAACGGGGGAATGTAAGTCTCTAAGACAAGTGTTGTATCATACCTTGGTGACGATACTATTTCAAATCCGGTGGGAGGAAGCACTGGCTGAGGCATTGTGTTCTCCACTTCTCGCTGGAATATATTGGCGGCAACCTGAAATTCGTCGCATTGCAACTCTGAGTGCTAGTTAGTATTATGCAACCTGCACCAATTAGAAAGTGTTGCCTCTGCCAAAAATACCCTATCTGTTGCCCTGTTTTCTGATGCCGGCGGGTTATCAAGTGGAGTGGGGAGTCCTCCGTTGTTGGGACAGGTGTTCCATGTCCTTGCGGGTCGTTGATATCCCTGGTTTTGGTACTGACCTTGTTGCTGACCTTGCTGCTGGTTCCTCTGACTACTCTGCAATTGGTTATTCTGATTTCGCAGATAAGTGACCTCAAAGGAAAGCTTCTTCATTTGGTCAGTCAGCTCCCGTATTTCATCCTTCTCCTCTTGGGTTCTAGACGACACTGTAGTATTTTGCAGATATATGGGCTATTTAGGAGGGATCTGGGATATAGGAAGTCCTGGATGAAGTACCAACTGATTTGTAGACTGCTGAGGCTGATATGCCAATTGCGGGATCAGACTCATAATAGGCGTTTGGTGAGCCAAAGCCTAGCTGATTTCTTGAACTTGATTAGGCATAGCGGGAGGTCCTACTTGTACCAATGGTCTGGCAATATTTTGGCCTAGTTCCTTACTGATCTCCATAGCCTTAGCATAGGCTTCAGTTAATCTGGTCGGTGCGGGGTGTGACTGCCGGACAAACATAGCTGTTAAATAGTCCAGAGCTGAATAGTAGATTTCCCTTGCTGAAGCGTCACTTACCACATACGGATCTTGCAATCGAGTAAAGGCTTTATGGAACCTGTTATTGAAGGAACTGATTGGCTCATGTCCTTGTCTCTTGACTTCTACAAACTACCTGTATAGCTCTGTCGGGGTTATAGGGATACCATACTTTCTCGTAAAAGTTGTTTTCAGCTTCTCCCAAGAGTCAATAAAGGATACCGGCAAATGGATAAACCAGTAAAATGTGTCTTCCCCCAATGAATAAGGGAAAAGCCTACATGCAACATCTGCGTACTCAATCTGTCTATTGCGTAACGCATCTTCGAATATCTTGATATGTTCTTCTGTTGTTCTGTTCGGATCATTTGCATGAAAAATGGAACAAAACTTGTCCGGGCTCTTAGGCATATCATGATAAGTTGGGAAAAGGATGGGCGATGGATTGTCTACCAGCCAAGTGGCACCATTTGGAGCAGGTGGATTGTGCGCCATCTGTGGCTGATTTGCTTGAATTTGATTAGGGATTGGAGTTCTAACTGCTGGAACTATGAAAACCGTACTTGTTGGAACAGCAAACTGCTGATTTGCTGAGCTGGACTCACTGGAATCTGCAGCCCGGCGATAACTCCTGCATCTGTAGAACTGAAATCCAGCAAATCTTTCCTGCTCTGGGCTTGACCTTAGGACTCTTTCGAATCTCTCCGGAGAGAAGGATCCAATTCGTTCCAACGTGAGTTGTTTTCAATGTCAAATCTGTTGGTGCGGTGCGGGAGCTAGATTAGCCTCCTCTTGATCTCTCTGATTCTGTGCGTTGATGCGATCAGCAATATCTTGTTCTTCTTCAAGGATCATGCACATTCGGGACCAATCTGGATAGTTTCTTTTTACTGACCAGGCCAAGCTATATAATTCAGTGATAAGGCTCTCTTGTTCGTCGCTGAAATTCAGATCTGGCTGTATCACTGATTCGGGGTCTCTTTCTGGCTGAGGAGGATTAATGGGTAGACCCATTGTTCACCATATCAGCGGACCGGAAAGAAAACTGTCGGATTTCCTTGAGAACTTGCTTGCGAAGGGCAGCGATCCTTTGTCTTTCCAAATTTTCCCTGATCACAACCTCTATTTGCGAACCCTTTTCTTCTTCCTGATTGATAGTGCGACTTACTCGTCTGAAAAGAGGGTGATCTGCTTCTGATTTCCAAGCGAGGGATCGTAACTGGTCTGCAATATATGACTGGTTTAGTCCCTGATCAGGCTGCTCAAGGGGAAGGTTGAACGGGAATTCATGCAGCAGTACCATACTGCATCATGAGCCGCCCTCCTAGTGTCGTTTCTGCTGCGCGTGGAAGAGGGTAAAAAGCTATAGGGCTATTCTTTGCAACTGCAAGCTGATATGGTGCAGATTTAGTTGTTTAGACATTCATCATAGCCCTCCTTCTAGCGCCAATTCTGTTGACGTGTCTGAAATCGCATCGCTGCAAACTCCATATGGCCAATGCAGAATAGAATAATCAGTTGAGTATCCTATCCTCTCTTGAGATAAGGAAATCCCTAATGCTATTTTCTGTGTTTTGATCAAAGGGGATAACCTCAAGGTTTCGTTTGTCAAGTCTTGACTGCGGGATTACTCAGTAGTTTGATGTGTTTTTGCTGGAAACACGAGGGGGACTTACGTTGGATGGGTAATTTATAGATAAGTTCCCTAGAATCTTTATGCTCTTTCTTATCAAATGATTTCGGTTGAGTTGATACTGTTCTTAGTGGGACTGCGGATTCTCTTGATAAAAAAGGGAAAAAAGGAGGGAAGGATAGGGAGAGAGAGATATGTGAAATGTAAATTTTAACTAAGATAGCAGATTCAATTAAACAGACAGGCACCTCCAAGAAACTAGATTAAACATCACCAACTACCTAAGCACAATGTTTGCATAAACCCAGTGCAATCTTCAAAGGAAAACAAGATTTTCATGTTATCAACTACAACATCAGAACTTTTACATTCATAGTGAGTACTCAATAACAGAACTAAGCATAAAAGGTTCAGATTAACCATGCAGAGAGAAAGGCAATCAGCCGTTCCCTAATGGTGTGAACTACGACGATTCTATCAGATGTTTGATTGAAAATGCTATCTAAAGGAAATAAACATAACTGAAAGATTTCTAAATTAAGTGAAGAAGGAGACCATGCACTCACAAGGAAACTTGAAAACGGTCTTAATCTTTGCATTAATTCCTGTAAATTTCGCCAGAGCTTTTGCAACAATCCAAGAACTTCTTACAAAATGAGGGAAAACCAATCCCTTAAATAGGCTTCAAAACAGGATGAATGGCCTAGATTTAATCTAAACAAGTGGCCCAGATTCATCCATAAAACATGGCTGCCCATACCCATAAATGGGATGCAAATATCAACAACCACCCCAAAAGGAGCAATAACTACCATAAAAGGTAATTACAACAATTTGAAATAATCCAAAAAGGTGCATTAATAAATTTTTACATTTTGTTGACTAAAAGTCAAATGTCACCTTTTGGTGCAAAAGTGCACTTTTAAGATTTTAGAGAGAAAAAGCACTTTTAAGAAACCACTTTTTCTTTTCCAATTTCATATGCCTTTACCAAGAATTGATCCTCTCCATGCAAATATTCTTGCCAAAGGTCCCGACCTGCTACGCGCTCCTCGCGAACATACACCTGGAACCTGATGCATAATTGAAATAGCACACCGAAGGGAGGCATAGGGGGATGATGAATTTTGTACTGCATGCTCTCTAGATAATGATCTATGTGCTTCAAACCGTCTCGCCAGCTGGACCGATTAGCCTCAAAACTCAAGATATCAGTGTGTAATTTACTAGCAAAATCTAGGTCCTCTGTAGAGTAGGCGACCTTGTCTATTTTTAATCTGTCTTCCCAGTCTAGATGGATTACAGGGTCGGACAGATTATTTTGCCAACCCAAAACCATGGACCAGAGGATTACTCCACTAAGGTCCCTGGTGTTTCTCAGAATTTCTTCGCATGCCTCTTGTTCTTTGTTAATGGTGTGGCCTTTGTGTCATTCTTCATGCTGATAGCCTAGTACCATTCTTTAAAAATGCTAACGTCGTGGGGGCCCAAGATGTCAGACAATGGAGGAATTTGCGGATGGGTCCAGAAAAGAGCCGTTATGAGGGGAAGAGTTGTAGTAACTGCTTCGTGAATTATGAGGCATTCCCGCTTCATCTCGTACAATTTGACCAAAACGGTTTCTCGGTGGTGGGCCATTTCCTTTACATCCTTAATGATCAGCTCCCCCTTCACCTTGAGACTTCGAATCCATTCCCTGACGGCCTTTGTTGTGTCTCGTACTCCTTCAAATTCTGTTGTGGTCCTTTGCGCCAATGCCGTTGGGGAAATATGGGATTCGAAGGCATTGTGTAATGGCCTCGGGAGCTGATTGATGTATCCCTCGGCTTGCTCAGCACGAGCCTGATACATGTTCTTTTCAGCTGTTATCTCTTCAAGCTAACTGAGTATATTCTGCACTGAATCCTTGAATTCTTCTTTTTCTTGCTCCTTAGTGGCTCATCCAATGGGGACAGTTGTGATGCTATAATTTGCCAATGTGATCTGATCTGCTAGCTTGTCTACAGGCAAGGTGGCGATGTGAAGAGTGCGGTTCCTTTGCTCGTCTTTGGTCACTCTAGAATTTGCCTTAGGCTTTTTCTTTCCCTTAGCTTTCGCTTGGTCTATGCACGAGAAGATATCCTCTAGATCAATAGTTGGTTTGGTGGCAGCCTTGCGTTGGGCTCTAGCAATCAACCACTCTTGAGGAACTGTCTGGGCTGACGATACAGTTAAGTTTGCATTCTGTTCTTTGAGGTTTTCAACCGACTCGTCACAGATTTGCAGCTGTTCTATTACTGGAAGGGTGGAAGAGGTGCCAAGCTCCTTGCTTGCAGCTGAATTTTCTCCTACTTCACTGAACAATTGTCTGGCACCTTCGTGTGATGGTTGTTCTTCAGTCCTTCCGAGCTCACGAGTCTCTTCTGTCCTTTGCTTTCCTTCAACGGTAGAGTCATCTTTGGCTGTATTGTGGAGCAGCAACTCATGGCGACTCTGTTGCGTGGGTTCATGCACTTCGATCAATTGGATGGATGGAATCTCTCCTTCTTCAATTTGGTTGCCTGGTTCGGTTGATTCAAGGGCTCTTAGCTCATCTTCCAGCATGTCGGGCGCGGGAGGATCATTAGCTTCAAACGCGTCGACGTCACTCTGGGAAGGCGGAGCAGGTATACAATCCAATTCTACTACATCGTCAAACGAACTGGGGTCCTTTGACGATGAAGTGACCTCTGGTCTCCTTATAGAAATCTTCTCCCTTCTTGTTCTCTTGGACGTCCGAGTCCCTCTGCAAGCCTTAGCCTTCTTTCTCTTTGCAGGCTTCTCAATTTCTTCTCTAGGTGCACTGGACGTTCCTTCATCCTCGGAAGACTGAGAATCGAGGCTGCCCATTAGGTGGTAAGTGAATTGGACTCCCTCATGGATTAGCCTCTCAATCTGCTGATGTAACCATTGGTCTGTGTATCTTGCTGGGGCTGCCATGACTGCCTCAAAATCGATGATCGGGTCCTGGGACCAATCAACGCCTAGCAAGAGATGCCTTACTGCTTCAAACTCTCAGACTTGGAGGCAATTTCCTGAATCTGTGAGCTGATCTGGGACCCGACGGTATTCAAAGAGTCGCATTTGCTGCACACTCAGCCTGGAATATTCACGTCTCTGGACCTCATAGTCATCAGAGCAATTCTTCCAATAGTCTTCAACTGATTCCTTTGCTCTGTACCGCCTGCCATAGGCTCTTTTTGCCAGATTATCATGATCGAAATATTTTCTTGGACAATGGTCCTGTAGGCCATAAGAGGCCAGCTCTGCAAGGTATTCCTCTGCTAGGGTAGGGGTCTTCAGGTGGACATCATGGTTGCCTATGATCATGGGGAATGTGAATCCAGCCTGCTTACTTTCTCTGAGTAGGATGTTGGCCGGACGTGACTGCCTTGCGACCTCCATAAGAACTACTTTGTCGATTGGGTACCGTGGAAGTCGGAGAGGGGCACCATCAAAGCCTGCTATTCGGATATAGAAGAACCTCGAGAACTGAATGAACCAAGCTCCATACCTTTGTACTAGAATAGTAGCTTGTTCTGAGAGCCTTATGTGTAATCCTCCCTGCATTAGCCTGACCAGGCGCATTGTGAAGGCGTCATTCACGCGCTCATATTGGCCAACTGCATAAGTTGGGCTGTTTTTTTCCCTCTGAGCTATATCTTGGTAATGTAGCTGCGGGTAACAATCATAGACCTTTACCTGACCGAGTCCATTCCCGATTTCACCTTTCATTATCAAACCTGGCAGCGGCTGGTTCTTGGCGAACATGTAGACCAAATAAGAGGTCATGGTGAAGTATTTCTTTGTTTCAAGCTCTATCAGCTATGTGTGGATGTTGTCGCTTATGATCTGGGCCCAGTCAAACTTAGACTTCCAAGCGAAGACTTGCTCTATGAAATAGAACATCCACTCCTCAAAGTAGCTGGATTTAGGAAGTCCCATAACTCGGTTGAGTAACGTGACCATATCCCCATGCTCATTATGAAAATCACTTCTGGGGGTCTTTTTCACAATTCTGGTGCTTGGAAGCCTTCTCTCCTTGTACCACTCTTCGTTGATCAGTGCTTTGCATCGGGTCGGATTCATATCATATGCCCCTTGTGCTTCATCTATGGTTGTGGTTGTGGGATTGTTTGGGAAGGGAATGTCGAATGCGTCGCCGATGGCCTCAGGAGTGAAGTTGGCGATGGTCATGTTCTCAAGGAGCACCAATCTGGAATTTAGCTGATAGTGTCGGGCGGCCTCTACCACTAACTCATAATTTTGCACTGCTGGAGGAAATCCCACCACTTGGGCGATGCCACTTTCCACCATCTGTCTAGGCTTGCCATATGCGTTAGGGGAGAAGACCCGATTCCTGAAGTCCTGGATGTCAATATGGCCTAGATCGGTATCACCGATATTGTCCCAGACGCTTTGCACTTTTGACTCCCTCAATTCTCCTCTTGATACTAGTATTTCATCCTCTCAACTTTGCGTGGGATATCTGATTTGGGTGCTCGCGATATCTCGACTGCAGCGAGGGTCTTTGATGATTCTACCGCCGATTTAGGCATTTATCCTGCACAGCCGGACACGGATTACGAGGCAATACACAAGGAAGTAAGGCGGGTTAAATAAAGAATACTCCATCATTCAAGGATTAATTCAAAATTGAGATTGGGGATGGAGGAGGGACAGTTCTAGCTAAAAGCTTGATTGATTTTAAACCAAAGGATTCATGAAGCTTTTGATCGCGAATTTATACTTAAGCATTTTGGATTTATTTTTAACAGGGACAAAGCTCGAAAAGTTCCCCTAAGTTTGAAAATGCAATTTTTGGTTAAACCTTAGGAGTGAATTCTAAATTTTGACTGCTTTGAACAACGTTTTACAAGCGAAAGAGATGCAGATTTCAAAAATTTAGGCATTTTAATCGGATTTCGCACATACGCCTGTTTGATTTATAAGCATTTCAGATGATCACAAGAGACAAAGCGTACTTACCTGATGAGAGTGGATGGCGAGAAATTGCCTGACTTTGCTGCGTGAAGACGAATGGACAATTCTGCAAATTTTTTGAATTCGAACGGTTACCTCCTTGATTCAAATTTTCGCGGTTACTGTTTGAAAGGAATTTATCATTTTTTAAATGGTTTTTTACCCTGGGTAATTGGCGACCTGAACTTGAATGATCAATGGTTTGCAGCGTTTTTACCTTGAATGCAAATCGTGCGAAATCGGCTTTCTTCTCCCTTTCAAAATCGGATGTGATCTCTCTTTTCATGGAAATGCAGCAACATGGAGGGGGTTTATCAATTTTGAATGGCGTTTTATCTTTTCATTTTCGGACCTTCTGGCGAGTTTTGCAAATTTGAAACTGTGTTATTCTAGCCCTAAGGGCAGACTTCGGAGCATTTGATATTTTTCGCAAATTTCGGAGAATTTCGGACCACTTTGCCCATTTTGTAAATTTCACGAATTTCGGACCATTTGCATGATTCTGCAAATTTCATAGCATTAAACGCTTTTGGCGAACTCTATCATTTTCGGACTTAAACCACTCATTTGCAAATTTCGGAGTGTTTGAATGAATTTTAATGCCTTTTGTGATTGGGGATATTTCGGAGCTTCAAAGCCTTCGTGATTTTCCCGTTTTTCGGAGCATTAAGCGTCCTTGCGATTTTCGCGTTTTTAACAAGAACTACGGAGTTTCGGACTTGGACGCCTCTTCGCGTTATGCAAACTTCGGAGCATTCATCGCTCTTGGGATTTCGCGATTTCAGGGCTTTTGGCAAGTTTAAAGAATTTCGGACTATTTAACATGATTTGCAACAAGAAACTTCGGACCTTTCGTATGATTTTTAACCTTGGCGAACTTCGGACTTTTAACGCCCTTTTACAAATTTGCACCAATTTCAGACCTTTTGCCACTCTTTGCAAGTTTTAAAAAAAACTTTGGACCTCTTAACACCTTTTGTAAATTTGTCATATTTTGAAATTTCGGCCCCAAGGTCCGAATTTGGAGGTCTAAAGTGAATTTCGGACCTTTGGTATGATTCTGCAAATTTCGGAGCATTAAGCATTTTTGCAAGTTAGAAAAGTTTTCGGACCTTAATGCCTTTTCATAAAAAAAACTTCGGACCTTTAAACGCGTTTTGCAAATTTCAGATGTTTGGTGTTTTGGCGAGCTGGAGATTTTCGGACCTAAACCCACCTTTTGCAAATTTCGGAGTGTTCGAACTTTTTTGCAACTTTATCAAAATTTCGAATTTCGGCCCCAGGGTTCGAAATTGGGAGACTTAAGTGATTTTCGGACTATTGGGGTCCTTTTGCAACATTTTAATTTTTCTAGTTTTCGCCCCAGGGTCCGAAATTGGGGATTTTAAGTGAAATTCGGACCTAAAGGGTCTTTTTGCAACATTTCACTTTTCCAGTTTTTGCCTCAGGGTCTGAAATTGGGCATTTTAAGTGAAATTCGGACCTAAAGGGTCTTTTTGCAACATTTCACATTATTTTCGGACCATGTAGGAAACTTTGAAATTTTGAAATTTTCGCCCCAGGGTCCGAAATTCAGTCCCCTGGGCGATTTTAGCAATTTTTTAACCTTGTGAAATTTTAACATTTTGGCCTTTGGGTCCGAAATTCGGCCCATAAGGCGATTTTGGAAACTTAAGCAAAATTTCAGACTTTAGACCAGTTTTCGCTAGATTCTACAAATTTTGGAATTTGGAGGTTACGGAACTCTAAGTCATTTGGGCAAGTTTCGCAACTTTTAAAAACTTTGGCATTTTGGCCAGGAAATTCGCTCCTTCACCAGCAGGCGAAAATCATCCTTTACTCAAATCCCACAAACATCGCGAAGACAAACCTTATGCAATCTACTTCATAGCTCTTGTGCGAAAAACGGCGACTTTGGTCCTCGTGCGACCTTTAGACGCACTGCTCTTGCTTGGCGGGCTTCGCCAATTTCTATCACCTTATGCCTATCCAAGGCAATTTTCAAAATTTCGAACAAACTCTTGGCATCGTGCCCGAGGGCTGGACTAGCCTGATGGATTCATTGACTCATTTCTTTGACATCATCACTTAACGGACCAGTCGCAGACTCGTTCGAAAGGACGCGACACTCTCTGCGCGAAACTCAACAGGGCGAGGACGAAAAGGCTCAAAAAAAACAGGAAGGGGGACCCTGTCGGCGACAAGGAGAGTGTGCAATGCACAACAGGACCGTTGATCAACCCCGAGATGGCTGGGGACGCCCAAGCTGTCCCCTAACCATCCCAGGAATGGATAGCTATTTCCGGCAGTAGGGACAATTAAAAAATAAAAAACAATTTTTTTTATAAAAAAAAAATTTCAGTTTTCAAACGCTGCCATTAAATTTTTTTATTAAAGAAAGCAATTAAATTTCTTTTAAGAAAATACCTCATCGCAGCAAGTAAATTTTATTTTTTTTAATAATTAATAATTTTAATAAATAATAAAATATTATAATAATTGTACAGCCTGAGTTGGCCTAGTGGTGGAGAACTTGTGCTCTTGAAAGAGAGGTCACAAGTTCATATCCCACAAGGGGGTAGGGTATGTACACCTTATCGGCTTCGCCCCATTACCTATCAAAAAATAAATAAATATTATAATAATTTACAAACTGTCAAACTCAATAAGCGATTAATTTTTATTTATTTTTTTACGTTTCATTTCTGTTGCACTGTATTTCAATATAATATAATATGGATATAGTATTATATCGATATCATATAGTATATTACTATATGATATCAATAACGTGAAGTCAGAGACTCAGAAGTGAAAGGGTTTTTTTATTTTGGTTTGAGAAGGAAAAAAAGATTATGAAATGTGAACTCTCATTTGATTCATTTGATCATGATGCTATCCTATGTTCTTAATCTTATTCTATGATGATTCGATTTGATTCGTTTGATGCTATGTTCTTAGTTCTATGATGATTCAATGAATGATCATTGATTCAATGATTTTAGAATTAGAACCAAGGCTCTAATTTATAAATGTTATTATGTTGCTATGATGAATGTTTACTGTGTTACAATGTTATATAAATTTCAGATATATATATATATAGCCGTCACCTCTTCCGGGAAAAAAGACGTCTCGAAAACCCGTTTCCTCGTCCCCCGTCCCGGAAACTCGAGGTAACATACCATAACAATCATGTGTTATTCCTTCCATGTCACAGAGTACATGTAGACCAACTCAACATTCTCTAACCGCCTGTCGAATGTCAACCAATTCAACAATCTAATTGCTTTTGGAATGTCAACTGTCACACAACTGTAAAATGAAAATACCATGGCATAAACCTGCCACATGTCACACCTATGAGGAATTTCCAAATGGGCAAAATACTCATCAGTCTAAATATTCCAGCAATGACAAAGTCATCAGTTGTTCACCAGCTATCCACTGTATGAAGAAATACTATACTGGTATACTACAGTACCACCAAGACCAATCCCATGGCTTGTAGTAGCAGAGACTACATTCTCATGACCTAACATTGCCAACAAGAACATTGGATGAAGCTAAGAGCTCCCATCATGTTAAAAGTAATAACCAGGCTGTTGATCCAAAACAAGCACCCAAAGATATTTCAATAAAAAATTCAATTAGTCCTAGTCCAACTGCACCCTACAGTATGACTCTCATAACTAATAACCACTGCACTGCTAAACAGAACATCAGATGGCGCTAAGGGCTATCATCATGTTAAAATCTATAAGCTTTCTTTTTCAAAATTACAAGTACTGGTTTGAAACTACAACTCAAATATCCATCTGACTAGTACTCTTTCAGTTAAAACCAGTATCTTCGTATCATGGTTTAAAAAATTAGTGAGTACTCTCCAAAACTAAAAATTCTCACAAGCAAGTAACGGATTCAAAGAGTTTTTAGTCTCTACAAACGGATTCAGGGCCTCTCTACTTGGGATAAGGTAACCATGAAATGATCAATGACAATATTATTCACGGTCAGTGTTCTAATTGCTGTGTTACCAGCATTCTAAAGGAGACTTTCTGCTTCAAACTTCCCATCCATCAGACCTGTCACATGCATGAAGCTAGTCAACAAACAAATCTTCTAACAAATTGAGGTGTCTAGTCTTCTTTGGTGTAACTTTCCCTTGTCCCTCTCCTTGGAAGTTACTAGTTTCAATTAGACCTTGAGGCTTAACACTCAGATGTCATCATGTGTAATCAAGGGAACATTTGTTTTCGAAGGAGGTCTCACCACCTTTTATTTCTGTCTTACACGCTTCATAGCAGAGTTTGGTGGATAATTATGAAGCTATTCTCACTCACAGTTAACAGCTTCAAAGAAACTTTTCACATCAGGAATTCATACTGGATGGATTTTATAAGTTTGATTTCAGGGGTATAGGGTGAATCTCTGTGAGATACCTTTATGCTATAATTGAATCAAAGGACCAAAATCACTTCTTCAGGGACTTGCTTCACCACATCTTTCAGACTCTTATTAAGCAACACATTTGTGCCTCATTTCGATTGAGATATCCTCAATCTTCTTTCAACGTGAATTGCAGGGTTGGAAAAAATATGGGAAAATTGTTGAAAATATTGCATCATTAGGTTCATTAGGTTTGTTATAGTTTTCTAAATATCATGTGCAACATAATATATAAAGGTTGTACGGATATTTGTTAGCATTAAGTTGTTTTAACAACTCACAAATATAAAGGATTTATTAGAGAAGATAGAACAAACCTCCTATAAAATAAGATATGTAAATCCTATATATGCAAATGTATTAAACGAAATGAAGGAGAGAAGATGGAATAAAGAATATTATTTGTGTGTAAATTTCTCTGATTGCTTTCATGGTATCAGAGCAAGGACAGCCTTGACTCTCTCATGAGAGGAGCTGGAACATGAGATCATTTTAATCCTTCTAGCTGTAGGACTAGAGTTGTGTGAAGTTTTTTGTTTTGTAGCTGTCATTAATAAAGATAGTGGCCATTAGATTCATGCATAGAGTGTGATTTATTGGACTCTAGATCTACTGGCAATAGTAATATGTTTGTCAGTGGACTACAGGTGTGTGCTACAACGACTCCTTCAGTGCTCTTGGGAGAATCAACTCAGACACCCTTCATCTTTATGGGTGGCGATAGTACAAAGACCGATATTGTGGACTGATTAGCCTCTGAGAAAAGATAGAGACATTTGTGTATCGAGTGCGCAGCGAAAGCTGTTGATTTTTGGTATGCTCGATTAACCACAGGCAAACATCAGATCTGTTGCCTTCCCAACCATAGACGATAAGCTCTCATCGTCACCCTCGAGCACATCTCTTCTCAATATGTGTATCTGCTATATGATTGAGAGCATATACATATATGAATGGAGATTCGATCTCCTTTAAATGCACCGCTTATGCCTTTTCTCCAAGAGTCGACCCTCTCCTCAGCAACACGTCTCAATACAAAGAGATGGCAGACATCCAAGTCGGCCTCAATTGATTACTATTAAAGCAAGATGCTAATCGGCATGCATTAAGACCTTAATTATGCTTAACACAAATGAATATAAATCGGACCTATAATTGTCTAAGGCCGATAGGCCAATTAGACAATTATATTAGCTATGTCGGCTATAGAAGGAATCCGACCATAGCTACAAACATCAACACTCCCTCTTAGCTAGGGAGGAATCTTTCTCAATATCTGAGTCACATAGTGACATCCACCATGGCTACTCCCAAAGGGTGGGTCCATCATGGCTACTCCCATGTATGGAAAGGTTAGTAAACACAAGTGCTTCATCACGGAGTCACTCAACGTGATGTTGTCACCTCAATATGACGCTCACCATGGCTACTCCCAGAGGATGAATAAGCACAAATGCCAAGTCATGGAGTCTCTCACATGACATCCACCATACCTACTCGCAAAGGGTGGATCCACCATATCTACTCGTAGAGGGTGGAAAAAGGGTTGGAACCTCAAACTTCTCTCACAGAGAAGAATGCACAACAAGGGCTGAAACCTCAAACTTCTCTCACAGAGAAGAATGCACAACAAGGGTTGATACCTCAAACTTCTCTCACAGAGAATAATGCACAACAAGGGTTGATACCTCAAACTTCTCTCACAGAGAAGAATGCATAACAAGGGCTTGCACCTCAAACTTCTCACACATAGAAGAATGCATTAAACAAGGGATTGAACCTCGAACTTCTCCCTCATAGAGAAGAACTCCTTAACAAATCTTCATGATGGCGTGGCTCCCTCTGAAGCTGAAATATCAAGCTCCCTCTGAAGCTGAAATGTCAAACTCCCTCTCAACCTTTTGACCTCTTCGTCCAAGGTTACTTCTGACGATATGTCAGACTCCCTTTAAATGTTGATTCTTCCTCTGCGAAGAAATGCAAGCAATCTTCCTTCCTTGAATGCAATCTCTGATTCGTCCTGGAAGCATTTCAGAGAGAGATAATAATAGTCAGGGGAAATGTCAATACATGATTCACTATTCAATGAAGTAGCATGACTTAATGAAAATTCATGAACATTATTCAAACATAAAGAGTACTTATCTTTTATAATTTTGCTCAACAATGGAATTTCCATTCACTTGGATCGATCACACCGAAGCACCTAGTGATGACCAAATGGTTGGGTGACCTTTGGCCCTCGCCATCACTCATCATCTTGTCCACAATATCTGCTTTGTGCATAGCTTAAGCATCATCTAAAGAACTCTCTTTAATACCATTCACAGCAAAGTGGTGGATTAACCACATAAATGTGACAGAAATCCACCCATTTAGGAGTGCCTGAAAAGAAGATGAACATGACCTCTAACCTAACTTTCGCCCAAAGCCAAAACCAATTGATTCAAAACAGCCAAATGAGAAACACTACCACAAGTGATGATGAAAGAAATTGATCACCCAAAAATGCAAGCCGCAAAATATAATGAGGAGTTTTGGGCAGAATGTCGATCTAAAGAAAATTCCTTGGATAGATCAGATGAACGAAATCACCATCAAGAACAGATCGATCAAGCCAAAATAATGTGAGCACATTTGTCACTGCAAACTCCCAACAATAAGCCAATATAAATCGACTTGATCTGATTGAGGAGAGCGCAAGCCGGTAATACACATTGACCAAACTGAAAAAAAAAACACTTGATCTATCACAATAGCAACAAAACCAGATCTGATGCAAAACGACACCAATGAAATGTCATTGCTAATCGCCAAAAAACACCTCTATAAAATGCAAGTCTAATGGAAACTCCAAGAATCAATGCCAAGAAGGAAAAAGTCCCCCCCTCTTGACCAGATCAGCCGCCACAAGGATGATGAGTCACACAGATCAATCACACGAGATATGCGCCAACACATCTCTACAAAATATATCTCGTTGGATCCACAGAGATCTACAAATAGTGATCTTGTGAACAACGATCACCCGGCCAAAGGAAAGTACTCCACAAGTGATTAACACAAGTCCAAACTTCGATCAGGCCAATCAAAATGCCAATGAAGGAACCAAGCAAATCCTTTGACTGAGATGTCAAAGATCAAATAAGACTCTGAATAGCTCAAAATGAGCCTGTGAAATAGTTGGGTTAACCAAAATACGGGACACACAAGGTAGCACCACCAAATGCAAAAGCACGTCAACACAACCATAAGTGTGCAACCTGCAACATCAGCATCGGCCTGGATCGTGTACTTGCACTCACCCAGAGTGTTCCACAACTGATTGTGCGGTCACGCGAGGCAGCCACAATCATGTCCAAGTTGTCGATGGGCATCGCAATGGCCATCACCTAGTCTGAGTGCCCCTCCATTGTGCCGCGCAGTACCAGTGCTTCCGTCATGATTCCTCGCTTGACCAAAAAATCTTCTTTCTACTCTAGTTTTGGTTTTCCCTTTGCCTCTCCTCTATGAGGTGTATTGAACTCCCTCAAAAAGACAAGATCTACCTTCAAGCAATTAGGCTTTATATAAGGAACATGGCTCTGATACCATGTTGATTTTTGGTATGCTCGATTAACCACAGGCAAACATCAGATCTGTTGCCTTCCCAACCATAGATGATAAGATCTTATCGTCACCCCCGAGCACATCTCTTCTCAATATGTGTATCTGCTATATGATTGAGTGTATATATATATGAATGGAGATTCGATCTCCTTTAAATGCACCACTTATGCCTTTTCTCCAAGAGTCGGCCCTCTCCTAAGCAACGCATCTCAATACAAAGAGGTGGCGGACATCCAAGTCGGCCTCAATCAATTACTATTAAAGCAAGATGCTAATCGACATGCATTAAGACAAATGAATATAAATCAGACCTATAATTGCCTAAGGCCGATAGGCCAATTAGACAATTATATTAGCTATGTCGGCCATAGAAGGAATCCAACCATAGCTACAAACATCAACAAAAGCATCGTGTGGTTTTCTGAAGTTGTCACAGTAGGAGGTTATTGTATTGAAGCTTTGCAAGCGTTGACCTATTGAGGTCACTTTGTTTGTCATTGTCGAGTCCTAAATCCATGACCATGCATTCCTCCAAGCCCATTGATTGCAGAGAAAATCGAATCCTGGAATTGGCACTGTGTTTTTGCTTAAATACTTGGCGTTGCAAGCATTTTGAAGCAAAGGCATTCAGTCTTGGTTAAGATTTAGAGCTACCACCCTCACCTCTAGGTCTCATAATCTAGTGACTCTGAGATACCCTTGAGTGATTGCGATTTTTTACTCCAACTTGATTTTGGACATGTTAATTGCCAACCTTTCGCTTCTGAGCTATGCATTTCTATAAGGGTGAATAAATGTATTTCTTGTTTGAGATTGTTGTGCTCCCTAAACAAGTTTCTTAAGAGCACTTGAGATCTAGTTGTATTTGATTGGAAGAATGGCTACAAAGACAAAGACCATTTCTTTTCAGGCAGAGATCAACCAATTGCTAAGTTTGATCATCAATATGTTTTACAGCAATAAGGAGATTTCTCCCAGAGTACTTATCAGCAATTCTTCTAATGCATTGGAAGATTCGATACAAGGGATTGACGGATAAGAGCAAGCTTGGTTGTCAGCCCAAACTATTTATGGACAAGGCCAACAACACATTGACCATAGTTGAAAATGGTATGGTCATGACCAAATTTATGGAAGTGCATTGGCAACTGATGAATGTCTATCATGGGATGAGCAGTTGAGATTGATGAAAATATCGGCAAAAAATCGTCCGAATCAAGATTTATCGCGAGTCAAAACACACGCTGATTTAATCGTTGAAAAAATCATGGAAGATTTTATTCAAAAAATCAGGCCGATTATTTAAGAATAAATCGTGGAAAATCACAAGTTAGTGCATTAAAAATCGCAAGTTAAAAAAAGTATTTCGTTTTTAACTGAAACTCTAATTTTTTGTTAGCGGCTAAGTCGCAGCATTAGGCGCTTTCTTTCTAGGATTTTCTCAGACGTGATGTTGTCAGTGCGAGCAGAGGGCAGAGGGCGCAAACTAAGGACGCAAGTACAGGGCAGAGGTGAATTGCGGACAAACAATCTTCCAGCAACACCCAGCAAGTTGGACTTCTACGCAACTCATAGACGAAGACTTTAAATTCTTTTTGGGTTTTTTTTTACGTTTTTGTATTGGTATTGAATGAAAATTTGAAAACATGTTTTTTTAAAGTTTTTTTCTGTTTCATTTTTTTAATTCTATAAAAAATAAAAAATACGTTTCTTAAATTTGTATTTTTTTAAATTTAAATATTAGCTTTGACATTAATAAAAAGTTAAAAATATTATTTTATTTATATTCAATTTTTATAAAAAACCTAAGATTTAATTATAACAAATCTAAATTTAAGATCTTCTAAAAATAATGGTTAAATAAATTTGAGAGTTTAATAGGTATATTCTTATTAGGTTATTCTTATTAGGTATAATATGTTATTATGTTCTATAAATTTAGTGTATATGTGTGTTTTGTTAAGAATATTTTTTTAAATTTAAATATTGGCTTTGACATCAATAAAAAGTTAACCATTATTTTATTTATATTCAATTTTTATAAAAAACCTAAGATTTAATTATAACAAATCTAAATTTAAGATCTTCTAAAAATAATGGTTAAATAAATTTGAGAGTTTATTAGGTATATTCTTATTAGGTATAATATGTTATTATGTTCTATAAATTTAGTGTATATGTGTGTTTTGTTAAGAATATTTTAAGAAACTATATATTTTTAAATGTTCGATAAATTTGCCGATTTATTGCTGATTTTTTCCCAATTTTTTAAAAAATTTGGGCTAAAAGATTTATTGCCGAGTAAGAGTTTTTCATCTTTGATTAACTTGAAAGGATCCATGTGAGAGGAAGAGAATTATCTGATTCACTTGAAAATGTTGTGACCATTTTAATCTTTCTAGCATTTCTTTCGCAGTAGGGAGAGGTATAGAAAGGAGTGAAAGGGGTCATATTTCCTAAGTCACGAAAAACGTGGCAATGAATTTGACATTGCATCAAATATGAGTGGAGTGAACCATCAAACATTTGATTAGCACCATTACTTTTGTCAAGGTTAAGTTGTTTAAGTTAATTAGAATAGGGTTAATTTTTTTTCAGTATTTATTTTTGTGTCATCAAAAGTAGTCCAAAATCTAAATGTGTCAAAAACTAACCCAAAAACAAAAATGAATTGTTTCAAACACAATTGGAGTGCATGATCGGTTTTACCCGACACTCTCATGGTTTGTAGAAGAGAAGTTCATATCAAGAGGGGGCAGTCTCAAATTGGGTGCATTATTGATTGTATACAACGCCCCTCTTGTGGGGGGAGAATATTTTTTCCTCACAATTGATAAAATGAGCCTCGAAAGCCAAATTTGCTAAGTAGCAAGCCGACTGGAGGATGGAGGCACAGGGGGTCGGAGGGCATTCAATGACCTCTCATTAGTCACTAGCGACGAGGTTGTGAAACTGCATTAGTGACAGAACTATTTGTGCCAAAATGACTAAAGACAAGATCAGTTTCTAGGTGGCAATGGCAAACATATCATGCCATTTGTGATGAGAGTGGCAATGATCTACAATGGTGGCTACATATGCAACAACGAAGACTTGGTGTCCAAGCTTTTTATGCTGTGGTTGGATGTGTATATCCCCAATCACATTTCTTGGTTGTCTGTGAATGGATGTGTTTGTCCCAATTCACAAAATGTTGTAAGTGATTGGAAGTGTTTATCCCCAATCACAAGACTTGGTAATTATGATTGGATGTGTGTCCCCAATCATAATTGTTGTGAGCAGATGCGTGTGTCCCTGGTCATAACCTTGATGTTGGATAGATGAGTTTATCCCTATCCAAACTTGATGAAAGACCTTGGATAGATGTGTTAGTCCCTATCCTTGGCTCCATAGGTATATATGTTTGTCCCTATCCTTAGACGAAAGGATAGTGAGCATAGTGAGGCTAGTTCCATTATTGCTTGTCATAAGTAGAGATGTGTATGTCCCTACTCATATCATATCATGAACTGCAAAACATGGTCATCAAGTATCGTTGCTCCACTTATCCCCATCTGGAGAATGATGCAATATGGGGGGTTGTTAGATATATTGCATCATTAGGTTTGTTATAGTTTTTCTAAATATCATGTGCAACATAATGTATAAAAGGTTGTATGAAAATTTGTTAGTATTGAGTTGTTTTAACAACTCACAAATATAGATGGTTGGTTAGAGAAGATAGAACAAACCTCCTATAAAATAGGATATGTGATTCCTATATACGCAAATGTATTAAACGCAATCAAGGAGAAGAGATGGAATAAAGAATATTATTTGTGCGTAAATTTCTCTGATTGCTTTCAAAAATGGAAAACAAAGCATTCAAAGATGGCTGCCTATATCCAAAAAACTCCCACCCAGTTTCTTCCCTCTCTTTCCTTCATTTGTCTGTCACATGTAGGATGTGTTTCACCTCTCCTTGCATCCTGTCTATCTTAAAGTGATTATAGGAATGCTAAGGCAAAGACCTCTGTCTTATAGATGGCCAGGCAAAAGCATCCTTGACAGAGATGATCGTTGTTATCAAAAGAGCAGGCTCTAGTGGACCTTGGAGTGATGGAATAGGCAGTGTGTGTTAGTGTTGATCTAGTACCACTTACTTTTCTGCAACTTTTTGTCATTGTTGTAGTCTTTCAAGTTGTTTCTAAGTGGCATTGTCAGTAGTGTAGGTGCCTTGCATTTCTCTGTCAATTTTGTAATTTATTCCTAGCCCTTCACATTAACAACTGCTGAAATACAGTTTTCAATCAGGTGATGTTGAAACAAATATATGGAATTAGGTGATGAGGAATCCAATTTAAGAATACTCAAGAATCACATGAATAGGAATTGATCACTGATCTAAATTTACAATCAATTTTGCCAATCAACAAATTATTGAGGTCCAGAAAACAACAATTGAGAACATGGCAATTTCAACGAAGTAAGTTTGAACAAACCTTTTAATCTATGATTTCAATGAAGGAATTTTATCAAACCTCTTAAACCATAGACTTAAATCAATTTTCTCAACTTTCACCATAACCCATGTTCACCTTAACTTATTAGGTACCTAATCTCAGTTTGAAACTTGTTTCAAACTTCTTGCACACATGAGATGAAATGGGTTTGTGATGTTTGTTGAGACATGGACAGCTAGGACTCGAACCTAGGACCTTCCATATACTGCTGGAGTGCTCTACCACTGATCTTGTATAAATTGTCCCATCCAATAGCTTGTGTACATATCTGTTATTGGGTAATCAGCCTCACATAGTGATCCTTTTGCTATTTATATTTTATACACACACACACACTATCCTTGTTGCCATTGGTTCATCTAGGTTTATTAATCAGTCCCAATCACCTCTCAAGGAGTCTAATGTTCTTACTTATATGATATGGACGAAACTTCACATGGGAAAGAAACTATAAGACTCATACAAGATCTCTATATAAACAGATAGGATCAATAATTTGAATGAATTATTAGATGGGCGACAAAAGTGTGAATGTTGTAAAAGGAATGACTGACAACACATATCTCTGACTTCCTAGCCTTAAATTTGCCTACTTAATGTGAAGACCATCAACATGTCAGAAGAATTCACAATTTCCTCTTGACAACAAGATCAGTAACAGAACATGTTAATCGTGTGTTTAAGCTATTTGCAAAGTGTAACATAAACAGCTATGTAATGATCCTTCTACATAATTTCTTCCCAGACCTTTATTGAAGTGTAAAAACAAACGTTTGCATTAGAAGTTTAACAATTAATAGAGTCCATCTCACAACCCACATAATTCTTACCATAAATCTTTTGCCATTGTCGTCCATTTTCTAACAAAAAAATTTTATCCATAGAGCTATCCTTTGTTGATTGTAGCAAATTGTCATACTTATGTAAACTTGATTTTATAGGTTTGCTTAAGGGCAAGACTCCCTCTAGAACCATAAATAATCAAAAAAAAACATAACTCTAGCAGATATACTTGGAGTAACATTAGCATCCTCCATATAGCTCTTATGTGCGCATTTCTAGACTTTGAATATTTAAAAATCGATTGAAACTGACAATTTGTGCAAGTAACAACACATTTTTTCTCTATGAGTGTGATCTCCATATCTCAATGCCAGATCAGACTCACTTTAATGCTATCTAAAAAGTGTTTTGTGCCATTGCAAGTAATTCCTTCAAGTTATGTCTTCTTGAAGTTGTCCTTACAGCTGTGATTTTCCTATCCAAAACCAGAGCATTATTCCAATGTAATTTTCTCTCTACTGAGGAGTCAGACTATGTCCAGAGTTACTTCAGATTTTTCATATCAAGCGTTCCCGCACAATCAAAGGTGTTGTCTCTAGATAGATTGCTTCAACTGCACAGAAACACATCTACATTATTCATAACATGCATGAACTATCTACCCTTCAAAGCCAAAATAACTACAATTGATATTTAAAATGACACTTGTTTTGGAACTAATACATGTAAATGGTTTAGTGTATGCTTTCTTGTATGATTGCTTATCAAGAGAGCAGCAAATGGAGAAGGGTGCAATGGGGTTCAGAGAAGCTTAAGATGTAGTTGTAGCAAATTGCGCTGGGCAGAAAACCTTACTTGCAATAGCTCGTGTCTTTCTTTCTTTGCTGCTGATAGGTGGGTGTGTGGAGCTGGGGTGTACGGTTGAAGATCTTCCCTCTAGCTTTTTTTCCAGTTTGTTTTTTTCTTCTTTCTGCCCTATCTTTGTTGTAGCTGTCAGTCAATATGATAGCTTTGAGGGTCCAAGGCACCCCCATTTTTTGTCTTTTGAGGAAGTCAAAATTGGTGATGAGCACTCTTAGTTAAGTCGCAAATGGTGTCATTTTTTTATTGCATGTCAGTATGCTGTTCATTCCATGAGGTCGCGTACAAAACCTCATGGTTGCCTAGGGGAAAGCAAAGGTAACCTTGTTTTGGTTATCAATCCTAAAACCATCACTAATGATGTCTTGTATCTGTTGGAGAACACTCTTAATTGCAAGTTCATGGGCCTTAGAATATGACTTTTTTGGAAAACTGGAAACCAGAAAGTGACTCAAAAATCATCATTGCTATCAATGATTACTTTTTTATGGTGTTCTTTGAATGGTAAACCGTAATAAGATTTCTGAAGGTGGCCCTTTACTTTCACAACCAAGTAGGGATGCTCATCAAACCCTAGCATGTAGGGTTTGTTCCTCTAGAGGAGATGCCATTCAAGATTCCTGTTTGGGTTCATCTTCCAATGGAATTTCGGTAAAACTTGATATTATGCAATCAATAGCAACAATTATTGAGAAACCCTTACATCCTTCCTACCTTCTTGACCAGAAGAAGGCCACTCCTGCTCACTTTTGTGTTGAAATTAATAAGACCAACCCATTTCTTGAATCCTTCAAAATCAGACTAGGTAATATGAACCTGATCAAACAAATTGACCATGAAGCTCTTCCCTTCCACCATTGTGCATGTCATGAATATGTGCATACACAAAGAATCTACAAAACAAGGGCCCTCAATCTTCTCACCCCACCTCTAAGATGCATGCAACCAACCTAAAAGCAAAAGAAAAGGCCCTGATTCATTCTAATATGCCAAATTTAGATGGATTCAGTCTTGTGAAATCTCGCTAAAAGATTAAGTATGCTAGCCGCCAACATTAAGTTCTCTAAAGGAGTCTCTCAATAGATTTGATGCTCTAGAAAACTTCAAGGAATTGACACAGTAGAACAGGTCAACAACATGGCTAGCCAAAATTTGCATATCTAAGACTCGGGTAATAATCCTATGCTAAAGCCTTCTTTAGAAATACAAAGAAGGGGAACTTTCCGCTGTTAGCCATTTAGAGATAAATAATAGGATGCAGGAGGATTTCGAGACACATACACAAGAAGTAGACTCAACCCTTATACTAGATCCCATGCAAGAACAAGGGGCAAAGGAAGATAGTGAAAAGAAGGCTCCTCCTATGCAATGACCTCAACAAAAGAACATTAAGAAAGGAGGTATGTATAAGATATCAAAGGTAGAAGGGATACAATTAAGATTATAGGGGAATCGCTAGTGGAATCTAGTGTCATCAATACATTAAATACTCATTTTTCCAATCCTCTAAAATGAAGGTGATTTCTTGAAATCCAAGGGATCTGAGTAGCTGTCCTCGACAAAAAGCTACTCAAGATTTGGTTCAAGAACACAAACTAGATTGTCTTTACATAGGAAACAGAGTCATCAACTAAAGACATGGTACACATCTCTCCAAAGATTTGAAGGGGAGGACAATATCTATGTATTGGAGCTCAAGATAGATATGAAGGATTGGCTTGTTTTTTGGATCCTAGAAGAATTATTTCATCTTGGTGGGTTGGTTGATCTGTATGGCGGCCTCATGCTTTGACTACAACGATTCTTTCACACTAAGGCCTATGCTCCTGATGATTTTCCAAGTGAGATTTCGCTTTGGTCTCATATTAGATTTGTTTTCTCCATAGCTTCCTTTCTTCCCTACGTATTAGCAAGTGACTTTAATGCTATTGCTAGCCTAGATGAGAAAAGAGGGGGAACTAAGCATCTTGGCCCTTCTTCTGCCTTATTGAGGGATCTTATTTCCTCTATTAATTTATCTTGTAGATGTGATGCCAAGAAATGGAATTTTCCCATGGAATATTGAAAGATGTGGAAAAAAATCTCTCAAAAAGGCTTGATAGCTTCTTTGTCTCTGAATTTTTGGTTAGCAATGATTGGCTCATTCAATAAGACTTTGGGATGGAAAGTGTTTGAACATTGGCCAATTTTATTCTACTCCACAGTTTTATCAATTCTAAAAAACCCTCCTTTCAAATTCCAACATATGTGGATACAAGATTCTAATTTGTATAAGCATATAGAGAAATGGTTGATGGAAAGAAAGCCCCCCTTGGGCACCACCATGTACTCTTTCAAGTGACTTCAGTTTGTTAAGTGTAAGCTTAAATTCTGGAACAGATTTACTTTTGGAAATATTTTACAAATTAAAGTGCACCTTCAAGATGAACTAGAAAGACTTACCTTTCAGATTAAAGATGAGGGTATGCCAAAGGACCTCTTGCAAGAAGAATCTATTTTACGTCAAGAACTCTCAAAGTGGGAGCTTTCTGAGAAGATATTTCGGAAACCAAAATCTTGGGTTGACTAGTTGCAAGAAAGTGACAATAACACTTCTTTTTTCCAAAATTCGATAAAGGAGCATAGACATGTTAATGCTATTTCCATGCTCACTCGTGCTTAAAGGGAACACATATCTTTATTTCATGATATCTTTGAATAAGTTGTTAGGCGTTTCTCCACTCTAATCACTAAGCAAGGGCTTTAGGATGTGGATAATGAGAGACGTATTCTTCAATGTATCCCTCCCTTGGTTTCAAAAGACTAAACAAACTACTCTTAGGTCTCATCTCATTAGAGGAGCTTATGTCCATTGTCTTTCAGATGAAGAAAGCAAGTCTCTTGGGCCTGATGATTTTCCAATAGAATTTTCTTAAGAATTTTGGGAAATCTTAAAATTTGACTTGTTAGAGGTGGTTAGAGAACCCCAAAACAAAAACCAAATGCTTAAAGCAATCAATTCTAACTTTCTAGCTTTAATCCCCAAAGAAGAAGGAATCTACTCCCTAGACTTATTTTGCCTTATTGCTCCTTGCAATTTTACTTACAAGATAATTACCAAGATTATTGCAAAGCAGTTGAATAAGTGTTTGATCTCACAAATCTCCCCTAATTTAAGAGAAAACAATGTATAATACCAAAATTAATCCATTTCCCACATAACCCCATGAGAAAAAGCATGCATAAAAGATTGCAAAATAATCATTATGCAAAGATCAAATAGACAAGCCACAAGATAACACAAGATATACCCTAGGAAAAACCCAGCCTCCAAAAGCATCCATGCTCCATGTATTATTGAGCAATTAAACATTACAATGCACTTATAGATTTTCCAGGAATACTTCTAAAACCTCAAGCTCCTCCAATGCACACTCTATGTATCCAAACATTAACCACACATCATGTGCCATGCTTCACATATGCACTCACAATGGAAACTCAATACAATGACAGCCCACTCACCCAGTTAACATTAACCAAGTGGTAAGACAAAACCATGAGTACACAAACCATAGACCCCTCATTTACTTTTTGATACTTAATTTTGACATTATTAAATATCCTTCTCCAAATAATAATTAATTATTCTATCTCCCACACATAAAATAACTAACCTAATGTCACATACAACTTTACAAGTGGACCCAAATAAATATCTAAAGTGGCTAAAAACATCTCCAAGATGGACCACAAATAAATATTTATTTTGTTTACATAACTAGAATACTCCATGTTATGCAAGATGTACAACACCTATTCTTAACATAAGCTACGAGGTTTTATGAAAGAATACCTAATCTTTGATGGCATTGTTGTGGCTATGGAAGCCATTCATTAAGCTAAACATGTCTAAGCCCAATGACAAGGTTGATCTTTTCTTCAAGACATCTAAAAGGCTTTAACATTTTGCTCAAATTGGGTCAAGTGGGTTATTTGTTGTCCTACTTCAGCATCCTTTGTGGTGTTAATCAATGGTATTCCATCATCTCTTTTTTCAGCCTCTAGAGGCCTTAGACAAGGAGATCCTTAAATGGTAAATGCATATTGAATAAATGAAGATGAAATAATATAAACGCAATTAAAATTACGATGTTTCTAAACGAAACAATCAAAAACAGAAGACGAAAATAGAAACTATCTAAGCAAACTAAACTTAAACCAAATGACCATTAAATAACTATTAATTACTCTAATACCCCCCTTTAATGGTCATCCTATCAACTTGTTGACTTATCTAGAATCACTGAACTTGCGACTTCATCTGGCCAACGCAGAATAGAAATGCTAAGAATCCTATCCTCTCTTGAGATAAGGAAATCCCTAATGCTGTGTTAATTTGATCAATGGGGATTACCTCACTGTTTTGGTTGTCAGGTCTTGACTGCAGGATAGCTTAGCGGTTTGATGTGTTTTGCTGGAAACACAAAGGAGAATTAAGGTTAGACGGAGTCGGTTTCGAACAAGTTCCCTAACATTCAACAGTCCTATATCATCTGATTTTGCTTGGATTGATACTATCTCAGCTTGACTATATGGTTTCTTTTGATAAAAAAAAGGGGAAAAAGGAAGGGAAAAGAGATAGAGAATATCTAATTAATCTATCTAAAAAAACATATTTAGGAAAATAGACAGAAACCTCAAAAAAAACCAAATTTAACATTATCAACTAATAAAGCACAATGTTGTAAAATCTAGTGCAATCTTCAAAGGGAGTTGAATTTTCATGCTACTAAACATAAATGCAGAACTTGCTATCCATTCATTTGATGTTTAACAACCGAACTAAACACATAAATGGGTTCGAACTAACCATGTAGGGGGAAATGGCAATCAGCCAATCCTTAATGGTATGAACACCAAGGTTTCTATCAAATATTATCCCAAAAATACTATCTGAAAGCAAAATGCATAACAAGAATATTAAATGGTGAAGAAGGAGACCATGCACTCACAAAGAAATAAGACAGCTTTAATTTCCATTAATTCTGCATGAATTTCGCCAGAGTTTCAACAACAATCTTAGGCTTCTTACAAAAATAAGGGAAAACCAACCCCTTTAAATAGAGTTTCAAAACTTAGATGAATGGCCAAGATTAAAGCAAAACAAGTGGCCCAGATTCATCAATACAACATAGTACCCATGCCCATAAATGGGAGGCAAAATATCAACAACCACCAAAGGAGAAATAATAACTAACCAAAAAGGTAATTAATAACTACCAAAAAGCAGCTCAAAAAGTGCACATGCACGGAGCTCAAGATTTACAACTGTTTTGGCAGTTAGAAATGAACTTTATGGCCAAAAAGTGTTTTTTAAGATTTTTAAAGAATTTTGCACTTTATGAAAGCACTTTTTCCTTTTCTGTTGTAGACCCTTTTTCAAGAAATTCATCCTCGACGTGCAAATATTCCTTCCAGAGGTCTCAACCTGCTGCACGCTCTGCCCGAACATAGTCTTGAAATCTGATGCATAGTTGGAACAGCACCATGAATTGAGGCATAGGAGGATGGCTTATTTTATATTGCATACCCTCCAAATGGCGATCTACATGCTTCAACCCATCCTTCCAATCGGACCGATGAGCCTCAAAACATAAAATGTTTGAATGCAATCCACTGGCAAACTCCAAGTCCTCCGTGAAGTATGCGACCTTATCCATTCTAAATCTATCCTCCCAGTCCAGTTGCACTAGGTCATCGGACAAACTATTTTTCCAGCCCAAAACCATTGATCGGAGGATCCTTCCACCAAGGTCCCTCATGTCTTTCAAGATTCCCTCGCATTCCGCCTGCTCTTTATTAATGGTATCTTTTGTTTCACTCTTCATGGTAGCGGTCTAGTACCATTCTTTAAAGATTCCGATGTCATAGAGATTCAAGATAGTGGACAATGTGAGAATCTGCGCGTGGGTCCAGAAAAGAGCCCTCATGAGGGGAAGAGTTGTACCAACCACCTCATGAACCCTAAGACATTCCCTCTTTACCTTGAACAATTTGACCAAAATGGTCTCTCGGTGGTGGGCCATTTCCTTTACATCATCAATGATCCGTTCTCCCTTTTCCTTAATGTCTCGTATCCATTCCTTGGCAGCTTTGGCGGTATCACGTACTTCTTCAAACTCTGTTGTAGTCCTTTGCGCCAATGCCAATGGGGGGACATGGGATTCAGGGGCGTGTTGCAATGGTTTTAGCAGGTGATCAATATACCCCTTAGCCTGCTCAGCACAAACTCGGTACATGTTTCTCTCAACAGTGATTTCGTCGAGTTGCCTGAGCATATTTTGCACGGAGTCCTTGAACTCCTCCCTTTCTTGTTCTTTGGTGGCTCGCCCTACAGGGACGGTTGTAATGCATTAATCAGCCAACACAATTTGATTTGTTGGCTTATCGACAGGTGGGGTGGCGATATGGATGGTGCGGTTCCTCTGCTCATCCTTGGTGATCCGGGAGTAGGTCTTAGGCTTTTTCTTCCCTTTGGACTTTGTTTCGCCTATGCAAGAGAAAATATCCTCTAAGTCGATAGTTGGCTTGGTGGTTGCCTTCCACTGCGCACGAGCAACTAACCAGTCTTGAGGTATGGTCTGCCTGGATGTTATGGCCAAATTCCCACTTTGCTCCTTAGAGGTCTCAGTTGGCTCACTGCCTATCTGCAATTGATTTGTCATAGAAGGAACAGATGCAGTATCCAACCCTTTACTTATAGATGAGTTTTCCCCTACCTCACTGAACAATCGTCAGGTATCCCCTTGTGATGGTTGCTCTTCAATTATATCGGGCTCGTGGATCTCATCCGCCTTTCGTTCTCCTTTGACGGTGGTGTCATCTTTATCGGCACTATTCAATTGTAATTCATGCCGACTCCCTTGGGTGGGTTCATGCATATCAGCCTCTTGATTAAGCAGAATTTCTCCTTCCTCAACTTGATTTCCAAGCTCACTAGAACCAATGATCCTTACCTCTATATCTAGCTCATCTTGTGCCGGAGGATTATTAGCCTCGAATGCATCAACATCGCTCTGGGATGGCGGAGCAGGTATATAGTCAAGTTCAACTACATCATCCTCGGAACTGGGGTCCTTGGATGACGAACTGACCTTTGGCCTTCTAATAGGGATCTTTTCCCTTCTAGTCCTTTTTGACATCTGAGTCCCTCTATTAGCTCTAGCTTTCTTCCTCTTTTTGGGTTTCTCAACCTCTTCCTTAGCTGCACTCGAGGTTCCCTCATCTTCCGAAGACTAGGAATCGAGACTGCCCATCATATGTTATGTGAATTGAATTCCTTCATGGGTTAGTCTCTCAATTTGCTGGTGCAACCAATGATCAGTGTACCTCCCTGGAGCTGCCATAACTGCCTCAAAATCAGTAATCGGATCCTGAGACCAATCAATGCCCGGCAAGAGGTACTTTACTGCCTCAAACTCCTAAACCTGCAAGCAATTGCCAGAATCTGTCACTTGATCCGGGACTCTACAAGCAATCGCATTTGTTGCGCACTTAACCTTGAATAATCAGAACAATTTCTCCAATAGTCCTCAATTGACTCCTTTGCTCTGTAGCGCCTGCCATAGGCTCTTTTTGCCAAACTGTCATGATCAAAACATTTCCTTGGGAAATGTTCCTGTAGGCCATAAGATGCTAATTCAGCAAGTGACTCATCGGCTTGCACTGAATTCTTGAAATGCACATCGAGGTTACCCAAAATCATAGGGAAGGTGAATCCGGACTGTTTCTTATCTCTGAGTAAGCTGCCCGCTGGATGTGCTTGCCTTGCGACTTCCATAAGAACTACTTTGTCAGATAGTGTGGAAGTCAGAACGGAGCTCCCTCAAAGCCGGCTATTCTGATATAGGAGAACCTAGGGAATTGAATAAACCAGGCATCGTACTTTTGTACCAAAATGGTAGCTTGCTCTGAGAGCCTTATGTGCAATCCCCCCTGCATCAACCTGACTAGGCGCATTGTGAAGGCGTCATTGACACGCTCATATTGACCAATTGCATAAGCAGGGTTGTTCTTTTCCCTCTGAGCTATGTCATAGTAATGTAGTTGAGGATAGCAGTCGTACACCTTTACTTGATTGGGCCCGTTCCCGATTTCACCTTTCTTGATTAATCCTGTCCGCGGTTGGTGTCGGGCGAACATATAAACTAGGTAGGAGGTCATGGTGAAGTACTTCTTTTCTTCATGTTCGACCAACTGTGTATGAATATTATCACTGATTATTTGGGCCCAGTCGAACTTGGATTTTCCGGCAAAGACCTGCTCTGTAAAGTAGAACATCCACTCTTCAAAAAGGTTAGACTGAGGGAGTCCCATAATCCAGCTGACTAAGGTGACCATGTCACCATGCTCGTTATGAAAGTCACTGATTCTAATACTCGAAGGCCTTCCCTCCTTATACCATTCTTCGTTTATCAATGTCTTGCATTTAGCAGGGTTCATGTCATAAGCAACTTGTGCTTCATCTATGGTTGTAGCAATGGGATTATCCGGGAACGGGATGTTGAATGCTTCACCAATGGCCTCAGGTGTGAAGTCAGGTAGGACCATATTTTCCATAACCACTAATCTGGTCTCTAGCTGATAATGTCGGGCAGCCTCAACTACTAGCTCATAATTTTGCACTGATGAGGGAAATCCTGTTGCCTGGGCGATACCACTTTCCATCATCCGCCTAGGCTTGCCATAGGCGTTAGGAGAATATACCCGGTCTCTGAAGTCCTGAATGTCTATGTGGCCCAAGTTAGTATCGCCTATGTTTTCCCATATGCTCTGGACTTTTGACTCCCTCATTCCTCCTCTTTGGTACTGGTATTTCATCTTCTCGCCTTTATGGGGAATGTTAGATTTAGAGACCCGAGATGTTCCGGTTGCACCAAGTGTCTTTGAGTATTCTACCACAGATTTAGGCATTTATCCTGCACAACTGGACGCGGATTATGAGACGAGATGAAGGAAACAAACAGGTTAGTCAAAATAGAAGATGTTAGCTCATAAGGATCAATGGAAAACTGAAATTTGAAGAAGGTACGATGCTTCAGCACAAGAGCCCGATTAATTTGGAAGTGAAATGCTATTAAGTTCTTTGCTTAAAATTTGCTACTTGGTTGCGGTTCAGAGCTTGGGTGTTCAATGATTGCCAATTTTGCACTCGAAATCTTAAGTTCATTTTTTTTTTAAATGTTCAAAATTGCTCTAAGTCTGAATTTTACATTCTTGGGTTAATTTTGGCAGGTTTGTTGTTGCGCTACGCTTAATGCGACCAAATTTGCATAAATAATGATTTGGAGGAGAGAAAAGTACTTACCTGGCGAACAAGGTGTCTATCCTGCGATCTCCCCAAACTTCGGGTTAGAAAGGCTTTGTGCAAATTCGGCCAGCAAGGTCATTTTTGAAAACTTTGAAAATGCCTTTCCTTTTATCGGGATATTTTACTACGGAGGGGTTTTGCAAATTACGCGGGTCTGACACCTCTTCCTCACTCGATTTCCGACTGGGAGAGACGCTTAGCAAAGCCCCTTAAATTGAACGCCTTACCTTACTTCGCGTTGTTGGTGCTTGGAGGGTTTTATGCAAAGTTCAAATCATGAAAACTCCCAACTTCTCCTCTTGCGATTTCATGATTTTTGGCGATTTTCAGGGAAAGGAAGGTTTTTGCAAATTGCGTAGTTGACGATTCTCCTCCTTTCAATTTCGGGCAAAGGGCCGCTTTCGCAGAAAAAAGAGACACCTTCTCTCACGCGATTTCCTTTCAGCTGAGAGAGGCGTTAAGAAAAGCCTTCCTTTGGAGCGATTTTACCTAACTTCGGGGTGAAAGGTTTTGAAAAAGGCGATTTAAAACTTTTACTTCATATGCCAATTTTGGGCCAAAAGCCGCTTTTGCAAGATTAAGTCATTTTCGGCCTAAAAGCCCCCTTTTAAAACTGTCTATTTTCCTCACGACTTAGCTAAGAGGGCCGACTTTGAGAGTTTGCGCGAGTTTAGACATTTTCGGCCTTGAAGACCACTTTGCAAATTTAGGCGATTTTGTTAAAACGCCCTACTTCATGTTGTGATTTTCACTTGCCTCATTTAGCGAAAGTCGACCTAAACACGCATTTTGCAAGCTTTTTGGTTTTTAACGCTTTACTTCTGTTTGGCGAAAATCGGCCAACTTGGGTCTTTCGAAAGGTTTTCCATTGAGACGCCTTTAACTAGGCGGCGAAAATTGGCCTAAAAGGTCTCTTTTAAAACTTTATAAAGTTTGTGTTTTCCAGTGTTTGGGCGATTTTCGGCCTAGAGACAACTTTTGAAAAGATTTCAGTTTGCGATTTCCACCCTTGCAATTTCGGGCTACAAGGCGAAATTTTAAAAAGGTTGAGTTCTAACGCTTTAACACTTTAACGCACTTCTTGCAAAATTCAGGCTATATGGCCTTTTTGAAAAGGTTTTTCACTTAGTTTTTGCAAACTTTCTTGAGTTTTAACGTTTTACTCTGGGCCTCGAAATTCGGCTTAAATGGCCCTTTTGCAAGCTTTTCAAAACTTTAACTTTGCCCTCGGATTTGGCGAAAATCGGCCAAGAAGCGATTTTTGAAAAGTTTTCAACTTAAGCGTTTTTCTTTATGGCGAAAATCGGCCTCTTGAGGGATTTGGCAAACTCTTTATTTAACTTGCCTTTCTCGGCCCATAAGGCCTTTTTGCGAACTTTTCCACTCTAACATTTTCCTCCAATTTGGCGAAAATCGGCCCAAATGGCCATTTCGCAAGGTTTTGAAACTTAGGCATTTAACTCACCTAGCAGATTCCCAGGCTTACGCTATAACCAGATCTCCCTTGGATTGGTTTTGGGCATTCAAAATGTGAGACTCTCCGCGCAGGACGAAAGCTGAAAACTCAAAGAGGGGGACCCTGTCGGCAACAGGGAGTGTGTGCAACGCACAATACAACTCAACCAAGTTGCCTCCTAAATTTTACACACCTTTCTGAGCTCAAATACTTGGTGAGAATGTTTGCAATTTGGTCCACAGTTGAAACATACTGCATGACCACAATTCCATCTTCAACAAGTTGGCGAATGAAATGGCAATGAAGCTCTACATGTTTGTTGCGCTTGTGGAAGATTGAATTCTTAGCAAGTTACAGCACCCCTTAATTGTCACAAAAAGCATGTCATTGGTGACTCATAGTTTGATGAGCTTAACTGCTTCCCGATTACGCTCATCGTACTTGTCCTGGTCTTTCCCTACCACCGTTGGACAAGGAGTCGTACCCAGAACAACTTGGTCTAGACACTTATATTCAAATATTGTGAGCATTCGCTTTTTCCACATGTTGTAATTTTTGCCATTGAAGCCCACAATGTTTAATTTCTACAAACCTGTTGTGACGTATTCACACATCGCCCCATTGCAAATGGGGACCCCTACTTTTTTTGCTTTCTGGGTTTGCTTTCTAAGTGTTTAGGGTTTGTCTGTTAGCCTTTGCATTTTGAGTGTCGCCAAGGGATCAATAGGATGGTAGGCTTTGCTTGAGCCAGGGGAGTCGGCAGGTGCTCCAGGTTAGGGTTTCTTTGAAGAGTCTTCCTTAGGGCTTGGTTTTGCTCTTGTTACTAATTGTGTCTTGCTTTGTGAGTGGGTATCATTCTTGAAGGTTTGAGTTAGGTCGAGTTGGTGAGTGATGAAGTCTGGAATGTCATCCTGATCTTCAAATGCCCTGAAATTTGGCTAAGTCTGGAATGCCCTGACCCTGAAATTTGGCTACATCTGGAATGTCCTGATCCTGAAATTTGACTAAGTCTGGAAAACTGAAGAATCCTCCAAAAACTAGATTTTGCAATATAACTCCTAGAGGTCCGAAACCACTCTCAAACATCCTGAAAGTATATATGGAATATAACTTAAAGTATAATGTCACTTATACTTAAATGTTATATTCCATAAAATGATCCTGACGGAGAGTTCAAAATGTCAAATTTCGCTCTTGACCCTTCCAAAGGGTCCAAAGCGAATTTCGCTCCTGACCCTTCCAAAGGGTCCAAAGCGAAATTCTCCATAAGATATTCTACTTTGACCAAAACCTAGAACTAATGCATTCCTAGGCTTGAATGAAGGCAAAAGCACTTGTTTGAATGAAGAAATGCGAAAAAATGAAGTCAGGATCATGGCCTAAGGTGAATTTCGCTCTTGACCCTTCCAAAGGGTCCAGAGCGAAATTCATATTTCCTCTATTTTTCTCCTTATCTTGACCAAGTTTGTAGACTTTTGAGGCATAATTGAGAAGGTTTGATGCAACTTTGCCTTGGAGAGGAGATTTTAGACCTTGGGATGATGGATTCTAGCCTGGGAGAGGAATTTCGCTCCTGACACTTCCAAAGGGTCCATAGCGAAAATCCTTATAACCCCCATTTTCCTTCCTTGTTTTGGATGGGCGTTGGTTTATTAGGCATTGTGTGTGAGTCTTGATGTGTTCTTGCCTTGAGAAGTGTTTTGAAAAGTGAGGATCTTGTCCAAAAATAGGAATTTCGCTCCTGACCCTTCCAAAGGGTCCAGAGCAAAATTCTTCATAAGCCTCATTTGCTCCCTTGTTTTGGATACCAACCTTGTTCCATGGGCGAATTTGGGAAGGAAATAACATGTCTCTGCCTTTTGAGGTGATGGAACGTAGAAATGTGAAGGATTTTGGCCAAGATTAGGAATTTCGCTCCTGACCCTTCCAAAGGGTCCAGAGCGAAAATCCTTATGCACCTCAATTTATCACTTGTCAAGACTAATTTCATAGTTCCTTAGGCATGTTTGGGGGATTTTTGACATGTTCTGACCTTAGGAGGTGAGTAAAGGTGGATGAGATGAAGATTTTAGCCAAGAATAGGAATTTCGCTCCTGACCCTTCCAAAGGGTCCAGAGCGAAATTCACTATAATCCTCATTTGCTACCTTGAATGGGCTTAAAACTTGGTTCCTCAAGTGGAAAACAATCTATATTTGCCTCCAGGAGAAGATTGAAGTTTGAAAAATGAGCAATTAAAGCCTAAATCAAGATTTTCGCTCCTGACCCTTCCAAAGGGTCCAAAGCGAAAATCAACCTAAGACTCATTTCTTGACTTATTTGACCAAATTTTGATTTGCAAGGCATTTTGAAGGGAAGAGTAGACATGTTTGGACGTTGGAAATGCTTGAAAGCTTTGAAAAAATGAAGGATACTAGCCAAGAAGGTGAATTTCGCTCCAGACCCTTCCAAAGGGTCCAGAGCGAAATTCCTTGCAAGCCTATTCTTTTGACCTTGTTTTGGCTTAAGACCTTATCCCTTGGGTGAAGGATGATGTTTAGTTACCTCTTGAGGTGATTTTGAGTTGGAAAAAGGAAGAATCAAGCCCAAATCATGATTTTCGCTCCTGACCCTTCCAAAGGGTCCAGAGCGAAAATCCTCCTAGACCTCATTTCCTTCCCTATTTGACCAAATTGTGATGTCCAAAGCATGTTGAAAGGGGAAATGGACATGATCTTGGCTTTGAGAGTGTTTGGAAGTTGTGAAAATGAAGGATTTTAGCCAGGAATGGAAATTTCGCTCCTGACCCTGCCAAAGGGTCTAGAGCGAAATTCCTTATAAGCCTACTTTTGACCTTTCTTGGACATGAAACCTTGTTCCTAGGGTAATGAAGGATGAGATTCTACCTTGCAAAGAAGTTTCAAGTTGAATGAATGATGATTTTGGGTCAAGAATGAGATTTTCGCTCCTAACCCTTCCAAAGGGTCCAGAGCGAATTTTCTCAAAACCGCTCTTTGCTATCAATTTTTTGCTAGATCAAGTGTGGGCTAAGGTAAAATCAAGGAGAAGTTACCCCTGAGAGTGACTTTAAGTTGCTAGAAACCATGAAAGATGAAGGAATTGAGCCTAAAAACCATAGATGACAAACTCGCCGAATACTCGGCGAGTCACAAAAACTCGCCGAGTTTTTGCCCCTGGCGAGTAGTAACGACTTCTACTCGCCAGGAAACTCGCAGAGTTTTTGGCAAAAACTCGCAGAGTTTTTGGCGAGTTTTTGCCAAAAACTCGGCGAGTTTTTGAAAAAAACTCGCCCGTGTTTTGTATACAGCCGAAAACGGCTTAAAACAAATTTGTTTTTTTGTTTTTCAATTGTGTTTTGGGCTGAGAAGGGGGAAACTCATTTGGAAGGCTTGGAAGGTGATTTGGGGTGGTTATTGAGTGATTCCAAGTGGATTTGAAGGGGATTTGAAGGGGATTTGAAGGGAAAATCAGATTCCAAGTAAGTTTTTTAATTTTTTTTTCTATGCTTTTTTAAAACAATTTGTTTATTTTTTGTTGCATTTAGATTGATTACAAATGATTCCTAGGTAGTCTAAATCATTTCTAAGTTATTTACACAAGATTTAACACAATTCTTGTTGAATTTTCACAATTTTTTTGAAGAATCTAGTTTTCAAAAAAAAATTCAAACCCTACTTTTTTTTTAAAAAAACTTCGAATGATGTCTAAATTTATTTAAACTAATGTAGATAGTTTGCTTAGTGCTAAATTGTTTAACTAAAATGTTAATTTTTTTTTGCACTTTGTATGTGTAGGTTAAGTAAGCATTAATCATGGCAAGGGAGCAATGGCCACTAGATCCATGCCCATCTGGATTTATAGGCACCCGTCCTAGAGGTGCTAGAGATGGGGCATGGAGGTATGCCTATGAGGGACCCGATCCTGGGTCAATTATATGCATACAGTGTGAGAGAATACTTCATGGAGGCATCAACCGCCTCAAATACCACCTTGCAGGAATAGATAGGCATGATGCTAGAGCATGCCCTGGGACCAATGAAGAAATAAAAAGACAAATGAATGCCCTTCTTGCAGCTGGGGAAGAGAAGAAACTGCAAAGGGAGAGGGCAAAACTAGCCATGAGATCAGCCATAGCTGAATCTCAAGGTGTTTCTATTGACCTTGAAGAGGAAGAAGAAGCACTTGAGGGCATAGTGGGCTCTCGGCGTGGCCCACGTATCCGCAAACCGACCATCAGCTCACCCATTGCTTCTGCTTCCTCTAGTAGAGTACCTGGCCGGGGCCCTGTTCCACTTCCATCACAACGATCAGGTTCGATAGGTGATTATTTTGTGCCCAGAAACACACCTGGAGGACAACCATCATTAGAGGCTAGTGGATGGAATAAGGAGGTACATGAGAAAACTGACATTGCAGTTGCTGATTTTTGGTACTTCAACAACATTGCATTCAACGTGGCGGAGAATGCTTATTGGTTGAATTTGGTGACTGCTATGACAGTTTCAGGAAAGGGGTACAAGGCCCCTTCTCGCAGGGATTTGAGTGGGAGGTTAGTAAATTACTACATAGTCCACTTGATTTCATTTTTAATTATATTTTAGATTTCTTGTTTATTAAATCAAAATTGTGTACTAATACCTAATTTCACTTTGCATTTACAGGTTGCTCACAAATGCAGTTGCTAGGGCAAGAGAAGTGATGGAGGATCAAAAAATTGATTGGGCAAATTATGGCTGCACCATTCTTTCTGATGGGTGGACAGATGGCAAGAACCGCACCATCATCAATTTTTTGGTCGCTTGCAAGGACAATGTAGTGTTCTTGAAATCTATCGATGCCTCCAACAAGGTGAAAAATGCAGAAACATTGGCTGGAATGTTGGAGCGTGTCATCATGGAGGTGGGGGTAGAGAATGTGGTGCAAATCATCACAGATAATGCAGCAGCATATGTGTCAGCAGGTAGAATCCTTTTGAATTATCACCTTTAGGCATTAGCAATATTCTCATTTGTTGTGGGCTTTGTTTTACTTGGTTGCATATTTCTTAAGAATAAATTCTTCTTTTGCAGGAAGAATCCTCCAAGAGAGGCACCCCACTCTTTTTTGGACACCTTGTGCAGCACATGTCCTTGACCTTCTTTTGGAGGACATAGGAAAACTTGAGTGGGTGACTCCAGTTGTGGAAGATGCAAGGAGGATCACTAAATATATCTACAATCACCCTTGGGTCCTAAATTTGATGAGACAACACACGCAAGGGAAAGATTTGGTGAGAGCTGGTGTCACAAGGTTTGCAACGATTTTCTTGACGTTGCAAAGCATTCTTGCTGCATTGACTTCTTTGAAACAAATGTTTGTGAGTGGAGAATGGCTTAACTCACCTTATTCAAAGAAGCCTGAAGGAGAGGCTGTCGCATGCATAGTCTTCGACAACCAATTTGCACAAAGGGCTGCAGAGATTGTGAAGGTTGTTACTTCAAAACTTTAATTTTTAAATTTTAGTTATTTTTGATTCAAGTCTCTCATTACTAATTTGTAACTTCATTATTTAAATTTTGATCTTTTTGTAATTTGTATTTTTCAATTGTAGGTGTCAGAGCCCTTGGTTCGAGTTCTTCGCTTGGTGGATGGGGATAAAACCCCAATGGGATATCTTTATGAGGCCATGGATAGGGCCAAAGAGTCTATCAAAAATTACTACAAGGGGGATAGGCTCAAATTTGATCCCATTTGGGAAATTGTTGATAGGAGGTGGAACAATCAGCTCCACCAACCCATTCATGCAGCAGGGTACTTCCTCAACCCTCGTTTTAGGTTCGGGGGTTCTTACTCAGATTCGAATGGAGAAGTCATGGAGGGCCTCAGTACATGCATTGAGAGGATGGTACCTGATGTTGAGGAGAGAGACCTCATTGTGAGTGAGCTCCAAAATTATGAGGGAGGAAGGGGTAAGCTATTCTCTTCAGAGCTGGCTAGGAGAGGAAGAACCACTCAAACCCCAGGTATAACATTTGCCATTTGGATTTTGGGATCTAAAGACTAAAATGATTGATAAATTATGTTTTCTCTTTTCTCTTTGCTTTCTAACTTTTCCATTTTATTTATTTTGCAGATGCTTGGTGGCAAAATTGGGGTGGAAACACCCCACATCTCAAAAAATTTGCCCTCAGAGTCTTATGTCAGCCTTGCAGTTCATCCAATTGTGAGCGCAATTGGAGCTTGTTTGAAGCAATCCACACGAAGAAGAGGAGCAAGTTAGCGCAGAAACGGCTCAATGACCTTGTCTACGTGCAATATAATCTTCGATTGCGCGTAAAGAAGGTAGAGGAACTAGAAGGTGGTCCAATTGACTTGGATGATATAGATCCTTACAGTGATTGGACATCACAGGAGCAGCCTCCATTGTTTTCCGACACTGACATCACTGATTTGGAGAGGCAGGCTATGGAGGAGGGGGGTGGATTTGGTTTCAGGCTGGATGACATTGAGGAGGATGAGGATGAGGATGAGGATGAGGATTCATTGCCAGTGCCAGAGGCAGGTGGAGACATAGCTTCATCCAGGATGGAGAATGAGTCTCAATCAACCATACCGAGCGAGGAGGCACAGTCACGCCCAGTCCCACAGCAGACTTATACGACTAGACAGTCTAGACCCTCTAGTTCTACCTCTCCCCATGTTTTTTCTAGAGCTGGGAAGAGGAAGTTGTAATTGTAATTTGTGATGATGTATTTACTTTTGGTTTTACAAAAACTATTTAGTAATTTACTATTTTGCTTCAGGCTTCCAGCCATCAGCATTCCTCATGAGGATGCGATTTTGTAGACACTTTGCATTTAAATATATCTAGAATCAGCTTGTTTCTTTTGTGTTATCATTTATTGACTCTTTGGATGCATCTTCTCATTAAAAATTGCAAAAAAAATGCATTTTTTACTAAGTTTAAGCGTGTTTTTAAGTTGCCGAGTTTTTCGCCGAGTTTTTCCGAGTTTTTCCCGAGTTTTCGCCGAGTTTTTTTCCCAGGGGCTTGGCGAGTCGAGCCGAGTCGCGAGTAGTTCAACTATGCTAAAAACCATCTTTTCTTCCAAAATTTGAGCAAAGTCAAACCTGGACAAGGGTGAGAGAAGTCATTTGGATTGCCTTAGAGTGAATTTTGGTCGCCAAGAATGCAAATTTTGAAGCGAAATTCTTAAGATCACCCTTTTCAAATCAAGTCAAGATTTTGGTTTTTATGACCTGGAGAGGAGAGAAGAAAAGTGTTTTCTTGCCTTGTGAGGTGGATTGAAGTTGAAATGATGAAAAAATGAGCTACAAACAAGAAATTCGCTCCTAACCCTTCCAAAGGGTCCAGGGCGAAATTCTTATAGGGCCTGTCCCTGGAAAGAATCTTGAACAAACTTCATTTTGATGTCTTCTTGTTGATGATTTAAGGTATAAAATGCTATGTTAGAATAAATATATTATGTGTCCTTAATCATCTTTTGATTTGTTTTTGCAGATGAAAGAAGATCAAGCCAAGACAAGGACGGCCTTCTCCAGTCCAGCATCAACAAGGACGGCCTTCTCCAGTCCAGCATTAACAAGGACGGCCTCTTCCAGTCCAGCATTTGAAGGAAAGGTACACCATCCATCCTGCACATCAAAGACAAAGGAGGTTAAAGCAAGGGTCCGTTGGAGAAGCAGACAGTGTCAGACAAGGTGGCGTCCCAGTCATCATTCCTCCAGTTGGATTGGTCCACCTTGGCGTGTCTAGATTCAATGTACCTAACTCATCAAAGATGGCACAAACTTCGATGTACCTGCCCCGGTTATCCATTGGTCGAATATTCCAGAGAAGACATGTGTCCAAATAATGCAATTATTTCATTGGTCAGAATTGAGTTGGTTGTAACAAACCCTAATTAGGGTTTTCATTGTAAAATCTCGGCCATTGATCTCAATTTGATCTTAGCCATTGAATTGTATTGAGGGCACTATATAAGCCCTGGCTCCTCATTTGTAAAGGCTAATAGTTAGTCAATAGTTGATAGTAGGTGAATAGTTAGCTAATAGTGAATAGTCAGTTGATAGAATAGCAATTAGAGTAGAATAGCAAGAGAAGGCAAAGATTGTTGCCAAGATGTTGTTGTAAAAGACTTGTAAAACTTCATTGAAGAAATGGTGAAATCTATGGGTCGATTCAACAATTTGCATGGTCTTTATACTTCTCAGATTTGATTTCATGTTATTAGATGAGTGGAAGAAATGTGTTTGATTGATGGTGAAATTTGTATATCCATACTACTAGCAATTTGTTGATTGCAGACTTGCCTTGTGTAGTCAACTGGAATCATTCAGCTTGAGCTTAACTTCAATTGTCGCTTCTTCATTGACATGCATCAGCCTGATGGTGTCTATGCCTATAGCGATGATCTAAACATCACAAAGCTTTCCTCCGAAGATCGCACTAACCTTGTGGAGATGGTCCTAGGATGTCAAAACAAGATTTAGTTAGAATTTCATCAAAGATCAATCATTGCTCCTACATTCTTAGTGTCAGAATTAGATCCTTTCCTCGCCCTCGTCCTTTTTTTCCTTTTTTTTTCAAAATCTAGGCTAGTGAAATCCCGTGATTCCAGCAAATCAAACGTTTAGGTCGTCGAGTGCAAGTCCCCTTGTGATTCCAGCAAAATCACATCATACCACAAAGAGCTTATCCACGAGTAGAGAGATCCTACATAACAGGAACCTTGGAGTTACTCTGACTGATCCTTCAGCGAGATCTTCAACAGTCAGGAACTTTGTTCAAGAGAGGATAAGATACTTCGGTATTTTATTCTGTGTTTGCATGTGCATAAAAAACATGTCAACAAAACCCTAGGTTATGCAAAACTTCAAAAAATCAGCAAACCCATCACAGAAGACCCTACGCTGAAGTTGTAGGAAACCCTCCAACGCAGACAAAAAGAATGTGTAGAACAAGACATTAGATCGCAAGAAACCACAATTTAGCAAAAAAAAGTTGGAAACCATCGCACAGAATGTTCCAATTATTGTGCAAGAAAAGCAAGTAAAAAAGATGTATGATGAAGTCATGCACGAAATAGACACTTGCCAAAAATTTGTCGCAATTTTAAAACATGGGAAAAAAAACCAAATATCCGCACGTACAAGTGAGAGAAGGCAGACAATCTTTGCAAAAAACCCCTATGTGATCAAACACGGTAAAAAACTCAGAAAACTTTGCACTTTGTGGCCCTGCGATTTTTAAGAAAAGGTCGTGTGAATTGAAACAAAACCCACAATTCTGCCCAAAAAAAAAATCTATGATTTCTTCAGCAAAGCCTGCGAATTTTTCCTAAAAGATTTTCCTTCAGACAAGCCCACGAATTTGCAAAATGAACCACACGATTTTTGTTCTAAAAAAAATCGAGAAACTTCTAATATGATGACCTACGGAATTTTATTAAGAGAAAAATTAGCCAGAAAATTTAATCTAGCTCTGATACCATGAAATGGCAATTGCATATCAAATAAATGAAGATGAAAGAATATAAAGGCAATTACATTATGATGTTTCTAAACAAAACAATCAAAAACAGAAGACGGAAATAGAAATTATCTAGCCAAACTAAACTTAAACTGAATGACCATTAAATAACTATTAATTACTCTAATAGATCCTTTATCTCCTTATTTGAATATTTTGATGACAGAATATTTAGATAAGGGGTATCAAATGAGAGGATCTATTCATGTTTGGTCTTGAGCAAACAATACAATCTCTCAATTTCATCTTCAATTTGTTGATGACGGGGACTGTTAAAATTGAGGATGCAAATAATTTTAGTAAAATGTTAGATATTTACTTATCTACTTCTAGCCAACAAATAAATGAGGACAAATCTAGTATCTTTTTCTTCAACGCACTAGAACCTATTTAGCAGAAAAATGAAAACATCTTTCATTTTCAAATTGGAGCTTCGTCTGTGGATTTTCTAGGAATTCCTCTTTCTACCAAAAGTCTTAGAAGAGATTAAAGGAAGATGACGTTGGACAGATTTCAATCAATGGTTAACCATTGGACATTTTGGCCAAAAGACCCTATAGTTTTTTGGAGGACTGTGATGCCCTTGCTTGGGGTCACGACTCCAAAGGAGTTTATACAGTTGCTCTCAAGTATCAAACTTTGGATATGTAAAGAAGAGGAAACATAAAGTTTTTGTGGTGAAGCAAAATCTGGAATATGTTTGGATGGCCCAAATATATTTATTTCTAATATCTATGGCTTCTGGGTCAAAATAAATGTCTCACTTGGAATAATATCAGGAAGAGAAGTTTCAAGTGTCTATTTTCTTTGTGGCAATAATGAGGAGTACATTAGTCATCCTTGTTTCAATGCACCTTTTCTATAGAAATTTAGAACTTATTGTGGAGTCTTTGGAAAAGACCTACTATTCATGCTACCTCTGTGCCTGAATTTTGGAATACTTTGGGGCATCTTCTTGCCTCGGCTTCATTTCTTCTAGCTGCTTGGCATAGTGGTCCTTCATTTATTTATTGGCAAATTTGGTTGGAGCGTAATTGGAAAATCTTTTAGAAGTTTCGTAGTAGAGTTTAAAATGTTTGGTTTAAAATCATAAGGATGATTAAAGAAACGATAGAGGCCAAGTTCAATGTGAATGACCCACTCACTCCTTCTGATTTGCACCTAGTTAAAGTTTTGGAGCTTTCTCTTTCTCCCTCCTCATAGATTAGGCCTGGATCTAGGGTTCAGATCTCTATGAAAGTGAGTAGATCTAAAAAATGGATTCCCCCCCATGGTTTCCTTAAAATTAATAGTGATGGCTCTTCTAGAGGCAACCTAGGTGTTATTGAAATTAGTGGTGTTGGTCAGGAGAGTGCAGGCTCAGTTCATTTTCTTTTCTATATTTGTATGAGCTCAGACTCCAATAATCCAATAGAAGCCTAAGTGATGCTGAAGGCCTAGAAAAAGCTTATGCAATGGGATGAAGAAAAGTTTTATGTGAAACACTCTATAATTCTTGTTTCTTTGCTGAAGAACGGGAATTTCCAAGACACTTTATAGAGATTGGCTTTAGTTGCCAAGCAGATTCTGTGTTTGGCCACAAATTTTGAGTCACAAACTGTTAAGCCAAATGGACCTCTCGCAGTTGGAATGCTGCTGATTGGGGTGATTTAGATAATGATAAATTGCAGCAGCTTCCCAAGTTTACTCATAATGATCAAGGAAGGTAATTTTAGCCTTTCAGCATTAGGAAGGATCCCATGGTGGATCCTTTTTATGTTGTACGTTACAGTGCCAATAGCCATCTAGAAATCCTTGTGCTATGTTTGTCGTTAAAAGTTCCGAAATAAAAACTTTATTTTTGCCCAAAAGAAAAAATGCTTTCTCGCATGCCTGTCACAAATAATTTAGAATATTGTATGGTTCTTTCAGCATATTGGGATAACTATATTTGCCAAATACAACAGATTTCCAAGGGATACAACATTATCTTGAGTAGTAGGTTAAATTTCCAGTTGTAGAGGGAGAAGACTCTTCCCCTTAAACATGTACTCTATTTGTAACTAAGCTAACCTTTAAGGAAGAATGTTTAAGCTAGTAAAAATAGACATGTTTTATTCATGGTGCTATAATTTTGATAGTGGATGTCAAGTGTTATAATTTTGACAGTGGATGTACAATTCTGGTGTTTAACAAATAATTGGGTACGGATAAATCATAATCATATTGTGCACCAAAAATGATGGTAGAAGTGTCACCTTTATAAAGCATTGCCACATATTACCAGAAAAATTGGGTATGTTAGATATTGCCCCTTGCATATATGATCCACGGATAAAACTTCTCATAGCAAGTCCAGTAAAAATCAACCATATTTCCAAAGTAATACATAGAAAACAAATAGTTAACACAGTGACTCTAGTAAGGATTATAAGGCCAGATATGTGTGGAACTCATTTCTGCCCCTTCATGTGAGACTTTACAGCATGCTTTAAAACGGGGTATCTACAATTTACTTGAGTCCATGTTATCTGGATTGATGTCATAGACAGACTTACACCAATGATGATTGTTATGCTTCAAATCTAAGAGCTAAATAATTCGATCTGTATTACACAAATACCAACTTTTAAACATCTATATGGAACAATTGTTTCTCTATCCTCATGTATCTAAAACACTATTATTAAATCTTGCTAGTCAGTACAAAAAAGCTCTATCATATGTTTGCCTGTGTATGCTCTTGAACTCAAAGTGAATCTGATCATGATTGTTGATATTGTTTGATGATTGACTTCATAAGATTATCTTAAAATGTTTGACAGTTATTTAGCTCAAAATGTCCATCAGACATCAGGCTTAGCAAGTGGATATTTTCTCTTCTTGTAAAATGAATCCTCCATATTCTGTCACTAGACCATAAGGCACAGCTCAATAGAACCTATGTGGAATAAACCCATCACCTCTCTTGCTTTCAATATAAGAAGTTAGACAACATGCTATCAATTTTTATTTTGTATAATAATCTTGGCAGTATCTGAAACAAAGCTGTACTAAGAAAATTTGAACAGGCACTAGCAACACATCCTAAAATCAAATAGATCTGTAACTTCTACAAATCTGACCTTTTTGTAATATATGAGATTAGCTTGTTTGTAAGGTAGCAAATATTGTAGCCTGGGTAAAGCCTTTGAATGCTACACACATGATCAAACAGGGTGCCTTCAGAAGCCATATTGCAAAATTCTTCCGCTTCCAATATAACAAGAATATATGGTATGTCATAATCCTTGAAAGGTGACTACAAAAGGAAAGCACAACACATTCATCAGTAAAAAATTCTCGCATAGCTATTCTATAGGATATGCCTTTAGCATCACTAAAAGCACAGATTAGATGAGAACATCTAAGTATGGTGAGAAAGAACTGGTAAGGTGATTTATGATTGTTGTCTTAGAGATATATGCATCCAGATCTAAAAAGAAGACTTAATATAATTGCACCAGATCAAAATAAAAGCTCATAATAAAATTGCTTACAGAAAGGAAAAGAATGGTATTCAGAATTTCTAGTCATTGCACATCAAACATTGAATAAATAATAGACATCTAAGGAAAAAAAAATAGCATAATTATATTATATTTGGAATAATCTCCTTTTCTTCACCAAAAAAAAATTTACTTTTAAAAGTTGTTGAACTGAAATAGGAAAACATTTACACACTATTCAATTCCTTAAGATTGGTTAACTTCGTCTCCAGTTATGTTTAAGCTCTCAGTTAAACCAATTAAACGTACTTGTAAGCCAAACAGATGATGAATGGGAATGCATAACAATTGATAAACAATGGTGAAACCATAGTTTTAAAATTTGGTGAGTAGCTCGCCAACTTGCAGTTATTCGGGAGTGAATAGGGTCTGGTGAGTCACTCGCCACCAAGTTTCAGGCAAGTCACTTCCAGCAAGTAACTCACCTGAAAATTCAAGGATTTCAGTAAGTCTGAGGAGATAACTTATTAACTTGTATGCAAACAAAAAACAAGTGTGTCAGTCAACCTGCTTTTTTGTCATTTTCTCCTTTACACTTTCGTTTCTTTGACTCTTTGACAACAATGCATCAATTTATCGACAGTAATTACAGAAATAAAAATATGAAAAACATCTCCCCTTTATTTAACTTGATATAGTAAAAAGATACAACATTTTTCCCTTTTTTAACGAATATTTCAACATTTTTAGTTTCCTTAACTTTTCCCAACTAATTCAATTTCATTTATAATTCTGATTTACCAAGCCAATCCTGATTGAAGTACTGATACCATGATCAAATGGATTTATGTCCTCTAAATTCATTTTTTATTCTTCTCATGCTTAATATGTCAAGCTTTTGCCAAGTCTCTATCTCTGTTACCAGAAACGTGATGGTAAGGCTCCATTTCGCATTGTAACGGGTGAAACATGTTTTCCGTTGCGGATGGCTGTTTCTAAGCCTGTGGTGTTGTTTCTTGCTGTTACCAAGAAGTATGTCGTTTTGAATGAAAAATGACCAAAAGAATTGATGATTTTATTGGCATTTTCTCTTCTTAGCCTGTCATGACATCTGAAGTTATTTATCTTATGAAGGCAATGCCGAAAATAATAAATGGAAATTTTGTCATAAAAGCTTAAGTATAAAAATTAATTTTTAACTTTTAAGCATAAATATTAAATAATATTATTAATTTATTATGTGTTGGCAATTTGAAAGAACATAACGCAGATTTATTAATTCATTCATTAGATACTTAAAGCTTGCTTACATGTTTTAAAAGATTCACCCAAATTTTGTTTCTCATGTAATATTTTATTATTTACTTCTTTTTTAGTTTTTAATAATATTTTGTTTTATGAGTTTTTAAATTTTATTTTTCTTTTCATTATAAATTATAATTGAAAATAAAAAATAATTATGTTTTATAATTTTTATTTTTTAAATAAATTTAGAAATTTGTTTTTATATTTTTTTATTTTTCTACAAGATAAATTTAATTAAAATTTGAACTTGTGCACATATTTATTTTATGTGAGAGAAAATTTTATAATAAACCTAATGTTTTGAAAATATGTATATAAAATCCGTTTCTCATATCCAACTTCTAAATATTCTGTTCCTCATCACGTTGCTGTCGTTGTTGTGGTTTCCATTTCTCATTTCTAGTAACATAGGTAGCCATTTCAAGACAAAAATTATGCTTGTTAAATTTTTGTTGATTCCATGTTTTTGAACTATAGGTGAAAGTTGAAACTAATATCATATGTTCTAAATTCACATTGGGTAGTTTGATATTTTGGTAAACTTAATCGTACTTTAAATAAATTATTATTCTAGAATCTAAATCGAAGAAAAAAGGCACAGCTAATAAACATAGCATTTGAATGAGAATATGTTGTTGACAGGAAAAAGTAACTTAGGTGACTTTCTAAATAATATAGCAATAAATCATATAAGAAACAGTATATCAAGTATGTTGTCTGCTACATGAAGTCTGTCGAAGCAATTTTGTAAAAATTCAGATAGCAGTAGTTTGTATTTGAAGTTATGGGCCTTTTTGGAAGAGGAACAGCCCAAGTATATGAAATGTAAACCCTATCTCCAAGCCACGGTATAGTCGTATGACATCAATGGCATGCTGATGTGACTTGGTTTGAAGCAATGTTAAGCATGTTCCCAGTGTTAAAACAGCCATGAAAATTCAACCCAAAACTTGGACAGGGCTAGGTAAATGTCCATAGTGAATTTCAAAAGAATTGAATTTCAAATAATTCTTCTAATTAAATAAAAAGTATGCTATATATGACACTTATTTTCAATAGATGAAATTAAAAATTAAAATATGCAATTATTTGATAAATTAGAATAAACTAAGAGATCATTTTTCTTTAATGATGGGAAATCTGATAGGTTCGAATCTAAGTCATTGGGTCATTCAGCAGAGGCCTCAGACTTGGGTTTGGTTCAAACCCAATTTGGGATGTGATTCAATCCAGAAAAGGATTTGGATAGGGGGCAGCATTTGAGTTAAGGGTTCATCCTATATGAACCCAACAAGACACACAAGAACCAAGAACAAACCTGCACTACTTTGGACATCTTTTCAATATTTTGTGGCTTTCAATCGTTTTTAACCAACTTTGACTACGATTGACAAAAACGCAATCCCTAACTATAAAAGTGACTTGTAAAGCATTTAAATCACTAAGACAAACTAGTTTTACCTCATTGTGAATGCAAAACACAAAAACCATTCATCTTTGCTTGCTATCACATGAATAGAGTTGGAAGATTGGTCAATGAGAATTCCAAAGTAGTTGGTTGCTATTCCTATGCATGTACAATACTCATTTGCTGCCAAGAAGATTGTAGAGGAAGATTTCTAGAAACGAGATAGGGTTTTTTGTTTTTTGCTTTTTGCTTTTTTTATTTTTGCTTTTTTTTTAACAAATGATCTTTTGTGTTTTGTTTTCACTCTTCTATGACTCTATTCTTAAAATATTAAATGAATTAGGTGTTTTCATTTGTTTTGAGTGTATTGCTTATCAAACTCATTGCCACAAGGATTACAATGGTAGCCCATTCTAGCTTTGTGGTCCAAACCCTCTTCAAAACAAAGCTAGATTCTCTACTTTGGAAGTATGTTGAAATGTTACAATCCATACTAGGTGGATTTGTAGTGGGTGTGTTGTCAAGCATGCAAGCTAATACAATTAAATGAAAACCCATTTGGTCAGCATTACAAGATAGAGCATCAAAACTAGCCTAAGAAAGAATGGGTGTACCCCTTCCATCAAAGCAAGTGATAGCATTTATTAATGAGTGGGAACAAGCAGATGAAGTAACAAGGCATAGATCAAATCATCATTAGGCAAATAAATGATCTCAAGGAATGAAGCCCCCTCTTCTCCCATCTAATTTAGAGCCACACATTTTGGCCATAGTAAAAGAGCAGCTCATTACACATAAAGGACCAAAGGGACCATCGAAAATGGCATTTCAAAATGAATCTTGCAAGAATTTTGATCAACACATTGCAAGATGTATCTACACATATGGATTGGCATTCAATATTATTTACTCATCATATTGGCAAGAAATGGTTAAAAAAAATTGAGACTCCAAAAGGGTACAAAAGCCCAGGGTATGAGGAAGTCTATAGCACCTTAGTAGACAATTCAATGAAGCCCATAAGGGATTTGTGGACCAAAACAAGGGTGCCAAAAAATTGGCCCTTGATCAATGTGATTGTAGTGTCTCCTAAAGGGGCGATATTTCAAAGAGCCATGAACTATGCAAGGGAGGTGAAGGATAGCCAATTAATTGTAACATTCTCATCACATCCATTAAGGAATGTCACCCCATAAAATTGTTATATTCATAGTAGACAATATAAAAAATTGTAGAGCGACTAGATTGTTGGTTGGTAACATTATTCACACCTTTTTTGACAACTCGTGTTGTCCACTCCCTCAAACTTATGCTACAAAAACTTGTCATCAAAATTGATTGGTTCAATAGGTGTAAAGCTAAGGCCAAAATATTTGAATATTTATTACCAACCGCAACTTGTTGCAATACATTCTCAAAATTGAAAACAATATAAAATTTTATGGTTCACTTTGGTAATTAACTTTCTCAAATTTTCAATTTTCAAATAGATTGCCAAGACCCATTTGGCCTCCAATACAAAATCTTCAAGCACTTTCTATAATGACAGTCAACTAGGTTTGGACCATATGGAGATGATCTAACCCTAAGTGGGCAGCAAATATTATGTGTGTGATAACCTACATGGCAATTTATGGGATTGTATGGAGTATATGTTACATCGGTTGTGAGTATAATAGATTGCACTTACATAAATAAGCCTTGTTTGGGAGAGATATATAATATCATCAACTCAGTGATTGAGGAAAACTTTCTTCAAATAAGTGCACAAAATTATTCAAGGGTGATGGAACATGACAAGCACCTTGTTGTATCTTCTTGCCTTTATATTGAGTCCCAAATATTATAGTGTTGAGATCCTTTCTCTTACAACGAGGGTCGTAGACTCGCAGCATATACAGATTTCCAAATCAGCAACAAATACCAAGTAGTGTTTAGTACATTGTTCCTTGATTCAGATTTGCACGGTGTAGTCATGAGTGAGTGTATTGACTTTGTATACTACAATGGTCAAAGTATTGAAGCTCTTTGTGACAAGTTTAAAAAGGATTCTTTTAGTTGGTGGTGTAAAAAAACAAACATTTTCGAGTTTTAATTTTCATCTACAATTTAAAATGTAGAACTCTAGCTCTCTATCTTAGCCTCAACAAGTACTAGTTCATTTGCATCCAAGCGAAATTGAAGCACACAATACTTCATTCACTCAATAAAGCCCAACCAATTACACTCAAGAAAGGCAAAGGATGGGGTACATGCATTCTGTTGTGACCTTTTTCACACATCGCCCCATTGCAAATGGGGACCCTCTCTTTTCCTGCTTTCTAGGGTTTTTGTTAGTGCTCGTGGCCTTCCGCTTCAGTTTTGCCAAGCCTTGCTCAGTTTTGAACGGTTCGAGTCCTAGAGATTGAATGTTAGTTTTTGCAAGCCAAGTGATACCAGAGTCCAAATACCGTCAAAGTGCCTAGAAAGGCCAAAGGACGAAGATCGCAATTGATTTGGACAAATTTGAACAACTTTCTATTTTTAAAAAGTTTGTTTTTTTGCTTTTTCCTATATTTTAGGAAGTTTTGTTTTGGCATTGTTAGCCCAATCCCCGGTATGGCTATTTTTAGAACGTTTTCCCTAATTTTTTAGGGATGCCTGCTTTTTGCTTTTTCGGAGTGGGGACCTAGGGTTTGCACTAATACCATTGACCTGCTTCGATCGTGATCAAGAATTTCCATGTTTTGACCTAAAACGCTAGTTTTCTACATTTTAGGGGTCATGATGCTTCAGATGGTTTGCCTGAGTGAGGATTTCAAATTTCAAGTTAATCTAGTTAAAATTGGTAAAATTGTGAAATTTTGAAATTTTCCAAATTTTTCTAAGTCTGGCTAATGAATGATGTTGAGTGTTATGGCAGGTGATGAAAACTCCGCCCTGTGGGATGAAGGCATCAAAAGTCTGCCATGGAGAGATGTTCCAAAGTCCGCTTGAGGTCTCTTAAAACTTCGCCCTGCCTAAAGGTCATCAAAGTCCGCCTTGAGGAGGTAGACTAAAACTCCGCCCTATGCATTGAAGGCATCAAAGTCCGCCCTCATGAGAAGTGATGAAAGTCCACCATGTTGGAGAGAACACCAAAGTCCGCCATGCTTGGGGAAGTAGTCAAAAGTCCGCCTTGAAGAGGAAGCACAAAACTCCGCCCTCCTTGATGTCTCAAAAAACTCCGCCCTCCTTGATGTCTCATAAAACTCCGCCCTCCTTGATGCCTTCCAAAGTCCGCCATGCTTGGTGGAGAGGTCATCAAAGTCCGCCCTCATGAGAAGTGAAGAAAGTCCGCCATGTTGGAGGGAACACCAAAGTCCGCCATGCTTGGGGAAGTAGTCAAAAGTCTGCCTTGCCTAGAGCCTTCAAAAGTCCGCCATGTGGTGAAGTCATTCAAAGTCCGCCTTGGTGAGAACCTAGCAAAGTAAGCATGAGAGCCTAACAATGGGGAGCCTTCAAAAGTCCGCCCTATGAATGGGATGAAAGAAGTTTAAGGCAAACAAACATGACGATAGAGGCACCTCTAAACTCCGCCCAAGCATAAAGTTGAAGTCTCAAAACTCCGCCCTACTCTTGGAAGTCAAACAAAGTCAACAACAAGTTCAAAATCGAATTCAAATACTAGTGATGTCATCAAATCCTCCTAAAATTCGAACTTCTAACTAATTTAGAAAGTTGAAAAAAGAGATTTTCGAAGATCAATGAACTGGGAAATTAAATGGAAACTCGAGTTGGAACTATGAATTAAAATTGGAAAGAAGATATTTGCAGATTGAGGTGATTTTCAGACTGAGTTCCAAATTAGAAACCTTTTGGAAGATGCCAATCTATAGGCCTAGTTCGAATATGAAGTGGCAAAACAATTTAGAAACTTGCACAAGAGTAAGATTTTCGAACTTGAAGAGATGACAGCAACTCGAAATTGGATTAGAAACTTTCCCAAGGTTTAAGTTGAATTTAGAAACATGAGTTGGATGGTATTTACGTGTTTCTAATTGTGAAACCAACTTCATTACAAATACATTCTTTGTTTCTTCATTCTCACACCAAGAAGTTCGAACTTTCTGAGCAAGCTAAGGAAAATACTGAGATGTATTTCGCAGATTGAAGGTTATTTGGAAGAAAATTTTGGTGTTGCAAGGATATCTCTTGCAGTTTGGGCGAGCTTCTTGCTTCATTCTTGTCAAGTATTCGCAGATTTTTGGAGTGGAACTAGCTGGTAGAAGGCAGAGTTGTTAATTTTTCTGAGTTTTTTTAAGATCTTCTAGCCTTATTCTCATTCATTCGAAGGTGAAGCTGGATTTAAAATGCAGATTTATTGCATTTTTCTGAGTTTTCCAGATTCGTTGGAAGTAATTTTTGTGGACTTATTCAATTTTTTAGTGAGAAAAATCATTTTGTTGACTAAATGGAAGGAGAGTTTTGAAGTTATAACACTTGGTTTGTTGGATTGCAATCGTAAATGTTCTTAGGTTGAATTGTTTACATGTGAAAAATCCATTTTTGTGGCTAAGTATGAAAATGAAATAAAATCTCCGAGCACTTAGCCATTCTCAGCCTCGATTTTCTTTAATCCAAGATCTGATTTCTAACTTAAGCTTCGTGTTTATTTGCAGATTTTAGGCACGATGAAGTTCCAAGTAGACAAGGATGCTCCTCCTAAGTCGAGAATGACCTCGAAATGGAAGAATGTTAGCGACACCAACCTCAGGCATATCAATCTGAGGGAGTTCAAGAAGAGGATTTTCGGTTTGGATAACCTCGTGCCTACCATGACCACGCGAAAGATGATGAAAAGTGGCATCGTGCATGCTATCGGTTTTCTCCCTGCCATGCAGTGCACTGAGTTGGTAGCTGAGTGCGCTAGGCACTACAACCCTGTCAGTAGGGATATTGTCGCACCAGATGGAAGAGTGTTGGCAAACATCAGTGATGAGGCCATCAGGGAAGCCTTCAAAATTCCAGAATATCATATTGTTGTGTACGTAACCAAGGATGAAGTTGATCGCATGTATCAAGATCATTTGGAGGAGTATGACGCCATCGTCAACCATTCCTGGCTGGACAAGCCAAGGAAAGGTGCCTCCAAACTACAGAGGAAGAGCTTGGTTAGGGCGTACTTCAAGGAAGATATTGGAGATATGATTGTCCTGCTGAACAAGATAATGGGTAATCCCCAAGGTGCCCCATTTGAGCCTTGGATTTATTATTTCATAAATGAAATAATGAACGGAGTTAAGATGATAGACTGGGCTCGAATGATAAGTGATAACTTGGACAGCCAACTGAAAAATCTGGAAGCGAATAGGACCTTCTTCATGAGCTCGTACTTGTTCTATTCCCTGGCTAGAACCTACAGGTACAGAGGCCTCACCTGCAGAGGGGAAGTGGGAAACAAAGAAAATCAGTTTCCCGTCTATGACTGTTATCCCGAGCTTCACATGGAACAAAAGTTCCATTTCAAGAGGGTGAATGACACATTTCTCATGCACATCACACGAACGCTGCAAGGTGGACTACATAAGAGACTCTCTCAAGAGTCTATGGACTTCATCAGTAGATTCGGATATTGGTATATTCAATACCCGATGTTCACTTACATCAAAATTCAGGAGTTTTCCGGATCTCCTTATAAGCTCCCAGCTTATCCTACCAACCGAGTCGTGCTACTAGAGGTTGTAAGGCAATTGGAGGGATATATGACAGTTCAAAGAGATAAGCAGAAGAAGGCAGGAATCTCCTCTCTCACGATTGGAAATGGACTAGAGACGTGCCCGTCATCACAAGCCGCTGCCACTGCTGAGAAAGAGCTGGCTTGGTACCCTTTTTACCAGTACAAAGCAAGAAAGAATTTTGATCCATTCCAAAGCATGAAAAGGGTCGAAGGGATGACATTTGAGCACAGAGCTGATTTGGAAGATTATTGGGCTAACGCAACCGATAGTTTCGAAATCAAGAGGAGATTTTGGTCAAGGACTCCCTTGAGCAAGGTAAGAGCAACAGAAGTATTTAGAGTTGCTGATCAAGTAGAAGACAGCCTTGAGCTTCAGCAGCCAGGCTTTGAGAAGATGAGGAATGAGCCACTAGTCTTGATCAATTGGTCAGAGGGAGAGAAGTCAGATCTAGCAGACCTCACGAGGTCGGTGGTCGAGTACTCTAAGTGGTGGACATCTGAGAGGACGAAACAATTGAAGTCTAAAGGTATGGCCCTGACCTATGATTTAATGGGAGTAGATGACTCTCTATCCTCCAACCCTTGTACCTCTGTAGGCAATGCTCAGAATCCAAAGAGTGTTGGGTCCCGAAAGAGGAAGGAATTAGTGGGAAGCTTTGGAAAGGCCAGAGGAAAGAAAATTGTCGGGGAGAGACGGGAGTCCAACAAAGGCCATTCCATCCTGAGTGTCGCGTCTACTGTACCGGATCAAAATGCAATTGAAGAGCAAGAGATGGACACATATATGGTGAATAATGAAGTGAGAGTGCCTTCTCCTTCAATTGAGGAAATAATGAAAGAAGTTGTCCAAAGTCCAGACAGGGAACAGGTTTCAAATGCAACCACAGAAGTTGAAGAGCCTGAGCCCCCAGTAGTTTTCCTCGATGGTATAGTTACTGGACCACGAAGGGCACATGATGGGTTTGATCAAAACACTGTGGAGCAGCCAACCATTCCTGATTGGCTAAGGGAAAGGATAAGGGCTAAGGTCCCTAAGGAAACCCATTCTGAAGAGAATACAGCAGCATTTCTGGAAAAGGTGAACGAACCAGTCATAGTCAAGCCACCTAAGCTAGCTAGAAAATTCTCTTTGATTCAAAAGGATAGTGCAGGGTTTCGGACAGTTCAGATAGCTGTGCCAAAGGAAGGGAAAATTTGAGACAATATTGCCCCAGAGGATTATAAGATCACCACTATAGAGTTGGGTAAGCCTACCCAGGACCAAGAAGTCCAGTACTTTGATGACTCCTGCAATGCCCTCAAGGCGAGTCTAGCCCAAGAGAGGGAGAAAAGGAAGAAGGTGGAGGAAGAGAACCAGCAACCATGAGATACTGGTCACTCCTCCGCAGCCTCTTCAGCAAGAGTCAATGAAGGATTACGAGGACATGAAGGGCACATTCACACAGGCCAAGGAATGGATTTCAGACGCTTTGGCACGCGCTGACATACTTGTAGAAAATTTAGTATCAGCACATGAGTCGGCCTCTTCATTAGTCAGCCGGATTCAGGACCTAGCTGCAAATCAGGAAGATGTTGAAGAAATTCAAGATGAAATACTTTCGCAATTGAAGGTTATCTGAGGCCTATCAAAACGGAGTTTGGTGGATGCAGGTGTCATACAGGTTGGAGATAGATATGACTTTAACACCTTGTATTATGCTTTAGTCACCAGGATTGAAGTCCTAAAGAAATCTGAGACTAAGTGCTTTGAGACAGAGGAAAGTGTCAAGGAAATTTTGAGTAACGTGTTTCGTGTAGCATCAGAGATCTGGAAGAAAGAGAGTATACGAGAAAAACACTTGCAGGCAAAGAACTTGAGAGCCAGAATTCAGTCGAGCTTTTTCAAAGACTCGAGGATGATTGATAAGGGCCATCTTTCAAGGATTGCAAGTTTTCTCTTCATTGACGAGAACTTTCTTGCCCAAGCAGTTGAGTGGGAAGGCATCCTCGCCACATGTACTGATGATGTGGACATCATCGACTTCCAGACTAGCAACTTGCCAAGTGTCACTATGGAGGAGGTCAGGCTCACCGTGTCCAGATACATCGAATCTGCAAAAGGGGAAACTGGACACTAACCTCAGTGACAATAGCAACTATACCACATGTCACTTTCTTATTCTTTCAAACTAATAGAGTTTTGGGAAACCCTAATTAGGGTTTGTAGCTTTCAATCTGGGCCCTTAATCATTGTTTGATCTCGGCCGTTCATTTATTTTTGAAAAACTATATAAGGCTACCTTCTCTCATTTGGAGAGTGTGAGGTTTTTGACATATTGTTGCGTGAAGGTCAGTTTCGAATAATATATTGCATGTGCGCTTTCTCTCAAGGCTTTGTAATCCCTATTGTTTGAATGATTAGCATGGTTTCAATTTCCTCAACACTTTAGTTAAAATTAATCTAGCTTTGCTTTCATGTTGTTAAATTGAATGAAGGATTTGATAAGTGTTATTGACAGTGTATCTCTGCTCATACTTTTGGTGAATGGATGATTTCCATCTCACTGTGCAAAGTTAGTCAGAGCCTATCATCTGTGCATGCCAATATTTCAATCATAAGCACAACCCGTTGAAGATTGCACCCGCTTTGTGTAGTTGTCCTCAGTGTGGCGAAGCAAAGTGTGGTTTTCCGAGAGCACCCAACTAATACCTTCTCCGAAGTTCGTAGGTTTAGATCAGCTTCCTTAAACCCTATCTCTTTTTTCCTTTTTTTGAAAGTCTAAATCCCAAAAAACCTCAAAAAAAAAAGAGCACCTAAAATTGCTAAATCCGTCTAAGTCCAGCAGCTTCAAAGACAATTGTTAACGTAAGTCCCCCTTGAGATTTTCAACAAACACTACGAGTAGCTATCCCACTAAAGTCGCTTGTTTGCACATATAGACCTTGGAATCAGTAGTGATTTTTCAGGAGAGGATAAAATACCTTTGGGTATCTTATTCTAATGTTTGGTAGATGATAAAACAAACACCAACACATTCCAACTTGCACATCCTTTTGCACAAACAAAATAAAAAAGCAAAAGCATACTAAATTGGATGCTTCCACTTCCCACCATGTTGCATTTGAGGAAGAGCCAAATGGCAAACATACTTTTAGTGAGAGGCTAGTAGCATTGCTTGTGGTTCTTCTAATCTACCTACATCATCTAATTTCCATGATGATGATGATCGTTTCGAAAAGCCTGATGTTGTTGATTGTTGACATTATTATTTTAATACTGAACAATGAATATTTATCATGACATCCAAATTTGACTAATTGAAATTGAAGTAGTGCGTTTAATTTTTATGAGAGTTTTGTGCATTATATGATACTAGGTAGTATTTGGATAGGTGTGTATGTGTAAATGAATCAACATAATCCAAAAGAAAAATATTTGTCAAACCCACAAATTCAAACCAAAACCACCTTCTTGGATTAAATAAAACCAACAAACTATTTTATTTGAACCATGGGATATTTGATAAATCAAATAATTTTTTTTATCAATTGTCATTAAGAAGATGCTTCCCAAGTGGAACATTGCTTGGAACACTAAATTTGTGTGGACCAATATAAGCCCATATTGTCTACCATGATGCTCCTTAAATCTGAAACTAAAACAAATTTAAATTGCTTAAAAAAGATACATCGCCTAAGTATTTATACTGAATGAAGTACACTTTTGCAGCAATTCCTATTAACAAATATCATCATGATTATCAGTTCATGAATCAAATCAATTCTATTACTTTAATGCTGTAATTTTCCATTCTATGAATCCCAAAAGGCATCACCAAATATATGACTCGTTAAAATAATAATTAAAAGAAAAGATCAAATTCATTATTTGTAAATTCATAGCTTAGATAAGGTAATTTACTCTGTATTAATAAAAAAGAAGAAGTATCCTACATTTACTTTTCTAAATGACTCTAATTGGTGTGCCTAAACAAGACCTACACTCCAACAAAGCAAAGACAATGTAGAGTGTCAAGGATTGACAAAAAAATATATATTGAAATCAATCTTAACATCATACCTGATTTAGGACATTACAAAACCCATATATGGCATCATCACATAACTTGTTTGGTATAAAAACTCAGCTACAATTCTCTCATGTTTTAGCCTAAAACAAAGTCTGGTTTGTACCTGGTGCATCTATTGGTTTGAGTCCCCTATGGGTCCAACCAAGATCCTATCAAAGGGACCTAGATTCATCCATGTATGTTGTAGGCACACCCAAATGTGTTTGGAAGTATCTAGGGCAAAGCCAAGCAAAACTAGGTGCCCAAAATAAGCATTTAGGGATTATTACAAATTAATCATATTGATCCTTTTTCTCAAGGTTGAGAGTTTGATGGATATCAAAAGCAAAAAGACACTAAATAGATTGGTTAATAATATATGTTTTCCCAAACTAACATAACCATCAAAGATGAAAACACTCCACTGTCCAAAATAAGTATTAAGGGATTATTACAAATTAATCATATCGATCCTTTTTCTCAAGGTTGAGAGTTTGATGGATATCAAAGCAGAAAGACGCTAAATAGATTGGTTAATAATATATGCTTTCCCAAACTAACATAACCATCAAAGATGCAAACACTCCACTGCCCAAAATAAGTACTAAGGGATTATTACAAATTAATCATATCGATCCTTTCTCAAGGTTGAGAGTTTGATGGATATCAAAAGCAAAAAGACACTAAATAGATTGGTTAATAATATATGCTTTCCCAAACTAACATAACCATCAAAGATGCAAACACTCCACAAACAAGATGGTTAAAGAAACCTCACATTTAGTTCTTTAATATCTCTAGTAAGGCATCACTTGAACAAAGAGCAAGACCCAAACTAGGACAAAAACCTAAGAAAGGTTCCTACAAAACCCAATAAAATAGATAGATATACTGTTGTCCCCAAAATTGTCCCTTGCCATCCCCGAAAAATGCCCCCCACTGTCACTTACAAAAAACATCAAGTTGTCCCATACTGTACCAAAAAATCCCCTCCAAACTATTGTCCCCAATATGCATCTTGTTGTCCCTTGTCATCCCCAAAAAAGACCCCTCATACCCTCATTCCTGAAACAGATCATGTTGTCATTTACCATCCTCAATGCCACACAATTTACCATCTGTAAAATACATCTAGCTGTCCCGCTATCGTCCTCATCCCAAATACATCATCGAACATCACAAGTTAATGCTATTTAATGCAATATATAGAAAAAAGCAAACCATGGATAAGACACTAGAATTAACAACATATGAAGCTTATGTTGACAGAAATTTATTCCTAAAAATGGAGAATTCTATGTATCATTTCAGCCACAAAGCCAAAAAAATAGTGATGACAACCAAAAAATAATATATTACAATCAATTTAGAAAGGATATAAATAATAATATGAAACTAAAGAACCAACACAAAAGACTTTCAAAGGAAAAAAGAACAATTGTTCCAAATTAAAAATACAACTTTCGAGAATGGTAGCCTAAGAATGTGAATTGACTCCAAAAAAAGAACAAAAAGACACTACCAAAACATTGGGTAATTTTTTTTTACTAATTCAAGGGGTATCATACCAAACCTTTTGGTACTCAATTTGACTGTGTCCAATTGTGCTTGAATCCTAGCCCCCTTTACGTGTTTTTTCCTTATATTGCCTCTAAAGATAGCCTATCTAAGATAGGTCCTAATGGATCTCCTAACAAGCTATCCACCTATCATCCTATTACAAAGGTAATTGGCTAAATTACATGAATGATCGAAAGATCATTTATAGAGTTACAAGATCGATGTTTCCATAAAGAAACAATCGATTACAAAAGACGAAATTAGAAACTAACTAACAAACTAAGATGCCCATTAACAAACAGAATAAGAAGATATTATTCTAATACCCTCCCTTAATGGTCATCGTTCTAACTACCCAAAGCAAAACAGAGAAGGCAGCCCCCTTCTTCTCAGAACGTTCTGCGATGAGAGCCTACCACTAACCCTCCCAAAATCTGGAGAGCTTCTGGATAGCACAAATCATTCACAAACTTTTGCAGATGAGCACAACGCCCCAAAACAGACTGCAAGAAGCCATGATTTTTGAGGAAAAAATCATTAAACCCAGAAACTGAAGGTTACAAAACATCGTTTTTTTGGAAAAAAAAAAAAAAAGGGTAAAAAACCCTAAGACGGTTAAAACTTGTATCCATGATTTTTTAAGAAAGAAAAAATCATGCAAAACCCAAAATCTCATGCGAACATCACGAATTACAAATATGACCAAACACGATTTTTGAGGAGAAAAATCGATCAAAACCCAGAAATCCGAGGCACGGATCAGAATACAAAACTTCGTTTTTTAGGTAAAATGGTAAAACCCAACAGAATTTTTTAAGGATAAAAATTATTAAAACCCACCCAAAATTTTTAAAGGAAAAAATATATGAAAACCCATCAAAATAATTTTTGTGGACAAAATTATTAAAACCCACAGTAATTTTTTTAAGGGACCAAAAACACTAAAACCCACCAAATATCTTTCATCACATTAAGGCATGAACATGGACTCCACCAAACCCTAGCCGTAGGAGAAAATATAGAGGGTTTGGAATAAACCCTAAGCGGCAAATTTAGTGAAGAAGTTGTAGAAAAAATCACACAAGATGACAAAAAACCCTCAAGGTAGATGTGCAAAGGCGTCGATCACAAGCCAAAATCACAGGTTTTGAAGCAAAATTGAGTGCAAGGCTGAGCGATTCCCGCCGTCACACACAGAAGACAAATACTGTCAATGCAAAACACATAAATTAGTGCCGAAATCTTCTCACACAGGCGTAGAATGACGTTGAAAAAAATTTCTTTGCGGATTTTTTTATCAAAGCCGTCATGAAAATACAGAATCGTGTCGCCAAGAATAACGGAGGTCGAGAACAAAAAACACGAATAGAGGCGCGAAAAAGAGACGTGTGACTTCCTTGCACGAATAGAGGTGCCAGAAAAATTGACGAAATCCCTTGTCTTGCGAGATATGCTCGAGCAGAACACGGGCTTACAAAAAAACACGATTTGCAGGTGTTAAGCCGAAAATGCAAAGAGAAGAAAATCACGTGTAAGCACCCACAATCATTGACAGAAAAACGAACGCGGGTAGGAGAAAAATAAATTTCCCCAAGGCAGACCCGCAGTGCAGACATAGGAGCCAAGAAAATAAAACTGAAAAAACCAGTTAACTGGAATAATTTCAAAAATATCCACTAATTGGAAAAAATTTCAAAAAAAATCCCCTAAAGCTCTGATACCATATTACAAAGGTAATTGGATAAATTAAATGACTGATCAAAAGATCAATTATAGAGTTTCCATAAAGAAACAATCGATAACAGAAGACAAAATTAGAAACTAACTAACTAACTAAGATGACCATTAACAAACAGAATAAGAAGATATTATTCTAATACATCCTCATCCCAACAAAATCATGGAACATTACAAAATAAATTTATTTGAATGCAATATAGAGAAAGTAACCAAAGCATGGATAAGCCACTAGAATTAACAAGCTATGATGCTTATATTGCCACAAACTTGTTCCCAAAAATGGAGAATCCTATATCATTTCAACAACAACGGCAAAAAAATAGTGAACACAACCGGCAAATAATATATTACAATCAATTTAGAAAGGATATAAATAATAATAGGAGACTAAAGAACCAACACAAAAGACTTACAAAGTAAAAAATAACAGCTATTCCAAATAACAAATACAATTTTGGAAAATGTATGTGCCCTAAGAATGCAAAGAATTAACTCCAAAAAAGTCACTATCAAAACATTGAGTAATTTTTTTGACTGATTCAAGGGATATCTTGTCAAACCTCTTGGCATCCAATTTCACCATGTTCAATTGTGCTTGAATCCATAGCACCTATTGGAAATAATGTCATTGATGTCAAAGCTGAGAAGACAAAGTTGTCATTGATGTCACTGATCAGAAGTTGGTTGAGCGGCGTGGATCACAGTCTGAGGTATTTGATGGTTTTGGAGTGAAGGTTGCGGATGGTGCAATTTTGGGCTCTATTAGGAGGATTCCACAGCTTAGCATTCAGATGGGGGATTATACCTTGACAAATGACTTTTATATTCTACCTCTGGAGGACTATGATGTGGTTTTGGGCATGCAGTGGTTACAGGGTATTGGGAGGTATATTATTGATCACCACCGCATGCATTTAGAGTTGTCTGGCGGGAAGAAGATAATTTTGAGGGTAGCTTCAGACGGTGGACCTAAAGAGGTGTCTTCTCGCAAGATGGAGACTATTATTAGACATGATGATGTGATTTGGGCTACACGTTGTTTGGTGAAGTCCAAAACACCTACACCTCAAGATGGCAGGGCGTTTCATGTTGATATTCAGTCAATGATGGACTGGCATGGCAAAGTCTTTGGTGACATACCTGCTGGTGTACCTCCAGATAGAGGGTTTGAGCATGGGATAGAGATGGAGGATGGAGCTAAGCCAGTGATTACCACTGCGTATCGTCATCCTAGAGCATACAAGGATGAGATTGAGAAGACTATTCATGAGTTGTTGGGCATGGGCTTCATTCACCCTAGCTCGAGCCCCTTTGCTTCTTCTGTGGTGCTTGTTAAGAAGAAGGATGGAACTCTGCGGATGTGTATTGATTACCGGGTGTTGAACAAGAAGACAATCAAGAACAGATATCCTATTCCACGCATTGATGAGTTGTTGGATGAGCTTCATGGATCTATCTACTTCTCTAAGATTGATCTTCGTTCAGGCTATCATCAGATTCGTGTACGAGCAGAGGATGTACACAAGACTGCTTTCCGTTGTCACCATGGGCACTATGAGTTTTTGGTGATGCCTTTTGGCCTTACCAATGCGCCAGCCACTTTCCAGTCGTATATGAACCATATCTTCAACAAGCAGTTGAGGAAGTCAGTTCTAGTGTTCTTTGACGATATCCTGATTTACAGTCATACTTGGGAGGACCATCTCAGACATGTTGAGGAGGTACTTAGCATCATGGAGAGTCCGTCTCTATTTGCTAAGTTGTCCAAATGTGAGTTTGGACTTAGAGAGGTCTTATATCTGGGTCATGTGATCAATGCTGATGGGGTGAAGGTGCATGAGGAGAAAATTCAGGCGATTTGTGATTGGCCCTGTCCTCGGAACATTACTGAGTTACATGGATTCCTCAGTCTATGTGCTTACTACAGGAGATTTGTGAGGGGCTTCTCTCAATTGGCAGCACCCCTGACAAACCTCACAAAGAGAGGAGCTTTCAAATGGACAGAACAGGCACAGGGGGTCTTTGACAGACTCAAGGAGGTTATGAGCACTTGTCCAGTTTTGGCACTCCCTGACTTCTCGCAGCCATTTGTACTTGAGTGTGATGCTTCAGGTGTGGGCATTGGAGCGGTGTTGATGCAGAACAGACATCCCATTGCTTATGAGAGTAGGAAGTTGCGTGATAATGAGAGGTTGTATTCTACATATGATAAGGAAATGTTGGCTATTATGCATGCATTAGCCAAGTTCAGACAGTATCTTATTGGCAGCAAATTCGTGGTAAGAACAGACCACAACAGTTTGAAGTATTTCCTTGATCAGACAGAGCTCAATGATCGTCAACAGAAATGGGTAAGCAAGATCCAGGCCTATGATTTTGATATCGAATTCATTAAGGGAAAGAATAATAGTGTTGTTGATGCACTTTCTAGGAAACCATCACTTGCTGCCCTATGCTCATTGAGTGAGATTTCAGCAGATTGAAAGGCTCAACTTTTAGTTGAGTACTCCAAAAATCAGCACGCTTGTGAGATCATGGATGGATTGGTATTGGATGATAGGTACAGTGTGGTGGATGATGTCATTTACTACAAAGGCAGGGTATATCTTGTTCCAGGTTCTCAGTTGAAGGAACAGATTCTGCATGCTTACCATGATACTCCTACCGCAGGACACCCAGGGTATGGTAAGACTTACAAAGCGGTTCGGGAGAGATTCTTTTGGAAGGGTCTCAAAGATGATGTTCTACGTCATGTCCGTGAGTGTATGACGTGCCAGCAGAATAAGTCTGAGCATACTTTTCCTGTTGGTTTGTTGCAGCCCTTACCTATACCGGAACAGAAGTGGACAGGGATCTCTATAGATTTCATTACAGGTCTTCCTCGGGTTCAAGGGAAAGATTGTATCTACATCGTAGTGGACAGGTTAACTAAATATGCCCACTTCTTTCCTATTGCAGTTGATTTCACAGCATCTCAGGTAGCTGAGCTATTTTTCAGAGAGGTGTTTAGACTCCATGGCCTCCCCAAGACCATAGTGAGTGACAGGGATAGTAGGTTCATGAGTTCTTTCTGGCAAGAACTTTTCAAGCTCGCCGGTACGGAATTGACACCTAGTACCAACTACCACCCACAGACAGATGGGCAGACCGAGATTGTTAATAAGTGGGTTGAGGGGTATTTGCGCAGCTATGTGGCAGGACAGCAGAAGGCATGTGTGTGTTGGTTGTATTTGGGCGAGTATTGTTATAATACTACACACCATATGTCTATTGCTATGACTCCTTTTAGAGCCCTCTATGGTTACGATGCATTATCTTTTGTTGATCTCGCTGTAGGTGACAGCAAGGCTCCTTTGGCACAGGATTGGTTACAAGAGAACCAGAATATCATGAGATCTCTCAGGGAGAATTTGCAGCAGGCACAAAATCAGCAGAATGTTTACGCTGATCAGCACAGGACTGAGAGGGTATTTGAGGTGGATGATATGGTTTTCCTACGTCTGTAGCCTTACCGGCAGAGCACCCTTAAAAGGGGTGGAGCTGAGAAGCTCAAGCCTCGTTTTTACGGGCCATACAGGATTCTCAAGCATGTTGGAGAGGTTGCCTATGAGATTGAGTTACCACCTAGCAGTCAGATTCATAATGTGTTCCACGTGTCCTATCTAAAAAAGGCACTGGGGCAACATATTGTAGCATCTCCCGATCTACCTCCCTTGGATGAGGAAGGTAAGCTAATGTTGGTTCCTGAGGAGATCTTGGAAGAGAGGGAACGCCGACTGAGGAGCAGGGTGATTCAGGAGTACTTGGTTCACTGGAGGGGTCTCCCCATAGAGGACGCCACTTGGGAGGGAGAGGCTATTTTGCAGCATCCAGCTTTGCAGTTGCTTGTGGGCAAGCATCTCCGAGAGGGGAGGACTGTCATGTCCCCTCTTTAGCTCTGTCTAGCAGAGACATGTGAGTTAGCTTATTATGGAGTCTTGTAGGGTGGCAATGGTGGATAGAGACTCAGTCAGGATATTCAGTGTTTGGATTTGGTGTTTCTGGCAGTAGTAGACCAGTTTGGAGCAGTTCCTTGATTTTAGGGGGCAGTTCCTACATTTTAGGAGGTTATTCCTACTTTTAGGAGGTTATGACAGCATCCAAGGTTGGGGTTCCATGAGACCATTCCTTGGTTTTAGTTTCAGGAGATTTGGGTGTGTTTCCTAGTTTCTAGGAGCATCCCTAGATTTTAGGGATGAGACTGCCAGTTGATCCATGATTTCCGACATCAGTCACAGTCAGGTGACAAGTTCAGTTTCAGGCTTTTGGTGTGTTTCGAGCTTTCTGTAGCTATTTGGGTTATATTTTTAATATATTTAAATATTTCCTAAGTTAGCGTTTTAATATTTTAAATAAGGCTATGTCTATAGCCATTTCGGAGTAATAAGGGGTTTTGGGCTTCATCTGGATTCGTATGCCTGTGTGTTATAGCTCATTGGAAAGGTCTTGAACTTTTCTAAATGATTTTCACTTGCCAGGGTCCTTTTGGCACTTGGAGTTATTTTATATTGAAAAAGTGGTGTTTTTTCTATACTTGGGCACCCAATACTGGGAAATATGACTTTATATTAAAGCGCACTTTTCATATATCTTGAGGGTTCGATTTGGAAGGAAAGAGATATAGGGAGAAGGAAATCTAATTTCTCATTATCTTTTACATATTGAAAACTTGTTTGGTGCGATATTGCTCTGGTAGAGCAATTCTTCAATCTGGGACGCAAACCCCATGATTGGTACTGGCTGGGACGTAGCCCTCAGCTATTGATTGGCAGTGGATTATTTTGGCATTGGCATTATTGGTTAGAGTGTATGCACTATTCCTTGTGGAGATTCAAATTGCTTGGTGAGGGTTTCAGCAGGGTGGTTGATTTCCCAGCTGGTGCGTGATTGTTTCAGTTTGATGCCACCATTACAGCAGGTACACTTTACGCTGGAAGTGGTGAAGACTTCAATTCAGCCATAGCTGGTGTTCTTGGTTTGGGTTCATCATCTACCCTTCAGTTGGCGCCATTATTGGATGTAAGCACATCCCCAGTGCGTAGGGAATAATCTGGATATTATAAATCAGAAATCTGCCTCGTACGATTTGTATCAATTCTGATTTAATTGAATGTTCTTACTTGTTTCAGCTTCCTTCCTTATTTGCTGTTCTTTATTCATTACTTGCTTATATATTCAAAAAAATACAAAAAGAAACCAAACATTCTGCAACTTCTCTCTATTCTGTAAGACCATCAGCAAAATCACAGGAAAATATAGTTTATTATTTTAAAAATTACAGCAGATCAGCAAGGGTATCCATCAGGGATCTTTCAGGCTACACACAAAGACAAATCTACCCAAGTTTCAGTGGTTGTGCTCCAAAAGACAGAAAGTTAGAAGTGACACTGTTCACCATTCTAGTTTGTTGACTGTGCTGAAGGTTTTGTTGGATGCGCCAGAGAATGGAAGTGTGCGCCAATTGGAGGAAGCATGTGAAAGTAGTTTGGAACCACTTGAGTTTATGATGGGAAACACAGCATTTTCTCACTCCTAGTATAACATGTTGTACTTAGGACCAAGATGACTACACGTTTCATGGTGTTTGAATTAAGGGAAGTTATCCTTGGCCGACTTGCAAACAATGTAAATAAGTTCTAGGCCAACATGAAGATGCAAAAAATGTATTGTAATGCATATGTATTCTCAACCAATTCTATTCCAATAATGTAATGTGTATAGTTGAACATCATGCAATGAGAAGAAGAAGGTGGTGAATGAACATTTGTGGTAAAGTGTGCAAACTCAGATACAATATCCTGTACACAATTTGAGAGTGTTATGAAGCAGATCTGATCAGACAAGTGATTCAGATAGAGTGTGATAGATCCTCATCACATATCTTTTGTATTTCATATATTTTTTTTGTAGTTGAGGTTGGTGCCACATAATCTGAGTTGGTGCTCAGTTCTTTGGATCAGGGGATTGGTGTCTCGTATAGGTTGGTACCCTCAAATCAAATTGGAGATTGGTGTCTCCATCTTGGATTGTAATTCCTGTGGGTTGGTGCCTACAAAATCACTGTAAGCTTGTTATTATTTTTGTGAGGCAGGATTTGGGCAATTGATCCAAGCAGCTATTCTCACCATGGTTTTTCCCTTATGGGTTTCTACATTAAAATTTGGTGTTCTCTTGTGTTACTGTGTGGATGTGTTTATCTCTTGCATAGATGCTTTGATGATATAGTAAGATGTGGTAATGGTATGTTGCATTAAGTTTTGAAATCAAAAATTGGTATATGCTGGATTCACCCCCCACCCCCAACCTCAGTATATCTATGTGCATAACATGCTTTTGACATTATAAGGTTTTAAATATGGATTACTAAAAATATATAATGGTTGATAGAGACCCTAACTTTATAAGATACAACAGCAATGCCCAAATTCTAACATATAAACTTCTACACAAATAAATTTTAACTTGTACAGCTCAGAACCTACCTCTGCATCTGCATCTGGCATGTTCATCTTCCACATTATTGAGCTTTGAACTTGATTAGAAACTACATGAAAACAAAGTTCCTTCTCTGCTAGCCTATTCAGAAGATGTCCTGCAGGAAATTTAATGATACAAAATATTACAATTAATTGCACGCATTTACCAGAATATGACAATATATTTTACCCTGCTTGAAAAAGCCATCAAGAGAAAAGCTACACATGCCTGCAATTAACCCTTTCTCAATTACTTTGGTATCAATCTCAGCTGATATAGCTTTTAATGCAAATTTTCCTTTCTCCCATTTCTCCCTCTCCTTGTGCCGCTTTCGCATCTCTGCGGCTTCTGCCTTGGCCGCTGCTTTCTGCATCTTCTCTTCCTAAGCAGAAAGAAGTCAATAAAGTCAGACAACACAGTATATATACTTCAATAAAGCAATTGAACTTTGAAGTTGAGAGATAATAAATGCATATAAAGGAACTTGCCTCCTTTTTTACTCTCTTTTCTTCCTTCTGTCGCTGTTTCTCCTCTTCTTTTTCTCGCTTGTGTCTTGCAATCTCTTCTTGTTTGTGTTTTCTGTCTTCTTCCCTTTCGTTTCTAGTGATTCCACTTTGTTTACCTTGTCTTTTGTTACCACACACTTTTGGAGCCAGATCTGTTTTATCTTGACACATATCTCCCTGCCAGCCTAAATAATTTAGTCAAGAATGTCTACATTCTAGGATTATTCAATGTTTGTTGATTGTCTTAAACTTGCTTATAGGCCATCCATAGAAAAATCTGCTACCACCAAACTACTGTAAAATAATAGTTTGATGCCCAGGAAAGAATAGAACTGGAAGTTCTTATACACTTGTTACAAAGAAAAGAAAAATACATAAAGCAGAAATAGGAGGAGAAACATGTAACTCTAATCTGAGGTTTGTTGTGTGTACCTCTGTTGACTTCCAGCTCTTAATATGCATATGTTGTTCTACAGCCCCTCTTATGCTATTATGTGATAATCCATTGTCTTTGCATATTTCTGCATTACCTATAGTACAGTTTACGCGCTCATTTTTCATATATATTGGGCTATCAAGTGAATCTGATGATGATTCGTCTTCAGAACTATCCTGAATAACACACACATTATTCATCATACCCCTACTTATTTCGAATCCCCTTTTACAACTCTCAAATGGGTCCATATCTCCTATGTTACCAGCAATATCTGGCATATAAAAGCTATTGTTTCCCATAGACATGTTGATAGCTGCTTCAGAAACATTCCCCAATTCTCTTACATCTGAATTTATTTCTACTGACTCTGCTGTTGATCCTTTTTCATCCTTATTATGGTGAAAAACTTCTGAATCAGTACTCTCTGTAGCTTTACTTATATTTTCCACTTTATATAAGTCAATCTCCTCTGAGAAATCATGGGAAGAAACTTCAGAAACAACTTCAAATGCAATTTTCCTAAGGCCACTATCAACAAATTCCATTTCAAGTGTAACTAATTTGTCTTCCTCAATCTTTTCTCCAGAACTTAGGGTCTTACCCTGTTCTTCAGAATCCAACCTCTTATCTAAGAAACAAATAGCATCTTCACTGGAGGGGCCTATATCTTTTAATTTTTCTAGTGAGCAAGGCCCATAAGCATCAAAGTTAGGTTTTTCCTCTTTGGTTGCACCACTAATGCACCCGTCGGACTCATTGTCCGAATCCAAGCAAATTACATCAGCTCCACCTTACAACATAAACAATAAAAAAAAGAATGAGCATGAATCCAACTTCCAACTTTATTTGTCTGCAACACATGGAAAAGCAGCATTCCTTTTGTTTCAATTAACTGACAAGGAAACAAACACGCATAAAAATTCAGACATCAGAAATTTTAGAGTGGACTATTTAAAATTTGTTTTTACCTGCAATTCCAGTACTAAGCAAAGCATCAACTTTAGATTTCTCTTCTTTGGTTGCATGACTAAGACACCCATTGGACTCGTTGTCCAAGTCCAAGCAAATCACATCAGCTCCACCTGGCAACATAAAGGATAAAAAGGAGGAAAGTGAGCACGAATCCAACCCTAAAGTATTTTTTTTTCTTTTATTAACAAATGTTTCAAGTGTTTGTGTTATGTGAGAGCCCTTAAAAACTCCATTAGCGAAATGTCTATTTATTAGAGACATCTTAAAATTGCTTTAAATTACATAAATCAAATATAGACAAGAAAATATCAATAGACAAACACAGTTGTCAATTTGAAAGCAGACATTTATTCAAAAGGATACAAGCTGCCTCCTGTTTCTACAAGTCAGTTGTAAAACCCGCAACAAAATGATTATTTGATGCATCGAGAGAAAGATGCTCTTAAGGCCTGCTAATTGGAAACCTAATAACATGCCCTTGAAGCCCATCCCTAGTGACTTCCCTGGAAGGCCTGCATGCACATTTTCAACACCCATCCTGGATGACATGAAAAGTTTTCCTCCAAATAAGGAAGCAAGGATACCACCACCAACTATCCTACCCAGCCCCATTCCACCGAAACCAAGTCAACTGCACTCAGGCTGCTTGAACCAAATGAAGGAAGCTATCCAAGTGACAATGTTTCAATTAGTTTTGTTATCATTAAGGCTTTGCAAGTGCGAACACTAGGTTATCACAATAGCACAAGACAAGTGAGTGGGTTTTCCATTAATCCATTTCGCACATATGTGTCATAAGCAGCCCCAAGTGTGTCAGTTTCCCTCAACAAACAGTGAGACCTCTCGCCAAAGAGAGAATCGTCTCAAGGAAGATATGCAGGGTTGACACCAATGTAAATAATCATAGATAGAAGCTTGTAATATAAGTAAACTCAGTCAACGGGAAAGCCAGATGAAAACATCGCTGTTCCATTCAATATGCCCTTCAAACATATACTGAAACCGACAATTTCCTCAAACTATGTCAAGACCGAAACACTAATTAAACAGGAACCCTCATTGTAGCATTAGTGACTTTGAGGGCGAGAAACACAACTTTCTCCCTGAAACTCGAATAAAATAAGAATCCCCATTATAGCATTAGTCACTTTGAGAGCAGGAAACAGAACAAATACAAATGTTGTGCCAGTTGTGCCAATCATTACGGCCCTCAATTATAATTTTAAAAACCGACAAAATCTTAAAACCCCAACACTTAACCTACAAACAGAACATACAGAGCAGACCAAACACGAAATAAATTTAAATCTCACAATCATACTTCACACAGAATTTATTCAATATCAGATTGCTTAAACTCCATCTAGCTAGCAATTAGCTTGAAAATCTAATATCAAGAATGCATAAAATCTTTGTAAAACCGTAATGCATTGCATAAACGGTTTAAATCTTTACGATGTCGTCATAGATAAAGAAAATTGCGATCTGGCAGCTAACGAACGACCAAATCTTAAAACCCAATGATTACCAAAATTGTAAGCTACAAATCACTATTTATAAATTTTGAAAACCTTTTAAAAGAAGAATAACCAAATTCAAAGCTAGAATCGTCTTTTAACGAAGAAGTCGCGTATTTAAATACCATATTCCAGACGCGGGCGCTTGGCTACAGAGGCCAGAGCCACAGTACACGCATCCCTCTCAGCCCCTCCATTGTTCCGAAACGAGTCCGCCATTGTTCTTTACACAATGAAAAAAAAAAACCTGCTCCAAATCACACCAAAATCCTTAAAATTAAAGAGAACTTCTATCGCAACAAACAACCATCAAAGTAACTGCAAAATGAATTAGAGCCCAGAAAATGAGGAATATAACCTCAATAAAAAATTTACCAAATTCTCCGCACAAAAGCTCGATTCACATTACTCCTTACCCCCGTAATGAAAATTACCAAAGGCTTTTGAGATTGTCCGGCAATTTAAGGTGAAAGAAAGCGATTTCAGAGCTAAAATGGGGTTCCGTCGGCGTCCAAAACCATAAACCTGCCCTTCTTGTACTTCCGCAACATCCAAAACAAACATGACAACAAAATTTTATTGCTGCCAGTACGTTTATAAAGTATTAAACATATGTATATATGATATTTTGTACGATGAAGGTTGCAGGCATCACAAATTTTTGCAGAAAGTTTTGCTTCGGCTGCGCTTTGAAGACGGAGTAAAACGATACAGTCTTCAAATCGCGCTCAATTCTGCATTTCCATTCAAAATTCCCCAAAATCAAATTGCAACGGGATATTTTTTAATCGGCTAATTAAATAAATGCAATAAATAACCACAATTAATCTCTATAAAAGAGTGATGTTAAAGAATTGTAATGAATGTATAAAAGTTAAATATGAGGGTTGGGAAATTTGATTTTAAAGTGACGAAGAAGAGATATTATTGATGTTTTTTAAATGTGTTTGTCAATATTCACATATTTTTCATATTGAGGGACTCCGTATCAAGATGTGCTCCTAGAAATAAGAGTTAAAATATTCAAATATATATTGGTATTATAAATTAGAATGATTTGAAGTTATTTGGATTGCAAGAAGTCTTTGATCAACTAAATATGATGGAAAAAAGGCTTTCAAGAGTAGTTGCATAAAATATGACATTACTCAAAATCTTTGATGATATTTTCTATTTTTGTTTGTTGTAAGTTTGATGTTGGGAAGAGAATAAAACACAACAAAAAATCATTTGACCATGTACATATTCAAAAAAATAAAACTCATTGAAACCGTGGCAAACTTACCTCAAATTATGTTGTGTTGTCAATGATGTCAATTAATTTTATTTGTAAAAATAATAATTGTAATATATATTTAGATACAGATGCTATTCAACAATTCTCAAATTTCATTGAATTTTCTCATTCTATTTGAAACAATAATAATTAACATGTAATTGTTGGTGTTGGAAATAAGCCACACCCGAACCGACGATGGACTAGTCCAAGAGGGACCAGTAGGTTCGAGTCCTAGCTGGTCCATGTCTCAATAATATTATTTTAATTTTAAAAAATAAAATTATTGCACAAAATCACCTCTTTTTTTTTCTTTTTTTTGTAAGTACTATCAATAAGAGAGCAAATTCCATTATATTAACTTCTAAAAACAGATTATATAGTAAGTAGAGGAATTAATGGTACAGATAACGAATTCCTTCCCTAATTCTTTTCAATTATTTCATCTGGAAGCAATTCCTTATTTTCATCCATGAAGGTGGCTAACTCATCCAAATTATACTTTTGTCCCACCCCATTCTTGTACAGCTTCCATGCCTATGCCATCTTGATCTTCTTCCCTTCAACATTCAGGAAAAAAAAAACCAACATAACATTTGAATCAGGAACAATCTCCAACTGGTCCAGAGCAGTTCTGACCATCATGCAATTCTCCTCTTTGATTGTGTGGCTAACAATCCCATAGGCCTTGATGGTGTATCCCAAATTTTGCACAATTGGAGCAAACAAATTCTCATAAATGACACCATTGTGGGTGTGCCCTCTAGCCCAAAAGTCTAGTCCTAAAACTTTGATAACAACTCTCTTTTCTTCCTCATTCCCTTTGTGGTCCTCAGGGGATTCAGCAACCGCGTTAGATTGAGCGCATCTGCACTTAATGCCAAATATTTTTGCCATTGTTCCTTACTCCATGAATGATCTACATTTAGTCTTAACCTCCAATATATAATGCTTCAACCATTCCAATGGAAGGCACATCTTCCTGAAATTCCAAGTCTTGCTTTGTTTTGATCTTCACATACATCCCCTGGGATTTGTTCCTTGTTTATTGCCTTCCATTTTGAGTTCTGAATTGTTAGTCTCTCCTAAATCTCCAATTGAGGAAGGCACCGAATGATTTACAAGCAGATCTTATAGTACTTATGAATCCCTTCTTGTGCCAAGTAAGTTCCTTCCCAATAGAGTCAACATTGTTTCAAATACATTTGTCGTCACTTATGCTTTCGAGGTGATTCCAACCTGATAGACATTTACTGAGGATATCTTTTCAATTCTCATCCTTCTATGGCATTCTACCCAAAAGATATTTTATTATTTTTAGGACAATCTAATGTGTAGATAGTGAAGATGTGTGGCATATATATTTCCTTCTCAATCATATCATCCTTCTTACTCGACCCTGGCCCAAGGATGGGAGGCCATTCTCCCAAAGTCCTCATCTAGAAAAATTCTTAGCCTCGGACATCTCTTTGCATTCCTGATCACATAATCTTCGTATGTCATCTCAACTCCCCTATTAGCCAGAAAATCGACCGCTTTATTCAATTCCCGATAAAGATGGGTCATTCGAATGTTCCCCAAATTTTCAATACGTTCCTTAATATGTGACACCTGAGATTTCAATTTCCAATTAAACAAAGCCTCAAACCTCGAAGGAAGGCCTCCAACTCAGCTTTGTTATTTGTTGTAGGACTAATGTTCATTGCTAGTGCTTTAATACACTCCCCATTGCTATATATTATAATGTAACCAATGCCAACTCCCCCTAGATTCTATTTGGCAGCGCCATTGAACTTAAGTTTGTACCTTCCACATTCTAGTGTTCACCACTTGTCATTCTCCCTAACCTTCATCTTATTCAATATATTAATTTGTGGTGCCTTTAGTCTATCCCAATTTTTTTGAATGCTATTATCTCATGTGAAGTATAATATTATCTTTTTACTTTTAACTGTCGCGGATGTCTTCCTCAATTTTCTTAATTACATCTTCCACCTCCATTACCTTATCATTAAAAATTCTCCTATTCTTTTATTTCCATATCTATCATAGCACCATGGAAGGGAAAACAATCCAAATATCATCCCACATTGAATTTTTTCTCATTATGCCAAGCAGATTTCCATTCCAAGAATTAGAACAACCAAAGCCAACATCTTTATGAATAAGGGCACCGAAAAAGAAGCTGGTACATGCTCTACCCATCCATATAACACAGGGGATAGCAACTTGGACCCTTAATACCAACAACCCTTAATTTGTCACCTGTCGAGATTCTTCCATGTAAGGTTCTCGAAAGGAAAGCACTAGCCTTAGGTAAAACATTTTTGTGCCAACATAGGATGGACACCCATTCTATATTCATCCTCTGAACAACCTAAAGTTCTTAGCTAATATGGATTGAACAATCTCCAGATTTTGAGGCACTCCATATAATTTTATTTTCCTCTGAACTAAGTGTGATCTTTCTTTACCTTGGAATCACCTTCAATGTAGCTCTTGCATCCTCTGAAATAGATAGCCTATCCAACAAATCCCAGTCTCAATCCTCTTCATAACCTTCCTACTTTTGAGACACATAGTCTGCAACATAATCTCCATTTTCTCTTGCAATCACTTCAATCCAATTTGGATCATTTAGGGAATGATCAAGAGGCATTTATCCATTCCAAGAATCAAACCAAAATTTTGCATTGGTCCCTTTCCTAACTCTCCAATTCAAATGATCTATACTAAGCTTCATGTTTTCCCAAATGAATTGCTAAGTTGCGGAACTACCACCATTATTACCAATGGTGAGTACATGATTTGAAACCTCACAGACAATATATTTCCACTACATAATTTGTCACCACAATTTTTGTCGCTCTTTATACATTTTCCATGCTATCTTGGGCCCAAAGCAGTGTTTGGCCAACCAAGCCATCTTAATCCAGCCCCTCTATCAAATTTGGACAAACAGGTCATGACCCATTTGATTAATGGATTTCTCTTTAACTCCTTTGTTGTTATATGGAGCCTAATTAGACTCGGGAGTTAGATTTTATCCACTTTTATCGGCACAATTTCCCCTTGTATTATTTAACGGGAGTTTGGGGGCAGCGCCCCCAAGATGAGGTCAAGGGGCAGCACCCCTGGCATGCTCCTTATTGCGATACAAGGCGAGGTTGAGGGGCAGCGCCCCCATGGGGGTTTTCGAGGGCAGCGCCCCCGAAAGCTCAAATGACTTTTATTGTTTATAAAGGCATCTGGTGTTATTTTTCTATTGGCTTACATATTCTAACCTTATTTTTGTAACCGACATAAAACTTGATAAAATAGCTAAGGGTTAGGGTTTTTTCTATGGAGATTTTTGTAGCATTTTACAACGGTATTGAGTTGAAAGGGATTGATGGTTGTAATCGGTTCAATTTGTTGGATAATAATATTGGACTCTCTGTTTGGTGGATGTAGCTCGAGTTTGAGTGAAGCACGTTAAAAATTGTCTCCTCACTATTATTATTTTTATGTTTTTTCATTCCTCTGTTTAATCTTTATTTACATATAATTAATATTTTCTGCATGCAATTCCTAAGAGTTTGGGTGAACCACGTAAAAAATTGTCTCCTCATTGTTATTATTTATGTGTTTTTCATTCCTCTGTTTAATCTTTATTTGCATATAATTGATATTTTATGTATGCAATTCCTAACATCCTTACCACCCTCCCACAAGAATTTCTTCAATAATCCCTCTAAATCAAAAACCATTTTGTTTGTTAGTTTGAAGCATGACTTTACATATATGGGGACAACAGACAACACTGCTTTAATCATCATAATCCTGCCTGCCAACGATAGCCATTTGTTCTTCCAATTGCAGATCTATTTTGATGGTTGTTAATTAGTTCTTCCTAGTAAGTCGTTCTTCCCGATCTAGTGAACATTGGAGTGCCTTGGTGTTTAATAGGAAGTGTTGCTATTTTGCATCCCAAAATATGGCTTATCCCACTCTACAATACCTTTTTTGGATTGAAGAAAAATACCTCAATCTTTTCCTAATTCAAATAAGTAAATATCTAATTTTCCCAAATCACATCTGCTTCATGAACATAGGCCTCACCAAAGAGAACTCAAAATATGGCTTATCCTATTCTAAAATACCTTTTTTTGTATCAAAGAAAAACACCTCAATCTTTTCCTTATTTAGAATCTAGCCCAATGCCTTAAATTACATATCTAATGTTTCCCAAATCACCTCTGCTTCATGAATAGAGGCCTCGCTAAGGAGAACTATATCGTCTGCAAACTTTGCATGTGTTATTGGCTCAAAATCTCTGACCATCGAACTCCCTTCCCAAATTTTGTCATCATGCAGTTTCCCAATCAACCTTCCCATTACCTCATCCATACTTAGAAATAGAAAAGGGAAAATTGGATCCCCTTGTCTCAATCCATTCAAAGGGGCAAATAAACCACACATAAAGCCATTCACCAAGATGCAGAAACGAGGAGTAGAAATACATTTCTATATTAACTCAACCCATTTTGAACAAAAACCATACTGTTATATAATTTTTAATAGAAAGTGTGATTGAACCCTATCGTAGTCTTCCACGACTACCATCCATGAAATTATAGATTTGTCATCCCAATGTGAAATTAGGAGCATATATTTTTGGGTCCTTTTGACCGAGTGCAGTTGCAAGGGGTTTTTATCCAGAAATGTCCCAACGTTGAAGAAATCATCATGAACGTAATCAGTAGAGAAGTGTTTTTTCCTTAGGAATCAAAAATTATGCTCCCCTCTCAAGTACTCTCGATATTCTTCTCAAATTGCCTAGATATGCTTCAATCCTACCCCTCTATAGTGCATCTAGCTACTATTTTTTTCAAAGATGATTTCCTTGATGATAATGTGTTAGAAGCAACGATTAAGCAATATGATTTTTCTAAAGGGAAAGGATACATGGAAGTTTGTTCTCAGAGAAACTCTTGAAACATAATCTAGCTTTTCTCTCCATGTATGATGCCTTCAAGCAGTCAATTAAAATGTACAATGATCACTTCCTAAGAAGCGCCCTTGGAACATCATAAGAAAGTAATTGGAGAATGTTTCTCTTCAAGGATGAAAGAATCTTATTGTGCCCTTTCTTTTATGTTGACTCATGTATGATATCCAGTAGTGATCTTTGTTCGAATTGCTCCAATTCATCAACTACCTCACCTTCAACCAACACTATAAGAGGATAAAGGAGAAAACTCAATTAAAGTCACTCCTACGTAGGAATGAATTTTCTCAAATGACCATTATATTTTTTATCTTTTCATCTACTTTGGACTCTTAGTGAAAATTTAAAGGCATGTAATATGTTACTATAAGTTTATCAGTGGGATGTATTGACCTACATATCTTGTTTTTTTGTAAAGTAAGTTTTTTGTATATGGCTCTTCTCTTGCAAGTTGGTCATGCGAGAACCCAAATCTATGTTGGTTTCAATATGTATCTAGAGTTAGATAAATATACTAAGTAGTTAGAGATGCAACTTGTCTTTGGGTTGTTGTTTCTCGCCTTATATGTCACGTAGATAGTGTTATCCTCAATTTTGGCTTACTCAAAATTGTGGGATAACCACTAAAAAATTTATCCAATTTGTAACCCATGTGTTCTAAACACATTGATCAAGGTAAAATTATGTTGTCTTTGTTCATGACTTGCTCCTCAAGAAATCATCTTGATTTGAAGTCTCAAGTTGTCAATTTGAAAGATTGAGCAAAATGTCGTTTGGGAGTTAGTTTTATTTTATTTTTGTTAATTTTGGTGTAAAATCGGCTCCTAAACTCGATTTTACACTTGTTTAAGGGTTTCTGGTGTTAAATCAGGTCTTAAAATCAATTTTGCACTTGTGTATTTAGCCTTGGTGTAGTTCATATTCGTAGACCCAAATTGCACCTATCTTGGTGTAGTTCAGATCCATAGACCTGAACTGCACCTGATTTGGTGTAGTTTGGATTCGTAGTCCTGAACTGCACTTGATTTATTGTATTTTGGATATGTAGACCTGAACTAAACCTAACTTGCACTTCCACTCTTTCTTGGTGTTGGTCAGGTCTGTAGGTCTGACCTACACCATGATCTTACTTTTTGGTGTAGTTCAGATCTATAGACCTGACCTACACCTGTTCCATCAAGTGCATTGTTCAAGTATAGTTCGGACCTACATATTTAATCTATGTTGATGATATGTTTTACCCAAGTGTAGTTTGGTTCTGTAGGTCCAAACTACACCTAGTTTTGCACTTCCCATTTCTAAGGTGCAGTTCGGGTCTATGAACCCGAACTACTCTTTTGAGCCACACTTAGTCTCTTTGTGTAAATCGGGTCTATGAACCCGAATTACACCAAATGCACACACATGTAAATAGGGTTTGTAGACAAAATTTACACTTGTTCTACCATGATACAATGGATATTTTGGAAACCCTAATGATAGCAAATTTGGCATATGTAATGCATGATCCTCTTTAGTACAAATGATCAAGATGGTTGATTATTTGATCCTTACAATGTGTTGATTTTTTCCTAATGCTACAATGCTATTCAATGTCAGAACCATCTCCAGGGAAAAGGCAATGAAGTTCAAGAAGCAAGACTCCTATCTGCTCTTCCTCTCATCCTCAGTGGCGTCAAACACTACAAACACCAAATGATTCTAAAATATAGGTTACCTGGCAACAATATGAAGATTTTTTTAAGAAGGATGATCATACTAAATATGTGTTTTTGGACACTTCGTCATTTTTTATGTATCTCTAGTGCAATGGCATTTTGAAATTTCAATTGACACCTCACGTGTCATTCTATGTGTGCACCGGTACACATATAGGGTCCTGCATGTGTCCTAAGTCAAATAGGTCTCTACTTCTAACTTAGTCACAATTAGTTGTAACTTTTCCTATTTTTTTGCTAATACGTTGAAACTTTACAGAATTGAAAATCCATCTAACACTTTGAGCTTGTAGTGTATTCAAGAAGCTTAATCAAAGAAGAAAAGATGTTGCATCCAAACTTTGTTTTAGGACTACTTTATTGTGTGAGGGAATGTTCTTATGTCATTCTTTTCTACTTTCTTTGAGATTATATTTTTCTTTGTGAAAAGTACTTGAATTGAAAGAGATAAAGTAAAATATTGTAGACTTTGTGTTATGATATCTTACTGAAAAGTTTACAATAAGTGGATAATAAGGTGGAGACTTTGTGCTAGGTTGAGTTATCTTGTTGGAGTAGAAAGTTTTGTGATATATTTGGAAGACTTTGTGTTTGAAATATATTGTGAACCTTATTTCAGCATTGACAATAATCATTATTTGGGTTACATTGGTTGATAAGACTTGAGTATTTGAAGGAGACTTTGAGCTCTTTGTATACAAAAGACCTGTCCCTTAAGTCATTTTCAGAAAAGGAAGTGACGAAAGACTTTGCACTTTCATGGACACATTGCTTCCAATTAGCATAGACTTTTAAGATTACTGCAAGTTAGAATTGTGTTGTTGCTCTATTCTAAATAGAGAATTAGAGAAATAAGTTTGTTCTAAAAAAAAGAGAACTAAGTTATTTTATCATCCTAAAATTAGTGTAAAGTTAGCAGGTAGATTAATAATAGATATAGATTGCAATAATAAAGGGGGAGCCTTCCCTTATAAATAGGAGAGACCATATATTGCCTTGTAAGAGGTATTATCTCACACACTATGGTGAAAATCTACATTCTATAAGCCTCCCCGAATTTACAAAATTTTCACCCAACAAATAGTTCCAATAACTATATTATCATTTTTTTTGTTGCAAAGGGTATCCTTGTGATCCATCTTGACACCCATTTTTTAGGTGATTTAAGGTGAGACTAATCTCTTGGGGTGTGGGTAAGGGCCTATACATTATACACACTGTATAAACACTTGGTTCAGAGACTCGAACTCGAGACCAAGGGGGAGGAAACCCACTGCCCAAGCCAACTCTCCTACATATCATGACCTAAAACTATGTTATTATTATTATATGAATCTAATATATTATATGCTTATGTGCCTTTTGATTAAAAAAAATTATTCATGGAATCATAATAGAACTAAAATGCTTAAACAATTATGTAGTTATCATTTTTGCATAAAAGTATTATTCATTTACTTTAAATGTTGCATGAATCCATAGTATGAACTGAAGTGCATTAAGTATCATGGTGTTTATCTTTTTGAATGAAAAGAAAAAGAACTATTTTTATTGGGCATATGCATGTTTTTCTTTGAATTGTCCTTGTTAGGGAAAGTAGTTTTCTTTCTTTGCATGAACTAGGTTTACCTTTTGGGACAGGTGTTGAATATGGGCTATCAAAGAGAGTAAATATTTTTCAAGATCTACCTACCAATATATGGTTTTAATTACTTTGCCCAAAGTCACATGTTTTCATTGAAATAGATGAAGTTTGCCTATTATTTTATTTTATGTTTCATGTGCTAATAGTAGGACATAACATGTTCATAGGTGAAATGCACATTGATTTATCAGATGCACTAGATTTTAGAATGCTTACAGTTTCTAGGTTGTTAGGCATTTTGTGCAGGGTCGGGTATTCTTCGATTATAAATAATTTTGAGGAAGCATAAGTTTCATGGTTGGGCAAAAAAGCCCCTAAACCATGTTCTCATCTCTTGGAATTGTGGATGATCATTGGGGTCAGTGGTGGCTGGAGAGTTCATTTATGTTTTATATATTAGTTCTTGTATTATTATGATTAGATGGACATGAGAGCCTAAGACACTTTCTTGTATATCATATTCATGTACTTTACATTTTGGATTTGACACTTTTACATGTGAGATGCAATATTTCATTTAAACGAAGCATCTTCAGTATATGTTAATATAAATTAACTACCACTTTGATTCATTGGCAGAAAGCACACATAATGCACCTAGCATTAGTATTATATAAGTAAATCAAAACATTTCTTTAAAGGGAACCTTCCTTAGCTTAGTAAGACAAAGGACACATGAAATAAAGCACTCCACATAGATTTTTCAATACCTCTTTCTTCCATGTCAAATCTACATATAAAAAAAATCAAGTAAATGTTTGTCCTCTATATGGTGCCCACAAACGAAGTTCCCTCACATGATTTAACCACAATTTATCATCTTTTATCCCTTTTTGGGACATCCACTCCAAGAAATTGTCTCACTCATCTCAATATATCTTCTAGAGATAAAGATAGAATTGAAACAACATATTCATTTGATGTATGCAACTATTCTTTATTGTACAAAACATCCTCATCATAGTAGGGAGTCACGACATTGAAATCTAATAATTTCTCCACCTGCGATGCATGGAACATGTTCATAAACAAATATTTACTAAAAAAAATGCAATACAATGCCTTGCTTGAACCATATTTTGGGGATATTGTGCATTGAATCTTTTGATGTCAAAATAATGCTCAAGCGATTCAATTGGTGATAAAAGGATTAATCATTTTCATTTTTATCATGTAATTGCACAACATCCTCAAATAACAACTTACCATCATTCCTTTGAGAACTAATTATGTCTTGTGTTAGTTGCTCAATGCTATTCTTTTCTTTAGGAAAATCTTGAATGACAATATCATAGAAATTTTGCAAAAATATAAGATAAAAAACATTAAAAAATGCGCAAATGCATTTTATATATTAGAGATTAAAAAGAAAAAATTGTGAAGCATCCATTTCAACCATTAAATATAAATGGAACATGTTTCTACACATGGATTCCATGAGCTAAAAAATTATAGTTACATGTGGTCATGGATTGAAGTAGCAACTATTGTACAGTGGTCTTGGTTCGTCTCGTTTTAGAAATATTTCTTCTTTTGTTTGGTCGTAATATTTTTCCGACAAAATCTACATATTTTTTTCTCATTGACATCCCCAACATAACATTATTTGTGAAATGTTGAGGTAAGTCACTTGCCAAGGTTTCAACAAGGTTTCTATGTAGTTCACTAGATTGTTGTATGAGTTATATGTCCATGAAAAAGAATTTTGTTTGTATCATCATAACATAATGCAAATGAGTCATTCTATTCATTTAATTTGATTGTTTCCATTTTTTATGAATTATTATACTTCTTTTGTAGATGTCGATGAAGATTAGAGAAAATCCAACAATGGCTAGAGTTCCTTTGCCATATCAATTGTCATTCGTGTAAGAGTTACGTCATTACAACATAAAATTATACGTAATTAGTTAAAATGAAAGATCAGATACCTTCCTAGAGATGAATATCTAACTTTACATGGAACAACATTCGATAGTGTATATTTATAATTTTTATTAGGTAGGAAGGGAATTGGCCCATGGATTAGTTCCATGTTTTATACATTGCCAACCAATGCTCCATGGCATTGTGACAATGAAACAACAAAATCAAGCAAGACTAATGAGTTCCTTTGTTTGTTTTGAAAATGTAGTATGAGAATGTATAAAATCATCAGCATGTGAAAGAGAGGGTGGTAGATTCAGAGATGATTACGAGGCCACACGACAAGGGAGTGAGGTAATGATTGTGGGAAATATTTATAGCATTAATTTGAGATCTTGCTAAGCAAGGCATCAAAATTTGGTAAAATACATTTAGAATGGAATGACAACATGGTTAAGGCAGAGGAAGTGGTGGAGGAAATGAATATTAGAAGCTATGTTATACTTGTTGTGGTTCAAATCTTGTTTTATACTTAGTTTAATGATAATGGATAAAAGGTAAATAGACTAAAGATATCTCAATGAGTGACATAAAGAATTAGTATATGCCCATTTAAAGGTAAGATTTGATAGAGATGTGATGGTTTGATTTTGAAGGTAAGATTTGACAGAGATACCATGTGTAAAATGATGAATGACAAAATTGGTGAGTGAAGATGGTTTAATAGTCTCCAAAAATGGTTTCTTGATGGGTTTGAGACACGATTCAAGCCATTTGTATGTGAACTTTCTCACAAGGGAAACCTATTGGATAAAAATAAATTATATATGATTTTTCATGACAAAAACCTTGCACGTATCATATATTTTTTTCATAAGGGTTTCATTTGACTACACTTTGAAGATCGAGTCAAGAGTTATAGTCATCCTTCCTTGGAACTCCTCAAAGCACTCAATTTTGCCTTTCCATTCAAAATTCCTCAATTTCTACAAAATAATATTTTATAAACAATCAATTAATTAAATAAATGTAACTAACCACAACTTCACTTACATAAATGAGTGAGGTTTGAGTATTATAATAAATTTTTGGTATTTCTATAAATGAGTTACAAATATATATAATTACATTTACCTTTTTTAAGTACATTTAGAATGAAAAAAGGAATTTGTTAGAAACAAAGAAGTTTGGAGACCTATGACTTTGTCTTCCATTATGTGGTTTAAAATTTTTGTTGAACTATATGTTTCTTTTTCTACAAATTTATTCATTCGCAAATATATTTTGAGCAATACTATTTTTATGAAATACAATATTCTCGAGTGCAAAAAAAGATATATCTTTAGGTCCCTTGGCTAGTTAGGCAGGTCAAAAGTACCTCAATTTTATTTAGGAGCATAAAATAATAGTTTAAATAAATACATACAAAGTTAGAATTGAATATGTAACAATTGTCCCAAAGTTATTTCTATTCTATTTTTTTCTTATTCCAAAATTGTCTACTGAATGTAATAATATCAACAAAATGCCAAAAAAGCAAGTTATATTTTCTTCCTCCCTATCCTAGCTTTGATTAAATGTAGGAGCAAGTTGTCTCTAATTACTTTTCATTTTAAAGAAAGAAAAGGTATCAAATATAGAATACGAGCTTGTTTAATAGGCCTAGCTATTAAGTGTTGTTGTTTCAATGTTAATCGATTAAGTAAGAGATAAATTATTTTGTGAAAGAAAATTTGGACCTAAGAAAAGGGGAATTTTTGCTTGTGTAAACCTTGAAGATGGTTGTTCAATTCTTAGCACCACATAAAAATATTCCTCCTATTGATCATTGCAAATAAAACTAAAACACCAAGTCTTATGATCACAAACTATAGGAGTTTCAAATTCAAAGTGGATCCTCCCATGAAATCGTTCGAATGGGATCATTTTTTCATAAGGATATTGAATAGTAAGAGCTCTTCTCAAAAACAAATTGATAAGTTCCTTTAGAGATAAACTTAGAAAATTTCTAAAAGAACTTAAAGATTCTCCATTCTTACTATTTTTTTCCTTTCTTTTAGCTTTCCAATGTGAGTTTTAAACTCAATAGAATACGTATTTTGTTAATGAATTACAAATGTATATAACTACATTTATATATTTTTTTTAAAGACCAATACTTGAATTCTATTTCAATTAATTTAAGAATCTTTATTTGTACCCCAAATTAGGCCTTATATATATGTATTATTGGGAAATTTAATTTAATAATTATCATAATTTTTTTTATTAATATTATGATAAATCTATTTGTTATTATAAGATGCTTACAACATGGTTGATCCATTAGATCAAGCACCCTTCAGTACTATTTAGTAAATAAAATTTTTATATATTGAATGTGTCAAAGATCATACGATCTAAAAAGTATTTGTGGAGTATTCTTAGGAGTTGAATGTGTCAAGAAGGTGCCTCGAGATATTGTTTAGCAGTTTATTGACTCAATAAATGAACAAGATCTCTTAGGTAAAAATTGTAGACTAGGAAATGACAAGCTCCCTCAACAACAAGTAAGGTACATAGAGATTACTTCTGCCTTCTCTTTAAAAGTACCTAACTTTGGAAGAAATAAAACTTAGATCTCTAAGGTCTATATTACCAACACTAACAATGTAAGATAAACTATGGATCTATGTAGTTCACTTTTATTTGGCCTTTGGTGAGATTTTGGTCCTAAAAGTTGTGGGGTCTTCTTAGGAGGTTAACATGCCAAGGTGGTGTTTAGGGATATCGTGTGAGAATTTATTACTAAATAAGTGAACAAGTTCTCTTAGGTCAAAATTTGATTAGGAATCCGACAAGCTCCCTCGACAATAGGTAAGATACATAAAGATCAAGCTTCTACTTTCTCTTGAAATGTACCTAACTTTAGAAGAATTAAAACTTCTTTGAGGTCTATATTATTAGGTCATGACAATATAAGATAACCTAGTGACCTATATAGTCCCCTTTTTATTTGGCCTTTACTGAGATTTCAATTGTACATCACAAAATCTTCAAACCATGTGGTTATAAATCCAAATATAGGGATCTAAGATATTCATAAGAAAATTTATTATGCAAAATCCCAAATTGTGAAATTTGAACATTCCAAAAATGAAATAATTAGTCGTCAGGCTTCCCCTGTGAGAAATCTCACAATCGAAAATGTTATCCCACGTTGGAAACAACTTCACTGTCACCATAAAACAACTTAGCAACAACTAGAAACAATATTTGTGAAATATCTTTATGGCAAGCAATTTAATCTTTCCTCGCATAACACCTCGTATCTAAAATACTACTCTTAATGCAGTAATGTTTGCAGATTTTAATTATCCCTTCAAAAGATTTTTCATTAATCCATGCCTTGTTGTTTATTTTTCCCACCTTAATCACCACTTTATTGTGAAAGTATTGAAGCAAAAACTATATGAGTTTGATTTTGGTTCATCTCATTTTAAAATATTTTGCTCTTGTAGGATTTTATATTTTTTTTCATGCAAACTCTTCTCATATTTTCTCATTATTTTGTTATCATCTATTATTTGCCTATCAACAAAACCCTTGCACATATAAATGAAGCAATTGCTAATTTTACTCTTTTCACTTGTTGGGAATGAGAGTTTTGTTGTTAAACTCGAGCACCAAGTTTTATTAATCTTTATTTTATTTGTAAAAGAAAAAAATAAAAAAATTAAAAAACATGGATTTTTTTTTAACACCATCAACTAATCAATTCACTAAAAAAGAATCAACAAACTTTGTTAAATCATTACACACAATCACTAACATTACACATTAATTAAATAATCATTTGAAAATCTTTCTTTAAATTGAGATTACATTACACATGAAAAATTCACACATCACCTTTCACATTTAAGCATTGATTAAATAAAAGAACTTCTAACACATATTGGACTCCCACCTTTCATAGTGGATTTTAAATTTTGGGTGTTACAACATAACCCAATTTAAAAAATTAAGATTACGAAGTCTTGCTACTTTTATTTATACACTCAAAAATGTCTTGTTACTAACATCAATAATTGTTCTTCTATATTAATTAAATAATTATTTAATTATTTAATTAAGCTAATTCTATTTTTCAAAATGAATAATCATCGTTTTCACCACAAACTAATTATTCAATTTCCATAAAAATCATTTACTCAATTAACATTTCTTCTATAAAATTAATTAAACAATTTTTTATTTAATTAATTATGATTTTTTTCCTTAATTAAATAATATTTATTATTTAATTAAATTAAATTTCTATTTTATTTAATTAGCTAACAATGTGTTCCAAATTAAATAAATTTCATAAATTTATTTAATCAAATTTCCCTCCCTTTTGAATAATTCAAATTTCTTCTAGTTTCAAATTAATTTTCATTTCCCATTGATTTATATGTCATTTGGTATTTTCAAAAATCTAAATGCAAATTAAATTCAATTTCATGCTAATTTCTTATAGCACATGCCTAAATTCTAACTACCACTGACATCCAGCCAACTTCCAATCAACTTTTTCTAACTAGCTAGTTAAATCAGTCAACAACTCAATCAAATTAGTTTACTAATCAGGCAATCCACCTAACTCTCGATCACCTTTTCTAACTGATCGATCAATCTAGTTAACGAATCAATCGAGAATTCTGACTAATCCATCAATTCTGTTCAATTGATCAATCAAGCTAGTTATCTCTCAATCAATTTAGTCATGTAGCCAGTTCTCATCCTAATAATCTCCAATCAATTTTGTCTCAAACAATCTCAACTATTGATCTAACCTATTTTCAAATAAATCTCAGTTGTTTGAATTCTTCTTCCAGAGTCTATAAATTCAACATCAATTCCCCTTTTTCAACAACCACAATCTTCGAATTCTTGTTGTCATATTGCAGGTTAATAGTGTGACTCTAAGAGCCAGCACTCTGTAGGAATGGGAAGATCAATGAAAGTGAAGCATTCGAGGAGTTTTCATAATGTTTTATTCATTGCTTATTTATTTCATGAATGCACTTTCATTAATATTATGTAGGAATAACTTTAATTAGATTGGGCTTTTTGTGGTTTCCCTGTAAATCTAATTAGCTTAATTCGATGAATTTCTCCCATAAAACACTATTCTATAATTATCTAGCCATTCTAAAAAATATTTGACCCTTTACAAAGCTTTTTATTTGTATAGTTATACACCAACTTGGGCACCCAAAACAAAATACTCAAGTACATCATTAGTTAACTTGATTTTGAAATAATCCATAGGCCCAAATTACAATTCACATATGACTTTAAGTTAATTCTGTAGCGTCCTAAATTGTACCCCCTTACAATTTCAACCGCATTTGAGCCCTTGCCTTGGCATTTGCGCTCTAAGGCTTGAATAGGACCTGATTATGCTCTTTCTTTGCATATTTATCACCATTTTCATTGTACACATCATCATGCCCCTATATTTTGGTGCCTGATTGGGAAAGTCTAGGGCACCACGCCCTAGTCCTTCCAATTAGGGCCCAAATTTGGGCATCTTAATGATTATAAAATTTGAGCAGGAGTCCTAGCTTTGTGTCGCTCATGTTGGAAAATTAATTTATTTTTTCAACGGGCAAGTATAAAAACAGGTCCACCCCTCTCATTTGATCTTCCACACACATGAAATTCAGTTTGACATCAAGCAATCAAGCATTCAAGTTCAAGCAAGCAAGCAATGACCCTTCATTCAATCATTAGAGCAAAGATAGAGTCAAGATTCAAGCATTGGAGTTGAAATTTATGTTTTATGTTATTGAAGACTTCATAAAACCCTAATTCCATGTGGAGACAAACAAAACTTCACAAGGAGTTATATTATTTGTGTTTCAGTCATTATTCAAGATCTCCCTCAAAAGGAGAACATTTCCATTATTGCAATTCAATTAGATTTCATTTCTACTTCATGGTTAATTTCAAAACTGGGGTTTGACCTCAGTCAAACCCCTATTCCCAACCTATATCCCTTCTCTAGTGTGTGCAGGAACAGGTATGGAGCTGCGATCTTCGAGATAAGCTTTATTTACAGAGATGAATCAATCCCCTATTAGAGTGCGAAAAGTTTGGAGGACCAGAGCGACCATCACACGTGTCTCGATAAATCAGGAGCTCCTTTTGGGAATACATCCAAATCCTCTTACAATCCTTAGATCCAGGTTTGTGGCTCAATTCGACGACTGTAGCTTACTATTTATGCATTTTTACATCAATTTCGACCTATTTACCCTAAATTCAACAAAAACAATAATTCAATTCAACTCAAGGGAAAAAGGGGGCACATTCTAAACCCCTTGAAATTATATCAAAATCTAGATCTATTAGATTTATATCTATCTAATTCCTATCTTTCCCTAACATAATGGTCCCTAAGTAAAAATTAGCAGTCTTCATACATCTAATGATGGAAACCCTAATTTTTCACCATTACAAATTCATACGCCCAAAATTAAATTATTAAAATTGTCTTGCTTTTATTTATTTTATGGGCCAAATTTTTTATAATTAGACGTGCACTCTCAAATTATAGAGTGATTAATTAAAATATTTAAAGAATAAAGAATGAGAAAAATCCTTAGTAAGGTGTTCAAGACCTCACTGCCTTACTGGTACTGTCTAATCATAAATTTGTTGTTGCTACTTTGAATAAGGCACCTTGAAGTTTTCCACTACTTCCAAGATTGTATTAAGATCAAGAGCACCCAAGTATTAGAAGTGGACTTGTTGACGACTATTTTGACACACTCGCCAACAGTCAGGTAATCAATGTGAACACTCACCACCTCTCCTGAAAATCAATAAGTTATGGGGAACTAATCACTCCAAGGTCTTTATAGTTGGGTCTCGACTGTGATGGGCAACCCAATGGTTGATGTGGTTGTACCCGTTGAGGGGTCTGTTGGTTAAAACTAAATCCCAATAATCGTTAATAACTTAACTTATTTTTTTTGTATTTTTATGATTTTAAGATTCTTTTGGAAATACATTGCAAGAGATAGGGAAACAAGAAAATAACAGTGACACCAATTCAATGACAACTTAACGAACTACTTAATTAGTACCCTGCAATCCAAATATCATCAAATATTATCCAAATCAACATTCAATAACAGACCTCCAGTAAACCTGCAAAGTCAACAACCTTAATATCGCCACAATATTGTCTATCCCAGTAATTCTCATACACCACTTATGTGTGTAGTATGAGTCATAAAGCAATTAAAAAAAGATCAAAACATGTTGATTTCAAACAATAGACATTACCGGATTACAAAGAACAAATTCGTAGAACATATGCATAAATCAAGCAATCTATAAGTTGCTTCTTGTATTAATTTCAAAGAATGGGTAACAAAATAACTCAAGTTCATAACAATCTACAAAAATAATCTAAAATTTCTAAGTGGGCCTCAAATCATCAATTTGTGGACCCTTACAAATGAATCAAACTCCTTAATTTATAGAGTTTTTTGCCCTACTTTCTAGGAAATAAACCTAATCTAATTTAAGAACTCAAAAGCTAGGAGTCACAGTTAACTTGCAAGTTTCTGCCTCTATACTCCAGTTAACTACTACAAAACAGAGGTTAGGTGAGCACTACGAAGACCATGCTGTATGAACTAGGCTTTCGTAGTCATGCAAAATTTTGATCAAAACTGGAACGTGAGTTGGAGTGCTAGTGGGGAAGTCATGCAAAAACTCCTCTCAAAAGTCCTGCTATCTTTAGTAACTATACGTTTATCTTCTACTTCTTTTTATAGGACTTATAATTGTTGATAATACATTCAACTACCTCAGCAGGAGGATCAACAACATGCTTGATTATGAGTTTATACTTTTTCAAAACTTCCTTTGCATTCTTTCTTTTCTTCTCTAACTCCCCTATTGTCTGTGCCACCTCTTGACATTGTGTAATCAAATATGTATATCTATCCATCAATGTAATAGTAAATTGAGCCGGAGGTCCCAAATGTTGGGCCTCATATGCATCCCACTGCCCAAGTACCTACTGTTCTTCCATAACTCCCGCATTAGTTATCCCCAGGCCCAAAACTCTAAGTAAACATCTTACAAAATATTCATACTTTTCTACCATATTGAGGAGGGGAACTCGAATGTCTGCTACATCCTTCACACATTGTTGAAGCATTTCCATCTTCAAATCCAAAATGTATGCGTAAGACTGCAAATTCTTACAATTGTCTCCACCCAGGAGGTCCTCCTCTATAATTACTTCCTCACCTAGGCGCAAAACCTTACTCAATACTCGGAACTTCCTGCTAAATATGTTGAACTATTGTTCCCATTGATGAGTGCAAGAAGCTAATGCTCCTTCTACCTGTACTACCTCTTTTTACTCCTTCATGGTATTTTGCAAGAATAATTTGATTTTGGAGGCATTTATTTGTGCCCATGATTTTGTTGTGGCAGCCACCTGTCTTACTTCAAGCAATGCTTTTACCTCTCCCTCTGGGAGTGACGAGGTTTAAGGTAAATTATCATTTTTACAAGTATCCAAAGGCTTGCCCATTTCTACCAACAACTTCTTGTACTGCTTCAACATTGCTTTGACCTCTGCATGGGAGGTGTATTCCTTCTCCATTCACCGCCTGACGACACTGGTAGCCAATTCCAAAGTATCTAACTCCCCCCACTTCATCTTCTTACCCAGTTTTACCTAAGACACTTGGTACTTTGGGGAGCCTTGACCTTCTACCTATAGAGGAACTTCTACATCTTGAAGCACCTCACAAAAACCTGTTCTTGAAAGATGATGCACAGTCTTGGCTTTCTTAACTTTCCTTGGTTCCTCTGTGATTGCATGTTGTAGTGTAACCTTTGGTAACACTACTTTCTTCTTTTTCTCGAAGGTGAATTCTAACCATTGTGGCACATCCTTATCTTTACCACCTTCGTGAGGCACTATGTCGACGATCATGATGTGCACATCTGACTGTTCCTCTGCTTCATCTTTCTCTTCTTCCTCTGTGTGCTTAAGGCCTTGAGGTGAAGCAATTTAGCGGGCCAAATTAGTTTGGAGAGCAATATCAATGTTCAATTGTTGTTGCTTGTGCAACTCTCTTAACCTATCACTGACCTCTTCCCCAAATGTCTTGCCATCCTTATCTATTTCTCCCATACATTGCCTGGTGGCCATCTCTTTCAGGAGATCTTCTTGGTGCTGAGGGGTTAAGATTAATCTTTCGTTCAACAAATCTTCAGCCGCATTTTGTTCTTTCTCCCCTCCTGTTGTCCCCTGGGTTGTTCCTCCTCTTGGTTAGAGTTTGTTTCAATATTACAGACAATTACGGTTTTCGTGGTAGGTCTAAATGCCTATGTCCAGGGAGGTACTGTTGTATCAACTAGTGGTGGCAAAGGGGCATTAGTAACTGGGTCTTGTGTTACAGCTGTTGATGGAGGCTGAGTGGGTGCATCTTCATTTGTTTTTCCTTGTTCTTCTTCCTCCTGAGTGCCTTCTCCTGGAATTTGTCCAATCGTTGTTCTCACAGGAAGTGCCTCTGCTAGTGGTACAACACCTAGTCCTTCTCTCACTCTAAAGTCTACAGCCTTTTTCAATAGTTTAGATTTTCTCATTTGCTCCTAAAGCTTCTTCATCAATTCATCAGTAGTTTCTACAGGCTCAACAACTTCATCCAGGTCAGTGGACGTATTCTTCTAAGAATTAGACCTTATTTTACGATCATATTCCTTATAACCCCTTGATTGGGGCACACCTGAGGTAGATTCCTTCTGCTTCCCCTTTGAAGCGCTTGGCCTAACCCTCAAACTGAGCCACTGTCTAGTTCTATTGATAACTATTTGAGTTATTTGATCTATATCTGTATCTTCATGCGTCGACCACGTTATAGGAGAAAGAGGTTTCTTATCAATTTCTTGTTCTTTATATACAGAGTCTAATAGTTCTCCATCATCCCTCAACTCTTTGGGGAGATTGGTTTCTATTTCAAAATCCCTAATATGAGGCACTGACAGTCTATAATAATTCTTTTCCCTAACCTCAAAACTGTCCTGGAGGTTTGCCCAAATGTCCTCCAATCTAGGCTTGTGCCCCTCATATGACTTAGGCATGGTTTGTTTGAGCTTGCCATAGGGATCATGATACTCCCTTGCATAATCAAATTCTGTAAGATTTAGATCTTGGAGCTCCTGGTCTGTCGTCTTTGTTACTTGAATTTTTGAACAAGAGAAATATCCAATGGACACTAAGAAATCTATCCCCGCCTTGTGTTTTGAGGACAACATGGATTGGAGGTCGAGCATTTGCCTGACATATTCTAACAAAATGATGCGATCATTGCAATATCACAACAATAGCATAGGGTTCCCTGTGAACCCACTGACCTTGAAATATGTAGAGCGCTGTTCTGGATGAACCAGCATGCCCATTCTTGAATGATTACCATTTCTTCAAGGCTTATCATGTAACCTATATCACCTGTGAGTTTAATGATAAGAGGGAAGAGGAAGGCATCATTAATTCTCTTAAAGTGAGCCTTCGCATTGTCTAGAGGGAGTTGTGAGTAATACTCCCAAACTTTCTTCTGCCCTTCCTCATCTCCTAGATGGCCCTCTACTTGTAATTTTAGGAACTTACCTGCTTGGGCAACCACCCAGATAACATAGGAAGTGAAAAAAAAATTATTCGTTTGATGTACTTCCTTCATTTGCTTATGGATGTTGTCGGAGAGGATTTGAGCCCAGTCGAAGTATTGCTTCCCTATAAGGATAGTGGTCATGAAGTGGAACATCCAAGGATGGAAATGCTTGCAATGTGGCTTGTCGAAGGTCTTGCTCAACATGATGATCAAATATCGTTGTGACTCCGTAAAGTCTACCCTCGACACATCTGTAGCTTTTATCAATGTTTTTCTCTCCTCCTCTAACCAATTCTCATTCACGTGTCTCTTATTTGGAGCAACATTTACATTCCATACTCCGAGGGCTTCTTCTTCAGTAGTTAGGAATGTTAGGTCCCGGAGACAACTGAGAGGTGGGGGGGGGGGGGGGTGAATCAGTTGTCAAATAAATTCAAACTAAAAACCAATTATCCAACTTGATGCTTAATACCGGTAAACCAGTTAAGTATGTCGGTAGACAGTGTTAACAGTAAATTGCTATACCAGTAAAGATTAATGCATGAAACATAAACATAAAGTCATCCACAACACATAACACCAATATTTGTACATGGAAACCCTGTAAGGGGAAAAACCATGGTGGGAAACCTTACCTACAATCAGATGATACTACTGCAGATAGTAAGTGTACATAAATGGGGTTTGCACATGCAGAAAGGCCAACAGCCTAGAGCTCATGCTCAATCACAAAATGGGAGTCACACTGACTACAGTTGGATGGTTAAATCCAATAAGAATGTACTGCACAAAATAACATCTTCATATGCTGGATTTAGTACCGATGTAATGCTGATATACTTATACAAAAACCTAGCTTCACCTTCAAATGATATCTTCGTGTATACCTTTGCTAAATCTCGCATATACCTTCACTCTATTCTTTTTTCACATTCCACAATTGATCTTACAAATAAGATCTTACATTTATACCATACCCTAAGACCAATTCTAGTAGGTCGGCTCTACAAGATATTACAATAAAAACATTTTACATACAATATAATATCCGATGCAATAACCGATTAAACATGTCGGCTTAATGCATTTACATCAATAATAAATCATCTCCATAGTGTGCCATGCTGATCTGGAAAAGATAAACCTGTCTGTGTAACCCTAGATAACCCTGGACCTATTTGCCGGTAAAAGCAAATATGCAAATATGAATATACCAATGATCAATTCTTCAAATCAAAGTGTCCACACAATGTCGTCGACATTACCAAGTGTCTTCCATATCATTCCAGGTACCGGTGAACATTATATCCTATCGGTGAACCATATACCAGTAACTGTGCAATAGTTACTTGCTTGTCGGTGAATGTTGCTGGATCTCCAAAGTGCTAGTTTTCAGTAGGTGTTGACATCAATGACAAAACCATACCAAAATACCAACAATCTCCCCCTTTGGCATTGATGGCAACACAAGATGGAAAAACCATCAAAGTGCCAAAACAGAAATGTCAAATACCAAAAACCAACAATCTCCTTTAGACAACAATTTCTCCCCCGAGGAGCAACCTGTGTTTATCCAAAGATTTATTTTCAATACCAATCTCTCCTCAAAAGATAATGTGTTTTTCCATAGATATCTCTCCCCCTTTGACATCAAATGCCAAAGTTACAAAAATCAAGTTCATACAAAATACCAACTACTCCCCCTGAGAAGTAGCTTCCTCATCAAAGACCGAAATAAAAGATTTGTCTTTTAATTCTATCGGTTGATGACAATCATCAACTATCTAAGTCTCTATCGGTGGTGGTATGACTCCAAGTTGATCTCTGAGATATTCAAAAGTCTCCTTAGGCAAAGGTTTTGTGAAAATATCTGCAAGTTGTTCTTTAGTATTCACATAAACCAGTTTTATCTCTTTTTCTTCAACTTTTTCCCTTAGAAAATTCAGTTTGATAGAAACATGTTTTGCTTTAGAATGTAATACCAGATTCTTAGATATATCAATTGCTGCAGTGTTATCACAATATATAGTAATGGGTTCTTTGCATTTTACCTTTATGTCTTTCAACATTTGCTGAAGCCATAGTACCTGTGTACAGTTAGTTGCTGCTGCAACATATTCTAATTTTGCTATTGATAAAGATGTACAACTCTGTTTCTTACTTAACCAAGAAACTAATCTCTTTCCAAGAAATAATGCTCCTCCAGTGGTGCTTTTTCTATCATCCACATCTCCTGCCCAATTTGCATCTGTGTATACACATAGATCAAAGTTTTCATCTCTAGGATACCATAATCCAAGATTTGTTGTGCCTTGTAGGTACCGGAAAATTCTTTTTACTGTTGATTCATGATTTTCCCTAGGATTACTTTGAAATCTAGAACAATACATACTGCATTCATAATATCAGGTCTGGTTTGTGTCAAATACAGTAAACCTCCTATCATAGATTTGTATCTAGTTGGATTAACAGGTGTAGATTCATCCCTTTGAGATAATTTGTCATTTGTAGTCATAGGTGTGCTTACCAGTTTAGAGTTCTCCATCCCAAATTTCTTTAGCAATTCTTTCAAGTACTTGGATTGACTAAAAAATATACCTTTATCAGTTTGTGAAATCTGCAATCCTAAAAAGAATTTTTTTTCTCCAATCATAGACATTTCAAATTCTTGCTGCATTTTAATAGAAAATTCCTTACATAATCCATCTTCTCCTCCAAAGATTATATCATCAACAAATACTTCAATAATCAAGATGTCATCATTAGTTATTTTGTAATATAAATTGCTATCTGCATTTCCTTTAGTAAAACCAATTTTTAAAAGATATTTATCCAACCTTGCATACCAAGCTCTTGGGGCTTGTTTTAATCCATACAGAGCTTTTCTTAACCTGCAAACCATATCATTGTCATCTATCAAAGAAAATCCATCAGGTTGTTCAATATATACTTCCTCTTCAAGATCTCCATTCAAAAATGCACATTTAATATCCATTTGATAAACTTTGTAGTCCTTGTGAGTTGCAAAAGTCAAGAATAATTTGGCTGCCTCAATTCTAGCTACTGGTGCAAAGGTTTCATTGTAATCAACTCCTTCTTTCTGAGAATATCCCTTACACACTAGTCTTGCTTTATTTCTGACAACTTTACCATCTTCATTAAGTTTGTTTCTAAATACCCATTTTGTTCCAATTACATTTTTATCTTTAGGCTGGGGAACTAATGTCCAAGTATTGTTTTTCTCAATTTGTTCTAATTATTCTTCCATAGCTTTAATCCAAAATTTATCTTCACATGCCTCATTGATAGATGATGGTTCAATTTGAGAAATAAGACATACCTCTTCATTTGCCAATCTTCCTCTTGTCATAACTCCTTTAAATTTGTTTCCAATTATCTGATCTTCAGAATGATTCAATCTTACATACCAGGGTGTCTTAGTTTGTTGTTGTTCTTCAATTACTATGGAATCCTCTGATGATACCGAGGTAACTAGATCTTCATTCTGTACCGGTGGATTCAGTGTGGATTCATTTGTCATAATTTCTGTTGCCGGTTCAGAGTCTATATACCTTGAAGTTCCTCTGAATTGTTCATCAATTTTTACATTTGTACTCTCAACAATTTTTTGCAATCTCTTATTAAAACATCTATATGCTTTTCTCTTAGATGAATAACCAAGAAATATTCCTTCATCACTTCTAGGATCAAATTTGCCAATATACTCATCTCTTCTAATATAACATTTACTTCCAAAAATTCTAAAATACTTAAGAGTAGGAGTATTACCAAACCATAGTTCATGAGGGGTCTTACCGGTTTCACCTTTGATGTGAACTTTGTTGAATGTATAGACAACAGTGCTAACTGCCTCTCTCCAATACACATGTGGTAGATTTTCTTCTGATAACATACTTCTTGCTGCATCCAAGATAGTTTTGTTTTTCCTTTCAACAACTCCATTCTACCGTGGTGTCCGAGGTGCTGATAACTGTCTTCTGATTCCATTCACTTCACTGAATGTATTAAAGTCCTTAGATGTGAATTCTCGTCCTTGACCTGATCTTAAGCATTTGATTTTCTTACCGGTTTCATTCTCAACCATTGCTTTGAACAGTTTGAACTTCCCAAGTGCTTCTGATTTTTCTCTGAGAAAAGTAACCCAACACATTCTAGAATAATCATCAATAATTAGCATGAAATATATATCACCTTGTAAGCTTTTAGTTCTAGCTGGACCACATAAATCAGTGTGAATTAAATCAAGAGCATTATTGGATTTTTCTAGAATACTTTTGAAACTAGCTCTAACTTGTTTTCCAAATTGACATTCCTTACAAATTGTATTATGAGGTTTCACAATTTTAGGTAGATCTCTAACTGCCTTAGAAGTACTGATCTTTACCATGCAATCAAAGTTTACATGACATAGTCTCTTATGCCATAACCAACTTTCATCTATATGTGCAATTAAGCATGCCTTTTCACTGTTATTCAAATGAAAGATATTACCTCTAGTCTGATTACCGGTTGCAATTTCCAAACCAGTTCTATTCATGATTTTGCATTTTCCATTTTTAAATTGTAACTGAAATCCTTTCTCAACTAATTGACCAACACTTAAAAGATTATGCTTTAATCCTTCAACATAGTAGACATTGTCAGTGTTATGCTTACCATCAAGAGATATTGAACCCTTACCTTTGATTGAACAGGCTTTGTCATCTCCAAATCTTACTAAACCTCCATTGTATTCTTGAAAGTTCAAGAATTTACCTTTGTCTCCAGTCATGTGATGTGAGCATCCTGAGTCAATGATCCATTCATCCTTTGCTTCAACTTTAGATGCTAGGGCTTGTTCTATCGATTGAGTAGTAGGTGCCAGTTGATCCTCTGTTATAGCAACAAAAACCCATCCATTGTCTCCTGGATCCTCATCAGAATCATCAGTCACACCTTCATCAGCAATGTAACAAGATTTGTCTTTGTTCTTCTTAAATCTGTATCTTTGATATTCAGGATTAGGCTTGTATGTTCTTCTAGCTTCTTCTCTTAGTCTAGCATGTCTATCAGGGCATCTTGAAGCCATATGACCAATCTTATTGCAGTTAAAACATTTGAAGGGTGCTTTACCTTCATACCTACTTCCAACTGGACCTTTTGGCATTTTTCTTGCAAATAGTGCTTTAAGTTCTTCAAGCTCTTCATTCTCCTTCCTGTTTTCTTCAAGTTCTCTTGCATAAAAGGCTCTCCAGTCTGATTTGTCAAATGATGGAGCAGATGATGTTGATGCTTTAAAGGCCAAATCAGTTTTTATAGTAGCTACAGGACCAAATTCCTCAATTTCAAAGGCTAAAAGTTTTCCAATTAATGTATCCCTAGTTACTGATGTATTAGGCATTGTTCTCAACTCATTTATAGCAGTAACCTTCATTTTGTATGCCGGTGGCAATCCTCTTAAGATTTTTGAAACAATTTAATCCTCACTCAGAGTTCCTCCACAACATTTAATACCCAAAACAATTTCATTTACTCTTTCCATGAAAGCAGAAATCCTTTCATCTTCTTCCATTTTTAGATGTTCATACTTGACTTGAAAGATTTCAAGTTTTGCAATCTTGACTATAGAATCTCCTTCATTTAGTATTTCCAAATGATCCCAAATAGCTTTAGTAGTAGACCTATCTGATAATCCCATGATTTGTTGATCTGATAATGCACTCAAAAGTGCTTCTCTTGCTTTGCAATCATTTTCTTCATCTTTAGCTAAGGTAGTTGGAGTAGTCTGACCAGCTACAACAACAGTATAACCATTCTTTGTAACTTCCCAGATGTCTTTACCTATGCAATTTAGATGTGTCTCCATTCTGATCTTCCATATCCCATAATTGGTTCCATCAAGTTTAGGATTGTCCTTCCTGAAGTAATTAGTAGACATTGGATCTCCTCAAGTTGTTAAACTTCTGCAAAAGAGGACTAAGCTCTGATACCAATTGTTAGGTCCCGGAGACAACTGAGAAGGGGGGGGGGTGAATCAGTTGTCAAATAAATTCAAACCAAAAACCAATTATCCAACTTGATGCTTAATACCAGTAAACCAGTTAAGTATGCTGGTAGACAGTGTTAACAATAAATTTCTATACCGGTAAAGATTAATGCATGAAACATAAACATAAAGTCATCCACAACAAATAACACCAATATTTGTACGTGGAAACCCTGTAAGGGGAAAAACCACAGTGGGAAACCTTACCCACAATCAGATGATACTACTGCAGATAGTAAGTGTACATAAATGGGGTTTGCACATGCAGAAAGGCCAATAGCCTAGAGCTCACTGCTCAATCACAAAATGGGAGTCACACTGACTACAGTTGGATGGTTAAATCCAATAAGAATGTACTGCACAAAATAGCATCTTCATATGCTAGATTCAGTACCGGTGTAATGCTGATATGCTTATACAAAAACCTAGCTTCACCTTCAAATGATGTCTTCGTGTATACCTCTACTAAATCTCGCATATACCTTCACTCTATTCTTTTTCGCATTCCACAATTGATCTTACAAATAAGATCTTACATTTATACCATACCCTAAGACCAATTTTAGTAGGTCGACTCTACAAGATATTACAATAAAAATATTTTACATACAATATAATATCCGATGCAATAACCGATTAAACATGTCGACTTAATGCATTTACATCAATAATAAATCATCTCCATAGCGTGCCATGCTGATCTGGAAAAGATAAACCTGTTGGTGTAACCCTAGATAACCTTGGACCTATTTGCCGATAAAAGCAAATATGCAAATATGAATATACCAATGATCAATTCTTCAGATCAAAGTGTCCACGCAATGTCTTCGACATTACCAAGTGTCTTCCATATCATTCCAGGTACCGGTGAACATTATATCCTATCGGTGAACCATATACCAGTAACTGTGCAATAGTTACTTGCTTGTCGGTGAATGTTGCTGGATCTCCAAAGTGCTAGTTTTCAGTAGGTGTTGACATCAATGACAAAACCATACCAAAATACCAACAAGGAATACTTCATCCCTCACAGGGATGCCAAACACAAATCCCATCATATCTGCAGACAAGTCAATTATCGTCCTACCCTAAGCATCCGTGCACTTTCTTGTATCCGCATTGTAAAACTGTGCAACAGTCATGATGAATTCAAGAGCTTGGACTGACTGTGGTAAAATGGTTGCCTCTACTAGGCCTGATCTCTTAATCCTCCTTAGCGAGGCCTCTGGCCTTGGTCGTTCCAATTGTGTTTTAATATCCTCCAACTTGATGTGCCCTACCTCTGTGTCTGTCACCCATTTTATTTGGTCATCGAGCTTTGAAACATACACATGTTCCTGATATTGATATTTCATGGTCACTGAAAGTTTGTCTAACTCCTTGCCTCTCTTACTGGAAGTTGGGTCCATCTAAACGACCTGATTTGCAAGAAAGAATCAAGAATTAATCCATTGCATAGATAAAAATATCAATAACATCATCCACCTCGGGACTCCAGGGTTCCAGGGTGGTTAACTTCCTTATAAAACAATTGACCTTAGAACTCTAGAGTTCTGGGGTGGATGGGCTTGAAAAAAAAACTCTGGAACTCTGGGGTTCCGAGGTAGATAAAATGAATAGAGTCCGGAACTCCGGAGTTTCGGGATGGATGAGACAAATGGACTCCGTAACTTCGGGGTTCTGGGGTGGACGAAAAAGGTTAACTTTGGGGCCTCGGGGTTCCTAAGTCCCAGGGTAGATCAATAGGGCATCAAGAAGATATTTCAAAACTTTAGGGATCTGGGGTTAAAGAAGTGGCCCAATAAGAAAGGATCTCGGGACTCCGAGGTTCTGAGATCAGGGTAGTTTACTTCAAAAATTACAAGATGACCCGAAACTCTGGGGTTCCGGGGTGAATAGGCACGACCAAAGGAACCAACCTCGGGACTCTAGGGTTCCGGGGTTTCAAGGTAAAGAAAACTACCTTACCCAGAACTCCAGGAGTTCGGGGTTCTAAGGTGAGGAAAACTAGGACACGCGGAAAAATACGCAAAACGAGGAAAAACCCTAAAAGTAAATCTAAACAAAAAACTAGAAAAAAAACAAGATCTAAATGTGGAAACACAAGGAGGGAGAAAAAATTCACCAACCTAATGAGAAAAACATGCAAAACAATCGACAACATGGGGGCGCGAAGTGGGGAAGTCGCAACTAGGAGATGTGAAAAATTTGAGTGTACAAATGAACTTAAAAAAGTTCATTTCTCTTATTTATACCCCCCCGAACTTCGTCCGTACGATCGTGTAAACAAGACCTCGGGAGTCCGAGGTGGCAAACAAAAGACAACAAAATTCACCTCGAGACTTTGGGGTTATGATGTTTCGAGGTAAAAAGAGACAAAACAACCTCGAGACTCCGGGGTTCCGAGGTTGAAAGACAAAACAACTTCGGGACTTCAGGGTTTCGAGGTTGATGGCAAATAAAACATGAATAACTTGGAACTTTAGGGTTCTGAGGTTGATGACAAATAAAACATGAAGAACTCGGGACTCTGAAGTTTCGAGACTTCAACGAAAAGGACAAGGCACGACTTCGGGACTCCGGGGATTTGGGGTTCCGAAGTCGTGAACAAGCAAATGAACACCTACCTTAGGACTCCGGGGTAGGACAAAGCAAAAAGAAACAAAGGAGACATCGAAACTCCGGGGTTCTAGGCAAAACTAAAAAAACAAAGCTATAAAAAGCAAAAAAAGAGGGACCCATATTTTCAACACAAGGAAACTAATGGGGGTTAGGTATGTAGGGCATAACATGACCTTCTTGGAGAAGAGGATCTTCTTGATTAAATCAATGTCCTCCTTCGTTTCCAATAAGGTGTCACACAAAAACATTAAAATTACCCTTAATTTTCATTAAATTATACATCAAATATTCCTATTAGAGCCTATGTCTAGCTTTTTTAATTTTATGCCATGATTAAATTTTCAATCCAAACTATCATAGTGTCATCCCAATTTGTATTTCCTTCAATGTCATATCTTGCTCAAACTAGTTTAACGATAATTTTATTTTTGTCTCTATATCAAAATTTATCAATATAAAAAGGGTGCATGAGTAGCCGAGTTAGTGTGAAGGTGAGTCATGAGGCGTAGTGTTAGGCTAATGATCCCGATGCTAGGCATCAACTCCGGTTCGATTCTCACTGGTTACCATAAACCCTTTTCAAGGGTGCATGAGTAGTTGAGCTGGTGTGAAAGGCGAGTTGTGAGGCGTAGTGCTAAGCTAATGATTCTAGTTCTACGCATCAACTCTGGTTCAATTCTCACTGGTTACCATAAACCCTTTTAAGGGTGCATGAGTAACTGAGTTGGTGTGAAGGCGAGTCATGAGGCATAGTGTTAGGCTAATGATCCTGGTGCTACGCATCAACTCTGGTTCGATTCTCACTAGTTACCATAAACCCTTTTTTTTTGGGCTGGGGCTTATTGGGTGTTTCAGAGGATTGTGGCCAAGTTTAGGTGACCTGCATAAATAGATTTTGGAGCATTGGGAACCCATTGTAGAGGGTTGTGTGCAGATCTATTCACATGCTAGAGGATTTTTTGTGGTAGTTTTTGAAAATGAGGTGGACAGGAACAAAATCCTCTGTGACTGTCAATGGTGCTAGGAGGATGGTCATTTGTTGATGCTGAAACCATGGCATCCAAATTTTAATCCACTATCAAAGTATTTCGATCAGATCCCTATCTGGGTCAGACTCCCTTATCTCGCTATGCAGTTTTGGTTTGATTCCTGCTTTGAGGTTAGTGGCAACTCTTTAGGTAATTTTTTATGGTTGATGATAATTCCCTGAATTTGTTGCACACTAATTTTGCCTGGATCCTGGTAGAGATGGATGTTTCGAAGGAACTTCCCTCAAAGATCTCTCTGAAATCATCAAGAGGTAGTTGGGTTCAGTCGGTGGATTTCAAAGGGATCCCTTTTAGATGCAGGAGGTGCTTTAAAATTGGGCACATTGCTGCAACTTGTGACAAGTGTAGAGAGAAGCGCCTAGCTTCATGGTGGAAGGAGGATGCTTCTCATCATTACACAGTGGAGAAGGTGGTGACTAATGATAACATCCCCCAGGCTGTGTGTGGTATGAAGGAATCAAATTTTAAGGATAGTTAAGGTCCTTCAAAGAATGGAAAGGCAAAGTAGAGTAAGGCTGGGTCTCAGGAGGTCACAGTGAATGATGTTCCTAAGATGGGGTATACTACAGAGGTGTTTGAGATGAGTCAATTTGTTCCACCTCACGTGGAGGAAGGGGGGAAGGAAATGTTGGGTGGTTCCAATTTGAAGTTACCGAAAAATACAATGGAGGAAGGATAGATTGAGGTGAAAAGGAAGAAGGATAGGAGGGTTACAGATGAGAATATTAGTAGGGTACTTTTCTCTCAAGAGGAGGAGGTATTAGACCAGCAATGTAATCGTTGATCTTTTTTATGATCAATATTTGTGGGGAGGGGCTCCCTGGATGTAGCCCCAATGGGTTCGGGCCAGCTCAAAACTTGATTTCTTAATAAAATCAACTATTACAGAGCAAAAACTAAAGGTTGATCAATATCAAGATTTATGTGCTCGTAAAGTGTCTTGTTTGCATAAAAGGTCCCCTAAAATAATCTAGTAAAGTCAATTTTTTTTTTAATCTAAAAATAGTAACTTTCTTGCTAATTTTAGGAAGTGTTATCAAATGAGCATGTATGAACCTAAAAATTTGCCAAACTTCTAAAATTGCAAAGTCATCTTATGGTGAAAAAATCAACCAAAGATCACCTCTAGATGGTGAGATGTTAAAGTTTCAAAATCTTGAAATCTTGAAGAAAGAAAAAATATTTAAATTATATTCTTAAGCTTTAAATAAAGGAATTACCACTCTAAAAGTTGTAAAAAATGGTATAGCAATTTTTAAGAGCCTAGAGCACTCTAAGATCTTTGATATAAAAAAATGAGTCATTAATCAGATACTTGGATCAAAAGTTATGTTACTTTATGCATTTGGTTGCAAATTTTAAAATGCTCATATAAGAAGAATAAAAGGTGAAATTTTTAAAATTTTAAAGTTGAACAAAATTAGAAGACTCCAATAATATTTTATTTCTTATTTTTCAAAAAAAAACAAAAAAAACTCCAGTGATAGGGGGATTTTATAACTTAGAATCTTATTCATTTTTAAGGTGATAGGATTTTGGAGAAAGAAAATTATAAAGAGAACCTCTATTGAACATTGTAATTTTGTTCCTAAAAAATAATAAGGTCTACAGCTTTGTTCTAGTGTGTATGTTATATCTATTTTTCTCTATGGTAATGATATGAATACATGTCTACAAATCTAATTGTATTTTATATTATACTCTATGTTCTTAGAAAGAAATTTTTTCTTAAGGATATAAATTATTTTGCCTACATGTTAATTTAGGATTTGAGGGTTTGATTAGTTCAGATCTTTAAGAAGGGTGGTCAATCTATTCAAACAACAAATAGGATGTGTAGTGTTCATGGAGGATTACTAAGTAGAATCTCATTCAATAATCAATAATGAGGGTTTATATTATTGCGAGGCAATAAAAATTTATTATTAAACCTCAAAGATTAACATTTTGGTATAACATTATATAAGAATAGGTTTTAGACTTTATTATCTTGAGGAGTAGGCATCAATATTTTCTAGTATCTCTCACTTCAATATTGTATATTAGTTTAGATATTTTTAATATGTTCATACCTATCCATTAAAGGTGCAAGGAAATTAATATTGTGAAATTATTTCAAACACTTGTTGTATTTTCATGAACCATTTATATGATTTTTCATTGTAATAAATCAATTATTATAAATATTATCAATTTTATTAGATCCACCTCCATAGGTTCTTCAAAGCCTAAAGTGAAGGACAGTGTCGTATATCTTTTGTTTGTTGGCCTAGCATCTTAGTTGTTCTGTCATAGAGATTCACAACCCCTTAGAAATAACTAATAATAGGTTGAAGATCCAACACCTCCATTAGGTGTTCCTTCAACAAGTCAACAAATTCTTGGGTCATCCCATAATAATGACTCCCACTTTTTGGCCAAACTTGACATTGAAATCAAATTTTGAACTAAATCTTCACTTTCTAACAGTTAACCATCCAAATCATTAGGAATTCGAAGATGATGTGAACACTAGTGATTTGTGAGATTTCATCTCTAGATTCTAAATGTATTTTTTTTAAAATGGAGTTACATGGTATTTTTTTTATATAAATTTTAATTATTTCTTTTTTTATAACAATGAACATTTTTAAAAAGTGATGCTTATGATGTCGCACATAACTTTTTTTATACAAAGGATAATTTTATTTATTTTTAAATATAGATTTGTAACACATATATCTAACACTTGCATTTTGTTTCATAACGTTTTGTTGAATTATTATTTTTAATTAAGTTTTAAAGTCAAACCAATTATAATTTAGACATAGGTGCATGACATCATGCATAATTTGTTTTTTTATGTATCAAAATTCAAATTTTTTTATGCATAGATATTTTTCAATTTTTTTTAAGTAATTTTTTTTTCAACATGTGTAGAACAAAGAATTTGATGTTCAATTAAAAATGCATGTTCAATGAAACATTAAAAATAAATTCATAATAAAACCAAAATATATTAAAATTATACTTGTTGTAAAGCTTGTTTTGAGGGCTATGATCTTGCATCTTGGTTTGTCAAGTTGGTTCTATTTGCAAGTTCAACAGGAGCTTTGAATGACAAATTTATAATGAAAATTGAAGAGGGATGGGGGGAAGCCATATCCAAGGCCCTTTATTTGAAGGTACTTGAAATATGGTGGAAATGGATCCTTAGCCTAAAAACACAAATAGGGACTTAGCCATTCACCATTTCTAATTATGAATCATTTCATTCAGGGAACGATCAATTAGGTTTAGCTTCAGTCCTCAAGGATAGCTAAACACTTTGATTATTATTTCTTTTTTAATTTGATATGATCGAATATGATTATGATATGAAAATGCAAACTCTGGGTAAAATGGTGCAAAATGGACAAGATCAACATAAACAAACAAATATAGAACTAGAAACAAACACATAAGTACAAATTTGGAAGTGAGATGCAAAGAACCTATTACTAAAATATGGACTTGAAAGTGTTGGTCTATGGAGGTAGGCACCCCAGACTTAGAGGTGTCTTCATTAGTTGAGGCTTCAAATTCTGGATTAGGATGCTCTAAAAAGTTCAGCCTAAAAGTATTAGTCAAGTGAGGTAATCAGTGTTAGGATTAAGGTGCCATAAACCTTGTACATCCTATGCAATTAATTACTCCTAATATTGTTTGTAAATTATTCATAAGGGGTACGAGTTTCACCAATGGCAATACAATTTTTTACTTAACCGGTAATTATTTTATTTACTGGCAATGGTAAGTTAATTATTTACGGGCAGTGTCTACTATTCACATTTATCATGAGGTTGACCACAAGTAAATATGGTGTGCCTAGAATCTATTATTAATGTACGACATGTGTAAGAAAATCCATTATTCTTGGTGTCTTACAATTGGAAGAGAATATGCTAATATTATATGGTGCATGTTATGACAATTTATGACAACATGTAAGAGCATCATACTGTAAGGAAGTTAAGTAGTAGAATTTCCTACACTAACCTTGAGAGGAGGGTAATCCAAAAAAATTTACAGGCCATTAGAACAGTTATAGAAACTTAATAGAAATAAACATAAATAACATGCATACCACAACACAATGATTTATGTGGGAAAAACTCTCTCAAGAGAAAAAACCCACACTAAAAAAGCTACCCAATATATTATTCAGAAATCAATAACAAATTACAATATACTTACAAAACAATCTTTTCATAGGAGTATTACCAACCAGAGATTTAGAGGTAACTCAATAGCTATAAGGCTCTTACACACAACCTCCATCTCATGCATCTCATATATAGGAGATAAAATGCATGAAAATATCAAATGGTATTAAAAAACCATGGGCTAAAACCGCCCAAAAAAATTGGCAATGTTATCTCCAATCCTAGATGCCCTATGATGTGTCAAAACTTACATTGACACATGTACCTCCCTTTTACAACCCATTTATGTGCTTGACACATTTTTTATATTTCCTATTTTAGGAGACTCAACTTTCAGAAGCCATAAATTTTGAGCTAGGTGTCTAATTGATGAACTGTTTGAAGTGTTGAAAAGCTCGCAACATGCTCTATCAATCTACTATTGGATATGTTAGTTCCAAACACTTTTGGATTATTATAGAGCCTCTAAATCCCTCAAAATTGACTCTAAAACTTTCATTCACAAATTTTGAAAAAAAATAGAAACATTATTATCTTCAAATCTAGACATGATCTTGAGACAAATTTACTAGAATTCTTACCTAGCCAATTTGAAGCTTTGGGAAAAAAATTGAACCAATCCATACTCAAATGGAAACTTACTAAAAATAGTAACCTTATGTATCCAATCTATGCTCAAATAAAAACTTACTAAAAATACTAACCTTATGTATATGGAAGGTTGATACATCATTTCCCTAACACTTATGACAATTGACATAAAGTTGTAAGTGCAATAATGATGTTATTTTTGAACTTGTAAGAGGGAATCCCAATGATGGGTTGTATGGAAGTGCACCATGGTTTTTTGGAACTTTGTTTTGGCTCATGGTAATGTTCTATAGTGGTATTTTAGGCCTCTATAAGCCTATATATTGAGGGCTCACGGTGGAGACATAATGGGAGTTCATTTTTATACATGGGTGTTGTTGGATTTAAGGTTGAATATAAGAGAAGGAATAATTGTATGCAATCTCTATTTCATGAAGATAATACTAAGCATTGGCCTCTCTTCTTGGTTGAGTTTTTTCCCGAAAGGGTTTCTCCATGTAAATCCTATGTTGTGAGATGTTCTTCTTTTCTTCATTATTGCTCCTATCTTATGGTGAAATAATGTTCATTTATGTGATGTTTTATGTTCATCTAAGATAGGTTTATTAAGCATGATAAAATGGTGATTTTCGATATAACAAAGAAGATGAATATCTACATGGTTTTCCGTATTAGGATAAATTAATTTTCAGATTCGTATAAAATCATAAATTTTCATTAGATATAGTCTAAGCATTGAATATGATCAATTTTTTTATTGGAGTAGAAATTTCCAACAATCTCCAGTAATTTTCCCATTTGGTATAATAGCTTCAAGAGTTTCCATGGTTTGCATGTGCATGTATATGAGTTGCATGTCAATTTCCATGGTGTTTAAGGTTTTGGATATTCCTCCATTTTGATTTCTTAGGATGGCAAGCTTGTGGGAATCAATTAGATAGAACTATGAATTATTGGTGGCTTCTGGATTACAATAGATGTTTTGTGTGTTTACATTGTTTTGTAAATTTGTGAGATTGGAAGTGGTGACACCTCAAATGAATATTGTCAATGGGATCTATGCTGGGATCTTAAATCTCACGAAGGATCTTGTGTTTTATAGAGTTGATCATGAGTTTTTCTCTTGTATAGGAGTGATATGGAGCTCCAGTTTGGCAATATGTTACTCTCATCTTGGATGGTGGTTATGTTCCTTTTTCATGTGGTGATACATAGTGAAAGGTTGTGCATGTTGATTGTGTGCTTTTAATCTTGTACTCACATGTGAAAGCAACCACTATTTGGACTCCATTATGGAGTGCTTATGTTAGGTTCATGTTTTCACCACTTGGTTACATGAAAGCATTGGATCATTGGCTGCTCATTGTCTATGAGTTGTCGAGTTGGTTATTCAATGACTTGAATACTCCTAGACAACTTGGAAGGTTTCCAATTTTTCCTATTTCTAAAAGTTGTGAGTTTGTAGATTTATGTTTATTCAATTGTTCAAATGCCATATTTAATGTGAATGTCTAGATGTTGAAGTGGATTTCAAATTTATAGAGATGATTTTATAGGTTTTACATGTTGATTAAAACTTGTGGTATGCAGATTTATGGTAAGACTATTCAAGGAGTTATGGGTGAAGATAGTTATAGGTTTGCATGGCAACTTGGAGGATTCTTATTAATCTATAGTTACTCCTTTGTGGGTTTGTTTGGAAAATAAGATCTAGTATTGATTCTAGTGTTTGAGCCTTAGAAATCCATATGTTATGTCTCATTATCTCTATTTTGCATGTTATAGATGTGGATTTTATTTGGTAGGACTTATTATTGGTCACCATTATTACATGTTGGTATGTTGATTGCAACGAGAAAATATTATTGGGAGTATGCGATATAGTTTTTCATTTTAATCTTAGCATTAGATAAGGGTGCATGAGAAGCTTTGTTTTTTCTAGTGGAGTTTTGATTATGACATTGGTCATGATGCCATGTACAACTCGGTATCACTTTCAATGGGAGATTTATGAAGTTACATTATATGTTCTATCTTCTTTGTTTCAAGATTTTGGTTCTAAGTTGTTGATATTACAATATATAGTAAGTCATGGATAATTGATGTAGGAGCATCCCCAGCCTATGAGCAATCTTGCATCAACCAAAAATATTTCCTTTCAGTTTAGTTCTTGTTCAATTCAGTGTGCAGTTTTCTGTGTTCCTGTTGGTAGGTGTCGGTAGTTTCTCAATTCTCATTGAAAATCCTATTTTTGGTTTCCAGGCTGGTTAATGTGCTTAATTCCAGATTTTCAGTCCATTTGGATTCTTTTCCGGCTAGTTATCACTCCCGATTTGACTGTTTCCGGTTTCCAAGACAAGTCTTGAGCTTACTGGTTGGTTTTCTTTCATTTCTGGAGCAGTTTCTTGGCATATGGATCTATTTGGGGGCTTGTCCGATATTCTTTGGCATGTGGTCGACCTTCCTATTGATCTATACTTTTTTGTTGTTATTTTTCAGAGGAACCTCTTTCATTCTTAGGGTCGACCTAGTTACACGTTTCATTTTTCCTGCATTGGTAAATGTTATCTTTTGTGGCTGACCTGGATATGTTTTGGAGGGTATATATAGGGTATTATGTAATCGTTTGTAGGAGAGGAAGTAGAGATCTAGAATAAGGATTTAGATTCATGATTAGAGATCCAGTTGACTCTGAGAGTTCCAGATAGATTGTATCTGGCATGTAGCCTGCATGTAACCGACTGACTACCAGATGTTCTATGATGACTGTATGATGATAACCGGTTGGTTTCCAGAGGTTCTAAGACAAAAATATGATCTATTTATGTAATCTTTCTATGTTTTATTGTTGCTTTCATTATGTTACTCTTGCTGCATAAGTTAGTCAGTTCTCTTTTAAGAATTTACCAGTTATGGCTGCATCAATTGGTATCAGAGATGGTTATGAACCAGTTGGTGAAAGAGTTGTTTTCAAACCTTGAGGCATTCCTTTGGTTGGACATATTGCCAATTGGAGGCAGGTTGTGCATGTGTTCAATAGATCGTTGAGTGAGAGGCAATTGAAATCGATAGTCAGATCACTGAGTTGAGGCAGTTCACTGGAGCAGAGGAGGATATGTCGCCTAGAAGGATGAACCCCCAGAGGGTAGAGCAGATGATGGAGGATTTCAAGAATGAGATGAGGATTGAAATCAGGAATGCATTGACTGGTTTATAGAGGAATCCAAAATTTGAGGATGAGTATGAAGAAGTAGGTGAAGAGCTTGAGGCGGAAGAGGCTGAAGGGCCGGAAGATGGAAGAGAGGAAAGATTTCTGAGAGCAGTGGCGCAAGCGAGTAAAGTTCATAAAGTGGAAGTTTCAAACTTTTTTGGAACGCTGAACCCGAAGGATTTGATTGATTGGAGCAGAGAGTTGGAGGATTACTTTGAGTTTGAGGATGTTAAGGACCCGCAGAGAGTCCGATTGGCACTGACTAAGTTGAAAGGGCATGCTGCCTTATGGTGGAAAGAACTGCACAGAGACAGAGTGGAGAATGGTGAAATGAAGATCGCCCAGTGGAGACAGATGGTTGCAAGATTGAAGGCCAAGTTCATACCGGGAGACTATGAGTTGGAATTGTTTAAGAAGTTGCAGAATCTGAAATAGAGAAACATGACTATGAAAGAGGATACTGAGGAATTCTACAAGGTGATGATTAGATCTGGATATAGAGAGATGGATAGAGAAAAGGTGGCGAGGTACATAAATGGACTTGCATTTAACAATCAGGATGACATGAGTATGTTGAGGGTTTCCATAGTTGAAGAAGCTTACTAGTATGCTTTGAAGGCCGAGGAGAAGAGAACTGAATAACCCTAGAGGGAAGGAGAGATTCAAGGGGCATATGAGTATAGAGAAGCAGAATGTTGAAGAAGAATCAAAACCTAAGTGGAGTAAAGAACCAAAACATAAAATACAGAGAATTTCCCAACAAATGTTTCAAGTGTGGAGAAACCAGACATAGATTTTATGAATGTAAACAGGGAATGGAAAGAAGTTGTGTGGCAAATGAGGAACCGGAAGGAGAAGTTACCAAAACCGAATATACACTGGAGCAAGGAGAATCCCTTATGTTCAGAAGAGTCATAATGGAGCAGAGCGGTGAAGATATCAGACATACTAAGAGAAAGAGTTTTTTCCAGATTGTGTGCAAATCAGGTGGTATGTGCTGCAAGGTCATTGTGAATAGTGGAAGTACTGATAATTTGGTATCTGAGGAGATGGTAGTGAAGCTTGGATTGAAAATTCTTGAGCATCCTTATCCTTACGAGGTAAGTTGGTTACAAGATGATCAAAAATTAAAAGTAAAGGAGCAGTGTTTGGTAAATTTTAATATTGGACCTTTTAGGAGTGAGGTTTTGTGTGATGTTGTATCTATGAGTGCTTATCATGTCTTGTTGGGAAGACCTTAGCAATTTGATAGAGGAGCTATTTATGACTGTAGAAGAAACCTAATCACCATTGAGAAGGATGGGCAGAAGTTCATATTGACTTCTTTAAAGGAGAAAGAGAAGGAGGTGATGAACCTGAGTCTTGAGAGAAGTGGTAGTACTGAGAAACCGGTTGCAGAGGTTATACCAGAAGGTGGCATGAGTTTGCAGAAGGATTTGATAGATAAGCCTGGTAGACAGATAGAACCAGATGACAAAAAGCTTATGGCGACACACCAGATGAAGTCTTGTGCCAGAAACAGAATAGGGTTGCAGAAAGAAAGCAGTAAGCAGAGACAATGTGCATATCTAAAGCAAAGGAAGAGAAACAAAGAGAGTCAAGAGTTAGAGAATTTGGTTGAAGTTTTGGAGGAGCTAAGGAAGAGGTTTGCCAATAAGGAAGATGTTTGAATCAGAAATGAGCATGGGGTCTTTATCCTGAATCCTTTTTGATGCTCATGAGTTGCCTCTCATGGAACATCTCTTTCTACGTGGGGTTTTTGATGCAGGAGCATCCCCAGTCTATGAGCAATCTCGCATCGACTAAAAATATTTCCTTTTAGTTTAGTTCTTGTTTAGTTCAGTGTGCAGTTTTCTGTGTTCCTGTCGAGAGTTGCTTACTTTTAATTGCAGATCCTATTTTCGGTTTCTAGGCTGGTTCATGTGCTTATTTCCAGATTTTCAGTCCATTTGGATTCTTTTCTGGCTAGTTATCGCTCCCGGTTTGACTGTTTTTGGGTTTCAGGACAGTTCTTGAGCTTACCAGTTGGTTTTCCTTCATTTTTAGAGTGGTTTCTTGGCGTGCGGATCTATTTGGGGTCTTGTCTGATATTATTTAGCATGTGGTCGACCTTCCTGTTGATCTGCACTTCTTGATTATTATTTTTCGGAGGAATCTCTTTCATTCTTAGGGCCGACCTAGTTACACGTTTCATTTTTCCTGCATTGGTAAATGTAATCTTTTGTGGTCGACCCAAATATATTCTAGAGGGTATATATAGGGTATTATGTAATCATTTGTAGGAGAGGAAGTAGAGATCAGAATAAGGATTTAGATTCATGATTAGAGATCCGATTGACTTTGAGAGTTCCAGATGGATTGTATTTGGTATGTAGCATGCATGTAACCAGTTGACTACCGGATATTCTATGATGATTGTATGATGATAACTGGTTGGTTTCCGAAGGTTCTAAGACAATAATATGATCTATTTTTGTAATCTTTCTATGTTTTATTGTTGCTTTCGTTGTGTTACTCTTGCTGCATAAGTCAGTCAGTTCTCTTTTGAGGATTCACTGGTTATGGTTGCATCGATAATCATTGATTAGAAGATTGATGGCCTTTTTCAATGGTTGTTGATGTCATGTGAAGCTCTTGGATTATGTTTTAATATTGCAGTGAGAGTTTGGAAATTTTGGTTGTATTAACAAAGGATATGCAGTATTATATCTTCTTGTTTGGAGATTGTTGAATGTGTTGGGGCCACGAAGGATCTTTAGTTAGGAGATGGTTATCACAATGCTTAGAGATCTTGGTTACATAGTTCAGTGAGAACTTGTGGCAGTGATGTACATTTACCATTGTATGGTGGTTGATCTTCTTTAGTGTTTGTTGGTGTCTTAGATGGAGTCTTGGATTCTATTATATATGTAGTGAAATTTCTTTGACATCTCAGGTTTCATTGGCAGAAGATGATTATATTCATATGTTTGGAGATGTTATTTTTTATTTGGAGTATGGTTTAATATTATTTCATTATATACTCTCGATTTTATATTTCTAAAGTGTTGACATGATGCAGGTTCTCTTGAGACCATAATATGTTCTTTGGAGCATATGATTCATTTAAGGAAATGATAGATCATGATGTCACAATATGTTTTATGTTTCTCCAATTGGAACTTTGACATTGGTCTTGTTGGCTCTCTTTGTTTTTGAGCTTTAATAATTTTCTTGAAGATTCATGATTTTGCAGGGTTGTATTTGAAGTTGGCATTGAATTATTAGTGGATGCTCATGGAGACTAAATAGGCTTTGGTAAGGTTAGGAGATCTCTTGTTTATGGGATTGTGTATTGAGATGGTTACTCTTTAATGAGAATTTGAGTAGAAAGAAAAAGGAGCCTACACCTAGTTATGGATGTGAATCCATTATGGACCTAAAGATAATATTGCCCTTTATTGTAAGGTTTTAATTCTTGGTGTTGTGTGCACAGGACAGTCTGGAATCCCACTCTTGGTCTAATCGACATGTGAATGAATAGAGAGGTATTACTCACTTAAATATTGAGTGCATTGTTATTTTTTAACTTGTCTTATCATATTAGTTAAGGCTTGGATATAGGTATTTTGAGGACTTGTTGAGAAGAGGATGCATGGTTTTATGAAATTTTTATTATTCTTCACGTTGTTGGTCTTCGGCTATGGATAAAGTTTTGGGGACTTATTTGAAGAGATACAGGAAATGGTTTTTGGCTTTGGGCTTATTCCTTTTGTTATTATAATCATTGGTTTATTTTATCTACCTTTGATATGAGAGGTTTGTATCTATTATTTCCATGTTTTCATTATTTTTTGAATGTTAGATGTTGATATCCTTTCAATTTGGGAATGGTGGAGGAGATCTTATTTTACACAACTTGGTAAATGTTAGTGTGGAACAAGGATATGGTTTGATTTGTAGGTTCCCTGTTTGGTCTTATTCTTCTTCTTCAATGTTTGTATTCATATGGTTTAGTTTGAAGAACTTGGGAGAGCTTTTTGGAAACTTGAGTTATTGTGTTGTATTGTCATCGATGTCAACATGTCTTGCGTTTTCATTGATGTCAACATATCTTGTGTTCTCATGGATGTCATTATATGTTGCAGATGGTTTGAAAATGTATGTTTTGATGTTGTTGTGTGGTCTAGTAGTGATATTGAGGTCTTTTTGGAAGGTTGGTTAAGTGAAAGTTTTATTATGTAGGAAATAATATGTATGCAAGAAAGAGGTTTTTATGTCCTAGTGGAAGAATGCTTTGCATTCCTTTGTCATGTGAATATTATGGAGTGTGGTTTTGGATATAATGTTTATAATTTGTGTATATTGCACTATCAATTTTATAGGTCCTCTATTGCTTGGATGGTGGAGTTAGTTATTTCTGATCGTGGCGGTCTAGAAAAACTGCTTCAAAGATTGCTTGGCCCAGTTCTCTAATTTGTGAATTCAAGTGTTGTGGCTTAGACAACATGTTTAGTGGGTTGTGCAATGTTTCAGTCCAATTTTCTATTGATGATTTGATTTGCAAGCGAGGTTATGGTGCTCTAAGTTCAGTGTTGTCATCTACGTTGGTTTTCAGTTGACTGAAGTGATGCATCTTATCTGGATCATGCCTTTTTGGTCTAGATATACTTTGGTGGTTGAATTTTGATAGTGATATGGGTCTCACCACAACATGTCTAGATCCACATTAATTTTTGTGCATTACGGAATGGTTTTGGGCTGACTGGTTGGAATACTACATTATTTATCCATGTGTTTCAATTTAATGTAGATCTTGGAGGATGTGTTAGCAAGTGCAGTTTGTTGGAATCATTTGAAAAGGATGTGTTGTGATGTGTTTGGGTCCTCTCTACCTCTTGGAGTGGACCACATATGATGTTATAGGTTTGAGTGGCCTAATTTGTGTAATATATTTATTGTCTTTGGTCGACCCTTAACTAGGGTTTCAATGAATTATCTTCTATATATAGGAGTGCAAATGTATGAGTTGAGTATGGGATGGATGTGAAGTAAATGTGATAGATGCACAAAAAAAATTGATATTGTAGAAATATGAAAGATAGTTGAGACACTATTTGTGGTTAGATGCATTTGCCATGATGTTGGTCTCTTGACACGTTGGTTCAAGGATAATTTCATGATTAGGAGATCTTGTTCATTTCATTTCATTTCATTTCATTTCATTCTTTGAACCTCCTAGAAGAAGGTGTGTTCCTTTTAGCGGTTTTTACAACCTTGTATCCTTCCCTAAGGTTGTGCACCTTAGTCTTGCAAGTCCTTTCAGGGGCAATGAGCTCCTTGGCTTTACGCCTAAACTTTAATATTGTGAGTGTGATTCTCACTATGGTTTTTCCCTATTTAGGGGTTTCCATGAAATTTTGATCTTTATGTGTATGTTGTGTTTTGTGCTTTCATGTTTCATAATTACAGTACTAGTTAATGCATAGTTTGAAGTTTAATTGAATATAATCGAAGTGATATGAGGTCCTAACTGATTCACCCCCCCTTCTTAGTCCTATGGTGTGTTGAATAGAGCTATGATGACTAGTGGTGAGAGAGGTATTGTAACATATTTATTTGTACAATTTGTAGATCATTGTATGTTTCTTTGATACTATGTGATGGAGGAATTCGCCACATCCTTTATGTGAAGTACTATAGATAGACTCGATGTGCTTTGATCAAAATTTTCAGATTTGATATTACTCATGCAATGGGTGTTTGTGGATATACATGTGGTTATCCTCTTTGATATTTTGGTTTAATGATTATTGATGTGATCATGAGTTTGCTCATTTCATTAGACTAGGATCTACTAGTTATGCAATTTGTAGGTGTGTATAACCTATTTATTGTAGTGGGATGACTCAGATGTGGTCTGCCTATATCCATAAGATTTTTTCAATGATTTTATTGCAAACATTGTTAGTTGGCCTTTTCTTTGGTCATTTGTACATTGGTATGTTGCATTGAGGTAAGAGGATGGATATACAAAGACTTGATTACAATTTTGAGTTGATATATCGATGATACAAAGTTTTATCTATGTTTGTGTACCTTGGTTTGAGGTATGGTTAACCTGGATGTATTGCAATTTGTTGTGGTTGTTATGCTAGGTGGTATGAGAGAGGTAGGTACTGAGAGCCTTTGATATCATTTGAATTTTATGCTTGTGTTCATGTATAGATTGGTGCAGGATTCAGTGACAATTGGTATCTTGTTGGAGCATTGGAGCATGTTAAAGAATCAAGTAATACATATGTGGCTAAGGGATGATTTTCCTTTGTTTGTGATTCCTATGGGTGTATTTACAATGTATGATGTCAAGTGGGAGAATGTTAGGATTAACATGCCATCAACCTTGTAAATCCCATGTAATTAATTACTCCTAATATTGTTTGTAAATTATTCATAAGGGGTGGGAGTTTCACCAATGATAGTAAAAATATTTTACTAGACTGGTAATTATTTATTTACTGGAAATAATAAATTATTTACGGGCAATGGTTACTATTCACATTTACCATGTGCTTGATCAAAAGTAAATATGGGGTGCCTAGAATCTAGTATTAGTGTGTGACACGTGTAAGAACATCTATTATTCTTTTTGTCTTACAATTGTAAGAGAATATGCTAATATTAGATGGTGCATGTTATGACAATTTATAACATTGAAGAGCATCTTATGACAATTGCCATAATGTTGTAAGTGCAATAATGGTGTTATTTTTGAACTTCTAAGAAGGAATCTCAATGGTGAGTTGTATGGATTTTTACCATGATTTTTTGGAACCTTTTTTTGGCCCATGGTAATGTTCTATAGTCATATTTTGGGCCTCCATAGCCCTATATATTGAGGGCTTGAGATGGAGACATTATGAGAGTTCATTTTTGTACACAGGTGTTGCTAGATTGAAGGTTAAAAAGGAGAAGTAAGGATTGTATTTAATATGTATTTCATGAAGATAATATAAGAATCAGCCTTTCTTATTGGAGTTTTTTCTCGAAAGGGTTTCTCCACGTAAATCCCCTTGTTGTGAGATGTTCTTCTTATTTTTCTGATTTATACTTCATTATTGTTGATATCTTATGGTGAAGTAGTGTTTATTTATGTGATGTTTTACGTTCATCTAAGATATGTTTATTAAGCATGTTAAAATGGTGGTTTTTGGCATAACAAAGAAGATGAATGTCTAAATGGTTTTCTGCATTAAGACAACTTAATATTCAAATTTGCATACAATCACAAATTTTCATTGGGTATATTCTAATTGAATCTCATCAATATTTTTGTTGGATTAGATATTTCCAACAATTTCCACTAATTTTCCCAATAATCAGTATAGTTAAGGATGTTTTTGCTTGTTCAAAGTTTGGATCTATGCATCTCAATTTGCTTTGTGCAATTCTACAACTTTTACTATCAGATTTATCACCTGGACACATAGAACATGAAAAAATGTTGTGTTGTATAGGGGCTTGCCTAAGTCAAACTTCACATTGGTGTTTCCACATTCACTACAATAATGTTGGATAAAATATAGCTTGCCCTTAGTAGGGAAGAGGCTAAAACCTTAAAGGAAATGCTTAAAACGACAAATGATATCTTTGATGTGAAACCCTTGCCTTGAATGCTTACACAAAGCTTGATGTTAATGTATACTGCATCATCGAAGAACACATAACTTTATCATGATTGCTAAATATTGAATTCTTGTATACTTGATTGTAAACTCCTCCTCAATTACCTTGAAGATGCTTGATTGAATTCTCAATTGTAATTGATAAGATTGATAATTGATTTCTTAGCTTGAGAGATAGGAGTTCAAATGAGAGAGGGAGTTGTATTTATACATAACTTACACCTTTTGAGTTTAATTTTAAAGAAGGTAGACGTTGGGGATAAATTTCTCGCTAATTGAAAAGTTGACCATTTGTATTTAAAACTTGGGGTCAGAATGGCTGAATAGGGGCACTAGGCACCCTAGTCTAGGAGGTCAAGGGCACTAGGTGCTCTATTCCTAGCATTTTAGGCCTAAACAAAGGTCTCCAAGTAAGGTATTGTATTGAGCTTCTAGAAATGACCTTGAATTGAGCACAATCAAACACGAATCAGGAATATGAGGCACATCCACCAAAGTGAGACCAAAATGAGTGTGAGATTGTAAAGGGTTACAAATTATAATATTATAGTACCTTAGAACAAAGGGCCTTTTTGCGTGCCAAAAAGTAATTTATTGGTGACCTTCGAACAAGGTCTTAGATTAAAAAAATCAATCAATATTTTTTAATAGTTGACCTTTGTTCGAAGGCCATCTAACTAACTTAAAATCATTTTTTTTGCACTTCGTATTGCATATAAAAATGAGGCTTTTCATCTTCTTCAAATAAAAATAACAAGATAAGTTCACACTTTTGTTCTATTAGGAGACTTTAGAGGAGCAAATTTTTAACAAAGGAATTATCAAGTAATGCTTTATAAAGAAGGAGATGGGAAACAACAGGATAAGGCAAAATATGATTGCACAAAACTACATGAAGAAAGAATGCAAAGATGTTAATATAGACAAAGACAAGGTATGCATTTTTTAATTTCTATTTAATATTGTTCCAAAAATATTTATTTTTAGTGGAAAAATTAACTCTAATGTACATATAATGTCCTACATGTTAACTTTTAAAGTGCCTAAAGGTTAAATTCACTTAGAGATGAACCCTAGTTTATCTCTATAAGAATTTTCTTAACTAAATTAACCATACTTTCTCAACTGTAGGGAATTTAAACATAATTTCTAATTAGATTTGTGTGTGTACATGAAATTCTATAATGACACATTAAGATGTAATTTAGTTTGAATAACTATTATCATTCACATCTCCTTGTAATAGTGAGATCTATAATCATAATTTGTCTAGGATTTCTTGTTATCACTTGGATTAGTTCATAAAATTAATATAACTTCTCTACATATATGTTAAGTAGTAATATTTTAGTACCATCATCACCTTTAGATCCTCTTAGATTCAATTTAAATATGATTATTTGGACAACCCCTCCTCCCTAGATACAACCTCCAAGTGGTATCAACCTTGAATTGTACTATAATTTATCAAACATCCTCTTTCACCCCAATAATGTCATCCCTTGTCAACTTCATCCAATTTTTTAAATGTCCTATCAATCTAGGCATACCTCTTGTGTGCATCCAAAATCAACTTATTCCAACATGGCTAAATATTATTGGGTATGGTCTATCTAGTTCTAATAATTTAAGATGATAATATGTATTTCCACTTGAATAACGAACATGTAGAAAGAGAACAATATAATGATCTCTTGACTCTTGAGGAGGTCGGTTTAGACTTGAATACACAAGACAAGTAGTATATACATGTTGCCTCTTTAAAAAGAAACATAATACAAAAAATAGGTTATCTCAAATATCTAAATTTTGGTTTCAAAATCAAAGAAATAAATTAAAGAGAATAACATGACATGTCATGGTTTAACAACCGACGACAAGCTCCAACCTCCAAACATATATTAGGTCATTCTATGTCGTTAATTGCAAAATTAAAATTAATAATATGACATTGTAGAACTTGCAAAGGGAACTTTAAAATTATCTAATTAACTTATAAGCCATGTTCTCAAATTGAGTAGGTATAATTGTTCTAATTTAATGTTCAACCAAAAAAACCCCACTAGATCCTAAATTTTAAATATAAAATTCCAATTTCTATGTTATAAACTATTACGTGCATATGTAACTACATGCAACTTATCATAATAAATTGTAACCTTGCACAATTTACACCACCTTTTGTACCCCTAATTTAGTGTGTCCCATCTTAGATCTTCCCCCAGGTTCATTTTCGACCCCTTTTTACCTCAAACCTAATGTCATCTTTCTACATGGAAAAATGAACCTATGCCTTAGGCTATGTATTCTTCTTTTCCACTTTTCTACCCTATTTTTGATGGACCAAGGCACCTAGGGAATCTTGGTCTAGGATTGGTGCACCTAGGGTGTCTCGCTTCTCTTTAAACATTACCTAATTTTAACATGTCAATGCACCTCCCCTCAATGATTTTAGTTCTTGGTGTTTTAATTTGAGGTTGACCTAATTGGTAAATTATGTTGGGAACCCTATATAAGAGCATTCTTCTAATTCATTTTGATCACTCACCTACACCCATCATTCATGCATCCACATCAAGTGACATCAAGCATCTTCAAACATTCAAGGCAACATTTCATCTCACCATATTCTTCAAGCATTTCAACATCATGGAGAAACAAATTTACACCAATCTTCATGCAAGTAGGTGTGTTTGATTAGGTCATTCATGTTCATGTCATTTCAAGTTATGTTATTGCATCAACACTTGTGATTACATTCAAAGAGCATTGCATCATCATCCATTATCAATTGCAATAGATCTAAGGTATATCATTCAACATTTACTTTAGTATTTTCATTTACAATTTCAATTCAACTTAAGGGTTAATTCCAAACCCAAGGTTTGACTTAGGTAAACCCCTATCAATAACACCATTTCCTTTATTTTTATGTGTAGGAGACAAATTTAGGAGCTACAAATAAAGATTCCAGTAGAGAATTCGATGATGATTAGATCCAACTTTTATAGGATAAAAAAAAAGAGGACCAAGTTACCTAGACCCACATAGTCCTTCAAATTTCTAGCAAACTTCCAGGGATAGATTTTGAGCAACATACTGATTTCAGAAGTTTCCTATTTGTCCACATCTAATAGTTGGAGGACTAGGATGCCCAAAGCCACCTAGTCTTGTACTTTTAGGTTGAATTTGCTGACATAGGTGCCTCTCTGTTCCTTCAGCTCATATTTAGCTTTGTGTTTGCATACTATGTCTGTAGCTTTTTGTTTCTATTATTTTATGTCAAATTCCCATCATTTACCCTAGATCTAACATTCAAATTACATCCTTTCAATTGAATTTTCAACTTGATCAAAAGGGAACACAACTCAATCTACATTCAACCCTTTTCCTAATAGAATCTAGGTTTAATCCATTGATTTCATTCTCCTTTTAATGTTTTGTGTGGAAATAAGTGAATTCATACCTAAAGCTGTGGATCCCTATTTCCATACCTTGCATTTTGGTGAACTTGACTCTTCTCACACTTGCATATTTTTTATTTTTAGTTTCACATCATATTAGATTTAGATCCATTCATTCATGGTTGATGTACTTACATTAGTTAAAAAAAATAAAAATTCATATTCTTATCTTTTTAATCATGCATTTTCGATTTATTTTCATTTGAAAAAGTAAATTGTTTTCATTGTGTGTTCATTTAATTAGTTTCATGATGCATACATTTTATAGATGTGATAGTGGCTTAGCCTCCCCCGTGTCACTCTATTCCTCTCTTAAGGATCGTCTTATCCATGAGGACAATTTAGTGCAAGAAGAGACTATTAAAACTTCTTTCAAAACTCTCATTTCTAAGGATGAAGTTTTGATGAATGATGTTTATCTTTCTCCTAAAATGTTCTTCACCCATAAAGATACCTTGGAGGAAGAGGATGAAATCATTAGCACTTTCCTTAATGTTCTTCATTCTAAAGATGAATCCTTGGAGAACAAAGAGCTTAATCAAGTTAATACTATTCATGTTTCTAGTTATGAGAAGCCTATATTTCTTCAACATGCCACTCAACCTCAAAACCAACCTTCAATTAATGCTAACCAACTAAAGAGACCTCCTAGCTATTTCTTAAGAGTTGTGAAATTTCTATGTGAAACAAGTGATATGAATCCTCTCTTTTAGACATTAAAACTCCTCTATTTGATTTTAAATATGGATTCAATGGATATGATTTAGGATGTGTGCAACAAATTCTTGAGACTAATAAGAAATCTACATCATACTTTTCCAAAGAAGGTTTAGGTTTCCAAACCCCTTCTTTGTCGACATCCCCTCCTCCATTATCTAATACATCTTCTTACAACTTCTCATCATAGAGAGTATTTTGTATGATATTTTTAAAGCCAACTTGATTACCTAGTGTGAGCTTGAGCACTTACCCCTTTAGCTTTGAGAAATCTAAGAAATAATCATAAGAAAAATCAACATAATCATTCTTTTTGCAAATATCATTAAATCCATCATAATTGCACTAATGAAAGCCATGATTTAGGAGATAAAATTTAACAACTTATTGTAACTAATACCATTCAAATACTAGATGATAATGAATTGGACTCTCATCTTACCCCTACATAACATTTAAGTTCCTATTATGTTGCTCCTTTCTATGTAACATTGGTAGCTTACCTATTGGGGGCTCATTTTCATTCATGGTGGTACAATTTCGGGTGCTATTATAATCAATGAGCAACATAATAGTCTATTTATTCTTGTCTTCATGTTTGGGTGGCAAGAATAGTTTTCAATCATTCCTTTCTAAGGATCCACTCTTTCTTTTGTTGAGATGCACCTTTCATACTTTAATGTCCTTTCTTAGGACTTGTTCCTTGCTTGAAATGGTATGTATTTTATGAATAATATTTCCTTAAAAAGTGTGCAATCCTTCACTAAGAATCTATTTTTCCCTAGCAATAGGGAAGGTGTGCATTCTTATTATCCACCCCCTTTTCAAATTTGTTATCTTTATTAAAGATCTCCTCTATTCTTGGGGGTAGATATCTTTAGGCAAATATCTCTTCCTCCTTTGTAAATCATGCATCTCTTCCTTGTCCCAAAAGAGCCATTGCCCAATTTGGCTTGAATTGCATGTATATTGTTGATTCAAGGATACCTCCTTTGTGTTGAAGGTGTTTATCCTTGATGCAGGAGCATCCGGTGGTGTAACGGCAATCCTGCATCACCCAAAAAGATTTTTATTTTCTGTTGTAGTTTCTGGATTTTCCCTTTCTTATTTTTGCAATTTATTCATAGTTGAATTTGAAGCCCTTAGAGGCTCTGGATGAGCCCAGAAATTGGTGGAAATCCAAAGTAGTTAGCCTTGCCACGTCATCTTTTCAAGAGCTTTTCAGAAGGTATTATCATTGAAAATCTGACAATTAGATCCAAAGTTATGGCTGCCGAAAGTTGGACAATTATTTTTCAGAAAGTTTCCAGTTATCGAAATTGGCTTCAGTGAAATTATGCAGTTTCTTGTTCTGGCGCTAGTCCGCCAAGTTTCTATTGTAAATGTAATCTTAGCTCCTAAGGAAAGAAAGTCTATTTAAGACTCATCTTTGAGTAAAATAGGTTAGTTTTTGGAGTTGAGTTTTTGAGAGCTTTAGAGTTGGGAGATTGTATTGTGGGAAGAGTATTTTCCAAAATCTATAAGCTGCATGTGTGGCAACTTGTGAGGTTTTACTCCTCTGAAATTGTAATGCATGTTGGTTGCAAATAATAATAAAATTTCTCTTTTGTTTCTCAATTGTTGTGTTTTTCTGTTTCTCGGGTTGTTCCCTCATCAATCCTTGATTTCTATCTACCTTAAGATATCAAAATAATGTTATGTTGACATGTTAAGGGGGGTATATATGCGGCCTCCTCATTGTATTTTCAATTATAGCTATTAATTATCATATATGGGATTGTTTCATACTCATGTTTCATCCCTAGATCTTATCTATCATTTATGGGATTGTGGCATACTAATGTTTCATCCCCATTTTATCTATCAAATACAAGTTGTTGCATTTTGAAACTAGATCAAAAGTCTTAGATAGCGTGATTCATTCTTGAAACTAGACAACATCATAGCAGGCCGAGTTTGTTAGACAGTTCAGATAACTGGAAGACAACTGAGAGGGGGGGGGGGGGGGTTGAATCAGTTGTAATAGATTACCAGAAGCGTTAGCAATTTAAACTTTAATACTGCAACCCAAAACAATAATATCGGATTAGCAGTTAATCCAATTAAGCATAAACAATAATCACAAAATAAAAGCCATCCAACAACACCAAGATTTATACGTGGAAAACCCGGTAAAGGGAAAAACCATGGTGAGAAGCCTACCCATAGTCAGATAATACTTCTGTAGTAAGTAAGTGAATTACAATGAAGGGGCCTGCACTTGTAGGAAGGCCAATAGCCTAGACCATACTTCTCATCACAAAAGGAGTCTCACTGACTACATAGAAATCTAGACTACAATCCGGAGAAGTGATATACTCCAAAAGATAACATATCCTATGCCTGAGTATAGTTCCGGTTAAGCTCAATACCGGAGGACTAAATCCTCTTACACAAACCCAATTCGATCTCCAATGATCGACTAACTCCTCTGCCTGAATGATATTACATTATTCGCACATTACATTCCTTGACCATGACCTCTTACAATAACCATGATGATCTACAATGAGATCTTACATCTTATTTATACAAAGCCTTAACTATAAACAATCAAGTCAACCACCAAACAATAAACCAATTACATAATTATAAACCATGTCGGCCTTAGACCAAAATAAATAATATCCACACATAAGATATCCCGAAAACACAACAATAGGTCCTATCCAAACATTACATTAATGTCGGTCCATAACCTAGATCAATTGGGACCAAGTATAGGTCCACACGCTTCAACAATGATCTCCAAACACCAAGTCTTGAACAGGATCACCAAAATCATCCTGAAACTCCATCAGAAACTACACCAACACCAATTATGCAATGCATCAAATATCTCCAACAAAAAGCTCTACCGGTGAAACCCTCATCGGAACTAGAAACCAATCTTCTAAGTAAGCAGGATAGCATCCAATCGCCAGACCGAAACCAATTGACCAAATATGAGTATGAGTATCATGAACAAGCCAATTCTATCTCCAGATTATACCTGAGTCTACTAGATCATGCCATATCCAAGTTAACCAAAAACTACTCAACCTACCGGGACCAGAAGGGTGCCAGTAAAGCATCCAAACAACTAGTGTTGACATCAAGGACAAAACATCAATGCAACACATACTCAATTCCACCAAATGGCCAACAATCTCCCCCTTTGGCATTGATGGCCTTCAACCAAGAAATATGCCTTCATCACATCTAGGATCAAATTTCCCAATAGTATCATCTCTCCTGATATAACATTTGCTACCAAAAATTATGAAATACTTAACTGTAGGTGTATTGCCAAACCATAATTCATAAGGTGTCTTACCAGTTACTCCTTTGATATGTTTTCTCTTGAATAAATAAGTTGTTGTACTAATTTCTTCTCTCCAATAGATATGAGTTAGACTTGCTTCCATCATTATTGTTCTAGCAACATCCAAGATAGTTATGTTTTTTCTTTCCACTACTCCATTTTGCTGAGGTGTCAAGGAAGCAGAAAATTGTCTTCTAATACCATGGTTGTCACAAAAGTTATTAAACTCACTGGATGTGAATTCTCTACCATGATCTTATCTCAAACATTTAATCTTCAATCTTGTCTCAGTTTCCACTTTAGCCTTAAAGATTTTAAACTTTTCAAATGCTTCAGATTTTTCTCTCAAAAAAGTAACCCACATCATTCTAGAATAATCATCAATGATTAGCATGAAATATCTATCACCACGAAAACTTTTAACTCTAGAAGGGCCACACAAATCAGTATGAATAAGATCAAGAATATCGTTTGATTTATCTTGTATACTCCTAAAAGAGGTTCTGACCTATTTAACCATTTGACATTATTTACATACCGGATTATAGGGCTTCATAATCTTAGGTATATCTCTAACAACCTTAGTTGAACTGATCTTCACAATGCAATCAAAATTCACATGACAAAGCCTTTTATGTCAAATCCAACTCTCATCAATCTGTGTAATCAAACATGTTTTCTCACTGGAGTTCAAATGAAATATGTTACCTTTTGTCTGTGTACCGGTTGCAATCTCCAAGCCAGATCTATTAATGATTTTGCATTTTCTATCCTTGAACTGTAATTGAAATCCCTTATCTACCAATCATCCTACACTCAAAATATTATGCTTCAAACCTTCAACATAATAAAAATTGTTAGTATTGTTCTTACCATCCAATGATATAGTTCCTTTTCCTTTAATCATACATTCCTTGTCATCTCCAAATCTAACTAGTCCACCATAAAATTCTTGCAAAGATAGAAACTTCCCTTTATCTCCAGTCATATGATGTGAACAACCACTCAATTACCCATTCATACTTGTCCTCAATTTTAGTAGCAAGTGCCTTGTCCTTAGGTACAATCTCTTCCAGTGCTGGATCATCTTCCTTGATAGCCAAGAATACCCATTCCTTCCCATTCCTGGATCCACTAGTAGAGTCTTCTGTCAGTTCATCATCTGAATCAGTAATGCCTTCCTCATCCGCTATGTAGCATGATTTGTCTCTGTTTTTCTTGAATCTATACTTGTTCTGATATCTAGGGTTAGGCTTAAATGATCTTTTAACTCTTTCTTCAAATCTTGAATTCCTTTCAAGACATCTAGATGCAAAATGACCAATCTTATTGCATGCAAAACATTTAAAAGGTGTTTTTCCTTCATACTTACTTCCTACTGGTCCTTTCGGTACCCTTCTAGAAAATAGTGCTTCAATTTTCTCAAACTCATCATCTTCTCTCTTCATATCTTCTAGTTCTTTTGCATATAAAGCTTTCCAGTCATGCTTACTGGTTGTAGATGTAGATGCATGAAAAGAAGGTTCAGTCTTCACAACTCTAGAAGGTCCAAATTCCTCAATCTCAAAAGCAGATAGTTTCCCAACCAAAGTATCTTTGTTGACATATGTATTAGCCATTGTTCTCAACTCATTGATAGCAGTAGCCTTCATTTTGTAAGCCGGTGGTAGGGCTTTCAGGACTTTAGAAATAATTTCATCTTCGCTCAGAGTTCCACCACAACATTGAATTCCCATAACAATCTCATTTACCCTTTCCATGAATTTAGTAATCCTTTCATCTTCTTCCATCTTTAGGTTTTCATATCTCACCCGATAACCATCAAGTTTAGAAATCTTCACTGTAGGGTCACCTTCATTAAGAGTCTGCAACTTATCCCATAGAGCCTTTCCAGAGGATTTGTTTGTTAAACCCATTATTTGCTGACAAGAAAGTGCACAAAAGAGGGCTTCTCTTTCTCTCAATCATTCTCAAGCTCCTTGTCCAGGTTTGTTAGAGGAGGATCACCAGATCTTGGATTATAGGGTGTGACACCATTCTATGTGATCTCCCAAATCTCCTTGCCAAGACATCTCAGATGAGTCTCCATCCAAATTTTCCATACTGTGTAGTTTGTTCCTTCAAGCCTTGGTATATCCCTTCAAAAGATATCTCTAGAAGAACTCGATGAACTTGAATTGTTAGTCGCCATAGGATCTTCCTCAAGCGGTTAAGCTTTCTGCAGAGAGGACCAAAGCTCTGATATCAATTGTTAGACAATTGAGATAACTAGAAGACAACTGAGAGGGGGGGGGGTGAATCTAATCATGTTGGTTATTAGTTGTGGTATAATGTACTTTCTAAGCCTCTTAAGAAGAATATCGACCTTAAATTTCTTTATTGATGTAATATTATTTTCTCATCATGGTTAAATCTTATCATATTGACCTTAATTTTCTTTTTATTGATGTAATGATGCTTGTGTAAAATCACATATTACATAATAAAATGTGATCTTATTATTATTAGCATCACTTTATTATTGGAGTATATTAATTTAGTAAATGTTTTGTAATAATTCATCAACAAGAGACATTGCTCAAAAATTATCTTAAAACATCATTTGGTTGACCACTCATTGATTACTTTTCCTTGTCATATCCTAGGTGCATTTGTTGTGCTAATTGTAAGGTGCTGGAAATAGGGTTACACAAGCTTAGATATGTAAACTAGGAAAATACCTATTTCACATACCATACATTAAAAGAAAAATGGACCCAATGGATCTAGCCTTAATTCTTTTAACAAGATGGTTGAATGCAGTTTGGATCTAGTTCCCTTTTGTTTGAGTTGAAATTGAAATTGAAATAGGTTTGAATTGCAATGCTAGATTTAGGACAAACAATTAAAGTTTAGCATAAAATAACAGTAACAATATGTTGTAGATAGCATGTAGAGCTATAAAATTATATTTAAGGATGAGAAGTAGATCAAAACTTGTGATAGAAATTTTGGGAAAAATTATTGGGACTAGGAGGTTTGGACTGACCTAGTCCTATGAATGTCGGATGCAAACACATTGACCATTTTTTGGATCAGGATGACACACAAAATCTACTGTCAAAAGTTTGTCAGAATTTCCTAGGACTAGGAGGTGCCAACTAACCTGGTCCTCCACTTTTCGTGCCTTCAAAAGATGAGTTTGATTGTCATCACCTGCTCTGCCGAATTATTTGCTCACAACTCCTGAGTCAATTTCCTACACACAGAAAGAAGGAAATTGGTTTCAACCTTGAAATTGAAATAATTAAAATGGAATTGAATTGAAGTAGAATAATTTTCTTTTGAGGAAAAGACTATATCTGATATGAAAATGCTTTAAATTGAACTTCATGCCTTGATGAAGCTTGGTTGAATCCTCACACAAGGATTTATGATATTAGGTAGAATGTCTTCATAGAATGTTGATCATGGATGGTTGAACTTGACTTGACTTGACATCTCCTTCAATCTAGGATTTATACTTGATTTCTTGCTCACTTAGACTTGAATTGATTTTTGTACTCGCTCTTTAAATTGAGAGATCTCTTCTCATTTCTAGTTACCAAATGAGGGGGTAGACTTCCCTATATACCTAACAGTGTATTAAGTGTTTGAATTTTCAAAGTAGGCCGAAATAGAGAGAAATTTTTACTCCATATGAAGTGACTATTGTGAGGTCCTAATTGGGAGGACAAGGGCATCCTAGTTATGTTAATTGGAACTCAACATTGAACAAAGGTCTAAGGAATTGAAAATGTAGATTTCATGAGGGTGTGAGTAGAATCAAAGTAGGTATATAGCATTGAAGGTTGGAATACCAATGTGAGGATGAATTTGTATAAGGATACAATTCACGATGCTACATTTAGCCCCACTTTAGTACGAGTATGTCAAGAGTATGAGCCTACGCCCATGCGGTAAATTACCAAGCCTATGCCCATGCAGTAAATTACCAAGCTACATTGGATTTTTTACCTAGATACCAAAGAGACAAGACACACCAAGCCCCCGAGGACTTAGGATATCATCACTCTAATATCGAGATGAAAGGAACAACACATGAAGAGGATAGAAAGAGCATGATTGTTCTTGGCCTAGTAAGACTTTTGCTTACTAGGAGCCATGTTAGATTAAAAAGTTTGAAATTGAAAAATCATTGCAAAATATTACAAAGTAAAAGGATCAGTTTGCAAGGTAACTTGAACATTGAATTGAATTCAATACAAAATGGGTACTACAACATGTGCAAAACATGTCATGGTATGTGATGAAAGTGTACAAACCAAGTCTCATGGTGTGTGCATGAATTGTAACATTGAGAGGATTGTATGCCCCCATGTTAAAGCGATTGCATGTACCTTACCAAGAACAATATATTTAAGGTAGTATACATGTATCCAAAAGACAAGCATGGATTCACAATAATATGTTCCCAAGAAAGGAAATTCAAAGGGAAATGATCACAAAATTTATAAGAAGTAGAATCACATAAGGGATCCACTAGCTGGGGTCAGTATGCACTTTTTATAAATAATGTATATCAAGAATAATTGCATTGAATTGACCTCATCCTCCAAAGGTAGTGGAAATACAAGCATAACGAAAGAAGTGCACATAAGACTAACAAACAAATATCTTTTTGGATCAACATTTAAGAGACCAAAAAGAGATATCTCAATGCTTTGCATCATCCTCAAGTAGATAAGACAAAGGCACATTTACGAATAATAACACATGTACAATATAACATTGATACAACATATAGAAGAATTGAGATACAAATAGAACAATTTCACAAAAAATTTGGCCTCTTTATTACCTTGCACCAACGAAGTAACTAGGGTCATCCAAAGACAACCTAACATGACATAAAGTCAAATCAAGTATCACATCATGGGAGAAGCACACTACATACAAGCAAACACACATGAATCTATGGCACATGTGAAGCTTGTCAAGTAAATCATCCAACTCCCAAGATAACTTAACATCACTTAGGGATGGTGGACAAGATGCAAGAGAAGCAACAATGAGCATAGTAGATGGAGCTACTACAAGTTCAAAATAAGGACCATGCTCTAATGACATGTCACTTTGTTTGTTACTAGGAGCTAGGGTTAATGCTTTTGAAAAGTCCTCATGATTAATCTCAACAATCTCATGCATATCATCAAAATTATTGGCATCAAAATAGGAAGCATAAATAACTTTATTAGCATCATCCATATCATCATCCAAATTAATCACAATAGGATATTTAGTATGAAAAGAATTTGAACGATCATTTTTCTTCAGTATTTGTAACTTTGGTGATTTAAGTTGAACTTCCTCCCTAGGGTTAGGTGAAGGTTGAACAAATGAGACCAAGGTAACATGCATTTTTGTGGAGGAATTGGTTTGGGAATCAAGTTCACGAGCCTTGGCATGATGTCTTCATTGTCATTCTCTTGCACAATATGATTTATTCTAGTTTTACTTGAGACCTATGAAGGCTGAGGATCAATCGACATAGACTTATTTTGTTCTCTTTTAAGAGGAGGAACATGAGGAGCCTTACAAGGTTGAGAGATACAAGATGTTAAGAATTTTCCTCTATAAGATGTATGAGGTGGGACCAAAACATATAGAGTAATAGAAGGAGTAGGAATAAGTCTAGGTACGGAATGAAGAGAAGGAATATCCATGGGTGAAGGATCTTAAGGTTTAGTTAAGGACAATATAATGTGAGTTCTCCATTTTTTAAAAGATCTAAAAAGAGCATTGTTGGTATAATTATTCATTCATCTTGGATATAGTTACACTTTACTTAATTTTATAGGTACATGCATAACATTGTAGTTTGCATATGAGACACTTAGGGAGATGTGCATACATTGGGAGTGTGTATGTAGGAGAATTTCCACCTTTTGTGGTGTGATGTTGTTGTTGCTTTATCATATCCACTTATTGTGGGATGATAATTCCACCTTCGGTGGGTGATCTACTTCATGTGGAATATTTTACTATTTATCCTACCTAGCCTTGCATCTCATTAAGCCACATGTCATCATTGTGTGTTCTCTTGCCTCTTAGCCTTGCATATACAAGAAGGCTTATCATACATTGTATGTAATGATGATCCAGTTGATCTCTTTTGCATCTTGATAGGAATGGAATTTATTCTTGTCATATTTTTTCCTCTCTTTATTGTGCTATCTATTGGTCTCTTTGATCTTGGTTGCTTCAAGCATAATCTCACAAGCATCATCTCGAGGTTGTAAAGGTTTAGGTTGTGTAGGAAAAAAATGATCAAGGGAGAAATTTTCACACTTTTTTGTGGGTTGGAAAAAGCTATGATTGATTGTTATAATATGCCCATTGTGAGGGAACTTCAAATATTTATAGATTGTAGCAAGAATAACTTTCATGGAAGAGATCCAAGGATGTGCCAACATCACATGAAATTAATCTGATGTAGGAATAATAGAAAAGGTAACATCTAAGTGTTGGCATTCCAATTACAATAAGAGATTGTTGGCATTTCAATAAGGATATTGAGAAGGTTGTTGATGATTATGGATATAACTGATCAAGGATGTTTACTGTCTTAATATTATTATTTTGTCATTGATGTCAAGAAATTGATTTTCTAATTCAGTATGATGTTGCCATTTCTTAAGAAGTATGATTTGATGAGTATAAAGATGTCGATAAAATACACAGAAAGAATGTGATGAATAAGGGGAGGAATAAGTTATTCAATGGGCAACTATTACCGAGTTAGACAATGATGAGATCATGATGTTTAGATTGTTTTGATATCCTACATATGTTGTTGATTGTAAGGTTAATACTGTACTATGTTATTGAGCAAAGAACCTAGTCGGTAAACCCTAAGGAACCTAGTCGGTAAACCCTAAGGTTATCACTATCAGTTAATGAAGGCGGTATGTCTACCGAGTGAAGTTTAGTATTTACCAAGTTGCAACCGAGTAATAACAGAATGCATTGAATGAATAAAAGCATTATTTAATGAAGGAAGCTGATGAGATGGTTATGATTAAATGATTGTTACAATGTGTATAAAGGTTGTTAAGGATCTATGGCAAAGGAAAATCGACTAGAAGATCTACAGCTCAGATTGAACCGCAATACCCTAGCACAAGTTCCAAGAAATGTATGCAAGTTCCAAGGCAGGGTAAAACATTTTCAGATTGAAGGATACATTGAACCTGGTCAAGTTTGAAGATCTGATGGCTATGATTGATCATGGGATATGTGGTCAAGGAGATTAAGTGGTTGGCAAATTGTTTATAAATAAGGAACTATTGATAAACAATGCATGCGGGCAAGTGTAAGCACAGGGATGCTACATAGTGATTACCGAGCATAGAAGCTTGAAGACTTGTTTGAATAATAGAGTATAGAGCCCAACAGATGGACAAGATAAGTCCTATGACTAGATTGTATTGAGAAAATAAGAATCTGCTTTAGCATTTTTAGATGTGAAGTTGCAGATAGATTTTTATTATTGTTATTTTGTAAAGTGATAGAAAATCTCTTAACCAAGTGGACTTAACAGTCTTATTTGTAAAACCCTCTAGCAAGGTGACATTTTGATTGAGTGTTTGAAATCCTTTAACAAGGTCACTTCTAACAAGGTGAAGATCCTAATAGATCTGAGGGAAATCCCTTAACCGGGTCACATCTAGCAATGTGTTTGTAATCTTTAAAAAGATTTGCTTTTAATCGAGCATACTCTAGAAGAGTATATTTCTTAGTGGGTCCAAAATCCCACAATGGTTTTTCCCTATTTGGGTTTCCACGTTAAATCTGGTGTTATGAGTGCTATGATGTTTATATGCTTATGAGTTTGCATGTTTAGCAGGTTTTGGTTATATTGCTGAAGTATATGTTACCGAGGTTGAATCTGTTGTTTTTATGGAAGATTAAGTTTGTATGATTCACCCCCCCCTTCTCATCTTATTAGCTTGGCATCTGTACTTAACATTAAGTATCAGAACTATCACTAAGCACTTAGTACCAACTTCATCATGCAGAGTGATAAAACCAATAGTAGGAGAAGAGAAACCATCATACACCTTAACCATAACATCAAATTTATCATATGTAAGTTGATGCAAGTATTGAGTAAAAATATGTTCTTTAGTAATAACATTCACCATGCACATTGAATCAATAAGCACCCCTTGTGAGAGTTTTTCTTTAATCTTCACAATAATGTATAATGGTTGATCAAGTGCAACAATAGTCTTGCTAGGATCAAAAGGAATGCATAGTTTAGTTATAGGTGTAGGTTTTTCAATGAGGTTTACAATATTATTACTCTACACAAAAGTCATTGAGACAAAATTGAAGTGGCTTAGACTCAACATTGGTGGAGTGAGAAGGCAAAGGATTGGTGAAGATTTGGAGATGTTAATTAGGAGGCGCTACAGATTTGTTTCCTTTATCATTGAAATCATATATGGATATAATATTGTTATCAATAAGGTCTTGAATCTTATACCTCAACTTATAACACTTTTCAGTATCATGACTTACTTGATGATGGTATTGGCAAAAGGATTTGTGGTTAAAGGTGCTAGAGGCTTAGAGATACTTATAGGTTTGATGGGAGGGGTTGCAAAACATTAGCATTAATCAACCTCAACATTATACTATGCAAAGAATCAGAAAGAAGAGGTAATGTTTTTTAAAGTATTTGGATAAAGGACCCACACTTGGTGTTGTGGCTGCTACTTGTCTATTGATGTTGTTGGTAGAGTTATCATTTATCTTGATGAAACTCTTATTGTGTTTTTTGAAAATTTAAAATAATTTTTGAACGCTCTCATTCTTATCAATTGGAACCATTAAAAGAGATGATTAAGATTGGCTCACTTGAAGTTGATAGTTATGAAGCATTGCACATAATTGCGTGAAAGATGTAAATTTAGAAAATAGAAGCTTATCTCTAATATCCTTTTGCAAATTGTAAAGTGGAAAATTGGACCCTAGTGGTTCCCCACCTAGGAGAGAGAAATGAAACTAGTAGGATGATTTTCACTTGATACAAAATTTTACTTTACATTCAAAAGAGGGATTGAATCCACTAGATCCAAATCCAAGGGAAATAAGGATGTGAATGCTAAGTGGATTTTAAGTGTTGGAATGTAATTTTCCCTCTTTTGTAAATAGATATATTGACTTATTGACTATGTGGAAAAGGAAGACAAAATAGATGAAACAAGGAGCTGCCAATTCGGGATCATGTTGTAACTTCAGATATGAGATGTTTAAACTGATACAGATCTACCCTGCAAATTTGGAGAAAAGTCATCGAGACCATGTGTAAGTTATGCACGGTCCTCCGAAAAATCTGTGAGAAAAAGGGTTTTTCCGTCTCTGCAATTGAAGCCTAAATCTACAATTACAACCACACACTTGCAACCTACACACATAAAAGAAGGGAAGAAGGGTTGTGGATAGGGGTTTGCCTTAGTCAAACCTCAATTGAGGAATCAACCATGAAAGAAAGTAATTGCAAATACTTAAATGTGAATAATGGAAATGTATACCTTGTAGATCTGCAATTTGTTGATGATGGTTGCTTTGCTTCTTGAATGCAATCACAAGTGTTGCATGAAATGGCATGTAACATGACAAAAACCTAACACACACACGTACTGGCAAATGAATTTTGTAATTTTGCTCCAATGGATGAGTGAAGAAGACACATGAAGGAGAAGAGGACTTGATGAATGCTTGAAGGATTAAACACTTGAATGCTTGATGATGATAATAGAGACCTTCCACTTATTTACCCAATTTTCCCTTATGCATATGAGAGGACTAGATCCCCTTTTATACTTGCCTTGGAGGATTTAATTTTCCTCTCACCAAAGGCCGACATAGGAAAATTTAAATCCCAAATAGAAAACTAGGTCCAAGGGTCGGATGGACCCATTTTAGGGCCACCCAAAGAGGAAGGAAAAGGGTGCCACGCCCCTGTCCTACCCTATTTTGGGGCTTGGACATGGTCACAAGGTGATACAAGGGCTGAAACAGGAGGAGATCTTGAAGAATAATGTAGAGAGGGGTCCCAATTGAGTAGGGAGATGCAGTTGCTAGGGTGAGGACCTAAAACATAGTCAAAATTGCAAGGGTTGCAAATTTATGACACTACATTTAGCCCCCACTTTAGCGGGAGTATGGCTTATGCCAATTCTACCGATAAAATAGAGGAAAGAGAGAGATAAAGATGAGAGATGCTAAGCAATACCACAAGGAGTATAATACATCACTAATCTTGAGGAACAAAACCCCCAATCTTAGGATCTTAGCTCACTCAAACATATGCAAGAGCACACAATGCAAAAATAACAAGACAAACAAGACAAGACAAAGCACAAAAGACACATGAAAAAAAATAAATACAAGACCACAAATCAACTAGCCGAAGAGACCTTGATACTCAAATGTTTCAACAACTAATTCAAACACAAAGACAAATGCCATCACATAAAAATAACAAGACAAACAAGACAAGACAAAGCACAAAAGACACATGACAAAAAATAAATACAAGACCACAAATCAACTAGCCGAAGAGACCTCGATACTCAAATGTTTCAACAACTAATTCAAACACAAAGACAAATGCCATCACATAAACACCAATAATTACATAAAAGGGAAAAGCTGACATCATCCATGAACCATCAATAGTAAAACTATGAGTTCATGAGAGGAAGAAGAGAGAGAACATGAATACACACTTTGGTGATCCATGATAAGAAAGGTGAACAAAAGGAACCATGGGCATCTCGCCCCTAGAACTAGGTGATCCATGGAGAAAAAAGGACATGGAAAACTAGCCCCTAGATTCTGTCTAGGTTATCCATGTAAGGGAGGAGAGTGAGAAAACCATTAGTTCCAGTCAACCTCATGTGCATGTGTGCAAGTGAGGTTCAAAGCACCTCATAGGAGTCTATGCCCAATTATGATACAACCTATATAAGATGTATAGTACAAATGTCAAGAAAGGTGTGACATCTCGCTATAAGAGACTATGCTTTGGTTCCGAGAATAATCACTCTACATAAGAGAAAGGTGGTGACATCTCGATCTAAGAGGCTGCCCTCTAGTTCTAAGAATGACCTACTGTATAAGAGAAAAGTGGCGACATCTCGCTCTAAGAGGCTGCCCTCTGGTTCCGATAATATCCCACTGTATAAGAGAAAATAGATGACATCCCACTCTAAGAGTCTTCCCTCTGGTTCTGAGAATGACCCACTGAATAAGAGAAAAGTGGCAACATCTCGCTCTAAGAGGCTTCCCTTTGGTTCCGAGAATGACCCACTATATAAGAGATACAATGCATGAGAGAAATATAAAACAAAAGGAGAAGTGTGGGTGCCCCCCCCCTTAAGATGTCAATGTAGTTTAATGTTGATATCTTAAGGAAAGTAGAACAAGGATACCTACCTTCGACACCAAGAAGATATCCATCATGCAACAATGTCATAAATCCAAGAAAGAGAGGGAATACTCTTCAAACAAGGATAAGATAGTTAAAAATATATATCTTACTATAAGTGTAAAGGTGATCCTTGGAGGAGAAGAGATATTTCTCAAAAGAAATCTACCTCCAAGAGGAGTTGTCTTAGATTAGACATATATAACATCTTCTAGAACGAAGTGCAAAAGAGAACAAGAATTCAATCCTTCCTCCTAGTGCTAGGTAAAAGGATTCTTGATGAAGTATGACTCACTTTTATCCCAATGACGATGGGTGAATTTATTATAGATGTACATTACCAAGTGTGAAAGAGGTTATAATCAAGGACTTACACCTCTTGTATAAGAGAGAATCCTTGAGCAAACAAAAACAATTTCACACAAGGAATGAAATCAAGTAATAAAAACTCACACCATCCGCAAAACAAGAAAGAGTGGATCCTTAAAGAAAGAGGGAGAGGGAGAGAGATCATTGCCCCCCAAGTGTAGGGACAATGAGAAGAGCTTACACAATCTTCTAGAGAGAGATTAAACATAAGCAAATGCACAATGTACTTACATGAACACATTCAAGAAAAGACATTAGTATATGTAAAATACATGTCTTAAGAAGTGGTAATATTCTAAGAGAAGAGAGAAAGAGCATCACATATTCCCCAAGAGGGATTAGTCATAAGAACATATCATTGTAAGAAATGATAATCACATATGAAAAATGCAGCCCCTAAAGGAACTAGTGATAACTGAGATAGAAAGAAAGAGAAAGGAGCGAAATCCTTGCCCCCCAATTGAGAATAACAAGGAGAAGCATTAAACATATTATAATGATGATTATTTTCAAGCGATATGCCTTCCTAATGGAACAAATCCTCTCAAGGAAGGAACATGTACTTCACGAGAGATCATTCCATGCTAGGGGGCATATCATACTTTTGAATAACCGAAACCATAGAAGAGGTAAGTTTTCCAAGAGAATGAAGACAAGAGAAGAAGTGGATTACTCATTAAATATGCTCCTCTCCAAGCAAAGAGGAAAACCAAAGAAAAATTATATGCTCACATAGGAATAACTCTATGCAAGAAAGGAGATCTAATAATGAATAATGCACAAAGATAGAGATAAATCCATAGAAAGAAGAAGGAGAGTGAACTTCATGTTGCTACCCCAAGGTATTTAAAATTAAAATAACACCACCACAAATGATAAAGATCCCCCAATTAAGTTGGCTACTTATGTCATAGGGTGAAGAGCAACATGAGAGAAAATAAGTGCTAAGGCACTATGTTTTTGCCAAGAAATACAACTAGATCTATTGTAAGAAAAATTCATGCAAGATCATATTGCTTTTTAACAAATTTGTTAAATGAATGACATTTTCCAGGAGAATGTGAATATGAATCATGAAAAATGCAATATTCGTCACCTTTCACTTGCTCAAGATTGTTGTTCTTCTTTTTAGGAGGGAAGGAAATGTTCTTATCATATTTCAATCTCCAATAGATTCTTGTAGCTAGTATTTCAGGATGATAAATATGTTTTAATTCATCTTCTTGACATGGAGGAGAAAAATTGTTAGAAGAAGAAGGATCATTATCCACGATTCTGATTGTTCCATTGTCTATGCCTTCTTGGATAGATTTCTAAAAACCAGGGCAATCATCGACATTGTGATCATGGGTTTGATGAAATGAGAAAAAAAAGGATGTTTTGAAGAAGAAGCATTCTTGTGGGCTCTTATGATTTGTTGTCTTTGAAGATTATTTTGAAAGTTTTGGAGCCTAAGGAGAGGAGTCTTGTTTCCTAGGCCTTCTGTAGTAGCTTGTGTGGGAGGGTTTATAGGGACACAAATTCCTTGTTCAAACTTCCCAAGTCCTTGTCCTCTAAAACCTTGTTTTGTTATTATATGAAAGTCACGACTAGAAGAATGTTGTAAATGACTAGGTAGGGGAATATGATCATGAATTTCTTTGAAATCTGATGTGTAAGGGGGAATAAAAGGATTTGTAGATGAATAAGGAATATCACTTGAAGGTACATTCTCCTTTCTCTCATCATGCTTATCCTTTTTGGGAGATTTGGAATGAGAATCTTCATCATCTAAAGGCTCATTTTTACTTATTTCTATGTGAGGAGAAAGATCATTAATAAAATTCATAACATCATCCTCTCTACATATATTTTGATGTTGAAGATAGGTCCTAGTAGAATAAGGAGGGTCTAAAGATGTAAGAATGTTAATATTTTGATTTTCCCCCCTTGCTCAAGGGTATGTGTATGAGAAGAAGATGGGTCCATGTTGCTTTCGAATGCTTGCTCTCTTTTAAAAAGATCATTGGTTGAAGCATTAGCTCTCATCTCATTCACACAAGATACCATAGGAGAGGTACAAGGATTAGGATCTCTAAGATTGGGATCTATAAAAGCCTTAAGGTGATTAACATATGAAATGCATTTTGTTAAAAACATCACCATAATACAACACAAATGATACATAAAGGCTTTGAGATCAAATTGAAAAGGAGATGACTTCAAAATCCTAACAACGCAATATGACCAAGTGCTATAAATGAAAAGAAGCAACATGAAATGAAAGAAGCCATTATCCAACACATGATTGTAATAAATATATGTTAAAACAATGTAATCATATGTGAAATATCAAATAAGTCTAATCCATTGATTGCCATTGAAAGTCTCTTAATTAAAATCTTAATTTGTTGAAAAAGAAGATCTAAAATTAGGACCCCTTTCATGAAAATTAATTTAAAAGTTGAGAGTGTTGAAATTTGAATCTATTTTTGACCTTAAGAGGTGTTAAAATTGATAAAGTATGCCAATTTCTTGGATTCAAGCAAAAAAATATAGTCAATTTCGACTCCTGAAATTTCGGGAAAAAAGCTAGGGATCATGCGTAAGTTATGCATGGTCCGACCAACTTTTTTCAAAATTTTCAGGGATGATAGAAATATGATTTAATTGCAGAATCCGAAAAAAAAACTGATTTGGAGATGTAGTTCAAATTAGTAGTCAATGGTCGAAATAGGAGATTCTTAAAAATTAGGGTTGTGTTGTTTAACCACTTAATTTTCAGAATGAAAAGATAGATTTTAATTGTAATTTTGAAATAGAAATCAGATCTAAAACAAGCAACTAAAATGCTATACTTCATGACCTTAATTTCCTCAAAATAAAAAATTAAGGTTTTTATGCAATTAACCTCTAAAATTTGCAAAAAGATCAATCTTGGAAATGAAGTTTTGAAATTCAAATTGAAATTATTTAGATCTAATAATAAGAAATCAAAATTAAGATGTAGATGTCAGGTTCACCAAAATGTAAAGTGGAAAATTGGACCCTAGTGGTTCCCCACTTAGGAGAGAGAAAGGAAACCACTAGGATGATTTTCACTTGATGCAAAAATGCACTTTACATTTAAAAGAGGGATTGAATCCACTAGATCCAAATCCAAGGGAAATAAGGATGTGAATGCTAAGTGGATTGCAAGTGTTGGAATGCAATTTGCCCTCTTTTGTAAATAAATATGTTGACTTGTTGACTGTGTAGAAAAGGAAGACAAAATCAATAAAACAAGGAACTACCAATTCGGCATCGTGTTGTAACTTCGGATCTAAGATGTTTAAATTGATACAGATCTACCCTGCAAATTTGATAAAATTCGTCGGGACCATGTGTAAGTTATGCACGGTCCTCCAAAAAATCCGTGAGTCAAAAAGGGTTTTTCCGTCTTTGCAAATGAAGCCTAAATCTGCAATTACAACCACACCTGCAACCTACACACATAAAAGAAGGGAATAAGGGTTGTGGATAGGGGTTTTCCTTAGTCAAACCCCGGTTGAGGAATCAACCTTGAAAGAAAGTAATCACAAATATTTAAATGTGAATAATGGAAATGTATACATTGTAGATCTACAATTTGTTGATGATGGTTGCTTTGCTTCTTGAATGTAATCACAAGTGTTGCATGAAATGACATGTAACATGAAAAAACCCTAACACACACATGCTTGCAAATGAATGTTGTAATGTTGCTCCAATGGATGAGTGAAGAAGACACATGAAGGAGAAGAGGACTTGATGAATGCTTGAAGCTTAAACACTTGAATGCTTGATGATGATAATAGAGACCTTCAGCTTATTTACCCAATTTTTGCTTATGGAAATGAGAGGACTATATCCCCTTTTATACCTGCCTTGGAGGATTTAATTTTCCTCTCACCAAAGGCTAACATAGGGGAAATTAAATCACAAATAGAAAATTAGGTCCAAGGGTCGGATGGACCCATTTTAGGGCCACCCAAAGAGGGAGGACAAGGGTCCCATGCCCCTTTCCTACCCTATTTTGGGGCTTGGACAGGGTTACGAGGTGATAAAAGGGCTGAAACATGAGGAGATCTGGAAGAATGATGCAGAGAGGGCTCCCAATTGAGTAGGGAGATGCTATCGCTAGGGTGAGGACCTAAAACACAATCGTAATTGCAAGGGTTGCAATCTTATGACGCTACACAAATTAGTAATAAAAATATTTGAACATCATGATTAGGCACATGATAAGCAATTTGCCAATGCAAATGTTTATATCTACCAATAAAATCAGTCATTTTTTCTTTAACTCCTTCCTTACATTGAATCAAATCAATCAAAGTAATTTTAGGACCAATTTTATTTTGAATTTTTTGAATGAAAGTATTAGCCAATTGTTGGAATGAAGTGATGGAAAAATGAAGCAAAAATTAATACCATTGAAAAGGTTTATCTCTAAAGGTTTGGGTAAATAATTCACTACACAAAGTTTGAAATATCTCCACATTAATCAAGGGGTCACATTTTCCATTGTATAACTTTAATAAAGGGAACTCCACATTCTTAGGAGAAACCACATGAACAATCTCATCAGATAGTGGGTTTGCTACATCATATGTGGGAACATTGAATCTGGATTAGGTTAAAGAAGTCAATTATTGTTGTAAGGAAGAAACACTTTGGGCTAGGTTATTAATAGTGGCTTCAGTGGATGGATTGTGATGGAGGAGTAATGTTGTTATAGGTAGTTGAAGGTTGAGAATAAGGAGGGGGAACATTATGATACGTTGGTATAGGAAATGGGAAACAAATGGAAGACTCATAGAAGGAGGTATGTAAGAGTATGTATTAATAGGATTGCCACCATGACTAACATGTGTAGGATTAATATTTTGTGTAGAGGTAGCCATGATAGAAGATGTATGTGTAGGCACAATAGGCAGGGATGTAGGCACAATAGGCAGGTATGTAGGCATAAAAGTGAAATGCTCACCTTGACTAGTAGGATGAGAATAACCAAGAACTTCAACACAACCTTGAATAGGAAAATATTAGTATCAATAATACGAGAAATGCCATGTAAAACTTCCACACCTATCTTATCACTTTGAACCATTCTCTTCGTCCCTTCAATCAAGGGGTTTTCCTTACTATTCAGGTGTTCTTGGTCCATCCATTATTGAAGATTGTCCAACTCAGTGTCAAGCTTCTCAAATTGAGGACTAGTAACCCTAGTTAGTGAGTCATACTCATGATAAGAATTATGAGGGGAATTGTCCTCCATGATGTTAGGCATGTCTTTTGTGGGATTATAGAAACTATCAATACTCAAATAGAATAGTTTAGTCAACTTGGGCTCCATATCTTTGGTATTTAAACTTCAAGGAGCCCTAAGTCTACAACTTCTTCTGATTGGAATATTGGATGTAGGAATAAGGGTAACAAAATTCATGAATAAAGAAGAAAGTATTGAATATAAAGATTTGAAATCATAATTTTTTAATAATGCAAGATATATGTATGATTAAACAATGCAAAGTTTTTTGTAAAATGATTGATTAACCAATTAGATACTCTAATGAAATGAACGTTATGATATCTAAATGTTTCTCAATCTGAAAATAACATGCTATAACAATAAGATCCAAGCATATAAATAAAAAATTATTCAATCCACAAGTTAATTTTATCAAAATAAATTAGGGATTTTGTAAATTGAACCTCTTAATTAATGTAGATTAAGTATCTATATGATAAATGAGTGCGGATAAGCATACAAATTAAATCTGAGAATAAGAAATAAGAATTAAGCATGAGTTATGTCAGGTTCCCCAAAATATAAGGTGTTGGAAATAGCATTGCACAAGCCTATTCATGTAAACTAGGAAAACATCTATTTCACATACCACACATTGAAAGGAAAATGGACCTAATGGATCCAATCTTAGTTCTTTTAGGAAGAGGGTTGAATGCAAATTGGATTTGGTTCCCTTTTGTTTGAGTTAAAATTGAATTTTTAAATTAGGCTTAAATTGCAATGCTACATCTAAGACAAACAATGATAATTTAACATAAATTAAAAAATAACAACATGTTACATTTATCATGTAGAGCTAAAAACTTAGATTTGAGGATGAGAAGCAGATTAGAACTTGTGACAAAAATTTTTGGTAGAATTATTAGTACCAGGAGGTGTGAACTGACCTGGTCCTACGAATGTCAGATATAAACAAGCTAAATATTTTTTGGTCTAGGATGATGCACCAAATCTACTATCAATAGATCGTCAGAAATTCCCAACACCTGGAGGTCTCAACTAACCCAATCCTCCACTTTTTGTGCCTTGAAAAGCCAAGTTTGATTGTCATTATCTATTTTGTCAGATTCTTCACTCGTAGCTCTTGAGTCAATTTCCTACACACAAAAATAAGGAAATAGGTTTTTTGATGGGAGTTTGCCGTAGGTCAAACCCCAGTTTAGGAATTAACCTTGAAATTAAAATTAATGAAATGGAATTGAATTGAAGTACAATACGTTTCTTTTGAGGGAAAGACTAGCTCTAATATGAAAATGCTTGAAATTGAACTTGATACCTTGATGAAGCTTTCTTGAATACTCACACAAGGGTTTACTATGTGACGTAGAATGTATCATAGAGGGTTGATCATGGATATTTGAAATTGAATTGACCTGATCTCTCCTTCAATGCTTGGTGAATAAATGGTCACTTTCTCACTTAGACTTGAATTGATTTTTGTACTTACTCTTCAAATTGAGAGATCTCTTCTAATTTATAGTTACCAACTGAGGGGGGTAGGATTCCCCTTATACCTAATTGTACATTAAGTGTTTGAATTTTTGGAGTAGGCCAACACAGAGTTGAATTTCTTGCCCACATGTAGTGACTATTGTAAGGTCTTATTTTGGGTCCTAATTGGAAGGACCAAGGCATGCATGGCATCCTAGTCTTGTCAATTAGGACTCGAAATTGAATAGAGGCTAAAGGAGTTTAAAACAATGTATATTTCAAGAGGGTGTGAGCAAAATCAAAGCAGGTACAAAGCACTAAAGTACTAAACACCAAGGTGAAGCCTAGGCAAGGATAAAATTGTATAGGGATACAATTTATAATGCTACACTAATATTTATTGTAAATGCATAGTGCTCCTAAAAGTGTTCTCCCAAGTGATGTAAAATATTTTTTTGTATCCCTCATAAGAAACTTGTGCCACTAGTATTTCCATGCAACAACAAACCCTTATGTTTCTACTACTTAAATAATTAACCAATGTTTTAATGTAGGATTTGTCAATTTTTGGTTTTTATTAAACTAGCAAGGAAAGGGGCTTGATCTGAAGGGTTCAATACAAGGAGAGTTTACAATATAATAGAAAAATATAAGCATCATAAAGCAAGAACCTTAACGCACACAACCCTAAGTGAAATAACAAAAGCCCAAATAGAAAACAACACCTAGGAGCAAATAACATCTTATAACACCATCGCTATGAGGCCCAAAGGACATAAAATAAACTATACAATAAAATGCGAATACTTTTTTTTAATTTTTTTTAATTTAAAAGATACATCATACATTTGCATTGAGTTACAAAGATCATCATGAAAAGGAAAACATATACAAATACTAACTAGCAAAACTCCTCAAAAGGCCCCACAACGATGTTACTCATGGATAACAATTACCAAACATACAAGGACAAAAGGAATCTCATAACATAAGATAACACTCTCTTACAAGGATCATGACACATAATACAATGCCTTGAGAATATACATATGACATCATATACATCACTGGGTATCCATAAGAATAAAACCCCCATGAATACAACAATGGAGAGAAAACATAAATCTGGTACAATATGAAAGTCTTCAGTCTTCCCACAAACCATCACGAAAATGTCGCAAGACGAACCAAAACCCAATGTGTGCGAATAACACTCCATCCAACCATGTGGTACCATCAGGTCTACCCCTCGTGCTAGGAGGTATCAGCTAGATCCAAGAGACAAAAGGAAATAAAAGAAGATATAAATACTCACATGAGGCTCACAAGTCTACTGTCACAAGAGACTCACAAGGATATGGTCATAAGAGACTCATAAGACCATAGTCACAAGAATTTGATAGTAAAACAACTAACTTCCAGAGGCCCAAGCAATCCATGGAAGGATAAAAGAAACGCATAAGTTACCACTAGGTATGCAGTAGGGAAGAGTGTCATCACTAGGTTATCATGAGTTACCCTGGTAGGTCTTCACTAGGTCCTGACCCCCATCCTGGGTTACCCTGGTGACCTCTCCCGACCCCCGACCCCCATACAAAAACTAGTGGACCATACCAACCTTTCGAAAGGACAAGATTGGTGGAAGCCATTCCAGGCCCTTCTCTACTTGCCTCAGCCCTAAACAAGCACCTAAGCGTAAGAGAGGCAACACAATTTAATCTTTATTAATGTGAGCTAACTACCCTCCTCAATTCATTATAATATGTTTTCAATAATTGATTACAAAACTCTCATTAAGTTACCCTGGCGACCACTTTGGGTCTCGAACCCCAATGAAAGCCACTCCCCCTTGACTTGCACCTAGGAATCAAAATTCAACACATGGTCGAAGACAACCAAAATACCAAGAGTCTAGACCCCTTTACCATAGCAAGGTTGACTGACTTGCTAGAACATGATTTCACACAAGGAGGTTCAATGCAACAAGGAATGATTGACTACAATCGAAGACATGCAGAACACCAAATACACCACATTAAGGATGAAGAGTATCCATCCACAGTTAGAGAACTCAAACATTATCCTTGGCTTCTAGAACCAAAAGCATATAATGTCATAACCAAGTATCCAACAATAAAGAACAAGAATCAAAGCAATTACAAGATCTCATGATGTTAAACATAGGGGAATCCAATCTTAACATATCACCAAAATTCCAAAATTATCTTCTATACATCCATTAATACAAATTAACATGAATTTCCAATAACCAAATTTGAATAATCATAACTCATTTTATTCTTATTAATTTGTACAATGATACTAACATTCTATTATTCAAACATTTAAGAAAGCGTAAATCATTTCTACAATTGCTATCATTATGTTTGATCAACAATAAATTATATGAAGGTTAGCCAAGCTCATATGAAAAACATGTATATATAATCCTAAATCAAACTTAACCACATGATTGATTAATTATATAAATTAACACATGGATAAATCTAAATACATTTACTCTTCTCACAAATATATCCAATTTCCAAATATATCTATATTTAACTATATACAAATATTAATTCGCAAAATATAACTCTATACCCAAATCTAACAACATTAATCCAATTTATGAATATATATAAATTTATCTAATTATTTGACCCACAATAAATTAAATATATTGTACACTAGAAAGAGTGGAACCTGCAAAACAAAGGTGAGCACATCAAGCATACCAATGAAACATTATGTTAGAGGATTCAATAAGAACAAAACATGTTAATCAATCAAAACTTCAAAAGCATCTCATTGTTCTCTATCTCCAAGGATCCTTCAAATCAAGGTGGCTCTCAGTTTAGAAGAGCACTTGATCTCTAGGATGACTACCCAAAGAATGGGGGATAGTTTGATAAAAGATCTAAATGCAAGTGCAACTAAGATCTTAGTGAATGATTTTGATATGAAACTAAATAATGATATGTTGCAAGGATGATTATATTGATATGAAGCTAAATTAGCATGAAGATGAGATTAAGATGATATTAAGCTAGCATGGAAATGAAACTAACATGATATATTACTAACATGATAGGCAAAACATGATAAATCTATGATACGATGCTACTAAAATGATCTAATTACTAATATAAAAGAGAGGCTACAATGCTTGATGAAATGAGACTATAGCTTAGATGTATGAATACTTGGATTTTGAATAAAGAAGGAAATGAGGCCTATTTATAGAAGAAATGGGCAATTGGAGGGTTAATATTGAGTAATCTTAACAAGGGTTAGGATTGAATGATCTTCAATCATTGTGAGATTTTCAACCCAATCCTGGGCTGACAAGTGTCACTATGAGGAGGCTTGAGAGGAGATGTAAGAGGCATTAAATGTCTGAGAAGACATGATGGTTACCTTAGGAGGTAAGGTTAGGGTTGAGTTATTGGATAATCCTTTTGTCCAAAGGATAGACTCTCATGCAAGGGTTAATAGATAACCATGGTCAAAGCAATGAATGCTTGAAGAGACCCATGGGTTATATAAGGGTTAAGTTAGAGAGAAAGTCTCTAACCAAGGGTTGAGGTTGAGTTAACCATTAATGGTTATTGAAGACTTTGGAGGTTAACTTGTTGGAGACACAAAGCCTTTAATGGTTTATGAAGACTTTGGGGTTTTTTGAGAAGAGACCATTTTCTTAAGGAATGTGCAAAAGATTATGAGGGGGATTAGGCTTAATTTTAATGGTTTAGAAGAATCTAGAAGGGGAATTAGACATGCAAGTGGATTTGTTAGGAGGATGCAAGTGGGAGAATTTTTTAATTTAATTTGAAATAAATGATTTATTTCAAAAAGGTGGACGCAACTTGCATTTGTGGGAAAAAACAAGTGGGAGGGTAATTTATAAATAAACATTGATTTATTTATATCAAAAGATGAATTTAATTAAATGTGGAAGGGTATTTAATCAAATAAATAGGATTTATTCAATTAACAGAAAAGGGTTAATTAATCAAATATTAAATTTGATTAATAACTGAATAGAAGAAATGAGACATTAATTAAATCTTAATTTAATTAATGGTTGGATAAATGATAATTAAACAATTAAATTCATTTAGTTAAGTGGACAGAAATAGGTGTCTACATTTTGCCCCTCTTTGAAGTGACATGTGAGCACATGTTGATTCAAAGAAAAATCGCTCGATATGTTGCCAATTTTTTTGATTTTGATGTCGTTGCCAAATTTTTTGATATGGTGCCCTAGATATTGATTTGGATGTCGATATGATAATCATGCCCCCGTGGGAGATGAATTGAGGATTTATGATTTTTTTCAGGATTTTGATAATCGATTCATTTGCCGATTAAATACTTGATGTTGCTGATTAAATTGATTTGATCCCCCAAGAAAATGTCAATTTCTTGATTGTGTTGATGCGTTCGCTCAACTACATGATTGATTGAGTTTGATATATTGGATTGAGATTAAGCTTGGTTTCAAGAAGGACACATCTTGTGTAAGACAAAGATAGATGATTGCATCTAGTTTCAGGAAGGATACATCCCGTGTAAGACAAAGATAGATGATCGTGTCTAGTTTCAGGAAGGATACATCCTGTATAAGAAAAATGATAGATGATCATGTCTGGTTTTAGGAAGGATACATCCTGTATAAGAAAAAAATGATAGATGATCATGTCAATGTTAGGATAGGTTTGATTGACCATCAAATTGATAAGTTTGTGATAGAAACACTTGATTGATAACGTGACTTGCATCAGTAATAGGATAGATTAAGATGAACCTACCTAATTTGATAAGAGTTTGTGATAGAAACTCCTAACTGATAGTGTGGCTTGTGTTACTGATAGGATAGGTTAAGGTGAACCCACCTGATTTGATAAGAGTTTGTGATAGAAACTCTTGATTGATAGTATGACTTGCGTAACTGATAGGATAGGTTAAGATGAACCCACCTGATTTGATAAGAGTTTGTGATAGAAACTCCTGATTGATAGTGTGACTTGCATCACTGATAGGGTAGGTTAAGATGAACCCACTTGATTTGATAAGAGTTTGTGATAGAAACTCCTGATTGATAGCGTGACTTGCGTCACTGATAGAGGCTCAATGAGATTGATTAAAATCTCATATTGAATAGATAGGACACTGATTGATAGAAAATTGATATTTTGTTGATATTGTGCTACAAGAGGTACAGGTGGTGGTTTGGGTGCCAAGCCAACAGATTTGGGTGGCAGCCACTCCTAGATTGCCCCTCATTTGATGTATTTTGATCATTTTCACGTAGTCCTTGATGATATGTATACATTGATACATTTCTTTCCAACATTTTAATATGATGCGATGTACACATTGATGTATAGTGATGATTCAGATCTTTTTGTACATTTTATTTATGAGATGATATCTAGGGACTTTGGACATTTATTCTTTCCATTGATTATTTCTGACAAGACTCAGTGATTTTCCTTTGGATCCGCATGGGTTACTTTATGTATGATGACATGCTTATACGTGCTATGGATGCATTTACTTTGATAATCTAGATGTTTATGTGCATGATTTTGTTTTATGATGTAGATGATATCTATGCGATGTGTGAGATGATATGATTCTATGATGATGTGATCTATATGTTTTGAAGGTGATATATGTTTGTAGACACTAAAAAATGGTCAACACCTGTGTCTCCTATTTTTAACATATCATGTGAGGATATTTCCTCTTTTCTTAATTTTTTATTCTTCTATTTTATCCTCTTATATGGAGATATTTAATAATTTTTAATTATTAAATATTCTCATAAAATCCTCCTAATTTTCAAATTTGGAAACTAATATCTTTTCTTGATTTTCAAAAATCAATCTTTTTGGCAATATCTCATTAATTTTATTTTAAATTAAAAAATGAGGTATGCATCTCCAATTTTTTTTTTTGTGAGGAAATATTTTCAACTTGCTAATTTGGTATTTATGAGAAGATAATTAAAGATTTTATTATTTATTCTCATAATATCTTCCCATTTGCTTTCTTCAATCTTCATCCTTCCTTGAATTGTATCTTTGTTGTGCACTCAATTAGGTCCGTCCATCTAACCAAAAATATTTTCAATCTTAGCCATCCAATCAATCCCAATTTTTCTATAAATTGACCTCTCATTGCTCATTTTCGACAACCACATCTCAAATATCCTCATGCTGTTGATTTCGCTATCAATTATCTTGCATTTTTCTCACTTTTGCACTTGTAGGTTAGATCCACAACATATTTGGAGGAAAAAGAGAAACAATGGAGGTCAATGGAGGCAACATCTGCAGTTTGGTTTGCATTATTTTTTGATGTTATGCTTTTATTCCTTTATTGAGTGTGATAGGACTTTATTTTCATTGCATTGTCAAGTTTGTGGTTCCCTAAATATTGTGCCTTGATTTCCTATGCCTATTTCCTATCTTACATTTTCTATTTGTGCTGATGTAGGCAAATGATGATTTATGATTGATGGATTCTATATGTTTTGAAGGTGATATATGCATATATGATGATTTTGATGATGTGTAGATGTATGAAAATGATGATTTATACAATGCATATGGATATGTTATATGATGTGAATATTTACATGTAATAAATGAATGTTTTATCATGCTCCTGTGATGTATGCATGTGTAGATGATATGATATAGAGATGTGAGTTTGATATGATGATTCTTTTTGACATGTTTTTGAATGCTTTGGATGATGAGAAATGATAAATGCTTTGATATTGTGCTAAAATGTACTAATCATGTGTAACTAAATGATATGATATTAAATGCACTGATATTAATGATATGAAATGCAGTTAAATATTTTTTATTTTTTTTTGACAAAAGGTCATGGCCTATAATATATTGATAATAATTGAAGATTTACATATACTTAGATAAAATACTATCTCCATCCCACTAGTAAATACAAATCTAAAAGAAAGCCCCCCCCGAAGTAGACAAGGGGTCATTTGAAAAAACCCCGAACGGAGCCTGAGAGAGACAAAATCGTTCTCGATATGGACAACAGAAGAAACAAAATCTAAACAATTGATGGAGCAAGATTATCAAAAAAGGACAAGGGGCTACATGTTTGAAAGTGCCATGCTCGGATCAACCCCAATTCTACCACCTTTAACCTGCCACCTCAGCTGGCAAAATATCATAATCCAATTCTCGATTCTTGAGATGAAGCGGCCTCCATTGGAGTTGGGAAAGATGAGGGATACCCGTGAGGGTCAACCAACGCATGATCAAGGATTTGCCACACAACCCTGAATTTAGCCATTATAATTGAAGCCAATGACTCCCCTATTTGATCTTCAAAGAGTTGAACCCAGTGGAGAAAAGTGTGAGGAGATGCATATCCCAAGCCATAGATGAAGGAGAGGAAAACAACTCTTAGCACTGAGTCAAAAACAAAGAGATCTCTATTTAAAAAACCTCCCCACCACACCTCTCTAGTAAACAAATCATACTTCTCCAATTGCAGGTTCAAATCCTCCCAAGAAAATAATGCAAGATGAACAAAAGCCCCCACCACCAACTTTGTATAGTCCTGAGACTGTGTGAGGTCCATCACCATAGATGCCAGTTTGGAAGCCACCAGGTTTGGAGAGGCCATCGGGTTGTCTGTAATCCATTCCTCCCCAAGAATAGTCCTCACCACCCACCCACAAACTTCACATGGGATTACAAAGGAGTCTGCAAGTCTTAGAAGATGAGCTAGAGCATTCTGTCTCTAGTCAAGACGACCTCCCTCCAAGTAAATTTGAAGGGCCATAACTACCACGAGAGCTCAATTAGCGAGGAAAGAAAGAAATTGGACTAGCTAAAAATGAGCTTGCAATTCTAAAGGAGCATACTTCCAGTGGCCGATAAATAGAGAAACCTGAGGGAAAATAATGCAAAGGAATCAATGTAGCTCATGTGAGCCATCACAGTTGAATTCATTCTATGTCCTTAAGCTTCCACGCAAGACCTCCTTATTGACCTTAAATAATTGCATTTATTGTGAGAAAGGACATGGTAGCTTTCAAATATGTGGGAGCCCTGATATTTCCTCAAGTTGGGATCCTCTGCAGGGAATGATAGGATTGGGGATGCTGCAGAGAGCGAACACGTGGCCTTCCTTACAGATCCACATGCTTGAATTACCTCCAAAAATCCCAAGCCAGAGGCTACTCATCCTTCCCCCATGTGTGAAGATATTGAAAGGTACTCAAAGTGTGGGAAGGTCCAAAACTGCCAAGCTGATCTCATCCCATACTACATGCCACCCGAAAGAATGCAGAAATGATAATCCCCATCTACTCCGCATAAAATCCTTACCAAGCTAGAAGCGTCCTCACAGGATAGTCAATAGTGACATGGCTAACCATGGCCCAAGGATCTTTCCACTGCACAAGCCACAAGATGATTCCTGGAGTGAGATCAACTAAAATTAAACCTCAACTAGAAACATAGTGGGGCAATGGGAGAACTTCCAACTCTGATACTTTGAAGAATGAGAGGCCCCGCACCCACAACAAACAACATTAGATTAAACAATCTAAGTGGGACCAGGCAACGCAGCTAAAGCTAGTTGTACATTGAGGCATTCGTCTTCATGAACTTGACTGGGAGAAAGGAAAAAAGATTCCTCATTTGACTCACATCCCTTATTGGCTAATAAGTCTGCTAACTTATTTGCATCCCTATAACAATGGGAAATGATATATCCTTGAAAACTTGAAATCTTCTCTCTGGCTTCTTGAATAATGCAATCTATTTTCCAATTGGGAGCTTGGAAGTTTTTTAAGGTTGATATGATGTTCAAAGAATCCCCTTCAATCTCTAAGAATTCAACAATCTCTTTAATCGCGGTGCTGGTGATGCTAGCATGAGTGATAACCCTACCAAAATGGTGCTCAGGTCTGGGACCCCCAAATGATCTGAATGCACATTATTTGTAGAGGCTACCCTTGATGTTAACACCTCCAACCCCGCGACTACATCTCTGCTAAATGAAATAGAGGACAACCATATTATTGAAGTCATTTATGCTAATAAGGGACTATAGGACATAAAGTCTACCTCAATGCTCCTTGGCTTTCCAGGCTCCCAAGTACTTGGGTTGAACATTGTAGAAACTGCAGATGGTAAAACTGAGCTAACTAAGCTTAGTGAGGAAGAGGATGACCTCATGAAAGGTTCCTCCATGGCTAAAAAGAAAGGCAGGCCTTTTGGCTCCAAAAATAAGAAAAAGTCTGGAGATCAAAATGGTCTCCCAAATAGTCCCTCTTAATCCCTTTTTCTCATGAAATACATCTCATGGAATATTAGAGGCTTGGAGTCACTTGATAGAAAGTTTATTATTAAGAGGTTTTTGAATTGTCATAAACATCTAGATTTCTTGATGCTTCAAGAGCTTAAATCTGTTGAGTTCTCCCTTGACACTGCGCTTGATTTTATTTGGAGAGATGCGATCAAAATATGCACCAATCATCCTAAGGGAAAGGGTGGAGTTGGTATCCTCATTAACCCTAAGTGGGCAAATCACATTAGGGATAGGGGCATCTCCCCTTGTAATAGAGTGGCTTGGGCCTCCCTGGATATCAGAGGCTCCTATTTTGGGGTATGTTCTATATATGCACCTAATGATCATAGGGAAAGAGTGTCCCTCTAGAATTGGCTGGCAGCCCTTCCAAGTATCCCCTGGGTCATGGTTGGAGACTTTAACATGATTGAAAACCAAGATGATAAGGCCGGGGGTATCCCTTTCGAATGGAAGTGCCAAGAGAAACCTCACTGGGATAGATTTAAATAACACATGCAACTATTTGACCCCCTTGAGGGCAGCAAATCTGAATCCTCTGCCGTATGGTACACTTGGTGCAACTTTCAGCAAGGCCCCAACCGAATTTACTCTAGATTAGACAGGTTCTATGTTAATAAAAATTTCTTCTCCTTCTCCCCTAACCACTTGGGGAAATTGATGGTTGTTCTACCCGTAACCTTATCTAACCATTTCCCTATCATTGCTGTCATCAATACTAAGAACTCCATCCCTAACAACAATCCTCTCAATAAGAAGTTTATCCTTAATACCTCCCTGCTAAACGACAAGGATGCCCTAACTACCATTAAAATGGTTAGACTCTTTAACATGCACTCTCAACATCCCCAATCCCACACCCTTAGATGGAACATAAATGTCTCCTCTTGGAAAAAAATATTCCAAACTATAGGTTAGAAGAAAGCCAAGGATCTCAGGCTTGTGGAAAAAACTCACTAATCGGCTCCACTCCTTGGAGCATGAAATAAAATTACATCCTTCCTCCTCTGTCCTGGCAAAATGGGTAGCTCAGGCTAGAGACATTCTTAGGAAACATCAACATGTCAAAATCAAGGGTGCCCTCATCAGAGCACATAATCATTGGCTCAAATTCAGAGATAAAGGCTCTAAAGTCTTCTTCAATCTCCTTGAACAAAAACAAAATAGAGAAAAAATTGATAGAGTCATAGTTGAGGATAAGGAACTCCTCAACATCAATGAGATCAAAGATGCTTTTGAAATGTTTTATAAAACCCTATTTACCTCGGAAGATAGTGAAGCCTCAAAAGAGGCTAGAAATAGGTGCAGTAACATTATCCCAAAAAGAATCTCCGAGGCTGAAGCTCTTCCTCTCAAGACCAAAATCTCTATGACAGAAATTGCTGATGCCATTAAAGCCCTCAAGGATGATAAGGCCCCAAGCCCCGATGGACTTCCTGCTGAGTTTTACAAAACCAATATTGAGTGGGTCACCAAAGACCTTTATGACATATACACCGAAGCATTTGATAGTGGTACCCTTGGGGAGTCCATCAATAGGAGCATTGTTAAACTTATCCCAAAAGATGGGGATAAAGCCCTCATAAAAAACTGGAGGCCAATTACTCTCCTCAACGTTTCTTATAAAATCCTAGCCAAAGCCCTAGCCTCTCACCTTGAGAAGATCCTTCCCAAGTTCATCTACTCTACCCAAACAAGATTCATTAAAGGAAGGTAAGCTGGGAATCTATGGAATGGGCCAAAACTTCAAATCAAGATACTTCCATGTTCCTTGTAGACTTTGAGAAGGCCTATGACAGGGTGGAATGGGACTTCATCCTCATGATGCTCAAAGCCTTTGGTTTCCCTAGTGAGTTTTGTAAATATGTCCAAATTCTCCTCAAAGATGCCCCTGCCCTAGTTGAAGTTAATGGATCACTTTCCCAGTCTATTCCTCTTTCTAGATCCATTAGACAGGGCTGCCCCCTCGCCCCTGCTCTGTTTGTCATTGCCTCAGACACCCTCTTTTACCTCCTAAGAGATGATACCCTATCCCCTAAAGTTCATGGCATTAAGATGCCAGATGACTCTAAATTGCTCAACATACAATTTGCTAATGACACTGCGCTCTTCCCGGAGCTCTCTAGGCATAACATTGACTCCCTCAATCAAAAGCTTGTAACCTTTGGCAGAGCCTCTGGTGCTCATATCTCCAATTCCAAGTCTATCCTACTTGGGTGGAATGAGGAACCCCCAGACTGGCTTCAACAGGTTGGATACTCATGGGGAGGACCCAATAAAATAGTCAGGTACCTCGGTATCCCTTTTTCTGTCTCTCCCTCTCTCAAGGATATGTGGGTTTGGGTCAAAGAAAAGATTGACAAAAAACTTAATAAATGGAACAATAGGATTTATCCCTGGCTGGTAGGATCCAAGTCTGCCAAAAAATCCTCTCCTCCTATAGTTTGTACTACTCCTCTATCTGGATGTTTAGTAACTACCAAGTTTATGAGATCCAAAAATCTATTAGGTGCTTCCTTTGGTCTGATGGTAAGGGTAAAAGAAAGGCCCACATGGTCAAATGGCTTTGGTGCCACATATATAAGAAACTTGGTGGATTGGGACTTAAGGATCTTAGAATGCAAGGAGTTTCCCTGGCTGCCAAGCGGATATTTCATGCCCTGGAAGGACAAGAACCCTGGAAGATCCTTGTCAGAAATAACATACAAAATGGCATCCCCAAGTCTGCCAAATCTTGGAAAGCCCTCCCCTTTAGTGATCTAATAGCAGGCGGATTCTCTGTGTCTGTTCAGGGCACTTGGGTGTTTAAATCCATATGGAAAGCCTGGGAGCATGTGCGTAAACTTATTACCAACTCTAATATTGACTATAATAATACTCTGCATGGGGAAAGGTCAATATGGTGGAATCTCTACCATAACTCTAAACCCCTCGCTTTAACCCAAGGCTGCTCTGCTAGGAATTGGTATAATAAAGGCATTAAATACCTCATGGACATATTGGAACATGATAATCTCATCAGCTGGGAGGACCTTAGCAATAAGTTTGGCCTCCCTGCCTCGCATAAGAGAACCTACAATATGATTAAAAATGCTTGTGCTTGTCTAGATCTTCCTAGGAACACTAATGTAGACGCTCACAGATACCTCTCATTCTGATGGAAGGATGGCTCCCTCCTCTCCAAGGTCAAAGCCAAGTCTATCTACAAACTGCTCACTCATGATACCACAACGATCGATCATATTAACTCCCTTTGGTATGTTGACCTTAATACATCTACAAGGCAGAAAACATTAGAGAAACTATGGAAGTCCCCCATCCCCCCTAAAATCAAATGCTTCAGGTGGCAACTAATGTTGGATAGACTGCCTATTAGGAATAACATTGCTGCCTTTGACCTATGCTCTATATGTAGGAAGCTTGAGACTATGCGGCACATCTTTTTTGACTGCATTTTTGCCAAAGAGGTCTAGCTGATGTTTGGAATTTCCATTACTGAACATGTTTGTACTCTTGATATTATTGCTGGATTCATTCATGGCCTCAAGAAGGATGCTAACCTATTTTGGCAAATTCTCTCTTCTTTCATACTTTGGTTTATTTGGAAGCTTAGAAATGAGGAAAAATTCCAAGGTACTGATAGTACTCTTACTGGGTTTTTTAAGAAACTCACACGTTATAAAATTGCTGTGCAGGTATGTTTTTTGATGAATGTTGAGAGGGAGAAGCTACTGCGTTTCCTTGGGGATGGTCGGGCAACCATATTCATATATGAGATGAAGGATGGCTTTGAATGGGCTAGAATTGCGGAGAACCAGACTACATTCAATGAGACTCTAAAGAAACTGATCAAGGAACTCAGGGACAACAGAGGTCCCTACTTTGATAAGCTCAAAATGTTTACCCAGGTCCTGGAGCAGAAGAAGGTGGTGTGGATGGAAGGGCCACAAGGATGGACAACATGGATGGAAAACCAGGATGAGATTCTGCAATAGGTGTCCAGTAGCCTCTAGTTGATGTATATGGTTCACTATATATACTCTCTCTCGTAACTCTTTTTTTTGTAGGAGGTTGTCTTTGTTCAGTCGGATAATCCCACTGGTTAATGGCTGAGGCTTTGCCTCCCATCCTCATTTTTGTATAAACTCTCCTTATTTTGGTCTCTCGATATTTAATATATATAAAAAAGTTAATCCCAAATAGTAAGGCTCTAGCCTCTGCTATGTTATTTGTGCCATTTGGAATTTTTGCAAAACTTGGCCTGATTGATCCCTGAGAACACTTCCAATTCTGGACACTCCAGGATTACCCCTCGCAACTCCATCAAAATTTAGTTTCACAAAATGCTTCGAGGGAGATCTCCATCTAATTCCTTTTCTATTATTTTTCTTATGAGCATTTACCATCAAACTTCCTTTTAATGAGATTTGCAGGAGTTTTCAACCTGTGAGAAGGTCATTATCCCACGAGGTGAAAGGGGAATCCAACTTCTTAAATTTAGTAGTGTGAGCATTAACAAATTCTGAAATTGATAATTCTAATTTGGTAAGCATATCCTGCACACTATGAAATTCCTTCCTAAATATGCGCCTATTCCTTTCCCACCAAATATTCCATATGAGAATGGTAGGAGCCATATCCCAGATAACTGCAAAAAAAGAATTTGCAAAGAGCTTTCACCATGATCCAAATACTTCTGCTGAATTGGCTTGTAATGGGGAATTCCATTGAAGTTTTTTTAGTAGCCACTTCCAACAATCTTGTGCCACAGTGCATTCTAAAAGAAGGTGATTCATTGTTTCAATGGACTTATTACACAACACACAATCAAAGGGTTGCACTACCTTAAGAAGAGCTAACCTATCACCAGTTAGGATTCTACCCTTTAGAGCCAACCAAGCAAAGGATCTTGCCTTTTGTAATCTGCATCCCTTCCAACAAAATAAGAACTTTCTGGGCGGATTATCTTTTCCCTGAACTGACAATTGTTTGAAGACCTCTTTTATTGAATAAATCCGTGACTTGGGAGGAAGCAAAATTAATTTGTCTCATTTTCCTCTGAAGAAAATCAATCTATTTCTTAATTCCATCACAAGCACCTAATTTTGTTGAGGAGGGGCAGGTATATTATCCAAGTCTTTCCATTTCGCTTACCAAAAGCCATTAACCAGAACCGGGTGAAAGTAATTGCTTACAAAGTGTCCCCATGAGGCCTGTAAAACTTCCTTGATAACATCCAAATTTGGAATACTAACTAAGGGCAGATAGCTGTTCCATGAGTCCTCCCAAAATCTAATTGACCTCTCATCATGAACAATCCAAGTTAGGTTATGTAGCAGGCTCTTTCTACATTTAATTAGGAAATTCCACATCTTTGACCCCTTTGGAGAATCTAGGACTGTGAAAATTCTTTCTGGATCTTCTGAGTCAAGATACTTGCCTCTAATAATAGCAGCCCAAATAGACGTAGAGTCTGAATACAATTTCCACACTAGTTTAGCCCCTAGAGAAATGTTCCTATCTTCGAAGTTAGGTATTCTTGCCCCCCCCAAACACTTTGGGGAAACAAACTTTTTCCCAGGCCAGTAAATGTATTTTATCTTTGGGATCTTTGCTGCCCTTCCATAGAAACTTCTTGAGGAGAGATTTCAGTTGCTCCTGGATCTTGAATGGCATGGGGAGGACTGACATAATATAGTTTGAAATTGTTGCCAAGACAAATTTGATAAGAAATATTCTCCTAGCTAGTGATAACCAATTGTTCTTCCAAGAGGTTACCTTATTCTTGATCAACAAGACTATGGAATTACAGTGGCATCCTTTTATTGGCCCTGAGAAGAGAGGAAATCCTAGATATTTGCATGGTAAATTTGCTTGCTTGAAACCCAAGATATTTATCAAGCTTTTTGACAGGATTGGTGAACAATGAAATAGATTTTTTTTTGATTTAGTCTCACTCACTTTTTGCCCAGATACCTCACTGTATAATTTAAGGGTTCTTTTAATTACCTTAGCTTCCCTCACCGAAGCTTCCCCAAACAAGATAGTATCATCAACAAATAACTGATGTGTGAGGATAATTTGGGTTTGAGGGATTTGAATTCCTTTCCATAAGGACAAACCCTGATAGGCTGAGATCAATCTACTAAGGGCCTCTGCCATGATGATGAAAAGAGATGGGGACAAAGGATCGCCTTGTCTGACTCCTTGAGAGGACGAAAAGAAACCCACTAGGCTGCCATTAACCAAGACTGAAAATTTTGCCCTTGATAGATAGGAAAGAACCCATTTGCACCATCGATCGGAGAAACCAAACTTGAGAAGGATTCGATGCAAAAAACCCTAGTTGACCGTATCATATGCTTTCAACATATCGAGCTTAACCATGATTGCTTCTATCTTATGTGCGATTACTGAATACATAATCTCATGCACTACCAAAGCTCCTTCTGTTGTTTCTTTGCCTGGCATAAAACCCCCTTGCTGCTTAGAAATGATCTTAGGAATCAAAGGAGTCAGTCTGATAGAGATGGCCTTAGTTATAATTTTGTAGACTGTGTTGCAAAGAGAGATAGGTCTAAAATCTGCGAAGGATTGTTGATTAGTCAACTTGGGAATTAGAACAATGAGAGTAGTGTTGAATTGTTTCAACATATTGCCATGTTTCCTAGACTCTTCCACCATCTTCCCAACATCCGATCCCAAGAAATTCCAGCACTTTCGAAAAAAAAGGGCAGGGAACCCATCCGGTCTAGAGGCTTTATCCGGATACATGGAGAAGACTGCATTCTTAACATCCTCCAAAGAAAAGGGTTTCAATAGTGATATGTTGTCCTGATGTGTGATCAAGCATGGTATGTGATGAAGAATATCCTGTGTTTTCCTTCTAATATCTTTGTTCTCAACCACTGAATTTGAGAAAAGGGAAGAGAAAAATAAACCGCTTCATCTTGAATTTTCTGATTATCCAAAGGAATTTCCCCTACCTCATTTCTAATTTGTGAAATTTGACTATTTTCTCTCTTCATTTTAACCGGAGCATGGAAGAATTTTGTGTTCCTATCCCCTTCTTGCAACCATGTCTCCCTATATTTTTGTTTCCAAAAGAGTTCTTCTCTTTTCAAAACTTCTTGTAATTGCAGATTCAAGGAGTTTTGTTGTTTGTAAGACTCTTCATTTATGCCGTTTTGAATAATTTATTCATTTAGAATTTTGATACTATCTTCCACCTGAGCCTTAGAATGAAAGATATTCTTGAAAACTATTGTATTCCATTCTTTGATTCTGGCTTTGATCCATTGAAGCTTTTTACAAAACTGAAACATCCTGAAATCCGAGGTAAACGGAGCAGTCAACCACCATTTCTATAACTGTGGGAGAAAGGAATTATCTCTAAACCACATCTGCTGAAATTTGAAAAAGGCAGATCCCTTATTTGTGATGGTAAGGAAGGGAATGTCCAGTTGGAGTGCAAAGTGATCAGAACCTGATAGAGGCAGGATTTTGGAAGTTGGGGGATTGAATGAAGCGTTCCAAATAGGATTCACAAAAACCTATCTAAGAACTCAACGATATGAGAAAGACCTTGTCTTCTATTTGACTGGGTGAAGGAGCCATTGGATGGCACACAGTCTATGAGAGCATTGGAGGATACCAGGTCATTAAAATCTTGCATTGACTTAGGGAGGGTGATAGTGCCCCCTGATTTATCCCTTGGGAAAATGATAGCATTGAAATCACCTCCAAAGATAATCGAGTCCTTTGGAAAATTGAGGCATATTTGGGCAAGCTTGTCTCACACTACTTTCTTCCTTGCTGAAGAATTTGGACCATATATTGAGATCAAATGAAAGGATACTGAAGAAGCTATTACTTTGACATGGATGAAGTTTTCTTTGATTAAGATAACATCTACTCTTCCCACACTTGGTTTCCATAATATGGCCATTCCACATGAGGCCCCAATGGATTGGGAAGAAACATATTTCCATTTTTTCCAACCTTTAAAAGGTTGATCATTACTGGTTTATGAGAATTTAGTTTCTTGAATTAAAAAAAGCTCAGCCCCACAATTCTCCATTTGATATTTGATAAGGCACCTTTTGTTAGGGGCGTTGATACCCCTAACATTCTAGGATACTATTCTCATTGTTGGCTCGGAGAGTCATCCACTCTCCAAAATCCAAGTTGACCATCTAGTGTAGTCTGAATTCCTGCTTTGACCTCCTCTTTGGTTTTTTTGGCTAGTCTCTTCTTCTTTGGGGGTCTCCCCACTCTCCCTTTGGGCTTGATCATCATGCCTGCTTTTTTAGATCTTATTTGGTATATAGAGGATACTACTAAAGGGAGATCTTGAATTCCTTCCTCCTGCTGATCTTTGAGTACATTACTACTTTGTTGTTGCGAACTTCCAAGGATCCCTTCTATTGCTAGTGTTGTAGGAGCACCAAGCTTCTGATCTACTATATGTTTGAAAAAACCCATCAAGTCCTCAATAACAACCATATTGCCTGGCTGGTCTATGATCTCATCCACAAATATAGAGCAGGCTTTGTGAAGTTGGTTTGTTACAAATTGATCGAGATGATTTGGATTACTCTTCAGAAAATAAGATTTGTAGTGTTTTAGAAACAACCTGTTCTCTTTCAGAGGGGATATTCGGATCAAAGGTATTACATTCGGGAAATACAAGTCTGATATTGGCTTATCCGCTGAGATGTGGTGAAAGGAGAAAAGGCTTTGAATCCATGAAATAACGCTTGGGGGCACTGTGATCTTTTTTCTTCTAGTATTTATACTAAAAGAATTAATGAAATTTTGAGCAAGAGAGGTTGTGATTTCCCACATTTTCCCTCTCTGACTCCCAACTGAGTTTCTCATTTGAAAGGTGTTCACCGAGGGTTGAGAACTGTCTATTACCTTTCTTAGAATCTGACTATTTTTGACCTCTAACTCCCTTGAAGGGTTGGAAACAGAGGTGCTGCTACTTCCCTTCTGTATTACTTCCCCACCTATCTGGTTTTCTGTTGCCAACGGAAAATTCTCTTGATTTTCCTCCAACAAGGTCTTCATTTGTATGGTTTCAATGGATGGATTCTGACTACTTTGGGCCTCATCCTCCCCTGGGGGATTACAAAGAGGAATGTTGCTACATTTTCTTTGCTTCACTAGCCTGTCTCTCTGGAGAATTTCTTTCAGTGGGCATTTACCCTTATTTTCCTCCAAAGAGGGATCCAAATTTGCTCCCTCACTATTTAGTGTCAAGTCAGAGGGAGATGCCTCCACACCGTTTAGATTATCTATTAATTCTCCTTCAGGTTCTGATATCAAGGTCTCTAAAATGAGTGCTCTAGCATGTGATGGGTTTTTGGAACACTGATCCGCAATAAAAGAATGGTCTTCATAGACTCTTATGTCTTGGAAGAGAGATCGTTGACAATCTGTGGCTAGGTGACCTAGGAGATCTAAATGCAAGTCTATTGAGAGAATGAGTTGTTGGTCCCATTCCCCTACTTTCAAGATAATTGAAAGATCCTTAGGGAATGGTTTGGAGAGATCCAATAGTAAACAAACCCTTAAAAGAAGCTGAGGGTCTTCAAATGGAATTAAATCATGCTTTACAAAGATTCCCAAATGGTTTTCTAGGATCTCTATAAGATCTAAATCTCTATATTCTAATGGGATCCTAGGGAAGGTTATCCAGAATGACACATATTTTATAACTATGTCCTGAGGGTTGAAGTTTGGGTACCAAGGCAATGTATATAAGCCAAACCCCTTGTAGAACCAATCCTTAGTTCTATGAATCTTATCTCTACACATCTTTGAGGAAAATATGGTAATAAAAAATCAAGACACCTGATTTATGAAAAAAGTTACCTTCGCTCCCTCCCAATGCTTTTTAGCCCATATACATAAATCATCAGACTTGGGAGAAAAGCCCCAAAACCTTTCCTCCTGTCATGTTTGGAATCCTTGATGACCGATCTTCTCCCCTTCTCCTTCCAATTTGGTATTCCAGTCCATTAATTACACTGAATGCAATCATATGGTATTAAACGATATGAAATTCAAATGATACTAAATGAAATGATACTAACGAAATGATATGAAATGATAATGTTCTTATATGATATGAAAACTATAACTTAATGCACTTTTACATGAGATGATAATGCAACTAAATGCACTTTTTAATTGATATGGTAATGCAACTAAATGCACGTTCAATGATATAAAATGATAATGTAACTAAATGCACATTAAATGATAATGCAATGCACCCTCTGAGATAGTCATCATTTCGATCAAATTTGTAGTGCTTCCTTTTTATCATCATTGAGCTTTTTAAATGTTGAAACTTAATACAAGCAGCATGGTATTTTGAGCCATGAAGACCTGAGTATATAACTTACATGGATTTTGATATTACAAGATGACACAAGCGTCGAGGTATAATTGAACCAAGATGACCTAAGTGTTGCTTGTGTAAAATAGACAAGAGTTAATCTTCATCCTATACAAATTCAAAATGTCCTTAGTGATATGTTTCCTGATCACGTCTTCAGACAAATTTGCATAGTAATAAGGTTTCACTCACAAATAGCAGACTAAGAAAATATCAAACTCCTTCCTTGCGTCTCTATTCTGGAAAACATCCTTGAGTCGCTTAGGAGATTTGATAATCAAAAATAAAAAACTACCATAGGTAAACATGCATGCTACCTCACGTAATTGTCAAATAAAATATCTTGCAAATGCATCTTTATTTTCATTGCAGAAATTAGTTACAGTGACTCCGCTAAGTGTGTCCAAGATTGTGTTGCGTTAAAAGGTTTGGTGAATCTTTGCTGATGGCTTAGATTAAGTGGATGCAAAAGATATAATACATGTCCTAATAGATATAATAGATGGATGCTGATCAATGTCTCTATTTTTGATTTCTCAATGTGATGGTTGATAATGATGTCTGGTTTCAAAAAGTGAGTACCCCGTGTAAGACCGATTCGTCTGGTTTTGAGTGTACCTTTCCTTGTATAAGACATGTTGATGTTGATAGATTTTGAGTAATGAATTGATTAACAAGACATGTGATCAGTTTGATTGCAGCTATTGAGAGTTTGTCTATTGTTGATTTGATTCGATGGATGGTCTATGCATTTTTCTTTCCTTAGTTTTGATCAATATCTAGGATGGGAAAAGGGATATGGATATGGATAAGACAAGAAAGATCATAGATAATGATGGATTTAGATAAGGTAATGGATATTGGAGTAAGGATAATGGGAGATGTGGTAGAAGAATAGAGTGGATGAAAATTTCCCCCAAGTATAGAGGTCTTTATTTGCAAAAAGGCGATATGTGAGATTGTCACAACATCTAGCACCACTTGAATAAATGTTCCTAAACATTTCAAAGATAGAGACCCAACCCACACTTAGAACCTCTAGAAAATTCAACTGAACATGTCTAGCGACTAGCGACTGGGAAGCATATTCAAAAGGGAAGAAGAATCCCAAACTAGATCAAGGTATTTAGTCTTTGATTACCCATGTATGTGCAAGTGGGTTCATTCTAGCTCATATGATCATTGCAATCTTCAGAATACAACGTGGCTAGCTACATGAGTCACTCTGACTTCAAAAGTATCCTGGATAGAGTCTCGTTGCCAACAAGCATCCATAGCTCCGATGAGGTTATCATTGTAATCTCATGAATACTGCTCCATTGCCAGCCAGACATCCATAGCCTCGATGGAGTTACTTGCATGTTCCCATAGCCAAGTATTTTGATATTGCATTTTATTGCATTTTGCTTTTCTTAATATTTATTTTCTTGATCATGTTTTTGATCTTTCGATATTGCTTTTTTATTTGTCATCAATTATTTTATGCATTGGCTTGTAAGCAATGAAGCTCACATGGGTTTGAGAGTTACAATGGCATTGAGGTAGGATTTTAGATTTTTTACTAGCCACGTTTTCAACTAAGAGGTCACAATGGTTTAGAGAAATTGATTTAAGTGCATCAAATATAGTAATAAAAAAGATGTCAGTACCAAGATATAATAAGTGGTTCTATTCCAGATTGAGTATGCATCCTGGCCAAAAGATAATGTTAAAGAGGAACAACCTCAGATTTCGAAGCATTTCATGAATACATATCTAGGAAATGGACTGAACATAAGATTGAGCATGGGCAAGCGTGTGACAAAATGATACAAACACCTATCTCATAGATGAAATATTTATGCAAAGGATTGAATGGAAGGGATGGAAGGATGGAAAATAGGTGTTGGATAATAGATAGGATGTTGGAAGATTTGCACCAAGGATAGATGGAAATGCTGGCACACACCTTGAGAGGTGGCAAAGTGATGAAGGAAACATGGATTTTAGATGTTGATATTTTGAGGGAAGAGTGGATGTGGATTTCGGGACATAAGGACCCAAAATGAATGAAGGAGATGATGGAAGAATAGATTTGGGAAGTAGAAGATGTGTAGATGTATGATTGAAGGAAGTTTTTGGAATAGTGGGTTTGGATGCTAGTTTTGATTTTTCTTTGGAATGCAATGCTTTTATGGGCGACTTAGGAAGCCACATATTTTTTTATTTTTCCTTTTTCTTAAAGGGCTTTTGTATCCTTTTGGATATTGCTTTTTTCTTTTGGATCAGCTTTTTCTTTGATTTGACATGTCTTCTAGATTGGACATGTTTATTTTTGGTTGCATGGAGATATTTAGACTCATGGAATTTATTCTTGACATCCAAATTTCTTCCAAAGGGAATGAGATTCATGGATGGATATGAATGATATGGAGGTATTTTGGATGGGTTGATGTAAGGTCTTAAGATGGATAGAAGGAAGGCTTTGACTTTAGAATGAAAGGACCTAAAATGGATTTGGAGGATGAAGGGATACCTTGATCTTGACTTGGAATATGAGCATTTGAGTTTGTGCTCTTTTATTGATTTTGAATTTGATCATTGAAGGAGATGGAAGGGATATCATGATCTTGCTTAAGAGGTGGATGTTGAATGAGACTTGAAAGGACACTCTGATTTTGAGATGAAAGGGGATCATCGTGGATGGAATACCAAAAGCTTAGGGGATCATCGTAAGATTCTTGACTGGTGGGATCTTGAAAAAAAATGGGATTAGATTGGAGAGTCATGCTATTTTGATCTTTATGCTAGGATTCATTTCCTTTGACTAAGATTCTTCTTTTTCAAGCGACGAGGGATGGTCATACGAGTGATGAAAGTTGGGTTTTGTTTTGATAGGATGTTTTGAAGACAAATAATTTGTTTGATTGATCCAAGTTTACTAAGTTGAATAAGAGGTTTGATATTCTCCTATTGATGTGACTAAGTACGTCAAATGATATAATAAAGTTCCCTGATTTGAAGGATGATGTATCCTGATTTTGGAAACGAGATTGATTTGACCAATTTGGATAATTGGCTAAGTATTTGATGTTGATATTGGTTGAAAATGTGAAACTTAGATCACTAGTTGACATTCCTCTGATTTGAAAGAACACAATTTCTACAATTTGTAAAGTGATTCTTGACTTTGTTGATTTTTTTGCAAGATGTCTGTTTGATATCTGACAAGAACACAACAAACACTCATGAAAACAACATTAGTTTTAACCTCAATCTAACATGAAGTGTATGTTCTTTTGAGGATCTTTTCAAATCCCCAATGTTTTCACTAGTTTGGTACAAATAATACACCAAGAACACTTTTTATTCAAAGGTCATAAATAATATCATAGCCCACAACTCGATACTCCTTCAGCTCAAACAACCCTATCACACCCTAAGGTGCGCCCATTTTTTGGCATTTTTCCAAAAGTTGAACCAAAGAGGATTGCTCCTCAATTGGATCATTTTCGTAGGAGATGTATGGTGAGTGTCTTGGGGGCAGATTATTCCCCACCCTTGCACTATGATATTACAAATGTATGGTTACTGACTCGACAAAGTTTCTAATTCTAAGGCTCTTTAATAAAGGTTCCATTCGACATGATGAAAGATTTTCTCTCAAGAGGCGTCCCAACCTTTAAAAAAAAGACTTTCGTATCTTAAGGATACTGGGGGAAGGCTATCAATGTACATTGTCGTTGGAGGGAATTTTCATCAGCCTCCACTTATTATAGTAGGTTGGTAAACTTAGCTTTAAAGTTGTTCCCCACTTAGGTCGTTCCCCTCTCACCGACCTTATGGGCTTCTCAGGAGGGAAGGCCTGCTAAAGGTTGTATCTTATTTGCATGAATTGAAAGAAAACTTGAAATAGTGAGTTTGAATTTTTAGTCACCCAATTAAGGGGAGAGCATATACCTATCACTTTTGAGACAAAGCAATCAGTGATTCATTTTAATCCTTCATAGAAATGATTTTCTAACTACTATTTGGAGATATTGCTCCAACAATCATGGTGTTCATTTTAGTCCCACATAGTAATTTGTTTTTGACTTGAAAATAAACTTGGTCAACAAAAGAAATCATGTGGTCAACAAAAATAAAATTGCTTGCTATAACAAAAGGGTGGCTTGTTCTTTTTACTTGCAAGAAAAGAATTGATTATTTTTTTAAATCTTTGCAAGAATTGAAAGATTGTTTGTTCTTTTTAGAGCCCAAGAATGAAGTGTGTTCCTAACTTGCAAAATAAAAATGTGAGATTTTATTGTTCTTTTTATGCTTGCAAGAAAGAGAGGTTTGATTCTTTTTAAAGCCCAAAAATGAGAATGAGGTTCTTTTTAGGGAGCACCAAAGAAAAGTGACATGTTCTTTTTAAGACTGCAAGAAATGAAGTGTGAGTTCTTTTTAAACCTTTGTAACAAGAAATAAAAAACTTGAAAGAAAAGTAAAATAAAAACTAATCTAACTCCTTGGAAATTTGCAAGAAAATTTAGAACCTACAAAACCCTCAAAATGTTAATCCAATATTGTGGGCTTAGAAGCCTAAAATTTTCATTTGTGTTACAAAATAGGGCTCTATATCTTTGTGGATAAATCTACAGAAAAAACTAGCGTGCAAATCCTGTGGAAAAACTAGCGTGATAAACCTGCAGAAAAACTAACGTGAAAAACCAACATGAAAAACCTGGGGAAAAACCAGCCCGAAAAACCTGCGGAAAAACCTGTGGAAAAACTAGCATGAAAAACTAGTGGAAAAACCTGTGGAAAAACCAACATGAAAAACCTACATGAAAAACCTACGGAAAAACCAACATGAAAAAACTGCGGAAAAACCTATGGAAAAACCAATATGAAAAACCTGCAGAAAAACCTGTGAAAAAAACATATAAAAATGCTAAAATTATGGGAAAATCCCCATTGTGGGCACCAAAAATATACACTCTAAGAAAGAGTGGAACCTGCAAAACGAAGATGAGCACATCAAGCATACCAATGAAACATTATGTTAGGATTCAATAAGAACAAAACATGTTAATCAATCAAAACTCAAAAAATGTCTTATTGTTCTCTATCTCCAAGGATCCTTCAAATCAAGGTGGCTCTTAGTTTGGAAGAGCACTTGATCTCTAGGATGACTACTCAAAAAATGAGGGATAGTTTGATAAAAGATCTAAATGCAAGTGCAGCTAAGATCTTAGTGAATGATTTTGATATGAAACTAGATAATGATATGTTGCAAGGATGATGATATTGATATGAAGCTAAATTAACATGAAGATGAGATTAAGATGATATTAAACTAGCATGGAAATGAAACTAAAATGATATAATACTATTCATGATATGCAAAACATGATAAATCTATGCTATGATGCTACTAAAAATTATCTAATTACTATTATCAAAGAGAGGATAAAATTCTTAATGAAATGAGACTATAGCTTAGAGGCCTATTTATAGAAGAAATGGGCAATTGGAGGGTTACGATTGAGTAATCTTAACAAGAGTTAGGATTGAATGATCTTCAATCCTTGTGAGATTTTCAACGCAATTTTAGGTTGACAAGTTTCACCATGAGGAGGCTTGAGAGGAGATGTAAGAGGCATTAAATGCCTGAGAAGACATGATGGCTACCTTAGGAGGTAAGGTTAGGTTTGAGTTATTGGATAATCCTTTCAGTCCAAAGGATAAACTCTCATGCAAGGGTTAATAGGATAGCCATGGTCAAAATAATGAATGCTTGAAGAAACCCATGAGTTAGATAAGGGTTAAGTTAGAGAGAAAGTCTCTAACCAAGGGTTGAGGTTGAGTTAACCACTAATGATTATTAAAGGCTTTGGAGGTTAACTTGTTGGAGACACAAAGTCTTTAATGGTTTATGAAGACTTTTGGGGTTTTTGAGAAGTGACCATTTTCTTAAGGAACGTGCAAATGATTATGAGGGGGATTAGGCTTAATTAGAATGGCTTAGAAGAATCTAGAAGGGGGATTAGACATGCAAGTGGATTTGTTAGGAGGATGCAAGTGGGAGAATTTTTGGATTTAATTTGAAATAAAATAATTTATTTAAAAAAGGTGGATGCAACTTGCATTTGTGGGGAAACACAAGTGGGAGGGTAATTTATAAATAAATATTGATTTATTTATATCAGAATATGAATTTAATTAAATGTGGAAGGGGATTTAATCAAATAAATGATTTATTCAATTAATAGAAGAAAGGTTAATTAATCAAATATTAAATTTGATTAATAGATGAATAGAAGAAATGAGACATTAATTAATGGTTGGATAAATGATAATTAAATAAATTAAATTCTTTTAATTAAGTGGACATAAATAGGTGTCTACATATACAATGCATACATATATAATCAAACATAAAAGTATAATATTTACAAAACTTATTAAATACTATAACAAACTATATTTAATATATTTTAATGGCAGACTGTGTGTAATAACCCACTCTACTCAACCCACAAAAATTTGGACTATATTTTTTTTAAATTCTTAATTGTGTTTGATTCAATCACATACTCTGGGCATCTATCTAAATGGAATAGGCATTCATCCATTCGGGATGAGCATCTAACCATATGGGTTAGGCATTTGTCCATACAAGATAGGATGTTCATCTATCCAATTTGGGATAGGCATCTACCCAAACGAGATAGGCATCTATCCAATTCGAGATAGGAAGTGCTCTGGCCAGAGACTTAGACTCATCGGGACCATCCAGGTCCTGAGTCACTCTGTAAGAACTACACTCCTCTACTAGGAGAGCACCGAGGTCGCCATCCTTAGGAGTAAATAAAACAACATAATATAAGCTTGAATTCCACCTCAAAATTTGGCCTAAAGCCTCGGGAAGTCAAGCGAAACCATATGGGATTCCTTTTGAGTATGCGTTGATTTTTTTTTTAAATCTTCCAATTAGTATCTGCACCATTTGATTTAAAATACCAATGATCTTGAAAGCCAACAACTCATCCTTATCCAAATCCTAATCCCCATCCCCAAACGCCCGAGTAGAAGGGACAACTCCGTCCCTAGATTGCCTACATACCCGTTTCGACATAGGATCAAGGCGTAAAGTATGTAGTTCTAGTTTCTAACTATGGTTTAATGTAAACTATTTGGTGGGTACACAACCCTTTCTAGGGTCAATTTCCTAGACAATTTCTCTGCGGTTGCTACCCATGAAGGTAGCTCTACAGCAAAAAGGCTCAAGATGGCCACCTGCTTGTGGCCTAAAACAACTAGGTCCTCAAGATGGCCTTCTACTTGTGGCCTAAAACAACCAATCCCTATTTCCTATTAAATATGTCACCCTTAATCCGTTATCATTTACTGAAATCATCAAGGTTAAGTAAATTCCAAAATCATCACACACATCCAAACCTTAATGGGAATTTCAAAAGTTTAATTGATCAGATGTAAATTCATTTAAAATTTATCTTTTTAGATTATCGATCCAAGGGGGATTACCTACCCCTTGGATTTTAACTTCCAAATGATCTTTATTTCTCCCCGACACTTTATAGGGACGATGCAACATATGCCGTTATTGCAACTTTATTAGGCGTTAAGTGTAGTAGTTCAACATGATGACATTACCTGTAAGCGTGACCCATAGGCACCATAGATACCGAACGCTGCTAGTTTTTGGCTTTATCTCCTCTTGTTTAGTTACCTAACTAGGAATTTAACTTTGAGTTCATGAATCTTAATGAAGCAATATACTGATACAAAAAAAGAACATATTATATTCAAGAAATTATGCTTGAAATTAAAAACTAAGGTAAAATTTTATGTAATTGAAAAGAACATAAACAAATCAACTACTTGGAAAATGTAGTTTCTTTGAAGGAAAAACTATGATAATAATTGAAACTTAAACTAAATGCATGAAAGTACTAATTGCTTGGAAACTATGATACTTGTAAAGATAACTTATGAAAAATGATTTGAATTAAACTTGTGAGATATAATTTTTTTGGAACAAAGCCAAATTACACTTTACATATGAATCCTAACACTTGGTACTAAATTGCTTGAAAGAAAATTAAATGATTAAATAAAAGGAATTTGGAAATGAATTTAACACCTACTTGTTTGAAGGAAGAATTTTTTTTATTAATAATAAGCTCAACTAATTCTTTCATTAGAAGTAACATAAATTTAGTCTTTAATTATCTTCTACAAATGATAACCTTACTTTAAATATGAATCATAATACTTGAACGAAAATTAAATGATTAAATAGCAAGATGAATTTAATGCTTACTTGTTTGAAGGGAAAAATTATTTAATAATAAGCTTCAAAATAACCACATTGCTTTTTAATTACCAATATTTGAAAATAGGATTAGAAGAGAGTATAATTACTTGCTAATTAGCCAATATAAATAAACATCCTAAATAATTGTAATCAATCTTCTTCTAGTTGCTTTAGAACTAATTCCAAATCCATCACAAGATTATAATTAACTATTCCTTCCACTTCAAGCAATGTTAAATTTACCCTTGGGTATTTCTACAAATAATAACCTTATCAATTTCTAACTCTTAGAAGAGAGCTAAGATTTGCTCCTAGATTTTCCCTCAATTAAAATTGTTGTTTAGTTTTTTAATAGGTTTATCAAAAACTCATATTAAGGTAAGAATCCAATAATAACAAATATTATCTTATTTCATCTTCAAAGCTAAGTTTCATTAGACATTTTACAACAAAGATGAGTACTTGATTTGAGGTTCACAAGATAAGTCAAGTCTCGTGTTAAAAGATTTCAAATTTTTGTTTAATTCTATTTGGTAAAACTATTTGGTTTCAAATAAAGTTTCCTTTGAATCTTAATTAATACTAATATTCTTACAAAATATATTATACCATTAAATTGTATGAATATTTAACTATGAAGTTCACCTCTAAATTTAAATGTTAATTAAATATAATTATTTGCAATATAAATGTAACTTCTCCTTTTACTAGTCTTATGTTTCTTTTATGGCTAGAAGTAAATGTTTTTAACTATTAATAGATTTGACTATTCTCAAATGGCTTGTATATCTTGAAATCTAATAAAGAAATAATCAAATATTCAACTTCCCCAATTGAGGGAAATTTTTAACTAAACATTAATTCATATTACTTGAAATACATAAAAGGGTAACTATGAATCTAAACACATTTACTTGGGAGGTAAATTCTTTTAACCTTTAATACTTGCACTAAATGAAATATAATAGTATCATTCGTCATGTGCTTTTCTATGTTATCAATTTCCAATGTTTTCATTGAGAGTAAATTTTATTAGTTGTCTCAAATAAAATAAAAACAATTCAAATTCTATATTGCATAAGTAATTTATGTTTAAATTTTAAACCCTTTTTTTAAATTTATGTACAAAAAATTTCTTTTATTTATTAATTTTTAATATAAACAAAGAATGTTGATCCATTTAATAACAAATAATTATTCACTATTTTGTTACATAAGGGGGTTTAATCCAATAGTTTAACCTAGGTGTATTTGTTCATTTCGTCTTGTGCAATATTCATCCAAAAGGATTTATTTATAATCATTGAAAAGATAATGGGCTCTTAAGAGAAATATTCATTTGACAAGAAGGTCCAAATTTACAACTTAAATTTCCATCATGGAAGAGATAATAACTTCTTTAGAGGAAATGAAATATTAGAAAGGAAATTCTCTAAAAATAAATTCCTTCTAATTAATTAAATAAATAATCATAAATTAATTTTAATCAAATAATAATCTTTCATAAATAAATTACTTTTAATAAATTATGTAAAATCATTATATATATATATATATATATATATATATATAATTTTGTTAAAATAAATCCCTTTTAATTTTTTTTATAATCTTATATTATAAATTAATTAGATTTTAATTATTAAAATTGATTTATAATACAAACTTAAATTATAAAGTTAACAAGTTTGAATTATCAAAATTTATTTATAAACAAAATCAATTATAAACAAATTTTATTAATATAAATAAATTTTAATTAAAAAAAAGTATTTACTAAATCCTTAAATAAATTTAATTAACTTTATATTATTTATAATAAAAGAGAAACCCCAAATATAGGGGGGAGGGAAGTGGGTTTCAAATATAAGCAAATACATATAAGATCTAGTGATCTAAAATCCATCTTCTTTTTTTTTTTTGAATTATAAGAGGATAAATAATTCCAAGAGGCAAATAAACATAAGGGGATGAAAAATAAATAAATTTCAGGGAAATAATTAAACACGGGAAAAATTAAATTAATCTGAGAGATGAATAAACTCAGGAAATAAATTTATGGGGAAACAAAATCAATACAACAGAGACAAATTTTCTCAAAGGTAAAAACATTCACAAAGATAAGAATTTGCAGGGGTAATTATATTCCAGAGATGAATCTTTTCTAGAATAGAAGTATGCAGAGATATCCACGGGAGTATTTATAAATTTACACAGAGATAACTACTTCTTAGGGAACAATTTGTTTGGAGAAATAAGTTTGCATAAAGAAACTATTCACAAGGATTAAAAAAAATAATCACAGGGAATAAATTGTTGGAGAAATAAATTTGTATATAGAAACTATTCATAAAGGATTAAAAAAAATAATCACAGGGAATAAATCGTTGGAGAAATAAATTTGCACAGAGAAACTATTCAGAGAGGATTAAAAATAATCACAGGGTCATTAAGATTTTCACAGAGTAAAGGAAGATTTCTCAAGAGATTTCCTGGGAGAAATAGCTTATACAATATGTTGAAATAAATATATATTTGAGTTAATGGTTTTCTCATAGAGGAATTAATTCACGGATAAATAGTTTGCACAAAATAAATATATTTAAATGCATATTCTGAAGAAAGATTTTCATAGAGAAAAAGCGTGAGATTTTTTTTTCATAAAGATATTCAGTTGTATTATTCTACTCGGAAAAGTCTGATTTGTCTTTCTTTTTTTTTAAAAATAAAAAATAAAAAAAATAAAAAAATAAAGATAACCATTTAAGTAAGAATTTGCATATGCGCATTGAAAGAACTTTAATCACATCATTTCCTATATGCATTTTTTCATTATCAAATGAAATTGAAAGAAATAAGAAGGGAGAATATTCTTATTTAATTAAATCTAAATAATTGAAAAAAAATTTCTTGAAGGAAAAACAAAACAAAACTAAAGAGACAGATAAAAGTTATTTCCTTTAAAAATACAAGATTCATACATGCAAATAAGTGAATGCAAAGAGGGGAAACCTGGTTTGACGAAGCTCTTGTTGTTGAATCATCTCCAATCTCCCATCTACCCTTTCAATCCTTCCTGGTAGCTTGGTGAGAATTCTTCAAGAACAACCTTAACAATTCTACAATGAAATGTGGCTACAAAATCCTACTATTATCACAAGAATCTACAAGAACTTGAGAAATTACTTCTTCCCACCCCAAAAAAATGAACTCCCCTTTCTTGAAAAACTAGAGTTCAATTTATAGAAAAATAGTCATTTCTCGCTACAAAAATAATTAAATGATTCACATATTCCTTTTACCCAAAATAATTCCATGCAAAGGTGGGGATACATGCATATTAAATTTGAATTTGAAATTCTTTCATGCAAGATATATTCTTTACAACTTGTCATAGTGGCACTTACATTTGACCATGCATTTTGAATTTGAAATTCACTTCTAGTATCTTCTTATTTCTCCTACACCATGTGCTCAATTATAATATTGAGAAAATGAATAATTTCCAAGTAAATTATGACCTTGTGTGTGAGTCACCACTATTCATTCTTCTTTTTAAAATAATTCCATCCTAATTCAATTTCTCATCTCCAACTAACATTGCTAAAAAAACAAATATTAATAATAATAATAATAATAATAATAATAATAATAATAATAATAATAATAATAATAATAGGTTATATCAAGGTCCAAAAAGAGGGTTATGACACTGTGTGAGGAGGGGGGAGGGGGGGGTGGTGTTTCTCCACAGTGGTAAGCCCACGGTCCCCACGACACCCCTTCAGAAAAAAAGACAGAAAAGAACAAGGCACCAAAACAAAACTTATTACGCAGAAAGTAATTTATTCACAGAACAACGATTTAGCAAAAAATAGTATTTACAATATATATATATACACACACATAACCGACATGATTTCACAAAAAGATTTCTATTTCAAATCCTTAAACCCAAATACATAGATTTACCAAAAAACTATGTTCTACCCCAAAAATTCTTTTGATTTTCTTTTAAACAAAGATCATTCAAGAATTACAAAGCAAAATCTCAAATTGAATCCTTTCCAGGGGAAGAAAGATCAAATTTCCTACCTCCAAATGCTAACTCGAAATCCAATGCAGAGATGGAACAAAATTAAAACAAAATCCACAGCTTTGCCATTCAGCAGATCTAGAAAGCTCGTAGAAATTTTTGTTCCAAACCTTTTTGTTTCTTGTATTCCATTTTGAATCTTTTTCCCAAATTTCTTCTTTACAACCGGTTATTTCCCAATTTCTTTCAAACCCCCCCCCCCCCCCCCCGCTCCCCATTTTTAGAAAATTCATGCACAAAAAGATTTCATTCAAAACAAAACCATTTCCCCCAAATTTCTTTGAAAACCCCCAAGACCAGAGAAATACATTACATTTGCAGAGAAAACTTCACGGCCAAAAACTTCTCTTTTCCCCAAAACCAGTCAATAATAATAATTCCCCCTACAACAAATTTGCATGCCAAGATTTTCTCCAATCGATTTTTGTTAATTAATTTATTTTTGTAACTCCCCACACAAGAAATTTTGAATTAAAATTAATAAATGTTATTTTCCTTTTTGAATTAATTTCCAAAAGCACACTAGAATTCAAATAACTAATTTCCCTATAAAATAATTGTTAATTATCTATAACTAGATTTTTACCAATAGATAACTAATTTAAATCCGTTTGCTCCATATTTTAATTAATAAGACGATGCAACAATTTTTAATTTATTGATTAATTAGATCAACATAAATTCTCAAATAGACAATTAAATAATATGTTAAACCCTATCTAGAAATCAATATTAAATAAACCCATGACCCAAACACTCGAACAATACACAACGGACCAACACAACACGAGGGCTAACAGGGTTACCAATTGACGACACTGGACAACCAACACAACATGGTTACTTGACACAGGTCTCGTTCCATAGGAACAATGGCACAACAGGGTTTGACTGATAACTCCAATTTCTACTTTACCATTGGGTTATATAGCATGCTCAGATTTGAAGGTTCAGGTGGAGTCGATGCTCAATACCTACAGCTGCATAAGAAAACCATCGAACATATACATATAAATCATATAATTGCATACCGTGAAAAGGGAATGGAAGCGACATATCTTGCCCATAAAGAGCAGTGCGACACTTTTCCCTTTCACCCAAGCACATCAGAGATAAAACACAGTGTATATGAGAATAATTAAACATTGATAAATATAATGACTAAATCTTAACATCACATATATAATTCATCTCATTAAACATTTGACTAATCGAGTATAAATGCCATCATATAATCACATCATAGACATCAACATGAAAATCATCATGAAAAACGTCATCGATCCTTAAAGCATATATCTACCGTAAGGGTCATCCAGAGTCAAAATAGGTTAAATCGAGTCTGACTAAGGGAGGGGCATTACATCCTCTCCCCTAGGGTTCAATTTACTCCTAGAAGTCGTAAGGCTAAGATAAGAAAAACAATATCATGTTAGTCATAACATTTATATTAAGTAATTCTCAATCCTCACTACAAATATTCTTGCAAAATAAAGATTCTCTTCTGAATTCCTTATCAAAAAGTGGACATATCATACAGTTCAAACATCAAAACTTACACTTTTAAAAGATGATAACACTTCCTTAACATCTTATACACCATATAAATGATAGATATACATCTGATTCAACATCCCTACATACTCTCCTTTCTACACATTAGGGCAAACATAACATACTTTTAGATTAAGTTCTTCAATTTTAGTCATAACTAATGTATCATTTATCATCTAAGTTCTATAACACATTCATATAAAAGAAGAAGAGAGTTCACGGTACATATGTCATATCACATCAACACCAACTCCAATCATAAAGCACTAAACAATTCAAATCTAAGAGAGGCAGTGAATATGATTACATACATCAACCATCTAATGCCAACTTAACTCAAAGAATCCAGGTAAACATTCACGAACACTCTTCATACAATAAATTTGCACACCAATAAATTTATCCCATGCTTATAATACTTAATCCAATTCACACTTTTTAATAATATAACTTATGATTCAATTGGTTACAAATGATCTTTATTATAGAGAATACACTTTTATTTTCTTAAGATACTAATAGTACCATTTGATTACCCAACATGCCTAGATCCATTCTCTGCGGTGTTCTCCCTTAACACACTATCAGAGGTTCAAGCGAACATGATAGCAATAACACTTAGCACACAACTAGGGCTAGCTAATTCAATCATTCAGAATAACCACAAAAAAACAAAAGAGAAAATAATCCAAGAAATAAATTTGGCAAGATCAACATTAAACAAAGAAAAGTGCCGACGATTTCGGCAACCAACAACACCAAAATCACGACAAGTGTCATAAATTAAATGGAAAGAAAATAGGATTTAGTGGTCATCCCTTTCAAAATAAATTTCAAAGAATAATGCTAGCCCCATAACTACACAACACAATTCATAAGCAAGTCAAATGAATCACGGTCACAACAAAATCTCAACACGAGGTGACCAATTTCGGCCACACTGTAGGGAGTATCCACTATACAACACCTAAGATCGCATGTCCTGAGTGTGTTAGAGAATGTATAATAGACACCTCAGGCATTTAAGTTAACTACATACCTTTTACTACAATGCAATCTTTTTGAACACAAGAAGTTAATGAAATTATCCAGGACATAAGAGAACATAAGCAAGAAAGGAAAATATATGTCATTTCACACATAAAGGGGATATACTCAATACACGCCTGCCATTCCTTACGATATCACAATTACAGAGTAACCACATTTCTAACAGTACCATCTTCTAGTAGCTCTTAAATATAAACTTCTAACCACTTAATGATTTCAACAACCACAATAAGAATTACCAACAGATGAATGCACAAGTCCTACCATCATCTATCCATTCTTCTAGTATTTTCATTAAATACACATCCTTTACAATTCAAACAAGGTAAGGAAGTAGCATCATTTCTACATATTTCGCCAATCAAACATAACATTCATATACATCCTTATAACCATGCAATATTTTTAAAGCTAAAGATTTCTATTTTCCAGAATAAGACAAAACCATGAAAGAATAACTTCATGTTCTCTATACACATACTACATGCAATGCATTACTTTACCTTAATCCACACTTATTCTCTATCATGATATGTCAAACAACTAAATCATATGAACTACCTAAAGATTTTATGAAAAAAAGGTATTCTACCTACTAATTCTCTTTACATGAGATCCTAAATTCAACTCAAAGCATTTTATGTCTTCAATGCATAATTAATCATGCATCCCTTAATGAAAGCCATAAATTATTTATTAATAAACATTAGATACTTCTATTTAATGTCAAATATATCATTTAGTAGCATCTTTATGAATTCTTATGTCTAGATAGAGAGAAGAGGGAGAGAATTTGATAGTCAACAATTCATACATATGCACGTAAACCAACAAAATCACACAAGTTGATTAAATTTTCCTGTACATATCACCTTTATGGAACTGCACTTCATTGCACTTCCTATTTAGAAAGCTTACGAATTAACCTATCACGACTTTTCATAAAATTAGGAATGCAGCTAGAGGTCCTAATTTTCCAAAATGAGATCTACACGGACAAACTTTTCTTAGAAAACCTCTTGCATATACTCTTATTACTCCTAATTGTTACAAATGCATCCTTAACTATCATTTTTAATTGAATATCAAAATATGAGAAGAATCTAGGGAAGAGAGAACTATCAGTTAACTAATATATGATAATGTAGATACATCAAATATGTCCTCTTACAAATCCTATTGAAGCAAAGTCCATTAAATTCATCGAATGCAGGCACATTATCATGCTATTCATAACAAAGACATTTATTAAGTTAATCATCCAAAGTACACATAAGGGTTTCATGAAATTACAAGAATTCACAATAAGAAGGGAGAAGGAGAGAAATACATTCAATTCCTTCATGATTTGGTATTGAGTCAGATTCCAAGTTTAACACAAACACATTGTCATACCATACAAAATTAGATCAATACATTATTAAACGCAATAAGGTAATTTACAAAATATCAAATGAGATAGGGAGACATATACAATTCCTTCTATAATAAGAGTAATCAAGGATCTCAAAAGCAATCAAAAGCACATGCACTCGCATAACAAGCACTAACATCAAGATGGTAAGAACAAGAAGTGAATACACATGTTAGACACAATTAGGATCTTCAGGAGGAATAGGCAGGAGAGTCAGAGCACAAAATACCCAAGACATACAAGGTCCTAAACATCAATCCTAAGGATACCCAGAAGGACAAGCATACGACAGAAAGACCAACCAAACTAAAGGCACAACCTTATCCATAGATCTCTGTGTTTGAACATGGGCTCTGATACCAAGTGTAACACCCCCTGTATGAGGCCAAGAGGACATAAAAAAACTATACAATAAAAATGCGAATATATATATTTTTTAATTTAAAAGATACATCATACATTTGTATTGAGTTACAAAGATCATCATGAAAAGGAAAAGATATACAAATACTAACTAGAAAAAGTTCTCAAGGTCCCACAATGATGTTACTCATGGATAACAATTACCAAACATACAAGGACAAAATGAATCTCATAACATAAGATAGAATTGTCTTACAAGGGTCATGACACGTAATGCAATGCCATGAGAATATACATATGACATCGAATACATCACCGGGTATCCATAAGAATAAAATCCCCATGAATACAATAATGAAGAAAATACATAAATCTGGTACAATATGAAAGTCTTCAGTTTTCCCATGAACCATCACGAACATGCCACAAGATGAACCAAAACCCAATGGGTGCAAATAGCACTCCACCCAACCATGTGGTACCATCAGGTCCACCCCCTATGCTAGGTGTCAACTAGACCCAAGAGACGGAAATAAATACAAGAAAATACAAATACTCACATGAGGCTCACAAGTCTACTGTCACAAGAGAATCACAAGGCTACGGTCACAAGAGACTCACAAGACCATAGTCACAAGAATTCAATAGTAAAACAACCAACTTCTAGAGGCCCAAGCAATCCACGAAAGGATAGAAGAAAATCATAAGTTACCACTAGGTATGCAATAGGGAAGAGTGTCATTACTAGGTTGTCATGAGTTACCCTGGTAGGCCTTCACTAGGTCCCAACCCCCATCTTGGGTCACCCTGGTGACCTCTTCCGACCCCCGACCCCCATACAAACACTCGTGGACCACACCAACCTTTCGAAAGGAGAAGATTGGTGGAAGCCATTCCAAGCCCTTCTCTACTTACCTCAACCCTAAACAAACACCCGAGTGTAAGAGATGCAACACAGTTTAATTTTTATTAATGTGAGCTAACTACCCTCCCAAATTCATTATATTATGTTTTCACTTGATTACAAAATTCTCATTGAGTTACCCTGGTGACCACTTTGGGTCCCGACCCCCAATGAAAGCCACTCCCCCTTGACTTGCGCCTAGGAATAAAAATTCAACACAAGGTCTAAAACAACTAAAACAACAAGAGTCTAGACTCCTTTACCATAGCAAGGTTGACCGACTTGCTAGAACAAGATTTCACACAAGGATGTTCAAAGCAACAAGGAATGATTGACTACAATAGAAGACACATAGAACATCAAACACATCACATTAAGGACAAAGAGTAACCATCCACAATTAGAGAACTCAAACATTTTCCTTGGCCTCTGGAACCAAAAGCATATAATGTCATAACTGAGTATCCAACAATAAAGAACAAGAATAAAATCAATTACAGGATCTCATAATGTCAAACATAGGGGAATCCAATCTTAGCATATCACCAAAAGTCCAAAATTATCTTCTATACATCCATTAATACAAAATTAACAATAGTTTCCAATAACCAAATTTAAATCATCAAAACTCATTTTATTCCTATTAATTTGCATAATGATACTAACATTCCATTATCAAACATTAAGAAAGCGTAAATCATTCCTACAATTACTATCATTATGTTTGATCAACAGTAAATTATATGAAGGTTAGCCAAGCTCATATGGAATATATATATATAAAATCCTAAATCAAAACCACATGATTGATTAATTATATAAATTAACATATGGATAAATCTAAATAGATTTACTCTTCTCACAAATATATCCAATTTCTAAATACATCTCTATTTAACTATATACAAGTATTAATTCGCAAAATATAACTCTATACCCTAATCTAACAACATTAATCCAAATTATGAATATATATAAATTTATTTAATTATTTGACCCACAATAAATTACATATACAATGCATTTACATTAACATAATAATAAGTTGATACATATATATATATATATATATAAAATCAAACATGAAAGGATAATATTTACAAAACTTATTAAATACTGTAACAAATTGTATTTAATATATTTTAATGGTAGACTATGTAAAAAGAAATTGTGTGAGGTGGGGGGTGGGGTTCTCCACCGTGGGTGCCCACGACAACCCTTCAAAGAAAAAGACAGAAAAGAACAAGGCACCAAAATAAAACTTAATATAGAGAAAGTAATTTATTCACAGAACATCAATTTAGCGAAAAATAGTATTTACAATATATATATATATATATAAACACATAATCGACATGATTTCACACGAGGGATCTTAATAACTTTCAAATCCTTAAGCCCAAATACACAAATTTACCAAAAAACTATGTTCTACCCCAAAAATTCTTTTGATTTTCTTTAAATAAAGATCATTCAAGAATTACATAGCAAAATCTCAAATTGAATCCTTTCCACAGGAAGAAAGATTAAATTTCCTACCTCCAAACGCTAACCCGAAATCCAATGCAGAGATGGAGCAAAATCAACACAAAATCCACATCTTCACCGTTCAGTAGATCTAGAAAGCTCCCCCCAAAAAATTTCCAAACCTTTTTTTTTTTTCCGTGTATTCCATTATGAATCTTTTTCCCAGATTTATTCATTATCCCCATCTTTGCCTTATTATTCGTTGAAGTCCCTTTTGATCACCCTCAAAACCTTTCTTAAAAAAATCCTCACCAAATGCATCCTTTTCATGTTTGAGGAAGGAAATCATCATCTATTTCCTCAACATTATCATCCACAATATTCTTACCTAGAATAAGTTCTAGGTTGAGCACCTCACTTCCAAAGTCTTCAACTTTTGCATCAAAATATAAATTCCCTTTAAAACATTTTGGTGTTAACACCAAACTAAGCAATCTCTATCATTAACACATTAAAAAGCAATCTTGTTAAGTTTGAACCTTGGTTATTGGTATTTCACTAAAGGTTCTCCCCTTAGCATTTGCTATTTTTTATTTAGGATAATAAGGTTAGAGCTATAAAAAGTAACCTTGAACAAAAAAAGGTCCTAAATCAACTCTCGATAAACTCTAAACTTGAATAGCTTTAATTGCAATCTTATAGCGTTACAATTACTCCTAATCTTTAATTCTTGTTTGCAATTTAATGTTAACCTATTTTGATAAATTGCCCCTACGAGACCTTCCTTCCATAAAATTGTTATGTTCACCAACTTTTGCACTTTCAGACAAATAATGTTAATAAAACTATTACACATAAAATATTGCTCTCACATGAATTCTTCCTCATTAGAATATAATAAAATACAATACATTTATGGTGGTTCACATTTATAAAACCAACATTAAAACACTTCCATTCTTCTAAAATAAAATTATCAAAAGCATAATTTCACAAATGATATTCACAATTAAAATTATACTAATTAACTATTATAATATTAGTAAGAAATTGATTATAATGTAAAGTAGCATTACTTCATGTATAGTGAGCCTATTTTCACAAATGATACTCACATTATAACTATACTAATTAACTATTATAATATTAGTAAGAAATTGATTTTAATGTCAACAAAGTAATATTGTTTCATGTATAGTGTTTTAGGGTACATATGTAGACTTGTATAACAATAACCAATATAAGCACACTTGATATTTATTCAAAATGGAAGCCAAGGAGTTACCAGATAGTTTCTAATTTAAAGTCCTATTGAATGCAATGGGTGGCTTGCTTGACCAATATTATGAGCAGGTTTGGAGGTGAAGTTGGGAAGGCATCACTGTCATTCAAAGAGATTTCTAAATGGAAAATAAGCTTCCCTCATGTTAACAACGAATTATTTAGCCTAAAGTCAACAAACCACAATGGGAGGTGACTTGTGGAGTTTCAACAACTTCAACTTTGATATTTTCATTCCAAACTTAGACTTTTGAGTTTTGAAGGTGAAGAAGAAAGGAGAGAAGGAGAACTCAAAATGGAGATGGAACTTGCTGCTATAGCTTTCTTTTTGTAGGTTACGAGAACCTTGTAATCCAATTCATAAGTATTGGATATGAAGCCAATAGACTCACTGACATATTGAATCACCTTATGTTTTTGTTTTCAGATTTGTAATCAGATTTCTTTAGGTTTGTTGATTTATTTTAATGGAGTTTTGGAGGGAGAGAATCTGTTACATCGCAACATTAAATCACTTTCTATTTTTTGAAATAAATCTACCTTATACATACCCTCACAAATTACATTCACATTAAATCCATGTTTGCTCACTAAAATATGATGTTTTTAACATTGTTATTATTCAAATGTTGACAAGTTCAACTAACATTTGGTTCATAGTTTTAGTTTTTTTTTTCCCTTAGTTGTCTTATTAGATATAAATAAATAAACATGTGTAGCTAAAGTATAACTCTAATAAGACAAGAATTAAAGTATTTATATTACAAATCATTCCCAAGAAATGTGATATCACTAAATTATGAAAAAACCATAATACATTTGCCCATATAAAATACATATAAAGATATAAAAGAAACATAACTATATACACATCACAAGAAGCCTTAAAAAATACTCATTTCCCATTAAATTTTCTTAGACACTTGCACACAAGAACAATTTCAATAAAACTAGATTCACCCATCGAGCAACATACTTCTCAAGTAGAACACAATTTAATCATAAATATAGGCAACTTATTAAATCTCTACCACCTACTTCGCTATGCCTTTTTGTAATATTTTGCGTATTCAATAAGAAAAGTATTACTTGACTATGTATGTCTTTAATGGTCCTAAATTACTAGCAAAGAACATTATTCTCATATAAAAATCCATAATCTATTATAAGGATACTTAGACATATACGCCTCCAAAACTAAAAAATATTCAAGAACTCATAAATGAACAAAATATGAAAATTGTATCATGATGGAAAGCCAGATCAACAACTAAATTTACATTATACATATTTTTGGATAAATCCTATGATAAGTTTCTATTGTTTTGTAAGCTCTAAGGTACTTTCTCAACAATCAAATATCATAACAATCAAATATCAGAAAACATAGATGTTTAAGGAATGGTTATTAGTATCAACCATATAAGTTCTTGTACATTAACGCATACATATTACCACTAAACATATGATTTTTAAGATTTGATTGCTTTGAGCAATTACAATAGAATTCTATAACACCCTAATCAACCCACAAAAATAAAACTAATCATTATTAAATAGAGAATGCAAGTTTCGAAAGTCAACCAAGTACATATCACTAAATTAATAAAATCTAAATTCTATATAATTATTATTTTAATTTATATTATTAATTTCGTAGACAATGAACATTGCCTCATCAGAAGGATTAAGAGCGTATCCACTTCATGCTCCTGAAACATCATAAACTTAATACACCTTAATAACATGTGTGTTAAACAAACAAATCTAAATAATTATTCAAAACAATGTTCATATTCAAATCTAAATCTAAATAGTCTAACCACGCATAAATCTACAAACAGTTATCATTGAGTAAGATAATTTTTGTTGAACTTCATCATTGTTTCAAAGATTCTTAATATGTAAGACGAGAGTATTGAGATTCTTAATAAGGAGTCTAGGGAGAGGTAGAATCTTGACTTTGCTAACATTTAGATGTGGGTTAAATTAGTTGGCATGATCTTGAGGTATTCAAGAGATTGTTTCTATAATCAACCATGTATACTTCTGCATAGACATAAATCTGATCACATTTAATCATCATTCAATAGTACGAGAAGAGAGTGATCCAAAATATCAACTCAAAAAACATATGCAATACATTCTAAACCGAAATATCAACTCAAAAAACATAATCAATTCTAAAAACATTCTTTTAAATGAAATAAATTAACGCAAAATTAGATATTCATTAAACATTAGATTTAAGTTCCATTACCATTTGGGTTATAATAAGAATACCAATGAGCGCAAATCAATTAGTCAGAGACATTATATGTACCGTTGAGGTGAGTTTGGGACCTTCAAGAAAAGAGAAGATGGCTCTAAAGCCCTTCCTAAGTAGATGACGATGAAAACAGACATTAAAAATTAGAAAGCATGTAAGTAGCCTACTGCACAAGGAGGATAAACTTTTACCTTATACCCTTTTTCCATCATAAGCCAAGATGCCAAAAAACCTACAACTATTGTTAGATATTACAGCATGCACTTTCGAACCAGCTAAAAGCCCTCATACAAAAGTGTTGGGTTGGCCTTTTGTTTGAACAATTTTACAACCCTGTAACTAAAACAAGTGGGAAATAGAAAAATCTGTGTTCGGCTAAACAACAAGCATTACAGCAATATATAATAGATTTTGAGGATGGACAAACAAAAACAGAAATAGAAAAGCAAATATTTTTTTTTAGAAGATAAACTCCAAACAAAAACAAATTATTTGAAAAATTAAAAAGAAGAAACTTCCAAGAAAAACTAAAACTAATCCTTGAATTCCCTGCATAGCATTCATGACAATTAATAGAATTTTGAGCTTTTTACAGATAAGGCAAGACCGTATACACCAATTATAGCAGTCAGAAACTCGAAACAAAATACAAATATCCTTAAAAAAGTATACTATCTGTTGCAACATTACAGATAAGTTCTTCTTTTGTAAATGGTTACAGACTTTCAAAACAAAATACAAATATCCTTAAAAAAGTATACTATCTGTTGCAACATTACAGATAAGTTCTTCTTTTGTAAATGGTTTCAGACTTTCAGATCCCTTCAAAATCTGTTTTTGCCTTAATCCAAAACATTACAGATAAAACAAGACCAAGACCATAAACACGTATTATAGCAGTCAAAAACTCAAAACAAAATATAAATATCCTTAAAAAAGTATACTATCTATTGCAACATTACCTTGGACAGTAATTTCCACTGACCAAAAAAAACAAAGCATTTGTATGAAAATGTGACTTAATTTGTGCATATTATAAAACGACATTTTTTTCTTAATGGTAATCTGAACAGAGTAGAAAATTATGTTGAGATCTAGTAGGTGAACCTAGGTGAAGGCGCCTGGAAATTAAAAATTATGTTTCCTTTGAACGCATTCCTATAAAACTACTGGGAAAAAATACACATTTTTGCAGTCATTGTAAATGAAATTTTAAATCAAAAAGTCATACAAGGCTTGGATAATTTATTTTATATTCGATACACATTCTCATATTTTGAACAAGCAAATACACTTGTACCAGTATTCAGTTTCACCCACAAAAGGAAGTGTACCAGCGAAGAAAAAACAAACTAATTAGCAGTTTTTTTCCTTTCAAGATTGCTGTCAACAAAGCCACTAACATAAAGTTTGTCTCTTGTAAAGTCTATTAACTTGTCGTATATGAAGGCAACAGTTAAAATGTAATTTTATTCATTTTCTAAGACAATATTTTCATTTGCGAAATGGTTATATAATTTTCAGAGGCATTACCAAATCTTTGAAGCTACTATAAACATGGTAAAAACGAGATAGAGATGAGAACCTAATATACCGCAGAAATGGAAAACCTCAGTGAGATCTTGTTTGAGGCTTAAACATAACGATGTGTTTATATTGCACTTGTTTATACTAACTAGGCCCATGGCTTTGCTAATGTTTGCATGGTTATGGTTCTTTTGGTTCGGATGGACTGTTTTAGATTGGGACTTGAATCATGTTTTTTTGAGATTTTTTCAAGAGCTTCATCTTTGTAAGCCTTTGGGGTGACATTTAGCTTAATTGCAATGATGAAGGGCTATATGTTGTGCTAAATTAGCTACTCTTGGATCCTGCGCACTCAGCAAATTAAATTTGATATTTCTAACTTAACTTCAACTCTTTAATATGCTGCTTGGATTTAAACAAGGAGTATTAATATTCTCAATAGTACTCTTAGCACTTGAGTTCATTCATTAGACAACTCAACGTTTAACTTTCTATCTGAAAACAATCTGTTGTTTCCTTTTATTTAAAAATAATTTGTTGTTTTCTTTTCTTAAATAATAATTAGATTTGCATTTTTTAGCTGTTTAAATCTTGAATGGATTTTACAGAATTCTATCCAGCAGAACCTGGGAATGAACAAAATTTTATGAGTGGGTGGCATTTCAATCTTTTGCTAGGATGTTTTGTCAATGTCTAAACAAATTCATCCTAATTTCTTGGTTACTTTTCATGCAATGCAGCTTCAGAGACGCAATGACAACCTCGGACAGGACCGAAAATCAGAAAATCTGCACACATTTTTTTTTAAACGAGCATGGAAATAAAAGAGCAAGTAATTTCAATGGCAGCAATACTTAATATTCTTTAGCAAAGCAATTCTTCTAGATAATGAGGATTGGTATAGTAATTACTTATGCTTCATTAGAAATTCTTCTTCCTATAATCCATCAGATGGCTAAGCATCCAAGGACATCCATCATTCGCATATTGTTTGCCCCAAGGCCCACATTCTCCTAGCGGAATCTGTCCTTCTATCTATGCGGTACGGCTAACAGTCCTTTGACATTATACGCTCCTTGACCACTGTCAATCTCAAGCATGGATAAGCTCATCTGGATAAGCTCATCTCTATACGCATCATCAGATTTCCATGGGTGATCACCTCAGATAGAGAAGAGTAGCCTACGCATTGAGGTATAAAACCTCTACCTATGCCCTCTAAGGTTTAACTATCCATTTTGGTGTTGTATGACAGGAGGGTTTCAAACTCTATTCAATCCCAACTTGTTTGGTTGTTATTAAACCAAGAGAACATAACTCTTCACTTCTAACAAAGCCAACAAGGTAGTCAACCTGCAACACAACTATGACGGTTGCTACTGCCATTTTTCTGGCTTAAAGGTATTGCAGCTGTTCCTGGTTTATATTACAGCCATGGATAGGCTCCACAATGTGTTTGAAGAAAGGACATGCTTGCACAAGGACTCTCAATTGATGGTAATAATAATTTTTTTTTTTTTCAATAAAAGTGGAATGATGGTAATAATAATTGTATCCTTCATTTTCAGATTTTGTTCAGAAATCACTTACTTTTCCAAATTATAACATAGCAATTTCATAAATACAGTAAATTAATTGTTTCATGACAAAAAATTTCATTTTAACTAATAATGGCTGCTCACTTAACCGTAAGGTACAATCTCCTTCCATCTTCAATCTCATTATTTCCTTGCTTCCATATGTGCTCTTCTTCTCGTAATTAATAAACTTAACATGGAAAGATCCTCCATTCAGTTAATTAATACTCCACTAGGAATCTAGCAATGTAAGCAAGGTAGGATGCCTTGGCACTAGAATTTGCTGCTGTTAGTTTTCTTTTATATATATATATATATATATATATAAATATATATATTTTGTGAGTATTGCCCTACATTTGCAGCTCTATTACAGTTTGACTACTTGGAGTTGAAACATGAACCAGCTCTAAAATTACTACCTCCAACATCCACACACACTAGTATGACTTAGCCTGATTGCTAGCTGGTCTTTTAATTCACATAACCAAAGTCTTAATAGCAGAGGAAACTGAGAGATTTAAATTGAAACGATTTCTTTTGTGAAGGCTGAAAGCGTTAAAGAGAGCATCAATATTGTTTAGAAAGTTGCAGCCTATATGGAGAGTGGATTTTATTTATTTATTTTGTTTCAAACTACATAGTTCAATTATAACAAGTGTTAACAACCACCATATGAGTCAGATGCCTAGCATAAACTTGTTTATTCATAAATGTTTACATTTATGGTTTTTTCCCATGACGAACATAAGAAAAATTAGGCTACCTTGCAACTTTGCATCGCATGCGTCTAACGATTTTTGCTTCAACAAAAAAATTGTTACCTTAGGAAAATGGTTCGAAGTCATGAAAATATGAGAGAGGTTATTCTAGAGGGTCCTCAAGTGACCCTGTAAGCTCAAATAAATCATTTGCATGTGCCTCTAATTTGGAGAAATATTCTGTCAAAGTTTCTCATTTTTTTGAACTTAGGGCACTTAAGAGATAGCGTTGCTATGATATGGCCTTGAATGTTCAAGATAGATGGGAAGAAAAATACGAGAATTATTAGCATAAAACCACCTACTTGGATGTGTTTGAATTAATATTTGTGTCTATGATGAACATAATGAAAATTAGGCTACCTTGCAACTTTGTATTGCATGCATATGATAATTTTTACATCAATAGAAAAATTGCTACCTTAAAAAATTGGATCTAAGTTTTGAAAATCTAAGATAGGTTATTGTAGAAGGTCCTCACATGACCCCATAGGTTCAAACATATCATTTATATATAACCCAAATTTTCAGAAATAACCCATCAAAGTTTGACAATTTTTTGAACTTAGGGCATTAAGAGATAGCACAACTACAGTATGACCCTGGACGTTTGAGTGAGTTGGCAAGAAAACTAGGACCATTCGTAACATAAAACCACCTACCGAGACTTGTTTACATTGATAGTTCATGCCAATAACAAACAAAAAGAAAAATCAGGTTACCTTGCGACTTTGCATTACATGCATCTAACAATATATATCAATAAAAAAATTGCTTCACTAGGAAACTAATTCAAAGTATTGAAAATATGAGACAGGTTGTTGTAAAGGGTCCTCATGTTACCCTATAAGTTTAAACAGATCGTTTGTATGTACCTAGGATTTGGAAAAATAGTCTATCAAAGTTCAACAGTTTTTTTTGAAAAAAACGACACTTAAGAGATAACGTTGCTACACTATGCCCTTGAATGTTCAAGTGAGTTGGGAAGAAAAATAGGATCATGCCTAGCATAAAACTACCTACCTAGATGTGTTCACGTTGACGGTTCCTACCCACGACACTTTTTTGCAATTTTTTATAACTTTTTACAATATTTTGTAACATTTTGCATTTTTTTGCAACTTTTGCAACTTTTTGTGGACTCTCTATGCATCACTATTTTGCAACTTTTTGTGCAATCTCCATGCATATTTTGGATATGTTCTCTTGGTATAGTTTTTTCTATGCATAAAAAAATGTTATGATGCTATGGGTTCACAATTTCAAGTATTACAATCTTATTGGCTGACGTATCACTTATCTCCATGGTGACACCTAGTGCTAAGGTAAAATCATAATTTTTTTTATGTCTTATCATGTCCATATGCTCTCCAAGGACTACGAGGGCATTCTTTTGATCTAGCAAAGCAAAAATATTACAGGTGAAAGAGAATATATAGCTCACTTAGAATAAGATAGTATGAGATGCATGTTCAATATTTAGGTGATCATATACAAACTAAAATATTTAATAATAGGCATACTGAGTGTGGAGGTGGGAAAGGCGAGATTCAGTAACTAGGACCTAATCCCACTTTTGCATCTTGAAAATGGCCCAGGCCTTTTGCATCTTGAAAATAGCCCAGGCCTTCTGCATCTTCTTCTTCTTCCCTTCTGCCTGCAAGCCAAAATACCCCAACATACAACCATCTATTGGGCTAGAGACTATCCCGTCCAAGGCTCTCATTACTTCAAGATATATGCCTTCCTCCACTATCCTACGTAGGATACCATTGGCTGAGATGGGGTGGCCCAACACCTGAATTATTGGCTGAAACAAATCTTCCATTAGACGACCGTCATGAACATGACCCCCGACCCAATAGTCCAGGCCCAAAATGTCTACCACCGTGTCTTCCTCCTGCTCGTTGTCCTTTTTAAACAAACACTCCGACTGTTCCTTGGGCGTTTCCTCCAACCTAACGATCTTGCTGCATTTGCAAATGATTCCTAGATGATCCGCCATTCTTTCAAGTGCTGAAAAATGAGTCCTAGATTGATTCGATAAATACTGTTCTTAGTGGACATCTGTCAACGATCCCCTTCCAAGGAAGCTTGAGGCGATCTGGCTGACAATAAGTCTTGCATACTGGTTGTGAGTGACTTACCACTACCTCTCTCGGATTTCCTTTCTATCCACTGGGTGTACTCTATTGAGCCCAACACCCTCTGTGGACACCATCAAAACCATCCTGCCTATCCAACTCTGATCCTCGTGATAGATTCCCTGTCCTTTGCAATAATTTCTTGAAGTGCAAGCGGCATGGTTTCCTAGTGTACTATTAGGCCTATCTCCATCCTGCTAAATTCTCTCACTCTGCCTTCCTCAATCCCCATATTATCCAGTTGGTCGGCTGCTTTGTTCCCTTCTCAAAATGTGTGTTGGATCTGATATTCGCCCAGGAGATTCAAGAGGGATTTAATCCTCGGAATCGAAGCTACCAATCGCCAACTTTGGAATACAGACTTGGACACACCATTGAGGATTATCTGAGAAACTCCTTCAATAATAAGTTTATCTATCCTGTTCTTAATGCTCCACTGAAGCCCAGCCTCCAGAGCAGCTATCTTTGCCATGTTATTGTTCTCTATTCCAATCGGACCCGAGACGACGTGTACTACCTTGCCGACCTTATCTCTGATAATTGCTCCCAAATCGCTCTGACCTGGGTTCCCCCTACTTGCACCGTCAAAATTTAGTTTCTGCCACCCTTTAGGAGGAGGCTTCCACATGGTATTCTACTTGAGCGCTTTTTCTGTCCTTTAATTTATGGTCTCTGCTCTATTTGAAGGACCAGGTTTTTTCCATGTTTGAGTCCCACTTAGATGAAAATTTAAAATTCACACCTTGAATTCTGCCATTAATTACTTCTTCTATTGCCCTCTTGATCATAGCCAAAAGGATATGAACCTCCATTGCTTCTTCTTTAAAAATCTTCCTATTACGTTCCTTCCAGATATACAAAACTAGCACCGACGAGTTGACTACCCACAGGATGCCCCATTTTGAGAATCTGCCTCTGGTCGGCCAAGCCAAGAAAAAATCCTTAAGCGTTGAGTTTCTAGCAGTGCTGAACTGCAATACCTCAAGAAGCCAATCCCAGCATTGACTCGCAAAGGGGCACCATAAGAGGAGGTGGTCTGGAGTTTCCTCCTCCTGTTTGCACAAGGTGCACCAACTTGGGCTGGAAAACCCGATCGACTTCAATCTGTTGTCGGTTAAAATTATACCGTGGATAGAAATCCAGAGAAAGGCTCTCGCCTTTGGGAGAGGCCACTTTCCCCAACATAGGATTGAAGGCCGAACACTGTTCTTCTCCCTCTTTCTCTGGAGCTCGTAACTGAGATTAATTCTGTAATCCTCTAATTTGGAGGTGCTCAAGAATAAGCTATCCTCTTCCTCCGAGGGAAACACCTTCTTCGACAAGAGAATGACTGAGAGTCTCTTTTGGTTTTCTTGATGCCATTCCCCCACACTTTTCCAAGATGAGTTATGAATTTGGAAATAATCAGCCACCCACGGCTCTACAGATGCTTCCACCTGGTTTACCCAATCCTTATCCTCAAACAGGTCTGCTAAAGAAACGTACCCATTCCAGAAGTCCCACCAAAATCTCGCTCTTTTACCATTTCCAATATTCCAAGAGAGGTGATCAGTGAGCAGATTGCGTCTTTCCCAAATGAATTTCCAGTAAGGAGAACCTCTAGTTGTGTTGGCCACTGTCAAGATCCTATCAGGGGAATTGGAATCCAGGTATTTTGCTACCATAATTCTACACCATAATTTCTGAGGATATTTAAACATCTTCCACCCCAGCTTAGCTCCTAATGCCAGATTCTGTAAGATCATCTTTCTCAAACCTGCTCCTTCTTCCTTAATCATACAGGCCGTTTCCCAATTAATCAGAGGGATTCTACTTGTTTCCTTCGAGCCCTCCCACAGAAATTTCTTAAGCAAGTCGTCCAGAGCCAATGAAGCTCTATTGCTTAACCTATAACAAGACATGTAGTATACAGGGATGGCAGATAAAACAACCTTGATCATTTGGATTCTCCCAGCCGGCGATAACCACCGGTTTTTCCATGATGTCACTTTGTGTTCACATCTTCTGATCACCTCTTCCCACATTTTGTTGTCGACTCTTCCAGAAAAGAGTGGAACACCAAGATAAGTAAATGGAAATTCTCCCACTGCAAAGCCTAAGATTTCTGCAACCCTTGACATGCGCCTTCTATTTGTGTTTAGGAAAAAGAACAACGATTTGTTCTTGTTCATACTTTGGCTGGAGCAAAACTCGTATAAGGAGTCTAGCACACTTTTTATGGATTTTGCCTCCCTTTCCTAAGCCTCCCCAAACAGAATTGTGTCGTCTGCAAATTGGGAGTGAGAGATATGCTCCAGATCATCATGAATGGATATCGCTTGCCAGAGGCCCATCCTAACCTGCTTCTTAATGTTTCTACCCAATGCTTCTGCCATAAGAACAAATAAAAAGGGAGACATTGGATCACCTTGTCTCAAGCCGTTAGTAGCCTGAAAGAATCCGCTAACGGAACCATTCACGAGAATAGAGAAGTTGATTGAAGAAACGCTATGCTTTATGCAATGTACCCATTTTTTATCAAAGCCAAACCGATGGAGAACATCCAAAAGAAAGGGCCACCTGACTCTGTCATATGCCTTGCTAACATCTAATCTAATTACCATACCTAGGCTCTTGGCTGTTTGCATCGAGTGAATGGTTTCCCCCGCAGAAAGGATGTTCTCTATAATTTCCCTACCAGGAACGAACCCATGTTGTTCGGGAGAGATGATCTTATTGAGCAGAGGTTTCAATCTGTTCACCATTGCCTTCGACACTATCTTGTATAGAGAATTGCAGAGGGATATCAGGCGGATGTCCATCATAGTCGCGCACTCCTATTTTTTGGGAATCAGAACAATTATCGTATTATTAAGTTCTTTAACGAACTTGCCTTTTCTCCTAAAATCTTCCGCCACCTTTAAGATATCTTCTCCCATGAATCCCCAACATTTTTAGAAGAATTCCATCATCATACCATCAGGCCTAGGGGCTTTGAATGGGGGGTTGTCAAAAGTAGCCTTCCTGACTTCCTTAAGTGTGAATGGCTGCATTAATTGCAAATTGTCTTCCTTTGAAACTAATCTGGGAATGACATCTAGCAAAGAGGTGGGAGTCTGATCATCAATAATCTCTCCAAGGAGTGCTTTGAAGTGGTTAACTGCAATTCCTTCGATGACCACTGCCTCATCTTGTCGGATCCCGACCCCATCCTGAATGCGGGTAGTCCGATTATTAACTCTTTTTGCTTTGACAGAGGCATGGAAAAAATTTGTATTCAAATCCCCTTCCCTGATCCAACGCTCCCTAAATTTATCTCGCTAGTAAATTTCCTCTCTGAGTAGAAGTTCCGACAGTTCAGATTTGAGCTTATTTTCTCTGATGAACTCATCATTGGACATGCCTGTTGAGATAATGATGTTATTCAGGTTGTCTAACTCCGTTTCCACTCTAAGTTTCTCTGCAAAAATGTTCTTGAATGAAACCTCATTCCATTCTCTAATGCTTTGCTTTACCATCTTGATCCTTTTAACAAAGCGGAAGCTCGGGGTGCCTGAGACAATATCACTTTTAGCCCACCAGGATTCCAACTTTCGAAGAAAATCCTTATCTCGTCACCACATGCTTTGAAATTTAAAGCTCCCTCTGTAAAACTTCTTGGCTTCCTGAAAACTTAGCTGGACTGGGAAATGATCCGATAGGGATAAAGGGAGAATGCACGAGTCCAAGTTGAAGGTTGAGTCCATCCAATAGGGCCCTACCAGAAATCTGTCCAATCTCTAAGAGATTCTCGCAAAATTGGCTCTCCTATTGGTCCATGTGAACTTGCCGTTTTTTGGGATAACATCAAGGAGATTATTCGTGGACATGAATTCCCTGAAATATTCCATCACCTTGTTGTTCATTAGCAACCCCCCTTGCTTCTCTTCTAGAGCAAGCAATGCATTGAAATCTCCTGCAACAATGACTCTATCTTTGACAATGGAGGCAATCTTGTCTGAGATGTCCTTCCACAACTGCGCTTTTTCTTCGGTCTTTGTCAGACCATAAACATTGACAAGGGGAAAAATCTCATTTTTTGATAAACTATGGGCTACTCCAAACAACCAATGATCAAATTTCTCCAAATCCGTCACCTTCATCTTGTGGGGGTTCCAGAGAATTCCTAGACCCCCGGCAAAACCTCTGGCTTCTTGAAAGAAGCCTTCCCACTGATTGCACGAGTGGAGAAAACTAAGGGCTTTATCCAAACAAAGTTTAGTTTCCTAGAGAAGGATGATATCACTATTCGCTCTTAACAATGCTCATTTGACCAAGCATTTGTTGTCAGGGGTTGAAAGACCCCTGACATTCCAAGTGGTAATCTTCATTTCTCACCAAGGGAGGCGCCCTCTCCCTTGGCTTTTTTCATGTACTCGAAGACATTAATGATGCCTTTCTCCTTGGCTCTATCTTCTCTCTACTTCTTATTTGACCTTCTGCCTCGACTGCCCTTTGCCTTGCCTAATAGAATATTAGCAGATTGGCTGATACACCTCTGATCTATGTTGTCCAAAACATCCTCTTGGAAGGAGTAATCATCAGAACCCCTATCATACTCAATTTCTGTATCTGAGCATCCTTTTTGTTGTGCAAGATTGTCCAACAAAAGAGGATTGCACTCTCCCTCCTCCACCACCTTATTGTCTACACACGGAGTCTCCCCTAATTTGCGACTACTCGAAGGGGCCCTCGGCTTCTCTGAAATCTGGGAAGTCGCCTTCTCTTGTGGAACGGTTGTCGTAACTGCCTTTCGATCTCTCACAATTTCCACCCACTTTTTTGCCGTATTGCAACCACTGGGACGTATCCTTGCATCCTGATCCATGACCCCTCTTAGTTCCCTATATGGGACGGGAACTTCAACCTCGACCAGTTGCTGCCATTGCCTAGGACCAGAATTGAGAAGAATGATAGTTGGTATCTTTTTAAGCGCTACTATCTTGATTCTGGCATACAGATAGGAATCATTCTCGATGATATCCTTGCCCATTTCCAGCAATGTACCCAGAGATCTTCCTATGCATTCCAGACTGGCCTCCCCCCAATAATCCATCGAGAGATTATACAGTTGGATCCAAATGGGTTCCTTGTACACTGCTAGCAGAACTGGGTCAAAGTTTGGTTGCCATGGCTAAAGGTACAAGAATGCCGAACCAAAAGTCTAATTTTGTTGGTGCAAGACCCTTGTTCTATTCGACTCCTCTCTGAAAATCACTATAAAGAAACCTTTCGGAATGAACTTCAGAACAAGCTCTTGGCTCTAGTTGTCTTTAACCCAGGCTCTAGTCTGGATTCGAGAGATCCTTGCACCGATGAATCTTCCTATAACCGCCATCTCTCTCCATAAATTAATATCTTCTTCAATATCTTCCGACAGGGCTATATCTATCTCTGGTTCGATGCTAAGCGTCTGGGGTGCTTGTTTGAGATTTTCCCCATGGCTCACATTTCTACCCGCTCTGGCTCTGTTGATAATGGGATCTTTGCAATGGCCATTCCTTCTTAATCGTCCGCCATTACCATACTGTTGAAACCCTTGAAATATTTGATGCATCTCTCTACCCTTGATTCATACCTTCAAGAGTTAGTATAGAAGTTGTAGTCACATAAATTTGTCCATTTTAATTAAATGAATATTTCATATTTATTTGATTAAAAATTCACTAGCCATCAGTTAATTAAATTAATATTTAATTAATTCATCTTCAAACATTCTCCTATTAATTAAATAAATTATTCAATTTATTTTAATTAATTCATTAAACCAAATTCACAATCAATTAAATGAATAAATCATATTTATTTCATTTAATCCCCTTTTCCTCTTTTAAATAAATTAAATAAAACATTTATTTAAATTATTTATCCCCCCCACTGGCATTTTCCTAAAAATGCAACTTGTACATATTTATTGAAATGAATTAATTTTATTTTAATTAAAAATCCTATTTTCCCTCACCCACCAAATCCACTTGCATTCCTAAACCCCCTTCTAGATTCTTCTAACCCCTTCCTAATTAACCTAATCCATCCCCTAATTATTGTCACATTCCTAAGCAACTTGGAGTCACTTCACAAAGACTTCAAAGTCTTTGAAAAGCATTTAATGCTTTGTGTGTTCAACAATTTAACCTCTAAAGTCTTCTAAACCACTTATGGCTCTTACATGACCATTTATGGTTAACCCCTAACTCAACCCTCATGTAGCTCATGTGTCTCCTCAAGCATTTATTGCTTTGACCATGGTTATCCCTTTAACCCTTGCACAAGAGTTTATCCATTGGATAAAAGCTTTATTCTTTGAATAAAGAATTTATTCACTCAACCCAACCTTGACCTTAACTCCCAAGTTAACTCTTAGGTCATGTCAAGCATTTAATGCTTATTCCCTCTTCTCTCAACCTATCTCACCTTGACACTTGTCATCCTGGGATTGGGTTGAAAGTCCTCACATGGATTGAATATTATTCAATCCCAACCCTTGTTGAGATTACTCAATCTCAACCATCCATTGCTCCATTTTTCCTATAAATAGAGCCCACTTCTTCTTAATCTAGATCCTGAAAACTTGTATGCATCTAAGTTATAGAGAATTTTAGAGATCATTTAGCATAAATCACTAATATCTTGTTATTTTGGCCTAAAATAAATCATTTTAGCATCATAGAATCTAATATTAGCTTTTATTCACATTTGCATAGCATTTTAGAATAAACATTTCAATCTTGAACCTCCATAAGCATCCATAGTGCAAAAAGCTGCTGAGAGCTACACTAGTTTGACACTTGGAGAGGAGAGGAACAAAAGAGAAGGAGCTAGGAGCATGTTAGGAGGCATTTGGAGATGTCTCATTATATTTACTTTCTTAGTTAAATATTTCTTCATGTTTTTGGTGTCTCTTTTGATATTCCTGCTTAGATTAATTTTTGGTTGATTAACACTAACAGTTTTTTGGTTTTGTGTGTTATTCCACCATAGGTTCTAGTCTAACCTCCCCCCATTTCACAGAGAATCAGAAGTTATAATTCATTTCAATTACATATTTCTAACCTTGTGCCAGTAAGGGTATCAAGAAGTATTTTGAATTGTATGATTTTAATTTTGGTTTGTTAACACCTATTTAATATGTTTTTCAATACTCTGATTTCTAGAGTGGTAGGGTTTTTAGCTAAATAGTTGATTATTTTTATATTCCATTTATAGGAAGGTGTCAATTTGCATGAACTAATTATAATTAAAAAAGGGACACACATTATTATCAATAGATAAATATCCTTTTGAAGGTAATGGTTATGATTTACTTGGAGTTCAATTTTGTTATGATAACAAGTAATATTGAAAACTTAATTTCACTATTATATGTTGCAATAAATAATAATAAGAATAAATGTTTAATAAGGGTTTAAGGTTAAAGTTAACTTTACATATAGTTAGAGTTACAATTAAATTGTATACTTTAGGTTATGATCAAGGTTCTACCATAAATTTGGGTTAGAGTTATGATTAAAGTTCAAATATGGTTATGATCAAGGCTAGGGTTAGGGTTGAATTAAGGTTAGGAGGACTAATTAAGGTAAAAAATTAATTAAGATTCAATTATAATTATAGTTACAATTGAGGTTCAATTACTTTAAGGGTTAATATAAGGATTTGGGTCCAACTGGGGTTAGGATTTAATTAGGGTTCAAAGATATCTCTCAACGTAATTTACATATATTTCTCTAAAAATAGGTATGCTAGTTTTTGTTGGCAATATGCTAGATTTGGTTAAGAGTTGTCATTGATGTCAACATTCTATCTTGGTTGGAGACTATCCCGGTTAGTCTTGGTGATCATTTTGGTTTTGGCTGTGATTCCGATCTGGTATGATCAGATCTCTCGAATCGGTTTTGGATCCTTATTTTGATGGTTATATGCTTGCCATATTCTAGTGGTTTCATGGTTTGGTTATCGCTTTTGGTATTTCTAGTTACTGGCTTGTTCTTGGCTTTCCCAACTAGCTTTTGGCTTTATCGACTTCTGGCATTCCCGGTTAGCTTTACCGGTATGCTGGTTTGGTGACTTGGTCAGTGGATTTTGGGTCTGGCATATGGAATCAGTTTCTTTCATGTTGTTGGTGCTTCTTGATCATATCTCGAATGTTTGACAACTTTGCATTGGATGGTGTGCTATTATGGTGGTCCTATTTGGATCCAGTTAAACTTTCACTGAGGGTTTCTACCAGCAAGTGAAGCGTGCTGGATTTTGGTCTTAGCAGAATCCTCGATGGATATAATTGTTTGGTTACTTGATTTAGGTCCAAGCTATGTAATGTAAATTATAATATTGGTCTGGTGGTATCATGTGATGTAATTTTTGTAATTATGGATTTAGGGTTTAGCTGACCTTGTCAATAAAGTTGATGATATGTATTTATAGGTGACTTACTCATGTAATTTGATATCGATGGTTATGGTTGGTTAAGTCTGCATTATCAGAGAAATAATTAAGTGTGAATAAAGTCATATCATTCAGGTGAAGGTTGGAAAGGTTTTGTATTGCAGAGTAGACATCAATGCTTAACCAGAACTGTACCAGACATTAGTAGATGCTAGTTTTACAGTTCATTGTTTTTCGGATTGTAGTCCGATAATTTTGTAAGTCAACGAGACTTGCCTTTGTGATGAGAAGTGCGCTCTAGGCTATTGGCCTTTCTTCATATGCAGACCCCATTGTAATTATTCACAATACTACTGCAGAGTATTCATTTGATTGTGGGTAGGGTTCCCACGGTGGTTTTTCCCTTTCTAGGTTTTCCACGTCAAATATTGGTGTTATGTGTCTTGTGCTTTCATGTTATATTCTTCATTGAGTTGTGCTTTGGTATAAGGTTTATAATTAAATTAATTGTTGTTATCGTTAGTATACTGTTTCGCCCCCCTCTCAGTTTACTGCCGGTATAGGTGCATTCCAACAATTGGTATCAGAGAAAGGTCCTCTCTGCAGAAGCTTAACTTTTTGAGGAGATCTAATGGCAAGTGCATCTAGTTCCACATTCAATCCTTATCGGAAGAAGAGTCCTAGATTTGATGGTACAAATTACAAGATATGGAAGGAGCGAATGAAGATTCATCTCAGATGTCTTGGAACTAAAGTTTGGGAGATAGTGGAGAAAGGTTATATACCTCATGATTCTAATTCTAGAACACTTACACCTGTTGATGAATAGAAGAGAGCTGAAAATGATGTGAGAGCAAAAGAAGCATTGTTGAGCGCCCTATCTGATGAAAAGCTATTGAATGTCATAGAGTTGGAGAATGCTAATCTGATCTGGACAAAGCTTGAAACTCTTTATGAAGGTGACCGGGCCGTGAAGATTGCTAAACTTGAAGGTTTCCGGGTAAGATATGAAACTTTAAAGATGGAAGAAGATGAGAAGATAAGTTCTTTCATGAATAGAGTCAATGAGATTGTCATGGGTATCAAATATTGTGGCGGATTTGCCAGTGAAGATGAGATAGTGTCAAAAGTTCTAAGAGTTCTACCTCTGGCTTACAAGATGAAGGTTACTGCTATCAATGAACTTTAGACAATGTCAAGTACCCTTGTGACCAGAGATACTCTACTTGAGAAATTGACTGCTTTTGAACTTGAAGAACTTGGAGATCAAAGTGCTGCTAAAACTGAGACTGCATTTAGAGCATTTGCATCTGGTAAAGAGAAGATAGATTGGAAAGAGATGTATGCTAAGGATATGGAGGAAATTGAGAAAGAAGAAAGAGAGCTTGAAGACCTGGAAGCCCTGATTGCTAGAAGAATTCCTAAAGGACCAACTGGATGTAAGTATGAAGGAAAAGTCCCTTTTAAATATTTTCATGCAATAAGATTGGTTGTTTTGCATCTAGATGTCCTAAAAGAACTGCTAGGAATCATGAAAGATTTGAGAGGAATTATAAGCCTAATGCTGAATTTCAGAGCAGACTTAGATTCAGAAGGAATAAGGATAAATAATGTTATCATGTTGGTGATGATGATGGTATTTTTGAACATGATGATGATGAACTTGTGAGTGGATCTAGTAATGGTGCTTCATCTAGAAAATATTGGGTCTTTATTGCTATCAAGGATGACTCTTTGGAATCTATCATCGAACCAACACATACTAAGGTAAAGGCCTTGGCTACTAAAATTGTAGATAAGGATGAATGGGTTATAGACATTGGATGCTCACATCACATGACTGGTGACAAAACAAATTTCTTATCATTGCAAGAATTTCATGGTGGATTGGTCAGATTTGGAGACAACAAGGCATGTAGTATCAAAGGCAAAGCAATAATATCATTGGATGTTAAGACTAATACTGATAATGTTTATTATGTTGAAAGCTTAAAGCATAATCTTTTAAGTTTAGGTCAGATGGTGGATAGAGGATTTCATTTGCAATTGAATGATGGAAAATGCAAGATCATTAATAAATCTGCATTGGAGATTGCTTCCAGAACTCAAACTAATGGAAATATCTTTCATTTGAACTCCGGTGAGAAGGCTTGCTTGATTGCTCAGATTGATGAAAGTTGGTTATGACATAAGAGGATGTGTCATGTTAATTTTGATTGCATAGTAAAGATCAGTTCAATACCATTTGTCAGAGATTTGTCCAAGATTGTTAAACCTCATAATTCGGTATGTAGAGAATGTCAAATGGGTAAGCAAGTTAGAACTTCTTTTAGAAGTGTACATGATAAATCTAATGAGATTTTTGATCTTATTCATATTGATTTGTGTGGACCAGCAAGGACTAAAAGCTTTCAAGGTGATAGATATTTTATGTTACTTATTGATGACTATTCTAAAATGTTGTGGGTGGCATTTTTTAAAGAGAAATCTAAAGCTTTTGAAAAATTCAAAATCTTTAAGGCTATGGTTGAGACTGAGATAGGACTGAAGATAAAGTTCTCAAGATCAAATCATGGCGGTGAGTTTACATCTCGTGAGTTCAACAACTTTTGTGAAAGGAATGGTATTAGGAGATAACTTTTTGCACCTAGGACCCCACAACAGAATCGATTGGTGGAAATAAAGAACATAACAATTTTGGATGTTGCAAGAACTATGATGATTGAAGCTAAATTGCCCGATATCTATTGCAGAGAGGCTATCAATACCATTGTATACACTTTCAATAGAGTACACATAAAAGGTGATACTGGTAAGACTCTTTATGAATTATGGTTTGGTCATATTCCTACTATCAGATATTTCAGAATTTTTGGAAGCAAATGTTATATTAGAAGAGATGATGCATTAGGAAAGTTTGATCCTAGAAGTGATAAAGGAATATTTTTGGGTTATTCTACTAAGAGAAAAGCATATAGATGTTATAACAAAAGATTGAATAGGATATTGGAAAGAATAAATGTCAAGGTGGATGAGCATGGCAGTAATCAGATCAGAGCAAATCATTATGGACTGGAAGATGAATTTATCAAACCTGAACTGGTAATGCAAGAATCAGTTCAGAACAGTGAACCAGTGACACCGTTAGCATCAAAAAATTCAACAGGGACAATTATACAAATACTTAATCCCATTTCCCATAGCCACCAACCTATCCCCTACTCCATCAGGAAAGAGATCAACATTTTCCTGGAGGAAAGCTTCAAACCTTTCCATGTTGTTCTCCTTAACAATGCCTGCCTTGAAAATGGCCCAGGCCTTCTGCATCTTCTTCTTCTTCCCTTCTGCCTGCAAGCCAAAATACCCCAGCATACAACCTTTTGCCGGGCTAGAGACTATCCCGTCTAAGGCTCTCATAACTTCAAGATGTATGCCTTCCTCCACTATCCTGCGCAGGATACCATTGGCTGAGATGGGGTGGCCCAACACCTAAATTATCGGTTGAAACAAATCTTCCATTAGATGACCGTCATGAACATGACCCCCGACCCAATAGTCCGGGCCCAAAATGTCTACCACTGTGTCTTTCTCCTACTCGTTGGCCTTTTTAAACAAACGCTCCACCTGTTCCTCAGGCGTTTCCTCCAACCCGATGATCTTGCTGCATTTGCAGATAATTCCTTGATGATCCACCATTCTTCTGAGTGCTGAAAAATGAGTCCCAGATTGATTCAATAAATATTGTTCGCGGTGGACATTCGTCAACGCTCCCCTCTTAAGGAAGCTTGAGGCGATCAGGCTGACAGTAAGTCTTGCGTACTGGTTGTGAATGACTTACCACTACCTCTCCCGGATTTCCTTTCTATCCATTGGGTGTACTCTATCGAGCCCAACACCCTCTGTCGACACCATCAAAACCATCCTACCTATCCAACTCCGGTCCTCATGATAGATCCCCCGTCCCTTGCAATGATTTCTTGAAGTGCAAGCGGCATGGTTTCTTGGTGTACTATCGGGCCTATCTCTATCCTGCTAAATTCTCTCACCGTGCCTTCCTCAATCCTTATATTATCCAGTTGGTCGGCTGCTTTGTTCCCTTCTTGAAACGTGTGTTGGATCTGATATTCGCCCAGGAGATTCAAGAGGGATTTAATCTATGGTTTAATTTCAGTTTGGTGAGAGAAATTATTAGAATATTTCAACATATTTATGTATGAAGTTGTTGAAGATAGTGTAAACATAAAGTCTAAGCTTAACAACAAGAAGAATGAGGGAAATCAATTTCATATTTGAATAATCATAACAATGATTTAGAGATCAAGAGGCAAATACAAATGTTAGAAGACTATCATTCTCAGATTTAGCTTCTTAAAATCACCTATGATTGTTAAATTAGATATTTGGATCTCAAATTTTATAGCAAAACGATATGAGTTCCAATAGATAACATTTGATGTATTAGTTAAAAAATTTACAAAGGATAATATTTGATGTATTAATTGAAAACGTTACAACAAAAGTTATTAGTGTTAGTGAATGATTTTAGCATTTTAAAAATAAGAGATGTACTATGTTTAGTTTATGTTATTGGTTAGTTTGTGTTTTGAGTGGATATAAAGATTATGAAATTGAAATATTTTGTGTAGTAGCTAGTATAGTAATATCTTTTATCTTATTGGCTTAGCTTCAATCCAAAGCTCAAATTTATATTGCATAATATCTTTGATATAGCCTTTCAACCCTTCATAATCATAGACCATGATCTATTCATATGTGACAAAGAGTTTGACAAGGCATTATTCTCTATAGTAGTGTATGTCTTACCTAATTTTACTACTCTTCTTGGGTATAGTTTAATATATCTATAGTATTTGTTACTTGTTGTCATATCTCTTTTTATTGAATCTATAAGAATTATTAGGACTAATTCCATGTCTTAGAAGGTCTAGAATATTTATTTCTTTTCAATTAGAAAAATTAATTTCCACAATTCTCCTCAAGTTCTTGGGGATATTTCTATGAATTCATCAAATTGCTAGATAAATTGAAAAAAAAATCATTCTAAAATACCTTTTAATGACACATTATTTTTCATATTTGGTCTTATGATCAATTTGACATTATCTTCAATTGCCAACAATTCTTCAACTAGATAAAATTTAGAACCAATCATGGCCATCCTATTTACTTCTATATTTAATTTTTGAGATGTCAATTGAAGATTTAAACATAAATGGATTCCAAAATATCCAATATGTAGTTATGATATGTGTTCATCAAGGAGTATTTTGACACACGTTATGACCTTACTTATATTTATTCAATTTTGAATCATCATAGAGATTTAAGAACTATTAAATAATATCAAAATAGTATTTGTTAAAGAGGTCTCATCTTAAAGGGAATTCGATTTCAAGTTTTATGAAATGTATTGTAAAAATTAAAGACAACCTCTATTGATAATCTCTTTATAGTAGGCAATTGAGCATGGAGATATAATCTCCTTTTCCTCTAAATCTATTATTTATACAATTTTTCAGTAAACTCATCCCATAATCTTATGAAATGAGGAACATAATTGTTATGCCAATCTAAAGTTAAAAAAGAAGAAGCTACAAATAACTTTATGTTCATAAGGTATGTTGTTACTTCATGGTTTGTGCATATGTTTGACAATATCTTGCAAATATTTAACATGGGTGATAGTATTAGATCTCAAATGTAAGATGAAAGGATTTTTTGTGTAGGAGCACTGGTCTAGTTCTTACCGGTTGGGCAGTTTTCAATCGAATTGCTTGAGAGAATGGCATTTCTTCATATTTGAGTGTCTAGCATTATGGTTTTGGGTTTATTCCCTTGTTTTCATGGTCGTTGTTATGATTGAATTTCATAGCATTTTGCTTTGTTTCCGCTAAGATGTGGATTCTGGTATTGTCCCGGTTGGTGTGTTCTTACCAGTTAGTCTGGTAGTGTATTAAGTAAGATGATTTCGGGTTGCGGTTGCTCTCTGTGACTTGTAGATCGTTTGAGGTGTTGCTTTGGGCCTTGGCCAGTATTCTTAGAGGTATGTGCACCATCTGGAGATTGTTCTTAGTGATTTGAGCCGACATGTTACTCTTGCATGTTTCATGAACCAGTTGGTCTTTGGGCCAACTTAATTAAGTTGTAATTATTTGTTGATGGTATAAATGGAAGCTTTTGAATCATTTGAAGACAACAAAGAAGTTAGAAGATTGAAGACAAAGATTTGAGATTGAGCAAAGATGTAGAACCGACAAGATTTTGACCTGGTAGGACTAAGGTTGGAAGGTTGAGGTTCGGGTTGGGTAGAACCGATAGATTGTTCCTGGAAGATGATTTTATATGAGGACAATCTGCGAATCTTGTAATTGTGTTCTAAGCATTGTTTGTATCCTGGACTGCGATCTAGCATGTGGCATGTATAATTCTTTAGATTGTAATAAGATTCATTCACATTGTTTACCGGTTATGATTTTTGTGTTGTTACCGGTTGTTCTTTATGTTGTTTCTGGCACCTTGTTACCGGTTACCGGTATGCTTTTCATGGTTTATGTGTTTAGCTGCAAGGTTGGGTTGTTCTTCATTAGATCTCCCCGCCTTGACTGCGTCAAATGGTTTAGAGCTGGTTTGTGAACCTGTTGTTGGAGGAGGAACCGATTTTGCACTGGTTGATTGGAGAGAAGATTGAGGCAACTTGTGGACTTGTTCAGATCACCGAATGTGAGGTAGAGAAAGGTTTGCAGGTAGACCGCCGATCCTAGAGCTTGAGATTGAGGCAGTTAGTGGGTGGATACTTGAACAGATCGTCGTGGAGAGGCAACCGAAAGCTGTGGTTAGATTGTCGAATCCCTGAGGAAGTTGCAAGTACCTACTGATCGATCGTCGAACCAAATCAAGTGATGGGACTCACTTTTCAATTAACCTCGATAGTCTGATGCAGGAGCATCGGTCTAGTTCTTACTGGTTGGGCAGTTTTCAGTGGAATTGCTTGAGAGCATGGCATTTCTTCATGTTTGAGTGTTTAGCATTATGGTTTTGGGTTTATTCCCTTGTGTTCATGGTCATTGTTGTGTTTTAATTTCATAGCATTTGGCTTTGTTTCTGGTAAGATGTGGATTTCGGTATTGTCCCGGTTGGTGTGTTCTTATCGGTTAGTCTAGCAGTGTGTTGAGTAAGATGATTTTGGGTTGCGGTTGCTCTTCGTGACTTGCAGATCATTTGAGGTGTTGCTTTGGGCCTTGGCCGGTATTGCATCGTCTGGAGATTGTTCTTAGTGATTTGAGCCGACATGTTACCGTTGCACATTTCATGAACCAATTGGTCTTTGGGCCGACTTGATTGAGTTGTAATTATTTGTTGATGGTATAAATAGAAACTTGTGAATCATTCGAAGACAAAAAAGAAGTTAGAAGATTGAAGACGAAGCTTTGAGATTGAGCAAAGATGTAGAACCGACAAAATTCTGACCCGGTAGGATTGAAGCCGGAAGGTTGAGGTCCGAGTTGGGGTAGAACCGATAGATTGTTTACCGGTTATGAGTTTTGTGTTGTTACCGGTTGTTCTTTCTATTGTTTCTGGCACCTTGTTACCGGTTACCAGTATGCTTTGCATGGTTTATGTGTTTAGCTGCAAGGTTGGGTTGTCCTTCATTGGATCTCCCTGCCTTGACTATGTCAATTTTTTGGTGGAGGATTTTTCATCCACAAAGTCATTTTAGCTACTTCATACAGAAACATGAGCCTTAGACTGAAACCTCTTCAATTATATCTATTTTATCAAATTTTGAAAAAAAAAATAAGATAAATAAAAATGCTAAAAAAGTACATATGAGGTGGAGTTTTGAGAACAATTACCCTGCCCAAATCATACTGCTCTATAAAAAATGTGGCATCAAAACTTGTTTGTGGGGCTCAACTACTCTAAAGAGATAACAAGAGGCAACATTTTCTCTCAAACTCCTAGGAGATAACCATGCCAAAAAAAAAGGTCCACTAGGTGATATGGATTCATGATGAGGCTTGGCACTGAAAAGATAGACCACTGTATTTGGAAATGATGGGTAGAGCTCTAAACTTTGGAACATGTGAAACTGTCGGTGCACACTAGAAAACTACACAATTTAAAGGAGCAAAACAATCGGCCAAAGCTGCACACCATTTTAAATAAATAAGATTGTAATTACAAAGGAAAAGGAAAAATTGCTTCTTTTTTATTTATTGAATGAATGCAAAATACATAAAAAGAATGTAGTTAAAAACTTCAAAAATAGATCAGCAACAGTAGTTACAACAACATACCAGTATTATGTAGCAATTACAACATCATTGCAATATTTGTCCAAAGAGACCAGCATGACACACAGGCTGTCCAAATAGACCAACATGAAATACAATCCAAATAGACCAGCCATGTGACAAATAAAATACCACTGGTATACCCAGCCCAAGTACATGAGAAATGCCCAAAGATAGACATACAACATAGTCAGTCATGTAATACTGATCTTAGACTGTACTGTATGCCAACCTTCTTGTCATCAACCAGCTGAATAACTTGAGATTTAATGCCTTGAATTTGAAAGTCCAGCTTTAGGTTCTTTTTAGCCTCAACCAGCAAGACAGTAAAAAAATGTCAGAGTAAAGCCTTAGAAAAACAAATCCTTGATGATCATTGAGGCTACCAAAGATAACCTTACACCTGCTCTGCCAAATGTGTAACAAAATAACATGCCTGACACCATCCCCAATGGGATTCAAATGAAGGCGAACCCCAAGAAGAGCATCTTTCCATCTTAATTTATGATCAAAGATAGCAGGTAAATCATTAAATACAAAATTTCATTGTTCTTTGACAAATTGACAACTCCAAAAGATATTTTTTTATACTTTCTTGCTTATAGCAAAATGGACGGAATTAAAGAGTCATCCATAATAATGATTACATTTAATTTGAAGATTGAAACATTTAATCACAAACTTGTATACCTCATTTCTACTATTACAAACCTATTGAGTACCATCATTGATTATTCTCTCAATTCTTAATAAAAATTAATATAATAGAAAAAATTCAATAAAAATATAAAGAAAGGTCATGATTTTGTGAGGTTCAGATTTTTTTATGAAAGAGAGAAAGAACCTATTTGAATTTATTTAATTATAGCTTTCTATATCAGAAATAAGTCATATTTAAATGGACAATGATCAGAGCACTCTAGCAGGAAATGGAAGGTTCTAGGTTTGGGTCCTAATTGGTTCATATGAGTTGTAGCTCAACATATGGTCTTAGAGCTAAGCTAGGAGTGTAGTACCCCTACCCTAGTCAGCTTTGTAAAACCGGTTTGACCTTGGTTGACTTTTTATGTGGCAATCTTGAATGGTTGAATTACCATGAGGTAATGTTTAGTCAGATATTATGATTATTGTGCGTATCTGTTAATGTGCTTTCGCATTGATTCTTATGTAAGTTTAAACTATCCTCCTGATTCTTATTATTAATCTCGAGCTAACATCTTCATTAAATATATATATGTATGTTTGTCTGACTCTTGGTTGCAAGAGATTGCAGGTACAGTACTGCCTAGGTGTAAGGTTCGTCTTCACCTAGATTCGCAGGGTTGAGTATACCTCTTTCGTCCTTAGAATTTAGGTTAGGTGGTCGTAAAACCTTCAGTTTACCCTAGTCATGCTCAAATGAGCGTCGCTTGTGTTCCGTCAGTTTTCTTTTCATTTGGGTTTGCAGGTCGGGTAATTGGTTGGCTTACTTGGTTTGCGTGTGGTAAATAGAGTATTTAACCCTAAGTATTTATTTTGATTTAATGTGTTCATTTACGCATTAGTAATTGAGGAATTAAAATAAATAGGTTTCTTTTATGTGATTAATCATTAATTAAAAAGATCGCTCTATTTATGTTTGTAGCAGTTTAATTTAATGGTTAATTTTAAATAATGAATTTATTCAGTTTATGCATTTTAAAAAGGAAAGATTTAAATTTATTCGAAATAGAAATAATTTAATCTCTTTTGCTTTTTGGAATAGAAAGATTAATTTTAATTATTTAAGAAAATCAATTTTGATTAGAAAAGTGAGTTTTATTCATATTTATTTTATATAGTGTGTAAGATTGATTTTGAGAATTTAATTTAATTAAAAATATTTTACCCTCATTAATATTGTGAAATGTAACTATTAACTTTGTTAATTAAAAATTAAATGAGGGAGAAAAACATTTCTTTTAATTAACTAAAATTATAATCTCAATGCATAAACAATTCAATATGAGATAATTTCATAAACTTAATTAATTAATTAATTAAATTAAGGTGCAAGCTGCATGATATTAGAAATATATTTTTATTTAAATTTTAGTGGAAAAATAAATTAGATTAATTATATTTATTGTTCCTAGAATTTTAAATAAATAAATAAAAGAATAAATTAAAAAAAATAAATAAAAGAATTAATTGGAATTAAAGTATTGTTTTAATTTTTTATTTAGAAAATTAATTAATTTGCATGAGAAAAAAAAGAAAGAATAATGATTTTTAATTATTGCATGTTAGCTTATCTTTTGTTATAAAATTATAAAATAAAATAAAATTACTTTTATTCTAAATTTAGGTTTTTTGAGAAAAAGCTATTGAACCTAGAATTTTAGTTTAAATAGGGAATAGGTCTTTATTTTAGATACACAGGTCAGGAATTTAGGTGAAGAAATTTATTGGAAGCTTATTTGTTGGTTTGTAAGAAAATAATTCTATTTTTCTTTAAATGGTGTGTGTAAATTATTTGTCAGATCCAAAACCCTCTTCTGGTTAATTTAGGTTTTGATTTAAAATTCTTGCCTGATGTTAATTTTCTTTTTAATGGGAGTAATTTAATTTTGAGAAAATTAGAGAAATTATTATGAAAAAAATTATTCTCTCTTGTTGATTTGTTCTGATAGTCCTTTAAATAAATCTCTGTGAAATTAGTTGATTTCTTTAGAAATAAATTTAATTGTGATTTAAAGAAAAAGTAATTGGAATAAAATTCTATGAATGAATTTTATTGAGTTGGGAATTTTATTTCTATGTAAATTCTGTCAAAGGGGTTTTAATGAATTTGGAAATTATTTACATGTTTTTAAAAATTAATAATAATAATTAAAAAATAATAATTAAAAATAAATAAATAAATAATAATAATAATAAAAAATAATATTATAACATATTAAATTTAAAGTGGGTTTTAAAATGTTTAATTGTTTTATTAAATATTAATTAATATATTTATTTATTATATGTTAATTATTAATTATTAATTAATATATATTTTAAATATATGTTAATCATGATAATTTATATATTCATATATATATATATATTAATTAATACTTAATTCATTAATATTGTGTATTATTAAATTATTAATTGCTTATATTTTTGGGGATAAATAAATATATAATAATTAATATTTAATTTTGGTATCTGTTTTATTGAGGAAGTATCTTTTTGGGAAAAAGATAAAATATTATTTTATTTGAAAAATTGTTGAAATGAAATATATTTATAAATTGATAATTTTTAAATAATATTTTATTCAGGAATATATTATACGTTATGCTATTGGAATTATTGGAAATTTAATAATGTATCGTTTGGAAAATTGGTAAGTTAATGAGATTTTCATTTAGCAAAATAAATGGTTAGTTTATATTTTTCTTCTGTATTGAGACATAGACAAATGGACTATTGCAATTGTGGTATTGTATTCTCCTCATTATGGTGATTTTTCTGTTAATGTATTTTGAAAACTTAGATCATTTAGAAAACTTGATCGACTTTTATTGTTTAAACCAATAGGAAAGAAGATTGTCCTTTTTTGGTTATTGCCTATGCAAGTTTAATTTATGTATTCTCTTTTGTTTAAAGTAATGGCAAGGCCTTGATATGTTTGTTTGGATCCTGTCGTTTGGTTGATTTGGGGTACCTATTTATGTCTTCGGTTTCTAGTTTGGTTGTTGCCTTGTGATGGTGTTTTAACTGGTCTTGTCCTTTATGCGGGTGTCGAGTGTTGATTTGTGGTTGACCATAGCGGGTCAGGTCTCTAGTTAGAGTACTATCGAGCAGTGGACCTTGTATTAGCTTTTAATATGTTCAGTTGGATCCGTTTCTTTGTAGGGATCATTTATGTAATTATTGACCGATGTGGTCGGTTGTTTATTGGTATGATTCACTTCGATGGCAGGAATGTAAATGATGTGGAACTTATGTACCCTAAACTTATTTAATTATTAGAGGGGTCTTGCAGTTGAGCAGACCCGAAGATGTAGCCCTCCAGGTGTGAACTCCGAGATCATTTTGGTGTTATGTGTTGCTTTTGTTCTTATGTTTCATGTTTTAGTGTTAGCATGTATGGATGACACTTTGATAGAATGTGTAAGTAGATTAGATGAAATTAATTGTAAATGCATGTATGCAGTCATCTTTTAAATGCAGTAAATTGGATCATGAAAGAATGTAGATTAGAATAATGGAATGTATTTAGTTATTGTTAAGGAAATTAAGTATGCATGGAAAGATCTCGTTAGTTTATGATGAAATTCAAGTGTGTTATTAAATTGGATGCACGATTAAAATTTTAATGAAAAATATGGACGAAGGGTATGAATAAACCTTAATAGATGAACTTTATCTTGTGATCTATATTTTGTCTTACTGAAAGAAATTAACCTTGTTTAAGAATTATCTCGTTATTAAGACAGTCGGCTTATTGGATTAATTTGCGTGAGTTAAGTTAATTGTGTAATTAAATAATCACGTTGGGAAACTCTTTAGGTGTTAGTTGATGTCTTCCACTGTGTAATCTGTACTTTGATATCTTATTGTATCTTTATGTTGTGTCTTACTTTAAAAAAAATTTATTGCACTCCATTCGTGTGTTTTAGCTTTATCCCTTCGGGGTTTCCTGGCGGGGCATTACAAGGAGCCCCCAACACCTACAATGTGACTTATAGATGGTGTTGGAAATAAGACGCACTCTACTAATGATGGTTTGGCCAAACAAGGTCAATGGCTTAGTTGTTAGAGCATTCTAGAAGCAAATGGGAAGTCCTAGGTTTGTGTCCTAACTGATCCATATGAGTTATAGCTCAACATGTGGTATCAAAGCCAAGCTACGAATCCCAAGCATTTGTAGTGTGGCTTAAAGAGGAGTGTTGAAAATTTGCAACATCCAAACTGATGATGAGCTGATAAAAAAAGATCAATAATTCAATTAATCAAACACTCCAACAACAAATAAAAGATCTTAGATTGCATCCTAATAGACTATATAAACTATAAGAAAGTATAATATTTTTCATTTGTAAAAATGAATTCAAATATATATTTCAGTAATTCATTTCATTCCAGGCTTACTTACATTCCTTGTTACTTTCCATTAAAAGCTTGACGTATATAGCATATGGAGAGTAAAAAGACAAACACAGAAGTCCAAATATTCCTAATATTGTGGACCACATTTGTCGATGAAAAGAGTTTCACTTTTTCTCAATGATATTAATTAATAGACTATGAAAGCATCATGGAAAGAATGTACTCTAAATTGAGAGAAAACAAACACATCTTTGTCATTTAGTTCAACTGTGCAAAGGTAGAATATAGTAGCAAACAAAAGAGTCCGTTTATTCTTAAATTGCCATTTATAACCCCTCAAAGTCATTTATGCCTATGAAAAAGCATTAATGTTGGATTAAATTTTAGTGCAAATTTAGGCCATGATGATCATACTGATGTGTGTGAAAAAAAAAAAATGCTGAGAGAGGATAGTAATGGTAGCAGTCCATGTTAATAAAAAAAATTAATTTAAAATAATGGATTATTTATCACCTTTTATATATAAGAAATATGACTTAGTAAGTATTATTTTTCAATAGCTCTTGTAGATTCTAATGTCCTCTTATCAGTTCATGATAATAAATAACCTTAAAAGAACTGATAATAAATAACCTTAAAGATAATAAAAGGTAAGAAACAAAATACAAATTAAATGTTCATCAATGCCAAAATATTATTCCTTACAGTACAGTACAGTCAGTCTTTTTGGTGTTTTGTGCCTCCATTCATGTCATTTAGCAAGAGAATGTACCGTAAGGCAATCAGAGAACATTATGGATGAGTAGTAAGCTTCTCTCCTATCCTCATATTCCATGTGGAGTTCCTGAAATCTCAACTGCAATAACACTGACAAGTGTTAGAGGGATACTTCCCGGATATTTCCTTAGTCTATTACTTCAGAATAACTTCTTTTTGTTTTGTTTTAAGCAATGGATTTATATATATATAACTGCAAACTGCATGGACAAAAAGGAAACAAATAGAGGACCCCACGCTTGTGATCAACAATAATACAACAAATATAAATGAAATGTTTCACCTGCAAACAGCAGTATTCTGTTCTCTACAACCTGCAGGTTTGAATACTTCCATCTTCCTTATATTTCTTCGTTTGAATTTGTATATTTTTCAAAAGTGATTTTAAAATATAAATTATATTTTTTTCTATGAGCAACTCTATCTAAGAAAACTATTGTCAAAAATATTTTTCCTAACAGCGCATTAATGAATCTTAATTATTTTTTGGTTATATTATTCATTTATCTGAAACTTTGGTAATTTTTTTTTTCATGAATCTCTATAAAGTGATGATATCTTTGTTATTCTGTTTGACTTTATTTTTTCATCTTCTCAATATAAGTAAAAATAGTTTACATATTTGAATAATAGTCAAGTTGAATTTAAAAAAACAAGTTCTCCTGTGTCAGAGGTTCTATTAAAAATTGAGTCTTCAATCTTTGAGGTTGGTTTGTCGTTTTGCACTAGGATAGTAGAGTTACTAGAGTTTGGAAGATGCTGTAATATATGATCACAATGCAAATTTTATTCGAGCTAAGTGTCATGCTATTGGTTTTAAAACTAACAATTATGCGGAATATCATGCTTTGTCTTTTGGATTGGATATGGCAATATCTTTGGGAATTAAGGACTTGATAATTGAAGGTGATTCTATGGTGATTATTCAATGTGTTATGAAAAAGAAATTGAATTGTTCGAATTTGCAGTATATACTTGATTTCATTTTACAAAAATTAGAATTGTTTGAATCTTTTTTTGTTATCCCATTGTTACAGAGAAATTAATAAGATTTCGGATTATTTGGCAAATTTAGCCATTGATAGTATCAGAAATAGAACCTCCTTGATGAATGTTGCAGGATGACACATCTCCATTTTCCAAGAAAGAATAAAAGACATGTCAGAAATTTAAATCTCTTACACAATTATTTATTTGGGATCTTCTCAACTCCAATGAACTACTTCCAGGCTTCTCCTATTCCTTCCAAAAGATAATGCTTAGGAGGTTTTTAGCTTTATTCCTCTGAATGCACATGCTCAGAATCCTCCTTCCAAAAGAAACTTGTTTTGGCATATAAATATTTCCATATAGTTGCCAATGCATTGAGTATCTCTAGGTCTCAATATTCTTATGGAATTTCTCAATATGCTTATCCAAACAGATTTTTCTAGTATTTGGAAATTGAGTGATTCTCCTTCCTTGATGTTTTTGGAAGTTTTGAAGAGCTCTATATTGTTCACGCCCATCCTCTTGTCATTGCCTACTTCGAACTGCTTTTGGCCTTTCTGGGTCTCCTTAATAATCTATATAAATAAAACTATTTATCTATTTAGAATTTTTTTTTAATAAATTTGTGTCGGTTTTCATTAATTTAAAATTATATATATATATATATATATATATATATATATATATATATATATATATATATATATATATATATATATATATATATATATATATATATATATATATATAAAAATAAATAAAGGGGTATAAGATCATTTCTCAAGTCACGCGGACAGTATCTAAAAATCAGAAAATGGAAATAACAATCATAACTTTTATTAAATATATTTTTAATGAAATAAATACTGATATTAATATTTGTTTTTTAAATACACCATGTCACTTTAAAAGTCTTTCAGCTCTTTACTCGCCATACAGACATTTGAAATGCAAACACCCAATGAATAGTTTTGGATGCTTTATTTAAAAGAATGAAATAGTTAAATCTAGCATTAGGAAGAGAACGTTTCTTCGGCATTCTTATTCAAGATATTCCACTGGTTGTCATGCTAAGGTTTTATGTTTAAATATTTCCAGCCAGATCATGCAAAACTTGAATAATTGAAGACGATTCTCAATTTTATATTAGCTATATAAGAGATCATACAAATTTCAAGCAATGCCACTACTGGTGGGACAAACATAGAAAGCGATATATTCAAAACTGGAAAGACATAGACTTGCTCACTTTATTACTAAATTGCAGAATTCTAGCCATAAGATAATTGTTTACTCCTCACAACATTTATGCTAGCCATAAAATACAGATAACTGTTAACTATTCAAAATATTTATTCTAGTGAACAGAGGAAGTTCTAGTGATTAAATGCTTTGATTCATGAATATCCACAAACCCATTTCCATTATAATCAACACTCTCAATCAATCTCTAACAGCAGCTCACATCTAAGAATATTTATGCTAGCCATTAAATGTGTAGTGCCATTAGACTGCAGCAACAGATTGAAGACAAGGATAAGAACCAGAAGAAGTTTTGGTGATTAAATGCCTAAACTCATGAATATCAACAAAACCATCTCCATTATAATCTACACTCTCGATCATGCTCTGGCAGCAACTCAAATCTTTCCCCTCCACAAAACCCAATCTGGAGAGAACATCAGCCAACTCCATTGCACTGATAAACCCATCTCCATTTTGATCAAACACATTAAATGCCTCACAAATTACCTTCTCCTCAACCTTCACATTATCCATTTCCTCCTCCTTATCTGCAAATACAATTCTATAGAACTCACCAAACTCAATTAAAGTGAGAAAGTCATCACCACATGCAGACATTGATCTCACAGCTAATTCCACCTCCTCCTTTGGCATTTCCAAACTTAATCTCTCCAAAAACCTCACAATCTCATCTGAACTAACTCTTCCATCACCATCTTCATCCAAAGCTTTAAACATACTTGCGAGACACTCAGCCTCTTCGTCTGAGTCAGAATCTCTTGACCCAAAACATGGACTGTTACTATTACTACCTTCTTCTCTCATTATCTGTTTATTCCTTGCAATGGGATGCTGATGTTTTTTATCACCAGGAAAGCTTTGATACTCCCTATCTGCATCAGCATGCTCATTATCACATAGACTCTCACTAAAAATTGCTTCAGTGTTAATGCTTTTCTTTGGACTGAAGAGACAACCGTAATACCAATTATTCTCAATGATAGACTCATCAACATCCAAGATTGAAGACATCTTTGATAAGTTCCTAAATTGCTTCTATTCTGCAAACATAAGAACTATCCTTCTCCACTACTATCAACTACTCTAAGCCTTGGTATTCCTCGATCAGTCTCTCTACTATTAAATAACATTTCAAATGGAAAAAATCTACAGAGAAAAGAAGAGGAGCCAGGAGTTGTCAGTTGGTGAGGAAGGTGCGAGGAACCTGCTTGAGGTATATCAGTTTCAGTTTTATTCGTCATGATGTCAGCCATTTTGTACATTTGTACATATGAATTAAGAGTATAAGTTTTATTTGTTTAATCTATCAAAGTTCTATCTAATTAGGGGAGATGATTCACTAGTTGAGCATTTTAATTTTTTGCTCAATTTTTTTTACAGCAGCTTACTTGGCAAGTCCCCTGCTTATAACTAATGTTTCAGCACCACATCAGTATGTATTTTGTCAAGGTGTCCAAAACAACCCAAAAAAAGGTGAGACCAATAGTTTCATAAGGGGCTCCCATACTTATGCAGCTGATATGGCATCACATGATTGGTTGATTTTTATGACTAAGGGTACATTTCATTCAATTATGAGTATTAAAGTCACAATTATTGGTACAATGTTGTCAAAAATATTGAACATTAAATCAACAAAAATGAATATTAAATCAACAACTTTTAAAAGACTCTCAACTACTAAATCCTCCCCTGCAATTACAACAAAAACTTCGGACTCCTCCTACAAACCATACTTGAAGAAAGGATAAAATCTCATTTTTTATTATACTCAACTTTCTGATTAAGTGCCAGTGCAAATAGAGATTGCAGACGACCCACATCAGAAGGGCGTGCATTCAATGCCCCCAAACAGAAACAAACAACTTTGGCAGCTTTATAAGTAATTGACAGAGGAAGCTTCGTAGCATTGACGAAATTGTAACTCACATTGCAGGAAACTCCACATGGAAGATGTAGGTAGGAGAGTACATTACTAAAAACTCTGCACATCCGTAGTAAAACAGATATTGTTCATTGACAATGACTTAGCATTGATGATGAGTTTCATTAGATTTTTATTTGGTTTGACAGAATGGATATTCTTTTGATTTTTTTCCTTAGGCTAAGAAATATCAGTATAGATTCATGCTTGAAGTATCAACATAAATTTACATTCTTTTATCAAATAAACATTAATTCACAAATACTGTAAAATAGAACATATATGGTAATAAAAGGAACTCATACATGATACCCCTAGAACGTCTACAAACAAACTAGCCACTCTTACCTGCATACATTATACATGATACCCCTAGAACGTCTACAAACAAACTAGCCACTCTTACCTGCATACATTATTCTGTACTTTACTCAAAACATTTTAGTACATGCAAGTACAAACAAGAGCTTTCAAGTTTTATGGACAAGATTACAAAACCCACACCCGTGAATTTTGTAGTTTTCTAGTCGGTGTGGACAGTTTCACATGATCTAAACTGTAGAGCTGTCCACATCATTTGATTTCCAAGTCCAGTGATCTATCAGTGCGGAGCCTCACCATTAATCCACATCACCTAGTGGGCCGATTTTTTCACTGACTTTCTTCCTCTCGTCCTTGACTATCTTTTCATTTTGTCCACAAGGCTCCTTCACAGGTACCATGTGGTGCACTTTTAGGGTTTGACAAAAAACGTTGCCTCTTGTTATCTCAGTACCTAGCAGTTGAGCCCCACAAACGACTTTTGATGCCACATTTTTTTATATAGTATGTTTTGGGCAGGATCATTGTACACAAAATTCCACCTCCCATGTACTTTTCAACAATTAGTTTTCATTTACTTTAGAATTCCTCCTTTCTTACATTTGAAAGAATGCTATAACTCGTGTTAAATATTTACAAGATATTGTCAAACATAAATTTGCGCATCAGGAAGTAACACAACAGGGTATGGAGATGTTTGCAGTTCTTTTTGGGAAAAGCTTTTTTTTTTTTGTCTTTAATTTCATAAGATTATGGAATGAGTGTAGTGAAAAGTTGCATGATATATTTTGAGAAAAATGAGATCATATTTCCATGCTCTAATAATTGACTACTATCAAGCTATTATCAATAGAGGTTCTCTAGTTTTTAGAATTGATTGTATACAACTTGAATTGAATTCATTTTGAGATGAGGTCTATTTCATAAATAGTATTTTTATATCATTTAAATGTCTTTAGTTCAGAAAAATCTCAATGATAATTCAATCAATGGATAGTTATGACTTCCCGACTATCTATGATAAATTATTCTGAGTAAAATAAATAAATTTATTCAAATAAGAGAGATGATTCTTAGACCTACAACACGTCTTTATCAATAAATATTCCTCTCCAGATCAAACACCTCAAACCACTTTAACTCTTATTCCTGAATCCTCTCAATTTAGAGGAAATAAAGAGACCAATAGGTTACTCATGCACAAAAATTCGAGGAAATGTACACTTTAGTGTAGTTGACCAAGTGGAAAAGGTGATGACTAGCATGATCCTATGGGAGATCCTAGCAATGTTGGAAAACATGAATTTGCTAAAATAATCTCTCAAGAAACAAGAAAGTAATAAAGCAAAATAACTACTTGTTGGTCATTCCTCATAATAAAAATTGCAATAAAGGTAACCAACAATTTTGAAAGTAAATTATTAGGACCGAGGTACTTGCCTAAACCTTCCCTTTTTATGTTAATCTAACTGTTGGAAGGAATCTACTATATACCTGTCTAATTGATTAGGCATTAGAACTTCTAGTGTGCCCAAAAGAGTAGTTGATATTTTAGGTTTGTTATATGAACATGTTCAAAGCAAGGTCACTCAATAAGATGGTAACCTTGTGAAGAATATAGGAATCATTGAACTGCCTTGAGTAATGAATATCTCCCCCTATCACTGATCATACTCTGATACAACAACTTCTTCTCAATCACTACCTGCCAATGTTGAACTCTAATCATATCTCCCCCTTTGACAACAATGCCAAAGAGTCATGTCTGAACACTTACAAGACTGCTCCCCCTAACCGGAGTAGTCCATACTCTGATACAACAACTTCTTCTCAATCACTACCTATCAATGTTGCACTCTAATCATATCTCCCCCTTTGACAACAATGCCAAAGAGTCATGTCTAAACACTTACAAGACTGCTCCCCCTAACCGGAGTAGTCCACACTCATCAATATAGTTTCTTTGTAAACAAAACTTGAAAGCATACCAGATTGATGTAGAACCCTATTTTCTTACTTTACTGAATGGAGGGTCATAACCCCCAACTTACCTCTGAGATAGTCAAAGGTGTCCTTCTGTAGTGGCTTGGTGAATATATCAACCACCTGCTTTTTTGGTTGTATGTACTCCAACATCACTTCCTTTTCTTGAACTTGTTCCCTTATATAGTGATATTTGATGGCTATATGCTTCGTTTTTGAGTGCATCACCGGGTTCTTAGATATGTCAATGGCACTGGTGTTGTCACAATGAATCACTACCAGTCCAACCACTTTTTCTTGAATTCCTTTCAGCATTTGCTTGATCCAAACTATATGTGTGCAGTTAATTGCAGCAACTACATACTCAGCCTCAACTGTAGATTGAGATATGCAGTTTTGTTTCTTACTTGTCCAAGATACAATCCTTTCTCCGAGAAAGAATGCTCCTCCACTGGTGCTCTTCCTATCATCGATGTTTCCAGCCGAATCTGAATCAGTGAAGACACTTAAACTGAAGTCTCCTTTGTGTGGATACCAGAGACCATATTCATCAGTCCCCTTTAGGTATCTGAATATTCTTTTGACTGCCATCATGTGAGTTTCTTTTGGATTTGCAAAAAATTTGGCAACCAAGCCAACAACTTGTGCTATGTCCGGTCTGCTATATACTGCATACTATAATTTACTGATCATGGACCGGTAAAGTGTCTCATTCACTTCTTCAGCCTCATCATGTTTAGATAGCTTGCAACCTGTAACCATTGGAGTTCCAATAGGTTTGCAATCTTCCATTCCAAAAGTCTTAAGAATTTCTCTTATGTACTTAGTCTGACTAATGAAGATGCAATTCTTTAATTTTGAGACTTGTAGGCCAATAAAGAACTTAATCTCACCAATCAAGGACATCTCAAATTCTTGCTGCATTTGTGTTGCAAATTTTCTTCTTATCTCATCATCTCCCCCAAAAATGATGTCATCTACAAAGATCTCAATGATTAGGTGTTTTCCTTCAGCTCCACTCTTCAGATACAGATTACTGTTATCACTAGTTCTTTTGAACCCAATGCTTAGCAGATATGAGTGTAACCTCTCATACCAAGCTCTCAGTGCTTGTTTCAGCCCTTACAAAGCCTTTTGCAACCTGCATGACATATTCCTCCCATCTTTAGATGCAAACCCTTATGGTTGCTCTATGTATACTTCTTCCTCTAACACCCCATTTAAGAATGTCGATTTGACATCCATTTGGTATACTTTAAACCTTTTATAAGCAGCATAGGCCAGCAGAATTCTGACCCCTTCCAGTTTGGCTATCGGTGCGAAGGTTTCTCCATAGTCCAAACCTTCTTCTTGAGCATAGCCCTTATAGACCAATCTTGCCTTGTTTCTTATCACCTTACCAGTTTCATCCATCTTATTTCTGAACACCCACTTGGTGCCTATTACATTTTTATTTTCCGGTCTGGGTACTAGAGTCCATGTATCTTTTTTCTCTATTTGCTCCAGTTCTTCTTCCATGGCTTTGATCCAATCATCATCTTTCAGAGCCTCCTTTTCTGTTTTGGGCTCAAAACTGGAGAGCATACACTCATTCTCTCTTTCTCTTCTTCTAGTTAGAACTCATGCATCCTTGTCACCAATGCTATCTTCTGTAAAGTGATTATTTCTGACATATTTAGCCAATATCGGTTCACTCCTTGGAGCTTCTTCTACCACTTGTGCGGGTTCTATTTCACAAGCTTCTTCATTAGCCACTTCAACAGGATCTTCTTCAGTAGGTTCCATCGATACATTGTACTCAAACCCTTTATAATCCTTTGGTTCCCTCTTATTGTCCTGTTCATTTTTCTCAGAGTACTCATCTACTCTGACATTTGCACTTTCCACAATCTTACCGGTCCTTTTGTTTAGACACCGATATGCCTTTCTCTTTGTTGAGTAACCTAAGAAGGTTCCCTCATCACTCTTGGGATCAAATTTTCCAGTGTACTCGTCCCTTTTGATATAACACCTACTTCCAAATACTTTAACAAACATTAGGTGAGTAACCACTCCATAATTCATAGGGAGTCTTGTTTGTCCCCTTCTTTACATATATCCGGTTCAGAGTGTATACAACAGTGCTTATTGCTTCTCTACTGAATGTATGTGGGATTTCCTTCTGTATCATTAGAGTTCTTGCACAATCAATAAGAGTTATGTTTCTTCTTTCAGCAACTCCATTCTACTGAGGTGTTCTGGGTGCAGACATTGTCTCATGATTCCCTGTTCCTCGCAGTAGTTCATGAACTCTTGAGAGGTGAACTCTCCTCCTTTGTTTGATCTTAGGCACTTTAGATTCTTACCGACTTCTCTTTCTACTCAAGCCTTAAACACCTTAAACATGTGAAAAGCTTCTGATTTTTCCTTTAAGAATACAACCCACATCATTCTTGAGAAGTCATCCACAAATAACATAAAATACCGGTCTCCATAGAAACTCTTGGTTCTCATGGGACCACATAGGTCTGTGTGAACTAAGTCCAGCACACTTTCAGATGAGAAAGTTTTACTGCTGAAACTGGACCTGGTCAACTTTCCTAGTTGACACTCCTTGCACATAGCATTTTCAGGTTTTACTATGTTAGGCATACCTTTGACAGATTTTGCCTTACTGAATTTAGCTATGCTATCAAAATTAACATCACACAATCTTTTGTGCCACAACCAGTTGTTTTCTACTTTAGCCACTAAACAATTACCTATGGTGGTGTCTAGATGAAACAAATTGCCTCTTGACTGTTTATCGGTGGCAATTAGACTTCCAGATTTGTCATTTATTTTACATATCCCTTCATTAAACTCTAACCGGTATCCTTTATTGTTAAGTTGCGCAACACCTAACAAGCTATACTTTAATCCTTCTACCCAAAAAACATCATCACAATTTGTCTTATCATTCAAGGCTATAGACCCCTTACCTCTTACTGCACATAGGGCATTATTTCCGAACCTCACTGTTCCTCCATTACAATCCTCCATGCTGAGGAATTTGCTTCTATCAGCGGTCATGTGGTGAGTGCAGCCACTATTGATCACCCATTCTCTACACCGGTTTGTGCTATAAATCAATGCCATATCTCCTTCCTCTGTGTTGTCCTCTTTGACTACCACAAAAGCAATGCCATCTTCATCAGATCTCTCTGATTCTTTATCAGTGACTCCTTCTTCTGCAAGATAACATTCCTTCTTGCTCTTGTCCCTGTAACTTCTGAAATTATCCTTCCTGTCTCTATCATTGTCAGGGCATCTTGAAGCAATATGACCTATCTTATTACAGGAGAAGCACTTTAAGGGTAATTTACCTTTGTATTTACCTTTACCTCTTGGCAATCTTCTTGCTAGTAGAGCTTCAATTTCATCTTGCTCCTGTTCCTCAGAGAGAAGATTGTCACTCTCATGGGAATGACCGGTTCCGGTAGTAGAGATACTACCGATTTCTTTCCTTCTCCTTTTGGGTGCATGCATCATTGATGCTTTGAAAGCAGCATCAATGTTTGGTACGCTGTTGTCATCATTGCTCAATTCAAAAGAAGTCAACTTACCGATCGGTGAGTCAAGAGTTACACTAAATGTTCCCAAGGATCTAAGTTCCTGGATAGCAGAGACCCTTATGGCATATTGTGGTAGCAGAGTTCTTAGGATTTTTCTAACCACATCATCCTCCTCGAGTTTTCCTCCTGCACTTTTAATGGAGTTTACTAAATCTTTTATCCTCTTACTGTACTGCTCTATGTTTTCACTTTCCTACATTCTCATCTCATCATCTTTTCCTCTCAGGCTATCTACTTTGGCCTTTTGAACATGTGGATCTCCCCCATAGACTGTCTTCAGCTTATTCTATATTTGAAAAGCTGTTTTCAAATCTTGTACCTCAACAAATTCATTATCTGAAAGTGTGCTAACAATCAGATCTATAGCAGCAGTATTATCTTGCCTTTCCTTGATCTGTTCCGGAGTAAGAGTCCCTGTAGGTTCATTGTATTATGTGATTACATGATTCCAGTAGTGTTCACCTAGGGATTTTAAATAGAGTTTCATTCTCCCACACCATAAGATGTAGTTCTTCTTAGAGAACTTAGGACCCTCCTTACGTATCATCTTTGATCTTTCCCTAAGTTGGTTAAGCTTCTTATGATTCTAGGGACCTGATGCTTTGATACCAATTTTTAGTCCCAACCGGTGCTGAGAGGGGAGGGGTGAATCAACACTTAATCAAATTTTCACAATTTAACTTTTATCTTAAATCAACATTCATCTAAGATCCAACAATATACTTAATCATTGAAGTAAAATATGCAAGCATGAAAACTTAACAGTGACACCACGGAGCTATCTCGTGGAAACCCAATAGGGAGAAAACCACGGTGTGAGTAGGAACTCACAAAATTTGTACTCTCCTGGAGTACATCCGGTTAAGAGCCATCCCTGTTAGGAGATTACAAAAACACTATTAGGTGCCACCCGGTTAAGGGATTTTGATCAAGGCTGGTTAGTGCCTTTACCCTATTAAAGGTAGTCTGGTCAGAGGACTTAGAACATCAGTTAAGATGTTACCTGGTTAAGGGATTTTACAATAGGGACCTATTAAAGTCAACCCAGTTAAGGGATTTATGTTGCAGATGTTAGAAAGAAACATATGGATGATCTGTTGAATTAGCTACTGATAGCTTGATCAGCTCTCAATATGCATCCCACTCAATACACATCGATTGTGTCTTCTCTGCACAACACTGGTTTCCTTCTTACACCTTCGGCTCTTCACTCTGCCGGTCACCTATCCCTCGACACTGCACTCTGTCGGTCCTCTGACCTTCGGCTCTACACTATGTCGGTTCTCTATCCTTCGGCTCTACACTAAGTCGATTCTCTGTCCTTCGGCTCTACACTCAGTCGGTTCTCTGTTTTTCGACTCTGCACTTAGTCGATCTACCTCACACACACTCAACTGTGCTAACACCTCTTAGCACTTCCTCTCACTCTGTTCTTTACCTTAGATCGCTTTCAACAAGATTTCCTTGTTTCAAATTTCACGATCAAAACTTTCTGAAAGAGCTCAAGAACTCTTTATACATTTTCTCCTAGCACCTTCAGGCATATCCTCAATCAAATCAATCAAGGATTTTGGAAGATTTCAATTTCAAAATCTCCCACTCTTTCTCTGTGCACCTTACAACAATTCTGCCAACTGTTCAACCAATTCTATCACCGCATCTCCCAAAGATAGAAACTTCTGAGTCGTGTTCAGCCAAATAAATGCGAACTAGAAAATCCGCATGTAATCATGCTTGACTGCATGATAACTGAAAGTTGACCTTACCAACAAATGAATTGGCATAGACACAAGCTTACCAACTCATCCTTTGCCACCGCAACTGAATAATCGATCATTGCTCCAAGATTTATGGTGATCACCTGTCTTCCTTCTGTCATACCGGTATACCGGTATGCAACTGCACTTCTTATATTACTAGTTCATCCTTTGATTGCCGGTTTTCATACAACTTCAAGTCTTCTTATATGAGTCACCTTTTGTGACTTCACCATCATCAAAGTGACCGATCTTCCTAAATGATAGACCAGTTGGCTTAGTCTATTTTTCCTTGAGTTGATTGAACCTTTGATCATTCAATACCAATGTTGCTTCCATGTGTTGTAAGTCATCACCCTAGCTTATTGAAAAACAACACTACTCTACCTATACCACTTCATCAGTTAGTGTCTTCATTAGTAATTGTTGGACATCAATGACAAACCTTAGGACATATACCGGTTCTCTGGATTGACTGGTTTTGTCAATGCCAACAATCCAACAGATATCTAATCCCACTTATGAGGCTTTATTTTCTACTCATTCTAAAATACCTTCTTCTAGAAATAAGGCTCTGATAAGTTACACTTATCCCTTTCCCAAGATTTCTTGTGTGCAAGAAAAGTATGACTTAGTGGCCTATTCTTCTCCTATAAACTTCTCTCTTTCTAAAGACTTTTTAACCTTCATCATCTTATACATGTTTTTGATCTCACTTATAGTAGAGAATTTAACATGTCATATTCAAATACCACATTCAATCTATCATGTCTTTAAATAACATTAATGGCTATTATGTTGCTCATCATTATGTGGCATTAGTAGCTCACTTACTATGGGCTCATTGTCATTCATGATGGTACAATTTCACGTGCAATCATACTTTTGGAAGTAGCATAATAGCCTATTTCTATCTCATCTCTTCTCCCTATATATATGGGGGGCAAGAGTGATTTCAAACATCTCTCCTTAAGATTCAAATTTCCACTTTGTGAAGTAGTGTCTTCTATAAGGATTTCTTATTGATTGTAGAGGTGTATTCATACTTGAATTCCTTCTCTCATATTGGAACAAGTATCCCTAATGGGTATATTAAGTACATATCCTTAATTGGAACCTCCTCCTTGGTGTTGGAAGTCTTTGCTCATTCATCAATTTCTTTTCTTTATTGACTAGTATCTTTTATAATAAACCCTTCTATTTTATGCATGTGCATATCCCTGATGAGGATCTCTTGCCTTCTTTTAGAAGAGTATTGTTATAAATAATCTCTCTTTGATGTCATCTCAATTCTCTGCTCTTTTAAAAACTCTTTCATTCATTCATTATAGAAGATGTTATACTTGTCTACGACAACTCCTCTTGAAGGTAGATGTCTTTTGAACAAAGATCTCTTCTCCTCCAAGGCTCTCCTTTACACTTATATAGCAAGATATCTCTTTTCAACTATCTTATCCTTTCTTTCAAGAGTATTCCCTCTCTTGCTTGGATTTATGACATAGTTGCATGATGGATATCTTCTTGGTGTCGAAGGTAGGTATCCTTGTTCTACTTGCATACACATGCACGAGGTTGAGTGGAACTAACGGTGTTCTCACTCTCCTCCCTTACATGGATCACCCAGACAGACTCTGGGAGCTAGTTATCCATGTCCCTTTCTCCATGGATCACCTAGTTTTAGGGGCGAGATGTCCATGGTTCATTTTCTCTTCTCATGGATCACCAAAGTGTGTATTCATGTTTTATGTCTCTTCTTTCTTATCTTTGCATTTTGTTTCCATTTAAATCTTTCATCTTGTGTTAGAGAGCTCTCAAATGCTCACACTCTTTGTTGTGTTGGAATTGAGGCTTAGTTCTCTTTCTTACCAAATGATTCTCCATTAATTTTTATCTTGTATCACATCTTCTTGTGAGCATTTGTCATCAATCTTCTTTCACAATTCGATGTGGTAAACATGATACCCTGTTTCAACTCACTAAAATTAGCAAGCCAAAACAGGGGGTCCATATAGATACCCTTGAATTTTCATCACCTTTCTTAGTAAACATTTAGGTGATTTTGTGATTTTATCTAACATGTGTTTTTGTAGGGTGCGGATCCTAACCGTGTACTGTAGATACCGCTGGGGGCTTCATCCGACAACTTATGGATATATCCTTTTTCAAATGATGTTTACTTTTATGTACTTTAGCTTTCATATGCACGTAGTGTCATATGACCGCTAAAGTGGGGGCTAAATGTAGTTTTGTAAATTGTACACCCTTGCTAGGGTGGTACAATTTCACACTTAAGTTAGCACCCACCTTAGTGTGTCTTGCATCTTGCATTTCTAATTTCCGTTTAAGAATTTAATTAATTAATTTAATTAAATCTGAAGTCATATTTCATCACTTCATACATCATAAAAATGGGCCTTTTACTCTAAGTGTGCCCCTTTTTATTTTATTCCTCCAATAAATCATTTAATCAAAAATCCTAATTATGTCCTATTTAGACCTTTAAGGCCCGATTTCACATATCAAAACACCTCGAAATCAGTTGTAACTTTGAGATTTGCTCTAATATTATCATATCCAACGATCTTGAAAATTTGGTCGGACCATGGCGGTAATGCACATGGTCCTCGGTTTTTTTCCCGAAATTTCGGGAACACAATTCTATGATATTATAATGCTTAACTCCAAAAGATTGGCGATAAATTCAATTCCTAGGTCAGCCTAAAGGCGAAATTAAGATATAGGGTTTCATACATAAGAGCTCTCTTTCTTCATTTGAAAGGACTAAGAACTAAGATGGATCTAATCTAACGGGAGTTTTCAACAAAGCAAGCATAAGGAGCCTTTTATGTAGTGAAAGAGAAGCCTATGTGGAGTCTTCAACAACATTCAATAACATTCATCAAGCATTTTTCAAGAATTCATCATCAATTAAGAGCCTTGAAGACATTGAAGAATAATAGGAGATCTAGTGGCAATATCTCTCCCTTGGGGATTGGTATGATTTCATGTTATTTTCATATCTTTGTATGAGCTTCTTTACATCAATTTGTATATTTACATTCATGCTTAATATCATTTAGCATATTTGGTTTCAAACATTGTTATTTACATTTACATTTAGGGTTTACTCTCATGCATAGGGTAGCTCTAGTTTCTTTCATTTTAGGATCTTACATACACACAAGGTTCTAGCACACATATTTTCAGTACATTATCAACTATTTATGGAGGTGGAAATCACCAACACAGGGTTTTGACTAAGGCAAAACCCTATATAGCCACCCAAACCTTCCCTTTTCTGTTGCAGGTGCAGAAACAGGTATCTGGAGGCAGTTTCAGATCTGGAAAAGGCATCAACACCACCCAGAAGTCTCAAAAGTGCAAAACTTTGTCAAGGACAGGGGCGTGGTGCCCTGGTCCTTCCCAAGACAGGTGTGTGGTGCCCTGGTCCTTCCCAAGACAGGTGTGTGGTGCCCTGGTCCCTCCACTTTACAGTGATTTTTGGCAGGATACAACTTTAGGGTCTCTAGTTTGCATCCTTTCAGTTGCAGCTCTCTATCAATCCATCAGGGACAGTGGCTTGGAACCCTAGTCCTGGTTAGTTTTGTTCAATTTGCAGCATCAGGTACACATCCAAAATCCTCCCCCTTTCATGCTTTCAGTATCTCAGTTTCAGATCTACAAGTTTGTTCAATTTCAAGTTCATTTATGCTTCATTTGTTGTCTCCTAGTCTAGTTGATCATTCAACCCCTAGTTTTTCTCATCATTTGCAACAAGAGGAAGAAACTCTAAGAGGTAATCCTTGGCTCTCTCTTTCTCACAAGAAGTAGCCAAAGTGAGCTATCTCCCTAGGCTCTTTCGTATTCCCAAAGCCCGCCTACTTTACCTTGATCTTACTTACTGTCAAGTGGGGGTCAAAAAGAGTTGTGACGAAGAAAGGGGGATTATGTGTGAGGCAAAATTAGGGGGTTAAAAATTATTTTCAGAATTGTGATTTTTAAATTTAGTGTTAAGATCAAAATTAATAAATTCTTAAATAAAACGTAAACTAAAAAAAATGCAAAAAAAAATGAGAAAAACCTTAAACAATGGTTTTGGCCTATTAAGAAGGGGTGATTATGTTTTTTTAAAATTGGATGTATTCCCCACGACCTAGCCCAACGCTTATACATCTTACCTTGGTCTTACTTACTGTCAAGTTGGGGTCTGAAAAGAGTTGAGACGAAAGAAGGGGGCTTATGATGCAAAAGTTATTTATAATTATCGATTGTGCATTATTTTAGTGACATTCATATTTTCTTTTAAAATATATTCATAAAACATTTAGAAATGAGACTTATGTTTTTTTTTACATCTAAAATATCCTTGTGATTCAACCCAAGTCTCGTCTGCCTTACCTTGGTCTTACTTAGTGCCAAGTTGGGGTCAAGAAGAATTGAGGTAAAAGAAGGGGGCTAAAATTTATTTTCAGAATTGTGATTTTTAAATTTAATGTTGAGATCAAAATTAATAAATTTTTAAATAAAATATCAACTAAAAAAATGTAAAAAAACGAGACGCAAACCTTAAAAAATGAATTTGGCCTATTAAGAAGGGGGCATATCTTTTTATTTTAAATTAAAAACATTCCCCACGACCTAACCCAACGTTTGTTTGTCTTACTTATTGCCAAGTTGAAGTTATGAAAGAGTTGAGGCGAAAGAAGGGGGCTTATGATGCAAGGGTTATTTATAATTACCGATTGTGTATTATTTTAGTAAACTTCATTTTTTTAAAATATTCATAAAACATTTACGAAGAGGGCTTATATTTTTTTTTAATCTCTAGAGTATCCCCATGACTCAGCTCAAGGCTCATCTGTCTTACCTTGGTCTTACTTATTGCCAAGTTGGGGTCAAGAAGAAACTGAAGCGAACGAAGGGAGCTAAAAGTTATTTTCAGAATTGTGATTTTTGAATTAAGTGTTGAGATCAAAATTAATAAATTCTTAAATAAAATATAAATTAAAAAAATGCAAAAAAAATGAGACAAACCTTAAAAAATGATTGGTGTATTAAGAAGGGGGCTTATGTTTTTTTAAAAAATTAGAATCATTCCCCACGATCCAACCCAATGTTTGTCCGCCTTACCTTGGTCTTAGGTACTGTCAAATTGGGGTTAGGAAGGAGTTGAGACAAAATAAATGGGCTTATGTTGCGAGGGTTATTTATAATTATTGATTGTGCATTATTTTAGTAACAATTCATACTTTTTAAAAAAATATTCATAAAACATTTAAGAATGGGACTTGTGTTTTTTTTTTACCTTCAGAGTATCCCCTTGACTTAGCCCAAGGTTCGTCTGCCTTACCTTCATCTTACTTACTGCCAAGTTGGGGTCAAGAAGAAGCTGGAGCAAAGGAAAGGGGCTAAAATTTATTTTTCAAAATTGTGATTTTTAAATTTAGTGTTAAGATCAAAATTAATAAATTTTCTTAAATAGAACAAAAACTAAAAAAAATACAAAAAAATCGAGACACGAACCTTAAAAATAACTTTGGCTTTTTAAAAATGAAACTTATCTTTTTTTGAAAATTAGAAGCATTGCCCACAACACAGCCCAACTCCTGTCCATTTTACCTTAGTCTGACTTACTGCCAAGTTGGAGTTGGGAAAGAGTTGAGGCAAAGGAAATGGGCTTATATTGCGAGGGTTATTTATAATTATCGATTGTGCATTATTGTAGTAACAATAAATACTTTTTTTTTTAATATTCATAAAACATTTAAAAAATGGGCTTATAATTTTTTTTTACCTTTAGAGTATCCCTGTGACTCAGCACAAAGCTCGCCTACTTTACCTTGGTCTTACTTAATGCCAAGTTGGACTCAAAAATGAGTTGGGGCAAAGGAAAGGGGCTAAAATTTATTTTTAGAATTGTAATTTTTATAATTTAGTGTTGAAATCAAAATTAATAATTTCTTAAATAAGACGTAAACTAAAAAAAAATGCAAAAAAATGAGACAAACCTTAAATAATGGTCTTGACCTATTAAGAACGGGGATTATGTTTTTTTAAAATTGGATGCATTCCCCATGATTCAACCCAACACCTATTCGTCTTACCTTGGTCTTACTTACTGTCAAGTTGGAGTCTGGAAAGAGTTGAGGCGAAAGAAGGGGCCTTATGTTGCAATGATTATTTATAATTATCGATTGTGCATTATTTTTGTAACATTCACATTTTCTTTGAAAATATATTCATAAAATATTTAGAAATGGGGCCCTTGGTCTTACTTACTGCCAAGTTGGGGTCAAGAAAGAAGCTAAGGTGAAAGAATAGGGCTAAAATTTATTTTTAGAATTGTAATTTTTAAATTTAGTGTTGAGATCAAAATTAATAAATACTCAAATAAAACATAAACTAAAAAAACTGTAAAAAAATGAGACGCAAAATTTAAAAAATGACTTTGGCCTATTAAAAAGGTGGCATATTTTTTTTTTAAAACTAAAAAAATTCCCCATGACCCAACCTAACGTTAGTCTGTCTTACTTTGGTCTTACTTACTGCCAAGTTGAGGTTAGGAAAGAGTTGAGGCGAAAGAAGGGGTTTATGATACAAGGGTTATTTATAATTATAGATTATGCATTAGTTTAGTAAAATTCATGCTTTTTTAAAAAATATTCATAAAACATTTATGAAGGGGGCTTATATTTTTTTTTACCTCTAGAGTATCCCTGTGACTCAGCCCCAAACTCATTTGCCTTACCTTAGTCTTACTTACTGCCAAGTTGGGGTCAAGAAGAAACTAAAGCGAACGAAGGGAGCTAAAAATTATTTTTAGAATTGTGATTTTTGAATTAAGTGTTGAGATCAAAATTAATAAATTTTAAAATAAAATACAAATTAAAAAAATGCAAAAAAAATGAAACATAAACCTTAAAAAATGACTTTGTCGTATTAAGAAAGAGGACTTATGTTTTTTTAAAATTAATGTCTGTCTGCCTTACCTTGGTCTTGGGTACTGTCAAGTTGGAGTTCGAAAGGAGTTAAGGCGAAATAAAGGGGCTTATGTTGCGAAGGTTATTTATAATTATTGATTTGCATTATTTGAATAACAATTCATATTTTTTTAAAAAATATTCATAAAACATTTAAATTTAGGGGTTGTGTTTTTTTTTTACCTTCAGTGTATCCCCGTGATTTAGCCCAAAGTCTGTTTCTCTTACCTTAGTCTTACTTACTGCCAAGTTGGGGTCAAGAAGAAGCTGAAGCGAAAGAAGGGGGCTAAAATTTATTTTTCAGAATTGTGATTTTTAAACTTTGACTTATTAAGAAGTAAGCTTATCTTTTTTTGAAAATTAGAAGCATTGCCCACGACACAGCTCAACTCCTATCCGCCTTACTTTGGTTTGACTTACTGCCAAGTTGGGATCAAGAAAGAGTTGAGGTGAAAGAAAGGGGTTATGTTGCGAGGGTTACTGTCAAGTTGGGGTCAAAAAAGAGTTGGGGCAAAGAAGAGGACTTATATTTTGAGGCGAAGAAAGGGGGCAAAAATTTATTTTCAAAATTGTGATTTTTATAATTTAATGTTGAAATCAAAATTAATAATTTCTTAAATAAGACGTAAATAAAAAAAATGCAAAAAAAATGAGACAAACCTTAAATAATGGTTTTGGCCAATTAAGAAGGGGGAATTATGTTTTTTTAAAAATTGGATGCATTCCCCACGACCCAGCTGAACGTCTGTCCGTCTTACCTTGGTCTTACTTACTGCCAAGTTGGAGTCTGGAAAGAATTAAGGTGAAAGAAGGGGGCTTATGTTGCAATGCTTATTTATAATTATTGATTGTACATTATTTTAGTAACATTCATATTATCTTTTAAAATATTTTCATAAAACATTTAAAAATGGGGCTTATGTTTTTTTTACATCTAGAATATCCCTGTGACTCAACTTAAGGCTCATCTGCCTTATCTTGGTCTTACTTACTGCCAAGTTGGGGTAAAAAAAGCTGAGGTGAAGGAAGGGGGCTAAAATTTATTTTCAGAATTGTGATTTTTAAATATAGTGTTGAGATCAAAATTAATAAATTCTTAAATAAAACATAAACTAAAAAAAATGTAAAAAAATCGAGACGCAAACCTTAAAAAATGACTTTGGCCTAATAAGAAGGGGGCATATCTTTTTATTAAAATTAAAAACATTCCCCACGACCCAATCCAATGTTTGTCTGTCTTACTTTGGTCTTACTTACTACCAAGTTGAGGTTATGAAATAGCTGAGGCGAAAGAAGGGGGCTTATAATGCAAGGGTTATTTATAATTATCGATTGTGCATTATATTAATAAAATTCATAATTTTTTTAAAATATTGATAAAACATTTAGGAAGGGGGTTTATATTTTTTTACTTTTAGAGTATCCCCGTGACTCAGCCCAAGGCTCATCTGCCTTACTTTGGTCTTACTTACTGCCAAGTAGGGGTCAAGAAGAAACTAAGGCGAACGAAAAGAGCTAAAAGTTATTTTCAGAATTGTGATTTTTGAATTAAGTGTTGAGAGCAAAATTAATAAATTTTTAAATAAAATATAAATAAAAAAATTGCACAAAAAACGAGACGCAAACCTTAAAAAATGACTTTGACGTATTAAGAAGGGGGCTTATGTTTTTTTTAAAATTAGAATCATTCCCCACGACCCAGTCCAATGTCTGTCCGCCTTACCTTGGTCTTAGGTACTGTCAAATTGGAATTATGAAAGAGTTGAAGCGAAATAAAAGGGCCTATGTTGCGAGGGTTATTTATAATTATTGATTGTGCATTATTTTAGTAACAATTCATACTTTTCAAAAAAATATTCATAAAACATTTAAAAATGGAGCTTATGTTTTTTTTAACTTCCAGAGTATCCCCATGACTCAGTCCAAGGCCCGTCTGCCTTACTTTTGTCTTACTTACTGCCAAGTTGGGGTCAAGAAAAAGTTGGAGCGAAGGAAGGGGGCTAAAATTTATTTTTCAGAATTGCAATTTTTAAATATAGTGTTAAGATCAAAATTAATAAATTTCTTAAATAAAACAAAAACTAAAAAAAATGCAAAAAAATCGAGACACAAACTTTAAAAAATGACTTTGGCCTATTAAAAATGAAGCTTATTTTTTTTTTTGAAAATTAGAAGCATTGCCCACGACACAACCCAACACCTGTCCGCCTTACCTTGGTCTGACTTAGTGCCAAGTTAGGGTCAAGAAAGAGTTGAGACAAAAGATAGGGACTTATGTTGCGAGGGTTATTTATAATCATCGATTATGAATTATTTTAGTAACAATAAATATTCTTTTTTTTAATATTCATAAAACATTTAGGAAGGGGGCTTATATTTATTTTTTTACCTTTAGAGTATCCCTATTACTTAGCGCAAAGCTCGCCTACCTTACGTTAGTCTTACTTAGTGCCAAGTTGGGGTCAAAAAGGAGTTGACGCAAAAGAAAGGGGCTTATATTTTGAGGCGAAGGAAGGAGGCTATTTTCAAAATCGTGATTTTTATAATTTAGTGTTGAAATCAAAATTAATAATTTCTTAAATAAAACGTAAACTAAAAAAAATGCAAAAAAAATGAGACAAACCTTAAATAATGGTTTTGGCTTATCAAGGAGAGATTATGTTTTTTAAAAAAATTGGATGCATTCCCCATGACCCAGCCCAATGCCCGTTCATCTTACCTTGGTCTTAGTTACTGTCAAATTGGGGTCTGGAAAGAGTTGAGACGAAGGAAATGGGCTTATGTTGCAATGATTATTTATAATTATCGATTGTGCATTATTTTAGTAACATTCATATTTTCTTTTAAAATATAATCATAAAATATTTAAAAATGGAACTTATATTTTGTTTACGTCTAGAATATCCTTGTGACTCAACCCAAGACTCATCTGCCTTACCTTGATCTTACATACTGTCAAGTTACGGTCAAGAAGAAGCTAAGGTGAAGGAAGAGGGCTAAAATTTATTTTCAAAATTGTGATTTTTAAATTTAGTGTTGAGATCAAAATTAATAAATTTTTAAATAAAACATAAATTAAAAAAATGTAAAAAAAATGAGACACAAACCTTAAAAATGACTTTGGCCTATTAAGAAAGGGGCATATCTTTGTTTTTAAATTAAAAACATTCCCCAGGACCCAATCCAACGTTTGTTTGTCTTACCTTGGTCTTACTTACTGCCAAGTTGAAGTTATAAAAGAGTTGAGGCGAAAGAAGGGGGCTTATGATGCAAATGTTATTTATAATTATCGATTGTGCATTATTTTAATAAAATTCATACTTTTTTTAAAAAATATTCATAAAACATTTAAGAATGAGGATTATATTTTTTTTACCTCTAGAGTATCCCCGTGACTCAACCCCAAGCTCATTTGTCTTACCTTGGTTTTACTTACTACCAAGTTGGGGTCAAGAAGAAACTAAGGTGAACGAAGGGAGCTAAAAGTTATTTTAAGAATTGTGATTTTTGAATTAAGTGTTGAGATCAAAATTAATAAATTCTAAAATAAAATATAAATTAAAAAAATGCAAAAAAATGAAACACAATCCTTAAAAAATGATTTTGTCGTATTAAGAAAAAGGGCTTATGTTTTTTTAAAATTAATGTCTATTTGCCTTACCTTGGTTTTAGGTATTGTCAAGTTGGGGTTATGAATGAGTTGAGGCGAAATAAAGGAGCTTATGTTGCGAAGGTTATTTATAATTATTGATTGTGCATTATTTGAATAACAATTCATTCTTTTTAAAAAAATATTCATAAAACATTTAGTTTTGGGGTTTTTTTTAACCTTTAGTGTATCCTTGTAACTCAGCCCAAGGTCCATTTGCCTTACCTTAGTCTTACTTGCTGCCAAGTTGGGGTTGAAAAAAAACTGGAGCAAAAAAAAGGGGCTAAAATTTATTTTTCAGAATTGTGATTTTTAAACTTTGACTTATTAAGAAGTAAGCTTATCTTTTTTGAAAATTAGAAGCATTGCCCATGACACAACCCAACTCCTGTCCGCCTTACCTTTGTCTAACTTACTGCCAAGTTGGGGTTAGAAAGAAGTTGAGGCGAAAAAAAGGGGTTATGTTGCGAGGGTTATTTATAATTATCAATTGTGCATATTATTTTAGTAACAATAAATATTATTTTTTTAATATTCATAAAACATTTAGGAAGGGGGCCTATATTTTTTTTTACTTTTAAAGTATCTCCGTGACTCAGTGCAAAACCCACCTACCTTACCTTGGTTTTACTTACTGCCAAGTTGGGATAAAAAAAGAGTTGGGGCAAATGAAGGAACTTATATTTGGAGGCGAAGAAAGGGGGCAAAAACTTATTTTCAGAATTGTGATTTTTATAATTTAGTGTTGAAATCAAAATTAATAATTTCTTAATGCAAAAAAATTAAGACAAACCTTAAATAATGGTTTTGGCCTATTAAGAAGGGGAAATTATGTTTTTTTAAATTGGATGCATTCCTCATGACCTAGCCGAACGCCTGTCCATCTTAAGGCGAATGAAGGGGGCTTATGTTGCAATGGTTATATATAATTATCGATTGTACATTATTTTAGTACCATTCATATTTACTTTTAAAATATATTCATAAAACATTTAGAAATGAGACTTATGTATTTTTTTTACATCTACAATATCCCTGCGACTCAACCCAACGTTCGTCTGCCTTACCTTGGTCTTACTTACTGCCAAGTTGGGGTAAAAAAAACTGAGGTGAAGGAAGGGGGCTAAAATTTATTTTCAGAATTGTGATTTTTAAATTTAGTGTTGAGATCAAAGTTATTAAATTCTTAAATAAAACATAAACTAAAAAAAATGTTAAAAAAACGAGACGCAAACCTTAAAAAATGACTTTGGCCTAATAAGAAGGGGGCATATCTTTTTATTAAAATTAAAAACATTTCCCATGACCCAGTCCAACGTTTGTCTATCTTACTTTGGTCTTACTTACTGCCAAGTTGAAGTTATGAAAGAGTTGAGGCGAAAGAAGAGACTTTATAACGCATGGGTTATTTATAATTATTGATTGTGCATTATATTAATAAAATTTATACTTTTTTTAAAATATTGATAAAACATTTAGGAAGGGGGTTTATATTTTTTTTACCTCTAGAGTATCCCCGTGACTCAGCCCAAGGCTCATCTGCCTTACCTTGGTCTTATTTACTGCCAAGTTGGGGTCAAGAAGAAACTGAGGCGAACGAAGGGAGTTAAAAGTTATTTTCAAAATTGGTATTTTTGAATTAAGTGTTGAGATCAAAATTAATAAATTTTTAAATAAAATATAAATAAAAAAATTGCACAAAAAATGAGACGCAAACCTTAAAAAATGACTTTGGCGTATTAAGAAGGGGGCTTATATTTTTTTAAAAATTAGAATCATTCCCCACGACCCTGTCCAATGTCTGTCCGCCTTACCTTGGTCTTAGGTACTGTCAAATTGGAGTTATGAAGGAGTTGAAGCAAAATAAAAGGGCCTATGTTGCGAGGGTTATTTATAATTATTGATTGTACATTATTTTAATAGCAATTCATATTTTTTTTAAAAATATTTATAAAACATTTAAAAATGGAGCTTGTGTTTTTTTTTTACTTCCAGAGTATCCCCATGACTCAGCCCAAGGCCCGTCTGCCTTACTTTTGTCTTACTTATTGCCAAGTTGGGGTCAAGAAAAAGTTGGAGCGAAGGAAGGGGGCTAAAATTTATTTTTCAGAATTGCAATTTTTAAATATAGTGTTAAGATCAAAATTAATAAATTTCTTAAATAAAACAAAAACTAAAAAAAATGCAAAACAATCGAGACACAAACCTTAAAAAATGACTTTGGCCTATTAAAAATGAAGCTTATTTTTTTCATTGAAAATTAGAAGCATTGCCCATGACACAGCCCAACACCTGTCCGCCTTACCTTGGTCTGGCTTAGTGCCAAGTTGGGGTCAAGAAAGAGTTGAGGTGAAAGATAGGGACTTATGTTGCGAGGGTTATTTATAATCATCAATTGTGAATTATTTTAGTAACAATAAATATTCTTTTTTTTAATATTCATAAAACATTTAGGAAGGGGGCTTATATTTTTTTTTTTACCTTTAGAGTATCCCTATTACTTAGCGCAAAACTCACCTACCTTACGTTGGTCTTACTTAGTGTCAAGTTGGGGTCAAAAAGGAGTTGGCGCAAAAGAAAGGGGCTTATATTTTGAGGCGAAGGAAGGAGGCTATTTTCAAAATTGTGATTTTTATAATTTAGTGTTGAAATCAAAATTAATAATTTCATAAATAAAACGCAAACTAAAAAAATGCAAAAAAAATGAGACAAACCTTAAATAATGGTTTTGGCCTATCAAGAAGGAGGGATTATGTTTTTTTTAAAAATTAGATGCATTCCCCACGACCCAGGCCAACGCCCATTCGTCTTACCTTGGTCTTAGTTACTGTCAAATTGGGGTTTGGAAAGAGTTGAGACGAAGGAAATGGACTTATGTTGCAATGATTATTTATAATTATCGATTGTGCATTATTTTAGTAATATTCATATTTTCTTTTAAAATATAGTCATAAAAGATTTAAAAATGGAACTTATATTTTTTTAACATCTAGAATATCCTTGTGACTCAACCCAAGACTCGTCTGCTTTACCTTGATCTTACATACTGTCAAGTTAGGGTCAAGAAGAAGCTGAGGTGAAGGAAGAGGGCTAAAATTTATTTTCAAAATTGTGATTTTTAAATTTAGTGTTGAGATCAAAATTAATAAATTTTTAAATAAAACATAAACTAAAAAAATGTAAAAAAAATGAGACACAAACCTTAAAAACTACTTTGACCTATTAAGAAAGGGGCATATCTTTTTTTTAAAATTAAAAACATTCCCCAGGACCTAGTCCAACGTTTGTCTGTCTTACCTTGGTCTTACTTACTACCAAGTTGAAGTTAAGAAAGAGTTGAGGTGAAAGAAAGGGGCTTATGATGCAAATGTTATTTATAATTATCGATTTTGCATTATTTTAATAAAATTCATACTTTTTAAAAAAAATATTCATAAAACATTTAAGAATGAGGATTATATTTTTTTTTACCTCTAGAGTATCCCCGTGACTCAGCCCCAAGCTCATTTGTCTTACCTTGGTTTTACTTACTACCAAGTTGGGATCAAGAAGAAACTAAGGCGAATGAAGGGAGCTAAAAATTATTTTAAGAATTGTGATTTTTGAATAAATGTTGAGATCAAAATTAATAAAATATAAAATAAAATATAAATTAAAAAAATGCAAAAAAAACGAAACACAATCCTTAAAAAATGATTTTGTCATATTAAGAAAAGGGGCTTATGTTTTTTTAAAATTAATGTCTGTCTGCCTTACCTTAGTTTTAGGTATTGTCAAGTTGGGGTTATGAATGAGTTGAGGCGAAATAAAGGGGCTTATGTTGCGAAGGTTATTTATAATTATTGATTGTGCATTATTTGAATAACAATTCATTCTTTTAAAAAAAATATTCTTAAAACATTTAGTTTTGGGGGTTGTGTTTTTTTTTTTACCTTTAATGTATCCTTGTGACTCAGCCCAAGGTCCGTTTGCCTTACCTTAGTTTTACTTGCTGCCAAGTTGGGGTCGAAAAAAAGCTGAAGCAAAAAAAGGGGGCTAAAATTTATTTTTCAGAATTGTGATTTTTAAACTTTGACTTATTAAGAAGTAAGCTTATCTTTTTTGAAAATTAGAAGCATTGCCCATGACACAACCCAACTCCTGTCCGCCTTACCTTTGTCTAACTTACTGCCAAGTTGGGGTTAGAAAGAAGTTGAGGCGAAAAAAAGGGGTTATGTTGCGAGGGTTATTTATAATTATCAATTGTGCGTATTATTTTAGTAACAATAAATACTATTTTTGTAATATTCATAAAACATTTAAGAAGGGGGCCTATATTTTTTTTTACCTTTAAAGTAGCTCCGTGACTCAGTGCAAAACCCACCTACCTTACCTTGGTCTTACTTATTGCCAAGTTGGGATAAAAAAAGAATTGGGGCAAATGAGGGAACTTATATTTTGAGGCAAAGGAAGGGGGCAAAAATTTATTTTCAGAATTGTGATTTTTATAATTTAGTGTTGAAATCAAAATTAATAATTTCTTAATACAAAAAAATTGAGACAAACCTTAAATAATGGTTTTGGCCTATTAAGAAGGGGGAATTATGTTTTTTTTAAATTGGATGCATTCCTCACGACCCAGCCGAACGCCTATCCGTCTTAAGGCGAAGGAAGGGGGCTTATGTTGCAATGGTTATATATAATTGTCGATTGTACATTATTTTAGTACCATTCATATTTACTTTTAAAATATATTTATAAAACATTTAGAAATGAGACTTATGTATTTTTTTTACAACTACAATATCCCTATGACTCAACCCAACGTTCGTCTGCCTTACCTTGGTCTTACTTACTGCCAAGTTGGGGTAAAAAAAACTAAGGTGAAGGAAGGGGGCTAAAATTTATTTTCAGAATTGTGATTTTTAAATTTAGTGTTGAGATCAAAGTTATTAAATTCTTAAATAAAACTAAAAAAAATGTTAAAAAAACGAGACGCAAACCTTAAAAAATGACTTTGGCCTAATAAGAAGGGGGCATATCTTTTTATTAAAACTAAAAACATTCCCCATGACCTAGTCCAACGTTTTTCTGTCTTACTTTGGTCTTACTTACTGCCAAGTTGAGGTTATGAAAGAGTTGAGGGGAAAGAAGGGACTTTATAATGCATGGGTTATTTATAATTATCGATTGTGCATTATATTAATAAAATTCATACTTTTTTTAAAATATTGATAAAACATTTAGGAAGGGGGTTTATATTTTTTTTACCTCTAGAGTATCCCCGTGACTCAGCCCAAGGCTCATCTCCCTTACCTTGGTCTTATATACTGCCAAGTTGGGGTCAAGAAGAAACTGAGGTGAATGAAGGGAGCTAAAAGTTATTTTCAGAATTGTGGTTTTTGAATTAAGTGTTGAGATCAAAATTAATAAATTTTTAAATAAAATATAAATAAAAAAATTGCACAAAAAACGAGACGCAAATCTTAAAAATTGACTTTGACGTATTAAGAAGGGGGCTTATGTTTTAAAAAAAATTAGAATCATTCCCCATGATCCAGCCCAATGTTTGTCCGCCTTATCTTGGTCTTAGGTACTATCAAGTTGCAGTTATGAAGGAGTTGAGGCAAAATAAAGCGGCTTATGTTGCGAGGGTTATTTATAATTATTGATTGTGCCTTATTTTAGTAACAATTCATACTTTTAAAAAAAATATTCATAAAACATTTAAAAATGGAGCTTGTGTTTTTTTTTACCTCCAAAGTATCCTCGTGACTCAGCACAAGGCCTGTCTGCCTTACCTTGGTCTTACTGCCAAGTTGGGGTCAAGAAGAAGTTGAAGCGAAGGAAGGGGGCTAAAATTTGTTTTTCAGAATTGTGATTTTTAAATTTAGTGTTTAGATCAAAATTACTAATTTTTTAAAATAAAACAAAAACTAAAAAAAAAGAAAAAAAGCCGAGACACAAACTTAAAAAAATGACCTTGGCCTATTAAAAATGAAGCTTATTTTTTTTTGAAAATTAGAAACATTGCCTACAACACAGCGCAACACCTGTCTGCCTTACCTTGATCTGACTTACTGCCAAGTTGGGGTCAGTAAGGAGTTGAGGCGAATGATAGGGGCTTATGTTGCGAGAGTTATTTATAATTATCAATTGTGCATTATTTTAGTAACAATAAATACTTTTTTTTAATATTCATAAAACATTTAAGAAGGGGGTTTTTTTTTTTTTTTTTTACATTTAGAGTATCCCTGTTACTCAGCGCAAAACTCACCTACCTTACGTTGGTCTGTCTTACTGCCAAGTTGGGATCAAAAAGAAGTTGGGGCAAAAGAATGAGACTTATGTTATGAGGCGAAGGAAGGAGGCTATTTTCATAATTGTGATTTTTATAATTTAGTGTTAAAATAAAAATTAACAATTTCTTAAATAAAACGTAAACTAAAAAAAATGCAAAAAAAAATGAGACAAACCTTAAATAATGGTTTTGGCCTATTAAGAAGGGGGGATTATGTTTCTTTTTAAATTGGATGCATTCCCCACAACCTAGCCCAACACATGTTCGTTTTACCTTGGTCTTAGTTACTGCCAAATTGGAGTTTGGAAAGAGCTGAGAGGAAGGAAATGGGCTTATGTTGCAATGATTACTTATAATTATCAATTGTGCATTATTTTAGTAACATTCATATTTTATTTTAATATATACTCATAAAACATTTAGAAATGAAGCTTAATTATGTTTTTTATTAACATCTAGAATATCCTTGTGACTCAACGCAAGGCTTGTCTGCCTTACCTTGGTCTTACTTCCTGTCAAGTTGGGGTCAAGAAGAAGCTGAGGTGAAGGAAGAAGGCTAAAATTTATTTTTAAAATTGTGATTTTTAAATTTAGTGTTGAGATCAAAATTAATAAATTCTTAAATAAAACATAAACTAAAAAAAATGTAAAAAAAATGAGACGCAAAACCTTAAAAAATGACTTTGGCTTATTAAAAAGAGGGCATATCTTTTTTTTTTAACTTAAAAACATTCCCCACGACCTAGTCCAATGTTTGTCTGGCTTACCTTGGTCTTACTTACTGCCAAGTTGAAGTTAGGAAAGATTTGAGGCGAAAGAAAGGGGCTTATGATGCAAAGTTTATTTATAATTATCGATTGTGCATTATTTTAGTAAAATTCATACTTTTTTTTTTAAATATTAATAAAAAATTTAGGAAGGGGGCTTATATTTTTTTCACCTCTAGTGTATCCCCGTGACTTAGCCCCAAGCTCATTTGCCTTACCTTGGTCTTACTTACTGCCAAGTTGGGGTCAAGAAGAAACTAAGGCGAACGAAGGGAGCTAAAAGTTATTTTCAGAATTGTGATTTTTGAATTAAGTGTTGAGATCAAAATTAATAAATTATAAAATAAAATATAAATTAAAAAAATACAAAAGAAACGAGACACAAACCTTAAAAAATGACTTTGTCATATTAAAAAAGGGGGCTTATGTTGTTTTAAAATTAATGTTTGTTTGCCTTACCTTGGTCTTAGGTACTCTCAAGTTGGAGTTAGGAAGGAGTTGAGGCGAAATAAAGGGGCTTATGTTGCGAGGGTTATTTATAATTATTGATTGTGCATTATTTGAATAACAATTCATAATTTTTAAAAAAATATTCATAAAACATTTAGATTTGGGAGTTGTGTTTTTTTTCTTTTACATTTAGTGTATCCCTGTGACTCAGCTCTGTTGGCATTATGTGAACCGGTATGAGGTCATGATGATTGTTGGCATTATGTGAACCGGTATGAGGACATAATGACATTGTATGTTGTCACTGATGTCAATATGCTGAAGAGAGAACCAGTATGTTACCTTGAACCGATATATGTAAGAACTAGTATAACATTATGAATTGGTATATGTGCCAAAGTGAAGCGGTATGTTTGTTCAAGATGAACCGACATGTTGGTATGGGAACCAACACATGGAAGCTTTGTATGACTATCGGTTGGTAGTCTCAACTTCAGGGTTTCCGATTGAAGTGCTTCAAGCCTGTGTGACTCAACTGATGACTTTGTGTGATGAGTTAGCATTGTAATGAAGAACAGATCGTGTTGCCACGTCAGCCTTGTGCGCGTGAAGGATCTTGCATGAAGGAGATTGTTCCTATCTACCTCAGGAATGTGCGAAGTCTGTAAACGGTGAAAACACGTGATGAGTTATCAGCCGCCATGAAAGTGGTGGAAAATGAATGATGGAGAAATTCTTGAGATCGGTTCAAGACTGTTGCATTTAATGCAATGTGCTCAATGGTCAGGATTAAACCGTTTGAATTGCTTAACCTAACAGGTTTAGGGTTTATGCTACTGACCTATCTGTTTCCTATAAGGTCGATGTTGTGTTTCTTTCTGACGCTGTTGGCAAAAGTTGTGTGTGTGTATCCAAGTGAAGAGATACGTGATTCTTGCCAGACGAGAGAAGAGAAGTGATACCTATAGAGTGAAAGTGCAGAAGGTGAAGAGGAGCTAAAGCGGATCTGCATTGACATTGAGTGCTGTTACTAGATCATTGAAATACCTGTTGATCTCTAACCACTTCAACAGTTGGGAAATCCCTTAACGAGGTAGCTTTAACCGGTTTGCTGTAAATCCTTTAACAGGGTGACTCAAAACTATTGAGTTTTTGAAATCCTCTAACAAGGTAACCTTTAATAGGGTTTAACCCTTAACTGGGTATTCTAGCCATCCCTTAACCGGGTGATCCCTAACAAGACTGGTTCCTAACAAAACCTATTGTATCAGTCTTTAATTGGACAAAGCTCCTCACAGAGCGAACTTCTAAAGAGTTCAAAAACAACTTGTGGGTATTCATCCCCACCGTGGTTTTTTCCAGGTGGGTTTCCACGTGAAAAATATGTGTCATGTGTGGTGTTATTCATGTGATGGTTTAAGTGATTTGTGTCTGAAGGTAAAATCATGTTGATCTAGTTGTTCATATGTTTTTGATGATAGATTACTTGTTCATGCACTAGGGTGAAATGGAAATGAAGTATTAGATTGTATGAAAAGATAAGTGTTAACTGATTTATGCTTGTCTCAATTATTTTGGGTTTTGCTGGTTGTACTCTGTTTAAGACCGGTGTTACTGTTTGTTTGCCAAAGTGCAGTGTCTGCTGACAAACCGGTTTTAGGAATGTGTTTTTGTCTGTATTGATTCACCCCCCCTCTCAGTACCGGTTTGGTACTATCTGCTCATCATTGAGTTATCAATTGGTATGAGAGCTTCCTCCAGGTCCTCTATGTTATAAGCTTAACCGCTTGAGAAAAAAATCCCAGTCCAATGATGAAGAGGGAAGGTCCAAAGTTTAATAGAGATAGTTTTAGTATATGGAAAGACAGAATGAAGATATACATCAGAAGCATGGGTGCTCAACACTGGAGCTATGTTGAGAATGCTTATGTTTCCCTTATCGGTACTCTCACTGATGACCAAAAAAGAGAGATGCAGGAGAATGGGCAAGTCATGGAAGCCCTAATTAGTAGTTTATCTAACATTGAGTTTATTGATGTCCAAGATAAAGTAAATCCCAAAGAAGTATGGGATACTCTTGAGAATATCTATGGCGGTGATGAGCATGTAAAACAAGCTAAGGAAGAAAGCCTTAAAGGGAAGTTTGAAGACATGCGGATGGTTGAAGGTGAGACCATTCAACAGTATGGGATAAGAATCAAAACTATTATCGAAGATATCAAGAGTGCAGGGGGTAAAATGGAAGATTCCACTGTGGTGAGCAAAGTTATGAGATCCTTATTACCGGTCTATGCAATAAGAGTTGCTGCTATTCAGGAGTTGAGATCAATAGACAAGACTAAAGTATCCCTAGACTCCATCATTGCAAAGTTGACAACCTATGAGCTAAATAGTTTTGAAGACAGTGTTCAAAAGATTGAATCAGCTTTTAAAGCTTCTACTGTACCATCCAGTAAAGGAAAAGAAGCAAGCACCAGTGCTGAACCAAGACAGAGCAGAGAAATGGATGATGAGGAGTTTCTGATAGAATTTGAAGCTCTTCTTTCCAGGAAACTTCCTAAAGGAACTGGTAAATACAGAGGTAAGCTCCCTTTGAAATGTTTTTCTTGTAACCGGATAGGACATATTGCTGTAAACTATCCTAATGGTGACAACAAGGACAAACTGGAAAGGTTCACGAAATTCAAAGGAGAAAACTAGAGAAACTATTTTGTGGCAGTTGATGAAGGTGTCACAGATGAGGAATCAAAAGATGAAGAAAATGAAGATATTGTGTTTGTTGCTATCAAGGAAGATGTGTCAGACAAGAAGGCTCTTGTCTCCCACTTTGATAATTCCAATGAGTGGATTATTGACAGTGTTTGTTCTCACCATATGACTGGTGACCGGAGCAAGTTTCTATCCTTGGAAAAGTATGATGGTGGTGTGGTTCGCTTTGGTAATGATGCACCATGTATGGTCAAAGGCAAAGGGTCCATCTCTCTGAATGGAAAGAGCAGTGCTGACAATGTGTATTGGGTTGATGGTCTCAAACACAACCTTCTGAGTGTTGTCCAACTGAATGATAATGGTCTCACTTTGGAATTTAAGAATGGAGTGTGTAGAATCAAATGAAAGAATGATGAATTGGTGGGCACCGACATGCAGACCAAAGGTAACCTATTTCAGCTAAATGCAAATATCAGTACATGTTTTATGGTCAAGTTTGATGACAGCTGGATATGGCATAGGACTCTGCCATGTAAACTTTGATAACATTGTGAAGGCCAGTAAGATCAAGGCAGTTAGAGGGTTACCGGTACTAAGTAAACTGGAAAATACCTTGTGCAAAAAGTGTCAACTGGGGAAAATGTCTTCCTCAACCTTTAAAGGTAAACCTTTCACTGCTGACAATTTATTTGATCTTGTGCATACTGATTTATGTGGTCCTATGAAAACTAGGAGTGTGCAGGGTGATAGGTACTTCATGATTCTCACTGATGACTATTCAAGAATGATGTGGGTCACATTCTTGAAAGATAAGTCTAGAGTTTTTGGAAAGTTCAAAGCTTTCAGAGCATTAGTGGAGAAGGAAAGTGGTAAAAGAATCAAGTGCTTTAGAATTGATCAAGGAGGGGAATTCACTTCCGATGAATTCAACAAATACTGCGAAGAACATGGCATCAAGAGGCAACTATCTGCCCCCCGGACTCCACAACAGAATGGCCTAGCAGAGAGGAATAACTAGACTGTGGTTGAAGCAACAAGAACAATGCTGATCCAAGGAAAGGTTGCTCACACCTTTTGGAGAGAAGCGGTGAGCACTGCAGTCTACACAATGAACCGGGTACTCATCAAGAAAGGTAAGGATAAAACTCCTTATGAGTATTGGACCTGTAAGACACCCGTGGTTAGCTACTTTAGAGTGTTTGATAGCAAATGTTACATCAAGAGGAGCGAACACCAGAACAAATTTGATGCAAAATGTGATGAGGGAATATTCTTAGGGTATTCCACCAAGAGAAAAGCTCTTAAGTGTTTTAATAATAGGACTCAGAGAATTATGGAAAGCATCAATGCAAGAGTTGATGAAACCTCTGAGAAAACTGAGGAAACTGACAGTAAGCAAGTGGTAAATGAACTGGTTGTAACCTTCTGGGAACTGGTTGCTAGTCAACCAAGTACCAGTAACAGTGTTCCTACACTGGTAGATGTAGATGTTGATACTGATGGAGAAGAGGATGAAGAAGAAAAGCAAGAGGAATTTGTTAAGACCATTCCTCGATATGTCAAGCTGAATCATGATCCTAAGCAGATCATAGAAGATAAGGATGTAGGAATACTTACAAGAAGAAAGGTCAGAGAAAACTCATGTATGATCTCTGAATTTGAGCCTAAATCATTCAAAGAGACACATAAAGATGAAGACTGGATCAAGGCAATGGAAGAGGAACTTGACCAGATAGAGAAAAATGGTACATGGTCTTTGGTACCCAAATCGGAGCATAAAAATGTCATTGGTACAAAATGGGTTTTCAGAAATAAGCTGAATGAGGATGGCACAGTGATTAGAAACAAAGTCAGACTGGTGTGTAAAAGATATGCCCAAGAAGAAAGAGAAGACTATGGAGAAACCTTTGCTCTTGTATCTAGATTGGAAGGAGTTCGTATGCTTCTTGCATATGCAGCTTTTAAAGGATTCAAAGTATATCAAATGGATATTAAATCTGCATTCCTAAATGGTGTACTTGAAGAGGAGGTGTATATAGAGCAACCAGATGGGTTTGCCCTATTTGAAGACAGTGACATGGTGTGTAGGCTACATAAAGCCTTATATGGTCTAAAGTAGGCACCTAGAGCATGGTATGAACGTCTACACTCCCATCTTGTGAAAATTGGATTTGAGAGAACAAGCAAAGATAACAACATCTACTTGAAAACTGAAGGAGATCAGATCTTGATCTTTGAGGCATTTGTTGATGACATTATCTTTGGTGGAGATGATAAGATGAGTCATGAGTTTGCAGATGAGATGAAGAAAAAGTTTGAGATGTCACTCATAGGGGAGATTAAGTTCTTCATTGGACTATATATTCAGTAGATGAAAGATGAAATCTTTATCACTCAGTCCAAGTATGTCAAAGAGGTGTTGAAGACCTTTGGCATGGAAGATAGCAAACTGGTTGGTACATCGATGGTGACCGGTTGTAAACTATCCAAAGAGGATGACTCAACATTGGTTAATGAGAAGGAATACCGATCAATGATTGGTAAGTTGCATTATGTAGTGCATAGCAGACCAGATATTGCACATGCAGTTGGCATTACTGCAAGGTTCCAGAAAAGTCCAAGAGAATCCCACTTGGTTGCAGTGAAGCGGATTCTTAGGTATCTGAAGGGAACTATTGATTATGGATTGTGATATCCATATAGCAAGGATTTCAACTTGAAAGTATTCATAGATGCTGATTGGGCAGGTAATGTGGACGACCAAAAGAGCATAATCGGTGGTGCATTCTTTCTCGGTGGTAGACTAGTCTCATGGATGAGTAAGAAGCAGAGTTGTATCTCTTAGTCTACAGTGGAAGCAAAACATGTTGCAGCTTTCATGAACTACACTCAGACAATTTGGATGAAGCATGTATTAAATGGCTTCAAAGTTCCTATATCTGAACCGGTAAGTATATTTTGTGACAATACTAGTGCAATTAACATCTCCAAGAATCCGGTTTTGCATTCTAGAACGAAGCACTTTGAGCTTAAGTATCATTTCTTGAGGGAAAAGGTTCAAAACAAAGAGATTGCACTGGAACATGTTTCCTGTAAGGAGCAGTTAGCAGACATATTCACCAAGCCTTTCTCAAAGGTTACATTTATGTACTTAAGAGGTGAATTAGGGGTGCTGCCCCTTCAGGAGGTGAACTAAAGGTATATGCTCCACATCAGTTAGGTATTGCATAGTCAAATTTTTTTTTCAAGATTGATGTGTTGAAGGATGCTACTCCTCAAGGGGAGCAACATAATGGAACAGGGAAGCTTGTGCCTCCACTTTGGCATTGTTGTCAAAAGGGGAGAAGAAGTGAAGCAGAGAAGATATCTGCAGAAATTGGGGGAGAAGGTGTGAAGCAGAGAGATATCTTTGTATATTGCCATCAATGCCAAAGGGAGAGATTGTTGACATTATGTGAATCGGTATGAGGTCATGATGATTGTTGGCATTATGTGAACCGGTATGAGGACATAATGACATTGTATGTTGTGAATGATGTCAATATGCTGAAGAGAGAACCGGTATGTTACCTTGAACCGGTATATGTAAGAACCAGTATAACATTGTGAATCGGTATATGTGCCAAAGTGAAGCGGTATGTTTGTTCAAGATGAACCAGCATGTTGGTATGGGAACCAAAACATGGAAGCTTTGTATGACTACCGGTTGGTAGTCTCAACTTCAAGGTTTCCGGTTGAAGTGCTTCAAGTCTGAGTGACTCAACCAATGACTTTGTGTGATGAGTTAGCATTGTAACAAAAAACAGATCGTGTTGCCACGTTAGCTTTGTGCGCGTGAAGGATCTTGCATGAAGGAGATTGTTGCTATCTACCTCGGGAATGTGCAAAGTCTGTAAACGGTGAAAATGTGTGATGGGTTATCAGCCGCCATGAAAGCGGTGGAAAATGAACGATGGAGAAAGTCTTGAGATCGATTCAAGACTGTTGCATTTAATGCAATGTGCTCAACGGTCAAGATTGAATCGTTTGAATTGCTTAACCTAACAGGTTTAGGGTTTAGGGTTTATGCTACTGACCTATCTTTTTCCTATAAGGTCGATGTTGTGTTTCTTTTTGAGGCTGTTGGCAAAAGTTGTGTGTGTATCCAAGTGAAGAGATACATGATTCTTGCCAGACTAGAGGAGAGAAGTGATACCTGTAGAGTGAAAGTGCAGAAGGTGAAGAGGAGCTAAAGCGTATCTGCATTGGCATTGAGGCTTGTTACCAGATCATTGAAATACCTATTGATCTCTAACCACTTCAACAGTTGGGAAATCCCTTAACAGGGTAGCTTTAACTGGCTTGCTGTAAATCCTTTAACAGGGTGACTCAAAACTATTAAGTTCTTGAAATCCTCTAACAAGGTAACCTTTAACAGGTTTTAACCCTTAACCGGGTATTCTAGCCATCCCTTAACCAGGTGATCCCTAACAGGATCGGTTCCTAACAGAACCTTTTGTATCAGTCTTTAACCGGACAAGGCTCCTAACAGAGCAGACTTCTAAAGAGTTCAAAAACAGCTTGTGGGTATTCATCTCCACTGTGGTTTTTCCAGTTGGGTTTCCACATGAAAAATCTATGTGTCATGTGTGGTTTTATTCATGTGATGGTTTAAGTGATTTGTGTCTGAAGGTAAAATCATGTTGATCCAACTGTTCATATGTTTTTGATGATAGATTACCTATTCATGCACTAGGGTGAAATGGAAATGAAGTATTAGATTGTATGAAAAGATAAGTTTCAACTGGTTTATGCTTGTCTCAGTTATTCTGAGTTTTGCCGGTTGTACTCTGTTTAAGATCGGTGTTACTGTTCGTTTGCCAAAGCGCAGTGTCTGCCGGCAAACCGGTTTTAGGAATGTGTTTTTGTCTGTATTGATTCACCCCCCCTCTCAGTACCAGTTTGGTACTATCTGTTCATCATTGAGTTATCAAGCCCAAGGTCTGTCTGCCTTACCTTAGTCTTACTTACTGCCAAGTTGGGGTCAAGAAGAAGTTGGAGCGAAAGAAGGGGTCTAAAATTTATTTTTTAGAATTGTGATTTTTAAACTTTGATTTATTAAGAAGTAAGCTTATCCTTTTTTGAAAATTAAAAGCATTGCCCACGACACAGTCCAACTCCTGTCCACCTTACCTTGGTTTGACTTACTGCCAAGTTGGGGTTAGGAAGGAGTTGAGGCAAAAGAAAAAGGGTTATTTATAATTATCGATTGTGCATTATTTTAGTAACAATAAATACTCTTTTTTTAATATTCATAAAACATTTAGGAAGGGGGCCTATTATTTTTTAACCTTTAAAGTATCACCGTGACTCAGTGCAAAACCCACCTACCTTACCTTGGTCGGTCTTACTGTCAAGTTGGGGTCAAAAAGGAGTTGGGGCAAAGGAGGGGACTTATATTTTGAGGCGAAGGAAGGGTGCAAAAATTTATTTTCAAAATTGTGATTTTTATAATTTAGTGTTGAAATCAAAATTAATAATTTCTTAAATAAGACGTAAACTAAAAAAATGCAAAAAAAATGAAACAAACCTTAAATAATGGTTTTGGCCTATTAAGAAGGAGGAATTATGTTTTTTTAAAAAATTGGATGCATTTCCCACGACCCAGCCGAACGCTTGTTCGTCTTCCTTTGGTTTTACTTACTGCCAAGTTGGGGTTTGGAAAGATTTTTGAGGCGAAGGAGGGGGGCTTATGTTGCAATGGTTATTTATAATTATCGATTGTGCATTATTTTAGTAACATTCATATTTTTCTTTTAAAATATATTCATAAAACATTTAGAAATGAGGCTTATGTTTTTTTTTTACATCTACAATATCCCTGTGACTCAATTCAAGACTCGTCTAATTTACCTTAGTTTTACTTACTGCCAAATTGGGGTCAAGAAGAAGCTGAGGTGAATGAAGGGGGTAAAATTTATTTTTAGAATTGTGATTTTTAAATTTAGTGTTGAGATCAAAATTAATAAATTGTTAAATAAAACATAAAGTAAAAAAAATGTAAAAAAATGAGACGCAAACCTTAAAAAATGACTTTGGCCTAATAAGAAGGGGGCATATCTTTTTTTTAAAATTAAAAACATTCTCCACGACCCAGTCCAATGTTCGTCTGTCTTACCTTGGTCTTACTTACTGCCAAGTTGAGGTTACGAAAGAGTTGAGGCGAAAGAAGGGGGCTTATGATGCAAGGGTTATTTATAATTATCGATTGTGCATTATTTTAATAAAATTCATACTTTTTTAAAAAATATTGATAAAACATTTAGGAAGGGGGCTTATATTTTTTTTACCTCTAGAGTATCCCCGTGACTCAACCTGAGGCTCATCTGCCTTACCTTGGTCTTACTTACTGCCAAGTTGGGGTCAAGAAGAAATTGAGGTGAACGAAGGGAGCTAAAAGTTATTTTTCAGAATTGTGTGTTTTTTTTTTTGATCGATAAAAGGCCGAAGCCAGAGAATTTTATTAATTAAAAAATAGTTACAATTACACCTCCATTTAGTGTGGGCACCGATAGGAAAGAATAGAAGAAAGAAAACCTTTGGTCTAGCCCAGATCCCTTAAGGATCAGAAAAAATATAAGATTTAAGTTACAATAATGGAGATGATTTAGGTCTCAATGGTTCCCTGTCCAGGATAGTCTTGAAGAGGGCATGTGAAAATCCATCATGTAAAATTGAGCAGCAAATTGCCCATCTCTTTGGGTGACCCTTCTTGTAAGCGACATCCCTATCTTTACCTAGAATAACTGGGTGGAGTAAGCCCTACCCCCTAAGCTGCACAAATACTCGTGACATTTCTTACCAAAATGTTAGAAAGAAAAAATGAACAGAGATCAACTTCTTATTTAAATTTAACAATTGATCATACCTGCCAGGATGGTCACCTCGTTAACACAAAAACTCAAGATATTAGCTCCAAAAAATTTCTAGAAATATAATGTGTGGTCAATGCTCAGGAACCATCGAAGAGATTAATCGATAAGCTCAATATACAGTCCAGAAGCAATCTCCCATAAATAATTCTGCATAGAAAGCGCAGTGAGCTACCATCCATCATAGATTTTAGTTCAAACATAGAGCCTTTCGTGCCATAATTGTATGTCATGGGAAAGCTTAAGTGAAATGAAAAACTACCAGAATGACTCCAATCCCAACAAGCATTAAAGATAACAGATGAGCTAATTCTGTAGATAACTAAGAAGAAGCTGAATTTGGATGAGAAATGTATATTAATATATATATCTGAGTCTATATATCTTTAAAAACTTGAGTAAAAAAGTAGACATTTATGTATATATATGAACATATATACATATATCTATATATAAATATGGGTATATAGATGTATGTCTATATATATTATATATAAATCTATATTACGGCCATAAAAGGCCTATAAAGCCTGAAGCTAACTAAGTCCAATCATTCACAGAGAAATAGATGTAGCAAAACATAAACAGATTTACGAAACATTTGAACAAAGATCTTGTAGTTAAGTTAAAACATCCAAATGTCATTTTAGCCTATAACTTTAGAAAGGAGGCCGAGATAAAAAGGAGTTCATCGAAGACAAACAAACATACCACCAAAAAATATCAAACTACACATAAAGAACCTGGTATGCAAAAACCTGGATGCTTGCCTTCCAGAAGGAGCTTCAGCCTTTTTTGCCTAGCTTGTGAGGAAGCCTGGAGCCAAAGCTCTCTGGTTTTGTTGCTAAAGGGCCAACAGGGGAGCGAGGGATTGGCACATTATCTAGGATAACCATGATGTTCTCCGCCTTAAGATAGTTAATTAGTCATTTCTTTCGAGGAGGTTTTTTGACTTGTAGAATCCATGAGAGGAAGAGGAAGTTTCTGCTTCTGACAGGGCGGTAGGCTTCAAAGGCCATGGGGTCCTCGATCGACATGATGGGGTAATGGGGAACTGAGTTGTTCATTCTGATAAGAATATCATAATCCTGAGGTTTAGGAACTGTAAGTTCGTCATCTATGTTGATCACCACCCTTTCTAATTCGCCCAGGATGTCTTTTATGAAGACCTTCTTGCATAGCTTCACCACAATATCCCTGTCTTTCTCAAAATGCATAGCAATGGCTAGAAATATTGTTGCGATGTCAGGGTTCGCTCTAGTCCGGTCCTCATTCATGATGAAGTCTTTCCCTAGAAATTTCATTACAGCTCCTGAAATCAGAGGGTTCTGTTGGGAAAGAATTCCTTTCATTCTTTCTTCCTTGATCTCACCCACAAAGGCCATCTGACGTTTCAACCCTAGAAGCCTGAGAGGGGTATCCATCACAACTCAACTGAAAAATGACAAGGAAGACCAGCTTGGCATTCTAAATAGAGCTTGCACTTTTAATGCTTCATAATGAGTAGCTAAGCTAATCGAAGATCGAAGGGTCACGATGCAAGGAATGCGATCTCCGAGGATCATGACCATAATTACCACCACCTTTGGCCATCAAGCTGAGGGTACTTCACCTTTCAAATCACTGAGGGAGCGTCACCTCAGCTTTACTAAGGAGCCGTCATTGAAGATTTGATCAAGGAGGAGAGCTGACGTATGATGTTCGACCCAGTACATTTCATACGTCTGCTGCAGCTAGCTAAATATAGATGATCTCTAGGAAAATGGTGGAGAGGATAGCTAGGTAAGTTTTAATCCTAGTAGAAAGTAGTATATACATGAATAGTAATACCTATATATCCATGACTACATATGTCTGAGTTGCAAGATATGTAGGCACATTTATATACATATGTCTATTCTTATATGGTATTGCCTCCTACTAGTCTTAAAAGTTATCCTTTCAATGCCACAAAACTTATATAAGGCTTGGTCAGAGAATGGCTAAATTCAAGAATTCTCAAGTAAATAAGAATAAATGAGACCTACGAGTGTATATATATATATATATATATATATATATATATATATATATATATATATATATATATATATATATATATATATATATATACACACACTTATAAATATATATAAGTGGATATGCATACATATATATATAAATATACCTCCGAGTATATTTATATATATGAATACATGAATATATACATACGAAAATTTCATAATTAAGCCACTCAATAAACCTATATATATATAAATATATATATACCTATATATATATATATATACATACCAAGAGAATATTAATACATGCGAAGATATTCAAAGTTAATCCTGTAGTTATACCTGAGTATATAAATGCCTATATATTTAGAGTTAATTCTATAAAAACCCAGAACTGAAAGAGTATGAGTATATATTTACATATATATATATAAGGATATATATATGTGTGTGTGTGTGTAAATACATATATAAATATGTATATGTTTGTATATATATATATATATTTTTCAGGTGAATAAATATATATATATATATATATATATATATATGCGATTATATTTCGAGATGAACCTCTAACTAGGCTTAATGGATGGAATGTCTATATGAGTGAGAATGAGAGTGTGGGGGAATATACTATGTATAAATATATAAATATATTTGTATATGTATATATATCTCAAAAGAATTTACATATATATATGAGCATATGTCTGTAAATGTATATATGTCTATATATATATACACTTATATATGTATACAAAAGACCATGAAAGGGTCTATTGAGGGGAAGAATAAGGCAGGACTAGTATTTAAAGTTGATCATATTAAAGGGATGGAAGGGAGAGACATGCTAGCAAACTCTGAGCGAGAATAATCAGGGTATCATAATAGGAGTAGTGGCCTTAGATGGGTTCTGAGAAGAGTTTGATGCCATTCTCTCCCATGTTGGCCAACTCATCCCCTCTTTTGTTACCTTCCCTATATATATGATTGACTGTGAGCCTATCAAATCCTTTGCATAAGTCAATAGCCTTCGACAACAAAGTGTTTAGTCTCCAGTTGGGCATGTTGCCTTTTCTGAGAGCGTTGACAATTATGACCGAATCCCCTTCAAAATCCAAATTTTTAACTCCTAATTTCCTACACAGGTGCAACCCCTCCACCAAGGCCATCAATTCCACCCAATTGTTGGTTTTGATGCCTACAGGGGAAGCTAGGATAGCGATTTCTTTGCTTTCCCAATTATGAACAGAGCATCTTATACCTGCTTTTCCCGGATTGCCATGGGATGCCCCATCAAAGTTTAACTTTACCCATCCTTCACCTGGGGGCAGCCATCTACATTCAGCTCTTGTTCGGAGACTTTCAACAGGTCCATCCCCCACAAAGGGAGGAAAAGATAAGCCCTCCCAACGTTTTTTATCCCAGTAGGTTACTAAGGCATTCTTTTTTATGTCAGCTGAAATCCGGTTGTTCATGAGATCGATGGTAGCAGACTCGATTCTATTGATGATCCTGTGAACCTCAAGTTTTTCATTTTTAAAGAGACATCTATTTCTTTCCTTCCACAGCTCCCACATTATGGAAGATGGGAGAGATATCCATAATCCTTCAAAGAGACAACCTCGCCTAAGGAGAGGCCAGGCTTTGAGCATCCCATAGATGGTATGGGGGAAGGCAACAAACCACTCTAGTTTCTTGGTGAACCAAACCCAACATTGGTAAGCAAAGGGACAATTGAGGAGGATATGGTTGGTGTCTTCTTCATCCATCTCACATAGAGGACATCTGCTGGGATCCTCATACCCCATTCTCCTAAATTTGTCTACAGTTAAGAGCTTGTTCTAAATCGCAAGCCAGGAGAAGATACCGACCTTAGGCAGACAATGTCTATCCCATCAGAGTTTCAAGGGAAGCTCAAACTTTGGTCTTGCATAAGCTTTGGATATATGAGAGTACCCATCCTTGGAGTTATAGTCCCCACTTAAGGAGCCATCCCATACAAGCTTATCCTTATGATGGCCAAAGGCTATGTTCCTTGACCTAAGAATTGCCATGAGTTTACTTTTATCCCCTGATAGAATATCCTCATTATCCCTCTCGATCCACTGCCATCCAGCCCTTTCCATTGAGGGGGAGATATAGTTTTTTAACAGGGATCCTCTATGTGATTCAAGGAGGATACGGGTGGCACCAAAGTCATAAATGTTCTTGATTTCCTTATACCCACTCCATGAATCAGACCAAAAAAGGCTTTATCCCCAGACCCTAGGTTTCAAATAAGTTTGTCTGAAATAATACTCCTGCAATCCAACAAGAAATTCCATTAGCAGGAACCTCTGGGAGGGTTGAATTCTCTAAAGATTTGGATGGGGTTGCCTCCATTAAGGTATTTATGGTGCAACAACCTTCCTCATTTGAGGTGGGGGTTTCTGAACATTCTCCAGACCAGCTTGGCACCCAGGACTCTTCCCTGATCATGGAGGTTTTTAATGCCAGCCCCTCCTTTAGGTATGCATATCTTGTCCCAAGACATGAGTGATATATTACGGTCTTCATTGGCACCTTGCCAAAAGAATGTTCTGAGATGCTTGTTGAGTTCAGCCTGTTTGTTAGAAGATAGATGTTGACAAGAGAGTTGGAAAATGGGCATAGCTGACAAAACCGATCTGACCAAGGTTGCCCTACCTGCAGATGACAACCATCTTCCTTTCCATGTATTAATTGTAGACTTTATTTTATCCACCAAGTTGTCCCATAATTTAGAAGATCTCCTTCCCTTATCAAGGGGGATGCCTAGATATTTACAAGGGAGGGTCCCCTGACTGATCTCTAGGACTTTGCAGATCTCCACCCCTAATGTAGGGTCTATGTTGAACATAAAAATTGATAACTTTTTTAGATTGACCTCTTGACCTGAAGTTAACATATAGGAATTGAGGATGCCTTTGAAGGCGTTCGCCTCCCTGGTGCTTCCTTGACCAAAAAGCATCGTATCATCAACAAATTGCTGGTGGGTAAAGAAGGGGAGGCCACTGGTGATAGGGATTCCTTGGATCCCTCCCTCCTCTTTAGCCTTAGAGATGGACCTTCCCAGGGCTTCTGCCATGATGATGAAGAGGAAAGGGGATATAGGATCGCCTTGTCTAAGCCCTCTCGAGCTGCTGAAGAAACCTTATGGAGTACCATTAACCATAACAGAGAATTTAGGGGTGGAGATACATTCAAAAATTAGGTTGATCCAAGATTTGGAAAACCCAAATGCCTCCAAGCACTTACATAAGAAGCGCCAATCAACTTTGTCATAAGCTTTACTTATATCCAATTTGACTAGCATGCTTGGGGCATTATTGAGCTGCACCAAATGAATAGCTTATTGGGCTATTATTACCCCATCATAGATTGATCTATCCGCTACAAAACCAGTTTGTTCTTCGCTAATGATGATGGGGAGAAGATTATGAAGTCTAGCTGCTAAAGTTTTAGTTAAGAGTTTATAAAGGGTGTTGCATAGGGCTATAGGTTTGAAGTCATTGAAGCTATCTGGTTTCTCTTTTTTGGGGATTAGAGCTAGGAAGGTATTGTTGATCTCCTTAAGAATCTTTCCTGAGTTCCTAACACCCTCTAAGGCTTTTGTGATCTCTGTCCCCATAAAACCTCAACATTTTTGAAAAAAGCTAATGGGGAAGCCATCTAGGCTCGGAGCCTTATTCAAATTCATCTTCATAAGGACGGATTTAACCTCCTCCTCAGAGAATTTCTTTAACAAGCACTTATTGTGGTCATCATTAATGAGTTTTGGAAGATTCTTGATAATATTGAGTTGGCCTCTTAGGTTGGAGCCCTTAGTATTGTTTAGGATATTATCAAAGAACCTTACTGCCTTAGAGACAACATCATCCGATTCAGACAGGATGGAGCCTTGGAAATTCTTTATACTAGAAATTCGATTAACCCATCTCCTCTGCTTGGTACTATTGTGGAAGAACTTGGTATTACGGTCCCCATCATTCAACCAAGTCTCCCTAGATTTTTGTCTCCAAAAGATCTCTTCATTTGACAAAATCTTTTTATACTCAGAGAGTAGTGATTTTTCCTTAAGGAAGAGATGTTCATCCATCCCCCTATCGAAAACTTCAGTGTTAACATCCTTAAGATCATTTTCTATTAAGAGTTTTTTTGGCTAATCAAATGGGTATTTTTATCAAGCATGACCTTATCCCATATGAACTTGCCCATTTAAACGTCAGGGTATGCCTATTGCTAAACCTCACAAAGCTACTTCCCAAGTCTATTTTAATGACTTCCTCCATAGGGAAATGGAATCAAGTCATTTGCATATAGGGTACCAGAGATGTTGATGATTGTATAGATAAATTGGACCATTTTAATTCGCAGTGCCAATGATCGGGTATTGATGCAGTCATGGTTTGCAAGGATTTTGTGACTGATTTTCATAAATGCTCCTTTTATCAGTCTGTTGCATCTCCTTCTTCTACACCAAGTGGGACAACAAGTGTAGCTGACTTATCAGAGAGTCCCATACCTCTGAATAATGTTGATAATATTGCAAGATCTTTCAAGGGTGTTCAATTATAGGCAAGTCCTCTTTCTATGATTCCTTCTCAATTCTTTTCAGGTTGTATGACAAATGTTTTACTTCCAAAAGAAAAAATAACAAGGCCCTCCAATTTGAAGAATTCTCCTCAATACCAGACTGTTATCTCTAGTTCATGTTCTCTGCAGAAACTTGTGGGTAGATACAAGAAAAAATCTTTTAAGATCCACTACTCTCCAATCCTGATTGATTGGTTGTACAAGAACATATTTGCTTCCTCTCTCTTTAGGTAGGTCACTTCTTCTTTTCTGAATTTAACTTTCATGGGACCCACAGACTCTCAAGACTAGGATATTTATATTTCATAGAAAGCAAAGGATAATTTGATTCATATCTTGATGTTTAATTGACAACCTTTCCATGTGGTTGATCGCAATCTTCTCACTGTTGGACCCTTATCGAATGCTCCAAATATCGAATTAATGGAACATGATATCCTTATCTTTGTTGCATCGAACTTGATTGATGAAATTTCTCTTGAGGAATTCTCGAAAATTCAAGATGTCCCTTCTATTGATGCTATGCCTCTCGCTCTTAATACTTCACCACCCATTTTGGAGTTTAGTCATGTTCATCACCTTGTGGATGAACATAATTCATATCAGCCTATTCAACCTCCCACATAGATTGAATTCGATTTTTCTCAACATCTTTCTCTTGCTCAACCAGTCTCTTCATCTCCTTTGTTAGCTAAAACACCCAAAAAAAGAGGTCGAAAGCCCAAGATTCTTAAAATCCAAGAAAAGATTGCAGCTGGTATCCAGTCTACAATTGTAGACAAGTTTTCACCCCAACCAAGACCGAGAAGAACATGTTGTTCTTCTTGGGTGAAATGAGGATCATATCTTGGAATGCCAGAGGTTTGATTGCCTTTGACAAGAGGGGATGGATCAAGCATCAACTGGGTTCCTCCCAAGAAGACATCATTTTATTGCAAGAAACAAAGCTTTTTGATGAAGCCTCTCAAAAGATTTTTAAAAAATGGACTCTATGGGATTTCATACATGTTCCTGCAATAGGGGCTTTCAGTGGTATTTTGACATTGTGGAATCCCAGGACAATCAAAGCAAAAACCTTAAACCAAGAGACAAATTGGCATCTTATTCTTATTGAAAATTTTGATCTATCCTTTCTTCTCTTTAATATGCATGGTCCAACAACTCCCCATGAGAAACATGCTCTTTGGAATACCTTATCTTACCAAATCCATCAGCAGGGAGCTTAGAAAATCATCTTAGGAGGTGATTTTCATGTCATTTTGTCTCAGGATGAGAAACAGGGAGGCAACCCTACTGCTTCTAAGGTGATTGATGACTTTAGATTTTTTGTGTCTGATAACACCCTTTCTGACATTTCACCTTCTAATGGTCAATTTACATGGACAAACAGGAGAACTTCCCTTCAAATAGCAAGCAGATTGGACAGATTTCTCACTTCATATGAATGGATCCTTCAGAAATATACTTTCAGCTCTAATATTCTATCATTCTCTGGATCTAACTATTTTCCTATTTCATTATGCTTGGATAAACATGAAGCTTCTCATCATAGACCTTTTAAATTTGAAAGAATGTGGTTTCGACACCCACACTTTCATGCTTTGCTTTGTCAATGGTGGGTAAGTGCCCCCTTCTGTAGGGGGAACAAAATGTTTCAACTTTACATGAAAATGCAGTTTGTAAAAGCAAATATCAAAATCTGGAATAGTATTCAAAAACATCTTTGTAGAGAATTCAAATGTAGAGAAGGAATTAAAGGACATCAACGAACTTCTTTTCTAATGAGATTAACCCTGAAACCTTCTCAAGGCAAAAGCATTTACAAAGATACTGGGAAGAATTGTGCTCTAGAAAGGAGTATTGGAGACAAAAATCAAGGGAGTTATGGCTAAAAGATGGGGATAAAAATACTAAGTTCTTTCAAGCATCTGCAAAGATTAAGCAAGTTGCATCTACTATCTTTTCTATACATGCCTCTTCTTCAAGGATAAAACTAACTAATGAACAAGAAATTAGGGAAGAGGGTGAACTCTTCTTTAAAAATCTTCTTGCTCCTTATCCTCTTTTTGTTCCTGAGGAGTCCAGTGTCGAGGTATTGCTAGATTCCATCCCTTGTCTGATTTCACAACGTGATAATGATTATCCGATGCAACCTTTCTCTCTTGCTGAACTTCAAGAGGTGGTAGTTTCGATGGCTCCTAACAAGTCTCCAGGTCCTGATGGTTTCACCATGCTATTCTTTCAAAATTGTTGGGACATTTTAATTTTTGATCTTTTAATGGCTTTGGAGGAGTCAAGACAAAAAGCTTTTATACTAAAGAACTTCAGTTTAACCCATATTTCTCTTATCCCCAAATCCAACAACCCTTAATCTTTTGCAGACCTTAAACCTATCTCCTTGTGTAATACAGTTTACAAGATCTTCACAAAAGCTATTTATCTTCGGTTAAAATCCTTGATACCTAAATTAATATCTCCTCAACAAGGAGGTTTTGTTCCTTGTAGGGAAACATCGGAAGGTGTGCTTGTGGTCCATGAAGCTTTGCACTCAATTAACTCTTCATAATCCGCTGCTTTCATAGCTAAATTAGACATGTTGAAAGCATATGATAAAGTATGTTGGTCTTTTCTTTTGAGAGTGCTTAAAAAATTTGGCTTTTCGGATAAGTGGTGTAAATGGATCAAAAATTGTCTCTCTGGTGCACATTTCTCAGTTATTATTAATGGTAACCCTTATGGTTTTTTTCGAGCCACTCAAGAGTTAGACAAGGTGACCCACTACCACCTTTTCTCTTCATTATCATGGCTGAAGCTTTTAGCAGAATGGTCAATAAACAACCGACTCTGGGTCTTTGGAAAGGGATATGCATCCTGAATACTTCAATTTCCATCACCCACACTTTATTTGAAGATGATACACTTCTATTTGTTTGTTCCAACATTCAAGAAACAAGACATATTAAGAAAATATTGGACATATATACTTCCGGATCTGGGCAGAAAATCAGTGCTCAGAAATCTAAACTATTCATATTTAATACTTCTCAAAAGGTGTCTAATGACATTATCCAGACATTGGGATTTCCAGTGGATTCCCTTCCATCTTCTTACTTGGGCATCCCTTTCTTTATGGGAGCAGGGAAACCCTCTTTTTTGAATTCTGTGATTGACAAATCAAAAAGAAGAATTTTTGTGTGGAAAGCTAGATGGTTATCTCTGTCAGGCAGAATCCTTCTTGTCAAAACTATTTTGGCTACAATCCCAAACTACTACATTTCAGTCCTTCAAACCCCGAAATCTATTGTTTCCCATATAGAGAAAATTATTCAAAATTTTATTTGGAAAGGTAATCTTTCAGAAGATAAAAAGATCCCACTTGTATCTCTCAACAAAATGACTACAAGTAAATCTATGGGCAGGGTTGCTCTACACGATATTTCAAAAAGGAACAAGGCCTTTGGGGGAAAGATGGTTTGGAATATTTATGCAAAACCACATGCTTTGTGGTGTCAAATTATGCAAGCAAAGTATTTAGATACTCCTACCCCATCATGTATTTTTACTATCCTTGATCCTCCATCAGGCTCTGCAGTTTGGAACTTCATGATGGCTTCTAGGAATGTGATTACTAGATATTTATCTTGGCAAGTACATAATGACAAAGAAGTCAACTTCTGGCATGATTCATGGAGTGGTCTCCCCCCCCTTAATCTTGAGGAATCTCTAGTAAATGCAATCCCCAGATTTATTACTCAATGGGGATCTTACCTTTGTGATTACATAGATGATCTTGAGAAGCCTTCAAATTGTGTCATTTTGAAGAATCCAGCTTCACTCCCAATCTCCTCGGCTCAAAAGGTAAAATTTTCTTTGATTCTCAAGAACCACATCATTTTTATCTCTAATGGTTTGGACAAATTGATATGGTGCCCTACAAAGAATGGAAAGTACTCTTATCAAGGAAGGGTATAAGGCAATTCATCAGACGTCGGTTCAATCCTATTCACAAAGAGCTTATAACTTCTGTTGGAACGACAATATTCTTCCCAAGGCAGGGATGTTTGCCTGGCATGCTCTACACAAGAGAATACTTACCAGTGAGAGACTTGATAAATTGAACATTGCACCTCCATTTGCCTGTGTACTTTATGGTGAGCATAATGAAATGTTAGATCATCTCCTCCTCCAATGTGATTTTGCTCATAATTGTTGGATGTTTGTGCTTGCTAAACTTTCCTTTAGCATCCCTCTTCCAAATAATGTATGGGATTTGTTCCAGTCTTGGCCAGTCTTATACTCATCCTCTCTTTTTGAAAGCATTTGGAAGGTGATCCCATCCACAGTAGTATGATCAATTTGGAGGGAAGGAAATAAGCGTATTTTTAGAAAACATACATCTCTTCTTTCTGATGTTTTCAATTACATTGAAAAATCAGTATCAGAATTGGTTAATGCTCATGTTTCAAATCAGTTCAATCCAAGTAGGGAATTTACTTCCTGGGATGGTCAAGTTATTAATTATTGGAAGGGCATTTCTATTCCTATATCACCTTGCTTTCTGAGAGTGAGAATTACTAAAATTGACAGAAATAAAGTGAAATGGCATCCTTCGAATTCAACACATTTTAAATTGAATTTTGATGGCTCCTCCAAAGGGAACCTGGATGATGCAGGAGTAGGAGTATGCATTAAGGACCATACAGGGTGTGTTTTTGCTTTGAAATTTACTTTCATTCCACTAGATACTAACAATTACACAGAGGCATATGCTTTGCTTGAAGGCACTCTACTAGTTAAAAAATTGAACATCTCTTATATTCACATCGAAGGCGACTTAGCTATTATTATCAACGCTTGCATAAAGAGAAATATTGACAATTGACAAATAAGATATTTGCTTGAACAAGCATGGGCACTCATTGATATATTTATAAATTTTACTATTTCTCATGTATAGAGAAGGAAACCGGGTGGCAGATCATTTGGCAAATATGAGAAGTTCCAAGGTAGAACTAAATATGATGGGGCTGAATTGTGATCTCGATTCTTTTCCAATCTTTAGAAAAATAATTTTGGAAGACATGGGCACAAGATAATATTGTACATGGTTATGCAGATGTTTTCATAATGATAAAAAGTTGGTATGTGAGGTATTATAATTGCAGGGTTCCGTGGTTGTGCAGTATCTGAATGATGTGAATGGATGATGATTTGGGCATTTATGAAGAAAGGCAGACTGTGGACTGCTATGTAAATGTGTACAACTTTCATGATGTTTTGGTTCAGACTTCATCTTGGTCAACATACTTTAGGAAGCATTCGACACTTCGAGATGATTTACAACATTTGGTATTCTGAACAGTGCGAGATATATTGTACTTTTGTGGCATATTAGGGATTTAAGTTTCACAACCTTTCTATGTAATATCGAGTAAGGATCAGAGTTTTTCTTTCTGGTTATTTTCTTCGAGAGCTCTTTGAATCAGCTTAAAGAAATATATAAATAAAATATATTAAGTGGCAATGCCACTTTTTAAAAAATAAAAAAATATTCATACTTTTTTAAAACATATTCATAAAACATTTAGAAAACTAAGGCTTATATTTTTTTTTACATCTAGAATATCCCTGTGACTCAACTCAAGGGTCGTCTACCTTACCTTGGTCTTACTTATTGTCAAATTGGGGTCAAGAAGAAGCTAAGGTGAAGGAAGGAGGCTAAAATTTATTTTCAGAATTATGATTTTTAAATTTAGTGTTAAGATCAAAATTAATAAATTCTTAAATAAAACATAAAACTAAAAAAAAATGTAAAAAAATGAGACACAAACTTTAAAAAATGACTTTGGCCTATTAAAAAGGGGGCATATCTTTTTTTTAAAATTAAAAACATTTCCCACGACCCAGACCAAACCTTTGTTTGTCTTACCTTAGTCTTTCTTACTACCAAGTTGAGGTTAGGAAAGAGTTGAAGCAAAAGAAGGGGGCTTATGATGCAAGAGTTATTTATAATTATCGATTGTGCATTATTTTAATAAAATTCATACTTTTAAAAAAAATATTCATACAACATTTAGGAAGGGGACATATTTTTTTAACCTTTAGAGTATCTCCGTGACTCAGCCCAAGGCTCATATGTCTTACCTTGGTCTTACTTACTGCCAAGTTGGGGTCAAGAAGAAATTGAGGCGAACGAAGGGGGCTAAAAGTTATTTTTAGAATTGTGATTTTTGAATTAAGTGTTAGATCAAAATCAATAAATTCTTAAATAAAATATAAATAAAAAAAATGCAAAAAAAATGAGACCTAAACCTTAAAAAATGACTTTGGCATATTAAGAAGGGGGCTTATGTTTTTTTTAAAAATTAGCAGCATTCCCCATGGCCCAGCCCAATGTCTGTCTACTTTACCTTGGTCTTAGTTACTGTCAAGTTGGGGTTAGGAAGTAGTTGAGGCGAAATAAAGGGTCTTATGTTGCGAACGTTATTTATAATTATTGATTGTGCTTATAATTTTTTTTACATCTAGAATATCCCTATGATTCAACCCAAGGCTCGTCTGTATTACCTTGGTCTTACTTATTGTCAAGTTGGGGTCAAGAAGAAGTTGAGGTGAAAGAAGCGGGCTAAAATTAATTTTCAGAATTGTGATTTTTAAATTTAGTGTTGAGATCAAAATTAATAAATTCTTAAATAACACATAAGCTTAAAAAAATGTAAAAAAATGAGACACAAACCTTAAAAAATGACTTTGGCCTATTAAGAAAGGGGCATGTTTTTTTTTCAAAAGTAAAAACATTCCCCACGACCCAACCCAACCCAATGTTTGTCTGTCTTACCTTGGTCTTACTTACTGCCAAGTTGAAGTTAGGAAAGAGTTGAGGTGAAAAAATGACGCTTATGATGCAAAGGTTATTTATAATTATCGATTGTGCATTATTTTAGTAAAATTCATATTTTTTTTTAAATATTCATAAAACATTTAAGAAGGGGGCTTATTTTTTTTTTACCTTTAGAGTATCCTCGTGACTCAACCCCAGGCTCATTTGTCTTACCTTGGTCTTACTTACTGCCAAGTTGGGGTCAAGAAGAAATTGAAGCGAACGACGGGAGCTAAAAGTTATTTTCAGAATTGTGATTTTTGAATTAAGTGTTGAGATCAAAATTAATAAATTATAAAATAAATTATAAATTAACAAAATGCATAAAAAACGAGACACAAACCTTAAAAAATGACTTTGTCATATTAAGAAAGGGGGCTTATGTTTTTTTTAAAATTAGAATCATTTCCCATGAGCCAACTCAATGTCTGTCCCCCTTACTTTGGTTTTAAGTACTGTCAAGTTGGGGTTAGAAAGAAATTGAAGCGAAATAAGGGGGCTTATGTTGCGAGGGTTATTTATAATTATTGATTGTGCATTGTTTTAGTAACAATTCATTTTTATTTTTTAAATATTTATAAAACATTTAAGATTGGGGCTTGTGTTTTTTTTTTTTACCTCTAAAGTATCCCCTTGACTCAGTCCAATGCCCATCTATCTTACCTTGATCTTACTTACTGTCAAGCTGGGGTCAAGAAAAAGCTAGAGTGAAAGAAGGGGGCTAAAATTTATTTTTCAAAATTGTGATTTTTAAATTTAGTGTTAAGATCAAAATTAATAAATTTCTTAAATAAAGCAAACTAACAAAAATGCAAAAAAACCGATACACAAACCTTAAAAAATAACTTTGACCTATTAAGAAAGAAGCTTATCTTTTTTTAAAATTAGAAGCATTGCCCACAACACAGCCCAATTCATGTCCACCTTACCTTGGTCCGACTTACTGACAAGTTGGGGTCAAAAAGAAGTTGAGGTGAAAGAAAGGAGCTTATTTTGCGAGGGTTATTTATAATTATCAATTGTTCATTATTTTAGTAACAATAAATACTTTTTTTCAAAATATTCATAAAACATTTAAGAAAGGGGGCTTATATTTTATTTATTTACCTTTAGAGTATCTCCGTGACTCACCACAAAGCCCGCCTACCTTACTTTGGTCTTACTTACTACCAAGTTGGGGTAAAAAAAGAGTTGTGACGAAGGAAGGGGGATTATGTTGTGAAGCGAAATTAGGGGCTTAAAAATTATTTTTAGAATTGTGATTTTTAAATTTAGTGTTAAGATCAAAATTAATAAATTCTTAAATAAAACGTAAACTAAAAAAAAATATAAAAAAAATGAGACAAACCTTAAACAATGGTTTTGGCCTATTAAGAATGGGTGATTATGTTTTTTTTAAATTGGATGCATTCCCCATGACCCATCCCAATGCTTGTCCATCTTACTTTGGTTTTACTTACTATCAAGTTGGGGTCTGGAAAGAGTTGAGGCGAAATAAAGGGGGCTTATGTTGCAAAGGTTATTTATAATTATCGATTGTGCATTATTTTAATAGCATTCATATTTTATTTTAAAATATATTCATAAAACATTTAGAAATGGGGTTTACATTTTCTTTTACATCTAGAATATCCTTGTGATTCAACCCAAGTCTCGTCTACCTTACCTTGATCTTACTTACTGCCAAGTTGGGGTCAAGAAGAAGTTGAGGTAAAGGAAGGGGGCTAAAATTTATTTTCAGAATTGTGATTTTTAAATTTAATGTTGAGATCAAAATTAATAAATTCTTAAATAAAACATAAACTAAAGAAAATGTAAAAAAATGAGACGCAAACTTTTAAAAATGAGTTTGGCCTATTAAAAAGGGGGCATATCTTTTTTTTAAAATTAAAACATTCCCCATGATCCATCCCAACGTTTGTCTGTCTTACCTTAGTTTTATTTACTGCCAAGTTGAGGTTAAGAAAGAGTTGAGGCGAAAGAAGGGGGCTTATGATGCAAAGGTTATTTATAATTATCGATTGTGCATTATTTGAGTAATTTTTTTTAAAAAAAATATTCATGAAACATTTACGAAGAGGGCTTATATTTTTTTTACCTCTAAAGTATCCCCGTGACTTAGCCCAAAGCTCATCTGCCTTACCTTGGTCGGTCTTACTGTCAAGTTGGGGTCAAGAAGAAACTGAAGCGAACAAAAGGGGCTAAAAGTTATTTTCAGAATTGTGATTTTTTAGTAAGTGTTGAGATCAAAATTAATAAATTCTAAAATAATATATAAATTTAAAAAATGCAAAAAAAATGAGACACAAACCTTAAAAAATGACTTTGGTGTATTAAGAAGGGGGATTATGTTTTTTTAAAAAAATTAGAATTATTCTCCACGACCCAACCCAATGTTTGTCCGCCTTATCTTGGTCTTAGATACTGCCAAATTGGGGTTAGGAAGGAGTTGAGGCAAAATAAATGGGCTTATATTGCGAAGGTTATTTATAATTATTAATTGTGCATTATTTTAGTAACAATTCATATTTTTTAAAAAAATATTCATAAAACATTTAGAAATGGGGCTTGTGTTTTTTTACCTCTAAAGTATCCTCGTGACTCAGTCCAAGGCCCGTCTGTCTTACTTTGGTCTTACTTATTGCCAAGTTGGGGTCAAGAAGAAGCTGGAGCGAAGGAAATGGGCTAAAATTTATTTTTCAGAATTGTGATTTTTAAATTTAGTGTTAATATCAAAATTAATAAATTTTCTTAAATAAAACAAAAACTAAAAAAAATGCAAAAAATTTGAGACACACAAAACTTAAAAAATAACTTTGGCCTATTAAAAAGGAAGCTTATATTTTTTTGAAAATTAGAAGCATTGCCCACGACATAGCCCAACTCCTGTCCGTTTTACCTTGGTCTGACTTACTACCAAGTTAGGGTTAGGAAAGAGTTGAGGCGAAGGAAAATGGGCTTATATTGCGAGGGTTATTTATAATTATCAATTGTGCATTATTTTAGTAACAATAAAGACTTTTTTTTTAATATTCATAAAACATTTAGGAAGGGGGCTTATATTTTTTTTTTAACCTTTAGAGTATCCCCATGACTCAGCACAAAGTCTGCCTACTTTACCTAGGTCTTTCTTACTGCCAAGTTGGACTCAAAAAGGAGTTGGGGCAAAAAAAAGGGGCTAAAATTTATTTTTAGAATTGTAATTTTTATAATTTAGTGTTGAAATCAAAATTAATAATTTCTTAAATAAGACTTAAATTAAAAAAAATGAGACAAACCTTAAATAATGGTCTTGGCCTATTAAGAAGGGGGGATTATGTTTTTTTAAAAATTGGATGCATTCCCCATGACCTAGCCCAGCACATGTTCGTTTTACCTTGGTTTTACTTACTGTCAAGTTGGGGTCTGTAAAGAGTTAAGGCGAAAGAAAGGGTTTATGTTGTAATGGTTATTTATAATTATTGATTGTGCATTATTTTAATAACATTCATATTTTATTTTAAAATATATTCATAAAACATTTTAAAATGGAGCTTATATTTTTTTTAACATCTAGAATATCTCTATGACTCAACCCAAAGCTCGTCTGCCTTACCTTGGTCTTATTTATTGCCAAGTTGAGGTGAAAAAAGAAGCTGAGGTGAAAGAAGGGGGCTAAAATTTATTTTCAAGATTGTGATTTTTAAATTTAGTGTTGAGATCAAAATTAATAAATGCTGAAATAAAACATAAACTAAAAAATATGTAAAAAAAACCAAACTCAAAATTTAAAAAATAACTTTGGCCTATTAAAAATGGGGCATATCTTTTTTTTTTTAAATTAAAAACATTCCCCACGACCCAGCTCAATGTTTGTCTGTCTTACTTTGGTCTTACTTACTATCAAGTTGAGGTTAGGAAAGAGTTGAAGCAAAAAAAAGGGGCTTATGACAGAAAGGTTATTTATAATTATCGATTGTGCATTATTTTAATAAAATTCATACTTTTTTAAAAAATATTCATAAAATATTTAGGAAGAGGGCTTATAATTTTTTTACTTCTAGAGTATTCTCGTGACTCAGCCCAAGACTCATCTGCCTTACCTTGATCTTACTGCCAAGTTGGGGTCAAAAAGAAATTGAGGTGAATGAAGGGAACTAAAAGTTATTTTCAGAATTGTGATTTTTGAATTAAGTGTTATCAAAATTAATAAATTCTAAAATAAAATATAAATTAAAAAAATGCAAAAAAAATGAGACAAACCTTAAAAAATGATTTTAGCATATTAAGAAGGGGGCTTATGTTTTTTAAAAAAAAATTAGAATCATTCCCCACGACCCAGCCCAAATTTTGTCTGCCTTACCTTGGTCTTAGTTACTGTCAAGTTGAGTTTATGAAGGAGTTGAGGCGAAATAAGGGGGCTTATGTTGCGAGGGTTATTTATAATTATTGATTGTCCATTATTTTAGTAACTATTCGTACTTTTTTAAAAATATTCATAAAACATTTAAGAATGAGGCTTGTGTTTTTATTTTTTTACCTCCAGAGTATTCGCGTGACTCAGCCCAAGGCTCATTTGTCTTACCTTGGTCTTACTTATTGCCAAGTTGGGGTAAAAAAAAAAGCTGAAACGAACGAAGGGGGCTAAAATTTATTTTTCAGAATTGTGATTTTTAAATTTAGTGTTAAGATCAAAATTAATAAATTTCTTAAACAAAACAAAAACTAAAAAAATATAAAAAAACCTAGACAAACCTTAAAAAATGACTTTGACATATTAAGAAGGAAGCTTATCTTTTTTTGAAAATTAGAAGCATTGTCCACGACACAACTCAACTCATGTCTGTCTTACCTTGGTCTGACTTACTGCCAAGTTGGGGCCAGGAAGGAGCTGAGGTGAAGGAAAGGGGCTTATGTTGCGAAAGTTATTTATAATTATTGATTGTGCATTATTTTAGTAACAATAAATATTTTTTTTTTAATATTCATAAAATATTTAGGAAGGTGGCTTATATTTTTTTTTTACCTTTAAAGTATTCCTGTGACTTAGCACAAAGCCCGCCTACCTTAACTTGGTCTTATTTACTACCAAGTTGGGGTCAAAAAGGAGTTGGGGCAAAGAAAGGGGGCTATTTTCAAAATTGTGATTCTTATAATTTAGTGTTGAAATTAAAATAAATAATTTCTTAAATAAAACGTAAACTAACAAAAAATGCAAAAAAAAATGAGACAAACCTTAAATAATGGTTATGGCCTATTAAGAAGGGGGATTATGTTTTTTTTAAATTGGATGCATTCCCTACGACACAGCCCAATGCCTGCCCGTCTTACGTTGGTCATACGTACTGTCAAGTTGGGGTCTGGAAAGAGTTGAGGCGAAGAAAGGGGGCTTATGTTGCAATGATTATTTGTAATTATCGATTGTGCATTATTTTAGTAACATTCATATTTTCTTTTAAAATATATTCATAAAATATTTAGAAATGAAGCTTATGTTTTATTTTACATCTAAAATATCCTTGTGACTCAACCCAAGGCTTGTCTGCCTTACCTTGATCTTACTTACTGTCAAGTTGGGGTCAAGAAGAAGCTGCGGTGAAGGAAGAAGGTTAAAATTTATTTTTAAAATTGTGATTTTAAAATTTAGTGTTGAGATCAAAATTAATAAATTCTTAAATAAAACATAAACTAAAAAAAATGTAAAAAAAACGAGACACAAACCTTAAAAATGACTTTGGCTTATTAAAAAAGGGGCATATCTTTTTAAAAAAATTAAAAACATTCTCCATGACCCAGTCTAACGTTTGTATGTCTTACCTTGATCTTACTTACTGTCAAGTTGAAAGTAGGAAAGAGCTGAGGCGAAAAAATGAGGCTTATAATGTAAAGGTTATTTATAATTATTGATTGTGCATTATTTTAGTAAAATTCATATTTTTTTTAATATTTATAAAACATTTAGGTAGGGGGCTTATATTTTTTTACATCTAGAGTATTCCCATGACTCAGCCCCATGCTTATTTGCCTTACCTTGGTCGTACTTACTGCCAAATTGAGGTCAAGAAGAAACTGAGGCGAATGAAGGAAGCTAAAAGTTATTTTAAAAATTATGATTTTTGAATTAAGTGTTGAAATCAAAATTAATAAATTCTAAAATAAAATATAAACTAAAAAAATGCAAAAAAAATGAAACACAAATCTTAAAAAATGACTTTGTCGTATTAAGAAAGGGGGCTTATATTTTTTTTTAAATTAATGTCTGTCCGCCTTACCTTGGTTATAGGTACTGTCAAATTGGGATTAAGAAAGAGTTGAGGCAAAATAATTGGGCTTATATTACAAGGGTTATTTATAATTATTAATTGTGCATTATTTTAATAACAATTCATACTTTTTAAAAAATATTCATAAAACTTTTAGATATGGGGCTTGTGGTTTTTTTTTTTACCTTCAGAGTATCTTCGTGATTCAGCTTAAGGTCCGTCTACCTTACTTTGGTCTTACTTACTGTCAAGTTGGGGTAAAAAAGAAGCTGGAGCGAAAGAAGGGGGCTAAAATAAATTTTTCAGAATTGTGATTTTTAAACTTTGACCTATTAAGAAAGAAGCTTATCTTTTGTTGAAAATTAGAAACATTGTCCATGACACAACTCAACTCCTATCCGACTTACCTTTGTCTGAATTACTACCAATTTGGGGTCAGTAAAGAGTGGATGCAAAAAAAGAGGTTATGTTGCGAGGGTTATTTATAATTATCGACTGTGCATTATTTTAGTAACAATAATACTCTATTTTTTAATATTCATAAAACATTTAAGAAGGGAGCTTATATTTTTTTTAAACCTTTAAAGTATCTCTGTGACTCAACGCAAAACCCACCTACCTTACCTTGGTCTTACTTACTGCCAAGTTGGGGTAAAAAATGAGTTGGAGCAAAAGAAAGGGACTTATGTTTTGAGGCGAAGGAAAGGAGGCTAAATTTTTTTTTCAAAATTGTGATTTTTATAATTTAGTGTTGAAATCAAAATTAATACTTTCTTAAATAAGACGTAAACTAAAAAAAATGCAAAAAAAAATGAGACAAATCTTAAATAATGGTTTTGGCCTAATAAGGAGAATTATGTTTTTTTAAAAATTGGATGCATTCCCCACGACCCAACACAACGCCCATTAAGAAGGAGAATTAATGTTGAGATCAAAATTAATAAATTCTAAAATAAAACGAGACACAAACCTTAAAAAATGACTTTGTCGTATTAAGAAAGGGGGCTTATGTTTTTTTTTAAATTAATGTCTGCTCGCCTTACCTTGGTCTTAGGTACTGTCAAGTTCGGATTAGGAAGGAGTTGAGGCAAAATAAATGGGCTTATGTTACGAGGGTTATTTATAATTATTAATTGTGCATTATTTTAATAACAATTCATAGTTTTTTTAAAATATTCATAAAACATTTAGATATGGGGCTTGTGGTTTTTTTTTTTACCTTCAGATTATCCCTGTGACTCAGCTCAAGGTCCGTCTGCCTTACCTTGGTTTTACTTACTGTCAAGTTGGGGTCAAAAAGAAGTTGGAGTGAAAGAAGGGGGCTAAAATAAATTTTTCAGAATTGTGATTTTAAAACTTTGACCTATTAAGAAAGAAACTTATCTTTTGTTGAAAATTAGAAGCATTGCCCACGACACAACTCAACTCCTGTCTGCCTTACCTTGGTTTGACTTACTGCCAAGTTGGGGTGAAGAAGGAGTTAATGCAAAAAAAAGGGGTTATGTTGCAAGGGTTATTTATAATTATTGACTGTGCATTATTTTAGTAACAATAAATATTCTATTATTAATATTCATAAAACATTTAAGAAGGGAGCTTATTTTTTTTACCTTTAAAATATCTCCCTGACTCGATGCAAAACCCGCCTACCTTACCTTGGTCTTACTTACTGCCAAGTTGGGGTAAAAAATGAGTTGGAACAAAAGAAAGGGACTTATGTTTTGAGGCGAAAGAAAGGGGGCTAATTTTTTTTTTCAAAATTGTGATTTTTATAATTTAGTGTTGAAATCAAAATTAATAATTTCTTAAATAAGACGTAAACTAAAAAAAATGCAAAAAAAATGAGACAAATCTTAAATAATGGTTTTGGCCTATCAAGGAGAATTATGTTTTTTTAAAAATTGGATGCATTCCACACGACCCAACCCAACGCCTATTAAGAAGGAGAATTATTGTTGAGATCAAAATTAATAAATTCTAAAATAAAATATAAATTAAAAAAATGCAAAAAAAATGAGACACAAACGTTAAAATATGATTTTGTCGTATTAAGAAAGGGGGCTTATGTTTCTTTGTAAATTAATGTTTGCCCGCCTTACCTTGATCTAAAATACTATCAAGTTGGGATTAGGAAGGAGTTGAGGCAAAATAAATGGGTTTATATTATGAGGATTATTTATAATTATTAATTGTGCATTATTTTAATAACAATTCATACTTTTTAAAAAATATTCATAAAACTTTTAGATATGGGGCTTGTGGTTTTTTTTTTAACCTTCAGAGTATCACCGTGACTCAGCTCAAGGTCTGTCTGCCTTACCTTGGTCTTACTTACTGCCAAGTTGGGGTAAAAAAGAAGCTGGAGCGAAAGAAGGGGGCTAAAATAAATTTTTCAGAATTGTGATTTTTAAACTTTGACATATTAAGAAAGAAGCTTATCTTTTGTTAAAAATTAGAAGCATTGCCCACGAGACAACTCAACTCTTGTCCTCCTTACCTTGGTTTGACTTACTGCCAAGTTGGGGTCAGGAAGGAGTTGATGCAAAAAAACCAGGTTATGTTGCTAGGGTTATTTATAATTATCGATTGTGCATTATTTTAGTAACAATAAATACTCTATTTTTTAATATTTATAAAACATTTAGGAAGGGAGCTTATATATTTTTTTTAGCTTTAAAGTATCTCCGTGACTTGACGCAAAACCCACCTACCTTACCTTGGTCTTACTTACTGGCAAGTTAGGGTAAAAAATGAGTTCGAGCAAAAGAAAGGGACTTATGTTTTGAGGCGAAGGAAAGGGGGCTAAATTTTTTTTTTCAAAATTGTGCTTTTTATAATTTAGTGTCGAAATCAAAATTAATAATTTCTTAAATAAGACGTAAACTAAAAAAAATGCAAAAAAAATTAGACAAATCTTAAATAATGGTTTTGGCCTATTAAGGAGAATTATGTTTTTTTAAAAATTGGATGCATTCCCCACGACCAAGCCCAACGCCTATTAAGAAGGAGAATTAACGTTGAGATCAAAATTAATAAATTCTAAACTAAAATATAAATTAAAAAATTGCAAAAAAAATGAGACACAAACCATAAAAATGACTTTGTCATATTAAGAAAGAGGGCTTATGTTTTTTTTAAAATTAATGTCTACCCGCCTTACCTTGGTCTTAGGTACTGTCAAGTTCGGATTAGGAAGGAGTTGAGGCAAAATAAATGGGCTTATGTTACGAGGGTTATTTATGATTATTAATTGTGCATTATTTTAATAACAATTCATAGTTTTTTTAAAATATTCTTAAAATTTTTAGATATTGGGCTTGTGGTTTTTTTTTTTTACCTTTAGAGTATCCCCGTGACTTAGCTCAAAGTCTGTCTGTCTTACCTTGGTCTTACTTACTACCAAGTCGGGGTCAAAAAGAAGCTGGAGCGAAAGAAGGGGGCTAAAATAAATTTTTCAGAATTGTGATATTTAAACTTTGATCTATTAAGAAAGAAGCTTATCTTTTGTTGAAAATTAGAAGCATTGCCCACGACACAACTCAACTCCTATCCGTCTTACCTTGGTCTGACTTACTGCCAAGTTGGGGTCTGGAAGGAGTTGATGCAAAAAAAAAGGGTTATGTTGTGAGGGTTATTTATAATTATCGATTGTGCATTATTTTAGTAACAATAAATACTCTATTTTTTAATATTCATAAAACATTTAAGAAGGGAGCTTATATTTTTCTTTTACCTTTAAAGTATCTCCGTGACTCGACACAAAACCCACCTACCTTATTTTGGTCTTACTTACTGCCAAGTTGGGGTAAAAAATGAGTTGGAGCAAAAGAAAGGGACTTATGTTTTGAGGCGAAGGAAAGATAGCTAATTTTTTTTTCAAAATTGTGATTTTTATAATTTAGCATTGAAATCAAAATTAATACTTTCTTAAATAAGACGTAAACTAAAAAAAATGTAAAAAAAAATGAGACAAATCTTAAATAATGGTTTTGGCCTATTAAAGAGAATTATGATTTTTTAAAAATTGGATGCAATCCCCGCGACCCAACCCAACGCCTATTAGGAAGGAGAATTAATTTTAAGATCAAAATTAATAAATTCTAAAATAAAATATAAATTAAAAAAATGCAAAAAAAATGAGACACAAACCTTAAAAAATGACTTTGTCGTATTAAAAAAGGGGGCTTATGTTTTTCTTAAAATTAATGTCTACCCATCTTACCTTGGTCTTAGGTACTGTCAAGTTGGAATTAGGAAGGAGTTGAGGCAAAATAAATGGGCTTATGTTACGAAGGTTATTTATAATTATTAATTGTGCATTATTTTAATAACAATTCATAGTTTTTTAAAATATTCATAAAACATTTAGATATGGGGCTTGTGGTTTTTTTTTTTTACCTTAAGATTATCCTTGTGACTCAGCTCAAGGTCTGTCTACCTTACCTTGGTCTTACTTACTATCAAGTTGGGGTCAAAAAGAAGCTGGAGCGAAAGAAGGGGGCTAAAATAAATTTTTCAAAATTTTGATTTTTAAACTTTGACCTATTAAGAAAGAAACTTATCTTTTGTTGAAAATTAGAAGCATTGCCCACGACACAGCTCAACTCTTGTCTGCCTTACCTTGGTCTGACTTACTGCTTAGTTGGGGTGAAGGAGTTGATGCAAAAAAAGGGGTTATGTTGCGAGGGTTATTTATAATTATCGAATGTGCATTATTTTAGTAACAATAAATACTCTATTTTTTAATATTCATAAAACATTTAAGAAGGGAGTTTATATTTTTTTTTTACCTTTAAAGTATCTCCGTGATTCGATGCAAAATCCACCTACCTTACCTTGGTCTTACTTACTGTCAAGTTGGGGTAAAAAATGAGTTGGAGCAAAAGAAAGGGATTTATGTTTTGATGCGAAAGAAAGGAGGTTAAATTTTTTTTTCAAAATTGTGATTTTTATAATTTAGTGTTGAAATCAAAATTAATAATTTCTTAAATAAGACGTAAACTAAAAATAATGCAAAAATAATGAGACAAATTTTAAATAATGGTTTTGGCCTATTAAGGAGAATTATGTTTTTTTAAAAATTGGATACATTCCCCACGACCCAGCCAAACGCCTATTAAGAAGGAGAATTAATGTTGAGATCAAAATTAATTATATCTAAAATAAAATATAAATTAAAAAATGCGAAAAAAATGAGACAAACTTTAAAAAATGACTTTGTCGTATTAAGAAAGGGGGCTTATGTTTTTTTTAAAATTAATGTCTACTCGCCTTACCTTGGTCTTAAGTACTGTAAAGTTGGGATTAGGAAGGAGTTGAGGCAAAATAAATGGGCTTATGTTACGAGGGTTATTTATGATTATTAAATGTGCATTATTTTAATAACAATTCATACTTTATTTAAAATATTCATAAAACTTTTAGATATTGGGCTTGTTGTTTTTTCTTTAACCTTCAGAGTATCCCCATGACTCAGCTCAAGGTCCGTCTGCCTTATCTTGGTCTTACTTACTGCTAAGTTGGGGTCAAAAAGAAGTTGGAGCAAAAGAAGGGGGCTAAAATATATTTTTCAGAATTGTGATTTTTAAACTTTGACCTATTAAGAAATAAGCTCATCTTTTGTTGAAAATTAGAAGCATTGCCCATGACAGCTCAACTCTTTTCCACCTTACCTTGGTCTGATTTACTACCAAGTTGGGGTCAGGAAGGAGTTGATGCAAAAAAAAGGGGTTATGTTGCGAGGGTTATTTATAATTATCGATTGTGCATTATTTTAGTAACAATAAATACTCTATTTTTTAATATTCATAAAACATTTAAGAAGGGAGCTTATATATTTTTTTTTTTTACCTTTAAAGTATTTTCGTGACTTGATGCAAAACCCACCTACCTTACCTTGGTTTTACTTACTACCAAGTTGGGGTAAAAAATGAGTTGGAGCAAAAGAAAGGGAGTTATGTTTTGAGGCAAAGGATAGGGGGCTAATTTTTTCTTTTAAATTGTGATTTTTATGATCTAGCGTTGAAATCAAAATTAATACTTCCTTAAATAAGACGTAAACTAAAAAAGATGCCAAAAAAAATGAGACAAATCTTAAATAATGGTTTTGGCCTATTAAGGAGAATTATGTTTTTTTAAAAATTGGATGCAATCCCCACGACCAAACCCAACACCTATTAAGAAGGAGAATTAATGTTGAGATCAAAATTAATAAATTCTAAAATAAAATATAAACTAAAAAAATGGAAAAAAAACGAGACACAAACCTTAAAAAATGACTTTGTCGTATTAAAAAAGGGGGCTTATGTTTTTTTAAAAATTAATGTCTGCCCACCTTTCCTCGGTCTTAGGTACTGTCAAGTTGGGATTAGGAAGGAGTTGAGGATAAATAAATGGACTTATGTTACGAAGGTTATTTATAATTATTAATTGTGCATTATTTTAATAACAATTCATTGTTTTTTAAAAATATTCATAAAACATTTAGATATGGGGCTTGTATTTTTTTTTTACCTTCAGATTATCCTTGTGACTCAGCTCAAGGTCCGTCTGCCTTACTTTGGTCTTACTTACTGCCAAGTTGAGGTCAAAAAGAAGCTGGAGCGAAAGAAAGGGGGCTAAAATAAATTTTTCAGAATTGTGATTTTTAAACTTTGACCTATTAAGAAAGAAGCTTATCTTTTGTTGAATATTAGAAGCATTGCCCACGACACAGCTCAACTCTTGTCCGCCTTACCTTGGTCTGACTTACTGCCAAGTTGGGGTCACGAAAGAGTTGATGCAAAAAAAAAGGGTTATGTTGTGAGGGTTATTTATAATTATCGATTGTGCATTATTTTAATAACAATAAATACTCTATTTTTTAATATTCATAAAACATTTAAGAAAGGAGCTTATATTTTTTTTTACCTTTAAAGTATTTTCGTGACTCGACGCAAAATCCACCTACTTTACCTTGGTCTTACTGACTGCCAAGTTGGTGTAAAAAATGAGTTGGAGCAAAAGAAAGAGATTTATGTTTTGAGGCGAAGGAGAGGGGGCTAAATTTTTTTTTCAAAATTGTGATTTTTATAATTTAGTGTTGAAATCAAAATTAATAATTTTTTAAATAAGACGTAAACTAAAAAAAAGGAAAAAAAATTGAGACAAATCTTAAATAATGGTTTTGGCCTATTAAGGAGAATTATGTTTTTTTAAAAATTAGATGCATTCCCCACGATCCAGCCCAATGCGTATTAAAAAGGAGAATTAATGTTGAGATCAAAATTAATAAATTCTAAAATAAAATATAAATTAAAAAAATGCAAAAAAAATGAGACACAAACCTTAAAAAATGACTTTGTCGTATTAAGATATCGGGCTTCTAGTTTTTTTTTTTACCTTTAGAGTATCCATGTGACTCAGCTCAAGGTCCGTCTGCCTTACCTTAGTCTTACTTACTGCCAAGTTGTGGTAAAAAAGAAGCTGGAGCGAAAGAAGAGGGCTAAAATAAAATTTGTAGAATTGTGATTTTTAAACGTTGACCTATTAAAAAAGAAGCTTATCTTTTGTTGAAAATTAGAAGCATTGCCCACGACATAGCTCAACTCCTATCTGCCTTACTTTGGTCTAACTTACTGTCAAGTTGAGGTCAGGAAGGAGTTGATGAAAAAAAAAAGGGGTTATGTTGCGAGGGTTATTTATAATTATCGATTGTACATTATTTTAGTAACAATAAATACTCTATTTTATAATATTCATAAAACATTTAAGAAGGGAGCTTATATTGTTTTTTTACCTTTAAAGTATCTTCGTGACTCGACGCAAAACCCACCTACCTTACCTTGGTCTTACTTACTGCCAAGTTGGGGTAAAAAATGAGTTGGAGCAAAAGAAAGGGATTTATGTTATGAGGTGAAGGAAAGGGGGCTAAATTTTTTTTTCAAAATTGTGATTTTTATAATTTAGTGTTTAAATCAAAATTAATACTTTCTTAAATAAGATGTAAACTAAAAAAAATGCAAAAAAAATGAGACAAATCTTAAATAAAGGTTTTGGCCTATTAAAGAGAATTATGTTTTTTTAAAAATTGGAGGCATTCCCCACGACCCAGCCGAACGCCTATTAAGAAGGAGAATTAATGTTGAGATCAAAATTAATAAATTCTAAAATAAAGTATAAGTTAAAAAAAAATAAAAAAATGAGACACAAACCTTAAAAAATCTCTGTCGTATTAAGAAAGGGGGCTTATATTTTTTTTTAAATTATTATTTGCCCCCCTTACCTTGGTCTTAGGTACTGTCAAGTTGGGATTAGAAAGGAGTTGAGGCAAAATAAATGGGCTTATGTTACGAGGGTTATTTATGATTATTAATTGTGCATTATTTTAATAACAATTCATACTTTTTTAAAAATATTTATAAAACTTTTAGATATGGGGCTTGTGGTTTTTTTTTTTCCTTCAGAGTATCTTCGTGACTCAGGTCAAGGTCCGTCTGCCTTACCTTGGTGTTACTTACTGCCAAGTTGAGGTCAAAAAGAAGCTGGAGCGAAAGAAGGGGCTAAAATAAATTTTTCAGAATTGTGATTTTTAAACTTTGACCTATTAAGAAAGAAGTTTATATTTTGTTGAAAATTAGAAGCATTGCCCACGACACAACTCAACTCCTGTCCGCCTTACCTCGGTCTGACTTACTGCCAAGTTAAGGTTAGGAAGGAGTTGATTCAAAAAAATAGTGTTATGTTTTGAGGCTTATTTATAATTATCGATTGTGCATTATTTTAGTAACAATAAATACTCTATTTTTTAATATTCATAAAACATTTAAGAAGGGAGCTTATATTTTTTTTTTTATCTTTAAAGTATCTCCGTGACTTGACGCAAAACCCACATACCTTACCTTGGTCTTACTTACTGCCAAGTTGGTGTAAAAAATGAGTTGGAGCAAAAGAAAAGGACTTATGTTTTGAGGCGAAGGAAAGAGGGCTAAATTTTTTTTTCAAAATTGTGATTTTTATAATTTAGCGTTGAAATAAAAATTAATACTTTCTTAAATAAGATGTAAACTAAAAAAAATGCAAAAAAAAATGAGACAAATCTTAAATAATGGTTTTGGCCTATTAAGGAGAATTATGTTTTTTTAAAAATTGGATGCAATCCCCATGACCCAACCCAACGCCTATTAGGAAGGAGAATTAATGTTGAGATCAAAATTAATAAATTCTAAAATAAAATATAAATTAAAAAAATGCAAAAAAAAAGAGACAAACCTTAAAAAATGACTTTGTCGTATTAAAAAAAGGGGCTTATGTTTTTTTTAAAATTAATGTCTGCCCGCCTTACCTTGGTCTTAGGTACTGTTAAGTTGGGATTAGGAAGGAGTTGAGGCAAAATAAATGGACTTATGTTACGAGAGTTATTTACAATTATTAATTGTGCATTATTTTAATAACAATTCATAGTTTTTTAAAAATATTCATAAAACATTTACATATGGTTCTTGTGGTTTATTTTTTTACCTTCAGATTATCTCTGTGACTCAGCTCAAGGTCCGTCTACCTTACCTTGGTCTTACTTACTGCCAAGTTGGGGTAAAAAAGAAGCTGAAGCGAAAGAAAGGGGCTAAAATAAAATTTTCAGAGTTGTGATTTTTAAACTTTGACCTATTAAGAAAGAAGCTTATCTTTTGTTGAAAATTAGAAGCATTGCCCACGACACAACTCCACTCCTATTTGCCTTACCTTGGTCTAACTTACTACCAAGTTGGGGTGAGGAAGGAATTGATGCAAAAAAAATGGGTTATGTTGCAAGGGTTATTTATAATTATCGATTGTGCATTATTTTAGTAACAATAAATACTCTATTTTTTAATATTTATAAAACATTTAAGAAGGGAGCTTATATTTTTTTTTTACCTTTAAAGTATCTCTGTGACTCGATGCAAAATCCACCTACCTTACCTTGGTCTTACTTACTGCCAAGTTGGGGTAAAAAATGAATTGGAGCAAAAGAAAGGGATTTATGTTTTGAGGCAAAAGATAGGGGGCTAATTTTTTTTTTTCAAAATTGTGATTTTTATAATTTAGTGTTGAAATCAAAATTAATAATTTCTTAAATAAGACGTAAACTAAAAAAAAAATGCAAAAATAATGAGACAAATCTTAAATAATAGTTTTGGCATATTAAAGAGAATTATGTTTTTTTAAAAATTGGATGCATTCCCCACAACCCAGCCCAACGTCTATTAAAAAGGAGAATTAATGTTGAGATCAAAATTAATAAATTCTAAAATAAAATATAAATTAAAAAAATGCAAAAAAAACGAGACACAAACCTTAAAAAATGACTTTGTCGTATTAAGAAAGGGGGCTTATGTTTTTTTTTAAATTAATGTCTACCCGCCTTACCTTGGTCTTAGGTACTTGCAAGTTGGGATTAGGAAGGAGTTGAGGCTAAATAAATGGGCTTATGTTACGGGGGTTATTTATAATTATGAATTGTGCATTATTTTAATAACAATTCATACTTTTTTAAAAATATTCATAAAAATTTTAGATGTGGGGCTTGTGGTTTTTTTTATAACCTTCAGAGTATCCCCGTGACTCAGCTCAAGGTCCATCTGCCTTACCTTGGTCTTACTTACTGCCAATTTGGGTTCAAAAAGAAGCTGGAGCGAAAGAAGGGGGCTAAAATAAATTTTTAGAATTGTGATTTTTAAACTTTGACCTATTAAAAAAGAAGTTTATCTTTTGTTGAAAATTAGAAGCATTGCCCACGACACAACTCAACTCCTGTCTGCCTTACCTTGGTCTGACTTACTGCCAAGTTGGAGCTAGGAAGGAGTTGATGCATAAAAAAAGGGTTATGTTGTGAGGGTTATTTATAATTATCGATTGTGCATTATTTTAGTAAAAGAATAAATACTCTATTTTTTAATATTCATAAAACAATTAAGAAGGGAGCTTATATATTTTTTTTACCTATAAAGTATCTCTGTGACTCGACGCAAAACCGACCTACCTTATCTTGGTCTTACTTACTACCAAGTTGGGGTAAAAAATGAGTTGGAGCAAAAGAAAGGGACTTATGTTTTGAGGCGAAGGAAAGGTGGCTAATTTTTTTTTTCAAAATTGTGAGTTTTATAATTTAGTGTTGAAATCAAAATTAATACTTTCTTCAATAAGACGTAAACTAAAAAAAAATGCAAAAAAAATGAAACAAATCTTAAATAATGGTTTTGGCCTATTAAGGAGAATTATGTTTTTTTAAAAATTGGATGCATTCCCCACGACCCAGCCCAACGCCTATTAAGAAGGATAATTAATGTTGAGAGCAAAATTAATAAATTCTAAAATAAAATATAAATTAAAAAAATGCAAAAAAAATGAGACACAAATCTTAAAAAATGACTTTGTCGTATTAAGAATGTGGGCTTATGTTTTTTTTTAAATTAATGTCTGCCCGCTTTACCTTGGTCTTAGGTACTGTGAAGTTGGGATTAGGAAGGAGTTGAGGCAAAATAAATGGGCTTATGTTACGAGGGTTATTTATGATTATTAGTTGTGCATTATTTTAATAACAATTCATAGTTTTTTAAAAATATTCATAAAATATTTAGATATGGGGCTTGTGGTTTTTTTTTTACCTTCAGAGTATCCCCGTGACTCAGCTCAAGGTCCGTTTGCCTTACCTTGGTCTTACTTACTGCCAAGTTGGGGTCAAAAAGAAGCTGGAGCGAAAAAAGGGGGCTAAAATAAATTTTTCAGAATTGTGATTTTTAAACTTTGACCTTTTAAGAAAGAAGTTTATCTTTTGTTTAAAATTAGAAGCATTGCCCACGACACAGCTGAATTCCTGTCCACCTTACCTTGGTCTGACTTACTGCCAAGTTGGGGTCAGGAAGGAGTTGATGCAAAAAAAAGGGGTTATGTTGCGAGGGTTATTTATAATTATCGATTGTGCATTAGTTTAGTAACAATAAATACTCTATTTTTTAATATTCATAAAATATTTAAGAAGGGAGCTTATAATTTTTTTTTACCTTTAATGTATCTCCATGACTTGACGCAAAACCCACCTACCTTACCTTGGTCTTACTTATTGCCAAGTTGGGGTAAAAAATGAGTTGGAGCAAAAGAAAGGGACTTATGTTTTGAGGCGAAGGAAAGGGGGCTAAATTTTTTTTTCAAAATTGTGATTTTTATAATTTTGTGTTGAAATCAAAATTAATAATTTTCTTAAATAAGACGTAAACTAAAAAAAAATGCAAAAAAAAGAGACAAATCTTAAATAATGGTTTTGGCCTAGTTAGGAGAATTATGTTTTTTTAAAAATTGGATGCATTCCCCACGACTTAGCCCAACTCCTATTTAGAAGGAGAATTAATGTTGAGATCAAAATTAATAAATTCTAAAATAAAATATAAATTAAAAAATGCAAAAAAAATGAGACACAAACCTTAAAAAATGACTTTGTCGTATTAAAAAAAAATGCAAAAAAAATGAGACAAATCTTAAATAATGGTTTTGGCTTTGTTAGGAGAATTATGTTTTTTTTAAAACTAATGTCTGCCCGCCTTACCTTGGTCTTAGGTACTGTCAAGTTCGGATTAGGAAGAAGTTGAGGCAAAATAAATGGGCTTATGTTACGAGGGTTATTTATAATTATTAATTGTGCATTATTAGTTCCTGTCGATAGGCAGGACTACTTATGCATTCGTTAGATGCAATTTATTCTTTTTGTTGTCCAATCATGTCATTGAATTAAAAAAATCTATTAACATTTCTATAGTTTTATTATTTTTACATATTTTAATAATATTATCAAAATGATTTATTTCTTTTCCTATTGGCTTATCTTTGCTACAGTCATTAGCATAATTCAATTTTTTCCCTTTTATTTATAGAAAAATATTTATTTCTCTTGTCTTAATAGTTTGGTCTGAATAAAATGGGAAAAAGTAAATCTAGAAAGATCTAAAAAAGTCAAAAATCTTATCCTCTTCTTTAATGCAAAGAAAAAGGATCCAATCAAATGTAACCAGTTGTTAGAGAAATGTGGACAAATCTTATCCCATTGAATGTGTCTTTGAATGTAGAGAATGATATGATTTATACATCCATTAGATGCAATTTATTCTTTTTGTTGTCCAATCATGTCATTGAATTAAAAAAATCTATTAACATTTCTTTAGTTTTTTTATTTTTACATATTTTAATAATATTATCAAAATTATTTATTTATTTTCCTATTGGCTTATATTTGCTAAGTCATTAACATAATTCAAATTTTTCCCTTTTATTTGTAGAAAAATATTATTTCTCTAGTCTTAATAGTTCGGTCTGAATAAAATGGGAAAAAGTAAATCTAGAAAGATCTACAAAAGTCAAAAATCTTATCCTCTTCTTTAATGCAAGGAGAAAGGATCCAATCAGATGTAACCAGTTGTTAGAGAAATCTGGACAAATCTTATCCCATTGAATGTGTCTTTGAATGCAGAGAATGATATAAAATTCTATTGAGCCCTTTGTTGCACTACAATTTGACAGCCTTTTTCTTGCAAAAATATCAACGACCATAGCATGAAGCTTTTGTGCAATATATGTAGCTATTACAAATTCACTAGCCAAGGGTTTTTCTTTTTAAGAATTGTATTTTGTAGTACCCCTACACTAATCAATCTATAACCTTGGTTTAATCTTGATCAGTTTATCGTAATATAATGATTATAGTCAGATGTTTGATTTAACGCATAGCTGTTGATGTGGTATTAATATTGAGCTAACGCTTTCATCAAGTTTATATATGTATGCATGTATGACTCTTGGTTGCAGGATATTTCAGGTACAATGCCGCATGAGTGCGAGGTTCGTCTTCACCTGGGTGTGCAGGTTTGAGTGTGTCTCTTTTATCCTTAGAGTTGGATAGGTGGTCGTAAGACCCTGGTCGACCTTAGTCGTGCTCAAGTGAGCATCGCCAGTCGTCGTCGGTTATCCCTTTGGTTTGGGTTTGCGAGTCGTCTGTTTGGTTGACCTTCTCGGTTTGCATGCTTGGTGTGCATGGTTAAATTGATTAATTAGTCCTTAGTAATTATCTTGATTAAATATGCATTTGTGCATTGAAGATTAATGGATTAAATTAATCGGAATTTCGTTATGCGATTTTCGTTGGTATAGGATTGCTCGTTTTTAATTGGGAGTAAATTCGATTAAATGTCTGATTTTGAATATTAAATGCATTTTATATATGCTGTTGAAAAAGGAAGTCTTGTATTTTATCGCAATGGATTAATTGTATTCTTTTGGATTATTAAATTAGAAAGATTAAATTTGGTTAAATGTGGAAAATCGATTTTTAATTGAAAAGGCAAGTCAATTTATTGCTAATAGTTTAAAAAGGAATTATTTTGAGAATTATTTGTAGATAAAAATTTTAATTCCCAAAAATAAATTTTTTGGTCAACTCTTCCATATAACCCAAATTTGGGGAAAAATGGAGGGATGGACAAATTTGGAGAAGATTTTGGTTGGGAAGAAATTTTGGAGGTTTTGGGAAGGAATGATGCTAGATCTGGCAGGTGGGTTCTCCTTCAGCCATTCCAGGATTGCGTATTAAGGTAGGATTTTGAACTGCCTTTCTTGTTGCCAAATCCAATCTTTGATTGCTTTCAGTTTTAAATTGGATTTGTGAGTTTAAATCCATGTTTTAGCTGTGTTCTTCAAGAAAATGCATGGCTGTATCATTATGTTAAAATGGATTATCTTGCCATGTCTGGTTTTCTCTTTGATTAATAAAAATAAATTTGTTTGAGGTGTGTTATCCCTCATTGTTGTTGGGCATTTGAAACCCCTTCGTATTTGGGGAAGGATGAAATCACCAAAGAAATTTGTTCCGAAACAGCCCTTTTAAATCGAATTTATGTTAAATCGAAATTTGTTTTTTATCAATTTCGAAGTGGGCGTTTTGGGTTGTGTTCGAACCTGTGCGTGGTATTTTGTTTTTAACATGTTAACGAACCGGGCGAATTATTGTTTATCGAACCCTCGCCCCCGCTCGTTCTCTGTTTCCCCCCCCCCTCGCTGGTGTTAAAGACCATGGCCGCGGCACACTGCGGTGGCCGCAGGGCCGCGGTGGCCGCAGGGCGCCGCGGACCTGCGGGCACCGCAGTGGCACCGCCCGCATGGGCTTCCCTGCGGGTATGGTGTTGGACGGCGCTAGGGTTAGGGCACGGCCCGCCCTCGCCTCCATTCCTTTTAAAATGCGTTTTTTTTTGTGGTTTTAAATCGTAGTTTATAAAATCGTTTTTTTTAATGTATTTTTTTTAGTATTTAAAAAAAAAAAAATGCATATGATATTTTATATCATTTTAATGTAAGTGATTTTAATGTAAGTTTTAGTTTCTTAATCATGACTATGGTGGCAATGTCTTGATAAATGTTGATTTGGGTATTAATTGCTTTTATAATGGAATCTATAAGTTAATTATTATTCAATTTCCATTTTGTGGCTTATGCACTTGTCTAATTAAGTTCTAATATTGATAATTTCGTCATCGAATATTAATGGGCTATACTTTGGTCCAATCTTGGATTAATAAGTTTATATCATGTGCGTTTGGAAATGAGTATCTACAATTGAATTTCCTTTATATTTTTATTTCCGTGATCCGTATGGTACATCTGGGATTGAAAATTAGGAAATTGTAGAGATTGATTTTGAACCAGTATGTCTATGATGTTTTGATTGGAGATTAAATGTATCTTATTTTAGTTGATTAATGGTTGTCTGAATTTTTATTAATATGAATTGGTTAAAAACTCATTATGGCTTAATTTGCCTGTTCGTTGCTTTGAACCTTAGGAGTTAGAAAACCAAGAACAACTTATCCCTTGATGAGGTAGATAACTGTAATCTGTTTTAGATCATGTAGAAAACTTGATCGATTTTAATGTTTAAATCAATTTGAGAAGATATTGCCTTTCTGATTATTGCCTTGCGAGTTTAATTTCTGTATTCGCCTTTAATTATGAAATGGCATGTTTTGCTTTGTTTAGTAGGACCCTGTCGTATAGATTGACTTGGGGTACCTGTTTCAGTCCTCGATTCCGAGTCGACTGTTGTGTTGTGGTAGTGTCGTTTTGATCATATCCTCCTTGTGTGTGAGTCGAATGATGATTGTGGTTGACCGTTGTTGGTCGGGTCCCTAGTTAGAGTACCGTCAGTAAGTGATTACCCTTGAGTCGTGGTTGACCAGATTATTGTTCTCCCTTCTTGAACTCCGTTCGTCTGACCATGTGTATTCCTTGGTTTTGAGTTCGTTTGAGTATAGTCTAGTGTCGTATGGGAAAGTGGCTTTCGATTGGGGGCCGCGCCCAAAGTGGCTGCTGGATAACCCGTCGAAAGTGAGTCTAATAAGTGATAACCTTTAAGTAGATTAGAATGTAATCTCTAAGTAAGATAATTGTGCCTCACACATGGGACGAGTGCTATCATAGACTCGACATGCTGTGAGAAGGCCTGAAATGGCAAACCATCTTCCTTGTCTTCACGAGAGGATGTGTGGGTCCACATGAGGCTTGGATGGGCTGGAAGTTCGGATTAGGTTGCCAGGGTAACCCAGTGTATGGGGCCAGGACCTATGAAGACTTGCCATGGTAACCATACCAGGTCGTGTGATGACACTTGTCCTTGCGTTCGCTAGTGTGTTGTCGTTTTGTCCTGTTTTGAGTACCTTTGTGAGTCGTCCTTTTGTCTCTGCCCTTGTGAGTGTTAGTTTCAGGATAGACCTTGGGTGGTGATGGCTCAGTTTTATGGATGCTCTCTTGGACCTTTGTATTAGCTTTGATTATGTTCAGCTGGATCCTGTTCTTTCCAGGGATCGTTTATGTATTTATGGACCGATGCGGTCGTTTGTATATTGTTTATGTATCGCCTTGATGGCTGGATTGTATTGGTGTAACCTCTTGTACTCTTAACCTTATTATTTATCAGAGGGGTCTTGCAGTTGAGCAGACCCGGAGATGTAGCCCTTTAGGGGTGAACTCCGAGATCATTATGGTGTTATGTGATGTATTCTCTTATGTTTCCTTTATTCAGCTTTTTCACGTATGATTAACTTATGTTAGAATGGTTAAGTGGATAATTGGAATTAACTATAAATGCTTATATTCAGTTCTTTCTTGAATGCCATGTTGATCGAATGCGTAAGTGGTTTAGATGAGATTTATCGTAGATGCTAGTATGCAATCGTCTTTTGAAATGCAATAAGTTGGAATATGAGGAATGTAACTTAGAGTAATGAATTATACTCAATTGCTGTTAAGGAATTTAAATATGCTTGGAAAGATCTCTTATGTTATGATGAAATCCTAGTGTATTAGAATGTTAGATGTATGGTTTGTAATTTTAAATGAAAGGCTTGAATGAAGATTATGAGTGGATCTTATCGGATGAATCTTTGTTGTGATTTATATTTCCCTCTTTTGAAAGGAATTACCCTGATTATGAATTATCTCGTTATTAAGATATTCAGCTTATTGGATTAATTGTGTGAGTTAAGTGAATTGTGATATTTAAGTAATCTCTTTGGGAAACTCTTTAGGTGTTAGTTGATGTCTTCCGCTATTTAATCTGAATCTTTGATATCTTGTTGCATCTTTTGTGTTGTAACTTTAAAAAAATAAAATTTTGCACTCTGTTCTTGTGTTATGGCTTAATCCCTTCGGGGTTTCCTGGCGGGGCATTACATTTGGTATCAAAGCCCATGTTGCAAACATTGGGATCTCTGGTGTCGCGTGTGCCCTCTATTGGTGTGAGGTGTATCGACCTTATGTGTATGCTTATCCTCCTTTTGCATGTGAGTGATTGAGCAGACCTTAGCTTGTGTGTTTCGTGTGTGTGTTCACACCTTGTTTTTGCCTTCTTGATGTTGGTATTTGAGTGTTTATATGTGCATCGTGTGCTTATTGATGTTTGGGTCTACGATTACTCTTATTTGAAAGAGAGTCGTATGTACCTTCCCTTATTGAGTGTTGTACTCTTTAGACTAATCCATTTGGGTTGGTCCGTGCTTGTCGTGAATTTGAAAGTGCGAATTGTGTTTGTTTAAAGATTATGATCTAGCTTAATGTTGTCCACTTGAAGGACTAGTATGGCAATTATTGAATGCTTATTTTGCAGAAAATTAAATGATTATCACCATTCCTCTCTCTCTTTCTGGAAATTAAAATGATTAGGATATGTGTAATTATCTTTGATTCGAGTTTTCTTGTTTGCGAGAGAGAAAAGGATGTGACTTCTTGAACCCTTGTGTGAGCCTTATGTTGCTTATGTTTTTAGATTATTAAAAGGGCTATAGGTTTAAAAATTTATTTTGGTTATTGGGAGAAAACTGTATGAGTATGTTTAAAGAATTCTCCATGTGTATGTTGTAGGAGTAGCATGATTAAATTCTACCTTAGTAAGGTGCATTTTTATGCGAATAGATGAATTATGTGAAACTGCTTGGTTGTAGAGGAAGTATTAAAAAGAGCATGCTATTGTAGCTTCGAGGGAATATTAATGTGTTTTCCGAAAGATTGTCTTATTTGTCTCATTAAACCAGTTTGATTGAAGATTTATTTTAGCAAATGCTCCATCGAACTCGCTTTTGGGTATGTGGAATTACCTTAATGTGTTTAGAAAGTGCGAATGGAAAAGCTTGTTTGATGTGCATGCATTAATATGTGTTATTTGGGGTAATAACTCTTTGCTTATCTTTGATCGTAATGTGATCTTTTCTAATAGGTTGCAAATTATGACATGTGTCTATATTGTATTATTATTAAGTGAGTGTTCTTATGAGGTCTTGCATTATTGAAAGGATTGCCTCTCTTGATCTCTATTTTGTTTGGAAAACTAGAACCTCCTGTTGCAACCATAATTATTGGAACTGTTTTTGTTAGGCTGATTGTCATCCTTCTAAACGGTAGCGAAATGAAAACCGTGTAATTAAATGATAGACTTATAGTGAGAAAATGTATAATGTAGCGTGATCTTGTTTGATCTTGCATTTTTTTTTTTTTTTTTTGTAGGAAATAGTTTGGTTATCAAACTCTCTTTCCCTTCTCTTTGCCTAATCATAAGATTTTTAGAAATGGTATTAAAGAATGCATTGATTTAAATAGAATGTTTATAAAACATGTGAAATTGTATGTTTGCTTTTTGGCTTCATAGTGATAGATGGAAGTCTTGAGCTTTAGAAACGAATTTGCATAGTTAGTAATTTGGTTTTGGATGCTTGGTGAAATGTGATAAAGATATAGGAATGATGTTATTTCCTTATGTAATTGTGAATTGTTTATAATTTCAGTACTTGAAATTAGAGTAAACTTGAGTCAGTTATTTATATAGAAAGCATAATTGAAATCTTCCTTGAATAGATGTTAGCGTACTGAAAAGTATTCCCCGTAAATGTGACTAAACCAGTATTGGTGTATTTGTGTGTACTGTAAGAAACCAGTGCTTATTATATGTGCCCATGGATTGGTGAAGTAATCAACCATGGAGGATATGTTGCTTATGAGTATGGGAAACCATACTGTTTATGGGATGTTGCTTAATTGTTTTCCTATTGAGTACCAAACCTCGGGTTATGGGTAACTCAGTATGTTAAGGGGTAGTATTAGAAGTAACCGTTCCTTGAATAGTATGGATTGGCGTACGAGTAATATCGACGCGAAGCGACCTTAGCTTCTCTACTTCAAGGAATGATATAGTTGTACTACTAAACTGTATCAAAGGTGTACTCAATACTTTCCCTTGTGATGAACCTATTTACGAGGTTCATGAGTGCCAGCCTTATTCCTATCCTTTATTTTGAGCATATAGATGACAGTTTTTGAGCATATTGTTGGATTCTATTGGAGCATCTGCTGCCTTGTCTTCATGAGAGGCGTGTTATTGTTCTTACATAAGTTGCCAACTGACCAGTGTTGGTAGACTTGTGGGTAGACCTTAGCCATGTATACCTCTGGCTTACGGCGAGTATCCTGAGAGGAACATCGCTATGCGGAGTGTGACCAGCGCGTGCCTTATCCGCGGGGTACACTGCCATGCGGGATACGTCCATTGCGTGCTTTGTCCGCTTGGAGTATTGCCATGCCGTGCTGAGACACGATGCAGGATGTAGTAGACATTTCCATGTGGCCTACCGCTAGGTATTGGGTAGAGCCATGCCACGTGACGACGTGATACGGGGTGATGTCGAGGTGCACACTGCCATGCCATGTGGATGTGTGACTTGGCCACACCACATGATGAGCTACTAGGATAGCTAGACGATTGTTCCTTCCTTCCTCGTTGGTGGCTAGCTATTAGTCACGCAGTGATGTTATGTGCAGTTGTGCTATTCTTTATATTTCTTTGGGGATCAACAGTTTATTCTACTTTGACTGTGAAGGTTTAGCCACGATCTTGTGATCTTTTGCACTTTTGATTTGGTGTTGAGATTCCGGATTATTTTCTTGCCTTACTGTTGGAATTGAGAATTTATTATCTTTATTCTTCTGTACTTTGGTGGCTAAACCGGTTTATCCTTGTTGTTTTCGTATGCTGGTCTTGTGTTGCAATGTGAATTCCTCTCCAAGAACGTAGGAGACGGGCTTGGATGAGTGTATACGAGGAAGTAGACGCAAGGAACTTTGAGGATGGAGGTATGTGAGGTTGTGTTGCAGCTAGTATCCACTACCTACCTATGTGTGGTGACCATCTCTTGGAGGCTAACCACCTTGCTCAACAAGGGATATTCACAAAGGTCTTGTATGGAAGGTAGCACCGCTATGGTGTGCCTAGCACCATCAAGCCTTTGAGTGAGATATTGGATTTTTATGATCTTATTGTGGTTCTGGGATCAGGCATAGAGATGCTGATCGTGCATGTTACCTTTGACCGAGCATTAAACATGCTCACATGTGGCCTTTTCTGTTATGCATTCCAGTTATGTGGATGGTTATTATTTGTATCATAGAGTAAATTGTGTTAGCTTGTCACTATGTTATGGGACATAGTCATTGGAAAGGTGTTCTTATGCCTGGCAAATGTAAACAATTAAGTTATATTTTGTTGCTCTTATTTATTGAAAGTTAATTTGATTGTAGAAATTGATATTTCAAGCTAGTTCTATGTTATAAATTTTATGATAAAAGATGGAATGGTAAAGGAAATTGATCTTGATGGCATGTTTTCTGGTCATGTTTGATAGATGATTATGGTAATTGTTGTTTACCTCCTTGTAATGCTTTAATTTGGTGTAATGAAAGGAAGAAAATTCTTGTTTTTCTGCTATGATTGTGGATAATTCCTAGAATATTTTAAGGAATGTATGGTTTTGGATGTATCTTGCCAATGGATAATGGCGTTTGTTAAGGATTTTGCAATAGCATTTCATTTATTTATGGAAGGATTTCTATGTGCAATTTGACCTTTGTTGAATGAGTTTCAGGGCTGATGCGTACGACATGCTCTTCATCTAGCCTTACGACTTCCAGGAGTAAGTCGGAACCTAGGGGGGGAGAATGTAGTACCCCTGCCCTAATCAATCTCTAACCTTGGTTTAATCTTGATCAGTTTATCGTAATATAATGATTATAGTCAGATGTTTGATTTAACGCATAGCTGTTGATGTGGTATTAATATTGAGCTAACGCTTTCATCAAGTTTATATATGTATGCATGTATGACTCTTGGTTGCAGGATATTTCAGGTACAATGCCGCATGAGTGCGAGGTTCGTCTTCACCTGGGTGTGCAGGTTTGAGTGTGCTTCTTTTATCCTTAGAGTTGGATAGGTGGTCGTAAGACCCTGGTCGACCTTAGTCGTGCTCAAGTGAGCATCGCCAGTCGTCGTCGGTTATCCCTTTGGTTTGGGTTTGTGAGTCGTCTGTTTGGTTGACCTTCTCGGTTTGCGTGCTTGGTGTGCATGGTTAAATTGATTAATTAGTCCTTAGTATTTATCTTGATTAAATATGCATTTGTGCATTGAAGATTAATGGATTAAATTAATCGGAATTTTGTTATGCGATTTTCGTTGGTATAGGATTGCTCGTTTTTAATTGGGAGTAAATTCGATTAAATGTCTGATTTTGAATATTAAATGCATTTTATATATGCTGTTGAAAAAGGAAGTCTTGTATTTTATCGCAATGGATTAATTGTATTCTGTTGGATTATTAAATTAGAAAGATTAAATTTGGTTAAATGTGGAAAATTGATTTTTAATTGAAAAGGCAAGTCAATTTGTTGCTAATAGTTTAAAAAGGAATTATTTTGAGAATTATTTGTAGATAAAAATTTTAATTCCCAAAAATAGAATTTTTGGTCAACTCTTCCATATAACCCAAATTTGGGGAAAAATGGAGGGATGGACAAATTTGGAGAAGATTTTGGTTGGGAAGAAATTTTGGAGGTTTTGGGAAGGAATGATGCTGGATCTGGCAGGTGGGTTCTCCTTCAGCCATTCCAGGATTGCGTATTAAGGTAGGATTCTGAACTGCCTTTCTTGTTGCCAAATCTAATCTTTGATTGCTTTCAGTTTTAAATTGGATTTGTGAGTTTAAATCCATGTTTTAGCTGTGTTCTTCAAGAAAATGCATGACTGTAGCATTATGTTAAAATGGATTATCTTGCCATGTCTGGTTTTCTCTTTGATTAATAAAAATAAATTTGTTTGAGGTGTGTTATCCCTCATTGTTGTTGGGTGTTTGAAACCCCTTCGTATTTGGGGAAGGATGAAATCACCAAAGAAATTTGTTCCGAAACAGCTCTTTTAAATCGAATTTATGTTAAATCGAAATTTGTTTTTTATCAATTTCGAAGTGGGCGTTTTGGGTTGTGTTCGAACCTGTGCGTGGTATTTTGTTTCTAACATGTTAACGAATCGGGCGAATTATTGTTTATCGAACCCTTGCCCCCGCTCGTTCTTTGTTCCCCCCCCCCCCCCCTCGCTGGTGTTAAAGACCATGGCCGCGGCACACTGCGGTGGCCGCAGGGCGCCGCGGACCTGCGGGCACCGCAGTGGCGCCACCCGCATGGGCTTCCCTGCGGGTATGGTGTTGGACGGTGCTAGGGTTAGGGCACGGCCCGCCCTCGCCTCCATTCCTTTTAAAATGCATTTTTTTTTGTGGTTTTAAATCGTAGTTTATAAAATCATTTTTTTTAATGTATTTTTTTTAGTATTTAAAAAAAAAAAAATGCATATGATATTTTATATCATTTTAATGTAAGTGATTTTAATGTAAGTTTTAGTTTCTTAATCATGACTATGGTGGCAATGTCTTGATAAATGTTGATTTGGGTATTAATTGATTTTATAATGGAATCTATAAGTTAATTATTATTCAATTTTCATTTTGTGGCTTATGCACTTGTCTAATTAAGTTCTAATATTGATAATTTCGTCATCGAATATTAATGGGCTATACTTTGGTCCAATCTTGGATTAATAAGTTTATATCATGTGCGTTTGGAAATGAGTATCTACAATTGAATTTCCTTTATATTTTTATTTTCGTGATCCGTATGGTACATCTGGGATTGAAAATTAGGAAATTGTAGAAATTGATTTTGAACCAGTATGTCTATGACGTTTTGATTGGAGATTAAATGTATCTTATTTTAGTTGATTAATGGTTGTCTGAATTTTTATTAATATGAATTGGTTAAAAACTCATTATGGCTTAATTTGCCTGTTCGTTGCTTTGAACCTTAGGAGTTAGAAAACCAAGAACAACTTATCCCTTGATGAGGTAGATAACTGTAATCTGTTTTAGATCATGTAGAAAACTTGATCGATTTTAATGTTTAAATCAATTTGAGAAGATATTGCCTTTCTGATTATTGCCTTGCGAGTTTAATTTCTGTATTCGCCTTTAATTATGAAATGACATGTTTTGCTTTGTTTAGTAGGACCCTGTCGTATGGATTGACTTGGGATACCTGTTTTAGTCCTCGATTCCGAGTCGACTGTTGTGTTGTGGTAGTGTCATTTTGATCATATCCTCCTTGTGTGTGAGTCGAATGATGATTGTGGTTGACCGTTGTTGGTCGGGTCCCTAGTTAGAGTACCGTCAGTAAGTGATTACCCTTGAGTCGTGGTTGACCAGATTATTGTTCTCCCTTCTTGAACTCCGTTCGTCTGACCATGTGTATTCCTTGGTTTTGAGTTCGTTTGAGTATAGTCTAGTGTCGTATGGGAAAGTGGCTTTCGATTGGGGGCCGCGCCCAAAGTGTCTGCTGGATAACCCGTCGAAAGTGAGTCTAATAAGTGATAACCTTTAAGTAGATTAGAATGTAATCTCTAAGTAAGATAATTGTGCCTCACACATGGGACGAGTGCTATCATAGACTCGACATGCTGTGAGAAGGCCTGAAATGGCAAACCATCTTCCTTGTCTTCACGAGAGGATGTGTGGGTCCACATGAGGCTTGGATGGGCCGGAAGTTCGGATTAGATTGCCAGGGTAACCCAGTGTATGGGGCCAGGACCTATGAAGACTTACCATGGTAACCATACCAGGTCGTGTGATGACACTTGTCCCTGCGTTCGCTAGTGTGTTGTCGTTTTGTCCTGTTTTGAGTACCTTTGTGAGTCGTCCTTTTGTCTCTGCCCTTGTGAGTGTTAGTTTCAGGATAGACCTTGGGTGGTGATGGCTCAGTTTTATGGATGCTCTCTTGGACCTTTGTATTAGCTTTGATTATGTTCAGCTGGATCCTGTTCTTTCCAGGGATCGTTTATGTATTTATGGACCGATGTGGTCGTTTGTATATTGTTTATGTATCGCCTTGATGGCTGGATTGTATTGGTGTAACCTCTTGTACTCTTAACCTTATTATTTATCAGAGGGGTCTTGCAGTTGAGCAGACCCGGAGATGTAGCCCTTTAGGGGTGAACTCCGAGATCATTATGGTGTTATGTGATGTATTCTCTTATGTTTCCTTTATTCAGCTTTTTCACGTATGATTAACTTATGTTAGAATGGTTAAGTGGATAATTGGAATTAACTATAAATGCTTATATTCAGTTCTTTCTTGAATGCCATGTTGATCGAATGCGTAAGTGGTTTAGATGAGATTTATCGTAGATGCTAGTATGCAATCGTCTTTTGAAATGCAATAAGTTGGAATATGAGGAATGTAACTTAGAGTAATGAATTATACTCAATTGCTGTTAAGGAATTTAAATATGCTTGGAAAGATCTCTTATGTTATGATGAAATCCTAGTGTATTAGAATGTTAGATGTATGGTTTGTAATTTTAAATGAAAGGCTTGAATGAAGATTATGAGTGGATCTTATCGGATGAATCTTTGTTGTGATTTATATTTCCCTCTTTTGAAAGGAATTACCCTGATTATGAATTATCTCGTTATTAAGATATTCAGCTTATTGGATTAATTGTGTGAGTTAAGTGAATTGTGATATTTAAGTAATCTCGTTGGGAAACTCTTTAGGTGTTAGTTGATGTCTTCCGCTATTTAATCTGAATCTTTGATATCTTGTTGCATCTTTTGTGTTGTAACTTTAAAAAAAAAAAATTTTGCACTCTATTCTTGTGTTATGGCTTAATCCCTTCGGGGTTTTCTGGCAGGGCATTACATATTTAATATTTTCAGTTTGCCCAAGTTTAATTTATGGCTTTTGATCAATTCATTTCTTATGTTAAGAGGCAATTAGAGTTTTTTACACTCTCATAGTTTTTTTACTACACCAGAATTGACATTTTTTTATGTTATTGATTGTTGATTATTTTTGTTGCTTGCTTTTTTGACTTTTATTATGGCCAGGCAGAGGTGCAGCGGGTGGTGGTTTCTGTGTAAGCGGGTTTGCCTATGTCTGGGGGCTTCTGTTATGCTTTTTTGGTTAAAATTTGGAAGGGAATGTTTCCTAATTTTTACTTGAAAAAAGTTTTGTTTATTTTTTCAATTGCAGATTTCTCTTCTGCTCTTGGTATAGGATAAAATGATACAAATGGTCTTTTTATATTTATGACGTCGATTGAATTTTTATATTAAAAGAATATCCATTACTACTTTCTATGTCAAACCATGTTCAATAAAAAAATAGCATTTGTATTTATAAGACCAATTACAAACAAAACTTTCTATAATTACTTCTCATGATTTGCTTAATTGCTAATCAAACAAGTATTTTTGTAAAATTCATAACTTACAAATAGAGGAGATTAAAGATAGGTTGTTGTCTTAAATTTGTTCATTTAGCAAATTTTACAATTCCTTTCTATGGCATTTATTTGGTTACTCACGTACTCTGATGATACAGAATGCATATGTTTCAAAGGACTCAACCTCAAAGCCTAGTATGAGGAGACCTCATGTCCTCCATTGTCCCAATGATCAAGTTAAACAAAACACTTCATACAAAAAATTACAACACTAATCTAAAACTTTAATAACAACTCATACTTTTTTTTAAATATTCATAAAACATTTAGATATGGAGCTTCTGGTTTTTTTTTTTTGCCTTTAGAGTATCCTCGTGACTCAGCTCAAGGTCCGTCTGCCTTACCTTGGTCTTACTTACTACCAAGTTGGGGTAAAAAATAAGCTGGAGCGAAAGAAGGGGGCTAAAATAAATTTTTCAGAGTTGTGATTTTTAAACTTTGACATATTAAGAAAGAAGCTTATCTTTTGTTGAAAATTAGAAGCATTGCCCACGACATAGCTGAACTCCTGTCCGCCTTACCTTGGTCTAACTTACTACCAAGTTGGGGTCAGGAAGGAGTTGATGCAAAAAAAAGGGGTTATGTTGCGAGGGTTATTTATAATTATCGATTGTGCATTATTTTATTAACAATAAATACTCTATTTTTTAATATTCAGAAAACATTTAAGAAGGAAGCTTATATTTTTTTTTTACCTTTAAAGTATCTCCGTCACTCGATGCAAAACCCACCTACCTTACCTTGGTCTTACTTACTGCCAAGTTGGGGTAAAAAATGAATTGGAGCAAAAGAAAGGGACTTATGTTTTGAGGCGAAAGAAAAGGGGGCTAATTTTTTCTTTCAAAATTGTGATTTTTATAATTTAGTGTTGAAATCAAAATTAATAATTTCTTAAATAAGATGTAAGCTAAAAAAAAATGCAAAAAAAAGGAGATAAATCTTAAATAATGGTTTTGGCCTATTAAAGAGAATTATGTTTTTTTAAAAAATTGGATGCATTCCCCACGACCCAGCCCAACGCCTATTAAGAAGGAGAATTAATGTTGAGATCAAAATTAATAAATTCTAAAATAAAATATAAATTAAAAAAATGCAAAAAAACAAGACACAAACCTTAAAAAATGACTTTGTCGTATTAAGAAAGGGGGTTTATATTTTTTTTAAAATTAATGCCTGCCCGCCTTACCTTGGTCTTAGGTATTGTCAAGTTGGGATTAGAAAGGAGTTGAGGCAAAATAAATGGGTTTATGTTACGAGGGTTATTTATGATTATTAATTGTGCATTATTTTAATAACAATTCATACTTTTTTAAAAATATTCATAAAACATTTAGATATGGGGTTTGTAGTTTTTTTTTTTTTCCCTTCAGATTATCCCTGTGACTCAGTTCAAGGTTCGTCTGCCTTACCTTGGTGTTACTTATTGCCAAGTTGGGGTAAAAAAGAAGCTCGAGCGAAAGAAAGGGGGCTAAAATAAATTTTTTAGAATTGTGATTTTTAAACTTTAACCTATTAAGAAAGAAGCTTATCTTTTGTTGAAAATTAGAAGCATTGCCCACGACACAGCTCAACTCCTGTTCGCCTTAGCTTGGTCTAACTTATTGCCAAGTTGGGGTCAAGAAGGAGTTGATGCATAAAAAAAGGGTTATGTTGCGAGGGTTATTTATAATTATCGATTGTGCATTATTTTAGTAAAACAATAAATACTTTATTTTTTAATATTCATAAAACATTTAAGAAGAGAGCTTAATTTTTTTTTTTTTACCTTTAAAGTATCTTCGTGACTCGACGCAAAACCCACCTACCTTACCTTGGTCTTACTTACTGCCAAGTTGAGATAAAAAATGAGTTGGAGCAAAACAAAGGGACTTATGTTTTGAGGCGAAAGAAAAGGGGGATAAATTTTTTTTTCAAAATTGTGATTTTTATAATTTAGTGTTGAAATCAAAATTAATACTTTCTTAAATAAGATGTAAAGTAAAAAAAATGCAAAAAAAAAGGAGACAAATCTTAAATAACGGTTTTGGCCTATTAAAGAGAATTATGTTTTTTTAAAAATTGGATGCATTCCCTATGACCCAGCCCAACGCCTGTTAAGAAGAAGAATTAATGTTGAGATCAAAATTAATAAATTCTAAAATAAAATATAAATTAAAAAAATGCAAAAAAAATGAGACACATACCTTAAAAAATGACTGTCGTATAAAGAAAGGAGGCTTATGTTTTTTTAAAAATTAATGTATGCTCGCCTTACCTTGGTCTTAGGTATTGTCAAGTTGGGATTAGGAAGGAGTTGAGGCAAAATAAATGGGCTTATGTTACGAGGGTTATTTAGGATTTTTAATAGTGCATTATTTTAATAACAATTCATAGTTTTTTTAAAAATATTCATAAAGCATTTAGATATGGGGCTTGTGGTTTTTTTTTTACCTTCAGATTATACCCGTGACTTAGCTCAAGGTCCGTCTGCTTTACCTTGGTCTTACTTACTGCGAAGTTCGGGTCAAAAAAAAGCTGGAGCGAAAGAGGGGGGCTAAAATAAATTTTTCAAAATTGTGATTTTTAAACTTTGACCTATTAAGAAAGAAGCTTATCTTTTGTTGAAAATTAGAAGCATTGCCCATGACACAGCTCAACTCCTGTCCGCCTTACCTTGGTTTGACTTACTGCGAAGTTGGGGTTAGGAAGGAGTTGATGCAAAAAAGTGGTTATGTTGCGAGGGTTATTTATAATTATCGATTGTGCATTATTTTAGTAACAATAAATACTCTATTTTTTAATATGCATAAAACATTTCAGAAAAGAGTTTTTTTTTTTTATCTTTAAAGTATCTCCGTGATTCGATGCAAAACCCACCTACCTTACGTTGGTCTTACTTACTGCCAAGTTGGGGTAAAAAATGAGTTGGAGCAAAAGAAAGGGATTTATGTTTTGAGGCGTAGCAAATGGGGCTAAATTTTTTTTTCAAAATTGTGATTTTTATAATTTAGTGTTGAAATCAAAATTAATAATTTCTTAAATAAGACATAAACTGAAAAAAAATGCAAAAAAAATGAGACAAATCTTAAATAATGGTTTTGGCCTATTAACGAGAATTATGTTTTTTTAAAAATTGGATACATTCCACATGACCCAGCCCAACGCCTATTAAGAAGAAGAATTGATGTTGAGATCAAAATTAATAAATTCTTAAATAAAATTTAAATTAAAAAAATGCGAAAAAAATGAGACACAAACTTTAAAAAATGACTTTGTCCTATTAAAAATGGGGGCTTATGTTTTTTTTAAAATTAATGTCTGCCTGTCTTACCTTGGTCTTACGTACTGTCAAATTGAGATTATGAAGAAGTTGAGGCAAAATAAACGGGCTTCTGTTACGAGGGTTATTTATAATTATTAATTGTGCATTATTTTAATAACAATTCTTACTTTTTAAAAAATATTCATAAAACTTTTAGATACGGGGCTTGTGGTTTTTTCTTTAACCTTCTAAGTATCCATGTGACTCATCTCAAGGTCCATCTGCCTTACCTTGGTCTTACTTACTGCCAAGTTGGGGTAAAAAAGAAGCTGGAGCGAAAGAAGGGGGCTAAAATAAATTTTTCAGAATTGTGATTTGTAAACTTTGATCTATTAAGAAAGAAGTTTATCTTTTGTTGAAAATTAAAAGCATTGCCTACGACACAACTCAACTCCTGTCCACCTTACCTTGGTCTGACTTACTGCCAAGTTGGGGTCAGGAAAGAGTTGATGCAAAAAAATGGAGTTATGTTGCGAGAGTTATTTATAATTATCGATTGTGCATTATTTTAGTAACAATATATACTCTATTTTTTAATATTTATAAAACATTTAAGAAGGAAGATTATATATTTTTTTTACCATTAAAGTATCTCCGTGACTCGACGCAAAACCCACCTACCTTACCTTGGTCTTACTTACTGCCAAGTTGGGGTAAAAAATGAGTTGGAGCAAAAGAAAGGGACTTATGTTTTGAGGCGAAGGAAAGGGGGCTAATTTTTTTTTTCAAAATTCTAATTTTTATAATTGAGTGTTGGAATCAATATTAATACTTTATTAAATAAGACGTAAACTAAAAAAAAATAAAAAAAAAATGAGACAAATCTTAAATAATTGTTTTGGCCTATTAAGGAGAATTATGTTTTTTTAAAAAAATTGGATGCATTCCCCACGACCCAGCCCAATGACTATTAAGAAGGAGAATTATTGTTGAGATCAAAATTAATAAATTCTAAAATAAAATATAAATTAAAAAAAATGCAAAAAAAACACGACACAAACCATAAAAAATGACTTTGTCGTATTAAAGAAGGGGGCTTATGTTTTAAAAAAAATTAATGTCTGCCCACCTTACCTTGGTCTTAGGTACTGTCAAGTTGGGATTAGGAAGAAGTTGAGGCAAAATAAATGGGCTTATGTTACAAGGGTTATTTATGATTATTAATTGTGCATTATTTTAATAAAAATTCATAGTTTTTTAACTATATTCATAAAACTTTTAGATATGGAGCTTGTGGTTTTCTTTTTTACCTTCAAAGTATCCACGTGACTCAGCTCAAGGTCTGTCTGCTTTACTTTGGTCTTACTTACTTCCAAGTTGGGGTCAAAAAGAAGATGGAGCGAAAGAAGGGGGCTAAAATAAATTTTTCAGAATTGTGATTTTTAAACTTTGACCTATTAAGAAAGAAGCTTATCTTTTGTTGAGAATTAGAAGCATTGCCCATAACATAGCTCAACTCCTGTCCACCTTACCTTGGTTTGACTTACTGTCAAGTTGGGGTCAGGAAGGAGTTGATGCAAAAAAAAGGGGTTATGTTGCGAGGGTTATTTATAATTATCGATTGTGCATTTTTTTAGTAACAATAAATACTCTATTTTTTAATATTCATAAAACACTTAAGAAAGAAGCTTATATTTTTTTTTTACCTTTAAAGTATCTCTGTGACTTGACGCAAAATCCACCTACCTTACCTTGCTCTTACTTACTGCCAAGTTGGAGTAAAAAATGAGTTGGAGCAAAAGAAAGGGACTTATGTTTTGAGGCGAAGGAAAGGGGGCTAATTTTTTTTTTCAAAATTGTGATTTTTATAAATTAGTGTTGAAATCAAAATTAATAATTTCTTAAATAAGACGTAAACTAAAAAAAAAGCCAAAAAAAATGATACAAATCTTAAATAATGGTTTTGGCCTATTAAAGAGAATTATGTTTTTTTAAAAATTGAATGCAATCCCCACGACCCAGCCCAATGCTTGTTAAGAAGGAGAATTAATGTTGAGATCAGAATTAATAAATTCTAAAATAAAATATAAATTAAAAAAATGCAAAAAAAAAGAGACACAAACTTTAAAAAATGCCTTTGTCGTATTAAGAAAGGGGGCTTATGTTTTTTTAAAAATTAATGTCTGCCCGCTTTAACTTGGTCTTAGGTACTGTCAAATTTGGATTAGGAAGGAGTTGAGGCCAAATAAATGGGCTTATGTTACAAGGGTTATTTATAATTATTAATTGTGCATTATTTTAATAACAATTCATAGTTTTTTTTAAATATTCATAAAACATTTAGATATGGGGCTTGTGGTTTTTTTTTTTTACCTTCAGATTATCCCCGTGACTCAGCTCAAGGTCCGTCTGCCTTACCTAGGTTTTACTTACTGCCAAGTTGGGGTTAAAAAGAAGTTGGACCGAAAGAAACGTGGCTAAAATAAATTTTTCAGAGTTGTGATTTTTAAACTTTGACCTATTAAGAAAGAAGCTTATCTTTTGTTAAAAATTAGAAGCATTGCCCACAACACAGCTCAACTCCTATCCACCTTACCTTGGTCTGACTTATTGCCAAGTTGGGGTCAGGAAGAAGTTGATGCAAAAAAAAGGGTTATGTTGCAAGGGTTATTAATAATAATCGATTGTGCATTATTTTAGTAACAATAAATACTCTATAAACATTTAAGAAGGGAGCTTATATTTTCTTTTTACCTTTAAAGTATCTTCGTGACTCGATGCAAAACCCACCTACCTTACCTTGCTCTTACTTACTGCCAAGTTGTGGTAAAAAATGAGTTTGAATAAAATAAAGGGACTTATGTTTTGAGGCGAAAGAAAGGGGGCTAATTTTTTTTTTTTAAATTGTTATTTTTATAATTTAGTGTTGAAATCAAAATTAATAATTTCTTAAATAAGACGTAAACTTAAAAAAAATGAAAAAAAAATGAGACAAATCTTAAATAATGGTTTTGGCCTATCAAGGAGAATTATGTTTTTTTAAAAATTGGATGCATTCCACACGACCCAGCCCAATGCCTATTAAGAAGAAGAATTAATGTTGACATCAAAATTAATAAATTCTAAAATAAAATATAAATAAAAAAAATGCAAAAAAAACTAGACACAAACGTTAAAAAATGACTTGGTCGTATTAAAAAAAGGGGCTTATATTTTTTTAAAAATTAATGTCTGTCCGCCTTAACTTGGTCTTATGTACTGTCAAGTTGGGATTACGAAGGAGTTGAAGCAAAATAAATGGGCTTATGTTATGAGGGTTATTTATAATTATTAATTGTGCATTATTTTAATAACAATTCATACTTTTTTAAAAATATTCATAAAACTTTTAGATATGGGGCTTGTGGTGTTTTTTGTTACCTTCAGAGTATCTTCGTGACTCAACTCAAGGTCCGTCTACCTTACCTTGTTCTTACTTACTGTCAAGTTGGGGTCAAAAAGATGCTAGAGCAAAAGAAGGGGGCTAAAATAATTTTTTCAGAATTGTGATTTTTAAACTTTGACCTATTAAAAAAGAAGCTTATCTTTTGTTGAAAATTAGAAGCATTGCCCACGACACAGCTCAACTCCTGTCCGCCTTACCTTGGTCTGACTTACTGCCAAGTTGGGGTTAGGAAGAAGTTGATGCAAAAAAAAGGGGTTATGTTGCGAGGGTTATTAATAATTATCGATTGTGCATTATTTTAGTAACAATAAATACTCAATTTTTTAATATTTATAAAACATTTAAGAAATGAGCTTATATTTTTTTTTACCTTTAAAGTATCTCCGTGACTCGACACAAAACCCACCTACCTTACCTTGGTCTTACTTACTGCCAAGTTGGAGTAAAAAATGAGTTGGAGCAAAAGAAAGGGACTTATGTTTTGAGGCAAAAGAAAAGGGGCAATTTTTTTTTTTCAAAATTGTGATTTTTATAATTTAGTGTTGAAATCAAAATTAATAATTTCTTAAATAAGACGTAAACTAAAAAAAAATGCAAAAAAAATGAGACAAATCTTAAATAATGGTTTTCGCCAAGTTAGAAGAATTATGTTTTTTAAAGAATTAATGTTGAGATCAAAATTAATAAATTCTAAAATAAAATATAAATTAAAAAATGCAAAAAAATGAGACACAAACCTTCAAAAATGACTTTGTCATAATAAAAAAAAATGCAAAAAAAATGAGGCAAATCTTAAATAATGGTTTTGGCCTAGTTAGGAGAATTATGTTTTTTTTAAAATTAATGTCTGCTCGCCTTCCTTTGGTCTTAGGTACTGTCAAGTTCGGATTAGGAAGGAGTTGAGGCAAAATAAATAGGCTTATGTTACGAAGGTTATTTATAATTATTAATTGTGCATTATTTTAATAACAATTCATACTTTTTTTTAAAATATTCATAAAACATTTAGATATGGGGCTTGTGGTTTTTTTTTTACCTTCAGAGTATCCTCGTGACTCAGTTCAAGGTCCGTCTGCCATAACTTGGTCTTACTTACTGCCAAGTTGGGGTCAAAAATAAGCTGGAGCGAAAGAAGGGGGCTAAAATAAATTTTTCAAAGTTGTGATTTTTAAACTTTGACCTATTAAGAAAGAAGCTTATCTTTTGTTGAAAATTAGAAGCATTGCCCACGAGACACCTCAACTCCTGTCCGCCTTACCTTGGTCTGACTTACTGCCAAATAGGGGTAAGGAAGGAGTTGATGCAAAAAAAAAAGGTTATGTTGCGAGGGTTATTTATAATTATCGATTGTGCATTATTTTATTAACAATGAATACTCTATTTTTTAATATTCATAAAACATTTAAGAAAGGAGCCTATATTTTTTTTACCTTTAATGTATCTCCGTGACTCGACGCAAAACCCACCTACCTTACCTTTGTCTTACTTACTGCCAAGTTGGGATAAAAAATGAGTTGGAGCAAAAGAAAGGGACTTATGTTTTGAGGCGAAGGAAATGGGGCTAGTTTTTTTTTCAAAATTGTGATTTTTATAATTTAGTGTTGAAATCAAAACTAATAATTTCTTAAATAAGACGTAAACTGAAAAAAAAAGCAAAAAAAATGAAACAAATCTTAAATAATGGTTTTGGTCTATTAAGGAGAATTATGTTTTTATAAAAATTGGATGCATTCCCCACGACCCAGCCCAACGCCTATTAAGAAGGAGAATTAATGTTGAGAGCAAAATTAATAAATTCTAAAATAAAATATAAATTAAAAAAATGCAAAAAAAACGAGACACAAATCTTAAAAAATGACTTTGTCGTATTAAAAATGGGGCCTTATTTTTTTTTTAAATTAATGTCTGCCTGCTTTCCCTTGGTCTTAGGTACTGTCAAGTTGGGATTAGGAAGGAGTTGAGGCAAAATAAATGGGCTTTTGTTATGAGGGTTATTTATGATTATTAATTCTGCACTATTTTAATAACAATTCATAGTTTTAAAAAAATATTCATAAAACATTTAGATATGGGGCTTGTGGGTTTTTTTTTTTACCTTCAGAGTATCCCTATGACTCAGCTCAAGGTCCGTCTGCCTTAACTTGGTCGGTCTTACTGCCAAGTTGGGGTCAAAAAGAAGTTGGAGCGAAAGAAGGGGGCTAAAATAAATTTTTCAAAATTGTGATTTTTAAGCTTTGATCTATTAAGAAAGAAGTTTATCTTTTGTTAAAAATTAGAAGCATTGCCCACGACACAACTTAACTCCTGTCCGCTTTACCTTGGTCTGACTTATTGCCAAGTTGGGGTCAGAAAGGAGTTGATGCAAAAAAAGGGGTTATGTTGCGAGGGTTATTTATAATTATCAATTGTGCATTATTTTAGTAACAATAAATACTCTATTTTTTAATATTCATAAAACATTTAAGAAGAGAGCTTATAATTTTTTTTTACCTTTAAAGTATCTCCGTGACTCGATGCAAAACCCACCTACCTTACCTTGGTCTTACTTACTGCCAAGTTGGGGTAAAAAATGAGTTGGAGCAAAAGAAAGAGACTTATGTTTTGAGGCGAAGAAAATGGGGCTAGTTTTATTTTCAAAATTGTGATTTTTATAATTTAGTGTTGAAATTAAAATTAATAATTTCTTAAATAAGACGTAAAATGAAAAAAAATGCAAAAAAAATGAGACAAATCTTAAATAATAGTTTTGGCCTATTAAGGAGAATTATGTTTTTTTAAAAATTGGATGCATTCCACTCAACCCAGCCCAATGCCTATTAAGAAGGAGAATTAATGTTGAGATCAAAATTAATAAATTCAAAAATAAAATATAAATTAAAAAAATGCAAAAAAAATGAGACACAAACCTTAAAAAATAATTGTCGTATTAAGAAAGGGGCTCATGTTTTTTTTTAAAATTAATGTTTGCCCGCCTTACCTTTGTCTTAGGTATTGTCAATTTGGGATGAGGAAGGAGTTGAGGCAAAATAAATGGGCTTATGTTACGAGGGTTATTTATAATTATCGATTGTGCATTATTTTAGTAAAACAATAAATACTTTATTTTTTAATATTCATAAAACATTTAAAAAGGGACCTTAATTTTTTTTTTTTTTACCTTTAAAGTATCTCCGTGACTCGACGCAAAACCCACCTACCTTACCTTCGTCTTAGTTACTGTCAAGTTGAGATAAAAAATGAGTTGGAGCAAAAGAAAGGGACTTATGTTTTGAGGCGAAGGAAAGGGGGCTAAATTTTTTTTTTCAAAATTGTGATTTTTATAGTTTAGTGTTGAAATCAAAATTAATACTTTCTTAAATAAGACGTAAACTAAAAAAAATGCAAAAAAAATGAGACAAATTTTAAATAATGGTTTTGGCCTATTAACGAGAATTATGTTTTTTTTAAAATTGGATACATTCCCTACGACCCAACCCAACGCCTATTAAGAAGGAGAATTAATGTTGAGATAAAAATTAATAAATTCTAAAATAAAATATAAATTAAAAAAATGCAAAAAAAATGAGACACAAACTTTAAAAGGTGACTTTGTCCTATTAAGAAAGGGGGCTTATGTTTTTTTTAAAATTAATGTCTGCCTGCCTTACCTTGGTCTTACATACTGTCAAATTGGGATTAGGAAGGAGTTGAGGCAAAATAAACGAGCTTCTGTTACGAGGGTTATTTATAATTATTAATTGTGCATTATTTTAATAACAATTCATACTTTTTTGAAAATATTCATAAAACTTTTAGATATGGACTTATGGTTTTCTTTTTTACATTCAGAGTATCCATGTGACTCAGCTCAAGGTCCGTCTGCTTTACCTTGATCTTACTTACTAACAAGTTGGGGTCAAAAAGAAGTTGGAGCGAAAGAAGGGGGCTAAAATAATTTTTTAAGAATTGTGACTTTTAATCTTTGACCTATTAAGAAAGAAGCTTATCTTTTGTTGAAAATTAGAAGCATTGCCCACGACACAACTCAACTCCTGTCCGCCTTACCTTGGTCTAACTTACTGCCAAGTTGGAGTCAGGAAGGAGTTGATGCAAAAAAAAGGGGTTATTTTGTGAGATTTATAATTATTGATCATGCATTATTTTAGTAACAATAAATACTCTATTTTTTAATATTTATAAAACATTTAAGAAGAGAGCTTATATTTTTTTTTTATCTTTAAAGTATTTCCGTGACTCGACACAAAACCCACCTACGTTACCTTGGTCTTACTTACTGCCAAGTTGGGGTAAAAAATGAGTTGGAGCAAAAGAAAGGGACTTATGTTTTGAGGCGAAGGAAAGGGGGCTAATTTTCTTTTTTTAAATTGTGATTTTTATAATGGAGTGTTGAAATCAAAATCAATACTTTCTTAAATAAGACGTAAACTAAAAAAAAATGCAAAAAAAAGGAGACAAATCTTAAATAATGGTTTTGGCCTATTAAAGAAAATTATGTTTTTTTAAAAAATTGGATGCATTCCCCACGACACAGCCCAATGCCTATTAAGAAGGAGAATTAATGTTGAGATCAAACTTAATAAATTCTAAAATAAAATATAAATTAAAAAAATGCAAAAAAAACGAGACACAAACCTTAAAAAATGACTTTGTCGTATTAAAAAAGGTGGCTTATGTTTTTTTTAAACTTAATGTCTGCCCGCCTTACCTTGGTCTTAGGTAATGTCAAGTTGGTATTAGGAGGGAGTTGAGGTAAAATAAATGGGCTTATGTTACGCGGGTTATTTATGAATTTTAATTGTGCATTATTTTAATAAAAATTCATAGTTTTTTAAAAATATTCATAAAACATTTAGATATGGGGCTTGTGGTTTTTTTTTTTACCTTCAGATTATCGCTATGACTTAGCTCAAGATCTGTCTGCCTTACTTTGTTCTTACTTACTGCCAAGTTGGGGTCAAAAAGAAGCTGGAGCGAAAGAAGGGTGCTAAAATAAATTTTTCAGAATTGTGATTTTTAAACTTTGACCTATTAAAAAAGAAACTTATCTTTTGTTGAAAATTAGAAGCATTGCCCACGACACAGCTCAACTCCTGTCCGCCTTACCTTGGTCTGACTTACTGCCAAGTTGGGGTCAAGAAAGAGTTGATGCAAAAAAAAGGGGTTATGTTGCGAGGGTTATTTATAATTATCGGTTGTGCATTATTTTAATAACAATAAATACTCTATTTTTTAATATGCATAAAACATTTAAGAAAGGAGCTTATATTTTTTTTTTACCTTTAAAGTATCTCCTTGACTTGACACAAAACCCACCTACCTTACCTTGGTCTTACTTACTGTCAAGTTGGGATAAAAAATGAGTTGGAGCAAAAGAAAAGGACTTATGTTTTGAGGCAAAAGAAAGGGGGCTAAATTTTTTTTTCAAAATTGTGATTTTTATAATTTAATGTTGAAATCAAAATTAATACTTTCTTAAATAAGACGTAAAGTAAAAAAAATGCAAAAAAAAAGGAGACAAATCTTAAATAATGGTTTTGGCCTATTAAAGAGAATTATGTTTTTTGAAAAATTGGATGCATTTCCTATGACCCAGCCCAACGCCTATTAAGAAGAAGAATTAATGTTGAGATCAAAATTAATAAATTCTAAAATAAAATATAAATTAAAAAAATGCAAAAAAAATGAGACACATACCTTAAAAAATGACTGTCGTATAAAGAAAGGGGGCTTATGTTTTTTTTAAAATTAATGTATGCTCGCCTTACCTTGGTCTTAGGTATTTTCAAGTTGGGATTAGGAAGGAGTTGAGGCAAAATAAATGGGCTTATGTTACGAGGGTTATTTAGGATTTTTAATTGTGCATTATTTTAATAACAATTCATAGTTTTTTTAAAATATTCATAAAACATTCAAATATGGGGCTTGTGGTTTTTTTTTTTACCTTCAGATTATACCTGTGACTTAGCTCAAGGTTCGTCTGCTTTACCTTGGTCTTACTTACTGCGAAGTTCGGGTCAAAAAGAAGTTGGAACGAAAGAAGGGGGCTAAAATAAATTTTTCAGAATTGTGATTTTTAAACTTTGACCTATTAAGAAAGCTTATCTTTTGTTGAAAATTAGAAGCATTGCCTACGACACAGCTCAACTCCTGTTCGCCTTAGCTTGGTCTGACTTACTGCCAAGTTGGGGTCAGAAAGGAATTGATGCAAAAAAAAGGGGTTATGTTGCAAGGGTTATTTATAATTATCGATTGTGCATTATTTTAGTAACAATAAATACTCTATTTTTTAATATGCATAAAACATTTAAGAAAGCTTTTTTTTTTTTTTTATCTTTAAAGTATCTCTGTGACTCGACGCAAAACCCACCTACCTTACGTTGGTCTTACTTATTGCCAAGTTGGGGTAAAAAATGAGTTGGAGCAAAAGAAAAGGATTTATGTTTTGAGGCGTAGCAAATGGGGCTAAATTTTTTTTTCAAAATTGTGATTTTTATAATTTATTGTTGAAATCAAAATTAATAATTTTTTAAATAAGACGTAAACTGAAAAAAATGCAAAAAAAATGAGACAAATCTTAAATAATGGTTTTGGCCTATTAACAAGAATTATGTTTTTTAAAAAATTGGATACATTCCACATGACCCAGCCCAACGCCTATTAAGAAGGAGAATTAATGTTGAGATCAAAATTAATAAATTCTAAAATAAAATATAAATTAAAAAAATGCGAAAAAAATGAGACACAAACTTTAAAAAATGACTGTCTTATTAAAAAAGGGGGCTTATGTTTTTTTTAAAATTAATGTCTGTCCGTCTTACCTTGGTCTTACGTACTGTCAAATTGAGATTTTGAAGGAGTTGAGGCAAAATAAACGGGCTTCTGTTACGAGGGTTATTTATAATTATTAATTGTGCATTATTTTAATAACAATTCATACTTTATTAAAAATATTCATAAAACTTTTAGATATGGGGCTTGTGGTTTTTTTTTTTACCTTCTGAGTATCCATGTGACTCATCTCAAGGTCCGTCTGCCTTACCTTGGTCTTACTTACTGCCAAGTTGGGGTCAAAAAGAAGCTGGAGCGAAAGAAGGGGCTAAAATAAATTTTTCAGAATTGTGATTTTTAAACTTTGACCTATTAAGAAAGAAGTTTATCTTTTGTTGAAAATTAAAAGCATTGCCTATGACACAACTCAACTCCTGTCCGCCTTACCTTGGTCTGACTTATTGCCAAGTTGGGGTCAGGAAGGAGTTGATGCAAAAAAAAGGGGTTATGTTGTGAGGGTTATTTATAATAATCGATTGTGCATTATTATGTAACAAGAAATACTCTATTTTTTAATATTTATAAAACATTTAAGAAGGGAAATTATATTTTTTTTTACCATTAAAGTATCTTCGTGACTCTATGCAAAACCCACCTACCTTACCTTGGTCTTACTTACTGCCAAGTTGGGGTAAAAAATGAGTTGGAGCAAAAGAAAGGAACTTATGTTTTGAGGCGAAGGAAAGGGGGCTAATTTTTTTTTTCAAAATTGTGATTTTTATTGTTGAGTGTTGAAATCAATATTAATACTTTATTAAATAAGACGTAAACTAAAAAAAAATGCAAAAAAAATGAGACATCTTAAATAATGGTTTTGGCCTATTAAGGAGAATTATGTTTTTTTTAAAAAAATTGGATGCATTCCCCACGACCCAGCCCAACGGCTATTAAGAAGGAGAATTATTGTTGAGATCAAAATTAATAAATTCTAAAATAAAATATAAATTAAAAAAATGCAAAAAAAACGAAACACAAATCTTAAAAAATGACTTTGTCGTATTAAGAATGTGGGCTTATGTTTTTTTTAAAATTAATGTCTGCCCGCTTTACCTTGGTCTTAGGTACTGTGAAGTTGGGATTAGGAAGGAGTTGAGGCAAAATAAATGGGCTTATGTTACGAGGGTTATTTATGATTATTAGTTGTGCATTATTTTAAGAACAATTCATAGTTTTTTAAAAATATTCATAAAACATTTAGATATGGGGCTTGTGGTTTTTTTTTTACCTTCAGAGTATCCCCGTGACTCAGCTCAAGGTTTGTCTGCCTTAGTTTGGTCTTACTTACTGCCAAATTGGGATCAAAAAGAAGCTAGAGCGAAAGAAGGGGGCTAAAATAAATTTTTCAGAATTGTGATTTTTAAACTTTGACCTATTAGGAAAGAAGCTTATCTTTTGTTGAGAATTAGAAGCATTGCCCATAACACAACTCAACTCCTGTCCGCCTTACCTTGGTTTGACTTATTGTCAAGTTGGGGTCAGGAAGGAGTTGATGCAAAAGAAATGGGTTATGTTGCGAGGGTTATTTATAATTATCGATTGTGTATTTTTTTAGTAACAATAAATACTATATTTTTTAATATTCATAAAACATTTAAGAAAGGAGCTTATATTTTTTTTTTTACCTTTAAAGTATCTCCGTGACTTGACGCAAAATCCACCTACCTTACCTTGGTCTTACTTACTGCCAAGTTGGAGTAAAAAATGAGTTGGAGCAAAAGAAAGGGACTTATGTTTTGAGGCGAAGGAAAGGGGGCTAAATTTTTTTTTCAAAATTGTGATTTTTATAATTTAGTGTTGAAATCAAAAGTAATAATTTTTTAAATAAGACGTAAACTAAAAAAAATGCAAAAAAAAATGAGACAAATCTTAAATAATGGTTTTGGCCTATTAAGGAGAATTATGTTTTTTTAAAAATTGGATGCAATCCCCACGACCCAGCCCAATGCCTATTAAGAAGGAGAATTAATGTTGAGATCAGAATTAATAAATTCTAAAATAAAATATAAATTAAAAAAATGAAAAAAAAAAAAGACAAACTTTAAAAAATGTCTTTGTCATATTAAGAAAGGGGGCTTATGTATTTTTAAAAATTAATGTCTGCCCGCTTTACCTTGGTCTTAGGTACTGTCAAGTTTGGATTAGGAAGGAGTTGAGGCCAAATAAATGGGTTTATGTTACGAGGGTTATTTATAATTATTAATTGTGCATTATTTTAATAACAATTCATAGTTTTTTTTAAATATTCATAAAACATTTAGATATGGGGCTTGTGATTTTTTTTTTTTAACCTTCAGATTATCTCTGCGACTCAGTTCAAGGTCCGTCTGCCTTACCTAGCTCTTACTTACTGCCAAGTTGGGGTTAAAAAGAAGTTGGACTGAAAGAAACGTGACTAAAATAAATTTTTCAAAGTTGTGATTTTTAAACTTTGACCTATTAAGAAAGAAGCTTATCTTTTGTTAAAAATTAGAAGCATTGCCCATGACACAGCTCAACTCCTGTCCACCTTACCTTGGTTTGACTTATTGCCAAGTTGGGGTCAGGAAGGAGTTGATGCAAAAAAAGGGGTTATGTTGCAAGGGTTATTTATAATAATCGATTGTGCATTATTTTAGTAACAATAAATACTCTATTTTTTAATATTCATCAAACATTTAAGAAGGGAGCTTATATATTTTTTTTACCTTTAAAGTATCTCCGTGACTCGACGCAAAAGCCACCTAGCTTACCTTGGTCTTACTTATTGCCAAGTTGGGGTAAAAAATGAGTTGGAATAAAACAAAGGGACTTATGTTTTGAGGCGAAAGAAAGGGGGCTAATTTTTTTTTTCAAAATTGTTATTTTTATAATTTAGTGTTGAAATCAAAATTAATAATTTCTTAAATAAGACGTAAACTAAAAAAAAATGAAAAAAAAATGAGACAAATCTTAAATAATGGTTTTGGCCTATCAAGGAGAATTATGTTTTTTAAAAAATTGGATGCATTCGACACGACCCAGCCCAACGCCTATTTAGAAGAAGAATTAATGTTGAGATCAAAATTAATAAATTCTAAAATAAAATATAAATTAAAAAAATGCAAAAAAAACTAGACACAAATGTTAAAAAATGACTTTGTTGTATTAAGAAAGGGGGCTTATATTTTTTTTAAAATTAATGTCTGTCCGCCTTAACTTGGTCTTATGTACTGTCAAGTTGGAATTAGGAAGGAGTGTAGGCAAAATAAATGGGCTTATGTTACAAGGGTTATTTATAATTATTAATTGTGCATTATTTTAATAACAATTCATACTTTTTTAAAAATATTCATAAAACTTTTAGATACGGGGTTTGTGGTGTTTTTTGTTACCTTCAAAGTATCTTCGTGATTCAACTCAACGTCTGTCTACCTTACCTTGTTCTTACTTACTGTCAAGTTGGGGTCAAAAAGATGCTAGAGCGAAAGAAGGGGGCTAAAATAAATTTTTCAGAATTGTGATTTTTAAACTTTGACCTATTAAGAAAGAAGCTTATCTTTTGTTGAAAATTAGAAGCATTGCCCACGACCCAGCTCAACTCCTATCCGCCTTACCTTGGTCTGACTTACTGCCAAGTTGGGGTCAGGAAGAAGTTGATGCAAAAAAAAGGGGTTATGTTGCGAGGGTTATTAATAATTATCGATTGTGCATTATTTTAGTAACAATAAATACTCTATTTTCTAATATTTATAAAACATTTAAGAAAGAAGCTTATATTTTTTTTTTACCTTTAAAGTATCTCCGTGACTCGACGCAAAACCCACCTACCTTACCTTGGTCTTACTGCCAAGTTGGAGTAAAAAATGAGTTGGAGCAAAAAAAAAGGACTTATGTTTTGAGGCGAAAGAAAGGGGGCTAAATTTTTTTTTCAAAATTGTGATTTTTATAATTTAGTGTTGAAATCAAAATTAATAATTTCTTAAATAAGACGTAAACTAAAAAAAAATGCAAAAAAATTGACACAAATCTTAAATAATGGTTTTGGTCAAGTTAGAAGAATCATGTTTTTTTAAAAATTGGATGCATTCTCCACGACCCAGCCCAACACATATTAAGAAAGAGAATTAATGTTGAGATCAAAATTAATAAATTCTAAAATAAAATATAAATTAAAAAATACAAAAAAATCGAAACACAAACCTTAAAAAATGACTTTGTCGTAATAAAAAAAAAAGCAAAAAAAATGAGGCAAATCTTAAATAATGGTTTTGGCCTAGTTAGGAGAATTATGTTTTTTTTAAAATTAATGTCTACTCACCTTACTTTGGTCTTAGGTACTATCAAGTTTGGATTAGGAAGGAGTTGAGGCAAAATAAATGGGCTTATGTTACGAAAGTTATTTATAAATATTAATTGTGCATTATTTTAATAACATTTCATACTTTTTTTTTAAATATTCATAAAACATTTAGATATGGGGCTTGTAGTTTTTTTTTTACCTTCAGAGTATCCCCGTGACTCAGTTCAAGGTCCGTCTGCCATAACTTGGTCTTATTTACTGCCAAGTTGGGGTCAAAAATAAGCTGGAGCGAAATAAGGGGGCTAAAATAAATTTTTCAAAGTTGTGATTTTTAAACTTTAACCTATTAAGAAAGAAGCTTATCTTTTGTTGAAAATTAGAAGCATTGCCCACGAGACAGCTCAACTCCTGTCCGCCTTACCTTGGTCTGACTTACTGCCAAGTAGGGGTAAGGAAGGAGTTGATGCAAAAAAAAAAGGTTATGTTGCGAGGGTTATTTATAATTATCGATTGTGCATTATTTTATTAACAATAAATACTCTATTTTTTAATATTCATAAAACATTTAAGAAAGGAGCCTATTTTTTTTTTTTACCTTTAAAGTATCTCCGTGACTCGACGCAAAACCCACCTACCTTACCTTGGTCTTACTTACTGCCAAGTTGGGGTAAAAAATGAGTTCGAGCAAAAGAAAGGGAGTTATGTTTTGAGGCGAAGGAAATGGGGCTAGTTTTTTTTTTTAAATTGTGATTTTTATAATTTAGTGTTGAAATCAAAATTAATAATTTCTTAAATAAGACGTAAACTGAAAAAAAATGCAAAAAAAGTGAGACAAATCTTAAATAATGGTTTTGGTTTATTAAGGAGAATTATGTTTTTATAAAAATTGGATGCATTCCCCACGACCCAGCCCAATGCCTATTAAAAAGGAGAATTAATGTTGAGAGCAAAATTAATAAATTCGAAAATAAAATATAAATTAAAAAAATGCAAAAAAAATGAGACAAAAATATTAAAAAATGACTTTGTCATATTAAGAATGGGGGCTTATGTTTTTTTTAAAATTAATGTCTGCCCGCTTTCCCTTGGTCGTAGGTACTGTCAAGTTGGGATTAGGAAGGAGTTGAGGCAAAATAAATGGGCTTTTGTTATGAGGGTCATTTATGATTATTAATTATGCATTATTTTAATAACAATTCATAGTTTTTTAAAAATATTCATAAAACTTTTAGATATGGGGCTTGTAGTCTTTTTTTTTACCTTCAGAGTATCCCCGTGACTTGGCTCAAGGTCCATCTGCCTTAACTTGGTCTTACTTACTGCCAAGTTGGGGTCAAAAAGAAGCTGGAGCGAAAGAAGGGAGCTAAAATAAATTTTTCAGAATTGTGATTTTTAAACTTTGATCTACTAAGAAAGAAGTTTATCTTTTGTTGAAAATTAGAAGCATTGCCCACGATAGCTCAACTCCTGTCCGCCTTACCTTGGTCTGACTTACTGCCAAGTTGGGGTTAGGAAGGAGTTGATGCAAGAAAAAGGGGTTATGTTGCGAGGGTTATTTATAATTATCGATTGTGCATTATTTTAGTAACAATAAATACTCTATTTTTTAATATTCATAAAACATTTAAGAAGGGAGCTTATAATTTTTTTTTACCTTTAAAGTATCTCCGTGACTCGATGCAAAACCCACCTACCTTACGTTGGTCTTACTTACTGCCAAGTTGGGATAAAAAATGAGTTGCAGCAAAAGAAAGGGACTTATGTTTTGAGGCGAAGGAAATGGGGCTAGTTTTTTTTCAAAATTGTGATTTTTATAATTTAGTGTTGAAATTAAAATTAATAATTTTTTAAATAAGACGTAAAATGAAAAAAAATGCAAAAAAAAAAAGACAAAACTTAAATAATGGTTTTGGCCTATTAAGGAGAATTATGTTTTTTTAAAAATTGGATGCATTCCACACGACCCAGCCCAACGCCTATGAAGAAGGAGAATTAATGTTGAGATCAAAATTAATAAATTCGAAAATAAAATATAAATTAAAAAAATGCAAAAAAAATGAGACACAAACCTTAGAAAATGACTGTCGTATTAAGAAAGGGGGCTTATGTTTTTTTTTAAATTAATGTCTGCCCGTCTTACCTTGGTCTTAAGTATTGTCAAGTTGGGATTAGGAAGGACTTGAGGCAAAATAAATGGGCTTATGTTACGAGGGTTATTTATAATTATTAATTGTGCATTGTTTTAATAACAATTCATACTTTTTAAAAAATATTCATAAAACATTTAGATATGGGGCTTGTGGTTTTTTTTTTAACCTTTAGATTATCCCTGTGACTTAGCTCAAGGTCCGTCTGCCTTACGTTGGTCTTAATTACTGCCAACTTGGGGTCAAAAAGAAGCTGGAGCGAAAGAAAGGGGGCTAAAATAAATTTTTCAAAATTGTGATTTTTAAACTTTGACCTATTAGGAAAGAAGCTTATCTTTTGTTGAAAATTAAAAGCATTGCCCATGACACAGCTCAACTTTTGTCCGCCTTACCTTGGTCTGACTTACTGCCAAGTTGCGGTCAGGAAGAAGTTGATGTATAAAAAAGGGGTTATGTTACGAGGGTTATTTATAATTATCGATTGTGCATTATTTTAGTAAAACAATAAATACTTTATTTTTTAATATTCATAAAACATTTAAGAAGGGAGCTTAAATTTTTTTTTTACCTTTAAAGTATCTCCGTGACTTGACGCAAAACCCACCTACCTTACCTTCGTCTTAGTTACTATCAAGTTGAGATAAAAAATGAGTTGGAGCAAAAGAAAGGGACTTATGTTTTGAGGCGAAGGAAAAGGGGCTAAATTTTTTTTAGAAAATTGTGATTTTTATAGTTTAGTGTTGAAATCAAAATTAATACTTTCTTAAATAAGACGTAAAGTAAAAAAAATGCAAAAAAAAATGAGACAAATCTTAAATAATGGTTTTGGCCTATTAACGAGAATTATGTTTTTTTAAAAATTGGATGCATTCCCTACGACCCAGCCCAATGCCTATTAAGAAGGAGAATTAATGTTGAGATAAAAATTAATAAATTATAAAATAAAATATAAATTAAAAAAATGCAAAAAAAATGAGACAAACTTTAAAAAGTGACTTTGTCCTATTAAGAAAGGGGGCTTATGTTTTTTTTTAAATTAATGTATGCCCGCCTTACCTTGGTCTTACGTACTGTCAAATTGAGATTAGGAAGGAGTTGAGGCAAAATAAACGGGCTTCTGTTACGAGGGTTATTTATAATTATTAATTGTGCATTATTTTAATAACAATTCATACTTTTTTGAAAATATTCATAAAACTTTTAGATATGGGGCTTATGGTTTTTTTTTACCTTCAGAGTATCCATGTGACTCAACTCAAGGTCCGTCTGCCTTACCTTGATCTTACTTACTACCAAGTTGGGGTCAAAAAGAAGTTGGAGCGAAAGAAGGGGGCTAAAATAAATTTTTCAGAATTGTGATTTTTAAACTTTGACCTATTAAGAAAGAAGCTTATCTTTTGTTGAAAATAAGAAGCATTGCCCACGACACAACTCAACTCCTGTCCGCCTTACTTTGGTCTAACTTACTGCCAAGTTGGGGTCAGGAAGGAGTTGATGTAAAAAAAAGGGGTTATGTTGCGAGGGTTATTTATAATTATCGATCGTGCATTATTTTAGTAACAATAAATATTCTATTTTTTAATATTTATAAAACATTTAAGAAGGGAGCTTATATTTTTTTTTTACCTTTAATGTATCTCTGTGACTCGACACAAAACCCACCTACCTTACCTTGGTTTTACTCACTGCCAAGTTGGGGTAAAAAATGAGTTGGAGCAAAAGAAAGGGACTTATGTTTTGAGGCGAAAGAAAGGGGGCTAATTTTTTTTTCAAAGTAGTGATTTTTATAATGGAGTGTTGAAATCAAAATTAATACTTTCTTAAATAAGACGTAAATTAAAAAAAAATGCAAAAAAAATGAGACAAATCTTAAATAATGGTTTTGGCATATTAAAGAGGATTCTATTTTTTTAAAAAATTGGATGCATTCCCCACGACACAGCCCAACGCCTATTAAGAAGGAGAATTAATGTTGAGATCAAAATTAATAAATTCTAAAATAAAATATAAATTAAAAAAATGCAAAAAAACGAGACACAAACCTTAAAAAATGACTTTGTCATATTAAAAAAGGGGGCTTATGTTTTTTTTAAAATTAATGTCTGCCCGCCTTACCTTGGTCTTAGGTATTGTCAAGTTGGTATTAGGAGGGAGTTGAGGCAAAATAAATGGGCTTATGTTACGCGGGTTATTTATGAATTTTAATTGTGCATTGTTTTAATAAAAATTCATAGTTTTTTAAAAATATTCATAAAACATTTAGATATGGGGCTTGTGGTTTTTTTTTTACCTTCAGATTATCCCTGTGATTCAGCTCAAGATCTGTCTGCCTTACTTTGTTCTTACTTACTGCCAAGTTGAAGTCAAAAAGAAGCTGGAGCAAAAGAAGGGGGCTAAAATAATTTTTTCAGAATTGTGATTTTTAAACTTTGACCTATTAAGAAAGAAACTTATCTTTTGTTGAAAATTAGAAGCATTGCCCACGACACAGCTCAACTCCTGTCCGCCTTACCTTGGTCTGACTTATTGCCAAGTTGGGGTCAGGAAATAGTTGATGCAAAAAAAAGGGGTTATGTTGCGAGGGTTATTTATAATTATCGGTTGTGCATTATTTTTATAACAATAAATACTCTATTTTTTAATATGCATAAAACATTTGAGGGAGCTTATTTTTTTTTTACCTTTAAGGTATCTTCATGACTCAACGCAAAACCCACCTACCTTACCTTGGTCTTACTTACTGCCAAGTTGGGGTGAAAAACGAGTTGGAGCAAAAGAAATGGATTTATGTTTTCAGGCGAAGCAAAGGGGGCTAAATTTTTTTTTCAAAATTTTGATTTTTATAAATTAGTGTTGAAATCAAAATTAATAATTTCTTAAATAAGACGTAAACTAAAAAAAAATGCAAAAAAAATGAGACAAATCTTAAATAATGGTTTTGGTCTATTAAGGAGAATTATGTTTTTTTTAAAAATTGGATGCATTCCCCACGACCGCAATGCCTATTAAGAAAAAAAATTAATGTTGAGATAAAAATTAATAAATTCTAAAATAAAATATAAATTAAAAAAATGCAAAAAAAACGAGACACAAATCTTAAAAAATGACTTTGTCGTATTAAGAAAGGGGGCTTATGTTTTTTTTTAAATTAATGTCTACCCGCATAACCTTGGTCTTAGGTACTGTCAAGTTGGGATTAAGAAGGAGTTGAGGCAAAATAAATGGGCTTATGTTACGAGGGTTATTTATGATTATTAATTGTGCATTATTTTAATAACAATTCATAGTTTTTTAAAAATATTTATAAAACTTTTAGATATGGGGCTTGTGGTTTTTTTTTTTACCTTCAGAGTATCCCGTGACTCAGCTCAAGGTCTGTCTGCCTTACCTTGGTCTTACTTACTGCCAAATTGGGGTCAAACAAAAGTTGGAGCGAAAGAAGGGGCCTGAAATAAAATTTTCAGAATTGTGATTTTTAAACTTTGACCTATTAAGAAAGAAGCTTATCTTTTGTTGAAAATTAGAAGCATTGCCCATGACACAGCTCAACTCCTGTCTGTCTTACCTTGGTCTGACTTACTGCCAAATTGGGGTCAGGAAAGAGTTGATGCAAAAAAAAGGAGTTATGTTGCGAGGGTTATTTATAATTATCGATTGTGCATTATTTTAGTAACAATAAATACTTTATTTTTTAATATTCATAAAACATTTAAGAAGGGAGCTTATATTTTTTTTTTACCTTTAAAGTATCTTTGTGACTCGACGCAAAACCCACCTACCTTACCTTGGTCTTACTTATTGCCAAGTTGGGGTAAAAAATTAGTTGGAGCAAAAGAAAAAGACTTATGTTTTGAGGCGAAGGAAAGGGGCTAAATTTTTTTTCAAAATTGTGATTTTTATAATTTAGTGTTGAAATCAAAATTAATACTTTATTAAATAAGACGTAAACTAAAAAAAAATGCAAAAAAAAATGAAACAAATCTTAAATAATGGTTTTGGCCTATTAAAGAGAATTATGTTTTTTTTAAAATTCGATGCAATCCCCATGACCCAGCCCAACGCCTATTAAGAAGGAGAGTTAATGTTGAGATCAAAATTAATAAGTTCTAAAATAAAATATAAATTAAAAAAATTCAAAAAAAACGAGACACAAACCTTAGAAAATGACTGTCGTATTAAGAAAGGGGGCTTATGTTTTTTTTTAAATTAATGTCTGCCCGTCTTACCTTGGTCTCAGGTACTGTCAAGTTGGGATTAGGAAGGACTTGAGGCAAAATAAATGGGCTTATGTTACGAGGGTTATTTATAATTATTAATTGTGCATTATTTTAATAACAATTCATAGTTTTTTTAAAATATTCATAAAACTTTTAGATATGGGGCTTGTGGTTTTTTTTTTTTTTACCTTCAGAGTATCCACATGACTTAGCTCAAGGTCCGTCTGTCTTACTTTGTTCTTACTTACTGCCAAGTTGTAGTAAAAAAGAAGCTGGAGCGAAAGAAGGGGGCTAAAATAAATTTTTCAGAATTATGATTTTTAAACTTTGACCTATTAAAAAAGAAGCTTATCTTTTGTTGAAAATTAGAAGCATTGCCCACGACACAACTCAACTTCTGTCCGCCTTACCTTGGTCTGACTTACTGCCAAGTTGGGGTCAGGAAGGAGTTGATCCCAAAAAAATGGGTTATGTTGCGAGGGTTATTTATAATTATCGATTGTGCATTATTTTAGTAACAATAAATACTTTATTTTTTAATATTCATAAAACATTTAAGAAGGGAGCTTATAATTTTTTTTTTACCTTTAAAGTATCTCCGTGACTTGACACAAAACCCACCTACCTTACCTTGGTCTTACTTACTGCTAAGTTAGGGTAAAAAATGAGTTGGAGCGAAAGAAAGGGACTTATGTTTTGAGGCGAAAGAAAGGGGGCTAATTTTTTTTTTCAAAATTGTGATTTTTATAATTTAGTGTTGAAATCAAAATTAATAATTTCGTAAATAAGACGTAAACTAAAAAAAAATGCAAAAAAAATCAAACAAATTTTAAATAATGGTTTTGGCCTATTAAGGAGAATTATGTTTTTTTAAAAATTGAATGCATTCCACACGACCCAGCCCAACGCCTATTAAGAAGAAGAATTAATGTTGAGATAAAAATTAATAAATTCTAAAATAAAATATAAATTAAAAAAATGCAAAAAAAACAAGACACAAACCTTAAAAAATGACTGTCATATTAAGAATGGGGGCTCATGTTTTTTTAAAATTAATGTCTGCTCACCTTACCTTTTGTTTTAGGTACTGTCAAGTTGGGATTAGGAAGGAGTTGAGGCAAAATAAATGGACTTATGTTACGAGGGTTATTTATGATTATTAATTGTGCATTATTTTAATAACAATTCATACTTTTTTTTAAATATTCATAAAACATTTAGATATGGGGCTTGTGGTTTTTTTGTTTACCTTTAGATTCTCCCTGTGACTCAGCTCAAGGTCTGTCTGCCTTACCTTGGTCTTACTTACTGCTAAGTTGGCGTCAAAAAGTTGGAGCGAAAGAAAGGGGGCTAAAATAAATTTTTCAGAATTGTGATTCTTAAACTTTGACCTATTAAAAAAGAAGCTTATCTTTTGTTGAAAATTAGAAGCATTGCCCACGACACAGCTCAACTCTTGTCTGCCTTACCTTGGTCTGACTTACTGCCAAGTTGGGGTCAGGAAGGAGTTGATGCATAAAAAAAGGGGTTATGTTGCGAGGGGTTATTTATAATTATCGATTGTGCATTAGTTTAGTAAAACAATAAATACTCTATTTTTTAATATTCATAAAATATTTAAGAAAGGAGCTTATAATTTTTTTTTACCTTTAAAGTATTTCCGTGACTTGACGCAAAACCCACCTACCTTACTTTGGTCTTACTTACTGCCAAGTTGGGGTAAAAAATGAGTTGGAGCAAAAGAAAGGGACTTATGTTTTGAGGCGAAAGAAAGGGGGCTAATTTTTTTTTTCAAAATTGTGATTTTTATAATTTAGTGTTGAAATCAAAATTAATAATTTCGTAAATAAGACGTAAACTAAAAAAAAATGCAAAAAAAATGAGACAAATCTTAAATAATGGTTTTGGCCTATTAAGGAGAATTATGTTTTTTTAAAAATTGGATGCATTCCACACGACCCAACCCAACGCCTATTAAGAAGAAGAATTAATGTTGAGATCAAAATTAATAAATTCTAAAATAAAATATAAATTAAAAAAATGCAAAAAAAACGAGACACAAAGCTTAAAAAATGACTTTGTTGTATTAAGAATGGGGGCTTATGTTTTTTTAAAATTAATGTCTGCCCACCTTACCTTTGGTTTTAGGTACTGTCAAGTTGGGATTAGGAAGGAGTTGAGGCAAAATAAATGGACTTATGTTACGAGGGTTATTTATGATTATTAATTGTGCATTATTTTAATAACAATTCATATTTTTTTTAAAATATTCATAAAACATTTAGATATGGGGCTTGTGGTTTTTTTTTTTACCTTCAGATTATCCCTGTGACTCAGCTCAAGGTCCGTCTACCTTACCTTGGTCTTACTTACTGCCAAGTTGGGGTCAAAAAGAAGTTGAAGCGAAAGAAAAGGAGCTAAAATAAATTTTTCAGAATTGTGATTTTTAAACTTTGACCTATTAAAAAAGAAGCTTATCTTTTCTTGAAAATTAGAAACAGTGCCCACGACACAGTTCAACTTTTGTCCGCCTTACCTTGGTCTGACTTACTACAAAGTTGGGGTTAGGAAGGAGTTGATGCATAAAAAAGGGGTTGTGTTGCGAGGGTTATTTATAATTATCGATTGTGCATTATTTTAGTAAAACAATAAATACTTTATTTTTTAATATTCATAAAACATTTAAGAAGGAAGCTTATATTTTTTTTTTACCTTTAAAGTATCTCCGTGACTCGACGCAAAACCCACCTACCTTACCTTGGTCTTACTTACTGCCAAGTTGGGTTAAAAAATGAGTTGGAGCAAAAGAAAGGGACTTATGTTTTGAGGTGAAAGAAAGGGGGCTAATTTTTTTTTTCAAAATTGTCATTTTTATAAATTAGTGTTGAAATCAAAATTAATAATTCATTAAATAAGACGTAAACTAAAAAAAAATGCAAAAAAAATTGGACAAATTTTAAATAATGGTTTTGGCCTATTAAGAAGGAGAATTATGTTTTTTTAAAACTGGATGCATTCCCCACGACCCAGCCCAACGCCTGTCTGTCTTATCTTTGTCTTCCTTACTGTCAAGTTGGGGTCTGGAAAGAATTGAGGCAAAGGAAAGGAGCTTATGTTGCAATGGTTATTTATAATTATCGATTGTACATTATTTTAGTTATATTCATATTTTCTTTTAAAATATATTCATAAAACATTTAGAAATGGGGTTTATGTTTTTTTTTACATCTAGAATATCCCTGTGACTCAACCCAAGGCTCGTCTGCCTTACCTTGGTCTTACTTACTGCCAAGTTGGGGTAAAAAAGAAGCTGAGGTGAAAGAAGCAGGCTAAAATTTATTTTCAGAATTGTTATTTTTTAATTCAATGTTGAGATCAAAATTAATAAAATCTTAAATAAAACATGTAATAAAAAAAATGTAAAAAAACGAGACGCAAATTTTTAAAAATGACTTTTGTAAGAAGGTGGCATATCTTTTTAAAAAAAATTAAAAACATTCCCCATGACCCAATCCAACGTTTGTCTATCTTATCTTGGTCTTACTTACTGCCAAGTTGAGCTTAGGAAATAGTTGAGACGAAAGAAGAGGGCTTATGATGCAAGGGTTATTTATAATTATCGATTGTGCATTATTTTAATAAAATTCATACTTTTTTTTTAAATATTCATAAAACATTTAGGAAGAGGGCTTATATTTTTTTTACCTCTAGAGCATCCTCGTGACTTGGCCCAAGGCTCATCTGCCTTACCTTGGTCTTACTTACTGCCAAGTTGGGGTCAAGAAGAAACTGAGACGAATGAAGGGAACTAAAATTTATTTTCAGAATTGTGATTTTTGAATTAAGTGTTGAGATCAAAATTAATAAATTTTTAAATAAAATATAAATTAAAAAATTGCAAAAAAAATGAGACACAAACCTTAAAAAATGACTTTGGCGTATTAAAAAGGGGGCTTATGTTTTTTTTAGATTAGAATCATTCCCCATGACCCAGCCCAATGTCTGTCCGCCTTACCTTAGTCTTAGGTACTGTCAAGTTGGGGTTACGAAGGAGTTGAGGTGAAATAAGGGGGTTTATGTTGCAAGGGTTATTTAAAATTATTGATTGTGCATTATTTTAGTAACAATTCATACTTTTTTAAAAATATTCATAAAACATTTAAGAATGAGGCTTGTGTTTTTTTTGTTACCTCCAGAGTATTTGCGTGACTCAGCCCAAGGCCCATCTGTTTTACCTTGGTCTTACTTACTGCCAAGTTGGGGTCAAGAAGAAGTTGAAGCGAAGGAAGGGGGCTAAAATTTATTTTTCAGAATTGTGATTTTTAAATTTAGTGTTAAGATCATAATTAATAAATTTTTTAAATAAAACAAAAACTTAAAAAAAAATGCAAAAAACCGAGACACAAACCTCAAAAAATGACTTTGGCATATTAAAAAGGAAGCTTATCATTTTTTGAAAATTAGAAACATTGCCCACGGCACAACCCAACACGTGTTCGTCTTACCTTGGTCCGACTTACTGTCAAGTTGGGGTCAGGAAGAAGTTGAGATGAAGGATAGGGGCTTATGTTGCGAGGGTATTTATAATTATCGATTGTGCATTATTTTAGTAACAATAAATACTCTTTTTCTAAATATTCATTAAACATTTAGGAAGGAGGCTTATATTTTATTTTTTACCTTGAGAGTATCCTCGTGACTTTGCCCAAGGCTTGTCTATCTTACCTTGGTTTTGCTTACTGCCAAGTTGGGGTAAAAAGGGAGATGGGGCAAAGGAAGGGGGTTTATGTTTTGAAGCGAAGGAAGGGGGCTATAATTTATTTTCAAAATTATGATTTTTATAATTTAGTGTTGAAATCAAAATTAATAATTTCTTAAATAAAACATAAACTAAAAAAAATACAAAGAAAATGAGACAAGCCTTAAAAAATGGTTTTGGCCTATTGATAATTATTTAAGCTGTTAGAAAACATGATCTCAACAAATAACCTTCCTATCAAGACAATCTATTTTTGGCTCATAACAAATTTTATGCAAAGAATAAGCTATCCTAACCAGTCACTCCACACATGCCCTTTATAATATTCAAATCATATTGGTGAACCACTAAACTGTAATCTTCTAGCTCATAGAAATTTAGTTGCTAAAAGGAAAAAAAAAATTAAATGTTCAACAAATCGACAAAACACAAACTATAAATTAAATTGTTTAGAAAGACTTGTAAACCAAAAATAAATCCTCATGAAATTAGAAGCAAAAGGGCTATTAATGAGTCTTTAATTTTGTAATAGATAAACAAATTTCAAAAAGGTCCTTGACAAAACTCCAACCTAAAGTAAAAGTCATTGGAAGCAGGAGAAGTGTATATCCTATTAGGAAATCTTTACTTTGTAATAGAAACAGATTTCAAAATGGGCCTTGACAAAAATCCAACCTAAAGTAAAAGTCATTGGAGGAAGGAGAAGTTTATATCCTATTAAGTAATCTTTAGTTTTGCATCAGACAAACAAATCTCAAACAAGGTCATAAAAAAAACTTCCACTTAAAAGAAAAAGTCATTTTGAGTAGGTTAAGTTTTGAACAAATAATCAATAGCAATTTTGCATTGTATTCATATTGAAAAGTAACAAATAATATCTTATTTTTATCATAACAAATGTTCTACTATGGGTGCAATATAGAAATTTTGAATCATAACATCAAAGCATTGCATTCTTTGACACTAGAGTTGCATTACTTAAAAGATTGTAGTAACATCCTCTTACATTAGTCAGAATAGAAACAAAGGTAACATGATTTGGATATGGACCTTTCTCTTACATTTATTATTAATCAGTCAGACTATACTCTATGGCTCACATAAAGGGAAATCTGTTCAACTTCTTGAAGGAATGTTAATAATTTATTATGCACCTAAATTGAGCAAATTATTCATCCTAGGCCTTGTTCATGCTGCATGCCAAAGTGTTTTCCATATTTTTAGACATCTATACCGCACTCAGTCATATATCTAGTGTCTCATCACCTGTGTTGTTTTGATTTCCCAAGAACAACACTATTATAAATGACTTAGCAACTATAGATGGGCCTTGAAATATTATAGGGTTCATTCTCAAGTGTCTGGCATTCAACATTTATATGCACTGATATAAAACAATAAAATATTTTGTAATTAAATATGAGTTATTGGATCGTTGTGGCATCTGCATTTTTCCTATGTGGAATGACTTTCAATCTAGGGTCTATGTACTAAATGGAAAGAAGATTTGTAAGATTTAAAAAGGTAAATAATTATTAATGATGTCATGTGTGAGATAGAGACAATCATGAGGGTCATAGCAAAATAGACAGGTATGGGATGTGAAAAGAAAAGATCAAGAATCCATAGGCAGTGACATTATTGGGGAAAAACAAGTGTGAAGATAGTCCATCCCATTGCTTTGGGAGACAAATCGATGGGAAAATAAAAACCAATTAATTTTAAAGAATATCAGCATGAATGAAAGGGTGTATGAACCTGAACAAAAGCCTCAAACAATAATAACGTTAAAAGTAATTGTTACCTATTTTTCTCCCTTCAGGTCAAAAATTATTGTCAAAATACCTTTAGTCCCTATATATCAAGTCATAAACATTAAATTTCCTCATCATTTTGATTAAAAGCTTTGACTCTCCAAATTTATGTATTTTCATGTTGAATAAAGGCAAAAAAGCATCTTCTGAGATTTGGAGGGAAGTTAGAGTTGAAAGCCATCAGTTTTTGTCATGTCCCCTCCTTGATCATTATTATATCCTAAATGAAATAATTATTATTGATTAATATAAAAATTATCAACAAATGATTACTTGAAATCATTAAATATTTATTAAATATTATTATTTAATAATATTTATTAATTAATATTCTTGATATATTAAAATAAAATAAAACTAATATTATATTTGAAAATATTATAAATAAATATTATATATTAAATAAATAGTGATTTAAATGTTTGATCAATAACAGTGTGTAACTGTAATTGATCAATAATTAATTAATAACTAAACATTCATTCCCATAACAATGTAATTAGAAACAAATATAATAATAAATAAGTTTAGAAAACAAATATTCAATATATATATATATATATATATATAGAATAGCACTCATTTTGATCAATAAATAAAGTTTTTTATATCAAATATTAAGCAAACTATTGGTATCAGAGGTTGTCCCCTCAACAATAGATAGTGATATTCAACGAGAGTGGATTCATAAGGCAATGTATCATGAAAGGAAGAATACATACGTTTCACAAGGAATGTTATATATTAGCAAACATGAGGTGGTAGAGGACAATAAACACTGGAATATTGACAAGGCAACAATGTAATCAAAACTAGTTAGATTTGACTTAGTCGATGAGGCAAACGATGATTGATACCCAACTGATAAATTATTAAAATGCGCGATGGATATTGGAAGAGATGTGATCCCTCTCAAGCAACCATTCCATTGAGGGGCAGAGATATATTAGGATCCATCTCTCATTTGTCAATGGGGGGGAATGTTAGGAAAAACACGAATCAGGATATATGGATAATAAACATCGATTACCTCGAAGAGGTACGATTTCTTCATGACAAGGTCAAGTATTAATCAAGTAACACACGCAAACACACCAAGAGGGACTAAGGGAAATGAAGGTTAATATCATCACTGAGAACGATCTGATTAATAAACCAATATATTCCCTAAGACGACATCTATCAGATGAAAATAATTATCAACTTGGTAAAGTATAGATTAACATTGTAGTTGGCAGCATCAAACCAATCGATATGCCTTATCAAACCCAAAGACCAATCGTATAATTAATTATGAACATCAGATTATAATTAATAAGTAATATACTAATCAATAACAAGCGATACATGCAGAAGCATTCCCTCATTCATGGCCAAGGAAAGATAATAGATGCTTACATTAATTAACTAATTATTAGCGTCAGTTAGCTTTTCATATGGGATGTGATCTCATGTCGGGAGGGCAACTGTTCACATTCACATCTTTTCGCTTCTTATTTAAGAGACATCAATATCATTCTAATGGGGGAAGATAGAAGAGTTTATATATTTATTTTATTCAAGTATGACGATAGAAATACCAAATACTATATTGATGCTCAAAAGGACCCAATACTATATTGATGCTCCACATTGAAGGGTGAAACAAGTTGTGCAATGAGAGATTTATAAGCATATGGAAATCAATATATAATATAGGAGTAGATAGTGAGGAATTTTATGAAAGATTAATGAGGAGATTGTAAGAGTTCTAGAGCAGTTTGTAAGAAGATGATAATCATTTTATGGGGGAGGTTTATGATCAGCATAATCAGGGAAAGTTATCAAGATAAGTTCCATCTTCTAAAATTATTCTTAGCATTATGATAGTAAAAATATCTTTATAATCCACTAAATTATATTTATGAATGTATTACAAATCTCATTTTAAGTTAGAATAGTTGATTCAGGACCAAATTAAGATAAATTTCAAAAGGGTACATTACAATTTTGCATGCATTTAGGAATTCATTTTATGTCTACTCTGAGTTCTTTCATGAGAATGAAGTCTTGTTGTGAGTAGGTTCTCATGCAAAGTTTCACATGTCTACTACAACATCAAAGATAAATATCTCAAGATTTACAAAAGGGCAGTCATCTGATCTTCGTAATGGGTCATGCGTAAAGGAGAGCAGTCATAAAATGAAGGAGCAGTCAAAGGGTTACTTCAAAGAGTTTGAATGTGAAGTTAGCCTCTTTAATGAAGGAGTTTGCATGAAAAGGTTAAGAGAAGCCATGTGCCAACTACAAAGGACCATATCATGCAAAGGCTTAGCAAGCTTCAGGCAGGTTCTTCTTTTACATTCACACCCTCTTTGTGTTTCATGACAAAGATTAATTTTTGCATGTATATAGAGGATTTTACCCCTTTGTTTCTGTGTTTTTAAAGCAAATCAGTCCAAAATCTATTATAAAGAATGAATGAAATTTCTTGAAGAGTAGTTCATATGTTTTAAAATATGGACTCACACCTTTGACAGTCTAAACCCTTGAAGGAAAGAATGCTTGATAACTTGTATTAGATTGTCATAGGAATAGGGCAGGTTTGCTGATAACTTTTTTAAATAATGAGCAAATAACAGACCATCTTTTTATTTCCAAGCCTCCACGTACAAGAACATCAAGATCAAGGTGAAGATAGTCATATGAATCTTCTACAAGACAAAGAGAGTCCAATCAGAGATATACATAGATAAATGACAGTCAAAGGCAACCATTAAAGATGGAAGGACAAGCCATGACAAGCAATGAGTCAACTTATTCAAAGACAATAATAGCACAACCCATTCTAGTCCACAAAGCACATATATCATCATAAAAAAACATCCTTTGAGCACACAATGGCACAACCCTACTCAAAACAAAGAGAGCAACACCTATATCAAAAGAATGAAGAGTTGAACAATGTTCATTGTTGTTGCATTTTTAAACAGAGCATTAATAAGTAGTCAATATTGTGACAAACAAGATGTGATTAAGGATGGATCATCTTCACAGTGAAATGATAAGGATACAAAGCAATATTTTGTCCCAAACATAACAAAGGATAATCATAGCAGTAATATGATTTTCTATATACTTGAAGGCAACATGTATTATGAAAAATTGTACTTGTTGAAGCAGAGTTGTTGCAACAGTCTCTTCAAGATTTCACGAAGTAGTAGCAACACAAAGAACATAACATCCAAAAGAATCAAGTCAATAAATAAAGAGAAAGTTGCAACCCTCAAAGTCTGAAAAATCTCAAGCAAAGGATAAAAGGATCAAATTCAAGGCATATATGGCTATCAAGTCAGTCCAAGGATATTAAACGAGCATGAATACTCATTCACAATGGTTATATGACACAGAGAGTTTTGTTGTAGACCTCGCACAGTCACTATTAAAGAGAAAATAGAGTGATAAAGTTATAAAGATAGTATGATAAGGTCAAAAGTGAATGACAAGGGTTGTGTGAGCAGCCTACATAGAGTGCCTATGATACAACCCAATAAAGAGGTTTATCATAGTGGTATACAATGAGAAGCCCTAGATCATAATGAAAGATGAAGAGGAAAATTGATTTATTTTGTTTGAGTAGATTGGAGATTAAAATACCAAAGGTGATAGTGAATAAAGGTTGCAGCAACATCAAGAATCACAAGGCCAATGCTAATCTTAATCAACATACACAAAGCAGAGATGATTCACAAAATAGAGATAGGTGTCAAATGACATGTATGCATTTATTTTTACAAGAAAAGACAATAAAACTATCAAGTTGCAATCCCTTTTAGTCTCTTTGAAATAAGTAATAGATTCGAGAGAAATATAGGGAAGGTCTTAACCGTAAATAGAGCAGTATATAAAAGTTGTAACAATGAATTTCTGACAAGGAACAAGGACATTGATTATACCCAACAACAAAATTTGGTTAATATCATTACCAAGATCATTAATGCTAATCAGAATAAGGCCCTTTCTGCTATTCCTTCTGCTGGAGAAATTAAAAAAGCTGTATTTTCTTTTCAAGGGGATAAAGCTCCGGGTCCTGATAGCTTCCCTATGTTTTTCTTCCTGGAATTTTGGCATATTGTGGGAGAAGACACGGTCAATGCGGTAAAAGAAGTTTTCGGCTCTAGAAGAATCCTTAAGGAATTCAATTCCACGTTTATTGTCTTAATTCCTAAAGTTGCTAGGGCAGATTCAATGGAAAAATTTAGGCCAATAAGTCTATGTAACTCTTTCTATAAGATCATATCCAAAGTCTTGACTACTAGAATTTTGGCTGTTCTCCCCTTCATCATCTCTGAGGAGCAGAAAGGTTTTGTTCCTGGCAGGCAAATTTTGGACTCTATCATTCTTGTGCATGAGAATATTCATTCCCTCAATGCTGCTAATAAAGAAGGATTTTTGATAAAGTTGGATCTGGCAAAAGCTTATGATAGAGTGGATTGGCAAGTTCTTTTTAGAATCATGGAGGCTTTTGGATTTGATGAGAAGATAATCAAAATTATCAGAGAGTTGATCTCCACTCCTATGTTTTCAATTCTTATTAATGGATCTCCTACAAAATTCTTTAAATCGTCAAGGGGGCTCAGACAAGGAGATCCCTTTTCACCATTTTGGCAGAGAGCATGAGTAGATTGATCCATAATTTGAAAGTGAATAAAATCATCAAAGGCCTTCAACCTTCCTCTGCTAATGTTTTTTGTTCTCACCAACAATTTGTTGATGATACTTTCGTTATGGGATATATGTCTGTTGGGGAGGCTGATGCCTTCAAAACTGCTCTTAATTCTTATGCTTTGGCTACTGACCAGCAAGTCAATTGGGACAAATCAGCTATATACTTCATGAACACTCTGGTCATAAGACAACAGAGAATTGCTAAAATTATTGGTTGCAAGGTGGACATGCTCCCTTCCACCTACCTGGGTCTCCCCTTGGGTTTAGTTCCCCCAAAATCCTTCTAGAATATGCTTATTGACAAACTCAACAAATAACTTGCTGGATGGAAAGGATCCATTTTATCTCAGGCTGGGAAGTTGCAGCTTCTCCAAGCTACACTCCAGAATCTCCCTGTTTATGCTCTCAGCTTATTTGGTATCCTAGCTAAATTTTCTGAAGCATTGGAAAGAATCTAGAAGAGATTTCTATGGTCAGGAGTTGAAGAAAAAAAGAGGATATCCTTGGTTGTTTGGGACAAAGTGTGTAAACCAAAGAGCAAAGGAGGGCTTGGGATTAAAGCTCTAAAAACCTTTAATAAAGCTCTCCTAGCAAAACAATTATGGAGAGCTTATGACACCAAGAAATATTCGAACCAAATTTGGTTTGACAAATATATTCAGAATCAACCTATCCAAGAGGTCCTTAACTCTGAAGACATCCCTATCGGATCCTTCATTTGGAATAGTATTATCAAATCCATAAAAGTGGCCAAAGCTGGAGCTGGATGGGTCCTTGGAAAAGGTGACAAAATAAGGTTTTGGGAGGATCCTTGGATGAAGAGTGAATCTCTCTTTGATCAAGGCAACAGTCAATTTATTGAGGAATGTAAAAGGAGGTTTGGACCTATGGTATGTGACTACTGGAAGGAGAACAAATGGGTGAGGCTTGATGTTATACATGCTGGATTTTCCCTACTCCAAAAAGAGTTGTTGTCTTTTTCTATTAACAAAGACTATGATGATGTTTTTCTCTGGAAAAGTAATCCTAGAGGTGAATTTACGGTTGCTTCTGCCTACAAAAACACTTTCTCTCAGACCAGTAACCCCATTTGGGGTAAAGTTTGGAACAGAATTTTGATCCCTAAAGTCAATATGTTCCTTTGGCTTGCTACTCATAATAGGATCCTAACTATTGACAATTTGGTCCGAAGAGGTTTTAAATTCCCTAACAGGTGCGAGCTGTGCCAAAAAGAGGAAGAATCAATTGATCATCTTTTTTTCCACCGCTCATTTACCTGGGAAATTTGGAGTAAGTTGTGGGAGAAATGGAAAGTTGATTGGGTCATGAACAAGAGTCTCAAGGAAATTATTTGGCAATGGACTTTCCCCACCAATTGTCATCTTATCAAGAACCTTTGGTCCCTGACCCTCCCCATGACTTGCTGGGGAATTTGGAAAGAGAGAAATAACATAATATTTAGGGAAGCTAAGTGCACCTCTCAGGTGGTCTTTGAAAAAATTTGCAGGGCTATAAAAGAGAATATTAATATTCCTAGCAGGAATAATAAGCAATGGTTTGTTACTGATATGAATGAAATTGAAAAAGGTATCCTCATTGAATGGAAATTAATACACAAAGTTTGCAGATCTGACAATAAGAATAGGAGAGATAATATTGTCTGACGTTTTCCTGATCATGATTGGATAAAGGTGAATTTCGATGGGGCGGCTAAAGGCAACCCTGGGAAGTTTGGTGGTGGAGGAGTCATCAGAAATGCTCAAAGTGTCTGCATTGCGGATAATGCTTCTCCTTTTGGGGTCCAAAATAATTATGTGGCTGAAGCTCTGGCCATGCTAAAAAGCCTCTAGCTTGCTCAAGGATTTAAATTTTAAAAAAATTGGTTGGAAGGGGACTCCCTAAATATCATCCAAGCCCTTAAAGGTACTAGTTATGTTTCTTGGAATATTACTAACTTAGTTGAAATTAAAAAAAACTATTAAATAACTATGTTAGTATTATCATAACTCATACTCTAAGAGAAGGCAATAAGGTTGCAGACATCTTAGCTAATGAAGGGGTCAATTTAGAGGTTGATGTTAAAAATATTGGAGAGACCCGTTGTAAAAGGGAGGTTAGAGAGCAATTATTTTTTGATCGCATCAATGGGTCAAGTTAATATCATAATTATCTTTTGGGGTCCGGATTCCAAAGATAGAGTTTGGGGGCAGATTAACTGTCAGTTAATGATTGCCTTTAGGCATCATTTCTATGATCAAATGTGTGAGGAGGATTATAATAATAAATGTTGGTTTTGTGCGGACATTAACATAAGCTTCAAAACTACGAAAGAGACTCTGTTCTGTTACTCCAAAATTTAATACAAGAACTTGGGGTTATACCTGCGGACTGTGAAATACATCTTTGGGTACTTCAACTTGCTGTTCAAAATGGGTGGTAATTTAAACAGGAATGAGCCCCCTGGCTACGAAAATTGGAAGAGTGAACGAAAAGTCTGGAGAAGACTTCATAGGTATGGCTTTACTGACTATATGGAAAAGCTACACAGAAGCAGAAATTCGGTGTCATATGGTTTTGCTAGAGGCTGGAACAACAACAGAGTCACCTTGTTTAGGGAGATATGGCAAATTGATGAGGATCTGGTTGTGGAAGTCACGGGTCTTCAGAAGGAGGGTACTAAATTCTATAGAGACCGGAAGTATGCAGCCGAAGCGCTCAAAAACTTCCCGAAATCGGAGGAGGAGAAGGTCAAGCTTGTCAAGAAAGACAACATCTCCTACTACATTCCCCAGTAGGTAAAGCCCTTTTGGCAGAAAGTTTTAAGGGTTTTAATGAAGTTTCTCACTGTTGATGGTAGATTCACTAAAATCTATAACTATCATTTTGCAATTCTTAATCACTTCCACCATGGGGCTAAAATCTCCCTGCCTTATTACTTAGCGTCCTATTTGAATGAGAGTTTAGTCGATCATGCTAAAAAGCCTAATTCTTACCCTATAGCCCATCAGGGGCTCATATTGCTCATTTATGAATACCTGAAGGAAAAAGCTAGGGCTACCAAAGATGATCCCTTGGTTACTAATGCACATATTTCTGAGAGTTGTAAAGATTCTGATTCGGATGAGGATCAACCTAATGCTCCTACCCATAAAAAACGGAGAGCTGATATAGATAATGTGGAAACGGAGGTACACTGTGATGTGGAGGAAGAAAAGGGGAAGAATATTGAGACAAAAATGGAGAGTGAGAAGGATGAGAACGTTGGTGAAGAGGAAGAACGGGGTAACTCTGAAAACCCTTACCCTAACCCTATGGGCTCGGACAGTAGGAATATCGCTTTGAACTCTAAGGAGGAAGACAACCCTAATTTTGTGGGCACTGAGCAGGGTAGGGATTCAACGAATACTATTTTGAATACTGCCCATAACTATACTCTGGAATCCTTCAACTTCCAGAAATGGGTTATTGACAACATTACTAGCATTCAGAGCAAACAGAGGGATTTGGAAAATAAGATAAACAATTTGATTAAGGATACAAATTCGGGGAAAAAGAATGAGGAGACGGAAACTAGTGAAGCCGAGGAGGAAATCAAGATGGAGGACTAGTTGAAAAAAGACCCGATTTAAGGGGATTTGAAACATTTGGAGGATGTTATCAGAATTGTGAAAGAACAGGCTGAGGAGGATAAAGACAATATCAATACCTGGGTTGCTCACACTGAGAAGGCTTTGAAAAAGTTTCATGAACCACAGTCTTGAGGTCCTAAAAGTTTCATCCGAAATATGAATGCATTGGTGGATCACTTAGAGAGGAAAAATTAGGATAAGAACTTGGTAATCATTGAAGATGTACCGACCTCCAGCTCCACCCATTAAATTTCTAGGTGAAGGACTAGGCAGAACACCACTGAGATGGAGACCAAAACGAAAGAAATCCAGCTGAGACAGGAGAGCAATGACCTGAGGGAAGCGGCCAAGGCGATGGTGCTATTGGTTCAGAATGCTGAGGAGTCTATAAAAGTGTTCAATTGATATGTAATGCTGGGTTTTGGATGCCAATTTCTTGTTTGCTCCTTGCCGTCTTTTTGTCTTAGCTGCTGGTTTTTGTGCTGGTCTTTTGCAGTTGTTTTGTCTTGTTTCTTTCATGCCCATCTTTCGTATTGTAAGCGAGTTTCGGGTCCCTTAAAACCTATTTTTTCTTAATAAAAAACAATGAATTTCTTCATGATTAAAGAGCAGACTTGAAAGTAAATAAGCAATAACTGTAAATACAAGAGTGAATTTGTCTCAGAAATATTAATGCTTAAGAGCCCAAGTATCAAGAATTCACCATCAAAAGAGGTAAAGAGTAGTTCATTCTCAAGGCATAAAGAGGTAGCCTTAGTCATAAAAAGCCCCAAAAAGACAATTCTAAGAAGTAGAAGGTATAGTTCATGACAGTGATGATTGACCGACAACATAAATGATTGAGCACAGGGTAATCATTGTGATATCAAGATTGAAGTCATAGTTTAATGTATATGGTGTATATTAAAGAGGATGCATTATAAAGATACTATTGTAGCATTTGTGGTAGAACACAGTCAATCCTACTAGATATCATGGAGGCATGGCATAAAATGTTCACCAAGGATCATAATTGCATACACATTCATAAAGATACAACATTGTCAAATAAACAGAGCATAGTATCAAAGCCTCAAAGTAACACCAAATCATTGAACAAAAGGCAACTTCAGGGCCATGAAAGCCTTCTACAAAGGAATTACCAGACTTGTGAAAGTGTTTTAAACATTTCAATGGACAAAGAACACAGATAGATGAGAAAAAAAATTTAGTCTCAGATCATTGCAATCAATGCCTTGACAAGCCCTTTTAGCAGCAAGAAGGATTACATTCAATAATCATAGCAGTCCCTAATGGTAGCCTATCCATCGAAAAGGCTCAAGTAAAGAATGTATAAAACACAATACTCCAAAATCTCAATCACAAGCTTTAAGGGGGTTATCAATTTTTAGCAAAAACATCTCTATCAAATCACAATGTTTCTTCTACAAGACAAAAGAGCTGAATTCAAAAATGTGAGCAAACCTAACCTTAGATCTAAGGAATGCAGTAAAGATGATAGTCATTTCAAAGACAAAGCAGTGACATCAAGTCTAAATGATAATAGAGATAGCCAAATTCAGTCTAAAAGAACAAAGCAAACAATCATTGTCCTAGTATCTTTTCCAAAGCTATTGAAGGTCACAGAGCATTTAGAGGTTAGGGATGTTTTCTTTACAAAACTTCAAAGAAGTTCAATATTATGATGCAAATATAGAAGTGTTGTGACATTTTCACACATCGCCCCATTGCAAATGGAGACCCCCCACTTTTTAGGCCCTTCCGGTCTTTTGGCTTTGTTTCTTGGGTCTTTTCGCAACAGTCTTGTCATTCTCTCTGCTTTGCAAGTGTTTGAAGGTCATATTGGTCAAGTCTGCTTTTCGTTTGGGCGAGTTTGGTGAAGTCTAGGGCATGTTTTGTCTTTTTTTAGGGGTTTATGTTAGGGTTTTGGAAAAACTGAACATACGACTGGAATCAGGACCTTTCAAGGAACCTCCCAGTAAAATTCGAGCCAAAACGGAGCAACTTTCTATTTTTTGAAAGTTCCTATTTTTTAGGGATTTTACTGAGTCCCAGAATGTCATCATTTTGCCAAAAAAACAAACTTACTATTTTTAGTAAGTTTCTATTTATAGCAAGTCATTCTTGTGTCCTGTCTAGGGGTCTAACGCTAACACTTTAAAGGTTTCTATTTTTGGAAAGTTTGTTCTGACAGGACCATCTAGGCAAGGCAACAAAGATCAGGCATTTGCAACTATTTCTAATTCCAGAAAGTCAGAAAGCAGACAGAGAAAGCCAGATAATGGTCGAGTGCTGGAAGCCCACTCCTCAAATGGAAAGCTCGGGAAATTTCTCTAAGTCTGGGAAAATCATTCCAAATCCTTATGTGGTGGCTTGATCCGGAAGGGGCTCAAAATCCATTAAAATCAAGGAGGCATGGAGGATTCACAAATTCATTGAATCCTCCACCACTGCAAAATTCCGCCCAAGATGAAGGACAGTCGCCAAAATCAAGGGGGCATGGAGGATTCGCAAATTCACTGAATCCTCCAATAGTGGAAAATTCCGCCCTACTCTCGAGTTGGGCACCAAAATCAAGGAGGCATGGAGGATTCACAAATTCACTGAAATTTCCACAAGTCAAAATTTCGCCCCAAGCCACAGCTGGGTGCCAAAATGAAGAAGGCATGGAGGATTCACAAATTCATTGAATCCTCCACCAATGCAAAATTCTGCCCCAGGCCAAGGACAGGCGCCAAAATCAAGGAGGCATGGAGGATTCACAAATTCATCGAATCCTCCACCAGTGGAAAATTCCGCCCAAGATGAAGGACAGGTTGCAAAATGAAGAAGGCATGGAGGATTCACAAATTCACTAAATCCTCCACCAATGCAAAATTCCACCCTACTCTCCAGCTCGACGCCAAAATCAAGAAGTCATGGAGAATTCACAAAATTGATGAAATTCCCTCTCCAATGAAAAATTCATGCCTAGGATTGAAAATTCAGAAAATCTTCTAAGATATAGAAAATCCAAGGGTCAAAGAGGAATGGAAAAGAAAAAATCCCCTCGAGATTTTTTTTTGAAATTTCAATTTTTTAGGCACCATATCTTATTAGAATCCGATTTTTTTTGCAGATTTGGACTCGTGGGAGAATTCTCTCTCCTGGACTCGGGTCCTAAATTTTAAGAAATTTCCTAAAAAATAGGAGATGTGAAAATTGATTGAAAAGCTCCCTGCAAACATGATGAATTCAAAGAACACAAAAATTCCTTCCTCTAGGAAGAATTGCGCCCAAGAAGAAGAAATTCCAAGAAAGTGAAAAAATTGACTTAAGTGATGGAAATTCCTTCCTTTACAACAAAATTCCTCGAAAAGGTGAGAATTTGGCTAAGTGTTGGAAATTCCTTCCTTCACAACAAAATTCTTGGAAAAGGTGAAAATTTGGCTAAGGCATGAAGAATTTCCTTCCTCAGGGCTAAGGAACAAATTTCTTTCCAAAGGAGAATTCCTTCACAACATGAAATCGCACCCAAGGATGAATTGAAGATAAAATTTCTAAGGCAAGGAAGGAATCGGGGATGCCGATGAACTGAACAAGAAATTTTCCCCCAGGGAAAAATTTGAAAAATCCATTCTCGGGCATCAAATCACACCCAAATTTCAAAATTTTTACAGATTCGGATTCATAGGAGAACTCTCTTCCTCCAAGCAAGGAAACCCTAGTTTGTGCAAAATTCTTAAAAAATAGGAGATGTTGAAAATTGATGGAAACCCTTCTCCAAGCAAGGAAAGTTGAAGAGACTTCAACAAAATTCTTCCTGAATCAAATTTTCTCTCTCCAACAATTCTAGATGTGCAAGAGCAGATATACGACGACAGGGTCCACTTGCATGGCAAGGATCTATTGAACATGTGGCAGTAGAGTGACGCATTCATTATCAAAATATTTGACCAAATGGCGACCCAGTCATTGTATGTTATATTTTTGGTAGATTCTTTCTGCATGGAGTCATCATGTTTAAGAGATGATGGTGCATTTATGGCATTATTGGTGATTTTTGCGTGAGGGTACATTCATTGCATAGTGGGCACTTTTTAAATGTAATGGTTAATTAATGCTTTATGGGTGCCATTTTTAGCAGGATTATAATTAATTGTATATGGGCTTTATGGGGTATTTATTGTTTATTCCCACCTTGTTGCATCTTGAGTGGAGAATCTTTTGAGAAAACCCTAATTAGGGTTTTGCATGTAGCCAGGGCTTGGAGCCTATATAAAGGGGTGACCCCCCTCATTTGTAAAAAGAGGGAGCCTTGTATGAAATTGTTGCGATAAGTTTTGAGATAATAACAGTGAAACATGGTTCTTTGATGGTGTCCACTTAAGTTATTTTTTCAAAGCTTGCATGGTTTCACCTTCCTCACTTAGAGTAGAAGTAGTATAGTGCTTTGATTTCAATGGAGAATGTAATGGTGTTTGATGAATTTCCATGGTTCATACTTTTTGCATCTTGTTGATTGTAAGTTGCAGTGTAAAGTTAGCTTGAACCCCCTAAATATGTGCTAACTTTGATTGTGGACGGTCATTTGGATTGCGCCGTTTTTGGGTGTTCAAATGTACTTTATTGATTGGAAAATCCTCTAGCATCCCCAGAAGATAGCACCGGTTCTTGCGGAGTTGTAGTTGATCTTGGCGAAGCAGAGCTTGGTTTATTTGGAATTTGTCCACCAAAGCACTATTCATTGTTATCACTTCCCTTAGGAGTAGATTTAGATCATTCTTAACCCTTTCCCCTTTACTTTCAATTCATTTTAGTGCGTTCAAAGTAGAAGCATCATAGATTCGCTATATCCGATGATGGAGTTCCAACAACAACAAAGAAGTGAAAGAATGATGCAAACGTAAGGCCCCTTGGATTACCAACAAACACATCAACCAACTGAGTCATGTTCGTAGCATAAAGGAACCTCGGAGTCGATTGTATGAACTTCTTGCAATCTTAGCATGCAATCCTACTTTGATCAAGAGGGAGTGAACTGACCATTAGGCAACTTTATTCTATGTTCAACGCTGTCATAAAAAACACGCCAACAAGAAGCAAGGACCTCATGACTATGACTACAAGAAAGAGCCAGGCGACAGAGGATAGAAGCTGATTTCATAGGGCACATGATAAAGACACCAATGAAGAGTTAATACAGTGACCATTCTTTATGAAGACAATGAAGGAATGGAGAAAGATGCAGTCCATTCAAGGAATACCTAGCAAGGGGAGTATTAATCTACGTAAGCCAAATCTCGTGCAACATGCGTTGGTATGTCGAATTGAGCACCAACTACTGCAAGCCTATCAACATGCTTTTTCTGACCCCTAGGAATGCTTTGGATTTTTAAGGCCTCGAATCCTTCAATCAAGTCCCAAACCCTGTGTTTGTATGATTTGAGTAGGTTGTCATGTCCCCTTTCTAGAGTGGACATCAGAGATGGAGGAGTTGGCCTATCATTGGAGTCTCATAGGCTAGCAGAGGTTGATTGGGACTCATTCAGTGCATATAGTGACTGGATTTTGGCTTTACAGGCAATTTGGAGCCAGTTTGGAGCAGTTCCTAGATTTGAGGGGATATCCCTAAATTTTAGGAGGTCGTGACAGTTGCCAGTTGTGAGGTTATTCATGACCTTTCAGATGGTTTCAGTTTCAGGAGATTTGGGTGTGTTTCCTAGTTTCTAGGAGCATCCCTAGATTTTAGGGATGAGACTGCCAGTTGATCCATGATTTCCAACATTAGTCACAGACAGGTGACAAGTTCAGTTTCAGGCTTTTGGTGTGATTTGAGCCTTCTGCAGCTATTTGGGTTATATTTTTAATATATTTAAATATTTCCTAAGTTAACGTTTAATTAATTAAATAAGGCTATGTTTATAGCCATTTTGGAGTAATAAGGGGGTTTTTGGCTTCATCTGGATGCATATGCCCATGTGTTATAGCTCGTTGGAAAGGTCTTGAACTTTTCTAAATGTTTCCCATTTGTTAGGGACCCTTTTGATGAACGGAATTCTTTTATATTAAAAAAGTGGCGTTTTCTCTATACTTGGTGACTAAAAATGAGAAATAAGACTTTATAAGCCTAAAGCGCACTTTTCATACACTTTTAAGGTTTGGCTTGGAAAGGAAAGGAGATATAAGGAGATGAAGACCTAATTGTTCATTATCTTTTACACATTTCATCTTTGATTTGGAGAATTTGCTCTGGAGAGCGATTCAGCATCTGGGTCGAAAACCCCAGGGTCTTGCTTGTCTGGGACGTAGCCCCCAGCACAATGGTTATTTGGTTCTTGCATTCAGTTTCCAATGCCTTAGAGTTGGTACGACATCTTTTCTGGAGGATTCAGTGAACAGAGTTAGGGTTCAGTGTGGAGATTGGGGTTTCCAACTTGGCATCACCTAACAGCCGTACGGCTGTACTTTGCAACCATTTCTCTTCCCACGTGGAGCTATGTAAGAGCTTTGGATGTTTGCCGCAGCCTCCTTCTTGATTATAGTATTCACTCTTCATCCAGGTTGGACTCATTGCTTATTGTAATCTTCCTGGAATTGTTTGGAATCACTATCTGGATAATTATTTGATTTAAATAATCAGAAATCTACTTGGTACGATTCTGATTTGGCTATGTATGAACATTTATTTCCAGTATTCTTTTCATGTACTTGTTCTTCAATTATTACTTGCTGAAAAACTATCAAAAACACAAAAATAAACAAACCTTCTGCAACTTCTGTCTATTCTCTAAAACCATCAAAGGAAACACAGGAAAATATAGTTTATTAATTTAAAAACTACAGCAGATCAACAAGGGGATCCATCAGAGATCTTTCATAGGTTGTTTTTTGCTACACTTTGGGCTTGGATGTGATTAACAACCAACTCATTATCTCCAAATACTTGCAGAGATCTGATCTTTATGCTTTTTGCAAGTTGGAGACCTTGGATCAAAGTTTCATACTCAGCGACATTGTTAGTGCAACCAAATTGAAGCCTAAAAGAGAAGAAATATTTCTCCTGCTCAGGAGAAACAAGCATTACCCCAACGCCTGCACCATTCTTGTTTCTTGAACCATCAAAAAACATGCTCCATAACCCCTCCGAATCTCCTTGCATCTTGATGAGGTTAGGGATAGGGGTATCCTCTTCATGGATACAATAGGTGCCAAGCCCAGTCTCTTCAGTCTCAGCTAATGGATCAAACTGAAAAGCGTTGGCCCATTCATCCAGCAAGCAATCAGGAACCTCTTGCAAGAGTGTAGCAGGCTCACAAACAACACACTCTTCCCCCTCTTCATGCAAAGTGCAATTCATGTTTATAGGGCTAGGGGTGTAGGGCTCAATGTGGTTTTGGGCAATGGGCTTTGCCCTTATGGTGACCTTGGTACCATACCTTGTTTGAAATAGCATATGGGACCAGTTGGAAGACAAGTACCCACCTATCTTGGCTGTGAAGTCTCTAGATAGGCAGATGGCAAAGAAGGCAGGGAGGTCGATGATGGATATGTCTTGCAAGACAGTGCAACCAGGGCATGCATGCAAGGTCAACTTCAATTTTTTTACCACCCCTACTGTCTTAATAGAAGTACCATCTAATTGGACCACCCCTTTGGTCACGGGTTCATATTCTATGCCAAGAAGATCAGCTACCTTCTTAGGCATGACTGAGCTACTAGCTCCTGAATCTATCATGCAGTTGTGAACCAAGTTGTCTCCTATGATTAAGGAGAGATAGAAAGGGGGAGGCTTGCTGATCTTGCTTGAATCTTCTTCCTCCTTGGGCTGCACCAAGCTGGTGGAGGCTGCCTTTTCGCTGACTGCTACCTCACCACCTGACTAATTGACATCCTTTAATGCCTCTTTAAGCAAATCCCTTTGGGATGGGATTGAAAGGGCCTCCCACATAGTGACGCTGAGGTTGGCCTTCTTCATCTGATCAACTACGTTGAAAGGAACACCAACTAACTTTAGAGGCCCCTTTGAGGCTACAAGGTCTACTTTTGCTCTTTGGACGACTTGGACATCTTCATGCCTCTTGTTCCCTTGCATGGTACTTTGGCTTGTATCATGGACAGCTACATTGGGTGTTGGAGCTTGGACTGATGTTGAAGGTGAGGTAGCCTCCATGGCTTTCTTCTTTGACCTCGCATACTGCAGCATGGACTCACCATTTGTTTGGTTCAAACCACAAAATTCCGCCTCCTGCCAATTGATAAAGGTAGAATCCCCTTGTAAGTGAGCCTGGGGACCCACATTAGGCTGATTTGGGTCATATTGCTGGCTAGAAGTGGTTGGCTCATCTTGCACTACTAAGGTTTGGCAAACCCTCCATTTTGGCATACACCTTGGTTGTGTGGCTGATTACATGGTTGACACCAATCTTGCTCTTGGGCAAGGTTATTTTGCATTGGAACTATCGCCTTTGAGTTGCTTGCGTTTGTGGGTTCACAGTATTCAAAGGCCTGACATTGCTCCATTGGTTTTGCCCTTGAAAGGGTGGCCTGCTTTGCTGATAATTCTGACCTTGTGCTTGGTAAGGTCTGTTATACTGAGTTTGTTGTCTTTTTAGTGCCACCAATTCATTGCCAAAGTTTTGTAATAGAGCCTTGACCTCATGGAGCTCATTAGAGGACGTAGATGGCGTGGATGGTTGACTTGCAGATGCCATGGGAATAGTAGCCAAGGTTGGCTGTTGAGTAGGAGCTTCTGGGAAGAGAGGAATTGGAGGCCTTGGAGCTATCTTCCCAACCTGGATCAAACAATTTTCTGCTCTTATGGCTATGTCATATGCACCCGGTAGAGAGGCTCCACCCATCAATTGTACCATGATAGCTATATCGTTGTTGAGAGCTCTAAGATAATACAAGAAGGCATGATTTGGGGATGGCTTCACTAGAGCAGGAATCCTATTCCATGTCTTATGGAATCTAAAGTTGAAGTCTCCCATGAACTCATGGGGTGCCCTCTTGATCGTAGTTAACTGCTCCACAAGTGATAGGTGATCACTTTTGTCTTCAAAATGGTTGCACAATTTCTCCCCCAATTTGTCCCAATTGTGGATGGAGCTAGACGACAACCCTCTATACCACTGCAAGGCTTTGCCTTTCAAAGATGTGGCCAAGAGTCTAATAGCAACATCATCCTGAGTGATGTTATGGACGGAGCAGATGTTTGCAATGTCTTGAATGTGCTCAATTGGTGTAGTAGTTGTTTCACCGGTGAAGTATGGTATACTCTTCAACGTAGCCACTGGTATGTCATTCCATTGAGTCAAAACAAGGGGACTCCCCCCATTGAAGGTAACAAAGACTTGATTTCTCGCCATGTGAAACAATGGTCTATTGATATGAGTGGTGGGAGCCCTTGATAGAAAAGGTCTTGTAAATGGAGGAGTAGAACGAGACCTGGGAGATGGAGTGTTTACAACCTCGTCACCCCTGACTGGTGATAATGAAGGTCTACCTCTCCTCCTTCTAGAGCCTGCAGATGGAAGCTCTATGAATTGGAAACTGCCCCTAGAAGATGCCCTTGTAAGTGTTCTGGGCATGGAATCTGCAACCGCCCTCGGGAGCTCCAAGGTTCGGAGTTGCGGGGTATGACCACTTCGGCATCTTAGGAGCTCAGATGTCCAGAGTGCGGTTGCTTGGGAGCTCAGAACCTGGGGGTTCCGGGGTTCCGGAGTAAGATGGCTTCACTGACTTTGGAACCTGGGGGCTCCGTGGTTGCGGAGTAAGCAGAGCTATGATGACTTGGGAACCTGGGGGTTCTGGAGTCCCAGAGTTATCAACCTTGTGTGAGCACGAACTGGTCCTTGAGCAGAGTCGCCAAGTGCTTGAGAGAAGACTACCTCAAAAGGCCAAAACACTAAGAATAGCACTAAATCCTTAGCATGTGAATTGAATAAGTCCCACCAGGCATGCCAAAAACTGTTATCACAAAAGCTTGCACCCTTGCTGAGCTATCAACTCAGCAACCTTGTGAAACATGGAAACAACCCCGAAGTGTGGGACCTTGCGCAAGGGGGTTGAATCTCCGGAGAAGGCCGGCTTCCTTCTCTATCTAGGTGCAAGCGTTGAACCAACTCAACACTTCAAAGCTAATTCCTAAGCCTACCCTAACAACTTGCAGAGGAAAAGAGAAGAGAGAAATTGCTTGAAAACAAAGGGAGGTCATGCACCAAGAAGAGATAGTTCCTCTCCCTATTGAAATGACACAAGTAATTAACTGAAACACCCTGAAGATGCACAACCTTCAGTTGTATGAGTAACCCCAATGCATAGATGAAGGTTAGAATCCACTAAATGCCAAGAGGGGAGAAGAATTCCCACAAGTCACACTCAGAAAACTAGTTAACACAACATATATGAAGAGAAAGAGCCACAACATACACCTATGATGAAGGTAAGAAAGCATACACAACATATATAGGTTGAAAGGAGGCAAGAATAGTGTTCTTCAATTAATCATAAGGCCAAAAGCCAATCTTACAGTTGCAGAAATGCAAAGATTACAAGTCTTCAAGAGAAGAGGAGAGCATAAGAAAACTCCAGGCAAAAGGGAGAGAATCCTTTACAATGACGCTTAACAGCCTTATATAGAAAAATGGGTTACAATGGTGATCATGACCCCTGCATGTCAGTCTGGAAGTGCAGGGAAGTGCATGCACCTGACTTGTACATGCAAGCAACCTAGCCATACCTCCAAAGGCAATTCTCAGGAGGATAGATTGACTGACCTTCCAAAGTCGGGCATGACATAAGTCAACAAGCATGGCCCCGTACCTCCCTTGATGGAAATCCTGCCAAAAACATTAAATGCACCCTTGTGGCTCCACAAAAAAGTGCACAAGTCACCAAACTGTCGGAGCATTTAAAGCCTTGAGTGTCGATCACGCCATCCGGAAGTGTTGCAAGTTGGAAGCAAGATTAGAAGACTTCGGAGACCGGGGTCACCGTAGTTGGGGAACTTCGGGGACTGGGGTCTCCGTAGTTGGGGAACTTCGGGGATCGAGGTCACCGTAGTTGGGGAACTTTGGAGACTGAGCTCTTCGTAGTTGGACAAGGAACTTCGGAACCTGGGGGTTCTGGAGTTCCCGGGTTGAAGACTAAGGAACTTCGAAACCTGGGGGTTCCGGAGTTCCGGGGTAGAAGACTTAGGAACTTGGGGAACTTCGGAGACCGGGGTCTTTGTAGTTGGGGAACTTCAGAGACAGGGGTCTCCGTAGTTGGGGAACTTCGAGGATCGAGGTCTCTGTAGTTGGACAAGGAACTTCAGAACCTGGGGGTTCCAGAGTTCCAGGGTTGAAGACTAAGGAACTTCGGAACCTGGGGGTTCCGGAGTTCCGGGGTAGAAGACTTAGGAACTTCGGAATCTGGGGGTTCCGGAGTTTTGAGGTAGAGAACAGAAGAAAAGCTAAGGCAAAGAAACTCGGAAGCTCAGGGTTCCGAAGTTCCAGGCTAGAGAAAGAGAGGGCCAAGGAACTTTCGACAAGACAACACTTCAAACCATGATTTCACTACTTTTCTCCTTGATCAACTGGGCAGCGCTGGTCCATGGAACATATCTCTGATCGGTTCTCACTGATGGACTGAGGGTGTCATAAAATGACAACATTGACATTTCAGAATCAAGACTAAGAGGGGGAAAATAGACTTACCCTTGAAAAATATCAAGCTAACAGAGTCCAGAGTAGACAAAATTACAAAAGTATGGAGGGCTATAAAACATGTTAGTGCAAAATCCTCTCAAGGTTTTATGGGAATAAATAACAAGAAGAGTTCCTCAAACTCAATTAAAATGAAATTAACATTTCAAGACACGGAAGATCCTAGAGTCATAGGCAGGTTGACTAAAATCAGACAAAGTAACTATAAATGTAGCAAGTGGGCATCACAAAGAGGCTCGAGGATGTAATGAATGATGATTAGCAAAGAATTGGAGATTGTGAGGCAGGAACACTTACAAAAGATCTGCATGACAAGTTTTACATGAAAAGTAATACAAACTCCAAACAGTCATGGTATAGTTTTATTGTTCCAATGGTGGTCTCTAAGCTATAGAAAATTCCAGGTATTGCAGAATGGTTCATCTATCACTATAATCCTAATACCAATAGAGCTATTACTAGGACTATGGGCAATGAAGCTATGTTGATGTTGAAAAAACTAGGGACTATATTGTATTTATCCTGGAATGATCTATCGATTGGTGTACAACTCACCAATATCAAATCCACAATTGGCAGAAATATCTTGAGAAGAAATTATATAGTTGGAATAATAAATCTTCAGATGTAGATGTCCTGCCACATATAATAGTACAATATATTGGATATTATAAATATACTCTTACAAGTCGTGTTAACAAATGGAGCTCATGTAAATCAATTTATGATCCCTATTTTGATTGTGAATCTTTGATGCATCTAGTGCTCAAGCATGCACAATTGGGCCTCTGTTATTTGCTGAAATCCTACATTTGCAAATGAGGACTTACAGAACAGGTGTTGAAGTTCAGGTATTATTAGGTGCTCAGATACTTATGTCATTTTTCAAATTTGAATAGATTTGTTAGGCTATGAATCCAATATAAGGATAAAAACAGTATACATATTCTAGTAGTGAGGATTATATGATGTTTGTTGATCAGCATGAAAGGTATGTGCAAAGGGTATATATCTTAATTTTTAATAAGCAAACAATAAATCAAATATATCCTCCTTTAAGGCCAAAAAATTACATAGTGGTATATAGATAGGTCTCACTACATTACTGTTTGAATTGGTAGTTGGCCCATACGCTTTGCCAATAGACACAGATAACTGGATTTTTGCACTAAAGTTCTATGCCAATTGTTTACTTTCAATGCACACTTAACTAGGTTGGCCTTTAAAAATAGAAAGTTCTGTAAAGGTCCCTTATGAATTCCTAAGCTTTACAAACAAGAAACCAGTAACCCTATTTTGTATATCATGAGAAACTTTGCTTTTGAGGATTCAAAATGACAGCGCCCGTTGAAGATGAAAAACCTCTAATTGATTTAGAATACATTTGACCATAGAGGTTTGTTAAGAAGGATGACTCAGGAAGGAAGATGTTGATGCATTACTCAATGTAAAGGATCACAAAGAAAGTGTAACTGTTGCTGAAAATAACAATGAATTCTTCATTAGAGGTGATGAAGAAGGCTCCTTGGGACCTACTTGACCATCTGCAGAGGTTGGAAGCTAGGGAGTGCAGAGCAAGGCTTGAAGCAAGGTGTCAGAAAGGTTTGCTTTGTTGATGGAAAATCCACCTGAAAAACAAGTATTCATGTTGCTTATCTTTAAAGAATCACATGAAAATGTCATTCAACCTTCTCTGGCACAGTTATCAACTTATCTAGAATCTCTTTGGGTTCTATTCATATTAAGACTACGGACAAGTACTTGGGATATTAAACTAGTAGTTAGCATTGGGTAGCAAGACAATGACAGTGTGTTTGTCTAGGATATGGCAAAGGAAGTTGACCTCGCTGAGGATGTTGTAAATGAAGTATTAATAAATAGATGCTCCAAACAAGATTGATGCAAACTCGATGAAGCCCAAACCCAAAAAAAATCGACTGGGGAGATAGGAATAAATGCTCATTGTGTGTTAGAAATATTCGTGAGTAACACTATCTCATATTTTGGGTTGTCTTCAAGAGCTAGACTCAATGTTTACAGCTTGATGCATGCCTTGTGATTTACTTGTAGCTTGGTCAATAATGAAAATTAAAAAAATTTGTTTTAATATTTGTCTACATTTTACTTCTACCAAATTGGATGTTGTAGATGACACTATAATGCTATACACACTTACCATTGGCATCCAAACCTCAATACACAAGATGGACTAGTCAATGGCGCTAATGGCATTTTCCAATTGCACACAACTGAGCAACAAGATATTGCTTGGATTCAATTCAATGACCCTACAATTGGGAAATTTCGTCGCCAAAGAATGCAAAGTCTATACAAAAGTTGTATTTTGCCTTCCTGGACACCAATAATGAGAATTGCTAGAAGAGTCAAAACAGGTACAAAAATAGTCACTCAAACACAATTCCCTTTCCAATTAGCATGTGCACGAACAATCCACAGAGCACAGGGCTTGACAATGGGTGCACTTTCTTTTGACCCTTCTAAAGTCTATCAACATGGTCTTGTCTACACTGCTTTGTCACGTGTAAGAAACATCGAATCATTGTACCTAATGCACCAATTGCAACACTCAAATTTCAAAGTATGTCAAAAAGTGGACAACGAAATGCAACGTCTTCGAACTTCAGCACAATGGAAACTCCAATACAACCTTTCTTCAGTACCGTCAAACCAGATCATTATATGCTCTTTGAATACACGTAGCTTTGAATTGCACGCACAAGAAATAGCCCATGACTATGATCTGCTTGCAGCGACTGTGCTTTGCTTCCAAGAAACAAAAGATAGGACTCTTGAACATCTTAAACTGCTCAATGCAAAATTCAGATGCTATCCTTTGCTAGCTATTCATGGCCTACTAACATGTTGCACGAAAACAACCACATTGCAAAAAACTGAAACTTTTGCAACAAAGCATCTAGAATCAATAACAGTTGACCTTTTGCACCTTGGAATTCCTCTACTCATCGCAAATCTGTATTTAACACCAACTGCACCCATTGCTGATCTATTCAACCTAGTACAGATCATCATCAAACACACTGCCACCCAATTCCAAACTAATTATTGCTGGAGACTTCAACATTAACATGCTACATTCCATAAAGACACAAACAATGCTCCTTGAATTTATGCAACATCACAGACTTTCATTGGTTATTGACAAGCCAACAACACACGCAGGCAGTTTGTTGGATCATTTTTGGATACGTAATATCGATATTGCTCTTGTAAACCTCACTGTACTAGATACATACTGGACAGACCACTTTGCAATATCACTACAACTCTAGTTATAGTCACCGCAATTGCAATTTAGGTAGCTCCATTTACTGTGCAATGCATTTGCATAAAGTTGATTCAATCTACACAGTTTTGAAAAAATATATATAGTTGCAGTTGACTCTGGTTTGCAATGTACGTACCTCCATTTACTAGGCAATTTTTTTTCATAAACTTAATTGATTTAATCTACACTTAGTTTTGAAAAAATATATATAGTTGCAATTGATTCTGGTCTAGTTTTTGGCATAGAATTAAGTTCATATGACAATTATTTATCCATTTAAAAATGAATAAAATTACAAGAATTAGAATAAATTTATTTTACTAGTTATTGTTATTGTCTAACCTGATTGTTGTTTTGTATAATAATCTTGAGATGCTCCAAAAGTATTCCCATTGCTAGTGCACCACGACTCGATTCCATTAAATAATGGATATTGCTAAGAAATTTACTCTTTCAATGATTGCAGAGCTCACGTACAAGTCTTCAAACACATACAAATCAGGCTACTATGCTGCAGTTATTTACCTAGAACCCATTCACACTACAATAATCAACAGTGCATTGTACGCCTACACCACAAGACTTAACAGTTTATTGTACATAATATTTTCCATGTTATCTAAATTTCTCACCTTTTCCCTTTTCTTCTTTACAGCTGGCAATAATTCTATCAATTTTACACTTATCTAAGTCATGCTCTATTCTCAGTTTATGATTAAATTGTTTATCTGATACAATTTAAATCTCGTTGCATTGCCATAAAAAACTATCTAAATATTTTTGCATTGTCATGGTTCTTTAAACTACCAGTATGTATGCTTGAGGCTTCTACTAACTCTACAATGTGCTTTGCAACAGCATTAGGCCCCAGGGAAGATATAATCCATGTCCTTAATGTCATAGCAATTAGAATGGCTTCGGTTGTTAACTAGAACCACATTTGCTAAAAATTGTAACTGATGGCCTTTTGCCTTCTCTGCTCGAAAATTCTCTCCATACACTAACTTTACAGACTTCAACTTCTTTGTTAGCAATGGCATCTTGCAAAACATGACTATCACTCTGTTTTGGGTATTCTACATTTATTTTAGTATCTTATTTTTCTAGACATTTTAAGGTATAGGAAGAGAACAATTCACATGGGGAATAGTCCCATTGTCCAGCTCAAATTTCAATTGCAACATTCCATGTGTTCACAATAAATTTTGAATAAACCAGATTTGTTAATTCTCTGTAAACTCTAGTTCCTCACAAACATCATCTAATTGAAAAAAAAAACCTTTAAATCTATTTTATTTTGTTGAGGCTTTCATCCAAAGAGGGTATTTTACTGTTACGCCAGATGAGTGGTCAAAGCAGCAACCATATCCAATGCTATAGACATAAGAATATACCAGATCTGCCTAATTTTGACTAGACACAATTTGAGATAGCAGAGGAAAGCCATAATATCAAGCTTGTCTACTCAAAATATTGAGCTAGTGCTTGCCTTTTAAATTCCTTCAATAACTACCATTTATCTATCATCAGTAGTAACCTCTGTCATGTAGTGTTCTCTTTACTTATCAACCCCCATGTTAATGTCTATGCATATGATGAATTCCTTAAGTTTTCCTTAATGCCCTGTACTTCACTGCCATCTTAATTGTCTTAAAAGGATTTCATAATATCCTTCTATAATTTATTACTAACATATAGAAGAGATTTTATGTTTGTCATTGTCATCTTTAAGACTCCATTTATTTGGCTTTACTAGGGCTGTCACCATGTCACCACTCTATTACAAACCTCTCATCAAAACTATCTTGATTTGCTGACCTTGACCATCCTTGTTAATATTGACTTTTAGTTATGTTGTTCTTATTGTTTTATCTTCTTGTAGACTTACCATATGGCATAAGGTTCTAAATTTGTGCTGGTTTCCAGGCTATCCCAAGATTATTCATCATGGGATCAAATCATCCAATATTCTTCTAGATTTGAACTTTGAAGCTAAGGTAGGCTACTGAGCAACAAACTCTATTTTATAACCTTAAATATGCAATCCAATCGGTCTTGATAGTCATTGGCTTCAGGTTGCAGATTTTGGATTGGCAAAGCTTGCTTCTGATGGCTTTACTCACATCTCCACAATCCCCTTTCTTCTTACCCATCACATGGAAAAAACAACTGACAATGATGGATTGGCAACATAAGATGAAGATTGCAATAGGAGCAGCCCGTGGACTTGTTTATCTAAATGAAGATTGTTAGTTATGTTGTTCTTATTGTCTATCTTCTTGTAGACTTACTATATGGCATAAGGTTCTAAATTTATGCTGGTTTCCAGGTTATCCCAAGATTATTCACCGTGGCATCAAATCATCCAATATTATTCTAGATTTGAACCTTGAACTTAAGGTAGGCTACTGAGCAACAAACTCTATTTTATAACCTTAAATATGCAATCCAACTGATCTTGATGGTTTTTGGCTTCAGATTGCAAATTTTGGACTTGCAAAGCTTGCTTTTGATGGCTTTACTAATGTCTCTACAACGTCTATTGGAACTTTTAGGTACAAATATTTCAACTGCATAGTCAATTGTGCTTCCCACTTTCTCTCCTACCCTTCATTTCATCCGAATCTATTTGCTACCTTTTTTCTTTCTAACTCAAGGAAACTTATCATTTGTATGGGCAGGTATTTGGCTCTTGAATATGCTTCAAGTCGTAAATTGACAAACAAATAAGATGTTTTTTTCTTTTGGTAGCATGCTCCTTGAGTTGATTACTGGTCTTAGGGCAGTAGATTCACCTGCATCATTTACTAAAGGAAGTCTAATGGATTGGGTTAGTACCATAGCTGTGATTATAATGTATAATGTGATACTATTACTGACAAAAATCTTATGCCCATTTATCAAATATCCATGGTTTAAAACTGATACGAGGATTTATCATTGTGCAGGCTCAACCCACCCTTACTCGAGCACTTGAAGATGGCAATGTTGATGAACTTGTTGATCGCCAATTGCAGAACTAAAATTCAAATAAGATGATGCAACTGGTTGCATGTGCAGCCTCTTCTGTTCAATATTTTGCAAGAAGACACCCTCGTATGGTCACAGGTATGTTGTCTACTTCTAGTGAGATATATTTGTCAAGCTTTGAATTATATTGTGTGTACAATATGCTTGTATTTCAATGCTATTGTTTTGAGTGCCTGGACTGAAAGTAGCCATGTTCTCCAAATAGCTCGAGCCTTGGAAGGTGATGTTTCTCTTGATGATCTAAATGAGGGAGTGAAGCTAGGGCATAGTACTGTGTATGGATCATATGGAAGCACGGACTATGATTCCAGCCAATATCTTTTTAAAGCTTTTCATTAGTTTGGCTTATTCTGTAAAATTTTAAGCAGAGCATTGCAATTGAATGTTTAAAATTTCCTAGACCACAAGCATGAATGTTTGATAGTCTCAGAAAATTGTGACAGAAAATTATATCAAACCTCTTTTTTGGCATTGTGTTTGGTTAAATTCAGCTTGTATATTTTCCTTTCTAAATAGATGCACTCAATTTCCCCTATTATGTTTTGGCATTGGTTTCTATTGCAGAGTTATGAATCAGAATTGATTACAGATATAAATATATAAGTATTTGCCTCTTATCACTTTTAGATTTAAAACAGAGAGGACAATGGAGGCTTTTACTGGAATTTGTCTTCCTCCAAATGGTTTGCTTGTTAGAATGTCAGACTCGATTCTCAAACGTTTCAAAGATTATGGGAAATTCTACCTACATAAATTTTGCATCAATCTTAAATGCATAAGTAACTTGATCAAGCAGGCCATCCAATCAACATCATGACTACCTGAGTCATAATCCCACTTAGTAATAGGACTAGCTATACGTAAGCTTCTATTTCTACTTCTTGCAACTACATGTATTAGACTATCATAGGAATAGGGAAGGTTTGCTGATAATTTTTTTAAGTCATGAGCAAATAACAGTCCATTTTTTATTTCCAAGCCTCCACATACAAGCACATCAAGATTAAGGAGAAGACAGTCATATGAAGCTTCTACAAGACAAAGAGAGTCCAATCAGAGATATACACAGATAAATGACAGTCAAAGGCAACCATTAAAGATGGAAGGACAGCCCATGGCAAGCACTAAGTCAACCTATTCAAGGACAACAATAGCACAACCCATTCTAGTCCACAAAGAACATATATCACTATAAAAAAAGCATCCTTTGAGCACACAATGACATAACCCTACCTGAAACAAAGAGAGCAGCATCTATATAAAAAGAACGAAGAATTGAACAATGTTCATTGTTGTTGCATTTTTAAACAGAGCATAAATATGTAGTCAATATTGTGACAAAAGGAGATGTGATCAAGAATGGATCATCTTCACAGTGAAATGATAAGGATACAAAGCAATATTTTGTCCCAAACATACGGAGGATAATCATAGCAGTAATGTGATTTGTTATATACTTGAAGGCTACATGTATTATGGAAAATTGCAGTTGTTGAAGCAGAGTTGTTGCAAAAGTCTCCTCATGATTTCATGAAGCAGTAGCAGCACAAGGAACATATCATCCACAAGAATCAAGTCAATAAATAAAGAGAAATTTGCAACCCTCAAAGTCTGAAAAATCTCAAGCAAAGGATAGAAGGATCAACTTCGAGGCATATATGGCTATCAAGTCAGTCCAAGGATATTAAACGAGCATGAATACTCATTTACAAAGGTTATATGACACGGAGAGTTTTGTTGTAGATCTCACACAGACACTATTAAAGAAAAATAGAGTGATAAAGTCATAAAGATAGTATGATAAGGTCAAAAGTGAATAACAAGGGTTGTGTGAGCAGCCTACATAGAGTGCCTATGATACAACCCAATAAACAAGTTTATTATAGTGGTAAACAACGAGAAGCCCTAGATCATAATGAAAGACGAAGAGAAGAATTGATTTATTTTGTTTGAGTAGATTGGATATTAAAACACCAAAGGTGACAGTGAATAAAGGTTGCAGCAGCATCAAGAATCACAAGGCCAATGCTAATCTTAATCAACATACACAAAGCATAGATGATTCACAAAATAGAGATAGGTATCAAATGACATGTATGCATTTATTTTTTACAAGAAAAGACAATAAAACTATCAAGCTGCAGTCCCTTTTAGTCTCTTTGAAATAAATAATAGATTCGAGAGAAAAATAGGGAAGGTCTTAACAGTAAATAGAGCAGTATATAAAAGTTGTGACAATGAATTTCTTCATGATTAAAGAGCAGACTTGAAAGTTGATAAGCAATAACAGTAAATACAAGGGTGATTTTTTCTCAGAAATATTAATGCTTAAGAACCCAAGTATCAAGAGTTCACCATCAAAAGAGGTAAAGAGTAGTTCATTCTCAAGGCATAAAGAGGCAGCCTTAGTCATAAAAAGCCCCAAAAAGACAATTCTAAGAAGCAGAAGGTACAGTTCATGACAGTGATGATTGACAGTCAACATAAAGGATTGAGCACAGGGTAATCATTGCGATATCAAGATTGAAGTCATAGTTTAATGTATATGGTGTATATTAAAGAGGATGCATTATACTATTGTAGCATTTGTGGTAGAACACAGTCAATCCTACTAGATATCATGGAGGCATGACATAAAATGTTCACCAAGGATCATTACATACACAGTCATAAAGATACATCACTGTCAAATAAACAGAGCATAGTATCAAAGCCTCAAAGTAACACCAAATCATTGAACAAAGGCAACTTCAGGGTCATGAAAGCCCTATACAAAGGAATTACCAGAATTGTGAAAGTGTTTTAAGCATTTCAATGGACAAAGAACACAGACAGATGAGAAAAAATTTTTAGTCACAAATCATTGCAATCAATGCCTTGACAAGCCCTTTTAGCAGCAAGCAGGATTACTTTCAGTAATCATAGTAGTCCCTAATGATAGCCTATCCATCAAAAAGGCTCAAGTAAAGAATGTATAAAACACAATAATCCAAAAGCTCAGTCAAAAGCTTTAAGGGGGTTATCAATTTTTCACAAAATTATCTCTATCAAATCACACTGTTTCTTCTACAAGACAAAAGAGCCGAATTCAAAAATGTGAGCAGACCTAACCTTAGATCTAAGGCATGAGGTAAAGAGGATAGTGTTGACGTGTATTTTGTACACAATCATACACAGAATAAAATACCGACAGGCATCTTATCCTCTCTTGAGAAAATAGTCTCTAACTGCTGAAGATCTGCAAAAAGGATCAGTTAGATGGACTCCAAGGTTCTTTTAGTGGGGTCTCCACGTGTGGACAAGCTTTTAGTGGTATGATGTGATTTGCTGTTTCCTTCAAGGCTTCTTACGGATTCAATGGTTCGAAGATTTCACTAATCTAAAAAGAACTTTCAAAAAAATGGAAAAAGGATAGGGTTTAAGTAAATCTAATCTAGCCTAACCCTAGGAACGACTTAGCATGAATGAGATTTGGCAAGACTCAACCAATTTCAATTTTGCCATAAGATAACAACTCAACTGAAATTAGTGCGATCTTCTAAGGTAATAATGGTGTTCAATGCATCAAAGACCAAGGACACTACTACGAAGGTACATATCCTAGATGCGAAAATGCTTGAAGGTTAAGGACTCAAAGTGTTTTCCAGTCGACCACGCAAGGCGTTCCTACAATCAGCAAGAAGCTAGTGGTTTGGATTGTGAATCCTACCAAATATCAAATCTCACACTTAGTCTTTCTAATTAACAAACTACTTTGATTGAGCGTGATTCAAGTACATCCAACAACCATGAAGATAACTCAAGAAACTTGCAACAAAACACCATAACTTCAATATTTTATTGATTTCCAAGTCATCATATACAACAATTGCTTGAACTTCTCTCTTCAAGACTCAATCTTGCTACAAAATAAAAATTGCTTACAATTCTAATCTCTCTATTTCACTCTTAACTCTATTCTCTATTAACTGACTATTACAAATGAAATGGAAAATGGGGGTATAAATAGCATCCCCAATTACAATGAAAGGTCCAGATCGAAAGCAAATCAACGGACAAGATCATGACACCTAAACCCTAATTAGGGTTTGTTACAAATGACCTCCTTTTTACTGAACAATATTAAATACATAGCCAAATATTAAATTTGGCACAAAAATCTAGGAGGTATCAACCAATGAGAAATAAGATGTCATGTCATCTGTAACAACCTTTCATCTAGAATCTTATTCCCTTTCCAATTTTCCTTTTTAGCATATGCAATGAACTTTGTCACGATTCCTTCGATTTCTGTGATTGGAATCTCGGAAAGATTCTTGATACTCTCTTCTAAGTGGATAACCTGATCAAATGCATCTAGAAGAGCTGTGTCCCAAGTAGGTTCAAGTTCCTTTGTTCTATCAATCAGGAGCATGGTGGCATACATTTGATCATACTGCTCATCTGTAACATCTGCGTCCTTGCGAAAGATGATAGTGATTCTATCCTCAAACTCTTGTAAATCCACATCTGTCTCGACCTCGATCCTTCTGCCAAGAATGGTACGAAGTACCTCAAATACTCTGTCCTGGATCGGATTGATCACCTCCTCAACTTGACCACATCTAACACTGATGTCCTCAAAGAGAACACTCTTTATATGGAGTAAGGTTGACCACTGAAACAAACTGTGAGAATCACCTTCTAAGATCCTCTCTTGTGCTAAAATTCTTCTAGATGTATGTCTTATAACTTTCAAGACAGGGATGACAACGTCCTTGGTATGGGCAAATGCAGCTACTGTTGCCATCAATCTGTGGATTATCTCAAGAACTTGGATAGCCTGATGGGTGATCTTCGACATCCTTGTAATAAACTCAATGGCCACCGTGTGAGATCTATCCATCCAATTACATGTACGCTGGACCATATTCCTGAATCTTTCTGCTTCATTAATTGATTGAAGGGGCAATGCCTGCAATGGTGATCTAACTGGATCCTGACGTCCCAAAGGTTCATTGATGTGACTGAAATATGTCCTCCATGCACCGACCTCTCTCTCAAGCTTTCTATTCTTTTCTACTTCTTCTCTAAACTTATCCTTCAATGCCTCAAATGTGTCGGTGGCATCATCTAAAGTCTGCTCTGCTGTGGATGGTCCTAACTCAATAGTCTGTATATGATAGTCTTCTGCTAGGATCTCACCCTCATATTTGTCTGCTGCCGGTGTAGCTATCTGCAGTTTTCTAGATCCAGTCTCATCTCGAATCATCTTGGACATCTTTGTAGCCTTCTTCTTCTCTGTTGTCATATGTGAGCGTCCAACAAGGCTCTCTAAATCAATTGCACTGTCCTCGTCCTCAATTACGATCACCTTAGTCAATCTTTCCTTCAACCAATCTGGGATATTTGATCTTGTCTCTTGAACTTGAATTTCTTTGTGTACTACTTCTTCCTGTCTGGGAGGAGATGTTACTTCATTATCGTTATCTAAATCATAGTCTTGGAGAGATCCATCGGATGAAACATGCTGTGCCTGTTCTTCCTCCTGTCTGTCATTCTGTACCATCGATTCCATGGATTCTTCCACTCGAACTGTTCTATCTTCTGGTCTGGAAGAAGTACCTGGTGTTTGATCTTTGTTGGCACCTAGCTTTTTCTTGGAAGGCTCTTTCTTTTCTGATCTTTCCTTTCTCTTTGAACCTCTCGGATGGAGATTGCCCTCACTGGCACATCGAAGGTTACCTTCACCTGAATTCCTAGGATTAGGATTGCCTTCACTAACACTGGCTCCACCTTCGGCTGGCTTTTCTTCCAAAGTAAAAGACATGGCTATGCCTTGTTCTCTCAACTTCTGATGTTGAATGTCTACCCATCTGCGAGTACAAGACAAGACTGGTGCCATCAAATCATCTAAATCCACGGCTTCGGGCTCATTCCAATTCAAACTTATTGTTTTGCTCTCCCTATCATATGAAGATTGGATGTGCCTGCCGTTGTCCTGAGCTTGGTCGGCTACTCTGTAAATCTTACATTTCCTGATGAAATCCAAAGGCAATCTAGAATGTATCTTTCGTTTTACTTCGAGATCATCTAGGAGGTTCATCATAAAATCTTCAATCTGGTACTCATGTCTAAATCTTCTGCCGACCGTCTCCTCTAAATGTCCATGAGGATCAAAACTATTCCTCCAAGCAAAAGATGAAAAAGGATACAAGGCTAACTCCCTCTCTGCGTCATCCATGGCTGAGACATTGGGACATACCTCAACTGAATTACCCAAAATAATAGGTACCTGAACTCCATTCTGATGTCTGTGTCTGAATGCCTTCACATATGCTGCCAACTGCCTTGTTACTTCAAGTAACACAATTCTATCTGTAGGGTACCTCGGCAACATGTATGGAGGTAAAGGACATCCATACACTCTAATGTAAGTGAACTTGGGAAACTGAATGAACCAAGCACCGTACCTCTTGATTAACTCCTGGGCATCCTGAGATAATCTGTTATGAATCCCTCCTTGCAACGTCCTGGTGATGTTCATCGTGAAAGTATCATTGATTAACTTGTAGTTCTTCCCTGGCGGATGATGCAAGTAGGTATAGGATTCACAAACTCTGACCTCGCCGGGTCCTCTTCCAATCACTCCTCTGTGAGGTAGTCCTGCGTACTCAACGCTCCTGATTAAGGCATAGATGACGTATGAACTCATGTGGAAGGACTTAGTAGCCCTGAGTCTTCTCAACTGTACGTCTAAGCAATGGCTAATTATCCTAGCCCGATGTATTGTACCTTTTCCTTGAACAATCACCTGGATGAAATAAAACATCCATTTCTCAAAATAGAAGGCATGAGGTGCTCCTGTAACTCTGTTGAGCATGGTAATCAAATCTCTGTACTCCTCTTGGAAATCAATCCGGTGTGGTGTGTTCGGTACTTTGCTCAGACGGGGACGACTCTTGAGTAGCCAGTTCTTGTTGATTATGCTTAGACAAGCATCTGGATCATCATCGTACACTGATCTGGCTCCTTCAATGCTCTTGTATATCATGTCCCTGTGCTCTGGAAGATGGAAGGCTTCACTTATGGCTTCCTCTGAAAGGTACGCCAAAGTGTTTCCCTCATTGGACACAATTGTCCTGGACTGTGGATTATAGTGACGGGCACACTCGATCATCAACTCGTGGCACTGAATAGCTGGAGGAAAACCGGCCGCCTTGATAATGCCACTCTCTATTATTCTCCGGGCGACAGGTGATGGCTTGCCGATGTAAGGGACCTCTCGGAACTTCTTCGTGCTAAAGTTTCCCAAGTTTGTATCTCCAACGTTGCTCCACTTGGACACGATCTTGGTCTCCACTTCTTCGGTCTTCTGATCTTCTTTCATGAGAGCCGAGCGACTGGTGGATGCTCCCGCCTTTGGGGTCACCATACCTACACAACATTTCATTATAAGAAATAGATTTTGCAATAAATAACGCAAATAAGAGAGATAGATTTTAGGAAACCTCATGATAAGTCTCTAGAGTTATCATTTCCTAAAATAAACGATTGAGCTAAGAGATTTAAAAAAATCAAAATTTCAAAATTTGAAATATGACGATGAATGAATAAAACAATAATAATTAAATCGCCATACCTCGATAGAGAGCTAACTCTAGAATGCAAAAACAAAATTTGCCTAGGCAAAATTGAGGTATAAAGATAATCTTCAATATGATCCCCTCAAATTTGACTTCGCCACCTCTGGAGAGAATGTGATCTTCAAATTCGCACAAACAAATCTCCAAGTCCTTAGCAAATTCGCCTTAGGCGTGGTCTTGGATGGATCTTCAAATTCGCTCCACCTTTGATCTTCAATGCAATTCGCACCTCTTCAAACACACTTCGCACGCCTCACACCACCTTGGGAATGTCTACGCCACCATGGTTTGAAGTCGCACCACCTTTGGAATGTCTAAGCGCACCACCCTTGGTCTTCAATTGAAATCGCACCACCTTTGGAATGTCTTCGCCACCTTGGATAAATAAAACTCGCACTATATTCGCCTCTTGTCAACTCGCATGAAGGAAGGTAAAATAATGATGTAGAAAATGATAATTCTACTCCCCTTATATAGCGCTTGCATCCTTTACCCCTTAGGCCGACTTAATAAAAATAAAACCATTTTTTAAATGATTTGCAATGACATAACAAGGCCGACCTCCATATATGAGCGCTCAAATCGATTTTTTATTAATTAAATAATTAACTATTAATGCCTTGCGTTTTTTAAATTGCAAATTTCGATTTTTAAATAAGGCAAAAATAATTAATAAATGTTTAACGCCACATTAAATGCCAATAAAAAATGGATTTTTAATTTTTAAATTGATTTAGCATTTAAAGTAAATTCGAATTGTTTTAATTTGGCGCCAAAACTGGAAAACAAAGGGACGTACCTCATCGCCCTGGTCCCTTGGAGAGGGACAGGAGCGATCGATGATTTTGGTCTAAATTCTTGCATTTTCAACGTTTAACTCCTTCATTTCCACGTCCCAAATCGATCATCTGGTGGTCCTTCGAATTTGATTGCTTTTCTTGTGCGAGCAAATGCATCCCATGACCATTATCGCCCTGGTCCCTTGGAGAGGGACAGGAGCGATCTCCATGTTTTTGCTTGAAATTCTTCATTTTGGTACGATCCTTTCCTTGCATCATCTTTTGAATGTCATTTAAAACCCTGTGCGTCCTTGATTTTCAAAGAATATCATGTGTTTTGATACATTAAAGGGACCATCGCCCTTGTCCCCTGGAGAGGGACAGGAGCGATCCATTATTTCTCCTTGATCTTGGCGACTTTTAAACTTCGATCCTCTTTGCAATGTCCTCCAAATGTCGTCCTTCGCACTTCCTAACCTCGCCTCGCCTTGATCTTTGAAGGAACGGGAGTGTTTTAATAGTATCGCCTTGGTCCTTGTCCAAAGGACAGGAGCGATGGGAGACTTTTAACTCGATTAGCAATGTTTGGACGTTTAAAACTCTTGCAAACTATCTTCAAAGATGTCCTGGAGCATATGTAACCTTGTGTATCTTTGTCTTTACGTAAATCTTGCATGGATTAATCTAATATATCAATATCGCTCTAGTCCCTTCCTGAGGGACAGGAGCGAAGTTCATCATAACATGCTTGTTCTTGCTTGTACCAACTTGCAATTATCTTCATTGCGTGGAATGATGTCCTTTCGACCCTCTTGGTAACTTAAAACTTGTTTGCCTTTTGAAATTTACGCCATTATGTAGATATCGCTCTGGTCCCTTGGAGAGGGACAGGAGCGATCTAGGTCTTTAGAGTGCAAATCCTTCCATGTGATGACTTTTGCAACGTTGCGCTTGATGGAAATGCCTTGAAATGTCCTCGCCACCCTTCGTCCTGACTTGGATCGGCCTTGAACCTTGGAGGGACGACCTTGAACTTTGGAGGGACGCATCATCACCATTGTATCGCCCAGGTCCCTTGGAGAGGGACAGGAGTGATCCTTCCCTTGTGGCTTTCATCTCACTTTGCCATGCGCTAAGTTTATATTCAACGGATTCGTCCTTCTTTACTCTATCCGCCCATGCCTTGACATCATTTGTAATTTTGCAAAAAAGGCAATTATATCAAAAATCGCTCTGGTCCCTTCCTGAGGGACAGGAGCGAACTAGGCATTTAACAGTGGTATGGACGTCCCAAAAATCTTCAATTTATATTCAATGTGCTCATCTCGTGTTCTCCTTTGTTTTTGAACGTAAACTTGCCTCGACCCTTGTCTGGATTTTGCAAAATGAAGGAAATCGCTCTGGTCCCTGGGAGAGGGACGAGAGCTACAAGGTACCTCGCCCTGGTCCCTTGGAGAGGGACAGGAGCGATTTAGTCAATATAGGTCATTTTCCTTCGTTTTTTGCATCTCAAATTATATTCATTTGGCAAAGTATCTTCCTTCGGACGTCCTCAAATCATTAAGTTTTCAAAATCTTGCAAGGACAAGGCAAAATTTGAATCGTAGCTCCGGTCCTTCACTGAGGGACAGGGGCGATTTTCCTCCTGGAGGCATTTCTGTGCTCATGAAAATCTTCAATTTATATTCAATGGAAAGGTCTCGTCGTTCTCCATCACTTCAAACGTAAACTTTGTCTGGACTCTGCAAGGACAATGAGATTTTTGGAAATGAGCTCCCGTCCTTCACTGAGGGACAGGAGCGATTTTGCTCCTACAGGCCAAAATAACAAGATTTTTCACATTTTAACACTTCACGAGGCGAAAACAAATCAATTCCAATGCCTAGGATCAATGTTCAAAAAAGTCAAAATTTGGTCAAAACATTCAATCAGACAAAAATTCATATTGACGGTCAACACTTAGACAAGTTTAAGCTCTGCATGAACATTCCAATTGAAAAAAAATTAGACCATTTTGGCGAAATCATTGCATTCAAAATTTGCATTCTAGAAAAGAAAGCTCAAAAGCTCTCAAAAATGACTGGATTTTGGCTTGAAAAGGCAAAATTTAAAACCCTAAGGCTTAGCCCTAAATCCAGACAACTAACTGACTAACAAAACCCTAAAAACGAAAGCGAAAACAAGCAAAAAACAAGCAAAAAGAGGGGGTCCCCATTTGCGATGGGGCGATGTGTGAAATGGTCACAACAGATAGTCATTTCGAAGACAAAGCAGTGACAACAGGTCTAAATGATAATAGAGATAGCCATACTCAGTCTAAAAGAACAAAGCAAACAATCACTGTCCTAGTATCTTTTCCAGAGCTATTAAAGGTCACAGAGCATTCAGAGGTTAGGGATGTTTTCTTTACAAAACTTGAGAGAAGTTCAATATTATGATGCAAATATAGAAGCAAGGACCTCATGACTATGACAGCAAGAAAGAGCCAGGCGACAAAGGATAGAAGCTGATTTCATAGGGCACATGATAAAGACACCAATGAACAGTAAATACAGTGACCATTCTTTATGAAGACAATGAAGCAATGGAGAAAGATGCAGTCCATTCAAGGAATACCTAGCAAGGGGAGTACTGTCAAGGGGAGACAGTGACTTTGATAGAGAGAAAGACAAGAGAGCAAAGTCAAAACTACCAAAAAGATTTAAGACAAGGCTTCTAGGGTATAGAGTAGCAATATTGTTATAACAATCCCAATAAAAGCCATTTCTCAGAGCAATCGTTTAGGGACAGTCATATCATCCTAGTTTATCTTTTTGCCAGCAATTAAAAGAAGGTCTAAAAGAAAGTCCATAGCCTCATAATGAGTATAAAGACAATGGTTTTAATGAGTATAAAGACAATGATTTAAGAGTGTTGAGAGAAAAGAAGACTAAAGCAAACTCTAGGTTAAGTCATTAAGCTCCTAGATCATTCACTAATCAAGGATAATGCAACCACTTGATAGTATCGAACAATCAGTTCATGATCAGTTTTGGAGGCAAAGGTGGAGCTTTCAGTTTGAGGTCTGAAAATTGGGAATTTTGGAAGATAATGCAGTAGTTTGTCATCAGTTTAGGAGCCCACATGGATAATGCATGGGGTCAAGGAGAGGTTTGAGCCCACAAACTCTCAGTTTGCAACTATTATAGGCCTTTCTCTATCTCATTCTTCACCAAATTCGACCCAGGCTGAATCAATTATGCAAGATAAAGATAGAGGCATGAAAGGACAATCAGTTAGAGCTCACTCCGGAGAGGCACAAACAGTTCTTCATCAGCTTCTCTTCAATTACTCTCAAGGCTTCTTTTATATTCTTTCCTAGTTCTTTTCTTTCTCTCAGCTACTATTGTAGCTTTTCTATGGTCTTTCAAGATGAGGAACATTGTAATGCAAATTTTTAGAAGCATTTTCAGATTTGCATCAACAATTCCTTCCAATTTCAATAAAAGAACAATAGTTTTCCTTCTTAATACTTCATGACATAGAGAGTTTTGTTGTAGACAAATATTATGGGCTAATTTCAGAGTTTTCTTTGTTGCAATTTCAAATATATTGAAAACTATTTTGAACAAGTGTTTAGAGAGTTTTAATGTAAATGATGTTTACAGCATGGCAAACTGTAAGATAAGTTTTGTTTTGCAAAATAAAAATAAACATGTTTGAATTTGTTATTGCTTGCTTAGATTATGATCAAGGGAGTACTTGTTGCATATTAGGCTCTCTCTCTCAATGTGATTTGTATTATAGTCAATATGAGAAATGTTTTATTAAAGGGTTTTCAATCTAAAAGACAAAACAGATGTGTGTTGGACATCTTTTATAGATATAAAGGAAAGAATATTATAATGTAATAAATTATCACATAAATGATTTAATCTATCAATCTCAATTTTTATTGTAGTTCATTTATATTCAAAGCAACAAAATAAAGTAATGAAATGCATACCAATATTAAAGACCCAAAATCTATAAAATTACTCTTAAATGTTCATCATAGAGGGGTATAAACAAAAAACACAGAACAAAGCACGGTGGTCACACAAAGTGATCATGAAAACAATCTAAACATTAAGCACATGTACATACCAGGTTTCATGTTTAATCATTCACATCAACCTCACCAAACACATCAACTTTAATGATAGCAACTTCCTTGTAATTATTACCATCCATGGAAAATCCTAGTAGCTGATTGTCAATCATAACAATTTGACAAAAAAGTACTTATAATAAAATAAAATAAATACAAAAATACATGCAAAAGACAAAATTCCACACCCTAAGTTTTTAAATAAGGAAAAAGAAAAGGGCAAAAGGAAAAACCTAAGTTGACGATGCCGCTCTGTAATCCTCTGTTGTCAATGGCCTATGAGAAGTGCTAATACCAACATGAGAAATGGGCCCACCCATGAATCCAATGTCAGTGCCATGAATGGCTGAAACATAAATATGAGTCAATCTATAAGAAATTAAAACAAATCAAAATATTTATTCTCAAGAAAAATAAAACGCAGTGTGAAAACTTAAAGAATAAAAGAAAAATATCCTTTGAAGTGGTCAAATCTAAAACTTATTATCTACAAATTTATACTAATTTTATCAAAACATTGAATTACATCATAGATCTAACATGTGATGCTCACTATTATCATCGTAATGGCATAGAGAGTAAGCCATGTCAAAAGCAATAAAGATAATAATAGTAAGGATGAATAAACCAGGGCTGACAGCATCAAAGGTAGATGGCTATTTTATATTATTATTATCATAATATAATCAATTATCTATATCGATACCATGTTTAAGTTATGCTTAAAAACTCTTCCTCGAGTGCCCTTCCTTTGTCAAACTTTCCTCATTCATAGTTGTTTCTTGGTGTGTCGTCATCCTTATTAATCTAAAGCCTTGCATACCTTAAGAGGGAAGAGTTAATCCTCAACCCTGATCCTCAATTCCCTAATTTCAAATATTGACTACATAACAGCTCACCACAATGGCCCAGAATGCCACGCGCATGCCAAATAAGCTACTAACACCCTGGAAGGTACAATCAACTATCAAATATCTTTCACTACTTGAGGATTATTAGTTCCATCCATGCATGGAATTATAGCAGAGGGGCAGAGTGCTTAAACAATGATTAAACTAAGCATGAATAGCCAATCAGGATTTAGTATTTCCCAAGGTTTATTTTTGGAGGCTAGTTGCCTTAGTAAAGTTGCATATTTGTTAAGGCCAGTATTAGCTTAAAAAATTTTGGCACTCTATTATTGGCCTCTGTTACGGTTGCAGAATGATAGGAAAGTTTTTTAGACTTTTGATGGGAGAGAACACATTTCTTTAGGTTGCAAAATGGCAAGAAAGTTTTTAGTCTTTCGATTGTAGGGTTTTTAAGATTAAAGCTATTCGCCAATTTTTCGGCTTCTGCAGGAATGCAGCAGTTTCAAGGCTTCAAAACAAGAGAGGACATAGATGCATAGAGGACACTTGGCTGGTAAAACAATAGTGTCTAGCAATTGGCGATTAGCATATTACGTTGCATGCAGGTGAGGATTTAAAAAAATATTAGTTTCATGTGCAAACACATTCCTTTTACAGGAATTCAAAACCCAAAGGTTTATCTTTGCCTCTGAAACTAGACCTCAAGGATTGGATTTTAAGTTGTTTGTTTGCAATCACCATTCCTTGCGCTGCCTTCATTCTTCCAATCTATCAGACGAAACAAGGAGAGATCCAATATTCAACATGATAAGGGTTCATTAGTGGTAAGGCTTGTGCCTCACAATACAAGCACTAAAATATACCAAATCTCAAGACAAATTATCCCCTAACAAAGTCAAATAGATCTCCTTTTCCAAAGATACATTTGTGGTACAACATGTGAGTGGCAAAACTAACGTGGTGGCTTATGCTTCAAGTATGAGTTGTCACCTACTTGTCTCAATAAGCAATTAGATTGTTGGGTTTGAGATGGTTTTGATGTAGATGTAGCTTGTTATCCTTGTCCATCAAAATTACTTATGTATAGGCAGCACTAGAGTGTTCTCTAATCTTTGTTTGTTCTTTCCTTATACCCAAATCCTACATAGTTAGGCCTTTCCTCAAGAAAAATGGGATTCAACTTTCCTTTCCCATCCTTGCCAAGATTTTTCCTAATATTTGCAACAATTACCAAAGATCTCACTCGATAAATTCTTGGAAGAGATTAGGTGATAAAATGACTAGCTAGCATGCCTCTATCATGATTTGTGAATCCTTGGTAGAAGCTAGTCTCGTTTTCTTGGTAGGCTCTTCATGAGTGTCATTATCACTTCTGCTTTGTTAGTTTCAGCCCTTTTTCCAAACCCTAATGATTTGGGCAATTCTTCCTACCTTTTTCATTATCCTAGAACTCCAACAAGTAAACTGCACACTCCAGCACAATTTTCTTTTGCTCTACTTCATACACAACTATTAGTAGAGCTTTAAAAAGCTCTCTGTTCAAACCAACTAACATGTCTACGATTGATGGTTTTTCCTCTACTAAATGATTTCCACGAGCTCTATGACTGTTAAAAGTTATTGACATTCTCTTGTTAGACAATATGATGTGGTGAGAACCTGAATAAACTGAGGATAACAACAAAAAAGATCACAACCACTATCAATTTATTGAGTAAAGCTACAAATTGAGCTTACACCGGAATTGCCCATGGCTTCAACTCTTTGATTAACTTTTTCTATATTCAAGATGAATTTTTTTATTTTTTAGTTTTTTTTGTTTAATTACAAATTAAATGCTAGTTACATGTACTTTTCATTAGTTAACAAAGTTTTATGTCATTGGTTCATAGTTGTACTCTATAAATAATTCTAGATTCAGATGTATGTCCTAGTTCATAATTACAATTCCGAGCAATTTCAGAAAAACTTAGTTCATTTCTTAATTTAAATTTAGGTGATCTAGATATAAAAGCCTTTTTGTAGATCCAAATTTCTTCTTCCCCGTCATCGTAGGGTTTACAAACTTCCTTACTCTATTTTGTAGACTCTAACAAACTTATATTCAATAGTGTATGTAGTGGAATAAAATGTGATTTGGTTATAATACAAAAAGATCTCAGATCATGTGCCTCAAATCTTTAGAAGACATATTTGTCTTTGATTTTGGTTTATGTTTCTCTTCTAGATTAACTCTGAGTTGCAGATGATATTGAAGCATGACAACCTAAATAAGGTGCTCTACCTTAAGCTTTTCCTCATGCACCAGTATCTTGTAGTTGTTATTTGGGAAAGTTCTCCTTCCTCTATATGTTAAAGAAATGAGACTTCAAATTGATTTTATTACAATTTACTTCATGTTGTCTTAGAGTTCTCTACTAATTTTCCTCAATATTTTCTATTTCAACCTTTTTTTCTCCTGAAGACATGCACAAGTGATTTGAAATTTGAATATGCTACATTTGATCTATCCTATCTTGCCTATTTCCATCGAATAAGCACCCTACTATATAGATAAGCGGATCAAGCACAATGTGAGAAAAAATTAAAATTGATATCACAAACATAAATAGTAAGCTTCAAGCTTAAAACCAACATTAAATATAGGATAGGGATGGATATCTACTTTAAAGTTAACCACCATGACTACTCTTTATTTGGCCTTATAAGTTCACTATTTGTGGGTTTTTATCAGAACCAAAGAACTCCTAAATTTTCAGGCTTGTGGATATACTTTTAAGACAAATTAACACACACAAAAGATAATGGTGTACAATCTAAAGGTCTATCAAATACCTATACATTGAGATCAAGTGATTATTTTTAATATCATAATTTTAAAAACTTAATCTGCCCTTTCAAGAACAGGTTCACGCTATTATTATATTAATGTCTGTTATAACCAGAGTAATACCTCTAATTCTCAGACAGACTTATACGAATTCTATTCTACTTGTTTGTATTTTTTTTGGTTTCTATATGTTCATTATGTTAAAAAGCACAGATCTATATGACAGTATGATGAACACTACAAGCAACCCTATTTTAATTCAGCCCGTTTCATGAAGATAAACTGATAAACAATAAATTAGAACAACAGTAAAAAATCCAATTACAAGAGACTTACAAATGACCAGATTTGTATCTAGATTTACGAAGATTTAAAAATCACATTTTATTAAAATATTTAGGCTAACACTTAGTTTGTTAGTCCCTGCCTTGAGGCGGAGACTTATGTTTTCGTATAGCGATCCTGCAATTAGTTTCTACTTGGGAAACAGTGCCAGTGTTTTTAACCTATGGTCTGTTGTGACGTTTTCACACATCACCCCATTGCAAATGTGGACACCTACTTTTGGCATTCTAGGATTAGTCTTTTTAGCTTTCTAGGATTAGTCTTTTTAGCTTAGTTCTAGGTTAGTGTTGAGTCTTTCGCTATGAACCTTTGCATTGAAGAGGTATAGTGGGTCAAGAGGTCAGAAGTTGACCAAGTTTGTCTCTTTCAGATGAACCGAGGTTCGACACTTCGTTTGCCCAGTCAAGGTTTTATCACTTCCACTTCTCCCAGCACTGTCCGTGGGTGCCCAAACTCGATCAATCTCCTACCACTACACCCCTTAACCTCCATCCCATCCTAAACCTCCCTTCACTTAACTTAAACCTACCCTTCCATCTTACACCCTAAACTCCCTTCACTAACTTCCTTTCCACCTTACCCCTACCCCTATTCTATCCTAATATCCCTCTACCCCTATTCTATCCTAACATCTCCCTACCCCTCATACCTTCTATCTCACACTCCCTTTAACCTACCATCCACACTACCTACCCCTTTACCCCTTTATTCCCCTAAAATCACCTATTCTAACCCACATCCCATAAGTCTTATTTCCTTTATTTCCCTTAGCTTACCTCTACCACACACCTATTAACCTACCCTTTCCACCCTACCATCTACCCTTTATCCCCCTTCCTAACTCCTACCTCCCACCTCAACACTTCCTATAACCCCGTATCCACTTTCAATTACCCCTTATACCTCCCACATCCTAAACCTCCCTACCCCTCCTCCGTAGCAGCTTCCCTTACCACTTCCCTCACATTCCTCTCATCACCTTTTTGGACCGCACACACTCTAAAATGGGGAATTAAATAAGTCTGTTAAGGACTCTCCTGCTGGGCCCCACAAAATCGGAGATGGAAATTTTAAAAGTTTTCACATGTCTTTGCCACATCATTGTTGGGACCCACCAACCACTGGCTGAAAATGTAAATTCTCTTTTTTCGGGTCTTTGGCATTGCATGGCCCCACCGGAATTTTGGAGTGAAGAAAAAGTTTCTTAAGGCATATTTATAAGGTAAAACAGAGAGCATCCACCTCACCATCCCCAGAACATGCCTAAGCCCTTTCAATCCACGTTAAACCATGAGGCAAGGTGTGGCAATAAAAGGATAAAGAGCTGGCCTTTGAGTGCAGATGTGTCACTTTGATAGAGATAGAGCAAGAAAGACCCTAATATCCAATGCACATTTAAGGGAGACATATCCATCAGCAAATAACATCATTGAATAGCCCAGACTCTTCCAAAAAGCAGCATATTCATCTTCCACAGAGCAGAATCTCTTCAATTACAGTGAATTTATTGAATGATATTATCCTACTCTTGATCAGATTTAGTGAAGAATCACAAAAAATCAGAGGTAAGGGATATGATTTGACTGATGCAGGGTTAAAAATCGGGTCTGATTAGAAGCAGAAGCACTCAATTCATTCAAATTAGATCTCTTTTATTCATATAGAAGGAGGACAGATAAGGATAATATGTACTTTATAATGTTTGATATCTTATTGTTTGTCTTGCAGGTAAAAGCAAAAGGGCAGGAATTATTAATGAGAATTTCCAAGTTCTGATTTGATGTTTAGCTACGATAAGGAGAATAGGTTATTCATTTCAAACATCAAATAGTGCAGATTGAGAGACAACTCCAACAATAGAACAAATGGATGCTCAAAATCAGACCTACAAGCAGTCAATCAGACCCAAGATGACAAGTATATAATTTAACCAATCCAAGTTATGGTTTGCAAAGGGGTGTGTTCAAAAACTGATCAAGTTGAGAAGTGCAAAGGAGGTTATTCTGATCACTAAATACAAACAAGAGCAACCTGACTGAATTTCATTAGATTCAGGCCCCTGGCATTAAGATCCAAGCGGAATTCCTCTTTGTGCATTCTCAAGGGTCAAGTGGATATGTCTTCTCATTCAAACGGTTCAAATGCTTAAGGTAGGATTCAATGAAGCAAAGGCAAGTGAAAAGATTGAATGAGGAATTTGGCATTTCGCTCCTATACCTCTCAAAAGGACAGGAGCAATTTTCACCCTAAGCTATGTACATTGCTCTCAAATCAGAGTGAATTCTTCCAAAGCCTCCCTCTTGCTTCCAATTTGGATCAAACTCATGCTCCGAAGCTTTGATGAAGGAGAAATTGACTTATACATGTCTTTGAAAGTGAATTGAAATAAAGTTCAATAATGGAAAAGGAAGAATTTGAGCCAAATTGCTAAATTCGCTCATGTACCTCTCAAAGGGACAAGAGAGAATCACCTAAGAGACTATGTACCTTGCTAAGGTACTGTTTTGACCATTTCACACATCGCCCCATCAGGATGGGGACCCCCTCTTTTTCTTGAGTTTTGCTTTCCCTTAGCTAGGTTTTTTCTCTGCTTGCTAGGTGTTTAGAGTGAGTTAGTGGTCGCCTGGGCTGGGTAGATTAGGGTTTCTCTCAAAGTGCTCACCCTAGGGTTTCTTTCAAAGTTGAGTGTAGCCTGGATTTGGGAAGTCATATGTTGTCTGTCTTGAACCCTAGGGTTATCTTAGAGGGGTTTTACCTTTAAGGAGATTGAAGATGGATAAATTGTGCAGAAGAGATAAAAGTCTCAAGTCAAGGTAGGACAGGATTGTTGGTTTTCATGTCAAAGTTTGGTCTTCCATCAAGTCAGAGTCGATTAGGCAGAGCCAATAGCAAAGGGAAGATTCAAGAGGCGATTTCAGGAATTGTTGAGAAAATTGGTAAGGATGTGGAAGGATATGCACCAAGAGTTGAGTCTAGGACAAAACACTTGTTTGGATGAAGAAATATGAGAGATGAAGTCAAAATATGAGCCTAAGGGTGAATTTCGCTCTTGACCCTTCCAAAGGGTCCAGAGCGAAATTCTTGTATGACCATATTTCTTCACAAAATCTTGAACTAAATGCTAATTTGATGAGCAAATTCACTTGGTGATGATTGAAGGAGGATTGAGAAGTTATGTCCAAAGCATGAAAAGGAGGAAGGAAGTGAGAAAGGTGCTCAAACTAGGAATTTCGCTACTGACCCTTCCAAAGGGTCCAGAGCGAAATTCACATTTCCTCTATTTTGCTCCTTGTTATGGACAATTTTGTTGACTTCTAAGCATGATTGGAAAGAATTTGATGTGTTCTTACCTTTGAAAGGTGAATTGAGACGATGGAGTAGTGAAAATCAACCCAAACTAGGAATTTCGCTCCTGACCCTTCCAAAGGGTCCAGGGCGAAATCCTCCATTTGACCTTCCTTTTTGCCTTGAGACCTAGGTTAGCCTTGTCTGGAGCTAGTTTTGATGGTGGATTGCCTTGATTGGGGTGGAAGGAAGTTGAATTGAGCAAGTTTGAGGAAGGATTGGATGAATGAAGTGCCAAATCAACCTGGAAAGAGGATTTCGCTCCTGACCCTTCCAAAGGGTCCAAAGCGAAAATCCTTATAACTCTCATTGCCTTCCTTGTTTTAGATAGGCATTGGTTTCTAAGGCATGAAGTGAGGGTGGGTTGGTATGTTCTTGGCTTGAAAGGTGGTTGGACACATTAAAGGATGAAGATTTTGACCTAAGACATGGATTTCGCTCCTGACCCTTCCAAAGGGTCTAGAGCGAAATCCACTTTTCCTCCACTTTGCTCTTTGATATGACCAACTTTGTTGACTTCTGAGGTGTGATGGGAAGGCTTTGATGCACATTTGTCTTTGAGAGGAGATTTGGGGTGATGAAGGAAGTGGGAGACCAACCAAGAGCATGGATTTCGCTCCTGACCCTTTTAAAGGGTCCAGAGCGAAAATCCCTATAGACCTCAATTTCTTCCTTGTTCAGACCAAGTTCTTAGTTTCCAAGGCATGTTGGGAAGTCTTTGACATGTTTTTTTCCTTAGGGAGTGACTAAAGGTGGAGGAGATGAAGAATTTTAGCTTAAAACTTGAATTTCGCTCCTAACCCTTCCAAAGGGTCCAGAGTGAAATTCTTGAAAACATCCATTTTCTCCTTAGATAAGGTCAAGACCTTGGTTCTTATGGAGTGGATGCAAGGAGAGTGATGTATTTTTTCCTTCTAGAGAAGATTGGAGTTGAAAAGATGAAATATCAAGCCTAGAACATGATTTTTGCTCCTGACCCTTCCAAAGGGTCCAGAGCAAAAATCTCCATGGACCTCATTTTCTTCCTTGTTTGGCCAAGTTCTTAGTGTCTAGGGCATGTTGGAAGAAAGATGGACATGTTCCTGCCTTGGAGAATGATTGAAAGCAATAAAAGGTGGAGATTTTGTCCTAGAGGGGGAAATTTCGCTCTTGACCCTTCCAAAGGGTCCAGGGCGAAATTTCACAAAACCACTCTTTTCTTTCAATTTTATGCTAAGTCAAGTATGGGCTAGGGTAAATTAAGATAGGAGATGTCTTTAGGCATGACTTTGACTTGTTGGTGATCTTCAAACTTGAAGAAATTGAGCAAAAACTAGGATTTCGCTCCTAACCCTTCCAAAGGGTCCAGAGCGAAATTCTTTAAATCACCTATTTTCCCTTCAAAGCAAGTCAAGTCTTTGTTTTTTATGGCATGGATGGAAGTGAGAAGGTGTGTCCTTGGCTTTTGAAGTTGATTGAGGTCGAAAGAATGAATAAATAAGCTCAAAACAAGATTTTCGCTCCTGACCCTTCCAAAGGGTCCAGAGCGAAAAGTCTAAAACGTATCCTATCTTCCAAAATTTGTGCAAAGCCAAGCCTAGACCAAGTTGGGAGATGTCCTTAGGATTAACCTGGAATGGGTTTTGGCCACCAGAAATGTAGATTTTAGACTAGGACAAGGATTTCGCTCCTGACCCTTCCAAAGTGTCCAGGGCGAAATCGTAGATAGGTCCTCTCCCTGGCCATGATTTTGAGCGAAATTCTCCTTTCTAGTCATTTTGAGGTCAAGAAAATGTTGTCAGGTTGAGAGATGGATCCAAATGAGGGAGTCAAGTGGAAACAAAGTGAGAAGGATAGACCTAGGTGAAGGAAAACAAGCTAGTCATGAATTTCGCTCCTGACCCTTCCAAAGGGTCTAGAGCGAAATTTTCAATTCCACCTAATTTGCTCATGATGAAGGTCAAGTTGAGGATTCCTAGGCTTTGGAGAAGAGAAGGCTAGCATATGCTTGTCTTGGAGGCATTTTGAAATAATAAAATGATGGAATTTGAGCTCAGTCAAGAATTTCGCTACTGACCCTTCCAAAGTGTCCAGAGCGAAATTCTTCAAATCACCTATTTTCTCCTTGTGTGAAGCCAAAGCCTTGATCCCTATGGTGTGATTAGACAAGGAGTGATGTATGTTCACCTTGCAAGATGAATTGAAGTGAGGGAGATGAAGAATCAAATCTAAAAATTGAATTTTGCTCCTGACCCTTCCAAAGGGTCTAGAGCAAAATTCACAAAATATCATTTTTCCTTCAAGTTTGTGCTAGGCCATGATAGTGATCAAGGTGGATTGGACTTAAGGATTGCCACAATCATGCATTTGAGTAAGTTGTGGGTGCAAGAAGTTAGGATTTTGAGCTAAGGGATGAATTTCGCTAATAACCCTTCCAAAGGTTCTAGGGTGAAATCCTTTGAAATACCTATTTTTTCACCTTGTTTCAACTAGGCAAAGGCGGGTTGCAAGGTCATGATGACAAGAGCATGGAATAGTGAAAAATCAACATTGTGAAGGTATTGAAAGATGAAGTAAATGGACCTAGGTGAGATGTTCAAGCAAGCCTCCTTGGGGTGGTTTAAGCCTTTCTCACACCATGAACATTCTTTTGACTATGAAAACTAGGTGTGCCTTCATAAAATTTTGAAGAAACTCTAACATCTTCTAGGTTTACCTTGTCTCTTTAAAGAATCCACAAGAGAATTTCTTCAAGGCACATTTTTCTTATCTTAAATCGCTCATTAAGCCTTATGTTTGATAAATAAAGCAAATACGCCTTGACTAAACAATTGTTAAAATTGGCTAAATTGACCTTTGGGCTTTGAAATTAATTAAAAAAAGAAAAATCTACTCTTTGGCGCCAAATTATATCTTTTTTAGCTAAGTCGGCCAGCTTGGAAGTGATTTCATTTTTATTTTATTTTATTTATGCAAGTCGGCCTATTGGCAAAATGGAGAAATCGCCATATAAAGGGGAAGAGATTTGTGAAGCGTCATTCATTCATTTGTATTCTTTCCTATGCGAATTTGAGGAGCAGAATTAGAGGAGCGAATTGCAGAAGGTATAGGCGAATTTCTGATTGAGGAAGACTGATTAAAGGCTAAATCATCAAGGGCGAACCTAAAGTGCAGATCAAAGATCTGTCATCCAGCACAAATCTTCATTTTTTTATCCATCTTTTCAAGTTGATAGCTAGAAATCAAGGAAAAGGTATGTACAATCAGATTTTTGAAAGTATATTGAAGATCTGATTCAAATTTCTATATCAATCCTTTTTGAGGTTAAGTCTTCAAAAATCTGGTTTGATTCATAAGTGCTATCAATTTGAAAATTCATAATTTTAAGGGTTTATCACTTTATTTTCAAATTGTAATCTAATCATTTCTTTAAAGGTTTCAAATCTCCTATCTTGGGTATTATACTTAAACCTAACTTAAGCCTCTTTTTGTAGGTATCAAATGACGACCCCAAAGGCAAGTGGATCCACTACCCGACAGGCTCTCATCAAAGAAGATCAAAAGAACAATGATTTGGAGACCAGGATTGTGTCCAAATGGAGCAATATCGGAGACACCAACTTGGGGAACTTCAATGTGAGGAAGTTTCGAGAAACACCCTACATCGGCAAGCCATCACCCATAGCTAAGAAGACAATTGAGAGTGGCATCATCAAGGCCACAGGATTCCCTCCCACAGTCAAATGTCACGAGCTAATGATTGAATGTGCCCGGCACTATGATTCACATTCAAGGATGATCGTAGCCGAGGATGGAACTGTCTTAGCATATCTTTCAGAAGAAGCTATAAGTGAAGCCTTTCATCTACCAGAGCCGAGAGATATGATCTACAAGAGCTTGGAAGGAGCTAAGTCCATCTACGAAGATGATCCTGATACTTGTCTGAACTTCATCAATAAGAATTGGTTACTCAAGAGTAGGCCTTGCTTGAACAAGATACCCAATACAACGCACATAATTGATTTCCAAGAAGAATCAGGGACTTGATAACCATGCGCAATCGGGTTATAGGTGCTTCTCAGGCCTTCTTCTTCGACAAGTGGATGTTCTTCTTTATTCAGGTGATCATCCAAGGAAAAGGAATGCTCAATCGGGCTAGAATCATTAGCAACAATCTAGACGTGCAGTTGAGGAGGCTAGTCCCTACTAAGTCATTCCACATGAGTTCATATGTTATATATTCCTTAGTAAGAAGTTTTGAGTATGCACGGCTACCACACAGAGGAATTGTTGGGAGAGGACCCAGAGAAATAAGAGCATGTGATTCTTATGTTCAAGTACATCATCCGCCAAGGAATGACTACAAGCTAGTCAATGACACCTTCACAATGTATATCACTAGGACATTGCAAGGAGGGATTCACCATCGACTGTCTACCGAGGCACAAGAGCTTGTGAAGAAACATGGTGCATGGTTCATCCAATTTCCAAAATTCACCTACATCAAGGTCCATGGATGTCCTTCACCTCCCTACATGTTGCCAAGATATCCTACAAACAAAAAAATATTACTGGAAGTGACTAGACAGTTGGCAGCGTATGCTAAAGCATCAAGACATAAGCATGGAAATGGTATTCCCGTACCTATTTTACTGGTAAATTCAATTGAAGTGTGTCCTAATTCTCAAGCCGCAGAAGATGCAGAAAAGGAATTCTTTGTATTCATTCACGTCCTTTGCCTCCAAACAGAATTTCGATCCGCATGGCCATATGGAAGAGACAGTTGGGAAGAAGTACAAACATGAGTTTCAAGTGGAGGACTTCTGGATGAATGTCCAGGATCATGTAGAGGTGAAAAGAAAGATGCATTCTAGGTTACCCTTGGATCTTATTAGGAAATGTAAAGTTTATAGAGTAGACAATCAAGCCCAGGACAGTGGTAGATATCTCCAATCGTCTTATGAGAAGGAAGACAAAGAAGTGAAGATAGATTGGAATGAGCAAGAAGTTGTAGACCTAAGAGCATTGATGGACCCTGTTTTAAATTGCACTCGCAGATGGGTGGACGTACAACATCAAAAATTGAAGGAGTAGAATATAGCCATGACATTCACCCTAGAAACAAGAACAGAAGAAGGGGAAGCAAGTGTGAGTGAGAACACTTCTCATTCCAAAGGGTCGAAAAGAAAAGGAGGACCTGAGAAGAGAGAACCTTCCAAGAAGAAACAAAAGGTGAATCCTGATCGTCCACCGAATACGTCTTCTAGACATGAAAAATAGATAAGTCAAGGAGAAGATCAAAGACAGATAGTGTATGAAATTGATGAGTCTATGGAATCCATGGTGCAAAATGATAAACAAGGCAAGGGAAGAACACCTCAGCACTCATCAAGTCAATCTCTCTAGGTTGGTGCTAATGTACAACAAGAAGAAAAGAATGATGATGAAGCAACATCTCCTTTCAGAGACGATAGACCTCTGCCTAAGGAAATACAGGTAAGGGAAAGAAAGTCTTCCATTCCAGATTGGCTAAAAGAAAGACTGACAAGTATTCGACTTGGAAAGTCTCATAGGAAATTCCCAAGAAGAAATCGAAAAGAAAAAGGCCACAAAGATGTCAAAGGTAATTAGAGATGATGCAGGATCCAGGAAGATACAGGTAGCCACACCAGTAGTGGACAAATATGAGGATGAGATTATGGTAGAGGAGTATGATCTAGAGACATTTGATCTTGGTCCACTTACCTCAGAGCAGGCCATGGAATAAGCAACTAATTCAGTGAGAGCACTTAATGGAAAACTCAAAGAAGAAATGGAAAAGAATAAGAAGCTAGAAAGGGAGGTTAGTGCTTGGAGGAATTATTTTAGCCACCTTAATCAACCATTAAGGCGACAGGATCCAACAATATCACCTTTGCATGCACTTCCTCCTGAATCAATAAATGAAGCAGAAACATGAAGAGCTTAGCCCAACTCATGAGTTCATGGATTGATGAATCTTACAAGGTAGCCATTGAATTTGTAACAAGAATGATGAAGACAGTTCATCGGGCTATCCAAGTCCTTGAAATCATTCATAATCTGTTGATAACTGTGGATGCATTCACTCACACTAGAGACATTGTCATCCTAGTCTTGCAAGTGATAAGAAGGACGTCCAGGCAGATTTTAGCACAAGAGAAGATAATGGATGGAGGAACCCATAACCTTCTGCAATGGTCAACTTTGCTCCAAATGAAGGAAGTTCTTTTCGAAGACATCAATAATAGATGTAGCCAAGTTGAAGGCACTATACACCCTATCCAGGATAAGGTGTTTGATGTGTTATGTACAATCCTTAACAGAAGGATAGAGATCGAAACAGATGTGGATATCCAAGAATTGGAAGACAGGATCAAGATTATTTTTTGCAAAGAGGAGAACATGGTCACAGAAAAGCAGCGAGATCAGATGTATGCTATTATGTTCCTGATCGAGAAGACAAAAGAGCTAGAGCCTGGATGGGAGATGACTCTTCTCGCAACTTTTGATCAAGTCCTTCACCTTGAAGAATGAATGAAGAACCTGCATGAGATTCCCATTGCTGAGATTGAGAGGATTACGTCCAAATTCATTGAATATGACAGAAAAGAGCATAGAAAAGGGAACAAAATTCTAGATGAGAAGTTGTTGTAAGATGATGTGGCAACTTTATTACCATTGGGCTATGTTTCCTCGTTATTTGTGCCAATTTTTATTGGCTATGGATTGATAATATTTATCTTAATGGGGTTCTTTTTGTAATAATCCGTAATCAGGGTTTAGGTGTCAAAATCTCAGCCATTGATCTTCTTTAGATCCAGGCCATTCATTGTATTTGAGAGTGCTATAAAGCCCACACTCAATTCATTTTAAAGAGTTAGAGAATTAGAGTCAGAAAAAAAGAGAAATAAGATTAAGATTGTTAGCAGCAGAGAAAGAAGTAGTGAAGAGAGAAAGATTGAACAATTGTTGTTTTATTTTGCTGAGATCAATGAAATATTGAAGCTATGGTGTTTTATTGCAATCCTTGTGGCTATCTTCATGGTTGTTTATCTTCTTGAATCACTCTTAGTAGAAATACTACTTAAGTTTTAGAATTATATCGAAGGACAAATGTTGTGTTTGATCTTTGGTAAATCTCATAGTCCAAACCACTAGCTTCTTACTGATTGTAAGCACACATTGTGTGGTCAACTGGAGATATTAAGATTGTTTAAGAGTTCAATCATTATTGGAGATATTGATATGTATCTTAGTGATAGTATCTATCCCATTGATGATTTGAAAATCATTGAGTCTCCTTAGAAGATCGCACCAATTCCAACAGAGTTGTAATCTTTTGGCAATACTGAAATTGGTAGAGTTTTGCTAAGACCAATCCTCATATAGCCATTCTTAGGATTAGTTTAGTATCGCCTCCTTAAAAGCCCTTATCTTTTGCCTTTTTTGAAACATCAATTAGTATTAGGAGAATTCAGTTTCCTCATTGAGAAGTAGTTGCAAGAACAAGCTTTCCCAGAAAGTACGTAAGGCCCCTTGTAAAACAGCAAACACAACGACCACTGGTGCTTATCCATGAGTAGAGAACCTACATAACAGAACCTTGGAGTTTCTCAGATTGATCCTTCTGCGAAATCTTCAGCATTCGGGAAATTTATTCAAGAGAGGATAGGATACCTTTGGGTATTTTATTCTGTGTTTGATCGTGTACAAAAGACACATCAACAGGTACCAAAGCGAAATTCTTGAGAAGACCTAATTCTTCACCTAGAACATTGAATGGATCCCGCTTGGAGCAGATTTGAGGGCAAATTACCATGATCTTGATGAGAGAAGGATTGGAAAGAAAAGTCTAAGGTGGAATGAAGGAAATGAGAGCTGAATTGAGTAAAGGAAGAAATTCGCTCATGACCCTTCCAAAGGTACAGGAGCGAAATCCTTCAAAGGACCTAATTCCTCACCAAAGACATTGAATGATTGTCATTTTGAGCAATAGAAAGAGCAAATTGACTTGAACATGGCAAGAAAAGGATTCAAAGGTCAAGTCTAGGACAAAGTTAAGTGAAAAGAAGTATGAATTGAGCCTAGAGGAAGAAATTCGCTCCTGACCCTTCCAAAGGTATAGGAGCAAATTTCTCCAAGGCACATGTGTAGCACCTAAGCTGGACAAATCCCTCTTTCCAAGTTCTTTTATATGGATAAAATGACTTGTCTATACAGTGAGGAAGCACAATTTTGAAGTTTGAAGTATTGAAAAGTGAGCGATCATGAGAAATTTGAGATAAGTTCATAATTTGCTCCTGTACCTCTCAAAGGGACAGGAGCGAATCACCTAAGAGACTGTACCTTCCAAAGGTACCCAAGCGAATCTGCTAAACAGCGACTTTGCTCCCAAATTCCAAACAAAATTGCCCCCAAGGTGCCTTCTCAGGATGATTCAAGGCTGAAATGGCGTGAGCAAGGAAGAGAAGTGAGTGTTTGATCAAAGCCTAAGACATATTTGTCAAGATCGCTCATGTACCTTCCATAGGAACAGGAGCAAAATTTCTTGAAGAGGAGTGTTTTGCTAATGAAGATATCTAGACAAGCCTCCTTGAAGGTGATTTAAGCCTTTGCCGCATCATGAACCTTCTAATGATCATGAAGATTAAGTGTGTTTTTCAGTAAATGAGTGAGAAAACTAAGAGCAACTCATAGTTCGCTCATGTACCTTCCAAGGGTACAGGAACGAATTACATTAAGGTTCATTGTTATGTTAATGATGGTGCGTTAATAGTTTTCTTCAAGGTGATTTCAAGTGTTCAAATATCCTAAGCCTCATGCAAATCATAAGAACTAAACATGCCTTCATCAAACAGTGATAAAACTTCAGCATCTCCTAGGTTCGCTCATGTCCCTTCCAAGGGTACACAAGCGATTTTGATGTTAAAGGCATGTACATCTCGAAGGTACAAGGGCAAAAGTGTATTGCATTGTGGTAAAAACCGAATGGAGAGGAGACTAGATGCAAGTCATCTTCAGCATCTCTGCTAGATGTAGATTCATAGTTATGGCTGGTATCTCTACTTCTTCTCACAGATAGGTTAGAGACAGAAGCTCTAAATGCAGATTTTGATTTTTGTACACTACCATCATAGCCATTTAGTTCAAAAGCAGTAAGTTTGCCAATAATAGAGTCAAGAGTTACCTTTGTCTTGTCAATGGATTTTAGCTCCTGAATAGCTGCAACTCGGATAGCATAGACCGGTAGCAAGGTTCTCAGTACCTTATTGATTACTGTGGCATCTTCCACTTTCCCTCCTGCACTCTTTATCTCACCAAGTATCTCTTTAATCCTTTGACCGTACAACTGGATATTCTCACCTTCAGACATTCTCATGTCGTCAAACTTTCCTCTTAAACTCTCCTCTTTGGCAATCTTAACATGTTCATCACGGCTATAAATCTCTTCTAGTTTTTTCCATACTTCATATGTAGTTTCAAGACCATGAACATCTAAATATTCAGCATCAGACAGGGAACTGATAATAGCTTCTAATGCCTGGCGATTTTCTTGTTGTTCTTTCTTTTGATCATCAGTCAAGGGTCCAGTAGGTGTAGTATACTTATTTCCTATATGATCCCAATCCTGACTACCAAGACCCTTAATGTAATTCTTCATTTTGTCACTCCATATTTTATAGTTATCTTTGTTGAACTTCGGACCTTCTTTCTTCATCATAGTCTACAAGATCTTTTCCTCAAGCTATTAGGCTTTTAGATTAAGAGGACCTAAGATACTCTGATACCAATTGATGGTATGATGAAAGAATAAGTATCCGGTAGAATACTGAGAGAGGGGGGGGTGAATCGGTATATTGAAAAACTGATACAAAGTTCCCAAACTCAAACTCAGTCAAACAAAGTAAACATATCTCAGTCAAGATCAATATTCATAAGAATACATGACATCAACCAGTTTAACTATTATGACAACGTAAACAGTAAACAACTTCAATCTTGTAATCATTAACAATGCTTAATCATAACTCAACGTATTCATCTCTCAATGCTTCTCCATAACATGCCTTATCAGAAATTAACCACATCAACAAATAAGATCACAACCACAAAAGCATTCACCACTTGACACAAATGTTTATACATGGAAAACCCAAATAGGTAAAAACCACAGTGAGAAGAGACTCACAAGGATAGCTATCTGAACTCTTCTGAAGTTCGCCCTGTTAGGAGCCAAGCTTGTTAAAGCTTTACAATAAGTCCTGTTAAGAACTAATTCCGGTTAGGAATCACCTGGTTAAGGGATTTACAAATATGCCTTGATTAAAAGAACAATACCCTGTTAGGAGTAACCTCGCTGGAGGATTTAAGAATCCAAGCTAATGGACCACCTTGTTAGAGGATTTAATGAGTAACCAAGCTTATTAGAGCTTATCCAGTTAAGGGATTTAACTTTTATTGTAATTGTTAGAAAACAACAGGTTTTCTTGATTTGCCTGAGTAGCACTATATTTGCTTGATCAGATCCTTCTAAGCTTCAATCTGCCTTCACTCAAAGTGCAAATCCATTCACAAGTTAGGCAACTACACACTCAACATGTTTTCATCAATCTTGCCAACAAACTTTACAAACAAATTCATTGACCTTAAATATAAAATAAATTAGGTCGGTAACACAACAAAAACCTAATTCTCATCATCGAGATTACAAACAAGTCGATACAATCTTGACCATTAGAAATTAGGACAATCTCTTCACATTCTTCAAGAAAATTCCAACCGCTTCTTCGGACTTTGTGACTCATCACATGCTATGCATTAGATGCAATCCACTTTGCTCCTTCCCTAGACACAAACAAACGCGCCAAAACAATTTGAACATATCCTCACTCAATGATCACACGCGTCTCCATCATTACCGCTTATCAGATAATAAACCATCAAACTTGATCGGTTAGGGTTTAACAGCTGATAGGGTTTACCGGTTACATTACATAGAAAGGTTTAACCCTTTACACCGGTTCACCAATTCATCTTACAAACTTAACATACCGGTTTACAACATCTTCCACAAAGCTCTCCTTACCAGTTACTAGCCAATATCAAAAACAACAATATCAGCAATAACATGAATACCATTACCGGTTCAATTGACATCAATGACAACATATCATTAATGCAATCTCTATGCAAAATACCAATAAACTCAAAATGCCAACATCTGCAACAATTCAGAACATCTGGAGAAAAAACTAAACACTAAAACACAGAATTAGTATGTTGACATCAATGAAAACCATATTGAAACATCAATCTACTTCACATTTGCAACAGATTTCAGTTTGAAGATTAAATTTTTTTAATTGCACTAAAGTTAATAAGTTTTGCATCTACTATCGATTCACCCCTCCCCCCCCCTCTTAGTAGAAAGATTGTGTTCTACACTAACCAATTAAAATGTTAGTGATCACTTCAAAAAAAAAATGTCCTCATGATCGACAGCTCAAGTCAGATCCGTATAAGTATCCTTAAAGAAGGAAACAACAAATTGATCAATCTGCTCCTCATCCTCCCAAACATTCCTATTTGTATTAGTAATTCTCCTGATTCTATTCATTTTCCTATGTTTTAAGGTGGACTGATGAAAAAAGTGGGTGTTCCTATCACCTTCTTGTAACCATTATATGTGTGATTTCTATTTCCAACGGATTTCCTCTTCAAGGACACAATGCCATTCCTCTCTTAGTTGTCTCTCTTTTAGGTAAGTCTCCAGCTCTATGTTCCCCATAATCATAATGCCCTATATCTCTTTTAGATCCTCTGAAATTTGAGCCTTCTTGAGGAAAATGTTGCCAAAGGTGTATCGGTTGCAACCCTTGACCTTCATTTTAATTTCCTTCAACTTAAAAGCAACTCTAAAAATAGGTGTTCCATTTATAGGACTCTCCCACCAAGCCTCAACCAAATCTCAAAATTTTGGATGTAAGGACCACATGATTTCAAACCTGAAAGGAAATGGCTCACGCGTGGGGGTGATTTCCTTGTGCAACAAAAGTGGATTATGGTTAGACCCAATCCTTGGAAGGGCATTAAGGGTAAGATATGGCAGTATGTTCCACCCATTACAGATGATAAATTTTTCCAGCTTAACTTGGATGAGATCAGCTCCTAATCTCCTATTTGACCATGTAAAGAGGGTGTTCTTAAGGACAACATCTAGCTAACTAGTATTCCTTAAAAAGTCTACTAAATCCATCATACTGTCAAAGTTGTCCTCTAATCCACCCATAATTTCAAAAGGAAAAAGGACGGTATTGAAATCTCCACCCAGATCATCCAATAACAATCCAACCGTGATTTCATTAGGGAGGTTAACTTGTCCCATAAAGCCTTCCTAATAGCTCTGGTATTTGGTGCATAGACATTAGTGATATTCCAATTGTCTTTGGAGGATATCATAGTAAAGGCAACCGTAAGGCTATTTTTGCAGTGGACAAGATCATATTCAGTCTAACAGAGAGTGGATTCCACATAGTGATTATCCCTCCTAACGCACCATGAGCAAATCTACTACAACACTTTCCATTAGACCACACTTTCCCAGCAATTTGAGCAATGGCTAAATCTGACATCTTAGATTTTTGAAGCATCAGAATATTAATATTATTGTCAATAATCATACATATTAAAATGTATTGTTTATGAGGGATATTCAACACTCTAATATTCCAAGATTAGATCTCCATTACCTAGTTTTCTTCACCCTCGACACATCGTCAAGGGTGTCTTGTTTACCCAAAGCTATTTCCTTTGGTACTCCTCTCTACCTTGTAGCCATATGATGTCTTCCTTGTTTTAGTTTTGATCCTATGTAAACTTTTTTGTCACCAACTCTTCTTCCACTTCTACTATTAACCATAGTATAGTTTTTATCCTGAGTGGAGAGGGGGGATTCGAGAGAGTTGTTGATGTCAAGCAACACTTCAACTGTGTTTTTTTCTTTATTGTGAGTCTAGGGGCATCTATCTGCTTATTCTTCAAGTTTGTGTCTGAAGGAGCAACACTCTTATCCAATGGACTCTCTATTATCTTAGATTCCTTACTTTCCTTTAACTAGGTATGAGAGATAGTCATTCCCAAAATATGAGAGGTGTTCGACAAAAGGGTTTCCCCACACGCATATTCTTTCTCCTTTGAATTTAGGACTGTCCTATCCTGAGTCATGTCCTTAGGGTTTATCTCTAACCCAACTAGGGAGACAATATCATTGCATCTAGGGAGGCATCTTCTATATTACTGAATTCTTCTTCCATCATTCCTTGAGCTTCCTTACTTTTTTCTTCGTTGTTAGTCACCTTGTCAGTTTTGACTGTCTCATTAGTCTATTGTTGAAATTTTATTACTAGAATGTCTCCCTCATCAAGACCATTGGTCCTTTCCAAGAAATGGGATGTTTCCTTCTCTGTCAAGGGAAAAACATCCTTGGATGGAGGAGGAGGCTTCACAACAAGAAGCGAGATTTCCCCAAGCAATAGTTGGCTATTGGTATATGTAGAGATTTCTCTACCCTTTTTTAAAGGATTATGATGAGCGATGCAACATTTATCAATAAGGTGGCCAAATCTAGAATAGTTTTGACAAAAGAGCCCCACATTCTGATAGACAATAGGTTGGCACCCTTTCCCAAAATTGGAATTAAGAGTAACACTCTAGGGAAGAGGCTTGTTCATTTCCACATTGGCAAGGTCTTTTGTAGAGTAACTTGTCAATGGTAATCAATGATCCAAATGAATCAACAATAGTTTTTAGGGTATTGGTGCTCCAATACTCCAAAGGGAGTTCCAATAAGCAAACCCAAGTAGGGGAAACTCTTCCCAAGCCCATTTTTGGGTCAAACCTCGGTTTCCATCTACAAAGGGAAAGGCCATTCCTTTGTCCTTTGTTAAAGAGCCAAAGGCCTTCCAAGAGAACTTTAATCATGTCTTCTTTAATGGTGAATTTAAAAAGGAATAGCCCTTCCGTCATAGCACTAATCAAAACATTACCCTTCAATTTCCAAACATCAAAAGCCCATTGTTGAACAAGATCCACATTAGGTCTAAAGGTATAGAACTTACCAACAAGAGTTGAAGATATATCCAATGTAGTTTCATCCATGAATGAATTTAGCAAAGAAATCTCAATACTTTCTCCCAAAACCTTGACCAAAGAGGAGGCAAATTAGTTAGATGGAACATTGCTTCTTTTGATGAGTTTATCCACCCAAGAGGTTTGGTCCACCCCTCCAAAGAACAATTCTTCTTTCAAAAGATCCACATTCTCCTCTGTGCATACATCAGCGACTTTTTCAAGCATGACAAAATCAACCTTATTTCCAGCACCAACCTTGTTTGGAGAGAATTCATGCCATCAAAGACAACATTGTCTCCTAGGTTAAAATGCATATCCTAAGGTATCAACAAAGCCTCACCTCCCCAATTGACATTTCCCACACACCAAGAAATTTGAAGTTTCAACGAGCAGGAAGTTGTAGAGCTTGAGCTTTGGAATGGGGCATACACTCTCCTTTTCCTTATTGCTTCCACTTTTGATGGGATTAATGAGGGCATCAACATAATTTGTTGGTTTTTCTTTATTTGTCTTCTTTGACAGCTCTTTGGAATCATATTTGTTGGCCATTTGACTCTCTTCATATCCAAGGCCAATCTTTATAAATGGTGACCTTTCCTCATATATAATATGATTCAGTATCTCGGTACTCTTTTCAAACTTGAGGCTCTTGTTTAACTTAGCCATTGTTTTCACTAATTCTTTCCTCAAAGAAAGAATTTTGAATTTAAGCCTCTCACAATTTTCTTCTTTTGCCTTTAATTATATTCTCATTTCTTACTCAATTTATTTTGCCACTTCAATTTGAATTTTTAGATTGATGATCATTTTCTCCAATTCCTCAAGACTTTGCAACATTTATTATTTCCTCAAGGAAACAATTTTGACTTCAACCATCTTACAATTTTCTTCTTTTTCCTTCAATTATAATCTCATGTCTTCCTCAATTTGTTTTCTCTAATTCTTCAAGTCTTTGTCACACTGTTGCCTTAGATTCACAGTCGGCCTCTTGAAGCTGTAATTTTTGCTTCAAATTCTTCTTCTTAAGTTTCTTTATTTCATTTAGAGCACAAATAAGTTCCTCTTCCAAATCTACTTCCCCGTGCATTTCATCATTCTCTTCCCCTTCTATCTGGTCTACCTTTTCTTCACTTTCCAAGACATCATTTTTTGTTTCTATTTCTGTAAAAAGAATTTCTTCTCTAACACTAATAGAGAAAATTTCTTTAAATGAACTACATTCCTCCTTGGATTAAAAGCTTTTCTTGTTCTTAAAAAAGCTCTTCTTTTTTCTCAAATTTGCCATGTTTGTAGCCTTGTTTATGTTGATTATGTTTGCCACTTCTTTTTACATCATGCAATTCTTCTTCTTCAATACTTCCCATTTTTGCATATAGGTATTTGGCTGCAAAGTGTCCTATATTTCCACAATTAAAACATTTAAAAGGTAACTTACCTTTATACTTTTTGGATCCTTTCTTTAGCTTCCTTACAAAATGAGCTTCCTCTTCATCTATTCATAATTGGAACTATTGCTTGGCTCGGGCTCCTTATTCTTCATCTTCTTTGAGGCTTTGAAGACTGTTTCTCCTTTTCAATCCTCATTTCTTATGCTAAGAGGATCCCATGCAACTCATGCATTGTTACGGTATCTAAATATTTTATTTCTCTGATAGCGAAGACTTTGACATCAAATCTCAAAGGAAAAGATCTTAGAACTCTTTGCACAATTGTTGAGTCTTAAACTGTTTCACCAAGGCCTCTTATAGTGTTAACAATTTCATCCACCCAAAGGAAATAGGCTGCAATGTTTTCATCATCCTTCTCTTCTAAACTTTCGAATTGTCTTTTGTATTTGAAGCTTGGATTTCTTTACCTTATAATCTCCTTCATAAGTTTTCTGAACTTTCTCCCACATTTCTTTCGCCAACACACAATGCATTACTTTGACAAATTTTTATTCTGATAGTCCAAACAAAATTGCATTCATAGCTTTGGCATTATTTTCACCTGCCTTCCCTTCTTTGTTGCCAGAACAATTATAGGTGATGATGGAGGTTCATATCCACTTACCACTAATTGTCAAATATCAAATCCAAGAGCCCTTAAGTAGGTGCACATCCTTATTCCAAAAAGCATAGTTTGTTCCATAAAACAATGGAGCCCTAATGGAGAAGAATCCCCATTGGCAAGCCATGTGTGCTCTTAAGATCTTCCTGTTATGGCTAGCATATCTGTTTCCCCATTTGGTCTCCCTGAGTCAAAATATGGCCCCCTCCTTTTTTTCTCCGTTCTGGTTTTACCTCGATACTCCGGAGTCCCGAAGTCCCAAGGTTCTTTTTGTGTTACCTCGGAACTCTGGAGTCCCGGAGTCCCGAGGTTCTTTGTCGTTTTGACCTTGGAACTCCGGAGTCCCGGAGTCCCGAGGTCCTCTTTGTCTTTTGACCTCGGAACTCTGGAGTCCTGGAGTACCGAGGTTGTTTTGTTCTCCCTTTCGTTTGGCCTCGGAACCCCAGGACCCCGGAGTCCCGAGGTCGTGTTTATGGTTTTCGTACGGACGTATTTTCGGGAGGCTATATATAAGAGTTAACGAACTTTTAAGTTCATTTGTGCAATCGAACTTCTCCTCCCTAGCTCTAAGTTGCGAACCTCCGCTTTTCCGAAGCTCTCTCTTTCTCAGGGTTTGTTGGTTTTTCGATTCACCAGGTTGGTGAATCTTTCCTCGCGTGTTTTTCTTGTTTAGTTGTCTTTTTGTTTCTTTTGTTTTTGTTGTTTTCCTTTCATGTTTTTTTTTTGGGGGGCGTGCCCTAGTTCCACCTCGGAACCCCGGGTCCCCCGAGTTCCAAGTTTCTCTTCCATTCCACATCGGAACCCCGAGTCCCCGGAGTTCCGAGTTTCTTTTCCGTTCCACCTTGGAACCTGTTGTGCGTTGCACACGCTCCCTGTCGCCGACAGGGTCCCCCTTTCCTGTTTTGAGTTTTCGATCGTTGTCCTGAGGATCCAAGCGGAGTTTCTCGTGTCTCTTCGAGCGAGTTCGTGACCAATCCGTAAACCGATTGACGTTGGAGTAATGGACCAGTGAGTCCTTCTGACTGGTCCAGCTCTAAGGCATGAATGCCAAGAGCTTTGTTCCAAAATTTTGAAGATTGCCTTGGATAGGCGTAAGATGGTAGGAACTAATGGACCCCGCCAAGCCAGAGCTATAAGGCCGATTGCATAAAGTTTGCTACCCGACCCTTGCAAGGTTTGGGCAAGAGATGATTTTCGCCTCCTAAAGATCAAATTGCTCGGCCGAGTGCCTCGGTATTTTGATGCCTCCCAAGTCCAGATTTGTGGAGTCTGGCGAAGCTGGTGGGAGGTCCGACATTCTGTGCGAGTTTCCAAAATTCTTTGAGGAGCAGATTCCACCCCCCCCAAGATCACAAAAAAACGATTTTCGGACCTCAGGTCCGAGTTTTTTAATGAAGACGGAATGTTCTGAAAAGGACGCATAAGGTCCGAAAGTCCGAAAGGCAAATAAGGCCATTTTCGGACCCCAGGTCCGAAGTTCAAATCGTGCAATATTTTAAAGCAAAGGGTGCTTTGCTCCGAAAGTCAAATAAAAGCCATTTTCGGACCCCGGAGTTTAAAGTTTATATCGCGAAACGTAAAACGGACCCCAGGTCCGAAGTTTGAAAGCAAACCTCTATTTTCGGCCCCCCCGAAGAAAGTTTTAGCAGAGGGCGAAAAGTGAAAAGGGACGCATAAGGTCCGAAAGCCCGAAAAGGCGCTTAGGTCCGAGGTTGCGGCTTCTTTTAAAAACGCGTTAAGCTCTAAAGTTTAAAACGCGAAGCCAAAAGGTAACGCGAAGTTTATTTTCGGACCTCAGGTCCGAAGTTTTAAACGTGGGGATAAAGTTATATCGTAAGGCTCCTTTTCGGACCCCAGGTCCGAAGTTTTAACGAAGAGCAAAGTTTTAACGCAAAGCAAGGGTAAAACGCGTTGGAGTCCGAATTTCGGATCCTTTAGGAAAGCGAAGGTAAAACGCAAGGCTCCTTTTCGGACCCCAGGTCCGAACTTTTAACGAAGAGCAAAGTTTTAACGCGAAGCCAAAAGGTAACGCGAAGTTTATTTTCGAACCTCAGGTCCGAAGTTTTAAACGCGGGGAGCCAAAGCTTAAAACGCAAAGCCAAAGTTTTAAACCGCGGAGCCGAAGGTCGTGTCGCGAAGCCAAAGTTAAACCCAGGTCCGAAGTCGCGAAGAGGAAGTGCAAAAAGTTTTTTTAAAAAAGCAAAAGCCCCGAAGTTTGGGCGGGCATTCAGCATAGACGGCGAGTCCTCCGAGCCTTCCAAATTCGCCAAGGCTTGAACGAGCAGGTTGGATCTCCAAGGTTTGCCGAGGTTCGAAAGCGCTCCCAGCTCCGAAATTCCAAAGTTGCCAAGGCACGCAAGGTGAGCGCTCAGGTCCGAGTTTTTTTTTGAAGAGCTTCAAAAGGCGTTCCCAGCTTCAAAAGTGTCTCCAGCCCGCCTAAACCCTAGAAGCTTCCGAAATTCGCCAGCAGGTTGAGATCTCCATGGTTGCAAATAGCGTCCAAACTCCGAATTTCGTGCAGACCAAGTGAAGCCAGGTTAAATCCAAAGCCTCCAAATTTGTCAAAATCCAAAGTTAGAGAGAATGCAATTCAAAATTTGAAAGAGCTCTCAAATTCGAAAACAAGGAGGTAAGAAGCCGCATCCCCTCCCCGTCGACCATTTAAATTCAGATTGCCAAGGATAGAACCGTGTGAAATTGTTAAATCCTCTTTCATCCGCCAAGCCGCGAAAATTTAAATAGAAAGGATAACCGTTGGGATTCAAACTTTGCAGGATCGTCCGTTCACTTCACGCGACGAGGTCGGGTAATCTCTCGCCATTCGCTCCCATCAGGTAAGTACGCTTTAACGCGTATGGTCATTTGAAATGTGTAAATCAAATAGGCAAATGCGCGAAATTTGATCACAATGCTTGAATTCTTGAAGTCTGCATCTCCTTTTTATAAAGCGTTATTCAAACATTTGAAATTTAGAATTCATTCCCGAGGTTTAGCCAGAAACTGCATCTCTTTTCAAATTCAAATTTCTCATGTTTTGCCTCTGTTGAAAATTAATCCAAAATCCGAAAGTGATAATGCGTAGTCGTAAATCTTCAGGAATATGATGTTGTTAAAGTTAATCAAGTTGTTAGCTAAAATGATATTTAAGCTAATCCCGGCCTGCTGAAACACTTCTGTTGTTATCTAACCAGCATTATCGTTCTTGTATCACCTTGTAATCCGCGTCTGGCTGTGCAGGATAGATGCCTAAATCGGCGGCGGAATCATCAAAAACACCCGCTGCAGCCGAAACTTCACGAGCATCCAAATCAGACATCCCGCGGAAAGTTGGAAGAATGAAGTATCAATATCAGAGGGGAGGATTGAGAGAGTCGAGGGTCCAGAGCGTCTGGGACAACATTGGTGACACCGACCTTGGCCACATTGACATTCAGGACTTCAGGAATCGGGTCTTCTCACCCAACGCATATGGCAGGCCTAGGCAAATGGTGGAAAGTGGCATCGCCCAAGCAGCAGGTTTTCCTCTAGCAAACCAGAACAATGAATTAGTAGTGGAGGCTGCTCGGCATTACGAACCAAAGTCCAGATTAGTGCTTCTGGAAAATATGACTATCACCGACTTCTCCCCTGAGGCTATCGGTGATGCATTTGATATCCCCTTTCCAAATAATCCCATAGCTACAACAATGGACGAGGCGCAAGGGGCATATGATATGAATCCAGCCCGATGCAGGGCATTGATTAACGAAGAATGGTTCAAGGAGAAAAGGCCTCCGAACACCAGGATTGTGAAAAAGACCCCCAGAAGTGACTTTCATAATGAGCATGGGGATATGGTCACTTTACTCAGCCGAGTCATGGGACTTCCTAAGTCCAGCTACTTTGAAGAGTGGATGTTCTATTTTACAGAGCAGGTCTTTGCCGGAAAGTCTAAGTTTGACTGGGCCCAGATCATAAGCGATAACATCCACGCTCAGCTGATCGAGCTCGAAACAAAGAAGTACTTCACCATGACCTCCTATTTGGTCTATATGTTCGCAAAGAACCAGCCACTGCCAGGGTTAATAATGAAAGGTGAGATCGGGAATGGGCCTGGTCAGGTGAAGGTCTATGATTGCTACCCGCAGCTGCATTACCAGGATATAGCTCAAAGGGAAAAGAACAGCCCGGCTTACGCGGTTGGTCAATACGAACGCGTCAACGACGCCTTCACAATGCGCCTGGTCAGGCTAATGCAGGGAGGGTTACACATAAGGCTCTCGGAGCAAGCTACCACTTTAGTGCAGAGGTATGGGGCCTGGTTCATTCAGTTCCCAAGGTTCTCCTACATCCGAATAGCTGGCTTCGATGGTGCCCCCCTTCGACTTCCGCGATACCCAACCGATAAAGTAGTCCTCATGGAGGTGGCAAGGCAATCACGCCCCGCCGGCATATTACTGCGAGAGAGCAAGCAGGCTGGATTCACATTTCCTATGATCATAGGCAGCCATGATGTCCAATTGAGAACCCCCACCCTAGCAGAGGAGTCCCTTACAGAGCTAGCCTCTTATGGCCTACAGGAACATTTCCCAAGGAAATGTTTTGATCATGACAATTTGGCGAAGAGAGCCTACGGTAGGCGCTACAGAGCAAAGGAGTCAATTGAAGACTATTGGAAAAATTGCTCCGATGACTACGAAGTCAGGCGACGGGAATATTCTAGGTTGAGTGTGCAGCAGATGTGACTCTTTGAATACCGTCAGGTCCCAGATCAGCTCACGGACTCGGGGAACTGCCTCCAAGTCCGAGAATTCGAGGTAGTAAGGCACCTCTTACCAGGCGTTGATTGGTCTCAAGACCCAATCACGGATTTCGAAGCAGTTATGGCAGCCCCGGCAAGATATACAGATCAATGGTTGCATCACCAGATCGAGAGGCTAGTCCATGAGGGGGTCCAGTTCACTTACCATTTGATGGGCAGTCTCGACTCTCAGTCTTCCGAAGACAAAAGGACAGCAGCTGAGAAACCAGAGAAAAGAAAGAAAGCTAAGGCCTGCAGAGGGACTCGGACGTCCAAAAGAACAAGAAGGGAGAAGATTCCCATAAGGAGGCCAGAGGCCACTTCATCTTCAAAGGGCCCCAGTTCGTCCGACGACGCCATAGAATTGGATTGCGTACCTGCTCCGCCTTCCCAGAGCGACATCGATGCATTCGAGGCCAATGATCCTCCTGCACCTGATATACCTGACACCGAGCCAAAAGGCCCCAAGTCGACCAAACTGGCCGACCAAATAAAGGAAGGAGAAATCCCATCCACCCAGGGGATTGAAGTGCATGAACCTACCCAGCAGAGCCGTCACGAATTGCTACTCCTCAATACAACCAAGGACGACTCGACCGTCGAAGGGGAACAAAGAACAGACGAGATTCATGAGCTCGAGAGAACCAAGCAGCAACCTTCACAGGAGGATATCAGACAATTGTTCAGTGAAATAGGGGAGAACTCAGATGCAAGCAAGGAGCTTCCTCCTTCTTTCACCCCTCCGATGGCAGGGCAGCTGCTAATTTGTGATCAGCCGGTTGAGAGCATAGGAGAACAAGGTGCTAACTTAACCCTATCCTCAACCCAGACAGTGCCTCAAGAGTGGCTGATCGCTAGAGCTCAGCGCAGGGCCGCCACCAAGGCACCCATCGATCTAGAGGACATCTTCTCACGAATGGATCAAGCAAAAGCTAAAGGGAAGAAGAAACCAAGAACATACTCTAAGATAACTAGGGATGAGCAAAGGAACCGCACTCTTCATATTGCCACCCCGCCCGTGGACAAGCCAGCAGATCAAATAACACTGGCAGATTATAGCATTACGACTGTCCCCATCGGACGAGCTACAAAAGAGCAAGAAAAGGAGGAATTTAAGGACTCAGTGCAGAACATACTCAGACAGCTCGAGGAAATCACTGCCGAAAAGGATATGTATCGGGCTCGTGCTGAGCAAGCCGAGGGATACATCGATAAGCTCCTACGGCCATTACACAACCCCTCTGAATCCCATATTCCCCCAATAGCATTGGCGCAAAGGACCACAACTGAATTTGAAGGAATTCGGGATACCGCAAAGGCCGTCAAGGAATGGATGCAGGACATCAAGAAAAAGGGAGAACAAATCCTTAGAGAAGTAAAGGAAATGGCTCTCCATCGAGAGCTCACTCTAGTCAGGCTGTTGGAGGTAAAGAGGGAATCCCTTCACATGCATGAAGTAGCGGCCTCTACCCTTCCCCTCATAAGAGCTCTTTTCTGGACACATACACAGATTCCCACACTGCCTGACATCCTAGATCCCCATGGCATCAGTGTTCTCAAAGAATGGTACTGGACCGTCACCATGAAGAACGATGCCCAAGAAATTATTGACAAAGAAAATGACAAATGTGAGGCAATTCTGGGGAACATGCAAGAACTAGGCAAGACCATCCTCCGATCAATGGTTTCAGGGTGGATAAATGACCTATCCGACAGTGTAATCCGGCCGGATTGGGAAGAAAGGTTGGGAGCAGATAAGGTTTCTTATTCCATTGAAGACTTGAGTTTTGCTGGTCAGTTCCATTCAGACATATTGTGCTTCGAGCGTAATCGCTCCAGCTGGAAGGACGGTTTAAGGCACGTGGAACAGTATCTTGAGGGCATGCAGTACAAAATTCGCCACCCTCCCATGCCACCTTTCAGCCTCCTCTTTCAGTTATGTATCAAATTTCAGGAATATGTTCGCAAGGAACGAGCGGCAGGTCGTGATTTATGGCGGGAATACCTGCATGACGAAGACCAGTTTCTAAAGAAAGAATGTGAAACCAAAATAGAGAAAGTAGTTTCTCAAAAATGCCTTTTTCCCTCCAAGTCTTAAAACTGCACTTTTGTCCCAAAAAGGTGACAGTTGACTTCTGGTCAACAAATTGTAAAGCTTTTTATGCACCTTTTTTTTGGATTATTCCAACTGTTGTAATTATCCTTTTTTGGGTAGTTATTGCTCCCTTTGGGGTGGTTGTTGATATTTACCCTCCATTTATGGGTATGGGTACCCTTTTGTAAGGATGAATCTGGGTCACTTGTTTAGATTAGATCTTGGCCATTCATCTATTTTTGGAAGTCTATTTAAGGGACTGGTTTTCCCTCATTTTGAAAGAAGTTCTTGGATTGTTGCGAAAGCTCTGAAGGAATTTGCAGGAATTAATACAATGGATTAAAACTATTTTCAAGTTTCCTTGTGAGTGCATGGTCTCCTTCTTCACTTAATTTTGAAAGCTTTTAATTATGTCTATTCATTTTGCACAGCAATTTTTTTTATCAAGCATCTGATAGAGCCTTCACAGTCCATACCATTAGAGGATAGCTGACTGCTTTTCCTTTCTGCATGGTTAATCTGGACTATTTTATGATTCAGTTCGATTATCAAATATATATATCATGAATTTAGAAGTTCTAATATCGTATTTGGTAATATGAAAATCTGGTTTCTCCTTTGAAGATTGCACTAAGTTTATGCAAACATTGCGTCTGAATGACTGATGATGCCTAATTTAGTTTCCTGGAGGTGTCTGTCTGCTTGATTGAATCTACTGTCCTAGTTAGAATTTACAGTTCATCTCTCTTCCTATCCTTCCTTTCTTTCCTCCCTATTTTATCTTTTTTAGAAATCTGCAGTCCTGCTAAATCAGCTTCAAATTAACCATCATCACCTGAAGAAAAAGACCGTAAAAGGTCCCCGGGAATTTATACATAGAATTGCCAATTTAACGTAAGTCCCCTTGTGTTTCCAGCATAAACACATCAAGCCACTAAGAGATCCCGCAGTCAAGACCTGACAAAAGAAACCTTGAGGTAGTCTCCTTTGATCAAACTTAGAAAACAGCATTAGAGACTTCCTTATCTCAAGAGAGAGTAGGATAATCAGTCGGCTATTCTATTCTGCGTTGGCCGTATGGAGTTTGCAGCAATGCGATTTCATCCACGTCAATAGAACCCCGGGTCCTCGGAGTTCCGAGTTTCTCTTCCCTTCCACCTCGGAACCCCGGGTACCCGGAGTTCCGAGTTTCTCTTCCATTCCACCTCGGAACCCTGGGTCTCCGGAGTTCCGAGTTTCACTTCCATTCCACCCTGGGACCCCGAAGTCCCGAAGTTGATCAGGATTCATATCAGGATTCATGTTTAATATTGAGGACTAAGACTTGTGTTTTGCCTACAGGTTCCAGTGATTAGATGGACACATCCGCCAACAAGAGGGGCAAAGAAATTGATAGACTTTCAGCCACCATGAAGTACCAATATCAAGGACAGGTTCATGTTTCGAAGCTGGATGATCAAATTAGATGGGTCACAGACACCAAGGTGGGACACATAGAGATTGGGGATATTGCAACCCAATTGGATAAACCGAACCTAGATGCTCTCCATCGAAGAATAAAGATGTCGGGTCTTGTGGAAGCTACTGTATTCCTGCAGTCCCTTCAAGCACCTGAGTTTATCATGACCATCGCTCCATTCTATAATCCAGAGACAAGAAAGTGTATGGATGCATAGGGAAAGACTGTGATTGACTTGTCACCGGATATGTTAGGCTTCGTCTTCGGAATCCCAACTAGGGAAGAAGTATTCTTATTAACAGAAGAAGAGGCTTTGAAAACATGGAACGAGAAGGTGGCAGCTAGCAAAAGACACATGAATTCCAATTGGTTGGAAGAGGAGAGAAAAATAGGGCTCAAGGCTATGGAGATCCTCAGGGCAGATTTCAAAGAGCCTCAGAGGGATTTAATTATCATGCTCAGCGGGGCCTTCGGCAAGCCTGACTGCAAACATTTCCACCCTTGGATGTTCCAATTTATGAGTACCATACTAATAGGAAAGCAATATTTTCATTGGCCGCAAATCCTTTCTGACAACATTTGTAAGCAAATGAAAGAAGTGCAGCAAACACAGAAATTCTTCTTCACATCATATGTCATATGGGTAGCTGCCAGAGCCGGAAAGTTTCCAGGCCTACAAGTAGAAGGGCAGTTAGGAGAGAAAGAGGGACAGAAGAAGATATGGGAATATTATTCCCAGCTCACTCTAACAAATGCAAAGACACATTTTAAGAGGGTTAATGATGCCTTTATTTTTCCCATAATCATTAAGTTAACTGGAGACGCAGGGTATCGGATAAGCCCAGAGGCCATGGCTATTATCCAAGAGTGGGCGTGTTGGTTCATCCAGAACCCACCCTCCACTTACATCAGAGTTACAGGATTCACAGGGAATCCAATGCTGCTGCCTCGTTATTGCAACGATAGAGTGATCCTACTCGAGTATGTAAGACAACTTCTTGGTCTCCAATCACTGCTATCTTCTAAACATAAAACAGGTATTGACTTCTCAGTGTCCATTGGGTATTTTGCCTGTTCTAAAATACAAGTGGCGAAATTGGCCGAGCAAGAGCTTCAGGATTTGAACCTGAAGGAATATAATCATACTAGGGAATTTTATGATCCCTACGGGAAACTTAAGCAAGCTATGCCTAAGGCATATGAGGGGCATTGGCCCAGCTTGGAAGACTTTTGGGCCAATTTGCAAGACAGCTTTGAAGTCAGGGAGAAGAATTATAACAGGTTGTCCGTACCGCAGGTCAGAGACTTTGGCATCGAGACTAACCTCCCTAAAGACCCTGAGGGATGATGGAGAGTTACTCGATCCAATCTATAAAGAATCAGGAATAGACAAGAGGCCCCTCTCCCCAGTGAAATGGTCCGCAAGCGAAGATATAGACATAGAGAAGGTCTCCCAAGTAGTCATCAATAGGACTAAGCAATGGTTAAGCCATAGGGTCAGACCCAGTGCATCAAAAACAAAACAAAAAGAATCCACCTCAGGGATGCCGCAATCAAGAGGTCATAAAGAGTATGCTCGGAAAATGAGGTCAGCTTCAAGACAGAATACCTCCACTGACCCAGGTGAGGAAGATAAGCCTCAAGAAAGCACTGAGGATTTGTTGAAGAAACTCCAAGAAAGGATGGAGTCTGAACTACTAAAGAAGGCTGCAGACCTAGGAGTGACCGATGGACTAGGAGCGGTTCCACTTGCCAGAGTTCTCCCACCAAGGACTACTATAGGCCACATGGAAGAAGAAGGTACTCAAGAACAAGAAGAGAACCTAGAAGCCACCAAGGAAGTACCTGCTCAGCCACCCTCCACAGGTAAAACAAATCTTTTAGACACCGCTGCTCCCACACCATCAGTTGTTAATGTATCTACAGGGCACTCCGGAGTACAAGGTTTTACACCCACTACTGAGAAAGTGGATATTAGAAATGTCGAGTCTGACTTTGACCAAGAGGAAGAGGATCTCGACCAACAACAGCCTATAGGTAGTGAGCAAGAAGAAGGTGAAGCAGAAGATATCCTGAATGAAAGGTTAATTCTAACTCCTCAAGACCAAGAGGATTTGCTTAAGGATATAGAAGCCAGGCAAACAGAGATGGACCTAGGGAATGAAGAAATGGCATTCAATGAGGAAGTTAGTGGTAAGCTAGGAGAGTTACACAAACAACAAACTCTCCAAGCTAACTTAGCCCGCCAAATTTCATCATCCCAGGTTCCTGGCCAAACAGGAATTGAAGCAGAGTAGCTAGAGGAGCAGGCAGAGGTGCATGTTATAACTTTTGAGATTGTGTCACATCAAGGTGACAAAGCTGAAGATATACCAGAATGGTTGGAGTTTACCTTTGGAAAGAAAAAGAGAAAAGCAGAACTTCCCAAGGTTACTCTACAACAAGCAATCACCGAGGAACCACCAAAAATTAAGAAGTTAAAGACAGTTCACCACCTGTCGAAAACTAGTTCCGGTGAAGTGATTGCTGATGTGGCAGTTCCATCGCAGGCCGAGGGACAAACTTCTCCCAAATACCTAGTATCACAGGTAAACCTAGGTAAGCAGAACAAGTGGGGAGAGTTAGATACCTTGGAGCTAGCCACAAGTGTTGTCAGAGGGCGTGTGGAAAAAGAGCATAGTTCAAATGTAGAACTTAAAGCGCAACTTGCACAATATAAACATCTCCTGGTAGAAATGTGCAAGCCTTTGGACTCCTGTAAGACAGATGACCTGCCTTCAACCTCATCCTTGCCAGAAGGAGATGTAAAGGCACTATTAGAGGTGAGACGAGTAGCTGCGGCCGCTAAGTCTTGGGCTCAAGTGAATGCAGCCAAAATTAGGTTGTTCCTACAAGACACGATGGAAATATACCGTAAAGCGGTACAGTCAGGTGGAGATTTGGCAACCTGTTCCACACACTGGGAATGGAAGGAAAACACCTTTAATAAACAGCTCCGAATTTTGAAAAAGATACTACGGTTAGGAGAAGAGCTAATAATGAAAGAGGACCTCTTAGGAGGAGATAGTTGTGAGAATCTACAATCTTACATATACATTTTGGAACTGAAAGTAGAGATGTATCAGCAGTATGTTAAGGAGATGATTAATATTCGGGACCCTCTTCTTAGAGAGATTTTGTCATATGAGAATTTTGTAACGAATATATTAGGGCCTTTTGGCCTCAAAATAGCTGATACCGGAATAATGGACCAGCAACAAGTTTTGAATCAATGGGATGCATATGAGGCACAAAACTTAGGGCCTGCGGCGCAATTCGATGTTGCTCTTATGGATAGATACACACAGCTGATTACTCAGTGTTAGGAGGTGGCGGATACAGTAAAGGAGTTAGAGGAACAAGGAGCACATGTAGATGAGACTTTGAAGAAATATAAATTTAGAATTAAGCATGTAGCTAATCCGCCAATCCAAGCAGTTGCATGCATAATTGAAAATTATAAGGCATTTACCAAGAAATAAAAAAATCTAAGCACGCAATTGCTAAAGATAGCAAAGCTTTTCTTTTATTTCGAAACTGCTCTTCTTACTCAAAGTTCTAATTTTGAAACTCTTGCATGGTTACGAAAACATGGCTCACCTAGCATGGTCTTCATAGTGCTCATGCAACGTCCGCTTCGTAGTTGTTAAGTGGAGTGTCCAGGCAGAAACTTGCAAGTTAACCACGACTCCTAATTTTAGTTCTTAATTTAGGGTAGAGTTATTTCCTAAATAATAGGGTGAAAAACTTCTATAAATTAAGAAGTTGAATTCATTTGTAGAGGTCCCCAAATTGATGATTTATGGCCCATTTAGAGATTTTAGAGATTTTTGCATATTGTTAAGAAGTTTGAGTTATTTTTTGCTATACATTCATGGAGATTAATATGAAAAGCAGCTTGTAGATTGCCTAATTTACATCTATATTCTACCAAATTGTTCTGTGTAATTGGTAACGTCTATTACTTTGAGTTAGCAACGTGGTAATCTTTTTGTCTATTATGATATGAACCAAGCTTGAAAAACTTGGATTTTGCAATAACTCGGCAAGGCCAAAAAAATTTTAAAACTCGGGACTCGCCAAAACTCGGCAAAACTCGGCAACTTTATCGAACATTTGAAAATACATTTTTTTTTTATATATAATTCAAAAACACACATTTACACCAAATTTGTATAACATATATGATTTCCATGATATATAAATCAAATTTTTTTGGTAATACATAGCAACAAATGCAAGTATCATAGCATAAACCAAAAACCAAGTGCAACATATGAATAAGAGTTCAATACATATCAACGTATCATAGTGACAGACTCATAGAGTCATAGAGTCATAGACCACAAAACAAGAACCTCATAAATTCTGATTACATATCAAGTTCAAAGTTTGGTATCAATGAAAATAAGAAATCATAAATTGTGTCTACGACTAAAGCTCAAAACAGATTGTAGCCGCTAGGTGGGTGGTGCTGAAGTAGTGGCAACATCCTCAACACTAACAAGTGCCTCTACTGCATTATCAACCTCCTGCTCCTCCTCACGTGCTGCCACTTCCACATCCCATTCCTCTCCTGCCCTCTCCAACTCACTCAGCTGCTCATTAGTAAGGAATGGATCCAAATCATTATCAACATCATCAGGAGAAGCAACCCATTCTGCTGCATATGGATCAATGTCATCCAAGTCAAGTGCTTCATGTGAATCTTGCCCTAGCACCTTCTTCTCATGTAATCGAATGTTGTACCACACATAGACAAGATCATTCAAGTGTTGTTGAGTCAACCTATTGCGCTTTTTTGTGTGGATGTTCTCAAAAACACTCCAGTTGTGCTCACAACCAGAAGCACTACAAGGCTGTGATAATATGCAGATGGCAAGCTTTTGAAGATTAGGCGTTGTGGCACCATAATCTTCCCACCACAAATCTGCAAGGATACAAAATGTGATTTATAACTTGTAAAGATTTCAATAATCTTAAAGAGAGAAATAAATGGTAAAAATTAAACATATGTTTTTTTTTACCTGGTCGTAAGGTGGCTCTCCTACGTTTGCAATCAGGTGAAGAAAACAATTCCCCTAAGGCCTTCTTATAGCTCTGCAACTCATCAAGTATCAGGTCTCGAAGGATCTCATCATCAACTAATCTCCGAATGCATGTGTCAAGGCCAACTCTAACCTCTGCATCTGCTCTGAAACTCGGAGAGTAAAAAAACTTGGGATTCAAGAAGTAGGCAGCAGCATGAATATGTTGGTGGAGTTGATGGTTCCACCTCCGATCAATTATGCGCCATATGGGTTCATACTTGGTCTTGTTTGACCCATACAAGTGTTGAATTGCCTCTTTGGCCTTATCCATGGCCTCGTATAGATATCCCATGGAGTTATGATCCCCATCCACCATTCGTAGCACCCTCACCAACGGTTCCGACACCTAGATATAAAAAATCTAACAAAATCAGCAGATTGAAATATTAGAAAATTAAATAATAAATCATCAATTAAAGTTTCAAAACTTACATTGATGATCTCCTCCACTATCTTGGCAAAATTAGTATCAAAAATGGCAATCACAACCTTCTCTGCTTCAAGCTTTGTAGCATAAGGACTCCCCAACCATCTTTCACTCATGAACATCCGCTTCAGGTTGGGCAATGTAGCAAGTATGCTCTGCAAGGTGAGGAAATTGGTAGCAAAGCGTGTGACCCCCGATCGCACAAGATCCTTACCTTCAGTGTGCTCTCTCATAAGATTCAGGACCCATGTGTGATTGTAGATGTATTTGGTGATATTCCTTCCATCTTCAACCACTTTCTTTACCCAACTTAGTTTCCCTATGTCCTCAAGGAGCAAGTCAAGACAATGGGCAGCACAAGGGCTCCAAAATAATGTCGGATGTCTAGCCATTAGAAGTCTGTTGGTAGCCACATATGCAGCTGCATTATCAGTCACAACTTGGATGACATTCTGCACTCCCACATCCATCACCACCTCATCCAACATGTTGCACAAGGTCTCCACATTCTTCACTTCATTGGAGGCATCAATTGATTTTAAAAATACTAACTGTCCTCCTGAAGCAACTAGAAAGTTGATGAGTGTCCTATTCCTACCATCTGTCCATCCATCAGAAAGAATGGTGCAGCCATTCTTTTCCCAAATAGTCCTTTGCTCTTCCACTAATGCATGAGTGTTTTGGACCTCATCCTGCAATAACGGTCCACTTACCTCATAACGGCTTGGGGACTTGAACCCCTTACCTGCCACAGTCAACGCGGTGACCAATTGGTCCCAAGATGGACTAGAAATAGCATTGAACGGAACATCGTTGTAGATAAAAAATCTAGCACACGCCACCTTGGCTTGTTGGTGAGCCTCTTTATTCCATGCAGTGCCAAGCAATCTAGGTTGTGCACCAGGAGTGTTACGTGGAATAAAGAAGTTTTCCATGTTGCTGTCCAAAGTTCCCTTTGCTCGTATCCGTGGCCCAAGGGAAGAACCAGATGTCCCCACATCTGTATGTGACCCTATGGAACTCAAATCTGCCCTTGGAGCTGCCATTGCCTCTGCTGTTCTCTTTTTTGTTGCCTTCCTTTGATCATATGCTTCAAGCGCTACTATTGCATCTCTCGTAGCCTCTTCAGTACATTCCGTACAGCTTGTGGTATCTCGACATTGAATTTTTGCAAGGTGATATTTGAACCTATTAATGCCACCTTTTACAATTTTTTTGCAATGGTTGCAAAAAACATCTCCTCGTTTTGGACATGGTCTCCCATGTTTCCAACAAGGGTCTCTCTTTTTGCCACCAACTTTAACTGTAGAAGCTGAATCCATTTTCTTTCAAAAAGATGTGGAAAAGAACCTAGCAAAAGAGAGACAACATTTAGAGATCAATAACATTGTTAACAAAAAAAATCACGAACATCCAAAAATTACAACGACTGTATAACTGTATTTTATTTACAGTCATCTATTAATAGATGACTATCTAAAATTAAAATTTTTAATTGGTTGTGTATTTTTTTAAGTTTTTAACTTCAAATTTAAATTTAAATGAAATACTTTAATACACATTGACATTACACAGTTGACAGTCATTTCAAATGACTATGAGTATGTATTACATAGTCATTTCACAATTGACTGTGTAATACACAATCATTAATTACAATGTACATTAATGTATTACACAGTCATCAGTCATTTGAAAATGACTGTGTATTACACAGTCATTTCAAATGACCGTGTATTACACAGTCATCAGTCATTTGAAAATGATTGTGTATTACACAGTCATCAGTCATTTGAAATGACTGTGTAATACACAGTTTGAAAATGACTGTGTATTACATAGTCATTTGAAATGACTAATGACTGTGTAATACACAGTCATTTGAAATGACTGTGTAATGACTGTGTATTACACAGTCGTTTGAAATGACTGTGATTGTGTATTACACAGTCATTTGAAATGACTGTGATTGTGTAATACACAGTCATTTTCAAATGACTGTGACTGTGTAATACACAGTCATTTGAAATGACTGTGTATTACACAGTCATTTGAAATGACTGTGACTGTGTAATACACAGTCATTTTCAAATGACTGTGACTATGTATTACACAGTCATTTCAAATGACTGTGTATTACACAGTCATTTCAAATGACTGATGACTGTGTAATACACAGTCATTTGAAATGACTGTGTATTACACAGTCATTTCAAATGACTGTGACTGTGTAATACACAGTCATTTTCAAATGACTGTGACTGTGTAATGATGACTGTGTAATACACAGTCATTTGAAAATGATTGTGTATTACACAGTCATTTCATACACAGTCATCAGTCATTTGAAATGACTGTAATGACTGTGTATTACACAGTCATTTTAATTGACTATGTATTCACAGTCATTTAAAATTTTAAAACATAGTCATTTGACTCATTTTAATTGACTGTGAATACATAGTCGATTAAAATTTAAAATGACTGTGAATTCAAAATAAAACAATACAAAAAGATCACGAATAAACAAGTAAAAACCTGGTCGCGCGTGCAAATGCAAACCCTACTGGAAATCGCGTGGCATTTTTTGCCTGTGTTTTTTGCCTTTCGGAGTCGCGTGAAATGGAATAAAGACTTAGGTTTTTTTTTTGCTTGCGACTTAAGTCGCATTTTTCTCACGTTTTGTGCCGCGTTTTCGGGCAGGTTTTGGCGATTAACGGCGAGTATTTGTCAATAAAATCGCAGCGACTATATGGAAAAATCGCAGCGAGTTTTTCCGCGATTAACTCGCGCGCCATTAGGGATCGCGATTACTCACGAGTTTTCTAATGGCTCGCCGAGTTTTGCAAGCCTGATATGAACCATATTGCGCACTTTAGTGGTGTATGGGAATTATTGTGAGAGGCCATATTGTTGATGATTCTATGTCCACAGGTCTGTGAAATTGATGGTTTTGCAGGTTTTATGGAAGTTCGTGTTGGATGCTAACTTGGATAATATTTGATAATTGCTCAAATTGCAAGGAACTAATTGAATAAGTTTATTGAGTTGTCATTATATTGATTTTCATTATTACTTTCTTGTTTCCCTTACGCTTCGCATTTTATTTCCCCAGAGAATCTTAAATCGTAAAATACAAAAAAAAATGGAAGTACCATTGTTCTTAAACCAGCCGGATTTAGTTCTAACCAGCAGGCCCCTTTACAGGTATAACCATATTAGCCATTGAGTTGTCCATCACCGTCGAGACCCGACTACAGAGACCTTGGGGTAGTGAGTTCTTCCGAACCCGTTACTTTTCAGGAGAGGTGGTGAGTGTTTGCATAAACTTCCTGACTGTTGGTGGGTGTGTCAAAACGCTCGTCAACACTTCCTTCTTGCAATTAAGCTATACTTTGAAAGAACTAGTTGTAATACCAATTGATGAGTACAAGCTTATACTAAGGGGGGGGGATTGAATCAATATAAGGCAATTTTTTACTTTTTCAAATTAATAACCACAAGAATATCAATTGCACAACATCAACAATTAAGAACACGAGAAGAATGTGAAAACCCTTTCGCAAGAAAACCACACAAAAATATTTTCTTATATAAATACTTCTCTTACAAATTTTGCAAGCACCAATCTACCGGAGACACCAATCCCTACTTATATTTGTAGGCACCAACCCATTGGAGACACCAAAACCTACTTATATTTGTAGCCAATCCCCACAACTAAGTACTAACTTATTAAAAGATATCAATCTCTTTTATGGAGAGGCACCAACCTCTTGATCAACAAATCTTAATCTTCTTGAAGAATAAATCTCCTTAAAATCTGCCTTAAATCTACTACAAAATTATCTTAAAAGGATTTCTGCACACCTACTATAATTCTCCTCTTAGATATGCTATAAAGTCACCTTAAAAGGTCTGCGATAATTCTCCTCTTATATCTACAATTAGTTCTTCACAAAATCTGCCATGACAATCTTCTATATTTCCTTCACACACAGTTTCTCCTTTTCAATCCTCATTTCATATGCTATGGGGATCCCATGCAACTCATGCATTGTTACAGTATCTAAATATTTTATTTCTTTGATAGCGAAGACTTTGACATCAAATCTCAAAGGAAAAGATCTTAGAACTCTTTGCACAATTGTTGAGTCTTAAACTGTTTCACCAAGGCCTCTTATAGTGTTAACAATTTATTCCACCCAAAGGAAATAGGCTTTCTTAATGTGCTTTTTCCTTTTTTTTTTAATTTTTTTTTTAAAAGTGCACTTTTTGGCCAAAGGGTCATATTTGACTTTCAAGTCAACTCTAAATGTAAAACTTTTTGTGTGTGCACTTTTTGAATTATTTTGGATAAGTTTTAATTACCTTTTTGGTAGTTATTACTCCCTTTGGGGTAGTTGCTGATATTTGCCCCCCATTTATGGCTATGGGTACCCTTTTTGTAAGGATGAATCTGGGCTTCTTGTTTAGATTAGATCTTGGTCATTTATCCATTTTTTGAGGCCTATTTAAAGGGACTGGTTTTCCCTCATTTTGTAAGAAGTTAACGAATTGTTGCTGAAGCTCTGGCGAAATTTACAGGATATAATGCAAAGTTAAGACTGTTTCAAGTTTCCTTGTGAGTGCATGGTCTCCTTCTTGATTAACTTGAAATTTTTAGTTATGTTTCTTTCATTTATATAGCATTTTCTAGATAAACATCTGATAGAATCCTCGTTGTTCATACCATTAGGGACTGATTGATTGTCTTTCCTTCTGCATGCTTAATATGAACCTTTCATATGCTTAGTTCGGTTATTGAATACTCACGGAATGAATGTTAAAGTTCTGATGTTGTGTTTAATAGCATGAAAATTCATTTTTCCCTTGAAGATCGCACTAGATTCATACAAATATTGTGCTTAAATGGCTGGTAATGTTTAATCTAGTTATTTGGAGGTGTCTGTCTGTTTTCTTAATCTGCTATCTTAGTTAAATAATTTAGACTTTCTGTACCTCTCTTTCCCTATCCCTCCTTTTTTTTCTTTTTTTTACCGACAAGAATCCGCAGTCCTGCTGAAGTAGTATCATGCAACTGAAACCAATCGATAATGAGACTGTCAAAGTTTTAGGGAACTCATCCAACAATTATCCATATCACCGTAAGTCCCCTTTGTGTTTCCAGCAACACACATCAAACCACTGAGCAATCCCGTCGTCAGGACCTGACAATCAAAACCTTGAGGACGTCCCCTTTGATCAAACGCAAAAACAGCATTAGGGATTTCCTTATCTCAAGAGAGGATAGGATACTCAGCGAGATCATTCTATTCTGCGTTGGCCGGATGGAGTTTGCAGCGATGCGACTTTAGACACGTCAACAGACTACTACAAGTATCTTATATGACTGTTGTAACTCACCATTTGTTAACAAATACTCCTCCATTTCTCATATAACTGTGATAAAATGGCTCTTTGCTGCTGTATACCCTTGCATTACCCTATTCTCCACTAAGCATGAATGGTGACTATAGTGACCTTAAGCTTATATGACTGTTAAAACCATGTGTGGTGTATCTGAATGCTGCTCCTATTTATATAGATGTATCTTTCACCTTTATCCCAGAGTATATGATCATATGTTACTCTCAGATGCCTCCTTATTGTTTCAGGACTGCGTTCTACATGCTACTTGTTTGATATCCTTGAAGTGTTGCAAGCTGATCGCTGCCTTCTTAAAATGCTTTAGGACTGTTAAAACCATGTGTGAATTGTCCTCCTTTGTTCATTTGCTATCTTGTAGCACGCTGGGCTCAACCCTTGTGGGAGCCCATTTGACCCCACGTGTTATGCATGAAAAGACACTTGTATCTACACATGAAACAAACACATTAGATAAAAATGGGCATATGATAAGTGTGTTTGATAATTATTACTTTCTTGGACATCTGTGACAAGCTAGCTGCCATGATGCATGTGAAGATCAGATTGTATGTTTATAGATGCGTGTATGAGTAGTGTTTGATGACCCGACATTGCTCTAACAACAATCTCTCTTTCAAGTGCAGGCATGTGGAGCAGCAATGGAGCAATAGCTGGATGCAAGGCAAACGGGGAGACTAAAGACGATGCAGGGCAGCTCAAGCCGGACTCGTCATTCAAGCAATGACAAGTCACCCTTCATTACTTGTGCATTTTATTTTCATAGCACCTAAAAATGTATCATGTGTTTTTCATGTGCATTATAGCGGTTAGTTTCACGGCTTGTGTGAGACATTATTCATTTATATTGTCAATAAAGATACTTTTTTCTTTACTCTCTTCTCAAAATTAATTGCACTCTCTCTTGTATTATATGCATCTGGATGAATGAAATCTGATAATGTAATTCCTTTTGATTTTCTTAGTGCACTTGGAATGCAATATAGCAGAAATAACATATACTTGTTCCATTTAGTAAAAACAAGCATATCTTAAATATTTTTCAACTAGAGGTGAAAAATAGGTAACATTTTTGGCGACATCTACTATATGTTTGCATGCTAAACATGCTGACTAGCTGCCTTAAACTATCCATTGGGCACAGAGTCACTAAAAACTGCTGAAAACTAAAAAAAACACGTTCACAGCACTTACAAAAAGTCTCCTTCCAAAAATGTCCTAACCTATTGAGTATAGGTGTGTGGTTTATGGTAGTTAGCTTGACACCTTACTGTCATGAATCCTACATGTGTAATTGATAGATTAGGACAGGTCAACCACAAAATACCTCTCGAAAAACACCTAGAAACTGCTGAGAGTGTTAATGTTTTGTGAGGCAGACATGCATTATGTGATAGTGATTATTTGATTCACTCTTTCATATGATGGGTGCCTACTTTACGGAACCGTAGCACCTTATAGCAGTTTACCACCGTAAAAACAGAAACAACTAACAATGAACTGCCCACGAAGCGCGTAGGGAAAACAGAACAGCAACTAATCTATTGTGCAGCAGCACTTATTAGCACCAAAAACCTACTCTATTATATACAAGCTGTTGATCATACCTCAAAAGCAATGCTTGAGGTGAATCCTGTTGACCGATATTGGCTCCATATTGCCATCCAGCTTGGAAAGCTGGAAAGCGTTGTGTTGTTTACATTCAGAAATAATGTAAGGCCCACTCCGAAATGCATCGAACTTGGAATGCTTTCTAGGCTTGCTTTTGAGGGTGTCCCATTTCAGCACTACGTCTCCTTCCTAGAAGTTTCTTGGAGATGCTCTTTTGTCAAAAGATCACTTCATCTGAGCCTAATGCTACTCCATCTTGTTCATAGCATCATTCCTAGTCTCTTCGAGCTCAAATAACTGAGCTAATCTCACTGCTAGAGGGCCTTCCTCCAGTGTAGTCAAGTGCTGGAAGCTCGAATGAGATAGGAAGCCTTGCTTCCCTACCATACACCAGCACAAAAAGTGACTGTCCTGTGGACCTTTTTGGGGTGATCCTATCAACCCATAAGGCTGACTTTAACAGAGTATGCCAAATCCGTTGGTTACCTTGCATGGTCTTCTTTATGATCTTGATCAAATTTTTATTGGTTGATTCTGCCTAGCCATTGCCTTGCAGATTGTAGTTGGAGGATGTATTTAAGTAGATCCCTTTCTTGACAGCCCAATCAGAGATTTTAAGACCAACAAAAGCAAGGCCATTGTCTAAAATGATGGACTCAGGAACCCCAAATCTGGCAACCAGATCTTAATAAAAATTTAGAGCAGCAGTCTCATTTGCCTCCTTGAGTGCTACTGCTTTAGTCCATTTGGTGAAATAGTCAGTGGCTGTAAGTATCCACTTATGGCCAACACTGGATGAAGGTTTTATCACCCCAATAAAGTCCAAACCCCACCTCATGAAGGGTTGTTCCACCTGGATTGGCTACAAAGGTAAAGCTGCCAATCCCATTTTGTCGGCGAACAAGGCACTTTCTAACCTATATGTGCGCATCTCTAAATAATGTGGGCCAATAATAGCCACCCTTCATCACCTTAAGAGCTATTGCTCTTGGTGAAAAATGGCCTCCAGCTGATCCCTCATGAAAATCATGCAGCACTTTCTCTACTTGGTTAGGCCCGATACACCTTAGCAACACACCATTAAAATCCTTACGAAACAGAACATCATTAAGAAGCACATAAGGTATGGACTGCAGTCTGAAATACCTTCTTTTAGCTCTGTCCAGGAGCTTAGGACACTCACCAGTTCGTAGAAAATGTGCCATTTCCTGCACCCAATCAGTAGTAGGAGTTAAAACCTCCTCTTGCTTGTCATCTTGCAGTGTTAGAACAACTTCTTGTACATGCTTTGGTGTGCTAGAAACGCCATCAGCAAGCTATTCACACAAACCTTTGCCTCTAACCAACTTGGTAACCTGAATTTTGACGTCATATTCCATTACCTTGGTTACCCAACCAGCCCTCTTAACATTGAGATCCTTGCTCAACAGAAACTCCTTTACACTCGGATGAGCAACCATTAGATTAATGCTATTGTTAGACATCATGTGTTTGAACTTCTTCAAACTCCTGATAACAACAAGTACATGTTTTTCTACAAAAGTGTACCTTAGCTCGTAATATTTCAATGCTTGGCTGAAGAAAGCTAAAGGTTGTTCCGAGCCTTCATCGTTTTGCTGTACCAACATAGCTGAAATAGAATCAACATTACCATAAGCATACAGAGTGAAATCCTTAGAAAAATCAGGATTCAGAAGGGTAGGAGAAGCAGCCAATGCTTCTTTAATCAACTCAAAACTTCTCTTGCCCTCCTTGTTCCAGCTATAAGATATATTCTTTCTTAACATAGCAGTTAGAGGATTTAGCAAATCTGCAATATCAGGGATAAATCTCCTAACAAAATTAATCCTTCCTATGAAGCTTTGCAGACCTTTCTTGTGAGTTGGTAAAGGAAGGGCCAGAATGGCACTTATCCTCTCAGGATCAATAGTAATACCGTGTTTGGATACCACGTAACCAAGCAATCTGCCCTCATGGACAACAAATACACACTTTTTGGGATTAAGTGACACCCCGAATTCCCTGCACCTCTCAAGAACCTGCCTCAAGTGGTTTAGATGATCTTTAGCTTCTTTGGAAAAAATTGTGATGTCATCAAGGTATACTAAGACAGATTTGTACATTAAGCCTTGAAAAGCCATATCCATGGCTTTTTGAAAAATTGCCCCAGCGTTAGACAAACCAAAAGGCATCTTTTTGTAAGCCATAGTCCCCCATTTTGTGGTGAAAGTTGTCTTAAACTGATCTTCCTCCTCAACCAATATCTGATTGTAACCAGAATAACCATCTAGCGAAGAAAACCTCTTGGATCCTGAAACAACTTGGAGGATCTGCTCCATTGAAGGCAAAGGGTGACGGTCTTTCAATGAAGCTCTATTTAGATCCCGAAAATCTACACACAACCTAATCTCTCCATTCTTTTTCTAACCAGCACAAGGTTGGAAACCCATGAGGTATGTTTGATAGGAAATATTATGTTACTCTCAATCAGCATGTTTAATTCTTTCTTCATAAGAGGCTCAAGCTTAGGATTTAATGGCCTTTGCTTCTGCCTGACAGGTTTGGCATTAGGCTCGAGCTCTATAGTGTGTTGGGCAAGGTGAGGATCAAATCCTTTTAAGTCGGTATATTCCCATGCAAAAACATCATTGAAGTCTTGGGAAAGCTTAATAAATGCTTTCGTTTCTACTGTTGTACATACCTTACCCAGTTTAAGCAGCTTACCCTTTAAGACTTCAATCTCTTCATAATGCTCCTGCTAAATTTACATGTTGGCCGTCTGAAGGTTACATGAAGACCCAAGGTGTCGATTTTTGTCAAGGATATAGAAGGGCAAAATGCAAAGAGTTAAAACTTTCAAACTACCTCCAATGGCTCCAATCGCCTAAGTTTGAAAACACCTCAAAACGCCCAGGTTCGCATTTTGGAGGGTGAGCATAAAAGGTTAAAAAGTTTGCAAAATGAGTAGAAACCCCGAAATTCACCATATGGGGGTAAATTGTCAAAATGATAAAAGTTTGCAAAAGTAAGTGAAAAGTCCGAAGTTTGTAAAAACTCTTAAAGTGCCAAAACTGGCAAAATCCTTCATAACGCCGAAGTTCGCACTTTTAGGTGCAAATGCGAGAAGTTTAAAAAGTTTTCAAATCCTCCCTAAAGCCCAAAAATCACGAAGGAGGCGAAATTGCGTTGAAGTTAAGAGTTTGCAAATAGACTAAAAGTGCCGAAGTTCGCACTTTTAAGTAAAGGGAGTGTTAAAGCAAAGTTTTAAAAAGCCTCAAAATCGCCAAAGTTTGCAAAGTGAAAAGTCCGAAGTTTGTGAACGCACCTAAAGTGTCGAAGTTTGAAAAAGGTTTAAAAGGTGCGAAGTTGGAAAACCTCTCCAAATCGCCGAAGTTGACAATCTACCTCCAAACGCTGAAGTTCGCAAAAGCCCCCCATTTGCCGAAAACCACAATTTTAGAGGATAAGTTGCGAAAAGGTAAAATGCAAAGTTTTGAAAGTGCACCCAAAGTACTGAAGTTTTCAAAATGGGTCAAAGCCCCGAAAATGACATTTCAAGTTAAAGTGTGAACTTGGCAAAGCACCCAAAAACACCGAAATTGGCAAACTCCTTCAAATGTCCGAAATTCACCATACAAGGGTGAAGTGCGTGGAAGATAAAAGTTTAAAACCTCTTCAAATTGCCGAAGGCGCATTGTGAAGAGAGGTGCATAGAAAATAAAGCTCGCAAAACCCTCCAAAACTCCGAAGTTCGCTACCCAAGGGCATTCCGCGATTTTTGTTAGCGCGGGTTAGACGTCGAAGGTCAAAACGTCCAAGTTTGGCGACTGGAAGAGAAAGCCGCGGAGGCTTGGTGTTTGGTCAAAAAGCAAAACCCATTCAAATATCCAAGTTCAATCGCCATTTCGCCCAACGTAAGAATAGCTATGTCTAAATGTTTAAATCTGCATTTTCCTTCCAAACCGTAGGCACGAAAATTTGAATAAGGAGTTAACTGTTAAAATTCAAATCGTAGACTCCCCCATCCAAAATTTGGAATTCATTCTTGCAAGGCAAATTGTGCAAATTATCGCCATTCATTTTCGCCAGGTAAGTGTGCTTCGCCTCTCTCGGAATCATTCAAAATATTTGCAAAATCATATAGATGCGTATGCAAAATAAATTTAAACTGATCAAATCTGAAAACACCTCTTTTCCCCGTGTATAAGACATCAATGCGATTGAAATCAGAGTCTGCTCCTAAGAATCAGCTAGAAAACACAGTTTCAGACTTAGGAAAATTTTAAAGCATCGTCCATTTTGAAAATTGATCCTAAAATGCCTAAGCATAAATTCATAATCGAAAAGCTTCATAAATATTCATGTTTAAATCAATCAAGCTTTTAGCTAAGGCGTGATGTTGTTCTTTAAATTCGGTTTTCGAATTGATCCTTGTATGCTTGCATATCCTTTATCTAACCCGCTTTACTTCCTTTATAAATTGCCTCGTAATCTGTGTCTGGCTGTGCAGGATAAATGCCTAAATCGGCGGTAGAATCATCAAAGACATCTGCTGCAGCCGAGACATCACGAGCATCCAAGTCAGATATCCCTCGCAGAGTCGAAAGGATGAAGTATCAGTATCAGAGAGGGGGACTGAGGGAGTCAAAATTTCAGTGTCTGGGAGAATGTCGGTGATACTGACCTAGGCCATATTGATATTCAAGATTTCAAAAACCGAGTCTTCTCCCCTAATGCCTATGGCAGGCCCAGGCGGATGAAGGAAAGCGGCATTACCCAGGCAGCAGGATTTCCCCCAGCAGTGCAAAATTATGAGCTAGTAGTAGAGGCTGCCCGACACTACCAACCAAGCTCCGGATTGGTGCTCCTCGAGAACATGACCCTCGCTAACTTCACTCCTGAGGCCATTGGCGACGCATTTGACATCCCCTTCCCGAACAACCCTATAGCAACAACTATGGATGAAGCGCAAGCAGCGTATGATGTAAACCCTGCCAAATGCAGAACACTGAAAAATGAAGAGTGGTACAAGGAGAGAAGACCTCCAAGCGTCAGGATTCTGAGTGCTGGATTCTTGGATTTGAAAAAATAAAACATGGCTTTACCACTCGAACATTTTCTTGATTTGAAAATTTGTGAAACACTGTAGTTCTCTACCGTATTTCTGCTTCTTTTGTCCTATTTTGTGGCTAGGACCGTTGTAGACTATCTTTGTTGGCTTGAAATTCACTGTCAATGTTGTGAAGTGGTTGTGATGTCGCTATTCACTGCATAATGGGAGTAAGGAAGATTATGAACCTTTTGTTAAAAATTAGCGTCTTCTCTGTAACTTGATCTTTGGGCTTGAGATATATTGACAGATTTAAACATCTTTAACCTCCTTCATGATGTTCACACCATCCTTGAAACTATTGCGACCATGTTGCTCATTGTTTTGATGAGTTTAGCATTGTCCCATGCCTCCTAAATCATAACCGCAACAATTTCAAGTATGATGATGATTTGATTGCAAATTACTCCAGGCTTAAATGTATGACTGTGTATGAGCTTATAAAAGCAGAAAACCCGTACACTACGGCCACTTGCAAAGCTCTCTGTATTTCATTTGAAAATTGTCTTTCCTTGGCATGAAAGGACCTGGTAATGCATAATCCATAGTTATCTCTGTAATTAACAGTAAACCTATTTCTTAACCTTGCACTGATATGGCTGTATTCTATTCTGCAAATCCTTCTTTGAATGTTTATCACTATGACATGACTATGACATTGTATTCTATGCTCTTAGCCCCTGCATGGGCTGCAATAAAGCTTTTATAGTTTGTTATCTGCAATCACATATATGTTGATCATTCTTTAATGAATTATAGCTTTGGAACTCATTCCATCTACTCTTTTGGCATTGCTTTATATGTCGTAGCCTCTCTGATCCCTAAATGGATGCTCTGCACTGTTATCAGTGTCAGAGATTGCTCTTGACAGTGAATTATAGGGTTATTATTCATGACTGTAAGTGGTTATTTGGCTGGGGACAATAATCACTGTATTTGGCTTTATAATATTCTCTCACTGAGTTTATGAATGTATATATTAAATGCAATGTCCCCTTACATCAGCCCCTTTTAGAAAACTTTTGCTCTTTACATGAGATCCTTTGCTAATAAATCATCTCGAAAGCATACTTAATGACTGCCCTGCTCAGTGTGAATATGGAACCTATTCACTATGAAACAATTTTGTGCCAACTCATAACTCATAGACTTGTTGCTTATTGATATTGCTGCGACACTTCACTATCTTCGCGAGGCTGAAGATTGCTACAAGTATCTTATATGACTGTTGTAACTCACCATTTGTTAACAAATACTCCTCCATTTCTCATATAACTGTGATAAAAATGGCTCTTTGCTTTTGTATACCCTTGCATTACCGTATTCTCCACTAAGCATGAATGGTGACTGTAGTGACCTTAAGCTTATATGACTGTTAAAACCATGTGTGGTGTATCTGAATGCTGCTCCTATTTATATAGATGTATCTTTCACCTTTATCTAAGAGTATATGATCATATGTTACTCTCAGATGCCTCCTTATTGCTTCAGGACTGCATTCTACATGCTACTTGTTTGATATCCTTGAAGTGCAACAAGTTGATCACTGCTTTCTTAAAATGCTTTAGGACTGTTAAAACCATGTGTGAACTGTCCTCCTTTGTTCATTTGCTATCCTGTAGCACGCTGGGCTCAACCGTTGTGGGAGCCCATTTGACCCCACGTGTTATGCATGAAAAGACACTTGTATCTACACATGAAACAAACACATTAGATAAAAATGGGCATATGATAAGTATGTTTGATAATTATTACTTTCTTGGACATCTATGACAAGCTAGCTGCCATGATGCATGTGAAGATCAGATTGTATGTTTATAGATGCGTGTATGAGTAGTGTTTGATGACCCGACATTGCTCTAACAGCAATCTCTCTTTCAGGTGCAGGCATGCGGAGCAGCAATGGAGCAATAGCTGGATGCAAGGCAAGCAATAGCTGGATGCAAGGCAAACGGGGAGACTAAAGACAATGCAGGGCAGCTCAAGCCGGACTCGTCATTCAGGCAATGACGAGTCACCCTTCATTACTTGTGCAATTTATTTTCGTAGCACCTATAAATGTATCATGTATTTTTCATGTGCATTATAGCGGTTAGTTTCACGGCTTGTGTGAGACATTATTCATTTATATTGTCAATAAAGATACTTTTTTCTTTACTCTCTTCTCAAAATTAATTGCACTCTCTCTTGTATTATATTCATCTGGATGAATGCAATCTGATAATGTAATTCCTTTTGATCTTCTTGGTGCACTTGGAATGCAATATAGCAGAAATAACATATACTTGTTCCATTTAGTAAAAACAAGCATATCTTAAATATTTTTCAACTAGAGGTGAAAAATAGGTAACAGTTCCATCAAACAATGGAGCCCTAATGTAGAAGAATCGTTCTTGGCAAGCCATGTGTGCTCTTAAGATCTTCCTTCTAGCAATTAAGCTATACTTTGAAAGAACGAGCTGTAATACCAATTAATGAGTACAAGCTTATACTGAGGGGGGGTTGAATCAATATAAGACAATATTTTACTTTTTCAAATTAATAACCACAATAATATCAATTGCACAACATCAACAATTAAGAACACAAGAAGAATGTGAAAACCCTTTTGCAAGAAAACCACACAAAAATATTTTCTTATATGAATACTTCTCTCACAAATTTTGCAAGCACCAATGTACCGGAGACACCATTCCCTACTTATATTTGTAGGCACCAACTCATTGGAGACACCAGCCCCTACTTATATATGTAGCCAATCCCCACAACTAAGTACCAACTTATTAAAAGACATCAATCTCTTCTATGGAGAGGCACCAACCTCTTGATCAACAAATCTTACTCTTCTTGAAGAATAAATCTCCTTAAAATCTGCCTTAAATATACTACAAAATCACCTTAAAAAGATTTCTGCAAATCTACTATAATTCTCCTCTTAGATATGCTATAAAGTCACCTTAACAGGTCTGCGATAATTCTCCTCTTAGAACTGCAATAATTTCTTCAAAAAATCTGCCATGACAATCTTCTATATTTCCTTCACACACAAATTTTCTGGTGAATATATGATATATCTCTTTATCTACCACAATCACACTTCTCCACATTCCACAGACTATATTTTATATCTTTATGAAGGAGGACGACTTGCTGAAAAGACATGCCATTTACAAAGGAGGAGAAGATTACATTTATATGCACCCTTTCACACTTGGGTGCTCACCTTAAGGGGTCAGCTCCTTTGAAATTAATATTAATTTAATTTTGAAATTTAAATCCCCAAACATGGGTCAGCCAGCAAGGGTCGGCCAACAATAAGAAAAATGGTTTGGCCCACATAAATAAATATAAATTTATTTATTTAAATGCAATTCAAACTCTAATTTTGGGCACGAAAATGGAAAAACTCTAAATAAGGTAATCGACCACGATTGAGGTCTTCATTGGAAAATGAATACTTTGCATTTGGCCCTGGATTATGCCTTAGCAGTCCTAGTTGCAGCAATCAGATTTCCTTTGACATCAATAATTCTAACATCAAAAATCCCACATGATGAGAACCAAAAGGAACAATGCATAGAAGGAAGAGACTATGATAACAGTCATTAGGAAAGATGGCAGTGAAAAGTGTTATGTTTTACCTGAAAGACATTTAGAAGGTGTAAGACTGAAGCATAGAAGAAGGTATGATGGTATTAAAGACTATTAAAGTTCATGGCAGCCACAGTGGTCAACATTTAAGGATATGTTGGAATTGTATGCCCAAATGGATCTTTGAGGGTTTTATCCAACACTTGAAAATCTCAAAATGTAGGTGCTCTTCCAGAGTTTAAAGGCTTCCGATACTTCTGAGTTGGTTTCTCCAAAGAGCCTATTGAGTGATCCTTGGGTGGATGATATGGACTTAGGACAAGGTGACACATTCCCTGATTATGGTGTAAAGCAGCTTTCTCTAGATGGTTATGCTCCAGGTACTGAGGAATCTAGACAGAGAAAGGTGAATAAATTTGGGATCTTGGGTAGGATCTTACTGGAAAAAGAACATATCAAGCTTCAGAAATTGAGGCATCAAATGTTTTGCCACAAATGGAAACTAGTGATGAACAATTTTAAAGGAAATCCTTTGATTGGCCTACATCTAGTTTGGTAAATTTTAAAGACCAAAAGCAAATGTGATCACAACGAACACAAATGGATAATGACTGTTTATGCATGGGTTCAAGAGCATGACACAGTGATAGAAGACATAGCAAACTTTAAAAGAGGACACAGTCACACTTATGTTGAAGCCCTAAATGACAGTCTTAAAAGCAGAAAATAGAGTTTCAAGATGCCAGTTAGAAACTAGAGCAAAAGACAAGGTAAAGAGTAACAGAAGATATTTATGTTTCATACATAGATTGTGAAGAGAGTAAAAGCTACAGGTCTCTCATAATGACAGAGCTTGTTGCAATAGTAAAAGGGTCCAGGATTGCAGTTGTAAGGAAAGTCATAAAAGAACAAGATGAACCGTCCTCTTGTGTTAGTTAGAAGAGATTGTATGGCCACATGAGCTAGTAAACATGAGTTTATGGTAATTAATTATATGTCCACTGTTTTTGTGTTTTTATTGCACTGTCAAGGACAAAAGAGAAAAGGTGTGGTGTTGTTAGAGTCCCTTGGCCAAGAAAATGTCATGACCATGAGATTAAAGCACGACAGACATTCAATATGATGTGAACCACATGTTTTAAGCTTCATGTAATAGGGGCTAGAGGAACATGATATAAACAAGGTCAATGAAGTAGCAAGGTTGAATAAAGACAAAGTTTGGAAAACACAGAGGTAGTACTAAGACAAATTCCTTGAATAAGGACGGTCATGAAGACTGTCACAGTAACATGTAGGTTTACTGTGACTGTCAAAGGCAAAGAGGTTGTTGGTGTAAATAATTATTCATCTTGGATATTATTACACCTTACTTAAGTTTACTTAGGAAATGCATTTCATAGTAGTTTGGGTATGAGACACTTGGGTGTTTGTGCCACATTGGGATAGTGTATGTAGGAGAATTTTCACCTTTTATGGTGTTGATCTTGTTGTTACACTCCACATTCAGTGGGTGATCCACCTCATGTGGACTATTATATTATTTCTCCTACCTACCACCACCTATTTCCTACCTACCCTTGTTTCTTATTGAGCCACATGTCATGTTTGTGTGCTCACATATCCATAAGCCTTGCCTATATAAGAAGGCTCATCTACATTGTTTGTACGGGCAATCAATTTATATCTTGTAATGATCCAGTTGATCATATTTTGCATCTTGATAGAATACAGTTTATTTCTATCATCTATTTTGTTCTCTCTTATTTGTGCTTTCCATTGCCTCTTGATCTTAGCAAAATCTCACATGGTATCAGAGCCATTAGAGTGTCATTGGTTTGCCAATTGAGAGAAATTTGATGCTATTTGAGGTTTGCATTTTGGAGCTTTCTATTGCAGGTTATTATTGAAGCTTGATGGATCAAATCTGAGGACACCATTGGATTGACGAGGTCCAAGAAAGTCAGTTTTGCCTTTTGTTTCATCCAAATAGGACTTTGGAGGCCAAATCTAGAGGCATTTGAAGTTTGAAGCCGCGGCGGAAATTTTCCAGAAATTATAATTTTGCAGGCAATTTTCAAATCGCGATATCTCACTCATCCGGACTCCTTTTTTCGAGCAATGTTTTTTGTTTTGGGGTAGAATTTCGTGATCTATACAATGGTGCAGGATTTTTCGATTTTCGGATACAGGTTTTTCGAAAATCATGAAATCCCGATTTTTACAACTTTGGAGGCTTCATTTGGGCTCATATGGACTCCTTTTCAAGTGTCATTTTTTTTAAAGTGCATAATTTTTTATCTACTTTCATAATCTGCTATCAGTTTTCAGCAATTTTGGGTAGAAATTGTACTTTCATCATATGGTCTTATTTGGCCAATTTGGCATTTGTATTGCATAGATCTATCTTTCTGATCTTTTGCTTTGAAGTTCTCAGCCTATTGGTGCAGTTGTAAAACAAAATCAGAAGTCCACCTTGCCATTTTTGCAAGTGGCCTATTGTACACGCACTACATATAAAGTGCCAAAATCATCATTTTGGGGGGGCTACTTTGATTGAGTGAATTTGGGGGGTGTCTCTTGTGCTTTTGTGCTCTTGTATTCCTTCCTTTTTGCTGCTATGGGTTCTTCTAAGTTTCCTCTATTAACTGCTCATAATTATGCTGCTTGGAAAATTGATGCATGGAGTAAACTTATGGAAAAAGGACTAACTCATTATATTGATGGAACTATTGTTGCTCCCACTGATCCTAAGGTTGATCCAGTTGGTCACTTGGATTGGCTCACTAAAAATATCATGGCAATTGGTACCTTAAGATAGTATGTATCAAAAGATCTCATTTTTCATATTGAGAAGTGTACTCTAATCAAGGATGCTTGGCAAAAGTTTCAAGACTTGTATGGTCAAGTTGATGAGATTAGGGGATATCAAATTGATAGTGATCTCACCATGTTAGATCCCAAGAACTTTGATACTATACAAGATTATGTCACTAAGGCAAATGAGTTGAGGGCACAACTCAAGGATTGTGGCATTGATAAGAAGGATAATCAATTGATCTTCAACTTGATGGGCAAGCTTCCACAAGAATATGCAGCATTTGTTTCTAGTTTCCAAACCCATAGGATGACAATGGGTTCAAGCTAAACAATGCCTACCTTTGATGCTTTCGCTGAAATGTTGATGATGGAACAAACTAAGTTGATAAGCATGGGCATTCTTAAGGCTTCTAAGTCTCAAGCATTAGTGGCAAATCAAGGGAACAAAGGAAATCAAGGAAAGGACAACTCAAACAAGAAGAAATGGCAATCAAAGCCTAAGGACAAAGCATCATCCTCTCCACAACAAGGAGATACATCCTCTTCCAAGAGGGATAACTCACCAAAGAGAGAGAGACCTACTTGTGCCTATTGTAAAAAGTTTGGTCATGAGGAGCGTCGTTTCCATTCTAAGAAGATTGATGAGCTTACACATATCCTCAAAAAGCATAACATTGATTTGCCTAATGTCTACAAGAAGGGTGATTCATCAACTTCCACTTCCTCACATTCAAAAGGAAAAGGGCAAGCATTCATGGCTTCTACAAGTGGGAAGACTCACTCTTTTGGGACGAGAAAAGGAAAAGCTCTATGTGCTACTACCAGTCATGATTTAGAGAGATGTCTTCTAGATTCAGGGGCTTCTCATCATATGGCATCTTCGCAATCTATGTTCTCTACATTTGAGCCTTGCACCATGCCGCAGATTTTGATGGGCAATCATACATACATGGATGTGATTGGGAAAGGATCTATTGCCATTGGGGATAACTCCTTCAATGATGTGTTGTGTGTACCCCACTTGACAAACAATCTCCTTTCTATCTATCAAATCACACATGGCGCAACTAAGAGAGTTGTGGAGTTCACACCTGAGTCAGTTTTCATTAGAGACTTGGAGACGAGAGCTATCATTGCAACTGGAGTGGTTGATCATGCATCTCGGTTATACTCCTTTTCAGATTTTGTTGATGATGATGATTTCACATTTGATGATTCTACACATGATGATCATACTTCTTGTGATGGTTCATATTTTGAGGAGAACTTTGGGCACTTGAACATGGGGATTCTCACATGTGACCCCATTCTTGAGCCTTGTATTTCATCTCCTCATACTAATATCACATCACCTATTGCACCTGATGATGTGGATAGTGCGACAGTTTTGCCTTCAAGTGATTCAGTGCAGCAGGATATTCATTGTCTTCCAGCTTCAGATTCATGGGATGATTACTTGACAGACATTGCAAGTTTGTTTGTGGAATCCTACATTGCAGATTTGGGAGACATCATTGATGACATTCATCTTCTCTTTGATGAAGATGATCCTTCTTCGATTGTTGTGAGGGCACACTCTGGCCCTCTTGTTCATTCTCTACATGATCATTCTTTTGAGCTTGACATGATTGTGGATACTTATGTACAGCAGTTGGAGGAGGTCTCTTTATCTTTTGAGGAGACATGTGAGTTTTCGGGACATGTTCTACATCCTTCTCCACTAGATCTTGGAGTGCCTTTTTCAGCAGTGTGGCACAGTTTACCACCTTTGGAGAGGGTATCTTTCAGCATCGACATGGGGACACTTGGGTAGTTTTCAGAGATTCCATTCATCGTGAGTTTTTTTCATACATCTTCCCTTCATGATTGGGGAGATTCTTTGGATACACCTTTGGTTTTGTTTCTTCCTAAGGGGAGGAATGTGGTTCGACGTTCATGGAGCAGTTTCTTCATTCATCTTCAAGCTTCTATCATTGGTGCAGATTCCACATTGAGGGGGGGCTTCCTAGTCTCTCTTCTTCTTCTCTCATATGGGGGGGACTTTTTCCTCACATGGGATTTTGTCCTTCACATACTTCTATGAGAGTTCTTTGTATCTAGTTTTCATCTCTCTTTTGGGGGAGGGTTTTTTCCCATTGGGTTTTTCTCTCTTTCCCTGCTTTGTGAGAGATTTCATTGCATTGGTTTGCATGCATTTGCATTTGTACATGGGTACCTAACATGGCCTCGTAGCCGGGACCCATCTTGCATTGCTTAGTTGCATTGTAGACTTTAGTGCATTCCCCTAAGTTGCACTTAAGGGGGGGTGTTGGTGTAAATAATTATTCATCTTGGATATTATTACACCTTACTTAAGTTTACGTAGGAAATGCATTTCATAGTAGTTTGGGTATGAGACACTTGGGTGTTTGTGCCACATTGGGATAGTGTGTGTAGGAGAATTTCCACCTTTTATGGTGTTGATCTTGTTGTTACACTCCACATTCAGTGGGTGATCCACCTCATGTGGACTATTATATTATTTCTCCTACCTACCCTTGTTTCTTATTGAGCCACATGTCATGTTTGTGTGCTCACATATCCATAAGCCTTGCGTATATAAGAAGGCTCATCTACATTGTTTGTACGGGCAATCAATCTATATCTTGTAATGATCCAGTTGATCATATTTTGCATCTTCATAGAATACAGTTTATTTCTATCATCTATTTTGTTCTCTCTTATTTGTGCTTTCCATTGCCTCTTGATCTTGGCAAAATCTCATAGAGGTCTTATGGAACAATATTTTCAAGGTATGAAATAACAGTTGGATCCCAATACAGTCTCAATGACAGTGTTAAGAGGACAGTCACAAACTCCAAGACTAAGGATAGGAACTTGAACACGCTAAAATACAAAGCCTATGTCAATGTTAATGGATATTATCATCTGGACAGGGTGGCAGATATTAGAGATAATAGATAGAGCTAAAGCCAAGTCTTTCAAAAGTCATATAGTGTATGAGGGCAATTTGTGATGAATAGGCAGTGCCAAGAAGACATTCTATTGAAGGAACAAAGTCCTTGGCTACCAATATCCTTTACACAAGTTCCTAAAAGGCGTGAGCTGAATGTCATTGCAACTAAGATAGTCACAGAGTCAAAAACAGACAGGTGAAAAGACAGTTATTGATGCAGAGCATTAGGAAAAACCAAAGTTCCTAGACTCGGACTCGGCTCTGACTTGGCAAGGCTGACTTGGCTCGTGACTCGGCTCGGACTTGGCAACGACTCGGCAAAATAAGAAAACCCTTGAACTTTAGAGATTTTTAACGATTTAAAACTTGTTTCATACACCCATTATTGAATTAAGCTTAAAGACACTATAACATCATCAAATAGAAGCTAATTTGATCACATACATAAACATACATCCATCACATGCGTAGAAATGTAAATTGTAGCTGAAGGAATTAGAAAACATAGATATAGAGTTATAAATGTTGTCCAATGTATATAAAATCCATGACTTTATCACACTCTTACGTAGCATTATAAATCAGATTTAAAACATAATCAGACCTGGAATAGTCTTCAAATACATGAAAGGATTGCTCAGAAATGTTTCAAACACCACTGCTAGGCATTCAAATGATAAGGGCAATTGGTATGAAGGTCCTCCAAGTCTCCAAACTCATATAAATCTGCTCCAGCAATGATAGAACCTTAACCAGCAGTATTAGGCACCCAAGATTGATGTCAATAAGCCACCAAATAGCAGATTTCAGACCTGTTATAACTCCCATGTGCCAAGGCAAGATGTACAGGCTTCCTGGAGTAGGGAGATCAGCCTAGAAAATTCAATTCTTATCCAAATATGACAAATGACCGCTCAAAATGCATCACCCAGCCCAGTCACGACCCTCAGACTCGGCGAGTCAGGGAGTGACTCGCTGACTCGCGGCGAGTCAGGCGAGTCACGCCCCTTGACCCATCCGAGCCCAGGTCAAGGTCACCGTGACCCGGCAGGGGTCACCCGACCCGCTGACTCGCATGACTCACGTGACTCGCCGCGAGTCATGGAAAAACCAACCAAGAACCCCAAATCAACCATGGAGTCCCAATCCTAGGGTGCTCAATTACCCAAAATAATCATCAATCTGCAACCTTGATATGTTTGAGGCATCTAAAAATATTAATATCAACCAACCAATCCAATATCAAATCCATCATATCATTTTATAACCCTTTAAACATTAATCAAGACCAAAACAATGCATTATGTTGTCCCAGTTAATGACAGCCTGATATACCCGTACTCAGTTATTAATAACTTTCAAACCCATGAACATTGTGAAGATCGCTCCGGTGAAGCTGTAGAAAACTAGGTTTTTAAAACCATATCAAAAATTGAGAACGATCCAACGATTCATTTGAAATTTATTCCCTCTGCACCGAGACAAATTATTTTTCATAAATAAAAATGTGAATGATCGGACTGCAATATCCAGAAAACAATGTGGAGTGTGTAAAAACTTCAAATGTTATTCATTTCCTTCCTCCAATCTTACACACACCCATTGGATTCGACCAAATTATGGTTTTTAGAACCTCCACACATCCATATGGCAGTTACAACTACCCAAGACCAATTACATTGTTGGTTTGCAACTTTATAATGCAATTTGTGCTTGACAACATTTTTGACACAATTGACAATTTTGACATTTTGATAAATATGACCCCTAATCTTTGCTTGTGCACTTGAAATACATTTAGGTGGACTCAAAACAAACTTTTTATATCCTATTTACCCTTCCATGGGCATATTTGCACAATGTGACCTCCTAGACCATATTTGGACTCAAATACACATCTTGAGCAAATGTCTTACAATGCTTCACAAAACGACTCAAAATACATTAAAATAACCATATAAACTCAAATATGAGTGAAATGATTCATGACATGATCTTTAACCTCCTGGTGTATGTTTGGGTTAGGTGCTCCTGCACCATATTACCAACCTTGAAAGCTTTCCAAGTCCCTTGGAAACAACCTGCAAGAAAATTTTGTGTCTTGGACTGAAACTTTGTCTTTGTCTTCATCTTTATCTCTGCCTCTTCCTTTCATCATTCTCTCATTATCCTCATGCTCCTGCTACCAACTTCAAAAAGGTAATCATCCTCTCAAATACTCACATCCATGGAGTATCCAATGGCTGCAACTCAAGGTGTTCCTCAGGCATCCACACAAACTCACACTTCCTTTGCCTCACCTAGCAGTCTCTTTTTCCTCTCTCCCTAGTCTTTTGGCAACCACAACCAGGTTCTCTCCTCAACCTGTTCCTCTGTAGTTAGGTGGATCCAACACCTGCAACCAAACAAAACATAAACAACTTTCCTAGCCCAAATCTTTTGCTGGGCTCTGATACCAATTTGATGCAGAGCATTAGGAAAAACCAACTAAGAACCCCAAATCAACCATGGAGTCCCAATCCTAGGGTGCTCAATTACCTAAAATAATCATCAATCTGCAACCTTGATATGTTTGAGGCATCTAAAAATATTAATATCAACCAACCAATCCAATATCAAAACCATCATATCATTTTATAACCCTTTAAACATTAATCAAGACCAAAACAATGTATTATGTTGTCCCAGTTATGACAGCCTGATATACCCATACTCAGTTATTAATAACTTTCAAACCCGTGAACATTGTGAAGATCGCTTCGGTGAAGCTGTAGAAAACTAGGTTTTTAAAACTATATCAAAAATTGAGAACGATCCAACGATTCATTTGAAAGTTATTCCCTCTGCACCGAGACAAATTATTTTTCATAAATAAAAACGTGAATGATGAGACTGCAATATCCAGAAAACAATGTGGAGTGTGTAAAAACTTCAAATGTTATTCATTTCCTTCCTCCAATCTTACACACACCCATTGGATTCGACCAAATTATGGTTTTTATAACCTCCACACATCCATATGGCAGTTACAACTACCCAAGACCAATTACATTGTTGGTTTGCAACTTTATAATGCAATTTGTGCTTGACAACATTTTTGACACAATTGACAATTTTGACATTTTGATAAATATGACCCCTAATCTTTGCTTGTGCACTTGAAATACATTTAGGTGGACTCAAAACAAACTTTTTCATCCTATTTACCCTTCCATGGGCATATTTGCACAATGTGACCTCCTAGACCATATTTGGACTCAAATACACATCTTGAGCAAATGTCTTACAATGCTTCACAAAATGACTCAAAATACATTAAAATGACCATATAAACTCAAATATGAGTGAAATGATTCATGACATGATCTTTAACCTCCTGGTGTATGTTTGGGTTAGGTGCTCCTGCACCAGTTATTGAAGGACAGATCAAAACTGTGAAAGAGACGGAGGCTTGTCAAAGGACCTAAACACAAAACCTAATGACAGGGTCAAAATGACAGTCATCTAGGGAGTATGGTGCATCGCTTCAAGCCTCTGACAAAGAGTTGCAGTATCCTTAAATGCTATGTCTCTGCTCTCTAAGAACTCTATTGTTCACCATTTTCCAAACAGACTTGTCATGCACACATCCTTAATACTGCAAATTTTTGTATATACAACGTGAGGTTATTGTTAATACTGTAAACAAAGAGTTGCAGTATTAAGGATGTGTGCATGACGAGTCTGTTTAGAAAATGGTGAACAACAGAGTTCTTAGATAGCAGAGACATAGCATAATAGTAGGCAAGGCCTTTGTTAACAAATACAATGAACTGTTTTGTGAAGGAATCTCCTGAAACAGAGGTCCAATTGTAGCATATGATATTTGATGAAGATGTGAGAATAAAGGAGGTATTAATGAATTGAATATGTGGTAATTTTAGGGCCTAGAACCTCTCCCACGCCCTAGGAAGTTTCATGTCTTTTTCACATGCCCTATAACCATAAAAATGAAAGTTTCCAACAGTCAAGGAAGTGTAATGGCATTTATGGAGAGTGGTAAGCAACTAGTGTTGTATCCCTCTTTCTTGATTTTAGAAAAATGCTTATTATGCTTTGTTCTAGCTAATCAATGACATTTTTTTATTCTTCTATGAATGAATTTGTTATCTAAAAGGAAATAATTGATGAAGTTATTTAATTGCGACATTTTATGAAATTGACAAACCAGTTAAGATGTGACTAACTGAATTTTCTTGTAACGAAGTGATTTTAGGAACCACAACACCCTCAGGGGGGGAGAGTATCATCAAGGAGAGGGTCGCAGATATTAGAAAAGAACATTGCCAATGAGTCCTGGGCCCGGTTTAATCGAACGTACACTTTGAGCATCTTGGTCTTGGTAGAGTAAGCTCCATATCACCCTACTAAAGTTGACATAGAGTCAGTTTGTCACCCTTGTATCGTCAGGTAGTCAAGTATCCTTGGTTTGAGTTTATTCTCTTCATGTGCTGGTTATCTTGTTAATGTCTCTCTTTTTCTTATTTGATTGTGGTTTGTGAGTATATTTTCTTGATTTCCCTTGAAGACATTTTTATGGATTTATGTATATAGAGGTACATTCATACCCACACACATATGTAGATAACGTACATGTATGGATATGAATATATCCATTTTGTGATGGGTTTGTGTATATGCAATGTATCGCATTATTATTTTGCACCATGTTTTAAGACCACCGACCTTGATCGAGGTGACCACCATCTTGATGGCGGAGGATTTCTAGTAACTGATGGACGTTATGCTAAAGATGTTGGTGTTAGCTCACCGAGCTAGCACTTCAATAGAAAGCATTATGATTATTTATGTGGCATTTGGAACCCATTTTGAGGATTGTTGTCGACTTGATCATATGCAATTTTGTATTGTTGCTCTGGAAAATCCTTTAAGCTTTCAGTATCATGCTGCTGGGATATTGGAGATATTTGGTGGCATTATTGTTTCTTGGCTGTGCAAAAGTATTGCTTGGTACCTTGTTTCTTGTACTGTGTCGAGTCAATTGAGTCAAGGTCGATGGAAGCCTTGGAGCTCTCTCTTCTCTTCTCTACCGATTCTTAGGCAAGAAATACATTACTCTGTCTCTATTCTTGAACATTTTGAAAACATTATTATTTTTATTTTATGCTCGAAGCAAAGGAATGAGATTGCATGTTTTTCTTGTATTGTGTCAAGTCAATTGAGTCAAGCTCGATGGGAGCCTTGGAGCTCTCTCTTCTCTTCTCTACTGATTCTTAGGCAAGAAATACATTACTCTATCTCTGTTCTTGAACATTTTGAAAACATTATTATTTTCATTCTATGGTCGAAGCAAAAGGAATGAGATTGCATGTTTTTCTTGTATTGTGTCGAGTCAATTGAGTCAAGCTCGATGGGAGCCTTGGAGCTCTCTCTTCTCTTCTCTACCGATTCTTAGGCAAGAAATACTTTACTCTATCTCTTTTCTTGAACATTTGGAAAACATTATTATTTTTATTCTATGGTCGATACAAAAGGAATGAGATTGCATGTTTATTTATGCAAAGCTATTGTTGGCTTAGATTTGTTGTATATTTTCGATATGCTTGATGTTGTTGTGAGATATCACCTTAAGGCAATGTAATAGTAGAGTTTCCTACAAGCATACTAATTAATAGTATCACTATTAGGAAGACATGCATGCTCAATAAACAAGTTGTGAAGTTTATGAATCTGCCTACCTTGTTAATATTGAGTTGGAAGCGGACCATATATCTGAATTTGTTCTATTTTGTATATCTTGGTTGAATTCGATTAAGGTAATCATATTTTCTTGATTCTCCTAAGATATCAAATATTTGTTGATATAAGACTGAGACAATCTGTGTTCTTGGTTGTGCTGTTCCGATATTCTATTGTGAATGTGGGTTAAGGCAGACTGATTTCCATTGTTGGTTCTATTCTGCTATATCAATGTTTGATATTTGATTAAAGTAGACCAACTCCATTGGTTAGTTATGTTTTGTTGTTTTAGTGTTGTCAATTGTAAATGAAAGTTCAATCTATATTGGTTTAAGCTTGTCCTTTGAGATAATGTAATTATGTACAGCTAGTTAAGCTTGTCTGAACCGTAATAAGGGAAGTAAGAGAGAGTTTGTATATTCATGTTGAATGGCTCTATTCTGTAATTCCGAGTCTTGGCCTTTGTGTGAAGCTTGTTGTGATTTTGTCTGAACCGGGTCTTAGTATGATAAAACCCAACACCTTGGCTTAAATAAGGACTTATGTTTGAATCCTATGGTAGGATTATGCCTTTGTCCACCTTGTAATTTAGTTTCCAAGTTTACTAGTGATCAGTTGGAAACTTGGACCCAAAGGTAGGTTGCAAGTATGCAACTCCTTTCCTTATGTCGAGTAAGGGTAGTGGACGACTGCACTTCTATGTGCTTATTATGAATCTTGACCAAAGTGGCAGTATAGTTAGCATGTGTCCATCAGTTCACAAGAGTCAGATAGACCACTAGCCAGAGTGTCATGAAAATTAGGGGATACCTATAGTGTATGACCGGTTAGACAACGTAGATTTTAATCACCGGATTTAGGGGCTTAATGGAAAATGTTTTATCCTCTATCTTCTACCCTCGTGAAGGGTCGGGCCCTTCTAGTAGGAAGTGGCATAGGGGACATATGTCCATGGTTGGGCGGAAAAGCCCTTGATGATGCTCTCCCTCTTCCAGTTGTAATGGGATAAGCATTTGTTCATCAAAAAGTTCTTTACTCTGTAAACTCTTAAACTCTTCTCTCTCTTTACCTTAGGATTTGAAGTTGTTGGAGGTTAGTTAATGTTTCCTTTGCTGAAATGGTTAGTTAGTTGAAGTTAAGTTAGTTATTAACAATTTCAATTTCAACTAAACCTAAATGAAATCAATTTCTTTTCTTTGAATTAGTAAAAGTTAAAATATTTTTCCATTTTAGAATTTTTGGTTGTTACATATGGTATCAAAGCTACCAGGTTTGACACTGAAGCTTGGGCTCACCACCTGAAACTTAGATAGAAAACTGAGCCAAGTTACCTGATAATTGGGATTGTATTTTCTTGTTTAGTAGAGTAGAGTGTAATGAATAACTCAACTAACAATACCTTGAGATGGTTGAGTTTGTTATGAGTCAGTAGACAGCAATACGTTGGCCGTTAATGTTATGTTACCATGAAGGTCGTGGTAGACTGTTAATGTCGATAACATAAGACAATTTGTAACTAAATGGATAAAGAGCCAGTGGGTCAGCTATACCCAAATGTTATGTGTCTTGTGAGTTAGTTGAACTCTAGTCTGTACAAGTCGAGAAAGGGTGGTCAGTACTGACAATGTGTTAAATGTGCTTGCAATATTAAAACCTTGGCCAAGGTGGTGCTTCTTAATGCAAGCGACCATCAATTCACATGAACCAGATACATCTCTAGTCAAAAGGGTCATTACTAGTTGGGGAGTACCCATAGTGTAAAACTGACTAGTGTGTAGGTTCTAAACACTAGGTTTAGATGGCAAAATGGCAACTAAGTTTCATCCTTCGTTTGCACCCTTGTGCAGGGTTAGGCTGCTTCCAGTAGGAAGGGGCGCAGGAGATTGCCAAGTCCGTGGTTGGGAGGAAAGGCCTTGATGAAGCTCTTCCTCTTCCAAGATATGTCGAGGCTTGATACAGAAGATCTCCAATTGGGAAGATTATTGATTTTAATCTCTGAACGTTTACCTATTCTTTGAAAATCAAAGTTTCCATTTGAATACCTTTTTCATATTGATTAGCATAATGTTATATGTTAAATGCTTTGATCGTTAAAGAACTAACTTCCTTTCATATGAATCAATTAGATTCCTATTATGCTGAAGTAGTTATGTTTTATTTGAAATGCTCAAGTTTTATCTTTATATAGATCATAATCTATTTTCTTCTAAGAATAGAATATGTGAAACAAAGCATTTTGGGAATCTAGAAAATGGAATCGAACCTTTAAACGAAAAAAACGAAAAAAGGTCTATGACTCGACTATCAATTGACTATGGATGATCGAAATCATGTATGATTACTTTTCTTCATTTCCATCCGATAAAGAGACTTAAGCAGAAGCTATCTGATGACTCGAGAAAGAGGGGTGCGGATGGCCCCATCAAACTAGGGAACAATCGAAAGTACACCTTAACCGAGTCAATTGAAAACTCAACTGAGAAAGTGACTAAGGAAAGAAAAGAGACAGAAGGTTAGAATGACCCTCAGATTCTCACTACAGAATACTGTCTCATTCCTTCTGATTTAATGATCAGGAAGAATTCAAGAACCTATCTCAGGGGATGATGGTAACTCCTAGATAAGAGAATAACTATGCGATAACTAGCAAATAAGAATGTCCACACTTGGGCTTGAGCAATATAAGTTAGATTTTGTAGAGTATGTTAAGTATGAAAATTAAATAGAACAACTTAATTAAATCATGAATAAAGCTAGAGAATAGTTAATCATGGAGAACTTGTGGATGCCAATATTCCTAAGGTTGAACTAGATTAGATCCTTAACCTAATAAGATAGATTGTGGGTCATTATGAATTCTAGTCTAGGGAGAATGCTTGGATGCCCTAAAATTAGAATGTAAAGAGGAATCAAGAAGATTAAATCTCCTTAAATGAAAACTCAGTATCAGAAGATACCGTTGAGGCTTGGTTAGCAGGAAAGGAAAAGTATCTTGCGATCAAGAACTACATTATCAATATTAAGTTGTATGGAAAGCTTATCAACTGTCGGATGAGGCAGCTACTTGGAAGGAACAAAAGGTTGGGGAAGGAATAAAAATAACTGAAAGCCGTATATAGGAAATTGTTGTCAAGAGCTCAAGATAATGCAGTGCTTGTTAAAAGTTTGGGTAGAACTTCAGGGATTCACTATGAAGGTTGTTTAGTATTGGGCACCCTTAAGTTCCTACGATGCAATCCTAGGTATGAATTGGTTATGGAAGCATAGAGCCAAGCGGACTATGTTTGGACAACCTATGGAATAGAGTTCACATTCAAGTAATTCAACATGAAATTAAATTGCGGAAAATCTTCGCTTGCAGCAAAAGCAAAGAAAAAGAGGAAAAAGGGTGTCAAGTGTTTGCAGCCAAGATGGAGGAGATTAATGAATTCATAAAGGTTATATATCATGATGATATGGTGTTGTTGAAAAGTCCATGTATAATGAAGAAGAAGGTGTGGGAATAGTTGAGAAGGGCTATAGTATTATCTAAATAGATTGGTCATCGGGCTATCAGCAACTGAGATTGAAAGAAGAGGATACTCATAAGACAATATTTAGAACAAGATATTGACACTATGAATTTACTATTTTATCATCCATGCTCAGCAGTACCTAACAACATTTAAGAATTTGATGAACAGTGTGTAGGAAATTGTTTAGACAAGTTGTAATGAACTTTTCATGAATATCTCATCCTATTACTTACTCTTTAGGAAAAGGGAAGAAGATTTCAGAAGGCTGAGAAATGTCAGGAAATATTTGAATATATGAAAGAGAAGATGACGACTATACCTATTCTAAAGTGCTAGATTTTGAATGACATTTATAGATGTTACGGAAGCATCCAGGGAAGGGTTAGATGGGGTCCTTATGCAAGATGGGCAAGTAATTGTCTATGAATCCAAAAAGTTGGAGAATTATGAACAAAACTATGCACCCACAATTGGAAGTCAACTGTGCATGCTCTATGATGTGACGACATTATTAAGAAAAACCATTTGAGCGTAGGATAGATCACCATGGACTAAATACATATTTACCTAGTTTAATTTGGATGCTTGCTAGAGAAAATGGTTGGAGCCAATCTCAGATTATGATTTGAAATTAGTTATATCAAGGGTAAAGAGAATAGAGTGGTTGATGATTGAGTAGTCGAAGGCATTTATCACCCATAGCAACTGTTAACATAGATTTAAGAGCATGAGAAATTACAGAATCTCGAAGAGAATGACAATTGTAATTAGGCACAAGAGGCTTTACGATGCAATCCCCTAGATCCCAAATATGATGGGTACAAAATTGAGATGGATAGACTATTGAGGTACCATGGAAGAAAGTACATACCCAATCCCCCTAAGTTAAGGAAACTAGTAAGGAAAGAGGTACATTTGGTGCCAAATTCGGGACATCCTCTTCTGACAAAGATATTAGCAAATGTTAAGCCCCTATACTTTTGGAAGGGTATGAAGGATGTTGCAAGATAAAAGGCAGGTTGTTTCAAGTGATAGAAAGTAAAAATAGAACACCAGCATCCAACAGGAGTGCTACAATCCCATGCCATACCAGAATGGAAGTGGCAAATTATCAGTATGGATTTCGTGCAAGGTCTACCCATGACAAGAAATAGAAATAAAGTCATTCTAGTGGTAGTTGATAGGCTTACCAAGGTAGCACATTTCATAACAAGAAATTTAACAGATGGAGCAAATATAGTTGCTCGAAAATTTGTTCAAGAGATCTTTCGGCTGCATGGAATACCCGAGAAAAATTATCTCTCATAGGGATGCTAGAATGACATCTAGATTCAGGCAAACATTGTTTGCAGCTTTGGTTAAACATCAGTTCAACTTATCATCTAGAAACAAACGGTGAAACAAAGAGAGTGAATCAAGTTTTGGAAGACCTCTTAAGGATGTATTGCATGGACCAGCTTTATAAATGGGAAGAATACCTCCCTCTAGTAGAATTCGCTTATAACAACTCATATCAATCTGCCATAAAGATGGCACCTTTTGAAGCATTGTATGGAATGAAATGCAAAACCCCCATAAGTTGGGATAGGCTAGAGGACAAAATCACCCTTGGACCGGAAATGCTTAAGGAAATGGAAGATCGGGTGAAGCTGATCAGGAAAAGGTTAGCAGAGGCTAACAACTAACAGAAGAGTTACGTCGATGCCAAAACAAACTCCCAGAAAATTTATAGTAGGGGAGAAGGTCCTCCTCAGAGTTAAACCACATAAATATTCCATCAAGTTTGGAAAGGCTTCCAAATTAGCCTTGAGATACGTGGGATCATTCAAGATCCTGAAGGTCATTAACCCAGTAGCTTATAGACTTGTTGAACAATTCTCGCCCGATTGCATAATGTTTTTGATGTTTCATATTTTAAGAAGTATGTGGCAAATTTTGAGTACATGATTGATTGGAATTCCTTGCAGGTGCGGGATCTAGGGGTGGTCATGATCAAACCACTTAGAATACTCAAGATGCGTAAGTTGTGCCTATGTAACCATGAGGTTATGCAATGCAAGGTCCAATGGGGCCAATATGTAGAAGACAATCCCACCTAGGAGGATTATGAAGAAATCCTTTAGAAGCTTCCTCATCTATTTAAAAACCATTGAACTATCACTATGAGAAATAATGAACTTGCTTTATATATTTGGAATTTTTATCTATGTTAAATAATCATCGAGTACAATGATTCACAAGGTGGGGAATATGTTACATCCATCTTTCTTGATTTTGGAAAAATGCTTATTATGCTTTGTTCCTGGCTAATCGGCGACATTTTCTTATTCTTCTATGAATGAAGTTGTTATCTAAAAGGAAATGATTTAACTTTTTATTATTATTTTTTTTCGGGCAAAAGGCTGAAGCCTAAAATATTAAACATATTATATAAAATATTGATTACATATATGATATAGGAAAACCAAAAGGATGGGAAATTTGTCAACCGTTAATATACAGACCAAACACCCCATACAATTACTGATATAAGAAATCCAAAAAGAAGGGAATCTGTCAACTCTACACATACAAAGAGAAACGGGCCTGCTGAATTTGCTTTCAATCCATTGATCATGGAAATGAGAATTGACCTTGGGGTCGATTCTTCCAATATCTCATTCTTGTCAAGAAAACCACCAATCAAAGGAGGACCTAATAAAATATTATATTTTGCCAAAGCAGTTGATACACCCTCCCAAGTGAACAATGATGTTGGAACAAAGGTGCCAATAAGGAGCTTTGGAATATCCGCGAACCAAGAGAGGTCCATAACCACAAATGCAAACCTTGAAGCTGCCTTCGAAGACTGGGAAAAGAGAAGGCCAAAGACAGTGTGAAAGGTGGAATATTACCCCCAAGTTGAACATCAACATATTTACCCTAAATCAAAACTTTGAAATCCATGATGAAACAATGAACGATACCACTTTAGGTTCAACATTGTTATTTAACATAGCTTACACATGCAAATGATATGGCAAAAGTGCGTAATCCATCCTCCGTGAAGAATTTTGAACAAGCATGAATGAAAAATGGCCAAAGGGAGCCATCTGTCTTGCAACCGTGTAGATATAAAGTCTACGCATCTTGCTTACACGAGGAGTTATAGAAAATGCAAGGTGGCATGGAAGGCACAAGGGCATTGTACAAAAACAGAACATCTTCACTGAAAACAGTGTGTCCATCTTCCACATAAGAAGCACACATCATGTTGATGATAAAAGGACTACAAATGGAATCATTGCCCATAACAGATTGTAGACAACAACATGAAGTGAAATTGCTAAGGACAAGTACTATAGATGAGCCACAGGAATGTTAAAATTGTACAAGTGCACACACAAATTAGGAATAAATGAGATGTCATCAAAATATTATAACTTGAAATGTCTTGTGCGGAAATTCATCAGGTGTCATTGGACAGATCATCATTAAGTCTCCTTAGTAAATCTCAATTTGATCTTATGTCACTTTAATAGAGAATTTTTTCCCCTTGAGGAAGATGGCAACCTTGGTTTGCCAATAAGTCTACAAACTATTGGCTTCTCTGTAATAGTGAACAATGATGGATACATGCTACTCACTTTATTTTTGGCTTCTTGGATGATATAATCAATTCTCCAATTTGGAGCCTCAAATCCTTTAAGGGCTAGAATTGTGTTCATGGAATCACCATCTATAATCAGATTTTTCACATTACCTATGATTGCCAGCCTGATTCCAAACAACAAAGCCAAAGCCTTTGCTACATTATTTGTGCTGTTAGGGATTCTTGTGAGGCCTTCAATAAGAACCCTACCTACTTGGTCTCTAACAACACAACCAATACCTGAAACTCCTGGATTTCCCTTTGATGCGCCATCAAAATTTAGCTTACAAAAATTCTCTTCTGGGAGCTTCCAACTGATTTTTTTTCTATTGATTCTCTTAGCGGAATTATTAAGGAGACTTCCTTTGAAGGGAAAGTTTAAGTACTTCCAATCCTTTAGTATGTCGTCATCCCAAGAAGTAAAAGGGGAATCTAGCTTCTTATGTTTAGTATTAATGCCTTCACCACTTCAAAGATTGAAAAATCAATCTTATTTATAGTTAATGCTACATCAAAAGATTCCTTCCTACTTATTCTCCTATTTTTCTCCCACCAAATGTTCCAAATTAGAATTGCAGGAGCAACTTCCCAAATGGATGCAAAAAAAGAGTCCACAAATAGTCTAGGCCAGGCTTCAAAAACTAAGAATAGATCCGAATGAAGGGGCAAATACTAGTGGAGCTTATTAAGAAGCCATTTCCAACATTTTTTAGCAAAGTTGCAATTGAGAAGCAAAGGATCTCTTGATTCTGAAGCTTCATCACACAAGATACAGTTAAAAGGCTGAGCTATACCTAGATGAGACAATCTGTCACTTGTTAAGATTCACCCTTTAAGAACAAGACAAGCAAAAGAACCTGCTTTTTGTATGCCTACCCCATTCTAGCAAAAAGAGAAACCTCTAGAATGGTGAGCTACATCATTGTCATCTAGAACCTTATATCCTTGTTTCACAGTGTAAGAGCCCATTTTTGAAGGTGTCCAGATAAGTTTATCTTTGACATTCTTGAAGTAAACAACTTTGTTCCTAAGCTCTTGAGAAAGTCTTTGTTGTTGATGAGACAGAGCAATAACACTACAAACATCTTTCCATTGAACTTTTCATAAGCCATGTGGATAAGAAATTAAAAAATAATCACTTACTTTTTTCCCCCAAGAAGAATTTAAAATTGTTTTTATTTATTCCTGACCCTCAATTATGTCTGAGGGAAGCCATTCCATGAGTCTTCCGAAAAGAAATTTGTTTTCCCATAATGAACCAACCATGTTAAATAAGGGAGAAAAAGAACTTTGCATCTGAGTAAGAAGTTCCACATTTGAGATCCCTGAGGAGGATCTAGAATAGTAACTGATATATGAAGTTATTTAATTGCAATATTTTACGAAACTGACAAACCTGTTAAGATGTGACTAACTGAATTTTCTTGTGACCAAGTGTTTTCTAGAACCACAACATCCTCAGGAGGGAGGGAGTATCATCAAGGAGAGGGTCGCAAATATTAGAAAATAACATTGCTAATGAGTCCTAGGTCCAATTAATCGGATGTACACTTTGAGAATCTCGGTCTTGGTAGAGTAAGGTCTGTATCACCCTACTGAAGTTGACCTAGAGTCAGTTTGTCACCCTTGTACCGTGAGGTAGTTGGGTATCCTTGGTCTAAGTTTATTCTCTTGATGTTGTGGTTATCTTCTTAATGTCTCTCTTTATATATATATATATATACACACGCACACATATATATATACACACACATATACATATATATATACATACGTGTGTTTATTTATATTCAATATGAATGGATTAATATATAAATATATATATATACATACGTGGGTTTATTTATATTCAGTATGAATGGATTAATATATAAATATAAATATAAATATATATATATATACACACGTGTGTTTATTTATATTCAATATGAAAGGATTAATATATAAATATAAATATATATGCATATACATATGTATATTGTAATATACACGTATGTATATATATATAGTTATATTTTTCTAGATTGCCATCAAAGGCATTTTTATGGATTTATGTATATAGAGATGTTCATACCCACATGCATACATAGATAACGCTCATGTATGGATATGAGTATATCCATTTTGTGATGGATGTGTGTATAATGTGATGTATCGCATTATTATCTTGCACCATGTTTTAAGACCACTGACCTTGGTCAAGGTGGCCACCACCTTGATGGTGGAGGCTTTTTTGTAACTGCTGGAGATTATGCTAAAAATGTCAGTGCTAGCTCACCAAGCTAGCACTTCGATAGCAAGCAATATGATTATTTATGTGGCATTTGGAACCCGTTTTGAGGGATTTTGTCGACTTGATCATATGCGATTTTGTATTGTTGCTATGCAAAAAAATTTATGCTTTCTGTATCATGCTGCTAGGATATTGGAGATATTTGGTGGCATTATTGTTTCTTGATTGTGTGGAAGTATTGCTTGGTAGCTTGTTGCTTGTATTGTCTCAAACTGATTGAGTCAAGATCGACGGGAGACTTGGAGCTCTCTCTTCCCTTCTCTGCCAATTCTCAGGTAAGAAATACATTACTCTGTCTCTGTTCTTGAATGTTTTGAGAACATTATTATTTGCATTTTGTGGTTGAAGCAAAAGGAATGAGATTGCATGTTTATTAATGCAAAGCTATTGTTGGCTTAGATTTGTTGTATATTTCCAATATGCCTGATGTTGTGAGATATTGCCTTATGGTAATCTAATAGCAAGGTTTCCTATCAACATACTAATTAATAGTATCACTATTAGGAAGACCTGCATTCTCGATAATCGAGCTGTGAAGTTTATGAATTTGCCTACCTTGTTAATATTGAGCTGGAAACGGACCATATAACTAGATTTGTTTTGTTTTGTATATCTTGGATGAATTCGATTAAGGTAACCATATTTTCTTGTTTGTTCTTGAGCTATCAAATATTTGTTGATATAAGACTGAGACAGTCCGTGTTCTTTATTGTGGTGTTATGATATTCTATTGTAAATGTGGGTTAAGTCAGACCGATTTCCATTGTTGGTTCTATCCTTCTATATCAGTGTTTGATATTTGATTAAAGCAAACCAACTCCATTGGTTAGTTTTGTTATGTTGTTTCACTGTTGTCAATTGTAAATGGAAGTTCAATCTATATTGGTTTAATCTTTTCCTCTAAGATAATGTAATTATGTACAGCTAGTTAAGCTTGTATGAACCGTAATAAGGGAAGTAAGAGAGAGTTTGTATATTCATGTTGAAAGGCTCTACTCTATAATTATGAGTCTCGGCCTTTGTGTGAAGCTCGTTGTGATTTTGTCTGAACCAGGTCTTAGTATGAATAAACCTTGCACCCTGACTTAAATAATGACTTAAGTATGATTTCTATGGTTGGATTATACCTTTGTCCACGTTGTAATTTAGTTTCCATGTTTACCAGTGGTTAGTTGGACCCAAGGGTAGGTTTGTAATATACCCTTCTCAACAATAATCATCTCAATTGACCGTTAGCCTATTACGGAGACCCTTAGGCTAGTCGAAAGCATAAATTAGGGTTTCCTACCTTTGGGAGGATGTTTTAGAATATTTGGTGGCTTGCATGTGGGAGTTTGTCAGTTTTGGTTTTGGATTCCTTCTGGGTTTTCAAAAAGCTTCGTAATGATGGTACATGCATTGCAAGTAGTGGAGACTGGCAAACTTACTATTTTTAGTAAATGGAAGCGAAGGCAGCGTATTTCTCTAGGTTTTTATGGGTTTTCAGAGAGCTTCGCGATGGTGTAACATGCAAATGAATCTGAAGACTTTTTCGGACTTACTATTTTTAGTAAGTTGCCACGGTTTCTCAACAATGTGGTAAAAATCACTATGGAAACACTTACTATTTTTAGCACTATGTTATTAATACTAAGTACTATTTTTGGCAGGTTCCTGTGTTCTAGCTCAGATGACTATTTTTAGCAATGCAGTTTTGTACTTTGGCCTCAGCTCAATATTGGCAGTTGCCAGTAATTGAAGAAGGTATATTTTAATGGTTAAGGTTTATATTTATTTTATTAAGATTTGGATGACTTGGAGAAGAGATATAATTTTTTTATCCTAAGTCTATTTGGCAAAATATTTTACCTTCATAGTGGGATGCCAAAATGCAGTTTAATTTTATGGCAAGATCAATGATATTTTATAAAGCCTAATGTTTATCAAAAGTGGCAAGTAGGGGTGGAAAGGAGTTGGACGCCAAATGCCAAGGAGATGAAATGAAAGTCATTTGAATTTGGGCGCCATTTGAGTTGGAGTTGAATTTGAATTTGGTATGATGTGAGGCTATAAATAAGGGCCTTGGGCTCTCATTTTCTCATCCATGTTTATTTGCAAGTAAGTGTTGTCGAAATTCAGAGTGATTGCTTCGAGGAATGCATTCCTCCTAGCTGGTTCTTGGCTTCTTGTTTGAAAGATAGCTACTAGTTGAGATTGTGAGACAGTTATTTACACTGAAGAACAGATGGAGTTCATTGATGTAGTAACATTTGATGTTTTCTGATGTGTTTTGTGAGTTTTCAAGTTGCTGGTCGGTGGTAGAGCTGAAGTGGTTTTCTTATCATAAGTCCATGGGTGAATCTTTGTGGCTTCTAGGTATTCTCCCTTTATTTTCCTAGGCCTTAGGCGATCCTATATGCCGGTTTTTCAGAGTTTAATTTGGAGATATGAATTTTATAATGCAAATCACCCTCATGCTCAAGCCGTACCATATTGGAGTTGCTTATAAATATGTGCATAAATGTTTTGAGTGAGTTTGCTTCTATTTGTCAATCTTAGTCTTGTCAATTACTTCGTAGAAATCATTTGCAATCAGTTTTGAGTCTTTCCGTTGAGTTTTGGAAGAGTTGTGTGCATTTTAGTGAGGTTTGAAGTTGTTGGTCTGTGTTATGCAGCTTGCTGGAAAAGTATATCAGATTCTGGAATTTGGAGTGTGAGGTTGTTTTTGGGGATAGTTGGTCTTTGTAGCTTTTGGAGTGCATTAAACAATCATTTTACAGCAATGGACAGTGATATCTTTAATTTGAAAATTCATGCTATGTAATGTAAAGTTGATTAGTAGTACTAACAGCTATCTTATTTTGAATTGTATCACAAGACCCACTGAATAAGTGGAAGAAGTTGGCTTTGCTACCTATCTTATCTCATGTTACACCCCACTTGTGCCCTAGTTGATTTTGTGCAGTATTTACGTCCTGATACATGTTAACCCTAGTGCATTTTGATAGACTCTTATGATATATAATGTGCCTAGTTTTATGCTTTAAATGATGGATTTGTTCAGATGATTATGTGAATGTGAATAATGATTATTATGTTTTAGATGCTAATTCGATGTACTTTGATATAGTAAATAGATGAATAGCAATTAACAATATGATATCATGTTTCACTTTCATCAAGATTTATCATTTGTCAGAACTAGACAAGATTGGATCTAACCGATTTACGTGGGCCAAGTGTGTGCAGGAGATCGTCGTCCTCCACGAAAGGAGGGAAAGTATCATCAGGTCGGGAGGTGGAAGGAAGAACTCAATGCTGTTTGGAAACCCTAGCCTAAGCTAGGTAAACATAGGTTGATTTTGTCAGACCTTGCTAGCCAGTGCGCTAGATAACCGGGTAGGTCAGTATAGAGAAATTAGGGTTGTCACTTCTCGCGGCAATTATTAATTATTAATATTAATTAATTGTTTTATTAATTATTAATCAAGTGGTTGGATCAATGTTCTTTTATCCTATAATTATATATATTGATATATAGGTATATATATGTTACATTTATATCCTATACGAGTACCTGGGTACGTGAGTACGTATACATGGTCGTATATGTACTACCGCAATCAGGTATTCGAAGGGAGTATAGGCCACATATATAAATATAAATAAATATATAATTATAGTTTAAATAAATTTATAATTATATGACAGCGTTTCTTTTTAATTAAACAAATTATCTTGTGCCAACTTTATTTGGCATCTTTATTAAAGTGAAGATTATGTGAGGGGGAGACATAAATTTACCCTTCTAAAGTTGCTAATTGATTTACGTGGATTAATTCCTTAATACTAAAAATAAAAATAAAAAAATAAATAAGTTTTAAGTAAAAGCATTTTAATTTATAGTACTCTAAGCTATGGCATGTTTACTCATTCTACGAGTAAATTACTATGCTATATCGAGCTATTAGGAGGACTACTTAAGAAAAGAGTATTGCAAAAGTAAAAATCTCTTTTAAAAATCGCACATCATAATATATCTTTTATCGAGCCTTTTGGGGAAAAGAGGGGCTGAATAGTTATCGCAAAAACTTCATAACAAGAGAAAAAGAGATATTTTATATGGAAAAAGCTTGGTGAAGAAGCCAATAAAAATTGTTGAGTGCGTAAGGGCTGCAATCACGGGAATCATGAGGCAGGTTTTGAATTCCGCCTGGTATTAGGGCGTGGCAAGCAGTACTATGTTTTAGGGTGAATACATAAACAAAGGAAGGGGGATTAAAGGCATTCATTGTAATATCCCCACTTTGAAATAGAATTTAATAATAAATGATGATAATATCCCCACTTTGAAATATAATTTAATAATAAATGATAATAATATCCCCACTTTCAAATAGAATTTAATAATAAATGATCATAATAAAATTAAAATATAAAATGATATTATTAAATATGATTAATAAAAAATTAATTAAGTTAATGAAAAGTCAAAAGACATGAAAGGAAAAGTTGTGACTCCCTCAACAATGATATATAAAAGGGAGAAGAAAACCTCATTTGAGAGGGGGGATAATTTGGTGATGAGAAATGCAGATTTGATTTAAATAATAAGTGTTGATCTGATTATGAAAGGTTGTGTCCCTTTCAAATGGTAGAAATAATGAAGAGTTACACTCTTTCAAAGGGTGCTAATGGTGAAAGGGTATGTCTCTTGTCAATGGGCATACATGATGAAGAGGTGTGACCTCTCCCTCAAATTGAGAGATATAAAGGGAAGGAATCAAAAGCATCTAGTGACATCACCATTGATAAGATCAGATCAGAATTGTTATCAAGTTACAGGAAGTAACATTTGTGTTCTTTATGGTATGCCTCCCAATCTGCAGGTGACATCTACAGTGCGAACTCCAACCGCAGGCTACAATCTGCGTACAAGTAAGAGGGGTTAAGAAGTCTTAAGGTATATATGTGTGTGGACGTGTGTGCCACACACACACATATGCATTTTTATGAATACATATATCTCTAATGATTACTTATATGAATGTAGCAATAAAGATAGGAATCTATGTAGAATATGTATGTATATTTAGGATCATTAGAAAGATTAAAGAATATGTAAATGAAGACGTAAATTATGGAATGGAAAACAGTAATGAATTATAAAATGTAATATTAATGTGATTATATGATGAAGGTTATAGGGAAGAAATTCCCTTAGCCTAATGGAGGGATTATGATAATCCCTGGAGGGCAGTATATACTGAATATCTATATGCATATATATGGCTTGGTTGACTAAGTTCATCCAAGAAGAGACGGATCTGGCCGGTCCCCTCTGAGGACTTGGATGATGGGATGCATCATCCAAGGCAAGGAATTGACATAGGGTCTTCCTTGGATGGCTTGGGTGTAAGAGGTTACACCCAAGACAAGAATCAAATTAACCTTCGATTTCCTGGAGGGCTTGGATGTAAGAAATTACATTCAAGACAGGAGTCGAATTCACCTTCGACTTCCTGGAGGGCTTGGAACCAAGATGGGTTCCAAGAAGGCGAGCTTCACGGCCGCCTAAGGACATACTTTCGTATGGCAATCGTATCCTTTTTATTAGATAAAAGTTGTGATTATGTTAAGTATTTTAAAGTTAGATTGCAATTTAGATTACTTCTATATATATATATATGTTTGTTGTATTCTAACAATCTATTTTGCAGGTTAATGATCTCTAACTAGTAGGGACATTACATTCATCTTCTCCTTGACGGCAGGAAAGAGGGTTTTGCTCTGCTATTTTGTTATTGTTCAACTCAGCCATTACGAAATATAGAGGGTTTTGTTGAGAAGGACGTCAGAGTGCATTCTCTGACAAGGTTCTACACTTCTCAGGCCTTGTAGTCTGGCTACCCTACGAGTTTGATAATTCTTCTTCCATTTCTCATTCAAGTTTGTAGAAAAATAGAGCAAAAGAACGAAATGCAGTGTATTCTTCCTTATGTCTTGAAAATTCTGAAATATTTTCATTTAGTGGTGTGAATGTGTTGTGCGTTGCACACGCTCCCTGTCGCCGACAGGGTCCCCTTTCCTTTTTTGGGCCTTTTCGTCTTCGCCTTGTTGAGTTCCGCACAGAGTGTCTCGTGTCCTTTTGAGCGAGTCCGTAATCAATCCATGAGACGATGATGTTATGAACGGAAGAGCTTGTGAATCCGTGAGATCAGTTGAGCCTTCGGGCATGAAAATTCCAAGAGATCGTTTAAGCTTGTAAAATCGCCTGAGATAGGCGTGGGATGATAGAAACTGGCCAAATTTCACCAAGTAAAAGATAAAGCGTCTGAAGGTCGCATAAGGACCCAAAGTGCCGATTTTCGTCAAAGGATATAGGAGAGATAAAAGGATGCAAATGTCGAAGTTTCAAAACCTCCTCCATATCCTGAAGTTCACACCAAGGAAGAATTACATGATGTTTTTTTAGAGTTTGCAAGATGGATGAAAATGGCGATTATCGCCAGCTAGAAGGAAAAAAGGTGAAAACCTTGCAAAGTGCCCCAAAGTGCCGAAATTGGCAAAACCACTCAAAAGGCCGAAATTCACATTTTGAAGGGCAAACATAAAAGGTAAAAAGAGTTTGCAAAAAACCTCATAAGTGCCGAAAATTGCACTTTAATGGTGAAAGTGCGAAAAGTTTGAAAGTTGGCAAAACGCCTAAAATCGCCGAAGTTGGCAAAATAGCTTCAAATGCCGAAGTTTTCAAAATGGGTCAAAACCCCGAAAATGGCATTATAAGTTAAAAGTGCGAAGTTTAAAAGTACCTCAAAATGCCGAACTTAGTCAAAACGCCGAAAATCGCACTTTAAGGTGAAAATGCATTAAAATTAAAAAGTTTGAAAACACACTCAAAGTGTCGAAGTTGGCAAAAGCCACCATATCACCGAAATTGGCAAAAAGAGTCAAAGTGCCAAAGTTGGCAAAAGTCCTCACAAAGGCCGAAAATCGCACGAAGGGGTAAGTGAAAAAGTTTTTTCAAGTTTGCAAATGGTTCAAAAACCCCGAAAATCACATAAGAGGGGAATATTGCGAAAGTGAAAAGGGTTTGCAAAACACTCATTATCGCCGAAGTTTGCAAAACACTCATTATCGCCAAAATCCACATTCTAGGAGATAGGTGTGAAAAGTTTAAAGTTTGTAAAACCACCCTAAAATGCCGAGAATCGCATAGTAAGATCTTCGTTGGGAAGTTTTAAAATTGGCAAAACCCCTAGAATCCCCGTAATGCGCGATTTGGAAGAAGAATGATAGAAAGTTTAAAGTTTTAATCTCGCAAAAGCAACTGAAAGCCCGAAGTTTGCATACCAAGGTAAAACCGCGATTTTCGTAAAGTTTGCAAACTCCATCCAAACCCCGAAATTCGGCATCTAGGGGTAAATCACGATTGTTGCTAAGTATTAAAGTTTTAAAGTTTTCAAACCCTCCAGAAATGCCGAAGTTTAGCAGATATGGCGAAAGTTATAAGTTTATAAAACTTGCAAAATGTTCTAAAGCCCCGAATTTCCAATAAGAGGTAAGTCGCAATTTTTCAAAAGGTTGAAAAAAGACATAGATTTGTTGAAGTTCGCGTAATGCCAAAATCGCATTCCGAAGGGCAATTCCAAGGAGAAACCACGCAAAAGTGTGAAGGTTTAGGAGTTTTCAGAAATCGCCCAAGTTTGAAGCCGTAAAAGAGAAAACGCACAAGGTAAGCCCTCCCAACCAAGGTAACAAATTGCTAAATCTAGGTGCTTAAATTTGCATTTTCTTTCCAAACCATAGGCGCGGAATTTTGAATAGGGAGTTAACTGTTAAAATTCAAATCGCAGACTCCCCCATCGGAAATTTGGAATTCATTCTTGCAAGGCCAGTTGTGTGAATTCACGCCATTCACTTTCGCCAGGTAAGTGTGCTTCACCTCTCTTGAAATCATTCGAAATATTTGCAAAATCATATAGATGCGTACGCAAAATGAATTAAAATGAATGTCTTAAAAACCGCATCTCTTTCCTTTTAAGACGTCAGGGGCAATTAAATCAGAATTTACTCGTAAGAATTAGCTAGAAAACGCATTTTCAAACTTAGGAAAATTTCTCAAGTGTCGTCCATTTTTAAAATTTGATCCTAAAATACCTGAGTATAAATCCGCAATCGAAAAGCTTCATAAATATTCATGTTTGAATCAATCAAGCTTTTAGCTAAAGATGTCATGTTGTTCTTTCAATTCGGTTTTTGAATTGATCCTTGTATGCTGGCATATCCTTTATCTAACCTGCTTTACTTCCTTTATATCGCCTCGTAATCCGCATCCGGCTGTGTAGGATAAATGCCTAAATCGGCAGTAGAATCATCAAAGACACCTGCTGTAGCCGAGACATCACGAGCATCCAAATCAGATATCCCTCGCAGAGTCAAAAGGATGAAGTATCAGTATCAGAGAGTAGGGCTGAGGGAATCGAAAGTTCAGAGTGTCTGGGAGAATGTCAGTGATACTGACCTGGGCCATATTGATAGTCAAGATTTCAGAAACCGAGTCTTCTCCCCTAATGCCTATGGCAGGCCCAGGCCGATGATGGAAAGCGGCATCGCCCAAGCGGCAGGATTTCCCCCAGCAGTGCAGAACTATGAGTTAGTGGTAGAGGCTGCCCGGCATTACCAACCAAACTCCAAATTGGTGATCCTCGAGAACATGGTCCTCGCTAACTTCACTCCTGAGGCCATTGGCGACGCATTTGACATTCCCTTCCCGAACAACCCCATAGCAACAACTATAGATGAAGCGCAGGGGGCGTATGATATGAACCCCGCCAAATGCAGAACACTGATAAATGAAGAGTGGTACAAGGAGAAAAGACCTCCAAGCGTCAGGATTGGGAAAAAGACCCCTAGAAGCGACTTTCACAACGAGCATGGGGACATGGTCACATTGCTCAGCAAGATTATGGGACTTCCCCAGTCCAATTACTTTGAAGAATGGATGTTCTACTTCACAGAGCAGGTCTTCGCTGGGAAATCCAAGTTTGACAAGGCCCAGATCATAAGCAACAACATCCACACTCAATTGATCAAACTTGAGACAAAGAAGTACTTCACTATGACCTCCTACTTGGTCTACATGTTCGCTAGGAACCAGCCACTGCCAGGTTTGATCATGAAGGGTGAAATCGGGAATGGGCCTGATCAGGTGAAAGTATATGATTGTTACCCACAGCTACACTATCAAGACATAGCTCAAAGAGAACAGAACAGCCCGGCCTATGCAGTTGGTTAGTATGAGCGTGTCAATGATGCCTTCACAATGCACCTAGTCAGGCTGATGCAGGGAGGATTACACATAAGGCTCTCGGAGCAAGCTACTATTCTAGTACAGAGGTATGGGGCCTAGTTCATCCAATTCCCAAGGTTCTCTTACATCCGGATAGCTGGCTTTGAGGGTGCTCCTTTCCGACTTCCGCGATACCCAACCAACAAAATAGTTCTCCTGGAGGTCGCAAGGCAGTCACGTCTGGCAGGTAGCTTGCTCAGGGACAAGAAGCAGTCTAGATTTGCATTCCCTATGATTATAGGCAACCAAGATGTCCATCTAAAGAACCCATCCCAAGCGGAGGAATCCTTTGCAGTGCTGGCCTCCTATGGCCTACAAGAGCATTTTCCAAGGATATGCTTTGATCACGACAATCTGGCAAAGAGGGCCTATGGCAGGCGATACAGAGCAAAAGAATCAGTTGAAGATTATTGGAAGAACTGCTCTGATGACTATGAGGTCCGAAGGCGCAAATATTCAAGGCTGAGTGTGCAGCAAATGCAACTTTTCGAATACCGCCGGGTCCCAGATCAACTCATAGATTCAGGAAATTGCCTGCAAATCCACGAATTTGAAGCAGTATGACATCTTTTGCCAGGCATCGATTGGTCACAGGACCCGATCACTAATTTTGAGGTGGTTATGGCAGCCCCAAGAAGATATACTGACCAATGGTTGCACCAGCAAATTGAGCGATTAATTCATGAGGGAGTCGAGTTCACCTACCATTTGATGGGTAACCTTGATTCTCAGTCCTTCGAAGATGAGGGAACTTCGAGTGCACCTAGGGAAGAGATTGAAAAGCCTGAGAAAAGGAAGAAGGCTAAGGCCAGCAGAGGAACTCGGACATCCAAAAGAATGAGAAGGGAAAAGATCCCTATTAGGAGACCAGAGGTCACTTCATCATCAAAGGACCCTAGTTCGTTCGATGATGTAGTTGAACTAGATTATATACCTGCTCCGCCTTCCCAGAGTGATATTGACGCATTTGGAGCTGATGATCCACTTGCACCCAACATGCTGGATACCGAGCTAAGAGCCATTGGATCACCCGAACCAGATAACCAAAGTGAGAAAGGAGAGATTCCATCCACCCAGGGGATTGAATTGCATGAAGCCACCCAACAGAGCCGCCATGAATTGCTGCTCCGTAATACTACCGAGGATGACTCTATTGTTGAAGGAGAGCAAAGGACAGAGGAGACCCGCGAGCCTGAAAGGACTGAGGAACAACCATCACATGAAAATACAAGGCAGTTGTTCAGTGAAGTGGGAGAAAATTCAGTTGCGAGCAAGGAACTTGACACTTCCTCTACTCCTCTTGTAACGGAACGGCTGCAAATTTGTGATGAGACTGCTGAGAACATCAAAGAACGGAGTGCAAATTTAACCATAGCATCAACCCAGACTGTACCTCAAGAATGGTTAATTGCCTGAGCTCAGCGCAAGGCCACCACCAAGCCGATTTGGAGAACATCTTCTCATGCATAGACCAAGCTAAAGCCAAGGGGAAGAAAAAGCCCAAGGCATATTCCAGAATAACCAAAGATGAGCAAAGGAACCGTACTCTTCACATAGCCACCCCGCCAGTAGACAAGCCAACAGATCAAATCACACTGGCAGATTATAGCATCACGACTATCCCCATCGGACGAACCACTAAGGAACAGGAAAAGGAGGAATTCAGGGATTCAGTACAAAATATACTCAGGCAACTTGATGAAATAACAGCTGGAAAAAACATGTATCAAGCTCGTGCTGAGCAGGCCGAGGGGTACATTGATCAACTCCTGAGACCATTGCACAATGCTTCCACATCCCACGTTCCCCCAACGGTGTTGGCACAGAGAACCACGACAGAATTTGAAGGAGTATGGGATACTGCAAAGGCCGTCAAGGAATGGATACAAGGCATCAAAGGAAGGGGAGAACGAATCCTTGAAGAAGTAAAAGAGATGGCCAACCATCGAGAGACCACTTTGGTCAAGCTACTAGAGGTAAAAAGGGAATCCCTCAGAATCCATGAGGTAGTTGCCACAACTCTTCCCCTCGTAAGAGCTCTCTTCTGGACCCAAGCGCAGATCCCTACACTCTCCGACATCTTGGACCCCCATGATATCAGCATTTTCAAAGAATGGTATTGGACTATCACTATGAAGAATGACACGAAGGAAATCATAGATAAAGAACACGATGCATGCGAGGCAATTCTGAAAGGCATGCAAGAACTTGGCAAGACGATCCTCGAATCAATGGTTTCGGGATGGCGAAATGTGTCCGATGATGTGATACAACAAGACTGGGAGGAAAAATTGGGGACGGATAAGATCACCTATTCCACTAAGGACCTGAGTTTTGCTGGTCAATTCCATTCAGACATGTGCTTCGAGTGTAATCGTTCCAGCTGGAAAGATGGTTTGAAGCACATAGACCGTTACCTCGAGGGCATGCAGTATAAAATCCGTCATCCCCCTATGCCTTCATTCAGTTTACTATTCCAATTGTGCACCAGGTTTCAGGAGTATGTTCGCAAAGAACGTGAAGCGAGTCGGGACCTTTGGAAAGAATATTTGCATGGCAAGGATGAATTCCTGGAAAATGGATATGAAACTGGAAAAGAGAAAGTGCTTTCCTAAAGTGCTTTCTTCTTTTGAATTTTCAAAAGTGCACTTCTGGGCCAAAGGGTCGCATTTGACTTCTAAGTCAACTGTAAATGTAATCTTTATGCATGTGCACTTTTTTGAATTATTTTGGATAAGTTTTAATTACCTTTTTGGTAGTTATTACTCCCTTTGGGGTAGTTGTTGATGTTTACCCTCCATTTATGGGTATGGGTACCTCTTTTGTAAGGATGAATCTGGGCCTCTTGTTTAGATTAGATCTTGGCCATTCATCCATTTTGGAAGTCTATTTAAAGGGACTGGTTTTCCCTCATTTTGTAAGAAGTTCATGGATTGTTGTTGAAGCTCTGGCAAAATTTATAGGATTTAATGCGAAGTTAAGACTGTTTCAAATTTCCTTGTGAGTGCATGGTCGCTACCTTCATTAATTTGAAATTTTCAGTTATGTTCCTTTCATTTATATAGCATTTTCTAGATAAACATCTGATAGAATCCTCGTTGTTCACACCATTAGGGAATGACTGATTGTCTTTCTTTCTGTATGTTTAATCTGAACCTTTCATATGCTTAGTTCGGTTATTGAATATTCACTGAATGAATGTTAAAGTTCTGATGTTGTATTTAATAGCATGAAAACTCAATTTTCCCTTGAAGATCGCACTAGATTCATACAAGTATTGTGCTTAAATGGCTAGTAATGTTTAGTCTAGTTATTTGGAGGTGTCTGTTTGTTTTCTTAATATGCTATCTTAGTTAAATAATTTAGACTTTCTGTACCTCTCTTTCCCTGTCCCTCTTTTTTCCCTTTTTTTACCAAGAAGAATCCGCAGTCCTGCTGAAATGAAATCATACAACTGAAACCAATCGATAACGAGACTGTCAAAGTTTTAGGGAACCCACCCAGCAATTGCCTATTTTACCGTAAGTCCCCTTGTGTTTCCAGCAAGAACACATCAAACCACTGAGCAATCCCGCAGTCAAGACTTGACAATCGAAACCTTGAGGTCGTCCCCTTTGATCAAACAAAAAACAGCATTAGGGATTTCCTTATCTCAAGAGTGGATAAGATACTCAGTGAGATCATTCTATTATGCGTTGGCCGGATGAAGTCGCGAGTTCAGCGATTTTAGACACGTCAACAGAATGTTGAAAAGTATTATAGAATGGAGAAGGGCAAACCCTTATGCAGTCTTTAAATGACAAAATACGTAATATATCTGCTTATTTCTGTATTAAACCAGATTTACTTACTGTTCTTGGTAAAATTAGAATAGTTATGAAATTATGAACTGGTTCTCATACTTGCACAGTTGTGGGAAATTTATATGTATGCTCATAAATATATATATGTATACATGGGCATGTGTGTGTATATATATATATATATATATATATATATATTTATGCGTATAGATGTAACTTTGGAATGTTTATGTTATGAAAGGTCAGGAAAATTATTTTAGTGTTGAAAGGTTGTATGGAATTAAACCAGCAAGGTGTTTTTATTCCTTCAGACGTTATAAACCTGGAATTATAATGGGTAAACCCAACACATGCCCAAATTCCTCAATAACATTGTTCTATTTTAAATAGTTTGCATAACCAGAGTAGATAGCAAGGTCACACTGTTATGAGACCAATATGATTAAGGTTTACTTTTATGAATGAATATATAAATGTAATTATATCTATAAATACACTATTAGGTGTGTATTTATATATATAAATATACGTATATCTGAGTAATGATGTGCGAGCCTGGAAATTATGTTTACTCACACTATTCAGTTAACTGAAATCTGAAAATCATAAGAACATAATCAATATGGAGGTGTAGGAAGGCTCCATTTGGACAAACTTAAACCAGAAAACCACAGTTTATAATCAGAAGGTCTATGTTATAAATATATTATACACCTTTACACGAGTACATATATCACTAAATTAGATATAATTGTGTATAGTCAACTGCAGGTCTATGTGTTAGATTTACATGTATTCCTCAGCTGAACTATAGACTAAAATAAATCTTATCCTCAGAATCTCTGCCTTCATGAATTTATGTATTTGTGATACAAAGGTTAAGGCTATTGTGAAGTCTATCTTAAATAAAAATAAGTTGTAAACCTTAGACATCGTGATTACTCACTGTGCATGTGAAGGGTGGGTACACGTACACATAAGTACAAGTACTCGGGCATATACCAGCAAGTATATACCAGTGAAGTTATAACTGGTAATATTTGACGTATATGCAAGGGTACTTGTACTCACGTGTCCGTGTATGCATATCTTAGCATGCACGGGTAGACATGTTCCAGTATAGCGATGCAGACTTGTACAAAGCCAGGGGTTCAGTCAAAACCTATTGAAAACATAGTAGTTGTGTGAGGAAGAAATGGTTGTTAACACTTGAAATACCTTTACTATAACTATTGAACGCTAAACCCAAGATGGTCCTTAGAATTACTTTCGAGTTCAGCTGAACTCCTCAACCTAGACTTTTGCCGAGAAGGGTGAGATCATTGACAGCGTGAAGACTCGTGCTTACAGTGTAAAACCTTGGCCAAGGTGGTGTTGCGTAATGCATGCACTAGTCTGATCTTTAGCACCAGATACACCGTTAGTCAGAGCGTCATACTAGTAGGGAGTTACCCTTAGTGTATGACCGACTAAGTGTGTAGGTCCTAACACCAAGTCTCAGATGGCATTGAGTTCTTGTATTCCTTTACCTTCCTGCGAAGGGTCGGGCCAGTCCAGAAGGATATGGCATGGGGGACTAGATAGTCCGTGGTTGGGCGGAAAAGCGCCCTAATGATACTTTCCCTCCCCACCAGTATCATGACCGAGTTGAAGTTCAGAATTTAGCATCAGTTGAAAAGTACTCTCTAAACCCTATCTCTCTTTCATTTCATGCAAGTTAATTAGTTCTTAATATTGCATGTATGCTTAATTTTTAGTGCAATGTACTTAATCTTCAGTTATCATTATTCATGTTCCTGTTTTGAATTTTAAATTAAAATATATATATATATATATATATATATATATATATATATATATATATATATATATATCCATCTTGCTATGCTTATGTTAACAGCTATTCTTTTGCAACTGTTAGATTATTTGAATTTAAATTTCTTTCGAAATTTTCAGCATGTTACATCTCATTGTATTTCAGTCCTTTCGTTGCATAAGTGGTTGAGTGATCTATTTCCTAGTTTTAATAATCGTCCTCCCACTGAAAAGTGGTTGAGTGATTCTCTATTAGTTGTTCTTGTTAGACAGTTCAAATAACCAGAAGACAACTGAGAAGGGTGGTGAATCAATTGTCACAGAATACCGGGACCATTAGCAATTTAAACTTTAATACTGGAACCCAGAACATTAAAACCGGAATAGCAAATAAACCAATTAAGCATAAACAATAATCACAAAATAAATACCATCCATATGACACCAAGATTTATACGTGGAAAACCCAGTAAAGGGAAAAACCACGGTGGGAAGCCTACCCACAATCAGATAATACTTCTGCAGTAAGTATGTGAATTACAATTGAAGGCTCTGCACTTGCAGGAAGACCAACAGCCTAGAGCGCACTGCTCATCACAAAAAGAGCCTCACTGACTACATAGAAATCCAGACTACAATCCGGAGAAGTGTTGAACAGCAAAAGATAGCATCTTCTATGCCTGAGTATAGTTTCGGTTTAATGTAATGTCCCTACTAGTTAGAGATCATTGTCCTGCAAAACAAATTGTTAGAAAACAACAGATATATATATATATATATATATATATATAACTAATCTAACTTGCAATTTAACTTAAAAATACTTAATTAACATAATCACAATTCTCATCTAATAAAAAGGATATGAGTGCCATACAGAAATATGTCCTTAGATAGTCGTGAAGCTCGCCTTCTTGGAACCCATCTTGGTTCCAAGCCCTCCAGGAAGTTGAAGGTGAATTTGACTCCTGTCTTGAATGTAATTTCTTACACAGAATACAGGAATACTTGGATGTAAGAAATTACATTCAAAACAGGAATCGAATTAACCTTCGATTTTCTGGATGGCTTGGATGTAAGAAATTACATTCAAGACAGGAGTCGAATTCACCTTCAACTTCCTGGAGGGCTTGGAACCAAGATAGGTTCCAAGAAGGCGAGCTTCACAACCGCCTAAGGACATATTTTTGTATGCCACTCGTATCCTTTTTATTAGATGAGAATTGTGATTATGTTAATTAAGTATTTTTAAGTTAAATTGCAAGTTAGATTAGTTATATATATATATATATATATATATATATATATATCTGTTGTTTTCTAACAATCTGTTTTGCAGGACAGTGATCTCTAACTAGTAGGGACATTACAGTGGTATCAGAGCATGATCCTGCCATCCTATAGGGTAAAGATGAATCATTCTAGTCAATAAGAAAAATCTGACAATGCGTGTATGCTTCGTGTTTGAAATCATCCATGTGTATGCTTCGTGTTTTTTATGTGTATGCTTCGTGTTTTTGATTCATATTGGGAGATAACTCAGGTTGAAAAAATTGCCAATTGCTTGAGGACAAGCAATTTTGAGAAGGGCAGACTGTCATGTCCCCTCCTGGATCGTTATATATATATGAAAAGAAAGAGAGAGACCCTAAATGAAGAAATTATTATTATTAATTAATATAATAATTACCAATGACTGATTATTTAAAATTCATTAATTAAATATTATTTATGAACATGATGTAAATATTAATATTAATTTCTTATTTCTCAAATAATAATATAAATTTTACAATATTATATTATTGACAAAACATAATAAAGTAATTAGAAAACAAATATAATAATAAATAAAATTCAAAGAAACAACTATTCAATAAAAAAAAACAATAGAATAACACTCATCCTAATCAATAAATAAAGTTGATTATTAAATCAAATATAAATAAACTGTTGTTGTCAGAGATTGTTCCCTCACAATAGACAGTGATATTCAGTAATGTAAAACTAATACAAATTAAATAGTTTAACTACTGATTTTCATCTCTTTCAACTAATCGATATTATAACATTAAGTTGTAATAATCAGCACTTATATCCTCAATGTAATCACAAACTATCAATGAATGGACAATCAGTAATAGGATTAATATCCAACTAATAATCATAATAATATGGTTTGATCATATATGACAAACCGTTCCATATACAACAATTAGCATAGATTAATAAGCATTATGGAAGGATCTTATTCCCATAAAGTCTAAATGACTTTGTCTCTTGCTACTGCTTTGTGGATTAAGAGAACATCAACATATCGTGGAAAGCAAATATCGCATGAGTCGATCTTCTATCGACGTATGGGAAAGGATACTAATCAAATGATTAGACAGCAGTGATTAAGAAAGTGAGGAGTTGTTAAGACAACTATATCAAATTAACCGATGGTCAAGGAAGAATGTGATCGCTTAAGGAGAAACATCATAATGAAGAGATGTATCTCTAGTGAGGCAACCTTACCATCATATATATGGAGGGTGTGTATCTCTTTAGAAACATCACGGAGGGATAGCTCAGACTAAGCAAGGGACTTCAAGCTTAGAATCAGATTGGTAAATTAGTAGTTCCTGTATTTATTCAGATCTGCTCTGTCGGGTCAGGGCCAGTAACATATCACCATTAGATATATCAGAAACAACATCAGACTAGTGCTGCAAGGTTATACATCCACAATACAGAGCCAACATTGCATGGGTTAAGAGATCATAGTAGAGACTGCAATCCATATGGCTAAAGCAATATCGCATTATATCTCAGTGTGTATTTACATTGCTATACTTGATATAGTATGCGATCCTTACATTAAGTACAAATACCTCAACTCATTGAGGAATACACTTAATTATATTTAGTTATGGGAGAGGATGCGTGGCTTCAGGAATATAAACATATGTACAAGGAAACATTAATAGGAAGATAGACGGCAGATTTAGTAAAGAACTTTATGAATGACATATTATAAAGAGGAATTAGTGAAGGAGTTTATGATAGACTTACCAGGAAATTGTAGTCTGATTTGTGGCAAATTTAAGGTAGCCTTAAAGGAGAACATAGGAGGAAGATAGGAGACTGCTACGTGGGTGGAAAGAAAAGTCAGCAAGCTACACCAGCAGGTTACGCACAGATAAGTTTTGTATGGATATTTTATTATACATGTTAATAAATATATATAATAAACATGATGTTACATATGTTGAGGAATATAAATAAAGAATGCCTTAATACATGTATTAATGAATATGAATAATGAATAGTTTAATATATGTATTAATAAATATAAATAATGAATAATTTAATATATATATTAATGAATATGAATAATGAATAGTTTAATATATGTATTAATAAATATAAATAATGAATATTTTAATACATATGTTAATGAAAGGTTCTTAGATGTTAATGAATATGTATAAACATAAGTAATAAATACATATCAATGAATAGTAGGAATATATGTTAAGAAATAAATGTGAATATTGGATAATGAACATTTTTATGAATATATGTTAGGGAATACATGTTAAATCAGGAATATGTAAATGTGGATTATGGAATAGGAAAATAGTAAAGAAATGCAAAAATGTATTATAAATGTAATCACATGTTGGAGGCTATAGGGAGGAAACTCCCTTAGTCTAACGGAGGGATTGTAATAATCCCTAGGGCAGTATATATTCTAAATATCTATATGCATATATATGGCTTGGTTGACTAAGTTCAACTAAGAAGAGACGGATCTAGCCGATCCCCTCTGAGGACTTGGATGATGAGATGCATCACCCAAGGCAAGGAATGGACATAGGGTCTTCCTTGGATGGCTTGGATGTAAGAGGTTACACCCAAGACAGGAATTGAACTAACCTTCGATTTCCTGGAGGGCTTGGATGTAAGAAATTACATTCAAGACAGGAATCGAATTAACCTTCAATTTTCTGGATGGCTTGGATGTAAGAAATTACATTCAAGGCAGGAGTCGAATTCACCTTCGACTTCCTGGAGGGCTTGGAACCAAGATGGGTTCCAAGAAGGCGAGCTTCACGACAGCCTAAGGACATATTTCTATATGGCACTCGTATCCTTTTTATTAGATGAGAATTGTGATTATGTTAATTAAGTATTTTTAAGTTAAATTGCAAGTTAGATTAGTTATATATATATATATATATATATATATATATATATATATATATATATTTGTTGTTTTCTAACAACTGTTTTGCAGGACAGTGATCTCTAACTAGTAGGGACATTACCTTTAAGCTCAATACCAGAGGACTAAATCCTCTTACATAAACCCAATTCGATCTCCAATGATCGACCAACTCCTCTGCCTGAATGATATTACATTATTCGCCTATTACATTTCTTGACCATGACCTCTAACAATAACCATGATGATCTACAATGAGATCTTACATCTATATATACAAACCCTCGACCATAAATAATTAGGTCGGCCACCAAACAATAAACCAATTACATAATTACAAACCATGTCGTCCTAAGACCAAACAAATAATATCCAACACATAAGACATCTCAGAAATACATCGATAGGTCCAATCCACACGTTACATTAATGTCGGTCCATAACCTCGATCAACCAGGACCCATTATAGGTCCACACACTACAGCAATGATCTCCATTCACCAAGTCTCGAACATGATCACCAATAGGATCCAGAAACTCCACCAGAAGCTGCACCAATACCACTCAAAAGCTTTACCAGTGAAACCCTCGTCGGAACCAAAAAACAAGCTTCTAGGCAAGTAGGATAGCATCCGATCACCAGACCAAAACCAACTGACCAAATATGAGTATGAGTATCATGAACAAGCCAATTCCATCACCAAACTATACCGGAGCCTACCAGATCATGCTGGATCCAAGTTAACCAAAAACCACTCGACCTACCGGGACCAGAAGGGTGTCAGTAAAGCATCCAAATAGCTAGTGTTGGCATCAATGACAAAACATCAATGCAACACATAATCAATTCCACCAAATGGCCAACAGTTCTTGCCCGTTGGACAAGCGGAAGGTGTTGGCTTGCCACCCGACATTGTAATTTTCAGTTGATTATTGGAGCTAACGATCCCCTATTCACTGTATGCTCTCACCTTCCCACATTGGGTTCTTGGTGACCAAAAAGTGGAAGGGTTCTCTTTCAGCAGTATTGAGTTTATATTCCCTAACCTTAACAGGTGTTTGTGATGTTTTAAAACTGCAAAAATTGAAAACAAAAAGTGGGGATATTTCAGTGGTATCAGAGCTAGTTTTCTTGCCAGCCTATGCATTCAATTGATCAGAGTTCCCCATGACTGACAGAGAAGTCCTTTACTACAATAGAGAGCAAAAGAGACAACAGTATCAGATTCCAGTAGTACCAGTTGAAGAGACTTTTTTAGAGGTACTTAGAAAGAGAGAAACAGTAGTTGACAGTATGGTAGAGAGAACGACAGAACAAAATGAGAACCCTGATGCTAGAGAAGAAAGAAAGTTTGATGCCAGTATGGATATGATGTCACAGTTTTTGGCCAAGCTTAATCAAATGCTGGTGGGACTCCTAACCAACCCACTAATGGCCATGAAGCTGGCACTTCTAACCCTCCTAGAGGAAATGGAAGCAACCAAGGGAGTAACAAAGGAGGTCGTAATGACGGAATTCTTGGAGGGTCAGTCTCTAGGCCTTTGCAGCCTGTCTTCGTACCCAAGGAAGCACCACAAGCTGAAATTGAGATACTTACAACTGATGAAGTGAGGAATAGTTACGTGGAGTATGCTTCTCTTCCTATTGAGATTTAGGATATCCTCACCTTGAATCAGTTCATGAACCAAAAGAAGAAGAGGGGTGGAAGATATGATAGCCATCCTTATGCTCCAAGAGATTATCAGCAAGCCCTTGGAAAGGTGTCTCTATCCCACTTTGACGGGAGTGATAAGTGTACTACTAGATCATGGGTTCAGAAGTTGGACATTTATTTGTCCTTGAGACCAATGCCGGAGGAAGATGCAATCAAGTTTGCCACTTTGCATTTGGATGGAGCTGCTCACAAGTGGTGGTATCATGGGTTAGTCACCCTTGGCCACAGTTTGATTAACAACTACAATAAGTTCACCAACAAGCTCATTGAAAGATTTGACACTAAGGATCCTGAGGTGAAATTCCATGAGCTTGCACAGCTGAAACAACAAGGTTCCTTGGACACCTTCATAATTGATTTTCAAAGACTTTTCATGATGGTTACCAATATTTCTGAGAAGAGCCTAGTAGTCCTATTTACTGAAGGACTTGAAGAGCCCCTGAGAGGTTGGGTTAAATCCTTTGACATGCCCACCTTGGTTGAAGCAATAAAAAAGGCAAGAAGTATGGAGTTGGCTGCCCCTAAGTCAAAATTTCAGTCCAAGCCTATCCCTTTTCGAAAGGACAAGAAGAAATTTCCAAATCAGTCCAAGAAGTTTCCCTTTAGGATGGATGATGAGCTACGAAGAGAGCTCTGGAGGAAGAATATGTGCTACTCTTGCAAGGAACCATGGGCCCCGGGTCACAAGTGTTATGGAAAAGGCAATGCGCACTGTATGGAAGCCTATTCTACTGATGGATCAGATTCTGAAAATTCAATTTAGCAAACTGATATGAGAGAAAGTGAGTACGAGGAGGTCCCAGAAGAGATTGAAGACAACCACGAAGATAGGGGTGTAGTTGCACAACTATCCAACCTTCATAAAAAAGAATCACATAGAATCCGGGGAGTGCTTGGAGAGCACCGATTTATTGCTCTTATTGACATTGGAGCAACTCATAACTTCATAGATGAAAGGATTATTGCAAAGAGAGGCCTTGTAACTAATGAGGTTGAAGGATTCAAAGTAATGGTGGCAGATGGTTCTACCATCTCATGCAACTGGATGGCCTCTAATATGTCTTTGAAGTTAGGGAACTATGAAGTCAAGGATGACTTCTTTGTGGTTAGCATTGGAGGAACTGATGATGTAGTGCTTGATATACAATAGCTGTGATCTCTTGGTGAGATCACTCTCAATCTGCAAATAATGGAGTTGAAGTTTATGTCCGATGGGAAGAGAGTGGTGTTAAGAGGGATGCCTAATGGAGGCCCTCGAATTGTATCATTGAAGAGGATGGAGAGGCTGATCCATCATGATCAAGTGGAGTGGGCAGTGGAATGCATGATCATGCCATCCAATCCAATAAAAGAAAAGAGACACTATCCTCAGGATATTCAATAGTTGATCACTAAGAGGAGTAAGGTTTTTGAAAGTCCACCCCCTGGGAGACCCCCTGAGAGGGACTGAACACATAATTGAACTTGAAGAGGGAGAAAAGTTGGTTATCACTACTCCATACCAGTATCCCAAGAAGTAGAAAGATGAGATAGAGAAAGCTATCAAGGAGCTTTTGGACATGGGATACATCCGGCCTAGTAAGAGTTCCTTTGCTTCTACGGTTGTTCTAGTGAAGAAGGATGGGACCATGCGCATGTGCGTGGATTATCAATCTCTTAACCAAAAGACTATCAAAAATCGGTACCCCCATTCCCAGAATTGATGAGATACATGGAGTTGTTTTCTTTTCCAAGATTGATCTCAGATCAGGTTACCATCATATTAGAATGAGGGAATCAAATATTGTGAAGACAACTTTCAAATGCCATTTTGGGCATTTTGAGTTCCTAGTCATGCCCTTTGGGTTGACTAACGCTCCTGCTACCTTCCAATCCTGTATGAACAAGATCTTCCAGAAGCAGTTGAGGAAATTTGTGCTTATCTTCTTTGATGATATCCTCATCTTCAACAAATCTTGGAAAGAGCACTTGAAGCACTTGGATGAAGTGCTCAGCATTTTGGAGCCCGAATCACTATTTGCAAAAGAGTCCAAGTGTGAATTTGGAATGAAGGAGCTGTTCTACCTTGGTCATATCATCAGTGCAGACGGAGTTAAGATTGATCCTGAGAAACTCAAGGCAATAATCAATTGGCCTCCACCTGAGAACTTGACACATTTGAAGGGGTTCTTGGGGCTGTGTGGCTTCTATAGGAGATTTGTGAAGGGCTACTCTCAGTTGGACGCTCCCCTCACAGATCTCACTAAAAAGGGAGCTTTTGTTTGGTCAGAAAAGGCACAAAGTGTATTTGACAAGTTCAAGGAGATTATGAGCTCGTGCCCTGTTTTGGCTTTACCAGACTTCTTTAAGCCCTTTAAGCTGCAATGTGATGCATCTGGAGAAGGTATTGGTGTTGTATTAATGTAAGAGAAACATCCAATTGTGTTTGAGAGTAGAAAACTAAGAGGAGTTGAGAAGACATATTCTATCTATGACAAGGAAATGCTCACAATCATGCATGCTTTGGCCAAGTTCAGACAATACTTGGTGGGAAGAAAATTTGTTGTCAAGACAGATCACAATAGCCTCAAACACTTAATGCACCAAAAGGATTTGAATGAAAGGTAGCAAAAGTGGGTAAGTAAGCTACAGGCTTACGACTTTGACATTGAGTACATCAAAGGCAAGAACAACACTGTAGTTTATGCACTTTCAAGAAGGCCCCATTTAAGCTCTTTGTGTGAGCTTACTGCTCATTGGAGGGACTCGTTGCTTGCTGATTATGCCAAAAATCAGTTTGAAACCAACATAATTGAGGGAACTTTTCATGATGAAAGGTACAAGGTGGTTGATGGGTTGATAATCTACAAAAGTAAAATCTTTTTGTTGCCCAAATCTAAGCTCAAGAAGAAGATCTTGCAGACTTTCGATGGCATTCCTCTTGCTGATCATTAGGGTTATTTCAAGACCTATACGCAGATTCGTGAGAGGTTCTCTTGGAAGGGGTTGAAAAATGAGGTGTTGTTGTGATGGATAGATTGACCAAGTTTGCTCATTTTTATGCCATCACTAGCTCATTTACAACTCAAGTTGCTAATGTGTTCTTTTGTGAGGTGTTTAGACTATAGGGGTTGCCAAAAAACATTGTCAGTGACAGGGACAACAGGTTCCTAAGCACTTTTTGGCAAGAGGTTTTCAAATTGTGTGGTATAGTGCTCACTCCAAGCACGAGTTATAACCCACAGACTAATGGGCAAACGAAGATTGTGAACAAGTGGTTGGAAGGCTATCTTAGAAATTATGTCTCAGAGCAGCAGAAAACATGGGTGAGATGGCTACATTTAGGGGAGTACTGCTACAATTCATCCTACCACATGTCCATCATGATGTCTCCTTTCATGGAACTCTATGGTTACGAGGCCCCTAGCTTTGTTGATTTGATGTTTGGTGATAGCAAATCCCCTCAAGCAAAAGATATGGTGCAGCAGTGTCAGGATATCGTGAGGGCTTTGAAGAATAACCTCCAGATTGCACAGAATCAGCAGAAGTTGTGTGCTAATCAGTAGCGTGTAGAGTGCTCATTTGAGGTTGGAGACATGGCCTACCTTAGACTTCATCCCTTCAGATAGTCTACTCTCAAGAAGAGTGGACTGGAGAAACTCAAGCCACATTTCTATGGGCCATTCAAAGTCATCAAGAAAGTTGGTGCAATGGCTTATGATTTGGAGCTACTAGCGAGCAACAAAGTTCATAATGACTTCTATGTGTCTCACCTCAAGAAGGCACTTGGACACAATGTTGTGGTCTCTTCAAATTTACCTCCCCTGGATGAGGAAGGACAGTTGGTGTTGATTCCAAAGGAGATCATTGATTCCCGAGAACGTTCTTTGAGGAGAAGGGCAATCAAAGAGTACTTGCTGAAGTGGAAGGTTTTGCCTATGGAGAATGCTACTTGGAAAAATGAGGAGATTTTGTAGCATCCAAACTTGCGGTTGCTTGAGGACAAGCAATCTTGGGGAGGGCGGACTGTAATGTCCCCTTCTCAGCAGTAATCAACTTAGCTGACCGTTAGCCTATTTCGGAGACCCGTAGGCTAGTCGGAAGCAGAAATTAGGGTTTCCTACCTCTGGGAGGATGTTTTAGAATTTTTGGTGGCTTGCATGTGGGAGTTTGTCAGTTTTGGTTCTAGATTCCTTCTGGATTTTCAGAAAGCTTCGTAATGACGGTACATGCATTGCAAGCAGTGGAGACTGACAAACTTACTATTTTTAGTAAGTGGAGGCAAGAGCAGATTATTTCTCTGCATTTTTCAGAGAGCTTCGCGATGGTGTAACATGCAAATGAATCTGAAGACTTTTTCTGGACTTACTATTTTTAGTAAGTTGCGATGGCTGCTCAAAATGTGGTAAAAATCACTTTGGAAACACTTACTATTTTTATAAGTATGTTATTTATAGGAAGTACTATTTTTTGGAGTATTATTTTTGGCAAGTTCCTATGTTCCAACTTAGATGTCTATTTTTAGCAATGCAGTTCAGTACTTTGGCCTCAGCTCAATATTAGTAGTTGTCAGCAATTGAAGAAGGTATATTTTAATGGTTAAAGCTTATATTTATTTTATTTAGATTTGGACAACTTGGAGAGGAGAAATAATATTTTTATCCTAAATCTATTTGGCAAAATATTTTACCTTCATAGTGGGGCGCCAAAATGCAATTTAATTTTATGGCAAGGTCAATGATATTTTATAAAGCCTAATGTTTATCAAAAGTGGTGACTAGGGGTGGAAAGGAGTTGGATGCCAAATGCCAAGGAGATGAAATGGAAGTCATTTGAATTTGGGCGCCATTTGAGTTGGAGTTGAATTTGAATTTGGTATGATGTGAGGCAATAAATAAGGGCCTTGGGCTCTCATTTTCTCATCCACTTTTATTTGCAACGAAGTGCTACCGAAATTCAAAGTGATTTCTTCGAGGAATGCATACCTCCTAGCTGGTTCTTGGCTTCTTGTTTGAAAGATAGCAACTAGTTGAGATTGTGAGACTGTTCTTTACACTGAAGAATAGTTATTTACACTGAAGAACAGACGGAATTCATTGATGTAGTAACATTTGATGTTTTCTGATGTGTTTTGGGTGTTTTGTGAGTTTTCAAGTTGCTGGTCGGTTGTAGAGCTGAAGTGGTTTTCTTATCATAAGTCCATGGGTGAATCTTTGTGGCTTCTGGGTACTCTCCCTTTATTTTCCTAGGCCTTAGGAGATTCTATATGCCAGTTTTCAGAGTTTAGTTTGGAGATATGAATTTTATAATGCAAATTGCCCTCATGCCCAGGTCGTACCATGCTGGAGTTGACTAGAAATACGTGCATAAATGTTTTGAGTGAGTTTGTTGTTGTTTGTCGGTCTTAGTCTGGTCCTTTTCTTCCTAGAAATCATTTGCAATCAGTTTTGAGTCTTTTCGTTAAGTTTTGGAGGAGTTGTGTGCATTTTAGTGTGGTTTGAAGTGTTGAAATATGTAGCTAGAATCGGATTCTAGTTTAAGTTATTTATGTAATCATAGGCGGCAGCATGTAACTTATGTAACTTGTAATTAGGGCCGACCTATATGTAACTTGTAATTAAAGGTCTGATCCTATTCTTGGCACCAAAACTACAAGGCCGACTATGATCTATTGGAGGCATTAATTCATATATATACAACATGATTTGTGATCATTCTACAATCAATACAATCAGCGAATTACCTATCTCTACAATCAGCAAATCACCTAGGGTTTTTGAATCTGTCTAAAGGTTGGCGAACTTGTATTCCAAGCTGAGCGAACATCCTTCAGTGCTGCTGAATGAAGTTACAGTGACAGCGATCTGCATTTGAAGGATTGTCAAGGTCATAGCATTTCAGATAAGTTTGCCCTGGCATGGGAATGTTGTAATTGTGCTACTGTGTTTTATCTAATATAAACTGAGATAATTGTAGTTGGGTTTTTCACCTCCGAGGGGAGGTTTTCCTAGGGTACTACTATGTTATGTGTATTGCGTTTATTGTTTTATGTTCTTTGTTATCAGTCTGATCATAAAATCAACATGGTATCAGAGCTTGGTTCGAATTAGGTGTAATCAGATTGACTGTAATTATTTATCTTCTTTCTGCTCTTATCACTTCTTGAAGATGATGCACAGTCTCAGGGTTGAAGATAGGTTGGATGGACCATGCAACTTCACATCAAGATGGTGAAAGGAGAGTCCGTCTTAGAGCACTTATGAGGATGTTGCCCGTGACACCTTCAGAGGTCACATTGTAGCTGCAGTAACTGATTGCCTTCTGCTTGGCTAAAGATCTTGGCTTCAAGGTGGTTGCACATATGCCCGACCTGCCAAAATTTGATATGGAGCGAAATATGGCGAGCCTCACAGAGTTCCTTGAGAGTCCTTCCTCTAGGGCTGATGGCCTTAAGGCGATGTGTGATGGCGAGGGCCGAAGGCCACGCAGGCATCATCACTAGATGCTTCTGTATGGTTGAAAACTCGAATACTGAGCGAGAGTAGGAAAGAACGTTGGTAGACCAACCTATAAAGAGATAAGTATTTTCCATGGTTGAATAATGTTCATGAATTTCTTCATATAGTTATTAATTCATGCTATAGCGAACCATGTATGATTCCAGCATTAATATTTCTTTTTGAATGCGTTTAGGACGGAGATTGCATTCTAGGGTGGATGAGCTTGATACATCCTGTGGGAAAGCCACGCAGGCTGAAGAATGGAGATGCAGCTTGCTTCCATGAGACTAAGTTGGTGGCTGAAGATGTTTTCTCAAAAAAAAAAAAGGCTATAACATTCAGAAGGAGCGTGATGTTTCAGCTTTAGAGGGAGCTTGCTAGGCTCAGAGGGACCTGTTTCTTTCAGCTTCAGAGGAAACCGCATTCTTTGGTTAATGCATTCTTCTATGGGAGAAGTTTGAGGTGAAAACCCTCATTCCACCCTCTGCGAGTAGGTATGGTGGAGCCACCCTCTGCGAGTAGGTATGGTGGAGCCACCCTCTGCGAGTAGGCATGGTGGTGTTGCATTCTTCTTTGGGAGAAGTCTGAGGTTAGAGCCCTCATTCCACCCTCTGCGAGTAGGCATAGTGGACCCACCCTCTGCAAGTAGGTATGGTGGGTATCATTGAAGAAATTCCACCCTCTGCGAGTAGGCATGGTAGTCCCACCCTCTGCGAGTAGGTATGGTGGGTATCATGGAAGAAATTCCATGATGGGTTCGTTCACCCTCTGGGAGTAGCTATGGTGAACATATCATGTGTTTCATCCATGGGAGTAGCCATGGTGGTAGCCTCTATGTGACTTGATTATTCATAAAATCCTCTCTAGCTAAGAGGGAGTGTTGAAATATGTAGCTAGAATCAGATTCTAGTTTAAATTATTTATGTAATCATGGGCGGCAGCATGTAACTTATGTAACTTGCAATTAGGGCCGACCTATATGTAACTTGTAATTAAAGGTCTGATCCTATTCTTGGCGCCAAAACTACAAGGCCAACTATGATCTATTGGAGGCATTAATTCATATATATACAAGATGATTTGTGATCATTCTACAATCAATACAATCAGCAAATTACCTATCTCTACAATCAGCAAATCACCTAGGGTTTCTGAATCTGTCTAAAGGTTGGCGAACCTGTATTCCAAGCTGAGTGAACATCCTCAGTGTTGCCGAATGAAGTTACAGTGACAGCGATCTGCATTTGAAGGATTGTCAAGGTCATAGCATTTCAGATAAGTCTGCCCTAGCATGGGAATGTTGTAATTGTGCTACTGTGTTTGATCTAATATAAACTGAGATAATTGTTGCTGGGTTTTTCACCTCCAAGGAGGTTTTCCCAGGGTACTACTGTGGTATGTGTATTGCGTTTATTGTTTTATGTTCTTTGTTATCACTCTGATCATAAAATCAACATGAAGTTGCTAGTTTGTATTATGCAGTTTGCTAGAAAAGTATATCAGATTTTGAAATTTGGAGTGTGAGGTTGTTTTTGGGGATAGTTGGTCTTTATAGCTTGTGGAGTGCATTAAACAATTATTTTGCAGCAGTGGACAGTGATATCTTTAATCTGAAAATTCATGCTATGTAATGTAAAGTTTATTAGTAGTACTAACAGCTATCTTATTTGAATTGTATCACAACTACAAGACCCATTGAATAAGTGGAAGAGGCTAGCTTTGCTGCCTATCTTATCTCATTGTATTTCAGTTTGTTGTGACCATTTCACACATCGCCCCATCGCAAATGGGGACCCCCTCTTTTTGCTTGTTTTTTGCTTGTTTTCGCTTTCGTTTTTAGGGTTTTGTTAGTCAGTTAGTTGTCTGGATTTAGGGCTAAGCCTTAGGGTTTTAAATTTTGCCTTTTCAAGCCAAAATCCAGTCATTTTTGAGAGCTTTTGAGCTTTCTTTTCTAGAATGCAAATTTTGAATGCAATGATTTCGCCAAAATGGTCTAATTTTTTTTCAATTGGAATGTTCATGCAGAGCTTAAACTTGTCTAAGTGTTGACCGTCAATATGAATTTTTGTCTGATTGAATGTTTTGACCAAATTTTGACTTTTTTGAACATTGATCCTAGGCATTGGAATTGATTTGTTTTCGCCTCGTGAAGTGTTAAAATGTGAAAAATCTTGTTATTTTGGCCTGTAGGAGCAAAATCGCTCCTGTCCCTCAGTGAAGGACGGGAGCTCATTTCCAAAAATCTCATTGTCCTTGCAGAGTCCAGACAAAGTTTACGTTTGAAGTGATGGAGAACGACGAGACCTTTCCATTGAATATAAATTGAAGATTTTCATGAGCACAGAAATGCCTCCAGGAGGAAAATCGCCCCTGTCCCTCAGTGAAGGACCGGAGCTACGATTCAAATTTTGCCTTGTCCTTGCAAGATTTTGAAAACTTAATGATTTGAGGACGTCCGAAGGAAGATACTTTGCCAAATGAATATAATTTGAGATGCAAAAAACGAAGGAAAATGACCTATATTGACTAAATCGCTCCTGTCCCTCTCCAAGGGACCAGGGCGAGGTACCTTGTAGCTCTCGTCCCTCTCCCAGGGACCAGAGCGATTTCCTTCATTTTGCAAAATCCAGACAAGGGTCGAGGCAAGTTTACGTTCAAAAACAAAGGAGAACACGAGATGAGCACATTGAATATAAATTGAAGATTTTTGGGACGTCCATACCACTGTTAAATGCCTAGTTCGCTCCTGTCCCTCAGGAAGGGACCAGAGCGATTTTTGATATAATTGCCTTTTTTGCAAAATTACAAATGATGTCAAGGCATGGGCGGATAGAGTAAAGAAGGACGAATCCGTTGAATATAAACTTAGCGCATGGCAAAGTGAGATGAAAGCCACAAGGGAAGGATCACTCCTGTCCCTCTCCAAGGGACCTGGGCGATACAATGGTGATGATGCGTCCCTCCAAAGTTCAAGGTCGTCCCTCCAAGGTTCAAGGCCGATCCAAGTCAGGACGAAGGGTGGCGAGGACATTTCAAGGCATTTCCATCAAGCGCAACGTTGCAAAAGTCATCACATGGAAGGATTTGCACTCTAAAGACCTAGATCGCTCCTGTCCCTCTCCAAGGGACCAGAGCGATATCTACATAATGGCGTAAATTTCAAAAGGCAAACAAGTTTTAAGTTACCAAGAGGGTCGAAAGGACATCATTCCACGCAATGAAGATAATTGCAAGTTGGTACAAGCAAGAACAAGCATGTTATGATGAACTTCGCTCCTGTCCCTCAGGAAGGGACTAGAGCGATATTGATATATTAGATTAATCCATGCAAGATTTACGTAAAGACAAAGATACACAAGGTTACATATGCTCCAGGACATCTTTGAAGATAGTTTGCAAGAGTTTTAAACGTCCAAACATTGCTAATCGAGTTAAAAGTCTCCCATCGCTCCTGTCCTTTGGACAAGGACCAAGGCGATACTATTAAAACACTCCCGTTCCTTCAAAGATCAAGGCGAGGCGAGGTTAGGAAGTGCGAAGGACGACATTTGGAGGACATTGCAAAGAGGATCGAAGTTTAAAAGTCGCCAAGATCAAGGAGAAATAATGGATCGCTCCTGTCCCTCTCCAGGGGACAAGGGCGATGGTCCCTTTAATGTATCAAAACACATGATATTCTTTGAAAATCAAGGACGCACAGGGTTTTAAATGACATTCAAAAGATGATGCAAGGAAAGGATCGTACCAAAATGAAGAATTTCAAGCAAAAACATGGAGATCGCTCCTGTCCCTCTCCAAGGGACCAGGGCGATAATGGTCATGGGATGCATTTGCTCGCACAAGAAAAGCAATCAAATTCGAAGGACCACCAGATGATCGATTTGGGACGTGGAAATGAAGGAGTTAAACGTTGAAAATGCAAGAATTTAGACCAAAATCATCGATCGCTCCTGTCCCTCTCCAAGGGACCAGGGCGATGAGGTACGTCCCTTTGTTTTCCAGTTTTGGCGCCAAATTAAAACAATTCGAATTTACTTTAAATGCTAAATCAATTTAAAAATTAAAAATCCATTTTTTATTGGCATTTAATGTGGCGTTAAACATTTATTAATTATTTTTGCCTTATTTAAAAATCGAAATTTGCAATTTAAAAAACGCAAGGCATTAATAGTTAATTATTTAATTAATAAAAAATCGATTTGAGCGCTCATATATGGAGGTCGGCCTTGTTATGTCATTGCAAATCATTTAAAAAATGGTTTTATTTTTATTAAGTCGGCCTAAGGGGTAAAGGATGCAAGCGCTATATAAGGGGAGTAGAATTATCATTTTCTACATCATTATTTTACCTTCCTTCATGCGAGTTGACAAGAGGCGAATATAGTGCGAGTTTTATTTATCCAAGGTGGCGAAGACATTCCAAAGGTGGTGCGATTTCAATTGAAGACCAAGGGTGGCGCGCTTAGACATTCCAAAGGTGGTGCGACTTCAAACCATGGTGGCGTAGACATTCCCAAGGTGGTGTGAGGCGTGCGAAGTGTGTTTGAAGAGGTGCGAATTGCATTGAAGATCAAAGGTGGAGCGAATTTGAAGATCCGTCCAAGACCACGCCTAAGGCGAATTTGCTAAGGACTTGGAGATTTATTTGTGCGAATTTGAAGATCACATTCTCTCCAGAGGTGGCGAAGTCAAATTTGAGGGGATCATATTGAAGATTATCTTTATACCTCAATTTTGCCTAGGCGAATCTTGTTTTTGCATTCTAGTGTTAGCTCTCTATCGAGGTATGGCGATTTAATTATTATTGTTTTATTCATTCATCGTCATATTTCAAATTTTGAAATTTTGATTTTTTAAATCTCTTAGCTCAATCGTTTATTTTAGGAAATGATAACTCTAGAGACTTATCATGAGGTTTCCTAAAATCTATCTCTCTTATTTGCGTTATTTATTGCAAAATCTATTTCTTATAATGAAATGTTGTGTAGGTATGGTGACCCCAAAGGCGGGAGCATCCACCAGTCGCTCGGCTCTCATGAAAGAAGATCAGAAGACCGAAGAAGTGGAGACCAAGATCGTGTCCAAGTGGAGCAACGTTGGAGATACAAACTTGGGAAACTTTAGCACGAAGAAGTTCCGAGAGGTCCCTTACATCGGCAAGCCATCACCTGTCGCCCGGAGAATAATAGAGAGTGGCATTATCAAGGCGGCCGGTTTTCCTCCAGCTATTCAGTGCCACGAGTTGATGATCGAGTGTGCCCGTCACTATAATCCACAGTCCAGGACAATTGTGTCCAATGAGGGAAACACTTTGGCGTACCTTTCAGAGGAAGCCATAAGTGAAGCCTTCCATCTTCCAGAGCACAGGGACATGATATACAAGAGCATTGAAGGAGCCAGATCAGTGTACGATGATGATCCAGATGCTTGTCTAAGCATAATCAACAAGAACTGGCTACTCAAGAGTCGTCCCCGTCTGAGCAAAGTACCGAACACACCACACCGGATTGATTTCCAAGAGGAGTACAGAGATTTGATTACCATGCTCAACAGAGTTACAGGAGCACCTCATGCCTTCTATTTTGAGAAATGGATGTTTTATTTCATCCAGGTGATTGTTCAAGGAAAAGGTACAATACATTGGGCTAGGATAATTAGCCATTGCTTAGACGTACAGTTGAGAAGACTCAGGGCTACTAAGTCCTTCCACATGAGTTCATACGTCATCTATGCCTTAATCAGGAGCGTTGAGTACGCAGGACTACCTCACAGAGGAGTGATTGGAAGAGGACCCGGCGAGGTCAGAGTTTGTGAATCCTATACCTACTTGCATCATCCGCCAGGGAAGAACTACAAGTTAATCAATGATACTTTCACGATGAACATCACCAGGACGTTGCAAGGAGGGATTCATAACAGATTATCTCAGGATGCCCAGGAGTTAATCAAGAGGTACGGTGCTTGGTTCATTCAGTTTCCCAAGTTCACTTACATTAGAGTGTATGGATGTCCTTTACCTCCATACATGTTGCCGAGGTACCCTACAGATAGAATTGTGTTACTTGAAGTAACAAGGCAGTTGGCAGCATATGTGAAGGCATTCAGACACAGACATCAAAATGGAGTTCAGGTACCTATTATTTTGGGTAATTCAGTTGAGGTATGTCCCAATGTCTCAGCCATGGATGACGCAGAGAGGGAGTTAGCCTTGTATCCTTTTTCATCTTTTGCTTGGAGGAATAGTTTTGATCCTCATGGACATTTAGAGGAGACGGTCGGCAGAAGATTTAGACATGAGTACCAGATTGAAGATTTTATGATGAACCTCCTAGATGATCTCGAAGTAAAACGAAAGATACATTCTAGATTGCCTTTGGATTTCATCAGGAAATGTAAGATTTACAGAGTAGCCGACCAAGCTCAGGACAACGGCAGGCACATCCAATCTTCATATGATAGGGAGAGCAAAACAATAAGTTTGAATTGGAATGAGCCCGAAGCCGTGGATTTAGATGATTTGATGGCACCAGTCTTGTCTTGTACTCGCAGATGGGTAGACATTCAACATCAGAAGTTGAGAGAACAAGGCATAGCCATGTCTTTTACTTTGGAAGAAAAGCCAGCCGAAGGTGGAGCCAGTGTTAGTGAAGGCAATCCTAATCCTAGGAATTCAGGTGAAGGTAACCTTCGATGTGCCAGTGAGGGCAATCTCCATCCGAGAGGTTCAAAGAGAAAGGAAAGATCAGAAAAGAAAGAGCCTTCCAAGAAAAAGCTAGGTGCCAACAAAGATCAAACACCAGGTACTTCTTCCAGACCAGAAGATAGAACAGTTCGAGTGGAAGAATCCATGGAATCGATGGTACAGAATGACAGACAGGAGGAAGAACAGGCACAGCATGTTTCATCCGATGGATCTCTCCAAGACTATGATTTAGATAACGATAATGAAGTAACATCTCCTCCCAGACAGGAAGAAGTAGTACACAAAGAAATTCAAGTTCAAGAGACAAGATCAAATATCCCAGATTGGTTGAAGGAAAGATTGACTAAGGTGATCGTAATTGAGGACGAGGACAGTGCAATTGATTTAGAGAGCCTTGTTGGACGCTCACATATGACAACAGAGAAGAAGAAGGCTACAAAGATGTCCAAGATGATTCGAGATGAGACTGGATCTAGAAAACTGCAGATAGCTACACCGGCAGCAGACAAATATGAGGGTGAGATCCTAGCAGAAGACTATCATATACAGACTATTGAGTTAGGACCATCCACAGCAGAGCAGACTTTAGATGATGCCACCGACACATTTGAGGCATTGAAGGATAAGTTTAGAGAAGAAGTAGAAAAGAATAGAAAGCTTGAGAGAGAGGTCGGTGCATGGAGGACATATTTCAGTCACATCAATGAACCTTTGGGACGTCAGGATCCAGTTAGATCACCATTGCAGGCATTGCCCCTTCAATCAATTAATGAAGCAGAAAGATTCAGGAATATGGTCCAGCGTACATGTAATTGGATGGATAGATCTCACACGGTGGCCATTGAGTTTATTACAAGGATGTCGAAGATCACCCATCAGGCTATCCAAGTTCTTGAGATAATCCACAGATTGATGGCAACAGTAGCTGCATTTGCCCATACCAAGGACGTTGTCATCCCTGTCTTGAAAGTTATAAGACATACATCTAGAAGAATTTTAGCACAAGAGAGGATCTTAGAAGGTGATTCTCACAGTTTGTTTCAGTGGTCAACCTTACTCCATATAAAGAGTGTTCTCTTTGAGGACATCAGTGTTAGATGTGGTCAAGTTGAGGAGGTGATCAATCCGATCCAGGACAGAGTATTTGAGGTACTTCGTACCATTCTTGGCAGAAGGATCGAGGTCGAGACAGATGTGGATTTACAAGAGTTTGAGGATAGAATCACTATCATCTTTCGCAAGGACGCAGATGTTACAGATGAGCAGTATGATCAAATGTATGCCACCATGCTCCTGATTGATAGAACAAAGGAACTTGAACCTACTTGGGACACAGCTCTTCTAGATGCATTTGATCAGGTTATCCACTTAGAAGAGAGTATCAAGAATCTTCCCGAGATTCCAATCACAGAAATCGAAGGAATCGTGACAAAGTTCATTGCATATGCTAAAAAGGAAAATTGGAAAGGGAATAAGATTCTAGATGAAAGGTTGTTACAGATGACATGACATCTTATTTCTCATTGGTTGATACCTCCTAGATTTTTGTGCCAAATTTAATATTTGGCTATGTATTTAATATTGTTCAGTAAAAAGGAGGTCATTTGTAACAAACCCTAATTAGGGTTTAGGTGTCATGATCTTGTCCGTTGATTTGCTTTCGATCTGGACCTTTCATTGTAATTGGGGATGCTATTTATACCCCCATTTTCCATTTCATTTGTAATAGTCAGTTAATAGAGAATAGAGTTAAGAGTGAAATAGAGAGATTAGAATTGTAAGCAATTTTTATTTTGTAGCAAGATTGAGTCTTGAAGAGAGAAGTTCAAGCAATTGTTGTATATGATGACTTGGAAATCAATAAAATATTGAAGTTATGGTGTTTTGTTGCAAGTTTCTTGAGTTATCTTCATGGTTGTTGGATGTACTTGAATCACGCTCAATCAAAGTAGTTTGTTAATTAGAAAGACTAAGTGTGAGATTTGATATTTGGTAGGATTCACAATCCAAACCACTAGCTTCTTGCTGATTGTAGGAACGCCTTGCGTGGTCGACTGGAAAACACTTTGAGTCCTTAACCTTCAAGCATTTTCGCATCTAGGATATGTACCTTCGTAGTAGTGTCCTTGGTCTTTGATGCATTGAACACCATTATTACCTTAGAAGATCGCACTAATTTCAGTTGAGTTGTTATCTTATGGCAAAATTGAAATTGGTTGAGTCTTGCCAAATCTCATTCATGCTAAGTCGTTCCTAGGGTTAGGCTAGATTAGATTTACTTAAACCCTATCCTTTTTCCATTTTTTTGAAAGTTCTTTTTAGATTAGTGAAATCTTCGAACCATTGAATCCGTAAGAAGCCTTGAAGGAAACAGCAAATCACATCATACCACTAAAAGCTTGTCCACACGTGGAGACCCCACTAAAAGAACCTTGGAGTCCATCTAACTGATCCTTTTTGCAGATCTTCAGCAGTTAGAGACTATTTTCTCAAGAGAGGATAAGATGCCTGTCGGTATTTTATTCTGTGTATGATTGTGTACAAAATACACGTCAACACAGTCCTCCGCTAAAAAGTGGTTGAGTGATTCTCTATTAGTTGTTCTTGCCTACTGGACAAGCGGAAGGGGCTGGCTTGCCACCCGGCATTGTAATTTTCAGTTGATTATTGGAGCTAACAATCCCCTATTCACCGTATGTTCTCACCTTCACACATTGGGCCCTTGGTGATCAAAAAATGGAAGGGTTCTCTTTCAGCAGTATTGAGTTTATATTTCCTAACCTTAACGGATGTTTGTGATGTTTGAAAACTGGAAAAATTGAAAGAAAAAAAGTAAGGGGATATTTCAAGATTGCAAGTACGCAACTCCTTTCCTTATGTCAAGTAAGGATGGTGGACATTGACTGCACTCCTACATGCTTATTACGAAACCTTGACTAAAGTGATGGTGCAGTTAGCATGCATCTGTCAGTTCACAAGAGTCAAATACGCAACTAGCCAAAATGTCATGCAAGTTAGGGGATACCTATAGTGTTTGACCGATTAGACAGTGTGGATTCTAATCACCATTTTTAGAGGCTTAATAGCAAATGTTTTATCCTCGATCTGCTACCCTCATGAAGGGTCGGGCCCTTCTAGCAGGAAGTGGCACAAGGGACTTATGTTTGGGGTTGGGAAAAAAAGCCCTTGATGATGCTCTCTCTCTTCTAGTTGTAATGAGATAAGCATTTGTTCATCGGAAATTTCTTAACTCTATAAACTCTTAAACTCTTCTCTCTCTTTACCTTAAGATATCAAGTTGTTGGAGGTTAGTTAATGTTTCCTTTCTACTAAAATGGTTAGTTAGGTAAAGTTAAGTTACTTATGAACGGTTTCAATTTCAGCTGAACCTTAATGAAATCAATTTTTTTTCCTTGAATTAGTAAAAGTTAATATATTTTTCCATTTTAGAACTTTTGGTTGTTACATCTAGGAGGAGGTTGGATGAGTTGGAAAGTAGATTGAGAGGATGACCAGGCAATTGAAGAAATATAGGACAATTTGACCCTATTTAAGGCAGCTGAGAGCATCTAGGAGTCTTCTAAGGGGCATCAACAATTAAAGGGATCAAGGTATGTTAAAAAATTTCATTCAAAATACATCTTCGAGCATTCTAAGGAATTGAAAAATGGAGACAACTCAGATGGACACCAAGGAAGGTTTGACTCGGTAAATGGATGTAAACCAAGCTTCCATGGGGACACGTACCCACCCCTAGGGCCCACATCCCCATCCCTAATATTGTTTTAGAGACCACAGGATGTTAGGGAACATCCCCCCAATTTGCAATTCCTAGGAAATTTTGGAAATGCCGAGTAAACGCCAAGGGACGCTTGGCCGTCCTTAGGACGGTTGAGACAGACAAGCGTCCCCAACCACAATATATAGTCATATCAATAAATAAATAAATAAGCATTTATTTTAAAAAATGATCGGCTCTAAAGTGGTGTGGGGGTCCCACAATCCCTCCCACACCACTTTCCACCCCAAAAACTTGAAAGCGAAAAATTATTTCATTTTGTATTTGTTGTTTGGTGTGTGCTCCTTATTGTGAGGGTTTTCAGCAGGGTTTAGCTCCTTCAAGGCTGTTGCAATGAAAAGAATGGGAGATTCGAAGGTAATATTGGACACATTTTGTCACATTTTCCTTTTTGCTTCAAGTCTGAAACAACTTATTAGCTGCAAATTTGAAACCACAGCCAAGGTATGTCATTTTTTTTAGTTTTCTAAATTTTTAGCTTTTTAGTAAGTTTGTAAATTGAAAAATATTTTCATTGATTTGGTTTCAAACTTTCAACCATAAAAAAACACCACAAAATGAGCAACAACAGTAGTGTCAATCATGAGGGTGGTGAAAGTGAAAATGAAGTCAAGAGAATTTCAATAGATCCTTCTTCTAATTCTGAAAATCCCAACTCAGCTGCTATTCCACAAGACCATTTTGCATGCCCTTCATTCTCTCTTCAAAAATTGCAAAAGGTTCTTTCAACCCAAGAAACCATTGCTTCAGTTTGCCACAAATTTGACTACCATCAGGGGTAAAAATGCAGGGGGAAGCAAGCATTGGCTTTGTCATGTTCACAACATTGATTACCATGGGAGCTATACTAGGGTTAGAACCCATCAATTGGGTGAGAGTGGACTTCATGTTAGAGTTTGTGAGGACATAAATTGGAACAAGTTGAATTGATAAAGTTGGTTGGAGTGAGTGAGGACAAAATCTTTTGTGCAACTCACAATAATAAACGGCCATTACTGATTTGCATGCCTATTCCAATGTATCAATTGGAGAGAGTTGTGATAGAGGGAAGAGGAAGACCACCACCTGCAAGTGAAAAAAATATAGTGGTAGGATTAATGAATATACAAAAACGTGAGAAGGACAATGATTCAATGACCAAATTTTTTATGCCTAATCTATTCAATTTCATTTGGCAAGGTCACCTTATTTCAAAACTATGTTGAGAGATGCATTGGCAATTGGACCCTCTTATGCTCCCCCTGGAGAAGATAGATTGCATACCTCCCTCCTTGACAAATAATATTCAAAAGTGAACATGTTGATGGAGGAGATGAGACAAACATGGATTTGGACTAGCCATTCCATTGTCATGGATGGGTGGACTGATATTCGACATCGGCCACTCATTAATATTATTGTTACATGCCTTGTTGGTGTTGAAGTTATAGCTGTGATAGAGATCTAAAATGATATCTATTCTCCTCTCCAACGTCTCTTATTTAATTCGTGGCCTCAGTTACTGTTTTCTATCTTGCTTCGCATTGACTGTTGTCGGTGAGATGTCTATGTGGATGTTGGTGGAATATTTATGTGGCTTTCGGTGACTTTCCCCTTCCATCGCGGAGCCTCTTCATTTGTGTGGCTGTCTGTGACTCTTCCCCTTCTATCATGGAGCCTCTTCACTTGCTTTGTGATTCTTTATGTATATATCTCTTCTATTTTTGTGGCCTACTTCTTCTTTGGCATATTGATAGTCATATTGTTGGCTCCCAATTTTGTCTCATAGCAAGTTGAGAATAATGTGTATGAAGTATGTCAGATCAGTAATATTTTATGTGTTTTGTGTTCAAAGTTTTCAGACATATGAAGGTTTATAGAATGTATATGTGATGTATCATTTGACTTCATTGTCATGATTGATTTGTAGAGAATCAAACTTATCTTATCCTATTGTGATTGATAGTATCTGAAACTATCAACAGTTGTATTCATTTTCAGAGATATAATAAAGTTCATTTTTGAGTGGGCTGGGTTTTTCACCCTCAAGTGGAGGGTTTTCTTAGGATAAATTTTGTGTATCTTGTTTCAGATTTTTGTGTTACTAAAACATTAACATGGTATCAGAGCCAAGTTCCTCCTATAGAGCCTAACTGCTTGAAGGTAGATCCTATGCTTTTGTCCTAGGATGGGCACTGCAGCTTAGCATTCCGGCACACCCTGCTACAAGTGGATTTATGTCGCATTTATGTGGTTGGTCCATCACTTTGTTGTGGATGGTATTAAAGACAATTCTTCGAATGATGCTTAAACTATGCACGGGGCAGATATTGTGGACAGATGATGAGTGATGGCGAGGACCAAAGGCCACACAACCATCAGGTCATCACTGGGTGCTTCGGTGTGATCAATCCAAGTGAATGGAAATTCCATTGTTGAGCAAAATTATAAAAGGACGAATCAGAGATTGCATTCAAGGAAGGAAGATTGCTTGCATTTCTTTGCAGAGGAAGAATCAGCATTCGGAGGGAGTCTGACATATCATCAGAAGTAACCTTCGACAAGGAGGTCAGAAGATTGATTTCAGCTTCAAAGGAAGAATGACATTTCAGCTTCAAAGGGAGCTACATCGTCATGAAGATTTGGTTAAAGCATTTTTCTCTGTGAGGGAGAAGTTCGAGGTGCAATCCCTTGTTAATGAGTTCTTCTCTGCGAGACAAGTTCGAGGTGAAATCCCTTGATTAATGAGTTCTTCTCTACGAGAGAAGTTCGAGGTGAAATCCATTGATTAATGAGTTCTTCTCTGTGAGAGAAGTTCGAAGTGAAATCCCTTGTTTCCACCCTCTAGGAGTAGCTATGGTGGATCCACCCTCTAGGAGTAGCCATGGTGGAAGTCATCCGTGTGACTCTATGACTTTATTTTCTGTTTTCTGATTCACCCTCTAGAAGTAGCTATGGTGAATATTGTTATGCTGAGATAACAATTTTATGAATAAAATTTGTGATGAGACTCTGTTAACTTTCTTTGGTTGCAGCTGTATGTACCTGTTATGAGATGACGAAATGAAGATCTCTCTCTTGCTAAGAGGGAGAGTTGAAGTTATAGCTGCGATAGAGATCTAAAATGATATCTATTCTCCTCTCCATTGTCTCTTATTTAATTTGTGGCTTCAGTTACTGTTTTCTATCTTGCTTCGCCTTGATTGTTGTCGGTGAGATGTCTATGTGAATGTCGGTGGAATATTTATGTGGCTTTCGGTGACTCTTCCCCTTCCATCATGGAGCCTCTTCACTTGTGTCGCTGTCAATGACTCTTCCCCTTCTATTGTGGAGTCTCTTCACTTGCTTTGCGATTCTTTATGTATATCACTCTTCTATTTTGGTGGCCTACTTCTTCTTTGGCATATTGATAGTCATATTGTTGGCTTCCAATTTTGTCTCGTAGCAAGTTGAGAATAATGTGTATGAAGTCTGTCAGATCAGTAATATTTTATGTGTTCTGTGTTCAGAGTTTTCAGACTTATCAAGGTTTATAGAATGTATATGTGATGTATCATTTGACTTCATTTTCCTGATTGATTTGTAGAGAATCAAACTTATCTTATCTTATTGTGATTGATAGTAATCTGAAACTATCAACAGTTGTATTCATTTTCAGAGATATAATAAAGTTCATTTTTGAGTGGGTTGGGTTTTCACCCTCAAGTGGAGGGTTTTCCCAGGATAAATTTTGTGTATCTTGTTTCAGATTTCTGTGTTACTAGAACATTAACAGTCGGTTCATACTTTCTTAGAGCTATTGATTGTTCTAGGAAACTTAAAAGGATCTTGATTACCAATTTGCCATTTTGAAGAAGACCATAGAGGAGGTTGGGTCTTCTAATGTTGTGCAGGTTGAGACATTCAACTTGTGTTTGTAAGTTAGTTCATTTGATGGTTGAGAGCACTTACAACATATTTGTTGGACTCCATGTTGTATGCATGCTTTGAATAATGCTTTGAAAGACAGGTGCAAAATAGATTGGGTGAAGGTAGTAGTGGCAAAGGCTAGAGACATACAAATGTTTGTATGTAACCATCACACTTCACTTGCACTATTCCAATATTATTCAAAGAAAGAATTCCTCAAACTAGTTGAGACTAGATATGCTAGCTATTCTATTTTGTTGGAGAGGATGTTGGAGGTGCAGGATGCTCTACAAACCATGGTTGTTTTTGGAGACTAGAAAAAGTGGGCTCAATCAAAGACAAAAGAAGGAAAAGTAGTGAGAAAAAACTGCTTAATGACACTTGGTCGTCCAATATCAGGTAAGAAATTATTTTTAAGTTTGTACTTTGTTTTACTTTTTATTTTAAAACTTAACTTTGAAACTTTCGTTATTTATAGTGTTAATGCAGTAATTTTTAATTTTAAAAGTTTTAAATGTTTCTCGTAGATATATTTGCTCTATCATATCACTTGTTGTGGGGATAATTAGGTATGCAGATATAGGCTCTCCTACCTTTGGAAAGATCTATGAAACTTTTGATAGAATGCTTGATCAAATGAAGCAAGCAATTTGTAACAAGGATCCTGAATTGCAATTCTGCGAGGAGCATGTTAGGCCTATTGTCACAAAGAGGTGGAACACAGTGATGAAGGGGCTTGCATGGCAGCACTTTGTAAAATGTATAGCACTGAGGAGGAAACCATTATTTGAGAGAAGTGGCTTTAGTTTTCCAATCTTCAGGGTTCTACATTCAACAAACCAGAGGATAGGACGGATAGGGCCACTATTGCACAAAAAAAAACCCATTGGATGATGGAAATTTTATGGGAAGGACACATCGGAGTTGAAACAACTTGCCATCTATTTCCTCTCACAAATTTCTAGTTCCTCTGTTGCAGAGAGGAATTGGTCCACTTGTGGCTTCGTCCACTCCATAAGAGAAATAGGCTTACCTCAAAACGAGCTAAAAAACTAGTTTGAGACTTCAGGACCGATAGACTATTGAGTATTGATAGACTCCAACAGTGCGTTGTGATGTTGATCCTGAAGATGTTAGGCAAATTGACAAGGAGGAGGTGCAACCAAGATTGGTCGGGCTACCATTGGATGATCCAATTCAGGTAGAGAGTGATCGTGACATAGATGGTTCTGAGTCTTTGGATATTGATAGCCAAAATGAGGCTTAGTCTCACAAATTGTTGTATTTTGATGTCAGAGACTTTTATATTGATAGCCCATGGTATTTTGATGTTTGAGACTTCTGTTACACTACTTTCTTGAAATTTATTATGCTGTTATACTACTGTTGTCATGATTTATTTACATATTAATATTGTTGTTATTAGTTATTGACATCTCTCTCTCTCTCTCTCTCTCTCTCTCTCTCTCTCTCTCTCTCTCTCTCTCTCTCTCTCTCTCTCTCTCTCTCTCTCTCTCTCTCTCTATATATATATATATATATATATATATATATATCTATCATCCCCAAAATGTGTCCCCTGCCATCCCCCATCCCCATCCCCAAAACGTCGTGGAACACAAATATAAACACTTGTGTTTCTTTCTTCAACACATGTTCCTAATGTTTAGCAAGCTGTTAGACAGCATATTAGGAGGCCTAATGGCAGTTTTATAGAAGTTCTTGTTGTTTAGACTAAAGATTGTAACCTGAAACAATGTTCTTTCTAGTTTAATTTTGTCAGTTTCAGACTGAGAAGCGAGAATTATCAGTCTTGTAAACAGCTGTATACCTTTTCAATCAATAAAAGACAAGTTACTTTTCCTTCTTAGAAGCTGTTTATTGTGTGTTATCAGATGATTGATGTAGCCTTTTGTTATATGCGAAAAAATCCTTGATATGATGTCTCATTATCAACACACATTTAGGCCGAGAATATATATTTTTACAGGTATGTTGTGTAAATGATACTAACAATCAAAAGTTGTGAAGAAATACTACATTTTCCTTCTGAGATGGTGAATATCATAACCTTCCTTTCTCAGAATATCGTAACCTTCCTACAAAGCATTGATGCATGGGCATGTAAAACCTTCGAGTTGTGCATAGACCATCCTTATCACTCGTTAGTTGTGTGTCTAAAACAATGTATAGATCTTGAAATCAGTTTGATGCATCACCTTTTAGGTCTAGGGTTTCATTTCAATGTTTTCTCCACCCCTTTTCTTAGCAACAACAGTAGGTAAGTTAGATTAGGTGAACTCCAAGGGAACCAGCCCACTTTGGAGGTTGACTTCAATTTACCAAAGCCCACACTTTGAGAAGTCATCCCACGTTACAAGAGGTTGCCGAGTTGATAACTCAACAAGGGTGCAAACTTTTCTGACAACACCACCAATTTGCACTAGAGGCTTGAAAGGAATAAATGGTTTTCTCTAACCACCCTACTAAGGATTGTTTTTTGATTGCATGTTTCCTTATCCTACACCTTGGACTCTTTTTAGTATGGTGATTTCATTCATCAAAGCCTTCAAGAGATTCTTGATATCATCGTCTTGTGAAGATTAATTTTACCAATTTCTTTCCTCATTTTCCCAGATTGAATCATACCATCCTCGATGCTTATGGCTAGATCTTGAGCAGTGTCAACTGTCAAGGCCACTGGGACATCCTAACTCATATTTTGATTCTGGATTGTGAGAATTCATGAAGAAGAGAGTTTGCAGTTGTAGGCCTTGCAAGTGTTGGAATTTTGGTAATCAATTTGTGGCCTCGTTATCTTTCTTCTTTATATTTGACAGTTTTGGAAATAATTCATGGTCATCCTCTGCAGATTTGAACTGAGCAATGAATCTTGTCCTTGAGCCATCCCAATTGGTGATACATTTGACCAAAAGGTGCCAAAACCAATCAGACGCTATGCCAATGAGACGTTCTGGCATTCTGCAAATAACCTAACCACTACATCTTCATGTGCTACACCAAGAATCCTGCATGCAGCAGTAAGGGCTGCCAAATGCTACTCTCAAAGAAGAGAACCATCACCTATAAATGTTTGGAAGTTCTTTGATAAACCAGATGGCAAGTCATGAAGATGGGCCAAATATGACAGTCCACTTTTCTTTTCCCATGGCACAAGTGCTGTGGTTGGATGTGCAATCTGAATAAGAGTAATCTGAATTCCATAAAGTAGAAGAAATTGACTGAGATTAGAGATGCTATGTGAGATCTTTGCCAACTTCTCAAGACTTGATGAAAGGTTCGTATACTGTTTTGTGCATCTTTTCCTCTCAAGGATTGCTTTGCTGAGTTTGAAATTGAAGCTTTGCTGGAAACCAAAGAATTGATTTGTACTTCTGCTTGCTTGACTTCAAGATCTAATGAATCTTTTCTCTACCAGCTTGAAGAAAGACTGATTTATCGTTGAGGGACCAAATGAGGTATTACTCTTTGTCAATGACAACAAACAACTCTTCTTGCAATAGATGGTGGAGGAATGCATGGGTTTATGTGGCTCTGTCTTCTTCCTCATCAAGTACAACTGCTGCTTGTCTCCAATGTTGTGAACTTGTTCTATTATCAAAGACAAGACTTCTTGGATTGCTTGAGACGTGTTCATGATCAGCTTCAATCCAGTTGTTGTGTGGTTGTACTACAGGAGCATCATCTCAAATTTTCATGGGCTCCTTCTAGTGTGGATGTGGGGTTTCTCGTAATCTTTGCTTCATGCCCCATAGCAGTGCCAAAAAATGTTATCCCTAACATTTGTCTAAGTCAAAATCGTAAGGAACAGTACACAGGACTGAATCATTCCTCTATTTTCAAGGGAGATTCCCTTTATAACGTTCATCTATCAGGACCATAACATACACATAACAAAATTAAATTGACACAAAAATGCGGGAAACCAAGACAAAGGACATTAAACTCAAGCAATTTTTTGTTCCAAGCAACATATGGAATAATTGTTATTGACCAATCAATGGGAAACTTGACTGCATGTATGTTAACCTTTGAAGCATAAAATGGCATGTTTTAAAAACTGATTATCACACATGAATTGAGAAGTTGGGTTACACAAGTTTTGAAATTGATGATTAACAAAGTTCAATGTTTGTTTATAATTGTTCACCTTATTCACTTTCATTTCATACAGTGCTGTAGCAATTTGTCACAACAGTTTTTGGTGCCAGTGAAAAGGGATTGACATATGTTATTACAATCTATAGAACTCGGATATATGTCATTATGCTATAACATGCATATCACAACACTCAGAATATGGATAAATTTTACAGGTGAAGTTTAATTTTGGCTTTGACCAAGCATCCAGTCACTACCGTCCACAGGGTTAAAAATTGCAGTTCTAACAACTCTGGAAAAATATTCTTCCTTCACTGAATTCATGGAGACACAATTTGTTACTCACGAAGAATCTGATAGAGTGGAATTTGATTGAAAAGAAATCAAAAAATTATTATCTGGTAGAGATTGTATATTCTGTTATGAATTCATACTGGTTAAAGTCAAACCCAGTTCTCAATCAGATTTGAGACAAATTTTAAGTTATCAAAAAAGATTTGAGACAAATTTGAAGCTCTTATGGTCATCTGCCTTTATGACTGTTATCAATATTAATCCAAGATTGTTCATAGTAATCTTCCTTTGAGCAAGGATTTCTAATTTGCAACCCATATATTTTTAACTCAAGATATACATTTTTTCACTAAGTTTGAAGTCGAAACTAGTTGCAAGTATAGATTCCTTCAACTCCCATTTTAATTGTGAAATCTGAGCACAGAGAATTCAAGAATGGTTCAACAAATTATGTCATGTACAATTTTATTGTCAAATCGAAGCAGCTTTGATTTATTTACCATCTCAGGAGCATAAATGTTAAAGATAGATTCCGACTTGTGGTTGGGAATCTCAGAACAATTCATTCTTCGTCCCAAAGCTTTAGGCTTAAAGAGTAGAAGTCTAAAAGAGCCCTTAAAGACTTAAAACAATGGAAAAAGATGATGAGATGAAAAAGGCTAGAGCGAATACTATACCATTGAACTTCACACATCTCATATAGCTGTTGAACTTATAAAAAGTTGGATAAATACTTTTCTTCTATGCCACTTTTTTTAATTTGTTGGTATCAAAATTTAGAGATAATAGGAAGCATATTTTCACTATAAGAAGCTACAGTACCGAAGTGAACATATATCAACTCTTCTGCAATTGGAACCTTAACTTGCCTTAAGCATTAACCAATTTCTTTTTAATTCTAGTCTAAAAGTTTTAGGATAAATTCCAAAAAATCAGTGGGTACTGTGTTTCCGAGCTTGGTCATAAACCACTTGCATGTTTGGCATATGGTTGAGCAGCTTCCCAATCATTCAAAGAATAATTTGAATTCTATTGCCATCACCATTTGTTCAAGTTTTCGACATATTTAGGCATTGAGGCTTAAAACCTGCTCAGGAACAGGGCAAGGCAAATTACTCATTGCCCTCAAAACAATGACAAAAAGAGTCATCAACCATGTGGCAAATATTCAGAACGAACATAACCCTGCTGGTCCATTTTCACTACGCTGTTGGTTCTGTTCCATGGAATTATTTAAATACATCTTTTCTACTAATGCAACATCCTCAACCAAGCGTATAAAAATCATTGAACGATTATTCTTGAAATGTCTAACAATAATTGTGGGCTTATACAAAGGTCCCAATTCAAGGCAGACAATGAGAACGGCTTGCAACCAATTATCTGATGGGCCTCTCTTTTGTCTCTTTCTCTATTAGTGCATCCTTGTTAACCATCCCAAAAAATGAAATTATTATTCTCCATCGATCACTCCTCTTGAAAGGTGTCCGTTTTCCCTCTTCTCCACTACATTATATATCCTATAGCCTTCAAATTCTTTTGAAAAGGCTATAATTTAATTAGAAACCTACCCGTCAGATAAATCTCTATATCATAAACATAGGCTTGTACTGTTATCAGAGCGCCATTCTATTTGAGTTATTATTTATGCCCTACCCTTGAGCATTATAATCATAAATCTATGTAGCAATATTGATGTAAATGAAGACAATAGATCCTAAGAGACCACAATGACATTATGATATGTTCCTGAATTGCTGGCCCTACACAGCAAAGGGGCCATAGATGACATAGCACAAATGATAATTCCAGACAGCATTCTGAGAAGTTAGTATTGCAGTGCTTACCTGAACAGAAGCCCAAATTGCTAAGTAAAAGAATGGAGGAAGCATTGCGATCACTACTAAGCAGATCCAACCAGGTCTCTCATTCACATGGTCCTGCACTATGATACAGCTCTCCCTCAGCCTTTAAAGGTTTTATAGATTTTTAATTTACGAGATCTACCAAGTACTCGACTCCATCTAAATCACTGTTATTCTAATCTATATAAATAATTAAAATCCAAAATCTGTAATACAGAGCATACCCTGGAAAATATCATGGTATAAGACAGGAAAGTTTTATTGCATTTCCTCTGTCTCCATAATAATTGTTAACAGAGTACCCATAACTCTTGCCAATTCATGGTATCCTGTAGAAATAGAGAGCCATTGCCGTTATTGTTAGTAGAAAATTTGGAAAAAAAAATGGAGGAATTGTCAATAAAACCATAATCAAAGCCGTTCAAATTCTTTTACAAATAAACTTGTATTTCCATGTAATGCTAATTTAGAAGAAATTTCATGTGGATAAATTAGAGGACGACGAGAACCACTAGAGAAGGAAAATGTAAACTATTTAAGCGAAGGACTGGTGTAATTGTTACCTGCAATCTCCAAAAAAGAAACCACTGAGGTGCAATTGTTTTCATATTGGCGAGCAACCCAAGTTCAAATTTGAAGAATATGGACGTTGCCCCTAATATTCAAGAGAAACTCTGAAGCTATATTTAGTGATCAGGTGCGCGGATATCCGGGTATAGTTTTTTTAAATTGGAGTGAATATTTGTTTTTAAGTTTTTATTTCTCCCAAGGCACAACAACGTTCATTCAAATTTATTTTTCATTTTCAACTAGTTCAACCCATCAGTATTTAGAATTAAAAAAATTTGAAAAAAAATTATTTTATATTTTATAAAATTATAAAAATAATATTTTTCTATATTTTTATTGATTCATATTGAAAATAGGATTAATTTTTTTTAAATAATATATTTATCTTTTCTATTAATAATTTGAATGGATTGCTATTATTAGATTGAACAGATACATTTAATTTATTATTATTTGAATGGATTGCTATTATTAGATTGAACAGATACATTATAACCATTATTATTATATTTATATTTGTAGACACCTAAAACTGGCACAACTAATTAAATGGATTTTATTCATTTAATCATCATTAAATCACCTATTAATTAGATTTAATTAATATCCATATTCTTCTAATCGCCTATTAATTAAATTAATATTTAATTTAATCTACCCTTCTTCTATCTAAGCCATTTAATTAAATATCTCCCCCCCCCCCCCCCCTCTAACCATTTTAATTAAATTCACATTTAATTAAAAATACCAATTTATTCCCTTTCCCATTTTAATTAAATCTACATTTAATTAAAATATCCTTTACATCTAAAATAAATTAAAATTTATTTGTAAATCCCCCCCCCCCACTTGCAAAATCCATCAAATGCAAGTTGCATCCTCTTTACTAAATTAAATCTTTTTAATTTACTAAAATTCTTATTTTCCCTCGCCCACTTGCCAAATCCTACATTTCCCACTTGCCCTCCTAATTTCTTCTAGAAATCCCTTTAATCCTCCATTAATTAGCCTAATTCTCCTCATCGTGTCCAATCCCTAAATTTGGGGAATCACTTCCCAAAATTTGGAGAAAGTCTTCAAATGCATTTAAGACCTCCTTTCAACAAGGTAACTTGTTGAATAGCCCCAAATTTGTAAGGCTCTTACAAAGTTGTCTCCTAGACCACTAGTGGTTTTCCTGTTGAAGCAAGTTAGCCTCCAAAGTCTTCAAAAGGCATTTAATGCATCTTACAAGCCCAAACCCCTAACCCATGATGGTTTTCCACTTGACCATCCTTTATCCTTGCACAAGAGTTTACCTCTTGGACAATAGCCTGCTTCCTTGGATGAAAACATTATCCAATGATGTCACCTCTTGAAGCCTTCCCTAATGCTCAATTAGCATCTAAATGCTTGCTTAGCATCTATCAAGCCCTCTCAAGGTGACATTTGTCAACTTGGGATTGGATTGAATCCCTCACATGGATTGATAAATTTTAATCCTAGCCCTTGTTGAGATTGCTCAATCTCAACCATCCATTTCTCTATTTTCTCTATAAATAGAGCCCATTTCTTCAATCTAAGAATCAAGTTTTCTATTGCATCCTATAGATATTCTAATTGTGTTGCGCAGGTTATCAAGGAGCTCAATCCCCATCACCAAGCATTTAGGCAATAATTGCATTATAGCTTAGTTTTATACATGTTTAGAATATCTTGCTAGCTTAATTCATATCATTTTCATAGCATTCTCACATCTCATCCTCATATTAACCTAACTAGTTCACTTAATCTTTCAATTTGTAACTCATTTCATATCTTCATCTTGCATCTTGCATCTCCATCCAACATCTCGTCTTAGGTAGGATCTTAGTTGTTTGCATTTTGATCCTAGAATCATCATTCATAACTCGTTCTCTAGGTTGTCATCTTGAGGATCAAGTGCTCTTTCAAGTGAGGGCCACCTTGAATCTTAGAGATCTTTAGAGATAGAGGAGCATGGGATGGACTTAGCAATCTTGAGATTTTTTGGACTAACAACTAGATTAGTTTGCATTTTCAATCTTTTGATTTCACTAACATAATGTCTGATGTGTGTCATCTGTGTTTTCTTGCATTTGCAGGTATCCCCCACATTTTAACCACACAATATTATATTGAATACTTAATGAGAGTTTTTTTTTTTTGAATTCTTTTCTCCTTGATTTATTTATGTTCATCTATCTATGTAATTGCAATGGCACTATTAATATTATATTATAAAATATAGTTTAAATGTATTCACATAGTCCTCACTGTGTGAAAACTTGGTATGTACTAAACACCTAGTTTCCATTAATTTGTTAGAAGTGAGTACTTTTCATAATGTTCTTGTCAATATTTGAAATGTCAATATTAAAATTAAAGTACGTACATTATTCATAAAATAATTAAAAGTTAAAATTAATTTCATTACATGGAGAGGAGTAACCCACAATGACAACACAAGGTAGAGTGTAATGAGATGATCGTGTTAAAGAAAAGAATGTTGACTTTAAATAAATAAAAATCCAACAACAAAATTATTTAATTAAAATTGAACCGTCATGTTTCATTCAAAATAAATATATAAGTAGCAAGTGAAAAATAATGGTAAATGCGTAACTTTCAAAAGAATTATTTTGAATAGCAAAATAAAGGTGCCAAGAGAAAAGATAAATTACCGAAGGCCGCATCAAATTAAATAAAAAGGAGAAATCTGTGAAAATGGCAAATAAATTACCCATCACAAGTAATTAAGTTATTGAAAGGAAAGCAAAGGAGCATAAACAGACTTCCTAATGCAAACCCCCAAGGAGACTGAATGCAAATTTCTTTGCAAACCCCTTAACAACGTTATAGATAAAGAAAAACACACACAAAATAAATTTCAAATCTCGCATAAACACATGACACATAAGATTTCACGTGGGAAAACCCTTTCAAGAAAAAACGCACAACACCAAAGCATAGATCAATTGTATTATATTAAAAAGCTCTTACAAACAATATGCAGAGTCTATGCTCTTGCAAGTGTCTTCAACTGTGATATCAAAATCTAGAATAATTTTAGCAGCACAACGTCGTCTTTCAAAAATACTTCACTATACTTCTCTTCTACAACACATTGTATTTGTAGAGTTTACAATGCAAAAAGAAACCGCTTCTCAAAAGCGTCCACATTCAATGTATCTTTACAAAAAATAGAAACTTCCTTTGTGCACAACTCTTACATAAATTAGACAATAGTCTCAATGTAGTCAACTTAGTGCAAACATCAGACACCAAGGACTTGCGGACATCCACAAGTTCCATCTACAATAGATATCCATTTGTTCCTCTCATCAACATCTTCATAGTAGTTAATTAAATCACGAAAACTACATATAAACAATAGCCATGACAAATAATAACCAATGCAGTCTCACCATCACATCCTCAATGATCTACTCAACCATGATCTATTCAACCAATCACATAGTTACTCATTTCAATTACATCACTATTGGCAATGGAAACTTCCTCAACAACTACAACAATCATTGCTTTCTAGTAGACTAATCAAGAATCATTCATCTGTATACCATTTCATATCTGATAGTATAAGAAAATATTTTCATCAACTCTCTCCATAGAGATAAAGCCAAATATTACTAGTACTATCAACCATGTCACCAAATTATGTTAGACATCAAGACCAAGATGGTGGACATCGAACATAAATTATATTATCAACACATCCTTGAGATCCTTCAAAAACTATAACAATCCTCAACACAAGAACATATCAGACACACTATGTTCTATCCATTGTCTTCCTCCAACAATTCCTTATTTAGTTGCACTAAGTGACAACACTTAGCCAAGAGAATCAACAACAAGAAGGCAAACAAGCACCATAGAGAACCATAAAAAAATCTCAGTATAGACACCATACAACTTCACTGTTATAGTAGCAAGCAAGCTAACAAGTAGGAAACCATAATTACCATATCCAAAAAGACACCTTGACCTTTTTCATTAGTCAAGATCCACATCATCGATGACACCTCAACATATGTCATTATAAAAGGATCATACACTGAAAAATACATATCATAAAACATTAGGTTGACATTAATGACAACATAATGTAAACGTCAAACACTAAGGAGGCGAACATCCACATACCAACTACAACCAATATCCATATGTTCATCTCATCAACCTCTTCATACTAGTTATGAAAATCATGACAACCATATACAAACAATAGCCAATGCAATCTCATCATTACATCCTCAATGATCTACTCAGTTGTCTCACATACAAATACGCATGTCAGTTGCATCGTTGTTGCCAATGAACACTTCCTCAACAATTGCAACAACCATTGCTTTCCAATACATTGATAAAGAAGAAGTCATCTCTATACTACTACATATTTGATAGGATTGTAACTAGGAATTTGGAAATTATCAAAGCAATAATAAACTAGCCAACCACCTAACTAGATTGCAATGAAAGTAATCCTAATACACACAATAAAGGTATGAAGACAAGATGCTAAAAAAAAATCCAAACCATAAGACATCAAAGCATATCCTCCATGTCTCTTCATTGGATTTCTTTCTCCTACAAATTGGGCTTGTGTGGATCTCACCTACAAGTGCAAAAGCATGAAGTAAGATTGATTTTGATAGCACGAGGATATTTAAAAATATGGTTGAAAAAGATTGATGAAAGAGACCAAGGTATGTGCACAAAGATGGTGGTCAGAAAAGTGGACACCACCCAAAAAAAAAATGGAAAAACAAGCAGCACGTACACGATTCTAAAATTTGAATTCACCACGTACACGCTTAGGTTTGTTGTTCCTGAGCCTAAAGAAGGTAGTGTGTAAGCGCTGCTTTTAGGAAAATGAGCACGTACGAGATACCTCTAGGAAAATGAGAGCGTATGCCCTACTTATAGGAAAATGAGCGTGTACGCGCCAATAATCCCAAGAGAATTGTGTACACGGAGCCTGTCAAAAAAAGTTTAAAAAAAAAAACTGGGTCTTATTTTCTCATGAATAACACGTTTTTACTTTGTTTTTTCTTCATTTTCTCTCCTAAACCGCTACCAAAGTGCAGATGAAGAATCTTTTTTGGCATAGGTGGTGGGGTCTTTGATGATCCACCTTGTAATAATTATGAGGTGCCATTATATTTTTTGAGAAAAGTATATTGTGAGTTTGTGCTCAATGTGCGCCCAAACTATTTTGACATGAGAGAGTTCCATGGTAGAGGTGGTGGCTCTGCCCAAGATAGACCTGGAGCTCGTAGGCGATTACCCGCGGAGAGTCGTCGCCCCCTAGCACCCAAACCCAAGGTGCATTAGGTTGTCCTAGTAGAGCTAAAAGAGTCGATGGAGATACAGACTCTTCAGGTGGCCACAACATTGACTGGTGCCATCATCCAACATGGGACGTCGTTAGCACACCCTAATGTATTGGATGATGAGCCATTAGGTGGTGACAGAGAGCCCATCCAGCATATGTGTGTTAGTTGCTCAGGGATATGCTCTGGGATAGATGATGTAGCTGGTGCAGATGGATCCTCATCTCATCTGTGCATGATTTGCGGGAGTATATGTCAGGCCCACACGACTGAGGATTTCACGCTGACAGATGAGTTAGTGGACATGGCATTTGCCCATGAGCGACAGACACAAGTGTGTTGATTTGAATTCATAGCATTTTATTATTAGTACACTTTGAACTCAAAAAAATACAAGATATACTAACTATATTTAATGCTTGGTCCAATTTTTGGTTTGTAGGTGTTGACAGAGGACCAAATGTCCCAGATTGATGACATCACGCTCTCAGTGATCGATTTTGGCCTACAAGGCTATACGGTATCATATTTTGTACAACCCTTTTTATGTATTGTTTTGATGGAATATGCAAGTCATTTCATTTTAGATTTTTAAAATTATGTTTAATTTATTATCTGTACTAATATCTCATGTTAATTTTGTTTTTTTAGGGTACCCCCTCCGCATCTAGGGCTCGTCCTAAGAAAAAGAATTCCTCGAAGACGCCAAAACATGGGAAGAAGGTAATTGAACACATTTTTAGTTGTACAATTGTTTGAACATGTTGAAATCAAGTATTATTTGGGGTTTGTAGATTGATTCATTTTTTTTGTCTATTTTACATGTACAACGGTCATTGAGCTATGTGGATTTGTTGAATACACCTGATTCGCCTGTGGATCAAGAGAGGGCAGAGGTATGTATCTCTACTTTATTTTCTTGATTTCATGATTATATGCACGCGTACATGTGAACTTGTGATATATTATAATCTTATAATTTTTTCATACAGGAAATATCCATACCTATTTCATCAATGGTGAACCCTCCTCCCTGCACTGGAGAAGCATCTCAAGATCCGGTACACTTTTGCTTGATATGTAAAATTAATTGTTTTTAACCTACAATACTTATCATTATATTAATTGTATTTAATCTTTGAACATTTTTTGTATAGGTAATAGTGACAATTTCTCCATCGATGGTGAGCCATCCTCAGTCCATTGGAGAAGCATCTCAGGCACAGGTACGTCATTGGTCTCTATATTATAGCTTTTAAGTGTTTTTGATATATTTATGTTAGTACATTGTATTAATTGTACATTTAATCTACAATAGACCCCTTCGCGGTACGACCATAATGTGGATCCATTTAAGTATGTCTTCAAGAAAACTCCTAAGAGTGACAAGGAGAGGAGAGCGAAGACATTAGCTCCTAGATCAGTTGATGATGTAATCTACATTTCAATTGCAAAAGGATTATAGTTAAATGCATAGTTATGTTGTTAATTGTGAACTATTTTCTACAAAATAATTCTAACTTGGCTTTTGAATTGTGGTTTTGTAGCCATCTACAGAGCCACGTACTGCATCGAAGAGGCTTGAATTTGATGATCCACCACAAGTTTAGGATCATATAGTGTTAGTTTTGGTCATAGAATGACCAATACATGTAGATATATTCTACTTTTTTATTGTATATCGATTTGGACATGGCATATGCCACATTTTTGTAATACTTGTATTGACTTGGCAGACATGCCTTATATATATATATATATATATATATATATATATATATATATATATATATATATATTCGATCCAACAAATGTGTACTAAGTTCATTATTTTCTATTCGTTGTATTTTGTGGTTGTCCTTTTATAAATTTAATTGATCATTTGCCTATGTAATCAACAATATGAATATAAACAACAAAATATATGATATAAAACATTGCAATCGTGGAATACGATTTGATAAAAATTCTAAAATGTTGAATTAACCCTACAAAACTCCTTGTATTCAGTTCATTATTGTGTATTCGTTGTATTTGGTGGCTGCCCTTTTATAAATTTAAATGAATATTTGCATATGTAATCAACAATATGAATATAAACAACAATGTGTGTTTGGTGCGAGAGCACCCTCACACTCGCAATGGTCCAATTGTGTTCGTCGTGTGCACAAACCGCTGTCGTGAGCACGTCCGGGTGGGCAAGTTTACGCTAGGCATGCCCCTTTCGTGCACCCCAAAGCGTCGGAACGTCAAGAGTCATACCATACCGGTGCGATCTCAAAAGATGAGATTATAGAGAAAAACTTGAATCAAAGTATGCTTATGGTCAAAACTGTGTAATTAAATTCCTATGATCCATCATCAAAATTTGCCTCATCCTGATAATGAAGGATGCAATGGACTGTAGAAATATGATGTCTCTAGATATAAACTAGCTTCACCTATACGGAGATTCAACTGCTTAACAAGCATCTAAGAATGAGAACAAGCTTATAAAAGACTGTCAAACATAAAAGTTGCTAGCGTACAAGTTTCATTACAACGTATCCTACTTTCATTCACAGAAAAAATTATAGGGTTCTACCATGTTCATCCAGAAAGGCTTGTAGAAGGCAAAAAGAAGTGAGAACAAAGATAAATACATGTAAGCCACATGGAGGGCATGTAAGTTCACAGGATGAAAATTAATTAAAAGTACGATTGAGGTTATCTTATAAATGGCACCCAAAGCCAAAATTGATCTACCCACAACAAATATATAAATACTAAATAGAACAATATCAAAATAAGAATTATGAGATATGACAATTACTTACCACAATAGTTTCCCCATGAAGGTCCTGGAAACTCTCCTTGAAGCTTCTCATGAAATCTACATAGCACTTAATAGGTGTTCTACCTTTCAATACAGGAAGCTCATCATAGCCCAGTAAAATATACTCATAATTAACCGAGGATTTACTTTTAACACCTACTACTCCACTGGATCGGCCTTTGAGAGAAAAGAATCCTGTAAAAAACCTTTGATCTTTCCACCATTAGGAATAGCCCCAGAGAATTTGTCATTGAACAAGGCAAATGCACACAACTTAAGAACATTCCAAATCTCACCAGAGGTGATGAAATGCTGGCAATCATTCACAATCTTCTTTATGGAAGGTGCAAAAAGGCTTATCATTTTAAGAGGAATGTTTTGCAGGTTTCATGGTTTGTTTGGGGTGAAGAAGAGGAATATAAACTCAAGGATCCAGAAGATGAAGAAAGATGATTTGTGGAGGGTCTGTGACGTAATTGAACTCGACAAACTCTTACCAGAAAAATGCCAAGGGTTATAATGTTAACTTCACATGCTCTTCCCTGCTCCATGCCATTTGAATTTTCATTATCCTTGTTGGTTTCATTTGAATTTTCTTTATCATTGTAGGTAGGTTAGTTTCGAACATTCTTTCAATACTATTGTAGATTAGTTAGTTTTGAACATTTTACTACATATTTAAACAAATTAGTAGCTTTTAGGTATTAATTTTTTTTTTAATATTTTTGATTAATTTGGGTGTAATTTGATTATTATATTAAAGTTTTTTATATAATAATAATTAATATTAATATTTTTAGATGTGTAATGAATTTGTTATAATAATTTATTTTTTGTATGTTTGTTTGTATAATTCATTAAAAAAATTCACTTTCACTTTGACAGGTAAAAAAAAATCATTTAACTTAATCAAATTTGAAAATGCCTATGTAATGCTAATGTGCACTTGTTGTAGCTCCACAAATAGTGACCATTTTTCCATGATACATTTATGCCCACTTGGCGAATGAATTTGCATCATCTTCTATGAACTTTAACATGCCTTTGACATTCTGTCAAATTTTCTTGAAGCCATATAGAATTTTTCTTAATAAGATAAAGCCCATTTGGACACGTGTGTCCATTCAACTATTTTGACAGGACTATTTTATGACATTGTGCCTTTGTAAATGGCTTCAAAGAAACTATCTGATGTATTTTAGTTGTGGACATGAAATCTCCTCCTGCTAGTCATTAACCTTCTTTGAGTATCCTTGGTAGCTTTCTGGACCATACAAATGTTGCGAGTTGTGGTTTACTGGAGCTACCATGAATCCCTTCTGCCTACAAATATTGCTTAAACCTAAAAGAATTTTGCCAAGTCTTTCCAGGACCTATTAATTTTCCTTTTCATTCATCTCTAAGTGCACTATGTTGTGTGTACCTCTTCAACACTTGCTAAGCCAATTGGGAACCTAACAAAAACAAAAACAAAAACCCTAAAGCTATGTGGAAATCTACTAACATTACTTAGAATTCCATTTTCAAAGGGTCTCCTTCCATGAGGGATGTGTGGTTTTGGAGAATCTATCTAAAAGATAAATATGTATAAAGTAACCCTTATAGCAACAAATAAAAACCTTTTGAAGGTTTATGATTAAAAAGAAAAAAACAAAAACCCTAAAGCTATGTGGAAATCTACTAACATTACTTTGAATTTCATTTTCAAAGAGTCTCATTCCATGAGGGATGTGTGGGAAGAGAATCTATCTGAAAGATAAATATGTATAAAGTAACCCTTATAGCAACAAATAAAAACCTTTTGAAGGTTTATGACTTTATATAATTTCATTTGAAATGCCATCTTTAGAGTTTTATGAGATTATTTTGGTATTAATTATTAAGTGGGTAAGACCTTCACTAAGGTGTGGAATTATATGATACTATAAGGTCTGATCAATCAAATTACTAGTACCCATGCATTGGTCTGAATATCAAGACTGTTCACCATTACATTAGCAGAAAATGTTATCAAGTAAAGCATTTAAAATATAGATATGAAAACCTATATTGCTTTTATGCACTTATACATGAAAGTTGGAAATACAACACAAATAGAAATGTCTATGAATTTTAATTTGTAGATTAATTTTGACACAAAGTATTGATTGTAACAACTGAAATCAAATAATATACCTTTGTTCAAAATATGTTTGAGTGGGAAATAAATCGTAGATCAATTTTTGTATCTAGTTAGACACTAAGTATTGATTGTAATAGCTGAAATCAAATAATATACCTTAACCAAAATATATCGAAAGATTAAATACACACAAAAATTTATGTGTCTACTTAATAATCGAATAATAAACATGTACAATTCTCTCTTTAATAATCTTGAGAAGATTGATTACAAAAGCTTTGAAATAATTTTATGGCTTTCTAGCCGACCTACTAATCAAGAACTTCTCAAGATAATACATAGAGAACTCTTGGCCTTCATAAATTTTAAATAGAGCCACACCAATACAACCTCAAAATACTACTACTTAAAACTAGAAAATAATCTTAAGGCTTCCTGCAATATTTTCTTCGTTTTATAACTACTCTTCTTTCTTCGCAACCCCCATTGTATAAGCCTCACGTGTTAGTTTGTATCACCTTCGTATGGCCATACACTTGAAACCATTGCCTTTACATCAATAACCATATGCTTCTCTATAGACTAATATCTTAGAGGGGCCCACAAGTATGAAGAGGTATTTGGGAGCCTTGTTGAGTCATTCCATTTCAAACCATTATTGGCATCATGGTTCATGAGAACCTAAGTTGGATTTTTGGGAGTGGGGGAGTATGATTTTGTATAGACTAATGTCTTAGAGGGGCCCACATATGTTGAATCATTCCATTTCAAACCATTAGTGACATCATGGTTCATGCAGGGAGGTAAGTAAGGTTCTTATGTTTGAATGACAAAGTTTTGAGACTTGGCATGCTAGGATTTCAAAACCTAGAAAGTTGGATTTTTGGGAGTGGGGGGGTGATTTTTGAGGAAAGGATGTATGGATGACCAAACCCAAAATATCAAAAATTAAGGGAAAGGAGAGTAGAAAGGAAAAGGAGAGTTAGGGAGAAAGGCATGCTAAGGATAATAGGTCCAAGAAATTTTGAAAGTTTGAAATTGCCTCAAATCGCATGGAGAAAGGCCAAATTACAAGGAATTGACCATAAAATTACCCCTTCATTAATGTTACAAAGGAATATTTGATGAAAACATTTAGGCAATTACTCAACATAAGAGACCCAACCGAGATTTCTTAAATATGAGATTTCTCAAATATACATATAAATAAATTGATAGACTAGATGAAGGGAAAATATAAATAAATATTAACATTATGTAATAAAGAATATAAAAATATAGATTTATAATAAATCATAATTATATAAAAAAATATAAGAATTATAATGACAACAAATTTAAACATATAAAAGATAAAAAAAATAATATGTACAAAAGACTTTAAAAGCTAATTGAAATATTTATACATACATACATACATATACATATACATATACATATACATATACATATACATATACATATACATATACATATACGTATACATATACATATGCATATGTATATGTATACGTATAAGTATATGTATGTGTATGTGTATGTGTATGTGTATGTGTATGTGTATGTGTATGTGTGTATATGTACACACACACACACACACACACACACACACACACACACACACACACACACACATATATATAGATATATATACATATATGTGTACATATATGTATAAACAATATGTATACATATATGTATATGTATATGTATGCATGTATACACATACATGCATACATATATGTATATGTATACATATACATGCATACATATATGTATATGTATACATATGTATATATATGTACATATACATATGTGTATACATCTACATATGTGTATAAATGTACATAAGTGTATATGTATATGTTTATGTATATATATGTATATGTATGTATATATATGTATATGTATATATATGTATATGTATATATATGTATATGTATATGTGTATATATATATGTGTGTGTGTGTGTGTGTACATATACATACATACATACATACATACATATATATATATATATATATATATATGTATATATACATATATTTACATATATGTAAATATATATATACATATATATGTATATATACATATATTTACATATATGTAAATATATATATACATATATATGTATATATACATATATGTGTGTGTGTGTGTACACATATAAATACATATATATATATATATATATATATCCAAAATCAACTATAAATCTAAGGAGTGATGATAGAGAGAAAATATATATTACTAGCTAACATTAAACTAAATCTCTTCTAGTGATTAACTCAACTACCTGACTTGAAATGAAATATGAACACTCACACCCAGATATGGAAGTCCTTATATATGTAAGATTGGTGTATTGACATTAGATTAATCAACGACCTAGTTCATATTGAAATCTTTTTACTTCTGATGGTAAATTTCATAGTGATGTCATTAGTAGTAATTGAAGAGGTGCAATGGTAGGTTTTCTATGAGAGATGTAGCAAAGGACGTTGTTGTGAATGATGCTGACTCTTAGGATCTATGAGAGGTGAGATCTATAGGTTGGTTGTCATGTTTTTTTTCGGTGCCCCTATGGAAGGTCATAACATCCTGGGGTGGGAACAACTTATTGCTCAATCTTTGTGTTATGAAGGGGTTGAATCTATTGTTGTTTCTTGTGGGGCTTTCTCTCCTTTCCTTTATTTTTGCTAGCCTTTATTTCTTCGACTTTGAATGAGGTGGAGCATTTTGGGGTAATTTTGTTGGGTTCTTCTTTAACTCATTTGGTGGTTGCTTATGTGCACCAAGATGTGGTACTAAAGGGGGTCTTAAGATGCCACTTTTTTTTCAAATCAACAAAGTCTGAACTTCAACGACAAATTGAACATAGCTACACTCCAAATTTGAAGATGCAATAAGAACAAAAGTCAAAGTGGTCCAAATATACTTTTTAAAATACTAATTTATTTTGAAAATAGAGGAGATTAAGGGTTTCAAAAAGGGGGCCACATAAAGTGGTCTTGCTTTAATGAAAAAATCATAACATAGCATTTGTTGTGCCCCCCTTAAAATGTTAACTTTTTTTTTTTTTTTTAAATTGCTCCAATGAGAAATTAGCTAACACCTCGTAGTTTATGTTAGATTTTTCAACTAATTTTTTAATGAGTATAATATTTTTTTACTAATTTTCGAAGCGGACACATCCTGAAAAGCATAAATTTGAGTGTGCTCCCCCCTAAAATCATTGAAAACTAATAAAAATAAAAATTAAAAAAATTCAAAGTGTGTAGAATTTTGGATATGCTTATCTCCATGTCACCAACCCCACCTCAACACCTAATAATATCCACTCATTAAAATGATTCATTGTATCTTCTTTTTTTTATCGGTAATATGTATGTTTGTTATATTATAAAATTAAAGTAGTACATTATCAACAAGAATTTTTTCAACATCAAACCACCCAAAAACCACCTACTAATTCCACCAAACCACCCATCAAAATCTAGAATTCAATCCCACCAACTAGTAACCCACCAAACCATCATCCCACACCCAAATTACAATTAACCGAGCTCAAAAACGATGCTCGTTACATCATTTCCATATTACTTGATTGAAGTTGAAAATTTATATAATTAATGTATTTTAAACAACAGAGTGTATTTGATATGATGTTAGGATCTATGACTATTGCACGTGAGATGTTAACTTTTACAACGATTAAATTGAAGGTCTTGAAATTGAAATTGAAATGCTTAACTAAATATCACAACAATTAAATAACAAATTATCAATATAGAGAAAGAAGAGAAGACAAGGAAACACGAGTTGATAACAAAGTTCACCAAATGGCTACGTCTCCAAGTCCCTCTCCGACAGAGTGACAGATCCTTGATTATGCTTCAGAAAAAGGTTACAAGGTCTTCAATTTATTACAAAGCCTCCTCATGTCTCCTCGGACAATAATGAATTACAAAAGTCCTTCTCCAGCAAGTACAACAAGCTTGAATTCAAGCTCCCAATGCATAGAGTCAAACAATTCACTATCACAAGCTAACTCTCCAAATCTCTTAGCTCTCCAAAAATTCTCTCACAATTCTCCCATGTCCTCTACGGCTCACCCCAAACACTTAACATAAATTAAACTCAAGTCTCTTTTTCCACGGCTCACCCCAAACACTTAACAAATATTAAACCCACTACGATATATTGTGCGATCCTCGGGGCCGCACTAGTGGAGAGAAGTGTGCGGGAAGTGGAGGGGGTTGGTGGTTCGATCTCCACGATCCCAATTATGTGGATCATTTTTACATCAAATAACAGTCGCAACCTATATATAGCAGCAAGGATCTTGGGAGACAACGATGAGGAGAAAAAAATAGGAGATGTGAGGTTGGGGGTTCCATTCCCCCAACCAACTTTTGACCAAATAGACCAAACCGTCCGCTACAAGAGAAGTCTACAGAGGTGCCACATGGAGCATCTAGAACAATCTATTTTGGTGAAACATTTATCCACCTAGATCAGTTGGTAAATGATGAAAAATTGTTGTAGCAATCAGATATCTAATTTTTTCAAATATTGGATTGTTGGGAAACTCTAAACTTGTGCTCGTCGTGGTTGAAAATGACCCACGACGGACACATTTTGGGTTTAAAATACCCATAGGTATTAGATATCGGATACATTTTACATTTTTGTCTTATTATATAATGGTATATATTATTAATATATAATACTATATATTAATATTATAATATATTATATATTATATAATATAATATTAATATTATATGATATACAATATATAATATATGATAAAAAATATCTGATATTGACTTCAACCTACATCAAGCTACATCATCACAACAACATTCATTCACCATTAAACTCTTGTGTAAGCATAAAATCTGAGAGAAAACATATCAAAGCAAGATCAATGGAGATAAGAAAATAATTAAGATTAAACAAAAAGAGCCTATTGCTCAAGACACAAAAGACAATGATTCAATTTTAGTGCACCAATTGAAGTGTTTGCTAGTCTATGAAAACAAGGCACACAATAAAAATATAAAACCCTTGCCAAGGTCCTGCAACAAATATTTGTTAGTAGTTTGGATTGTTTGAAATAATCACCCCTTTCTACAAGCACACAAGTTAGGTAAATTTTTAAATCCAAAAGACTTTGTGAAAATAGGGGCCTTCAACAAAACGATTTTGCTTTCAAGACAAGTTGCACCAATTTTGTTAGCTAGATCTGAAGATGTTAGCTCAAAATAAACCAGATCTGAAACATGAAATGCAAGACCAAATGGCGAAAAATGAAAACCTAAAAAAAATAAAAATTATTATTATTATTATTATTTTTTGAAAACATAGACGCGATTTTACCTTACATAGACGCGATTCCGCCCTACACAGACATGATTCCACAACACAGATGCATTTTAACACCTCACAGACGCGTTTCTGCAAAAAAAAATGCAAAACAAAAAATCCTGCAGAGCACAGACGTGATTTTACCTTACATAGACGCGATTCCACAACACAGATGCGTTTTAACACCTCACAGATGTGTTTCTGCAAAAAAATGCAAAATAGAAAATCCTGTAGAGCACAGACGCGATTAAAATGATCACAAACGTGATTAGATCTCACAGACATGATTAAAGTGACCACAAATGCGCCTATAATGAAAACCTGCAGTCTGGAAAATGAAAATACTGCCAGAAACACAGACGCGGTTCAGAGGTTCACAGACGTGATTCGGGAACACAGACGCGATCCTGCAATCTGCAAAAAAAAAGTGAAATAATGTCGAAGATGCAGATGCGATTCCAGATGTCACAGACGCAGCAAAAAACCAAAAATGCAATCCGAAAGTACGCAGACGCAAAAATACCAAAATGTCGTTGAAAATGTCAGATCTGCAACTTCAAAATACAATATCTGCAACAAGGATGTTAAATACAAAAGGGACAAGAGTCCCACCGGGCGTGCCAAAATGTATATGGTGAAAATGGATACAATGATAATGATAATATTGAAAGGCTAAATGAATTCAACCACAAAACCCTAGCCTAACAACAACAAGGATCCACCATAACATATGAAGATTACCTAAGACAATGCAAATCAAATGAAATCACAAAGATTATACCATCACATGTCCAATAGGGTTTGGATCTCCATTCTTCCTATCTCCATTGATCTTGCTTGATATATTTGCTCTCAGATTTTATGTGCACAAGAGCTCAACAAAGAATGGAATGTGGTTGCAAGTAGGATCGCATATGCCAAGTAGTCAATTGATCAAGTAGTTAGGTAGTTAGGATGATTGATTAGGGTTTGATAATGAAGGAAGCATCTCCTTATATAGAAGACACTATAAGAAATGGAGGGATAAGATTGAGAGGTGTAAAAGGAGGTCGACTATTATTAGAGGGTAGGTAAAAGAAATAATAAAATAATGAAAGGGGTAGGTAGTGTATGAATTAAGAGATGAATGACATGTGTCATGGGTAGAAAAGGTTAATGAATTAATTAAATAAATAAAGATTTATTTAATTAATAGAGGAAGTGGGATCAATTAAATAAATAAGATATTTATTTAATTTAGGAAAAGGATAATTTAAATAAATAAATGTATTTATTTAAATGAGAAATAAGGCTAGAAGAGGATAAATGAATTAATTAAATAAATAAAGATTTATTTAATTAATAGAAGAATTAAGCTTAGATAATTAAATAAATAAATATTTATTTAATTAGACTGGACAATTTTGGGTGTCTACATTTTGCCCCTCTTTGAGACAATGCGGCTTGTCGCGTTGTTTCAAAGAAGATAAGATGAACTGATACAGAGTTGCCCCAAGATGGGAATGATATGCCCCCTCGAGAGATTGGATGAAAAAATGTCTGAAAAGATCGCAGACAATCTCTTGATAAGAAAGACGAGATAGAATGGACTGACCGGATAAAGTGACAGAGTCACGGGATAATGAAGACTGACTCGGGAGATGAGGGCTAGGGCTAGGGTAGTCTATAAGATAGACCATGAGGGAAAATACATCCTTATTGTCATCTACACATCCACGAGAGTAGAGTGTAGAGAAAAAATAGAGCAGCAACAGTTAGTAGTGATGGCTTTGATTCACAGATTCGACCTCGTTCCCCGATTCTAGAGGCCAGCAGAGGCAGGAGAGCTGGTAAGTACTGCAAAACCTCCTTGTACTTTGATGCATTTATTGTTGTCATTAATGCATGCTAGATAGGGTAATAAATGCTCTTTAGGTTAGGGTCCAAAAAATGTCAAAAACGTCCAGGCACATCTGTGTTGGTGCCAGGTACATCTATGCTCGCTAGGCGCGTTTGTGTTTGTGCCAGGTGCGTCTATGCGGGAGAACGCGTTTGTGTCGAATGTGGCCGCGTCTGCGCTGTGCAGGAGTGTCTGTGCTAGGAAGGTACGTTTGTGTCATCCAGGTGCGTTTATGCAGAGCATAGGCACGTTTATGTGCTTCAGGCGCGTCTATGTAAAACAAGCACGTTTATGCAGTCTCTAAGCGCGTTTATGTCAGGAAAGCGCGTTTGTGTCCAAAAATGTGAATTTGTGTCTTCTAGGTCAAATCAACAGTTTTGTGATGAACATACACTGTCGATTGGATAAGCTGCTGAGAGGATACACTCAAGCAGGTCCTCTAGGGAAGACTAGGATTGCAGATAGGGCTAGGATTGACAATTCTGTGATAGAACATATGTTGCCAATTAGGAAACTACTCAAGAGGATTCACTCAAGCATAGGCCCTAGGATAAGATAGATCATGGCACTTTGTGATGAACAGTGAGTACCAAGATATAGTACTTTGTGATGAACAGGGAGTACAAATGTGAGCAACACTTTGTGATGAACAGGGAGTGCAAATGTGAGGAGCACTTTGTGATGAACAGGGAGTGCAAAACATGTGGTACTTTGTGATGAATAGGGAGTACCACTAGGATAGAAGCAACACTTTGTGATGAACAGTGAGTGTCACTAGGATAGAGTACCATATGCACTTAGATAAAAAGTAGCATTTTGTGATGAACAGTGATTGCCACTATGACTAACATGATTGATTTGCTTGACTGCAGGAGTATTTGCCTATGTTGGAGTCACGGGAGAGATTCCCATCGACTCAGAGGTTGCGACCTGAGTTGACATTTGAGAGCCGAGTTGTGATTGAGGCTATGGGTCTGAGACATTTTCTGTATGTGCCTGAGTTTCGGGCGAACATGGGACTGCTGACGGTACTGGCGGAGAGGTGGCACTCTGAGACTTGCACATTTCATTTGCCGATGGGTGAGATGATAGTCACCCTAGAGGATGTATACAGGATCCTGAGGATACCGATCGATGGGGAGCTAATTCCCTACGATCGAGATGGAGACAGGGAGGCCCTAAGATGAGTGCTCCGGGACCCAGGACTGGAGATGAGGGCAGGGCAGGGCATGTGGCATGGGATACCATGACATAGACAGGATTGGCACTACTGGAAGTGTTGGCAGGAGCGATCAGTGGATTCTTGTGTCTGGATAAAGCGACACGAGGGTTGGCTATGGGCTGGGGAGGTGCATTGGAGACACTGGTGACACAGCACACCAGATATGCATGGGGACCGTGCGTGCTAGCGCACTTATATTACGAGCTACATCAGTTTGTGTACCATGGGTCAGTGGGATTGGGTTGCGGGGTCACATTGTTACAGGTGTGGGCCTATGAGCATCTACCGGTGACGAGACCGATACACTTCAAGGGCAGAGGTCACAGATGCAGTTTCATGCATTTGTATGACATGATCACCTCGCAGCCACGGATTGGCAGGTTAGAGCACTAGCGGCTGGTTATAGATGACATTGATATGGTGATATGGAGGCCATACCTGGGATGTGAGCAGTGGGAGGATGATGCAGTAGAGCTACCCTATACCTTCTGGAGCAGGTATCTGATTGGGCGGACGCCCTATGTACTGGAGAGGCAGCTAGTGGATAGGGTGGAAAACCCAGTAAAGGGAAAAAACACGGTGGGAAGCCTACCCACAGTCAGATAATACTTCTGTAGTAAGTATGTGAATTACAATTGAGGGGCGTGCACTTGTAGGAAGGCCAACAGCCTAGAGCGCACAACTCATCACAAAATGATTCTCGCGGACTACATAGAAATCCAGACTACAATCCAAAGAGGTGTTTAATTGCAAAAGATAGCATCTCCTATGCCTGAGCATAGTTCCGATTAAGCTCAATACTGAAGGACTAAATCCTCTTACACAAACCCAATTCGATCTCCAATGATCAACCAAATCCTCTACCTGAATGATATTACATTATTCGCACATTACATTCCTTGACGATGACTTCTAACCATAACCATGATGATCTACAATGAGATCTTACATCTTATATATACAAACCCTCGACCATAAACAATTAGGTCGGCCACAAGATAATAAACCAATTACATAATTAAAAACCATGTCGGCCTAAGACCAAACAAATAATATCCAACACATAAGACATCTTGGAAATACATCAAGAGGTCCAATCCACACATTACATTAAAGTCGGTCCATAACCTAGATCAACCAAGACCTAGTATAGGTCCACATGCTACAACAATGATCTCCATCCACCAAGTCGAACATGATCACCAACAACATCTTGAAACTCCACCAGAAGCTGCACCAACACCACTTATGCAATTCATCAAAATCTCTGCTGGTGAAACCCTTGCCGGAACTAGAAACTAAGCTTCTAATCAAATAGGATGGCATGCGATCACCAGACCAAAACCAATTGACCAATTATGAGCATGAGTATTATGAACAAGCCAATTCCATTACCAAACTATATCGGAGCCTACCATATCATGTCGGATCCAGATTAACTAGAAACCACTCAACCTACTGAGACCAGTAGGGTGTCGATAAAGCATCCAAACAACTAGTATTGGCATCAATGACAAAACATCAATGCAACACATAATACATTCCACCAAATGGCCAACAGTTTAGGGGTTACCAATCCACATACTAGTGACTGATATCAAGATATCAATCAAACTCATAATCGTGGTCATGCTTCCATTATAAAACCTCATACTTCCTTTGATGAGCATATCCAAGATCATACTCAAGGCCAACGTCAAGATACCCACCAAGGCCATAATTATGGTCATGCTTATACTAGACAAACCCATGTTACATTTGAAGATCAACACCAAGGTCATGCTTTTAATGCCAATCATACACATGGTCATGATGCTCACACTCATCTGAGGCCTCATGCTCAATACTATGGTCCACATGGTTACATTCCTCCACTTGACACTCAATATCCCAGTTACATGTTGAATGGGCTCTTTGTCGCCACCTGGAGAAACTAATGGCTCATCATCTAGTACAAGAGCGTGTGCTAACTATGTCCCATGATAGATGATGGCACTAGTCAATGTTGTGGCTGCCTGAAGAGTCTGTAGCTCCATTGACTCTTTCAGCTCTGTTGGGACAGCCTAATGTACCTTGAGTTTGGGTGCTAGTGGGCAACGACTCTCCGGGGCCACTCATCTACAGGCTCCAAGTCTATCTTGGTAAGAGCTGCCACCTCTACCATGGAACTCTCTCATGTCAAAATAGTTTGGCTGCACATTGAGGAAAAACTCACAATATACTTTTCTCAAAAAATACAATGGCACCTCATAATTATTACAAGGTGGATCATCAAAGACCATCCACCACCTTTGCCAAAAAAGATTTTTCATCTGCACATTGGTACAACAATGTATGGGAAACCTCTTTGCATTAAGCGGTAATGACTGACCAGTTTTAGGATCAACAAAAAAGGCAAATATTTGTTTTTTACTAATTTTTTTTTTCACTCCCTCATATGATAACCCACCAACATAGTATTGACGACACATATCCCTAAAGTTTCCCCATTTTGTAATTTGTGTGGAAATGACTGTGGCACCACTAGCTAATGTTTCTAGGCTAGTGGCGAGGGATTTATGATGCTCAAGCTCAAATGTTTTCAATTTATTAATCAGTCTATCTATTTTAGATGTGGTTTGCTCTAATTGATTAATCAATTGCTCTTGTGTTTTAGGTGTACGGTCAAAATGAGGAACTAGAGATGTATCTTGTGGGTTTTGTTTGGGGTTTTCAAGAGGTGCATTTTGTTGTTGTTGTTGTGGATTATCATAATCTAGTTTTTTAAACAAAAAATAAAAAAACCTAATCAAAATAAATTAAATTAAATTCAAAACGTAAAACAAATTGAATAAATGAGAAAGAAAGACAAAAATTAAGAAAAACTAACCTTGATCCATAGTGTTTAGTGGAGAAATGTGGCAGCCCGTTCACAGTTTTGTGGAGGAAAAGGAAGAAAACACACCGTGGTCACGAGAAAATAAGACCCAGTTCTTTTTTTAAAAAACATTTTTTGATATGTATCACTTACATGGTCTTTTAGGGCTTATGAGCATGTACGCGCTCACTTTCCTAAAAGTAGTGCATACGCGCTCACTTTCCTAAAGACAACATGTATGCGGTATCTTTTTTTAAGCTCAGGAACAATGGACCTAAGTGCGTACACGGTGATTTCAAATTTTAGAACCGTTTACGTGCTGCTTATTTTTTCATTTTTTTTTGGGTGGTGTCCACTTTTCTGACCATCATCTTTGTGTGCATAACCCCTTGGTTTTTAAAATTGAGAGCATACAATCAAGGAACTCTCTAAATGAAGGAATTCAAATTGCAAGAGTGTTGAGATTTATACCATAGATCATTTGCAACTCACCAAAACCAATTCAATCAAGAAACAAGGGAGAAAATTAAAGATCCTACCTCAACCTTGAAGAAACATCAAACTTTAAATGCAAACCACATACACTAGAAAAATGCAAGTCCTTCAAGCAGCCTCAAACAAACTCCAACACCAAGATTTCAAGCCAATCCCCATGAAATTCCCTCCAAGAAATCTCCAAATTCATCATGTTACCATTCCTCATGTAGGGTTTGATGAGAGCTAAAAGAGGAAACATCGACTAAATGTCCAAAATGGGCTCCAAAGGCAAAATATGAACTCACTTTTTGAGTTAAAAATAAAATAATAATAAACCAATTTAAATTTAAATATTAATTAGCTCCCCAAAGTGACCTGTAGTATAAAATCATGCAATCCATATTAAACCAAATACATGTAAGGCATATTGCACTTTTAAATATTAAATTTCCACAATAGTATACAAATATCTTTCATATATACACATTAAATAGTGACAATTCACATAAGATTGACTATACACAAACAATCTTTACGGGCCGACTAAACATGATGATTGGGTTTCTGAAAGCTACCAACTATAGTAGTCAAGGCTCAAAATAATAAAATAATTAAAATAATGAAAATAGTAAAATCAAGAGAATTTCCCTAATCAAGGGCGACAAGTTTTGGTTCAGAGTACTTGGCCAATGTGCTATCTCCTATTAACCATCATTGGGGATGCGTGCATGCTCAAACTTGTGGAGCTAGGTGGAGTCAATGCCTTGTAGTTGTAATCATTAAAACATTAACACATCAAGTGTACCTTCTTGTAAATATATGTATAATCAAATAACTCAAGTCATTGAAAGGGATTTTAACATCATATCCATTCTCATAACTTGAATGATATGATATCATCCCTTTCACATATAATGAAGAAGCAGGAGCACCAGTCTAGTTCTTATCGGTTGAGCAGTTTTCAATGGAATTGCTTGAGATCATGACATTTCTTCTTATTTGAGTGTTTAGCGTTGTGGTTTTGGGTTTATTCCCTTGTGTTCATAGTCTTGTTCGTGTTCGAGTTTTATAGATTTTGGATTTAATCCCAATCAGTTATCAATTCTGGCATTGGCCCGGTTGATATGTTCTTACCGGTTAGTCTAGTAGTGTGTTGAGCAAAGTTGGGTCGGGTTACAATTGATCTCCGTGACTTGCAGATCAATGATTTATGTTTCTTACGACATGTCCAATGTTCCTGAAGGACCGCACATTGTTTTGTACTTTTTTGGAAGTTGTTCTTAGTGATTTAAGCCGACATGTTACCATTGCACGTTTCATGAGCCGGTTGGTCTTTGGGCTGACTTGATTGAATTATAATTATTTGTGGGCGGTATAAATGGAAGCTTGCGAATCATTTGAGAGGGCAGGAGTTAGAAGATTGAAGATAGAGTTTAGAGATTGAGTGAAGATGTAGATCCGACAAGATTCTGTTCCAGTGGATTGAGGTCATAAGGATTGATGTTTGAATTAGGGTAGAATAGATAGATTGATTCTGGAGGCCGATCTGATATGTGGGGGATCTGTGGATCTTGTAATTGTGTTGTAAGCATTATTTGTATCTTGGATTGTGATCCAGCATGTGGCATGTGTAATTATTCAAACTGTAATAAGCATTGTTCATATTGTTTATCGGTTATGTGTTATGTTATGTTACCAGTTGTTCTTTTTGTTGTTTCTAGTATCTTGTTACCGGTTACCTATATATTTTGCATGGTTTATGTGTTAGGCTGCAATAATGGGTTGTCCTTCATTAGATCTCCCTACCTTGACCGCACCAAATTATCACTTACACTTCATAATAATAATTTCATCTATTTAATTGTATAAATAACATCATCAATATTATACCTCTGCAACAATGAGCATATAGATATTCCTCGAACAAGGTCACCATCATAATGTCATTTTTTAGTGAACTCTTCTACCCTCTACCCTTATTATAGGGATTTACTAGCATAAAAGCCTCTTTGTCTTCAACCATAGGATATTTTCTTATTTCAAGGATGCATTACATAGCAATGTACAGGTTATACAGTAAAACCATTTCAAAGCAAATGGAGCAGTAGCATAGATGGGTACCCACCATCAACATTACAAGGCATTAGGCATTCCTAAACTGTTTTCAACATCGCTTTTGTACAAATTCCTACTTCGCACCGTGAAGAAGAGAGCACACGACAGATACATCAATTTAAAAAATAAAAATCACAATATATAACAACAAATTACATCCTCAATAAGGTTCTCGCCTAATGTAATTGCCCCAAGGATTATAGTTGCATATTATGAACACATCTCCACGGCTGCATATTATTCTAGCACACCCAACACTCCTTGTTGTCCTCCACACAATCAGAGTATAATGGCCACACTATTGATCTCTTTAGAATCTCATTACATGTTATTATCACTCTTGTTGCTTCTACTAAGTGATGTATAATGTTGTTAATGAAAGCTTGATACATAAACATTGTCTATTATGCACGTTGTCATTAATGTATCCAACCTGTTGTTGAAGAGTCGTATAGTGCAATGAAGTAGTTTGCTCCTAGTTTTGCAAGCAACATCCTAATCCCCCGTCTAATGGACATACTAACTAAAAATACAATCCAACTTATGTATGACGGGTCCATGCTTGTGGCTCCATGTCACCAAATATCCACCATATCTAACTTTGGGGATGGACCCAAGCATTGCAATAATTATAGAGTTTATCTTTCCGATGGTGTACACAAACAAAAGGCATCCTTGCTGAAAAATATAACAATAACATAGATTCTAAAGGACTCATAGTTGGCTCCATACTACAACTAACAAAATACATCTTCCCGAATTCGCATGGCTCCTAGTGAGTCAATAGGCCTACTATTATTCCAACAAAGTTAATAGAAACTATACATTTTACATAATGTAGTGCTTATAATATTTTATTTTTGATTATTTAATTATGTAGGTGGATTGTTATTCTGAACCTAGACATTATATGTAGAACACATGCTATACTTGGAGAATCGATCTTTCTTTGTGTAAAACTAGAATACCAGATAGAATAAACTATGCCTCCTCTATGCAGTGCAAGTATATAGCCAAGCACATCCACAAAATATAACGGTTTGGGGCAACAAACGACATTGTTTGGGGTCAAGCCACCTCAAAACGTGGGCAACACACCTATGCCAATAACTCCTATTAAAAATTTGAATCCTTACCAACCAAGGTAGACCATCAAGGGTCATGTCCTAGTGAAGAAGGACATCTACCACTATAATATAGAAAAAGAAAGTGGCCACATTTTTAGCCTTGACATTGTAGAAATCGAAGGTATTTAAACACATGTTACATGTTTCAATGAACTAGTGAAAACCTATTATGATAACATCCAAGTTGGAGTGACATACACATTATTTGGGGGAGCAATAAAGCCAACCAATAAAAGTTACAACAAACTCAACAGTGGACTAGAAATAACCTTGGTAGCTGATTCAAAGGTTACTGCCTGCAATGATGACTCTTTCATACCCAAGCACAGATACATTTTCACAACTCTTGATCAAGTGGCTACCAAAAATAATAACTCAACCATTGACATCATTAGAATTATCATTAATGTAGATCCGAGCTCAACAATACGTAGAAGAGATGGTAGAGAGGTTCCCAGGTGTACCATTAAGTTAGTCGACATGACTCAAACAACCATCGATGTTAGACTATGCGGTGCAATGGTAGAAAAGAAAGGCATTGAACTCCAATGAAGGCATTATTTACAAGAAACAACTACTCTTGCTATCAATAATGGTCATGTATGTGAATTCAATGGAAAGGTAATAGGTACAACATTTAATACAAGCCTCTTCATAGACCCTCCTATAGAGGAAGTGGCCCAGCTAAAAGATTGGTTCAACCAAAATGTTGACATTGGACAAGAAATTGTGCATCAACTTGCTGCACCTACTCCCACCCCTCAAAGAATGACAACCATTGAAATCCGGGCACATGCATCAAATTCAGTGCAACCTTTCCATTGCATTGTAAAGGCAATGACACAATAGATAAAATCTATGTCATATTGCTATCCATCATGTCCCACCCAAGCAAATGGAAAACCATGTAAGAAACAATTAGATGAGACTGAAGAAGGAACTTGGTATTATTCGAAGTGTAACATGACCTTGTCTTAGTGTAACTATAGATACATCCTCTAGACAAACCTGTAGGACCACACAGATATAATATGGGAAATTGCATTTGATGAAGGGGCCAACAAAATTCATGGGCATGCCTGTAGAAACATCATACATGCTTCAATTCGATGAGAATGCCGAGCAAAGCACTGCAAAGGTAACAAAAAATGTGATGTATAATCAATTCCTCTTGAGCCTAACATGCAGAAATGAAACATACAATAATGAAGAATGGCTGAAGGTTACCATCACCAAGGCAAAGCAGCTAGATTTTGCCTCAGAGAGCACTATACTTCTTGAGAAAATCAAATAAATGTGTACTGATACAAGCCCCTAGCCTTAAAGCTAGCACACAATTGTAAATAAAGTCAAGGATCTAATTACCCCTATATAATATAGTAGATAATTAATCCCCCTGATGCAAGTGCTCAGGCTTAAAGACAACATACAATTGTAAATAGAGTCAACATACACTTGTAAATAGAATGAAAATGTAATTTACCCCTACATAATACAATAGATAGTAAATGTCAAGCCTTTCCTATCAATTGCTCCTATATCAATCATTGCCTTCTGGAGTGTTAATCCTTGGGATTTGTGGACTGTTATAGCCCATGCCATCTTAAGTGGGACCTATCTTTGGTTTCCCAGTGATATTGGAGTTATTGGTATAACTTTTGGATCTGTCTAATTCCATGGTGGCCCAATGTAGTTATCAATTCTTGTTATTACATATGCTGGAATATCTAGTGGCTTGGATCCATATTGATACACAGTGTCGAGTACTTCACCTAGAGCTCCATTTACGAGGCCTGATTTGGTCCGTATAATTTTTGTTAGCATTATTTGTTGACCTTTACATAGTAGAACTTATTTTTCGAGATGTTCATCCTCAGATTCAGCATTTGGTTGACTTTGAATGTTTGTTGCTTCGCTAATTACAACTGGACGATTCAATTTTTGTAACATTTTTTTTGTTATGGCTGCTTACCATATCATTTATAGGAAATAGGTGTATTGATTTGTTAAACTGTTCATTTTGAATGGGTGTAAACTCCTTTCTTGTGCGTGTCATCAACAATTGCCAATCATCCTGTTCTGGTTGTGCATTCTGTATGTTGGTAAGGATCTGTCTAAATCATATTTGTGCTGGAATAAACATAGAAGAGTCTGACAAATTCATAGATGAAAGAAAGAAAAGTCTAGCAATACTCACCTGCTAGAAAACAAATATTTACGCCTTCATCAGTTTTGTGAGCCTGAGTGGGGGAATTACCTGGATTTGATCAATACCTTTGACTGATTTTTTTGTCTCGACAGAGATCCATTTTGATTCTTCTATGAGGAGTTTATTACGGTCAGTGCAGGCGATCCTAGATCACCAGAATAGGCCCTCTAAAGGCAAAAAATCTAGAGTTTACGTATTAAACATTCCATCTGCTCTTTTATTTTCCAGTTTATCGAACTCCCTATTATTTTTGCTGTAAACATGGTTGATTAAGAAAGTTTTGAAGCAATGAAGAAATTTCATGACTACATCCAGGTGAGACTGTAGTTTCTAGTTCTGACCTTGACAAAGGATATGGACATCCATCAATTGTGAAATTATATTGTAGAGCTAGATATTTAGTAAATGATTTAATTTTGTGCACTTCACTCAATCCATTAATTTTCTCTGTAAATCAGCAAACACAAACAAGGCCTGGGACTTTTTTCAATCATCCATAACTGAATGCCTTGCTGATATTGTTATATACATCACCCTTATTAATGGGATCTACAAAACAGGTAAGAGTAAATGAAGCTTTTGTTGTATTTGCTAAGATATAAAAGTTGCATGATGAATGTCTCAAGTTAGTAGCTGGAATGTGTATATGTTTGTATATCCTATTTGGGATATTCTTGATTCCCTACAAACAATATTATTCGCAATATTTCTGATTCCTATCCTGCAAATAATATTAATCACTAAAAAATGATATGAGAAAATTTATGTGTATTAATGTGTATATGTTATTTTTACAAAGTTATGTGGCTTTATATATATATAGAAAATGTATGTGTATTAATGTGTATATCTAATTTTTATAGAGTTTTGTATCTTTTTATATATATATATATATATATGATATAGTTTTATATATACATATATGATATAGTTTGACATAGATGTGATACACATTATTTTGCTCTTATATGAAGGAAATCTTCTCAATTCATGTAATGCCCCGCTAGGAACCCTAAAGGAAAACAACACAACTAGGCAACTAAAGGGTGAAATAATTTTTTTTTTTGTTAAAGTCTAAGTGCACTAACTAAAACCATTGCATGTTTAACAACATAGCGGAAGTCTAACATATGTTTTCCTAAGGGTTACCAACAAAGATTAATTCATAGATTATATTAACACCACAGTTAATCCATTTAATTAGATAAATTGAATACTTAAGTTTAAAACTACACATACATCCAAATTTCATAACAAAGAAATAAAAGTATTCCAATGAATCCAATTTCCATAAACCATTTAAACATAAGATCAAAGCAATAACATTCATTTCATTGACATAATATTACAATATCCATAAACACATGGCTTCCAATAATACCATTGATTACAAAGTTACAAATATCAAGGTTACATAAAAGTCTGATACAATGACCACAAGGTCTCAACTGAACAATGATCTTGAATAAGAGCTGGTACATAAACCACGAACCAAGAAACACCAGTGAAGCCTTTCCTCGCCTGAAGACACAATCCATAATATCCGATGGGAAGTGGCACTACCACCCGACCATGTGATCCCGAAATGGAACCACCCCACCGTGCTAGGAGATAGTAGAAAACCCTCAAGCAAGCAAAGAAAGCAAGTACAAAAGGACTACAAGACTCTGCAACCATCCATGAAACACAACTCACAAAACACTAGTGACTCTAAGGAGAGAGTGTCATCGCATAGCTTGATGGTTACCATGGTACAACCTCCATAGGTCCCAGCCCCCGTACTTGGGTTTCTCCTGGTAACCTCTCTCGAGCCTCTGGTTCCAACTAAGTCACATGCGGACCCTACCAATCCTTTTGTGAAGACAAGGTGGTAAGTTTGCCATTCCAGGCCTTCTCGTAACATTATGAGCCTTGTACAAGCACTCACCTATGCATGAGGTACACTTATCTTAATTAATATTTATCTCACTCCCCCCCAATATATATTATTATGTTATCACTTTTTTAACTAAATTTTGATGGGTTATTCTATCATCCACTTCGGGCACGACCCCCGCTCGAAAGCCACTCTCTCTCATAGGACACTAACAGGAAATGTCTCTCTACGAGAACTCTATGGTGAAACAGACAACCATAACCAATCCTGACAAAGCATAGGTGAAGGATAGACAATCACTAACCCAAGATTGACCATTTGGACAAAAACACACAATGGCTCATATCAAAAAGGTTATACAACAACACCTGGTCAAGGAGAAATAATAACATAGGACACAATGACAATTCAACCAGAATACCAATGAAATTTAAGCTTGACTGAAAACACCATTTACACAAGATCTTAATACAGACAATCTTTTCTTAAAACAGCCAAAAGCATAAATAACTTGCAATTAAGGATTTTCCAGACAATAAGAAAATACAACTATTTTAATACAAAGAAATCAATCTATCATTTGTCCAATAAAGTTAAATAAAATCATATAAAAATTAACCCCCTAATTATATGTTCATGATTAATTTACAAATAAACCCGATTAGATTATATCAATAATCTAAATTAAATTCCAAATTAAAAATTATATATATAATAATATAATATAATTACATAAATATATATACTCTACGAATATAATATTATATAATTATATCACATTAAAATATATAATAAAAAGAAGATTTAATTTTGAAATATCTTTCATTTCAATATGGTAAAATCGCAGAACTGGAGCAAAATCACAGAACTGGAGGTTTTTATTTTCGGAGGAGCAGAACTGGAGGAGTGAATCGTAGCAAGTGTAGACGAATTTATGATCTAGGAAGGCTAGTCAAGGTTTGAATCTGCAAAGGTGAACCTGAGGTGCATACCTGAAGCTTTTGACCCCCTTTGAATATCACTTGGAAGGAAAGTGAATCCAGCAACAATCTCCCTTTTTATCCATCTTTTCAGTGTCTTTGTCATGCTTAAGCATTTAAGAGGGATGTGAAACCAGTTTTGAGTGCGTGACTTGGTTTTAGAGCTGCAATTAATGGTGTCCAATTGCTTATCTGTACATAGGACATCTGAACTGGTTCTACATGGCGGGCAGCCATTTCACCTATACAGATACTTTTCTGTCTTCCATGAGACTAACAATTTAAAATCCGACTAGTAATTTGAACAGTTAGAGAGGACAACCTAACATTCAGATAGAAGAACGGACAGAGCGACTGAGGGAGCTGATACAGAGGAATTTTTAAATAGGATTTAATTGTGCACATTACATACTTTTTGAAGCTGGCAATTTTGGGGGAAGTTAGGACTTTCTGTTTCGATTCGGCACAACTAAGAGACAACCCAGAGTGCGGGAGGTGTGCAAAAAGCTTTTCGATAGGCCCTGGAAGGTGAGAAGTTGCAGTTCCCTATGGAGGCAAGGTTTGAAACCAAAGATGCTACAGCCGATCCAATACTCCTCCAAGTGAAAATCAAGCACCAGGAGCTGCAGAAGCTTCGAATGCCACCAGATTTCTGAGAACTACTTCTGTGAGAAAATCAAAGCACTGAGGGTGGAAGCTAGATCGAGGCTCGCAGGGGCTGATGCGACTTCCATGACGTCTACGTGGAGGAGTTAATCTCCTCCACTCGGTTTAAATATCCTTCTTCTCCCACTTGCTATTGCATTTCATGTTTTCATTTATTTTGCTCTACAAATATTTATTGCGATTAACTTCACCCACTTGCCCTCCCCCGCGTGGATCTAACCTTGGTTTCCAATGGAGTCGGAGTCAGATGGAGATATTAGTAATCCTAAACCCTCGCCATAGACATTACCAGCCCTAGCTAAGTCCTTCACTGAGACCGTCGCCCAAACTGCAAATGGAGTCCACTCAATGGTGCACTTCCTTAAGACTCCAGCAAGTGAAGGACCCAGTCAGGACAGTAAGCTTCCTTGCAATTCCTGGGGGTCTTTCTGCATTTCTCCAAACTCTGAAATGTTGGATGAAATTATTTCAAAAAAAACGTAGATTAAGTGACACTGCTATCTTTTTTGCCTATGTTGATGCTCAAAAATTCCCACCTAGAAAATTCATAGACGATTGGTTTCATAATTTATGGAATCTTAAACTAGGGCTTAAAATTAGATTCTATAGACAAGTTCAGAGAGGTCTCTTTCTCATTTTCTTCAACACGCATGAAGCCCAGTTAGAAGCTCTTAAACGCCAATACTGGATGGTTGGAAATACATCTTTTCGAGCCCTAGCCTGATCTCCAGAGGCAATTAATGAGGAAGTCCTCATGCTATCCTCTCTGAGATGGGTCATCCTCAAGGATGTCCCCCCCTTTTTGTGGCATTTTCTTCCCCAAATAATGGCACCTTTTGGTAAAATCGTTAGGGTTGATGAAACTGCTAGATTGGTGCCCAACCTAGATGCAAGAATACTTGTCTCAATCAAGCTTAGAATCGACATTCCACCATCTTTAAACCTAGATATTAACGGAGACACATTCGTCTGCCTGATTGAAATACTTGGAGGATTAAATGCTTCTTTTCTCTACAAAAAAGAAGGGCACATTCGCAAAAATTGCCCAATTATCAGTCGTAGGAAGCAAATACATAATTCTGGTGAAACTTCTGTAAACCCTAATATACGCAACCTCCCCCTCCTATTATTGAGATCCCTAAAGACGTGTTGTCCATAGATCCTGATCCCTCTCCTATTGTCGCTAACCCTCTCATGCCTGATCATGCACCCTTGGCCTCTGAGCCCCTCATCCCTATTTTCGTCCCCTCTCACAACCCTGTTGACTCGCCCGCTAATGGTTTCCAGCTTGTTACATCTAGGAAACGGAGGCGTAAACTTACCCCTCTCAAAGCCTTAAAACCTAGCCATTCCTCCTCCAGCCAATTGGCCTCTTCTCCTAAATCCCTAGTCCCTGAGCAGTCCCCTGTCAAATTTGTGGTTAGAAATATGGTTAATAAGTTGGAAAACCCCAGCCGTGATGATGATGCTAGCATTAGCAATAACCCTGCAATGATCCTCAAATCTGGAACCCCTGTTCATTCAGTCTCCTCTTCACTTGCAGGACTTATCTCTGACACTAGCACCATTAATCCCTCGGCTTCAAATTTGCTCAAAGAAATAGAGGACAATCATATAATAGAGGTTATATACGCCAATAAAGGTCTAGAAGAAATTAGATCTAGCACTATGCTCCCTAACTTTCCAGGCTCCTAGTTGTCTAGGTCCGACATAGGAGGAAATGCCGATACTAGAGCAGAGCCTCCCAAAACCAATGAAGATGATGAGGAATCTATGAAAGGACACTCCCTTAATAAAAAAAAGGTAGGCCTATGGGCTCCAAAAACAAGAAGAAATCTGGCGATCAACAACGATCTCCCTACCAGCCCCCCATAAACCCTCTACCTTGATGAAATACATATCATAGAACATTCACAGCCTTGAGTCACCTGACAGAAAATTTGTTATCAAAAGGTTTTTGGATTTGCACAAAAACTTAGATTTTTTGATGTTACAAGAACTTAAATCTGTTGGGTTCTCCCTCGACGCATCACTTGACTTCATTTGGCGAGATGCAATCAAAATCTGTACCAACCACTCAAAAGGTAAAGGAGGGGTTGGGCTTCTTCTCACCCCTAAATGGGCTATGCACCTCAAAGATAAAGGAACCTCTCCTTGTAATAGAGTAGCTTGGGCTACCTTAGAGGTGAAGGGTTCTTGCTTTGGCATATGCTCCATTTATGCTTCTAATGATTATAAGGAACGAATATCCCTCTGGAATTGGTTAACTTCCCTCCCAAATATTCCTTGGGTCATGGCCGGAGACTTTAATATGACTGAATCCCAGAATGACAAGGTTGGGGGTCTCCCGTTTGAATGGAAAAACTTAGAAAAGCCTCATTGGGATAGATTCAAACAACATCTGCAGCTCTTTGACCCCTTGGAAGCCACTAAACCTGACAACCCTAACCTATGGCACACCTGGTGCAACTTTTAGCAAAGCACCAATCGGATCTAATCTAGGTTAGATAGGTTCTACGCTAATAAAGACTTCTTCTCCTTTTCCCCCAACCAGTTTGGGAATGTGGTTGCAGTCCGACCAATTACCCTATCTAACCACTTCCCCATCTTAGCCATTATCAACATCAGAAACTCCATCACCCCTTGCCACTCCTGCAATAAGAAATTCTTTCTTAATACCTCTTTGCTGCAAGATGAGGATGTCCTTATTGCCATCAAATTAATTAGACTCTTCAATCTGCAACCGCATCTCCCCCAATCCCCCTTGAGTAGATGGCAGACAAACATTTCTTCCTGGCAGATTCTTCTCCAAACCATTGGCCAGAAGAAAGCCAAGGACTTTAGGTTCATAGAAAAAAATCTTACTCTGCGCCTTCACTCCCTTGAGCATGAAATTCAACTGCAGCCCTCTTCCCCTACCTTGGCCAGGCAAGTCTCCGAGGCTAGAGATATCCTCAGAAAGCACTGGCAAGTTAAGATCAGAGGTGCTTTCATCAGAGCCCGTAACCATTGGCTCTAGTTTGGTGATAAGGGCTCCAAAATATTCTTTAATCTACTCAAACATAAACAGATCAGGGAAAAAATTGATAGAATATCTATAGACAATAAGGAACTCCTTGATATCTATGACATCAAAGAAGCCTTTGAAGTATTTTACAAGACTCTTTTTACCTCTGAGGATAATGAGGCTTCGACAGTTGCCCGCACCAAATGTAGGACCATTATCCCTAATAGAATCTCTAAGGACGAATCCAGCCTCCTCAAAGCTAAGCTAACCGTGCATGAAATCAAGGATGCCATTAAGGCTCTTAAGGCTAACAAAGCCCCAGGCCCTGATGGACTTCCTGCTGAATTCTACAAAACTAACATTGACTAGATTGCCAACGATCTTTATGATATCTAGAATGAAGCCCTTGCCACAGGCACCTTGGGGGAATTCATAAATAGGGGTATCATTAAGCTTATCCTGAAAGAAGGGGACAAAGCCTTGATTAAAAATTGGAGGCCAATCACCCTCCTTAACGTCTCCTACAAGATCCTAGCCAAAGCCTTAGCCCCCCAACTTGAGAAGATCCTCCCCAAGTTCATATGTTCCACCCAAATAGGCTTCATCAAAGGCAGGTACATCTTGGAAAATCTTGTAACGAGTTGGGAATCCATGGAATGGGCCAAGACCTCCAACCAAGACGCCGCCATGTTCCTTGTCAACTTTGAGAAAGCATATGACAGGGTGGAATGGAACTTCATCCTCATGATGCTCTTTGCCTTTGGCTTTCCTAGCGAATTCTGTGACTATGTTCGCATCCTCCTTAAAGATGCATCTGCCCTGCTTGAGATCAATGGGACCCTCTCCCAATCGATTCCCCTCTCTAGATCGATCAGATAGGGCTGCCCCCTTGCCCCTGCTCTGTTTGTCATTGCTTCTGACGCCCTGTATTATCTCCTTAGAGATGACACCCTGTCCCCCCGTGTCCAAGGCATTACCCTGCTGAATGACTATGAGCTTATCATCATCCAATTTGCTAATGATACCTCATTCTTCCTAAAGCTCTCAACACACAATATTGATTCCCTCAATCAAAAACTTGACATTTTTGGTAAGGCCTCCGGAGCCTAGGTATCCAACAACAAATCCATTCTACTTGGTTGGAAAGAGAATCCCCTGGACTGGCTTCAACAGTTTGACTATGCGTGGGGAGGACCCACTAAACTAGTCCATTATCTTGGCATCCCCTTTTCTTTATCTCCCTCTCTTAAGGACATGTGGGGCTGGGTGAAGGGAAAGATAGATAGTAAACTCAACAAGTGGGACAATAGGGTTCTCTCCCTTGCTGGCAGGATTCAAGTCTACCAAAAAATCCTATCCTCATACAGTATCTACCACTCCTCGGTTTGGATGTTTAGCAACTACCAAATCTTTGAAATCCAAAAGGCTATCAGACGGTTCCTTTGGTCAGATGGGAAGGGTAAAAGGAAAGCCCACGCAGTCAAATGGACCTGGTGCCACTTGGATAAAAAACTTGGTGGACTGGGCCTTAAGGATCTTAGACTGCAAGGCATCTCCCTTGCAGCCAAATGGATATTCCACTCTTTGGAAGGGCAAGAACCCTGGAAAATCCTCATTAGGAACAACATACAAAATGGTGTTCCCAAAACAACCAAAACTTGGAAAGCTCTCCCGCTCAGTGACCTAATTGCTGGCAGCTTTCCTGTGTCTGTCCAAGGCACCTGTGTGTTCAAATCTATCTAGAAAGTGTGGGAGAATGTGCGTGGTCTAATCAGCAACTCGAGCATCAACTCTGATAAGTCCCTACATGGTGAAAGGTCAGTATGGTGGAACTTGCATCACAACTCCAAACCCCTTGCCCTAACCCAAGGCTGCTCAGCTAAGCATTGGCATAATAAAGGAATCAAGTACATTATGGATATTCTTGAACATGATCACCTTATTAGCTGGGAAGCCCTTAGCACTAAATATGACCTCCCTGCATCTCATAAGAAGACATACAATATGATTAAAACTACTTGCATTCCCTTTAACCTCCCTAAGAACACCCATGTAGATGCCTAGAGGTAATTTTCATTCCTATGGAAGGATGGCTCTACCCTCCCTAAAATCAAAGCCAAATCTATTTACGCCCTGTTAAACAGTGATCCATCGGTGATTGAGCACGTCAACAAACTATGGTATCGTAATCTTAGCCCCCACACTTGGTAGCAATCTTTTGTGAAACTCTGGCGATCCCCCATTCCTCCTAAGATTCAGTGCTTCAGATGGCAACTTATGTTGGACAGATTACCTATTAGGATATCGACTGAATATGACCAGTGCTCTGTCTGTAGAAAACTTGAGACTGCGTGCCACATCTTCTTCGATTGCCCCTTTGCTAGAGATATTTGGCTTCTGTTTGGAATTTCTATTGCAGAATTTGTGTTTCCTCTTGATATAGTTACTGGTTTTATTCATGGACTGATAAAGGATACTAATCTTGTTTGGCAAATCTTATCTTCGTATATTCTTTGGTTTATTTGGAAACTCAGAAATGAGGAGAAGTTCCAAGGTATTACAAGGGAACGTACTAAGTTTTTTAAAAAACTCACACATTACAAAATTGTTGTGCAGGTCTGTTTTGTGATGAACCTCGAGAGAAATAAGCTACTGCGGTTCCTAAAAGATGGCAGGGCAACCATGTTTGTTTACGAGATGTAAGACGGGTACAAATGGGCTAGGATCGAAGAGAACTAGACCTCCTTCGATAAGGTAGTGCAGAAGCTGATAAAGGATCTACAGGACAGCAAGCCTCCTCCCTTCAACAGGATTGAGATGTGCTCCCAGATCCTTGCTAGAAAGAAGGTGGTCTAGATGGAAGGCGAACAAGGTTGGACCACATGGCTGGAGGATCAGGATGAGATCCTCCAATTCTGATTTATTCTGCTATGCCCCCTCTTTTTGGATAGTTAGATAACTGTATATATTCCTTTGATTGGCAGTTGAGGTCCTGCCCCCCGCTCCCTAGTTTTGTATAAACTCTCTGTCTATATTTTGAACTCTCGATTTCTAATATAAAAAATATCTTTCATTTCCAAAATAACATAATTAAAACCACAGAAAATACTATATACATATATATAATATTAATATTAATATTAATATTATTATTATTATTATTATTTTTTAATTAATTTAAATTTTTTTTTATAATTAATATAATTTATTTTTTTATTTTTTTATTTTTTTATTTTTAACATACAATAACCTAAAAACCAGTAAATTCTATTTTCAACCAAAATTTATTTCCAATCAAATTTATTAAAAGGGAAATTAATTAATACATAATTTCTCCAAAATAATATAATAAAACAAATTCCCTTAACTTTTAATAACACAATAAATTTAATTAATGATTAAATTTATTTCTAAAATAACTAAATAATTTCACATAGATACACAAATATTAAAAAGGACTCCCATAGCCAAGTATCGAAACAAAAATCAAACAAGAGGGAATATTTTCTCTAAGAATCCCATTCCTCCCAAATCTTGCAATTCTCCATGCATCATAAAATCTTGATGAATTTTCTATAATAATTTTCCTAATTTTCCCAAAATTACTTTCTTCCTATAAACTAGAAATACACGTCAGGCATGGATTTCAAAACAAAACTCGAATTCATCAGAAGAGGGTTTGTATTCGATAATAATTTAACACACACACATCAATCAGAGAAAAATAGAAATATTTACTAAAAACCACAACTAAGAATTCATCCAACCTGGTATTGCTTTCCTAGAAGAAATCTGTAGAAGTGCCCTAACTTTTTCAATAAGCTCCCAATAAATTCCTTCACCTAAATTCCTGACCTCTTCCTGTGTATCTAAAACAATGACCTATTCCCCTATTTAAACTAAAATTCTAGGTTCAATAGCTTTTTCTCAAAAACCTAAATTTAGAATAAAAGTAATTTTATTTTATTTTCTAATTTTATAACAAAAGATAAGCTAACATGCAATAATTTAAAATCACTATTCTTTCTTTTCTTTTCTCATGCAATTAATTAATTTTCTAAATAAAGAATTAAAACAATACTTTAATTCCAATTAATTAATTTTCTAAATAGAGAATTAGAACAATACTTTAATTCCAATTAATTCTTTTTCTAAATAAAGAATTAAAACAATATTTGAATTCTAATTAATTATTTCATTCATTTATTCTTTTATTCTTTTATTTATTTATTCTTTTATTCTTTTATTTATTTATTCTTTTATTTATTTATCCTTTTATTTATTTATTTAAAATTCTAGGAAACAATAAATATAATTAATCTAATTTATTTTTTCACTAAAATTTAAATAAAATATATTTCTAATATCATGCAGCTTGCAACTTAATTTAATAATTTCTTTTAATTAACTAAATTTATAATCTCAATGCACAAACAATACAATAATGAGATAATTCCATAAACTTAATTAATTAATTAATTAAATCCACTAAAATACTCAAATTAAACAAATCTCAAGCAATTATCCATAAAAGATAAAATGACAAAATACGAAGGCTGAACACACTAACAAGATGACCAACTGACAACACTCACACGAGTGTAACTAAGTAAAATAGGGTCAACTACTATCTCCTCCACTTCCATCAGAAAATATAAGGCATGCTTAGACCTGTGAAGCCAGGTGGAGACAATACCCCGTACCTACCCGGTACTTGTACCTGCAATATCCTGCATCACCGAACCACACATGCATATATACAATATAGAATACATGGCATACACACCAATGAAGGAGAATCGCGACGTTCCCTGTCTCACCGAAATGAGTGAAGGAAAATCGTCCCCTTGCATCCAATACACTCGCAAAGACACAACATATAATTACACATTGCATAGATAAAGTAAAATGTTAGTACATAGCAATAATCCATAAAATGCCATAAATCACAAGTACTTAAATACTGCAAATAAATTATACATCTCATCTCTAGATAAAGCATAATGTCATTTTTATAACATATCATGGTAATCTATCCACTGAAAGTAAACAATAATAAATTATGAGTCTAATAAGTTCAAACGAGGAAGGGTACTACAATTCATATATATTCAGATTAATTTGCTGAGGGCTTGTTTTTGTTTATGATGGAGCATATCCTACTAGCTGTTTTAAAGTTTTATTTAATAATATTAATTAATGAAAATAAAATGTATATTAAATTAGATAAATTATATATATTAATTACAAAATTAAATATTTTCAATATTTCACAAATTAATTTAAACTAAAATAAATATTGGTTTCTTTTTTATTATCACAATTTTAATTGCCTGAAAGTATAATATTAATAAAAATATAAATTTTAATAAATATAATATATGATTTTCTAAAACATACATGTTTGATTGTTATTATTGCCCAATATTCTAATACATTATAAATATATTATTTGAACTTTTATTTAGAGAAAAAATATTATTGAAAATAAATAAATAAATAAGTATATCAATAGATAAAATCAAATAATTTTATGTTATTTTTTAGAAGATTTGTCAACATCTTGCATTTGTCAAAGAATTGTTTAAAAAAAATAATGAGTTTTTTTAGACTTTTATTCAAGATTTTAAGAAAGTTGTACAACTTTGTCCAAAAGGTATCTATTTCTAATCATGTATCTATTATGTGATATGATAACTCTCCATAGCTATTTTTAAACTCTATCAATTTTTCTGATTTTTAATATTTCAATTAATTAAAATTCTTTTAAAAATAATATCTACTTTTATGCAATATATAATAGATGTTAACTAAAATTTAATTAACTTTTAAAAAAATCCTTATTAAAATATAACATAAAATTATATGGATCGACTACTCTTGATCAACTAAAGGAGTCATTTTAAATAAAAGTGAAGATGAAACAACCTCGCTCTTTGATACTTGGCGATTAATATACTATGCCAAAATGAGTTACAAGGCAAATTAAACATAAATTGTCGGATAAACATTAAATATTTGTACTATCTATTGTCAAATTTCTGGACCTCCAATCCAGCTTCTAAGTTGTTGTCCTCATTTTTGTTTCCAAAAATGAAGGACCATTACATAAAATTTTTGTGAAAAAATGAAAAAATTTACTCTATGGCATGCTTCCTAAGGTAGAATTTCGACTAACCCCTGGACTGGCTTCATCCTCAGTCTATCCTCGAACTACGTTTCGAATTTCGTCGCATTCTAGGTTCGTTTGCTATATCTTTCCTTCAATTTCGGGTTTTAAAATCCCGACTGCTGGTGGAGAATTTTCTTCAAACTGCATGTTTTAATGATGTCCATTGTTTTGGTCTTTGTAGGGGAATTTTTAGCTTATAACATGTGCACTTTTATTAAAGGATGAATACTTGTAATTTGTTTTAAATTTCCCCTTTGTTGTTTTTATTATTTTTATTGTTTTTTGGCTTGTTTAGTTAAAATAGGGATTTTTTGGCTAAATTACAAGTAAACTTGTAGTTCTCTCCAAAAACCCCTACTTTAATGATTTTTACATGTAATAGGGATTTTAAACCCCTATTACATGTGTGCAAGTAAAATATAACTTGTTGTAGGGGTTTTATTTCCCCTTTACAAGTGAGTAAAACTTGCATCTCTCTCCAAAAATCCCGATTTTAACTTGTAAGTGAAAAAGTGACCATTTTAAACTTGCACTTTGGTCTAAAAAACCCGATTTTGCTCATAAAGTGCATTTTTGACATTTTAAACTTGCATTATCTTTCAAAAAACCTGAATTTGGCTTTGTTGAGGAAAAAGTGAAAATTAGAAACTTGCTATAACTTCCCAAAAACCCGATTTTCATTGTTTCATGCATTTAGAACTTGTTGTTTGGTCCAAAAAACCCGAATTGCAAGAAAATCATTTTTGTTGAATAGTTCAAGGCAAATTTTGTGGATAATTTGTTCGAGGAGGAAGGCGTTTTGAATTGCTCTCTATTTTCATGCATGATTGGACACCTTTCATGCCACATGGAGGTTGTTTTTGCTGGTTTTTAGCTTTATAATAGCCACCACATTTTTTACACTTTGGGATGCCACAAATCTTCAACAATATGAATCGTTTTGGCTAAGAGTGATAAGGCATTGAGGGTTAAGGAGGATTCAAGCATTTTCCATGCCAATTCACATGCATTTGCTGCCACGTTTTTCCACATAAGATGTTTTTTCCAAAAACGTGGCAAGGGTTTGGGGATTACAGTTTGTCTCTATTTATTGGATATTCTTCTTCATTCCAAGTTTGATTGCATTTTTTAAGAACCATTTTCAGTTTGAAGAAAGGTATGTTCTCCTTTCTTTCTTGTTTCATTTTATTATTTTTCTTGTTTTCTTAGTTTTCCTTCTTAGTTGCTTTTTTGTAAACATGTTGTTCTTACCCCAAAAATTGGTTTTTGTGAGAGAGATCTTCCCCTTGGTATGCAATTTTTGAATTGCATTGTTCTTCCCATATTCCCTATTTACTTGTATTCAAGATATTTAATCCCTATTACAAGTTTGCTGGAAATTCTTGTTCTTCCCTTACGGTTCAGGAATTTAACCATTTTTGGTTAAAATTCCAAGTTGAAAAGTGTGAAATACCCCCCCCACTTTCAAATTCGGGTTTTAAAAACCGGATTACATGTTGAAAAGTTCTTCCCATTTTCATGAAAATGACATTCCTAAGTTTTCCCATTTCTATCCATTTATGTTTCCCATATCCGTACTTTTCATTTCCGTCATTTTCTGCAAGTCAAATTTTTATTTTCCGTCCATTTCTCCATTTGCAAATTTACAAGTGTACTTGCATTCGGGTTTTAAAACCTCGATTGCATGTATGTTCTTTCCAACTTGTATACTTGCAAAATTTCCCCAAGATCCAAAATTGGTCAAAGTCAAGATTTTCCCATTTCTATATATTTCCCCTTTTCCTCTCACAAAATCGTGAAGTTTTTCCCATTTGAATTCCCATTTGAAGAAGGAAGAATGATATTTGCAGCTGACTATGATGTTGCCTTAACTCTTTTAAGTCTTCATCACAGTATTCCAGGTTCACAATCAATGCTAGATTTGCCGGCATCTCCAGTTTCAATAAAGATGAAGTACAAATATGACAAATATCAGAACAAGGTAGCACCTTCCCAAGTTTCTTCCCCTTTGGATCGTATCAGAGATACAGAAATAGGGCATGTTGATATGTCAAAATTTATCAAGAGGGTAGAAGATCCATAGGATAATAACTTGCAGAGGCTATTGGACAACCATATCCATCATGCATCTTCTTTCCCAGTGGCTGCCCTAAAACCTGAGTTTATTCTCGCCTGCGCCCATCATTTTGATAAAGAGACAAGAGTCATAAAAAATGATGATGGTGAGGCAATAATCTATCTTGATGCTGATACGATCGAGAAGGTCTTTAGAATACCTCATGCACCTATTTACATGGAAATCTCCAAAGAAAGTGCAGCTGAGTATTACGTGAAGAGGGAAAAAGATTGCAAGCGACATATCAACAGGTGGATCCAAGAGCCACGAGCCTCCTTCTCAAGGTGGGCTAAGTTGTACTGCTGTGATTTCAAATGGGAGATAGGAGACACCATAACCCTTCTCAGCAGGATGATGGGCCTCGAGTATTCTAATATCTTTGAGCCATGGATGTACCAGTTCATCATGTTCATAAGGCAATCTCATCACATTTCATGGGGAGAAGTCATCAGCGATGCGTTGTGCGAACAACTTGCAGCAGTCCCTACCACCATGACTTCTTCGTGAACTCATATTTGGTATACTTGGCAACATCACCTAGACACTTTCTAGGTCTTTCTACCAAGGGTGATCGCTCAGTTATACCAGTTTGGGAATATTATGACCAGTTGCCATTGAGACCCAGTAGACTACATTTTAGAAGAGTTCAAGATGCATTCTTTGGATATTTCATGTGTCAGTTTGACAAAACTCATAGAAATAAAAGAGTATCAGATGAGGCATGGGAAAGGGTGTGCAAATATGGATGTTTGTTTCTACAGTTTCCCACCTTCACCTATATGAGAATTAGATGCTATGGTGGTCAGCCATATATGCTTCCCAAATACCCAACTAATAAGATTATTCTTATGGAGTTAGGAAGATAGATCATGGCTGTCCACACTTTTCAGTCTACTAGACACAAGGTTGGAATGGGGATCTCTACCACAAATCCATTGAAAATTGGCCGGTATTCCCTTGTCACATCTGTGAAAGCTAAGGCCATAGAAACTGAATTGTAGGAAACCAAGCTCAAAAAGTTTAAACCTAGAGCTGATTTTGATTACAGGGGTATGAAGGAGAAGATCAAGAAATCTTTTGTGCATGTGCATCATATTGAAGACATCTAGGTAGATCTCCGCATAGAAGCCGAAGTTCTGAAGATGGATTACTGTAGGCTCACTGTTGAGAAAATTATTAATTTGAACTTGGTGGATATCCCACAACGGATGATTGATAATGGGCACATACTTGATCCTGAATACATTTTGTGGAGGGTTGAGGAAGCTCTAATTCCTTTGATCCAATGGTCACACAAAGAGCGTGTATATATCCTTGAGATATTTCAGCCTATCTTGGCTAACACTAACACATGGTTGAAAAATAATGTTGTTAGACTTATAAAAATCAAGGTTGGAAAAGAAGATGATTCTACGAGGCCTCTTGGACGTAAGTTTGAGATTCAAGTTGACAAAAAGGAGGGTGCATCATCTTCGGGCACAAGAATCAAGTTGCGAGTAATTCGTGTAGTAGTGCTTCCTCCTGAGGAGACAACAGTTCATGGGAAGGAAAAATCATGATTTCATGTTCAAGTGGTTGATCTGAATAATCCAAAAGAAGGGCAGCAATCTGATGATGCTCCTAAATCTCCAGTTTCAGACTCACTTCATGAGATCATTCCTCCAGTTTTCATTGAGATGCCTCTTTCTCCTCTTGATTTGCTTATGGATGAATCTCTTCAGAATGCTATTCCCATTTTAGCATACGAGCCATCTCATGATCATCAACAAGAGATTGTGTTGAAAATTCCTAAGGATATTCCTACTTGCATCCAGCTATCAGAAATTGATACTTCTACTTCCGGTTTTGAAGAATTCATGAGGCAATCTTCCTACCCATTGGTAACTGAGAAAACCGTGGTCGCTATCCAAACAAATATTCTTCCCAAGATGACCATGAAGATTCAAACAGAAATTGCTTCTTCTTTGCCTACAACTATGACTGAAGAGGAGTTGATGACTTTGCCTCCATGGCTCAGCTCTTTTACTTTGAAAAGGAAGAATCTAGAAATCTCATATGATGCCTTTGATTATCAGCAATTGAAATAATCCAGATCCAAAGTTTCTAAAAAGGCCAAGACTGTCTCTAGAGTAACTATTGACAACAACAAGATGAAGGTAGCTGAAATTATGGAACCTATTGTAGATAAGCCACTTGAATAAATGTCAGTTGCCAATTATAAGGTCACAAGGATAGAGTTGGGCAAACAGACGCATGAGGTTATTAAACATGATGCTCATTTTTCTTTTGCTTTGTTGGTACAAAGGTGTGATGAACTTCTAGAAGATGAAAATCGACAACTTATGGCATCCGTTCATAAAATCACAAAACCTGCTGCTGAAGGGAGTAACTCCATAGGTTCTTCTGGTTCCCAAGAATCAATTCATGGAGTGGAAAGGGCTGCTCAGAAGGTACAAGCACTAGATTCCTAGGTTGATCAGCTTCATGATCTATGTGCATAGGTAATGAAAGACATTTTTCAGATAATGTCTAAGTTAGAGACCATTGAGGAGAAACTGGATCAAACTTTTAATACTTTCAAAAAGAATCTGGAAAGTGTTGAAGAAAGTTTGACAATCTGGCGTACCAATATCAAAGAGACATGACAATATTATTTTATGACATGATCCATGACATTATGGAAGACTATGTGGATGACCTATTAGCTAAGTCTAAAACCAGAGAAGGCCATTTGCAAGTCCTTGCAAAGATCTTTGATAGGATCGAACAATACAAGGTCATATTAAGTCTTAAAAAGTGTGTGTTCAAAGTCATGATGCGTAAGGTTTTAGGATTCATCAAGTCAAATAGGGGTATTGAGGTTGAATCAGCTAAAGTGAAAGCAATTTTGGAAATGCCCCCACCATCCAATTTGAAATAGTTTCAAAGCCTACAAGGAAAACTATAGTTGATCAGGAGATTTATTGTACAATTGGCTGACAAATGCCACCCCTTTAAAAATATTCTAATAAAGGGAGTTTTCTTTAAGTGGACAGAATGTTGTCATGAAGATTTTCAAGGATTAAAAGATTATCTACTGTCACCACTAGTTTTAGTGCCACTGACATTCAAGAAAGCCATTGTTATTGTATATCTCTATAACTAATTCATCCCTAGGAGAACTCTTAGCACAACGTCATGAACATGGTAGAGAATGAGAAATCTATTATCAACAGAACACCAGTAGGGTATGAACTGGATTGCACTCCTATTGAAAGAGCATGTTTTGTAGTAGTCTTTGCATCCCAAAAGATTAGACATTATATGCTTAGTCACAATGTGTAACTTATCGCTAATATTGATCCACTTAAGTACCTTTTAAGTAGAGTGACATTGACAGGTAGATTAGCTAAATGGGTGATGATGCTTAATGAATTTGAGATTGAGTATGTAGATCATAAATCCATTGAGGGTCAAATCATAGTAAACCAGTTAGTGGAAGCTCCTAATTAGGATGATCATCCCTTGTTGAGTGAATTTCTTGATGAATTTATGTTTACACTAACAACCTCTACTAAATGAAAATTGTACTTTGATGGATCATTGACTAAAATGGAGCCAAAGTTAGTATACTTTTAATCACACCTCAAGGTGATTCCATCCCCAAATCATACATAATCAACTTTCCCTACACAAATAACATAGCTGAATACGAAGCTCTCCTTATAGGACTCTACATGGCAATACAATGGAAAATCAAAGATTTGCATGTAATTGGTGATTCACAACTTATAATCAACTAGGTTAATGATGATTATATCACTAAGGATGACAATATGATGTCTTACAAGAGGATGGTTGAGTCTTACAAGAGGATGGTTGATGAATTTTAAAAAATATTTTAATAACATTGTTTTCCAACAATTTCCTCGAGTCCACAACAAAGTAGCAGATGCCATGGAAACCGTTGGCTCTATCCTTGACATGCCAAGTAGTGTGACACAATTTGAATTTCTAGTGGAGCAATTAATGGTACCAACCTATGAGATTCCATAATCTAAGTGTTTATGCACATTATTTGGTCTTGATTCACCATGGTATAAATATGTATACATTTATCTTCATGACCACTATGATCCTCCTGATCTTTAAAGAAATCAACATAAAATATTGATACGTCAAGCCTCTAGATATGCCATTATTGCAAACACTTTATATCAAAAAGTCTTAGATGGAACATTGCTCCGATGTCTTGATGCAAAAGAAGCCCATTTGGCCCTTAAAGAAGTGTAAAGTGGAAAATTGAACCCTAGTGATGTTATTGTGAGGATATGATTATTATTGAGAGGAGGGGTGAATTAGTAACAATAATCTGCAACTTTTCACCAATCTACAAAAATACTTCACAAAATAGTTCATAACCAGTACCAGTATCCACTCAATCAATCACTTAAAATAGATTTACCAAACTACTCATTCATGTGTTCATCAATATGAATGCAATGAAATGATATCAAAATCACACATAAACAAATCAACCACCATATGAACACTGATATTTTTCACGTGGAAACCCAAATGGGAAAAACCATGGTGGGAATTAGTACCCACAATATTTGCACTCTTTTAAAATGCACCCTGTTAAGAGCCTAGCTTGGTTAGGAGCTTTACAACAATGCCCAGTTAAGAGTAGACCTTGTTAGGAGTCACCTAGTGAAGGGATTTTAACCTTAGCCCTATTAGGAGCTATACCATGTTAGGAGTAACCTCGCTAAATGATTTAAACCCAAATTAATGAGCCACCCGGTGAAGGAATTTACAAGATTACGCCTGTTAGGACCCACCCACTTAAGGGATTTAAATATTGTTGTAACTGTTAGGAAACAACAAATAAAATGATCTGGTCTCAACACTTCATAGCTTACTATTACAAATCCACTTCAACTCCAATCTTCTTCACTCATGCAGATATCTCAATTTGGTTCGGCATATTCTCTTTCTCTGATCACCAACACACACAAACCTTCTCAAAATAGATCTAAATAAAAATTACAATTAGGTCAGTTACAAAACCCTAACTTACAATAAATTTATATCATAGATCATATCAAATCAATACAAATCATTACAATTCATCATATAGATCATTACAACATATTTCAAGACAATTACAACCATTGAATGATCATAACACATCACCGCACATCGATCTAATAAGATGTCAAACCTTATCTCATTTTGCTAAGCACTTCGTTGTTTACCAAGAAATTCACTCCTTGATTGTGCTCAAACAATATCTTATCCATTCACACAGATTCTGCCACATCACCATTAAGTTAAGAACATGAAAAGAATCACTGCCAAACCATAAAACGTCACCGGTCAAAGATCTTGTTACCGGTTCTTAAACCCTACACTAAATAAACAATAGTCAATTACAAACATGACTTCCAATTCTCCAAACATGATGCAGTTTTGGTCATAGACTCATTAAAATATCATAAGCACACATTCCAAACCGCAACACCTAACTCAACATGGATGTTTACTGCAAGCATCTCCTTCTTTGTTCCTACTTATTGGTCAACTGCTTGACTGGTACTTAACAATTTTGCTATCCAATCCAATTCATTATCGGTTAGAATTAACTGATAGACTTAGATAACTTAGATGACATAAACAAACATAGTTGCCATCAATGACAACACAAATAATTGATCATAAAGTCATCATATCACAATTATATCATCACCAATAGTCCATCAATATATCATCATATCATCAACATCCTTTACACATTATCCTTTACTGGTACATCAACATATCCATTAGTTATGCCAACATTCCAACATTCTCCCCCTTTGGCATTGATGGCAACACTAAAAAAATGCAATAAAAATATTAGGATCAGGAACTCATCATACCATACCATGTTGCACTGATATGTGCTTCACTTGTTCTTCTCCTCCTTTGCATTACTTGTCCCCATGACTGTTACATTTCTTCTCCCTGTCATTATTCTTCTCCCCCTTTTACAACAATGTCAAAGGTGCAAAGACATCTTCTGTCTTCATCTCTGCTGCTTTACCTTTTTCATCTCTATGTTCCTCATCTTAGCTGCTCCCCTAAGGAGTAGCCCACTTCTCATCAATCCACAATGAAATATATTCAATAATTCCATTGGATTGATGCATCACCAATATCTTAGTTGATCTTGGGTAGGGGTATAACCCCTAACTTACCTATGAAATATTCAAAGGTAGCCTTAGGTAATGGTTTGGTGAATATATTTGCCAACTGCTCCTTACTTGACACATGCTCCAATCTCACTTTCTTTTCTTGTACTCTTTCTCTCAGAAAGTGATACTTGAGTTCAATATATTTAGTCCTAGCATGCAGTACTAGGTTCTTAGATATGTTTATAGCACTTGTGTTATCACAATGTATGATCACCAGTTCTATCATATCTTGCTTGAATCCTTCCAAGACATGTCTCATCCATATAGCTTGTGTACAATTCATTGATGTGGCTAAATATTCTACTTCTGCTACAAACTAAGATATATAGCTTTGTTTCTTACTGGTCCAAGCTACCAGTCTACTTCCTAGAAAGAATACTCCACCAGTTTTGCTTTTCCAGTCATCTACATTTCTTTCTGAATCAACATTAGTGAATACCTGCAAAGAAAAATTTCCTATGTATGGATACCACAATCCATGATCGACTGTCTCTTTAACATATATAAATATTCTCTTTACTGCTATCATATGTGTCTCCTTAGGGTTCTTTTGAAATATTGCTACTAAACCAACTGCATGGGTAATATCTGGTCTACTATGAACAACATAATGAAGCTTCCTAATCATAGATCTATATTCCTTCTCATTCACTGAGGGAGAATCATCTTGTTTTAACAATCTACAACCGATAAACATAGGTGTTCCAACCGGTTTACAGTCTTCCATTCCAAAAGTCTTTAACACTTCTTTCACATACTTAGACTAACTGATAAAAATACCACCTTCCACTTGTTGGACCTGCAAACCAATGAAATTTTTTATCTCACCTATCAAAGACATCTCAAAATTGTTGGGAAAAATGGTGTCTCAACCTTGCATTTATGCGAGGTTACTATTTATAGTAAGTTTTCATTTGAGCATGAAATGGTGCGAAACTCTCCCTAAAGCTTTTGGTTGGTTAGATAAGCATTCCGGTAAAGTTGCGTCGCAAGGTCACAGCTAGTTTTGAAGATATTAATGTTTTCGTCTTGGAGGGGTGCAATAAAATATTTAAACTTAATTTTGGGGACTTTAGAGGCTCCGAAATGCCCTGAAAAGTGGCCGTAACCGGTGAAGCGGGTTACGAGGTGATAGAGCACTTCGCGAGCTTTCTGGCGCTTCAAACGGTTTGTCAATCGGACACCCGGTTCTCAAGTTATGGCCTCCGGAAGTTTGTACTCCTGAAATAGGAAAAATAATTTGTATCGGATACATAAATGAGCTGTAAAAGGGAGCGACACGTGTTGATGTGTGCTTTAACATGTCATAGGGCATCTAGAAGGGAGATAAGGTCGGCTACACCTTATTGGGTGGTTTTAGCCCATGGTTTTGTAATACCGTTTGACGGTTTCTTGTATTGTATCTCCTATTTATGAGGTGTGTGAGATAGAGGTTGTGTGTAAGAGTCTTATGGCTATTGAGTTGCCTCTGAATCTCTGATTAGTGGTACTCCTGCGAAGAGCTTGCTCTGCAAGTATGTTGTAATCTATTTTTGATTGCTGAATAAAATATTGAGCTGCTTTTGGAGGGTGGGTTTTTTCTCCCGAAAGGGTTTTCCCCACGTAAATCACTATGTTGTGGTATGAATGCTATTATATCTATTTCTATTTTCTGTAACTGTTGTAACGATCTGAAAAAGTTTTGCATTACCCTCCTCTCAAGGTTAGTGTAGGAAGTTGTTTCCGCTACTTAACTTCCTTACAAAAATCTTCCTTCATCTCATTTGCAAAATTCATACACATATCATCATTTCCTCTAAAGATGATGTCATCAACAAATACTTCTGCAATCAGCATCTTGTCTCCTTCATTCTTCAAATAAATATTGTTGTCCTCACTAGTTCTCTGAAATCCTATCTTTATCAGATGTGCATGAAGTCTTTCAAACCATGCCCTTGGTTCTTTCTTTAATCCATATAGTGTTTTGTGTAGTTTGTATACCATATCTTTATCTTTCGACAATGCAAACCCATCTAGTTGTTCAATATACACCTCTTCTTCAAGAATACCATTCAGAAATGTTGTCTTAACATCCATTTGATAAACTTTGAAATATTTAAAAGCTACAAATGCAAGTAGAATTATAACACCTTCAAGCCTAGCAATTGGTGCAAAGGTCTCTCCATAATCTTCACCTTCTTCTTCTGCATACCCTTTGCAAACTAGTATTTCCTTGTTTCTAACAACTTCTCCTTCTTCATTCAACTTGTTTCTAAATACCCAATTTGTAACAATCACATTTTTCTCATCAGGTGTAGGAACAAGTGACCAAGTGTTGTTTTTCTCAGTCTGATCAAGATCTTCATTCATTGTCTTTAACCAGTCATCATCCTTAAGAGCTTCTCTCACTGTCTTTGGTTCAACTATGGAAATCAAACAAGATCTTTCTCTAATTTTTCTTCTAGTCTGTACTCCAACATTCTTATCACTGATTATCTAGTTTTCAGGGTGATTTAACCTTACATACCTAGGAATTACCTGTTCAGGTGCAATAACCTCTTTGTGTTCTTCATCTTCTTCATCTTCTACCAGTTGAGCTTCTTCCACCGTACTGTTCTGCTCAACATCTTTCTACACATCCGGTTCAATAAACATAAGTTTTTGTTCATCATCTGCTAGATCAGATTTGTTGGCATCATCAGGTTTATCGGGGAACTCATCAACTTTTATATTCACACTCTCCACAATCTTTTTTGTCCTTTTGTTATAACACTTGAAATCTTTATTCTTAGTAGAGTATCCAAATAATGTTCCCTCATCATTTTTAGGGTCAAATTTACCAGTATATTCATCTCTTTTTAATAAAACAACTGCTACCAAAAACTTTGAAATAACTGACATTAGGATTTTTACCATACCATAGCTCATAGGGTGTCTTGTCATTACCTTTCTTCACTAGTACTTGATTCAATGTGTAAACAATAGTGCTAATTGATTCTCTCCAAAAAATCTTAGGTACATCTCCCTATATCAGCATAGTCCTAGCTACTTCAACAATAGTTTTGTTTCTCCTTTTTGCAATTCCATTCTATTGTGGATTCCTTTGAGAAGATAATTTCCTCTTTATTCCATTTTCATCACAATATCTCACAAACTCATCTGATATAAACTCTCCACCCCAGTTAGATCTCACACACTTAATATTCTTATCGGTTTCCTTTTCCACTAAGGCCTTAAATGCCTTGAACTTACTGAAAGATTCTGAATTTTCCTTTAGAAAAGTAACCCACATCATTCTAGAAAAATAATCAGTAAACAACATGAAATAATTATCACCATAAAAACTTCTAGTCCTCATAGGACCACGTAAGTGAGTGTGCACCAAATCTAGAATATGCTTAGAAGAAAAAGAATTACTCTTAAAAGTAGATGTAGTCATTTTACCCAATTGACATTCTTTACAAATCACATTGTCTGGTTTAACAAGTTGTGGCATACCTCTCACCATACCAGATTTGTTGACCTTAACCACATTATCAAAGTTCACATGACAAAAGCTTCTATGCCATAACCAACTATCTTCAATCTTAGCAACCAAACAACTATTTACATTAGCTGTCAAATGGAATAAGTTACCTCTAGTTTATTTACCAGTAGCAATTAATTCTCCTTTGCATCCTAAGATCCTACACACTCTAATCTTAAACTTAAGATGATAACCTTTGTCATTCAACTAACCAACACTCAACAAGTTGTGTTTTAAACTGTTAGATTCAATGATAGTCCCAAAGTCACTAAGAGGGGGGGTGAATCAATGTCTAACCAGTTTGAAGAATATTTAAACTTATTTATAACTTTCCCACTAAAAACAGTGTACCGGTAAACAAGAATTAATGCAGTAAACAAGAATAATAGAGACAACAAAGAAACACACTATAACACAAGATATTTTAATAAGGAAACCCGGTGTGGGAAAAACCTCGATGGGATTTGTGACCCACAATGTTTACTCATTGGCCAATGATTAAATACTACTTACAATGAGGGGCCTACACATGCAGGGAGGCCAATAGCCTAGAGCTCACTGCTCAATGAAGAGTCTCACTGACTATAAAATGGATAATTAAATCCAATACAATGTACTACTCAAAATAACATCTCTAATGCCATGTTCAATACCGGTTTAATCTCTATCATTAACCAAAACCTTCGTTGTTCACTATATCACCTTATACAATAATTTACTATTTATTTCACCATACTTCTACCTCTTCTAATTCATTAAAATGACCTATAATATCTCATACATATATGAGTCTTTTACAATATACCAAGTCAGCTTACAAAAGATAATTATATTACAATAAATAAAAGTTCATCCCATGTTGGCCTCAATGCCGATATGCTTTGTTGTCGATGTAATCTGAATGCTAGTGTAAGCGCCTGCTAATATCGGTGTTTGTCGGTGCATGTAGAAACCTATTGCCGGTTGGTTGCCAGTTGGTTGCCATCAATGACAATATCAGCTATTCTCATAAGATTGTAGAATGCCAACAATCTCCCCCTTTGGCATTGATGGCAACACTCATGAGAAAAATCCAAAACTGTTATCCCAAAATTGAGATCCAAAAAGATGTGCTCCCCCTGAGCAAGTGATTCTATACATGCATTTTTCTCTCCACTACTCCCCCTTTGACATCAATGACAAAGGATGTCATAAATAATCAAAAGATTACAAAAATGCTACCTGAAGGTATGTAACTAGTTGGTTACTATCTGAAAAATGTTCCCAGGTATTGGACCTCATCCTTGCCTTTTCTTTCTCAAGTTTCTCCAGCTTTTCCTCAAAACTGCCATTTCCTGCTCAAAAAATGATATAAGTCTAGATGAACCTATTATATTATCCGCAATAGCATCAATTTATTTTTGTGTCTTCTTAATCTCCTCATCAATGTCCTTTGTCAAACAATGAGGTTTACATGCTTCTCTATATAACTCCTTATACTCCAAAATTGTAGAATTAAGTACCGGTAAAAGTTTGTTCAAGTGATCGGTACATTTCTTTATGGTGTTCTCAAAGAATGTATTTTTCTCTTTGTCAACTCTCTCCTTAATGGTATCCTCATTCACCTTATCTATGGTTATTACATTATCAACAATGAATTTGGACAATGTGTCCAATTTACCTAAAGAATCATTAATGTGATCTATCTTACAATTTGGTGCAATCATCTTCAGGATAGGTAAGGTGTTATCAATTACCTTAAATGCTAAGGCATTACAATCAGTTATCCTTTTAATAGAATCCAATAGAACCTCTATGATGTTAGTAGGTCTGAATTCTCCTGTTGATGTGCTAGATTCAGCTATGGGTTTCTTTTCAATAGATGTTTGACCAATTACCTTCACTACATCCTCTTTATTTCAATCAGATGCATCCACTTTACTTACATTTTCTTCTGGTGGATCTGTCTGTGTCTGTACCTCTATCTTTAATGGTTTCTCAATTTGATTAAACACCTTTGTAACTGTTGGTTTCCCAGACTCAACATGAAACTCTACCTCAGAATGGTTCTCAGTTGATACAACTACCGATTTCTCTGATTCTGGTTTCCCTGTGTTAGTTGTCTTGTCCTCTGTTGGTTGCTTAGTCTCCAGTTGCTCTACTTGAGCTAGTATCTCAATGTTCTGAGAATCAACAGTTTGTGTTGGTATCTCAGAGACCTTTTTGTCTTTGAGATCATCTACCTTAACCTCTGTAGTTTCTTTGTCCACCACAATGTTTATATTTTGTGTATCCACATTAATGGTAAAGAGTATCTCTGACTCCGAGTTAGTATCATCACAAGTTATACCTTCAGTAGCCATATCCAGTGGATTAGCTGTATGAACCAGTGATGTTGAAGTTAATGGAGGGGTGTCCTGAGCCAGTGGAGGGATGTTATTTGTTACTTTTATAGAGGGTACACCACCTATTTTACCTTTACCCTTGTCTTTCTGATAAACCTTGAATTCCTTTTCCACTTTTGGTCTGTTTCTTTCTTCTTGCTTTTCCTTCTCAACAAAAAATATGTCCCATTTATCTGTAGTCTCATCTGCAATTTCCTTAACCCTTCCAACCATCAGGCTTACTTGCCGGTGTCCACTAACAAATACTAACTGGTTAGCTTCAGATATAAGCTCATCTATCTCTTCTCTAGAATTTACCAGATGTACAACCAAGAGTGCTTTAACTTTCAACTTCTTATCCAGTTCCATCACAGATAGCCTTTTAGCTTCTAATATTAAGTATAAATCGTTAGGTAAATCATCAATTACTTCTATCAAAACTTTCTTGTATATATCCAAATGTAGGATAATGCTTTCTTCAATGGTTTGTTTGTTAGAATCCTTAAAAGAATTATACCATTTATTTACATTTACCAGATTACCTTCTTGTGTAATCTCATTCAGTAGATCATCTAGTGTGGGGGTAACTAGTGTCTATTTCTTCTTTGGTGTAAGCTTCTTCTGCGGTTCCCTAACTGCCTATTTATTTTTCCTTAGTGTCCTTGTTTTCTTATTAGGAGGAGAAGGTACCGGTGGGGTTTTCCTTTTCCTTTCCACTCTCTTAAACTCAGCAGCCTTGCCATTGTCAGTATCAAAAGATGTTACAACCGGTGAAACATGTGCTTCTGGTTGCAGTCCTTCAATCTTACTAGCTGATATACCACTGATGTTCATGAAATTTTCCTTAATTTCACTGACCTTCTTAGAGGCATCTCTGATAAACTTGTCTCTTTTCTTCCTTTCTTTCTACATAGATACATTACTTGCAATAGTTTCTACATTACCAAATATTCCTTGGGATGGCTCCCTAGGTGCATCAATTAGGGCTTTTGCATATGTTTCCAGAACAGGTAGGTCTACCTCATAACCCATCTTAGTAACCCAAACAGTTCTTGGGCTTACTACTTCCATCCAAGTCTCATCTCGCTTAATGACAAAAAAGATTTGCTTGTCATATTTATCAACTATTCTTTGCAGTAATCTCTCTCTTTCTCTCATCTTAGTTTGAGATGTTTTGAAGTAATCTACAATGTTCTTATCATAGTTAGTGCCCATACCGGTGAAATCTTCCTATATCTATTTTCCTACTGGGATGTCATAACCAAAATCCTTGTGACCTATGTTGGGTATCTCTTTGGTAAAGTATAGCATCAAGCATACTAGAAGGTTCCCAAAATGGAAAGTACCTTTCTTATCTCCCTTAATCTTCTTCAAATTGTCAATCAGTTCATCCCTAAGCCATTCACAAACATCTATCTTAGCATTATTTTTCACCATCTCATATACACTATGAAAACAAAGGCTAGAAACTGAATTCAGTCTATTGGCATGTGTTTCTTTGTATCCAAGTATCATACTAATATATCTCACATTTGTATCCTTGACAACACTAACTCTAAGTGACTTGTTATTAGATGTGGCTCTGGTTAACTCCATAACTCCCTTGTTAGGTATTTTCTTGGTTTTATCAAGCCTACTACCGGTTGAAGGTAAACCAGTGACTTCCGTAATTGCTTCCTTGGTTATCTTGCAAACATATTCTAACCATATGAACTCTCCATGGACTCTGCTTAATACAAGTCGTACAACATCTTTTGGAAATTTGGGAATGTTCTGTATTTCTACAAAACCTAAGTCTTCCACAATATTATGTTTAAGTTTAATTGCACTTTGTTCATCGGTAACAACCTCATTAAATATTTTCTTCAAATCCTCAGTCCCTAGGTTTTCTATGTTGCAATGTATGTAGATTCTAGGGTCTTCAACTAATGCTACACCCTTTGTTGGCATTATAACAGACAAGGGAGATTGCTGGCATTCCAATTACAATGAGAGATTGTTGGAATTTCAATAAGGATATTGAGAAGGTTGTTGATGATTATGGATATAACTGATTAGGGATGTTCACTGTCTTAATATTATTATTTTGTCATTGATGTCAAGAAATTGATTTTCTGATTCAATATGATGTTGCCATATCTTAAGAAGTATGTTTTGAACAGAGTTAAGATGTCGGTAAAAGACACATAAAGAATGTGATGAATAAGGGGAGGAATAAGTTATTCAATGGGCAACTATTACCGAGTTAGACAATGATGAGATCATGATGTTTAGATTGTTTTTTGATATCCTACATATGCTATTGTTTGTAAGGTTAATACTATACTATGTTGTCGAGCAAAGAACCTAGTCGGTAAACCCTAAGGAACCTAGTCGGTAAACCCTAAGGTTATCGCTATCAGTTAATGAAGGCAGAATGTCTACCGAGTGAAGTTTAGTATTTACCGAGTTGCAACCGAGTAATAACAGAATGCATTGAATGAACAAAAGCATTATTTAATGAAGGAAGCTGATGAGATGGTTATGATTAAATGATTGTTACAACATGTATAAAGGTTGTTAAGGATATATGGCAATGAAAGATCGACAGGAAGATCTACAACTTAGATTGAATCGCAATACCTAACACAAGTTCCAAAGCGAGGTAAAATGGTTTCAGATCGAAGGATACATTGAACCTGATCAAGATTGAAGATCTGATGGCTATGATTGATCATGGGAAATGTGATCAAGAAGATTAAGTGGTTGGCAAATTGTTTATAAATAAGGAACTGTTGATAAACAAGGTATGCGGGCAAATGTAAGCATAGGGATGCTACATAGTGATTACCGAGCACTGAAGCTTGAAGACCTATTTTGATAACAGAGTATAGAGCCCAACATAGGGACAAGATAAGTCCTATGACTAGATTGTATTGAGCAAATAAGAATCTGCTTTAGCATTTTTAGATGTGAAGTTGCAGATATATTTTTATTACTGTTATTTTGTAAAGTGACAAAAAATCTCTTAACTGAGTGGACATAGGGACAAGATAAGTCCTATGACTAGATTGTATTGAGCAAATAAGAATCTGCTTTAGCATTTTTAGATGTGAAGTTGCAGATATATTTTTATTACTGTTATTTTGTAAAGTGACAAAAAATCTCTTAACTGAGTGGACTTAACAGTCTTATTTGTAAAACCCTCTAGCAAGGTGACATTCAGATTGAGTGTTTGAAATCCTTTAACAAGGTCACTTCTAACAAGGTGAAGATCCTAACAGATCTGAGGGAAATCCCTTAACTGGGTCACATCTAGCAATGTGTTTGTAATCTTTAATAGGATTTTCTTTTAATCGAGCATACTCTAGAAGAGTATATTTCTTAGTGGGTCTGAAATCCCACAGTGGTTTTTCCCTATTTGGGTTTCCACGTTAAATTTGGTGTTATATGTTTTGTGATCTTATCTATTTATGAGTCTGTATGCATTATTGTTTTTTTGATAAGGTTACCGAGGTTGAATCTGTTGATTTTATGGAAGATTAAGTTTGTATGATTCACCACCCCCTCTCATCTTGTTAGCTTGGCATCTATACTAAACATTGAGTATCAGAACTATCAATTGGTATCAGAGCTTTGGACTCCGGGAGAAAAAGTTTAAAGGTACTTGAGGCAAAGATCCAAAGATGTATAAGAGGGATGCACCGAAGCTGAACAAGTCAAGTTTATCTACATGGCAGAAAAGGATGAAGCTACACTTATCAGGAGTTGGATAATATGTTGTATATTATCTAGAGAATGATTTCATCACACCGAGTACCTATCCATTGACAATGCAAGAGATAAAGGCAAAGCAAGAACATATTCAAGCAATGATTGAAATAACATCTGCATTGATCGACTTAGAGTTTAATGACCTAGAAGGTTGTATTGATGCAAAGGCAATGTGAGATAAGCTCATATATGTGTATGGTGGAGATGAACATGTTCAAAGAGCAAAAGTGGATAGTCTAAGAGGACAACTTGAATCTATGAGGATGAATGAAGGTGAGAACATAACCCAGTACAATACAAGATTAAAGGAGATTGTCAATCAAATCAAAGGAGCAGGTGGAACTATTGAAGAAAAGGGTATAACAAGTAAGTTGTTAAGAACCCTTCTACCAGCTTATGCAATCTGAGTCTCTGCAATCAATGAATTGAGGTCTATACCCAATATGCTAGTCTCTTTAGATGCTACTATTGGTAAGCTACATGCATTTGAGTTAAGTAACTTTGATAATAGTGGGTCATCAGTAAATAAAGTTGAGTCCGCATTTAGTTCTTTTCATCTTGATGAATCTAATGATTACAATGATAGAAAGCATAAGTATTCTAAAGGGAATCACAATGGAGCAAGTGAAAGATTTCACAAAAACATGGAGGAGGTACACAAACTTTATGAAGAAATCAGAAAGCAAGAAGAGTTTGAAGCACTTTTAGCCAGAAGGCTACCAATAGGAAAAGGTAAGTACAAAGGAAAGTTGCCTTTGAAATGTTTTAACTGTGATAGAATTGGACATATGGCTTCTAACTGTCCTGACAAATAATCTAGTGAAAAGAGAGATTACTGAGATGACAGACAGAAAGATAATCATTACAGAGGACACTGAGACTTCAGGAGAAGAGATAAAAAGACATGCCTAATAGCTGATGAGGAATCTAATGATGACAAATTAGATGAAACTGATATAGAGGAAGTTGTTTATGTGGCTATCAAAGATGGATCAAATGAAGAAAGGTATGAAGAAAAAGCTTTAATATCTCATATAAATACTAATGATTCTTGGATCATAGATAGTGGATGCTCACATCACATGACAGGTGATAAACAGAAGTTTGTTATATTAGAAGATTATGATGGAGGCTATGTAAGATTTGGTAATGATGCACCATGTCCGGTCATAACACTTCTTGACAATGCTAAATGTAATGATGTTTATTGGGTTGAAGGTTTGAAATACAATTTGTTGAGTGTAGCACAACTAAACAACATAGGTTACCAAATAGAATTTCAGAAAGGAATTGTCAAAGTTCATGACAAGCATGGAAAGTTAGCTGCTACCGGGACACAAACAAAAGGTAACACATTTCACCTTGACTCAACTCAGAACAAGTGTCTATATGCAAAGATAGATGATACCTGGTTATGGTATAAAAGGTTTTGTCATGTAAATTTTGATAATCTGATCAAAATAAGCAAGAAGCACCGAGTAAGAGGTCTACCGAGTCTTGAAAAACCTGAGAATGCTATGTGCCAAGGATGCTAGATGGGAAAGATGACAAGATCAAGCTTTACAAGTAAGTCCTACACTTCTAAGGGAATTTTAGATCTTGTGGATACTGATCTTTGTGGTCCTATGAAAGTTCAGAGTTATTATGGTGATAAATATTTCATATTATTTGTGGATGATTACTCAAGGACGATGTCAGTAATGTTTTTAAAAGAAAAATCAGAAGCTTTTCAAATGTTTAAATGGTACAAGGTAAGTTTTGAAAATGAAACAGGAAGACAACTGAAATGTCTTAGATCAGATAGAGGAGGAGAGTTCACATCTGATGAGTTCAACTTATTCTGCAATGATCATGGTATTAAAAGACAAGTCTCTGCATCGAGAACTCCACAACAAAATGGAATAGCTAAGAGAAGACATAGATCTATTGTGGATTGTGCCAAAACCCTGATGATTGAAAAGAAAGTTCCACAAATATTTTGGAGAGAAGCAATAAGCACAATAATTTACACTCTGAACCAAGTACAACTGAAGAAAGGAACTTTGAAGACACCTTATGAAATTTGGTATGACAAAAAACCTAATGTAAGTTATTTTAAAATCTTTGGAAGTAGATGCTATGTTCACAAAGATGACAAAAATGGTAAGTTTGATCAGAAAAGTGAAGAAGGAACATTTCTAGGTTATTCTTCTAGAAGCAAAGCATTTAAATGTCTGATCAAATCATCTAAAAAAATAGTAGAAAGTGCAAATGTGAAAATTGATGAATTTGCAGAAAGAAATGATGAAGGAAACTCCAAAGAACCAGAAGATTATGAAGGATTTCTCTATGTTCAACTGAGAAGTCCTACCGAGAAGACTGCTGAAGGAAATGAAGAGAATATCCAGTTACTGAGTGATGAAGAAGATCATACAGAGCCTACCAAGCCTATATTAGCCAAGTATGTCAGAAGGAATCATGCATCAAGTCAGATTATAGGAGATAAGAATGATCCAGTGATGACAAGGAACAAACTGAGATAGAACACATGTCTGATATCTGAATTTGAACCGAGGATAGTGAAAGAGGCATTTAATAGTGACGATTAGGTAAATACTATGATAGAAGAGATTGATCAAATCAAGAAGAATGACACATGGACATTGGTCCCAAGACCGAAGGACAAAAATGTAATCGGTACAAAGTGGATTTTCAGAAACAAGCTGAATGAAAAAGGTGAGGTCATTCGAAATAAAGCAAGACTAGTTTGCAAAGATTATGCCCAAGAAGAAGGAATTGGTTATGGCAAGACCTTTGCACCTATGTCAAGACTTGAAGGAGTAAGAACATTGTTGGCATATGCTACTTACAAGAATTTCAAGGTATATCAAATGGATGTCAAATCTACATTTCTGAATGGTATATTAGAAGAAGAAGTTTTTATTGAACAACCTGAAGGATTTGTTGAAGGAAAGAATAATGATCAGGTATGTAAATTGAACAAAGCATTATATGGTTTGAAACAAGCACCTAGAGCGTGGTATGAGAGATTGCACTCATATTTGATCAAGATTGGTTTTATAAGAACAAGTGAAAACAACAATATGTACATGAGGAATGATGAAGACAATGAAATACTGATCTCAGCCATATTTGTTGATGATATTATCTTTTGTGGAAATGACTCTTTATGCAAGAATTTTGGAAATGAAATGAGCAAAGAATTTGAGATATTATTAATCGATGAGATAAAGTATTTTATAGGTCTACAGATACTGCAAATGAAAGATGAGATTTTCATTACCCAATCCAAGTACATAAAGGAAATCTTGAAGAAATTTGGAATGGAGGATTCAAAACTAGTAAGTACTCCTATGACTACCAACTGTAAACTATCAAAGAATGATGAATTTGCATCTGTTGATGAGACACTTTACCAATATATGATTAGAAAGTTGCAATATGTTTTTCACAGCAAGCCAGATATAGCACATGCAGTAGGTATAGTTGCAAGATTCTCTGCAGATCCCAAGGAAACACACATGACAACAATCAAAAGAATTTTCAGATACTTGAAAGGCACTGAAGATTATGGCTTAGTATATCAGAAAGGAAATGTCTTTGATTTAAAAATTTATACTGATGCTGATTGGGTAGGCAACATTGATGACATGAAAAGCACAAGTGGAGGAGCTTTCTTTTTAGGAGAAAGACTAGTAAGTTGGCTTAGCAAGAAACAAGGATGTGTTTCACAATCAAGAGCAGAAGCTGAATATGTTGCTGCAACATTGAATTGCACTAATATAGCATGGATCAAACAACTGTTGGAAGGCATAAATGAGAAAGTTACCGAGCCAGTAACTATATTCTATGATAATACTAGTGCCATAAACATTTCAAAGAATCCTGTTATGCACTCTAAGACAAAGCACATCTCTATCAAGTATCATTATCTTAGAGAAGAAGTTCAAGAGAAGAAAGTGGTGTTGGAGTATGTTAGCACAAAGGAACAAATAGTAGATATCTTCACCAAACCACTACCAAGGGACACTTTTGAGTATCTCAGAAGTCAGTTAGGGGTCCTAACCCTATCTTCCATTCACTAATCAAGTTCGATGAAAGCATCAATTCGATGACTCTACACAACATCTTTTAGGAGTTGATGCTAATTTACACACTTTAGGAGGTTTTCTAAAGGTGTGCAGGAAACAATAACAGGGAACAAGAATTGAAGACAAAATGCTTTGACCGAGACTGAGTAGATACATAATAGCAAGGAATTCACTTCTCAGTGGAAGAACTTATGTTTTAGTTCTTTTCATTTTCGGCATTGTTGTCAAAGGGGGAGAAGACTAATGTATGGGGGAGAAGACTGATGACAAGAGGAGAGCATTTCAGAATTTCATAGCAATCCGAATCATTTAGGTCAAACCAATTGGTTTTTCCATCAATGCCAAAGGGGGAGGTTGTTGGCATTATAACGAACAAGGGAGATTGTTGGCATTCCAATTACAATGAGAGATTGTTGGAATTTCAATAAGGATATTGAGAAGGTTGTTGATGATTATGGATATAACTGATTAAGGATGTTCACTATCTTAATATTATTATTTTGTCATTGATGTCAAGAAATTGATTTTCTGATTCAATATGATGTTGCCATATCTTAAGAAGTATGTTTTGAAGAGAGTTAAGATGTTGGTAAAAGACACAAAAAGAATGTGATGAATAAGGGGAGGAATAAGTTATTCAATGGGAAACTATTACCGAGTTAGACAATGATGAGATCATGATGTTTAGATTGTTTTTTGATATCCTACATATGCTATTGTTTGTAAGGTTAATACTATACTATGTTACCAAGCAAAGAACCTAGTCGGTAAACCCTAAGGAACCTAGTCAGTAAACCCTAAGGTTATCGCTATCAGTTAATGAAGGAAGAATGGCTACCGAGTGAAGTTTAGTATTTACGGAGTTGCAACTGAGTAATAACAGAATGCATTGAATGAACGAAAGCATTATTTAATGAAGGAAGCTAATGAGCTGGTTATGATTAAATGATTGTTACAATGTGTATAAAGGTTGTTAAGGATCTATGGCAATGAAAGATCGGCAAGAAGATCTACAGCTCAGATTGTACTGCAATACCCTAACACAAGTTCCAAGAAATGTATGCAAGTTCCAAGGCAAGGTAAAACGGTTTTAGATCGAAGGATACATTGAACCTAATCAAGATTGAAGATTTGATGGCTATTATTGATCATGGGAAATGTGATCAAGGAGATTAAGCGGTTGGAAAATTGTTTATAAATAAGGAACTGTTGATAAACAAGGTATGCGGGCAAATGTAAGCACAAGGATGCTACATAGTGATTACCGAGCACTGAAGCTTGAAGACCTATTTTGATAACAGAGTATAGAGCCCAGTAGAGGGACAAGATAAGTCCTATGACTAGGTTGTATTGAGCAAATAAGAATCTGCTTTAGCATTTTTAGATGTGAAGTTGTAGATATATTTTTATTACTATTATTTTGTAAAGTGACAGAAAATCTCTTAACCGAGTGGACTTAACAGTCTTATTTGTAAAACACTCTAGCAAGGTGACATTCAGATTGAGTGTTTGAAATCCTTTAACAAGGTGAAGATCCAAACAAATCTGAGGGAAATCCCTTAACCAGGTCACATCTAGCAATGTGTTTGTAATCTTTAACAAGATTTGCTTTTAACCGAGCATACTCTAGAAGAGTATATTTCTTAGTGGGTCCAAAATCCCACAGTGGTTTTTCCCTATTTGGGTTTCCACGTTAAATCTGGTGTTATATGTTTTGTGATCTTATTTGTTTTTGAGTCTGCATGCATTACTATTTTTCTGATAAAGTTACTGAGGTTGAATCTATTGATTTTATGGAAGATTAAGTTTGTATGATTCACCCCCCCCTCTCATCTTGTTAGCTTGGCATCTATACTAAACATTTAGTATCAGAACTATCACCCTTCAGAATTTTCAAAAAAGCTCCGACAGAATCATTCTGCTTTGCAATCTCGGGGATAATCTTGAACATAGGTCTAGGGCATTTGAGGTTTTCAACAATGGTAGGTTTTGCAATAAACTCTAGAACATAAGAAAAAGGTTGCCATTTTGATAAATACCTCTTAACTGAAGTTCTTTGAATTCTTGAAAATCACTTTGCAGCTTCACCTTAGGATGCCCTTGCTTAGTTTCATGCTCTCTGAATGTTTGAATTCTCGGTGAGTTGAAATGAGGATTTTCTTGATGCTTTATAGCCAAAAAGGTTCTTTAAAAACACATTAATTCTCGTCGGTTAAGTAAAAACTTAACACAACTATCGGTAAAGAAGAAATGTATCTTCTCACCATCAACTGTGTGTAGAATACATGATTTTCAACTTGCTGCAATGCCCCCTAAGGATTATTCCTCAATTGGATGAAGAATCTCCTACTGGTGGAGGGTTACTCTATTCTACCGGTACAAAGATAGATTCATCAAATTTCTGATCACTCTTCTTAATCCATTGTTTTGAAAATTCTTTCTTTACTTCATCTACCTTTTGTTTGCCCTTCAAACTAGATCATTTATTGTTTGCTAGTATAGTCTTGCTTCTACAAAATTTTGCAATATGTCAAATCTTGTTAATACATAACAAGTTACAATATTCCTCTGAATAGCCTTTCCATATCCTTGATTGGTTTGTGATCTACATTGATTAGATAAATGCCCAAATCTACCACAAACATAGCATTTCACATTCATTTTGCAATTTTCTGAATTATGACCAACTTTGTTGCATTTGGAACATTGACTAGTGGGTGAGTTTGTATTCTGATTATTTCTAAATCTACATTGATTTTCTCTATGACCATATTTGTTGTAATTGAAACATTTTCCATTAAATTTATAAGCATTAGGTTGTCTTACCAATTTGTTCTGATCTTGATTATTTGTAGTACCAAAACTTTCTGCATGTTCAAATCCAAGTCCATTTGTATCTCCATCAGGTTTTTGTCTTTTTAGCATGTCATGAAGCCTTTCTGAACTTTTTTTGAATTTGTCTTTGTGTTCATTTGCAGTGACCAACTCATTTTCCAGAATTCCAACTTGTCTTGTAAGCTCCTCCTTATCATGTTGCATGTGAATCAGATCTATCTTTAGCATATCATTTTCATGACCAAGTGTCAAATTTTCATTTCCTGCATCATTAAGTCTCCTAGGTAAGTCTTCTTCATTCTTCTTCCTATTTTCAATATCCTTACATAACCTCATAGTCATATCTTGCATTTCATTCTTCAAATTACTATTCTCTTGTCTCAACTTATTTGCAATGTCTCTAAGAGTTTCCTTTTCATCATCATCATCCTGCATCTTCTCATGAAGTTCCTTTCTCTTATTTTGTGCTATAACCAGGTTCTCCTGAACTCCTTTAATGAATTCCTTATCAGTCCTCAGATCCTCTTCAAGTTTGATATTCTTCAAATTTTCTGCATCAAAATCTTCAAGAGCTCCTTCCAACTGTTTTCTTAAGTTCTCCATCTGTACCGGTTTTAGAATCTTCCTCAAGCTGTTAGGCTTTTGCAAATAGAGGACCAGGCTCTGATACCAATTATTAGATTCAATGATAGTCCCAAAGACACTGAAAGGGGGGGTGAATCAATGTCTAACCAGTTTGAAGAATATTTAAACTTATTTATAACTTTCCCACTAAAAACAATGTATCGGTAAACAAGAATTAATGCAGTAAACATAAATAATACAGACAACATAGAAACACACCATAACACAAGATATTTTAACGAGGAAACCTGATGTGGGAAAAACCTCGGTGGGATTTGTGACCCACAATATTTACTCACTGGCCAATGATAAATACTACTTACAATGAGGGCCCTACACATGCAGGGAGGCCAATAGCCTAGAGCTCATTGCTCAATGATGAGTCTCACTGACTACAAAATGGATAATTAAATCCAATACAATATACTGCTCAAAACAACATCTCTAATGATAGGTTGAGTACCAGTTTAAGCTAAGTCATTAACCAAAACCTTTGATATCCACTATATCACTTTCTATAATAATTTCCTATTTATTTCACCATACTACTACCTCTTCTACTTCTTAAAATGGCCTATAAGATCTCATACATATATGAGTCTTTCACAATATACCAAGTCGTCTTACAAAAGATAATTATATTACAATAAATAAAAGATCATCCCATGTTGGCCTAAGTGCCAGTATGCTTTGTTGTCAATGTAATCTGAATGCCAGTGTAAGCTCTTGTCAGTGTCGGTGTCTGCCGGTGTATGATATCTGTCGGTGCATGTAGAAACCTATTGTCGGTTGGTTGCCAGTTGGTTTCCATCAATGACAACATCGACTATTCTCATAAGAGTGTAGAATGCCAACATAAACCTTCAACCCAATATATATCATCAACATTACTTGTACCATTCGAAGAGATAGAACATTTGCCTTTAACCATACAAGGTGATTTTTTTCCAAATATTGCTACACCGCCATCGAATTCTTCAAGAGAAATAAACTTTTTTTAATCACCGGTCATGTGGTGTGAGAAACCACTATAAATAATCCATTCACCACCATTTTTAATGCTAGATACTAAAGCATTCTTATCAAATAGATCTTCTCTAATAGCAACAAAAATAATCTCCTCATCGTCTTCATCCTCAGATTCTTCACCAGTGACTCCTTCATCAACAACAACATAGCACTGTTTCTTTCCTTTTCCCTTATATTTTCTAAACTTTTCCTTTTGATCACTATTAGGATAGTTTGCAACTATATGTCCTATCTTGTTACAGGAAAAACACTTCAGAGGTAGCTTACCTTTGTACTTACAAGTGCCTCTTGGAAGTCTTTTAGCCAATAGGGCTTCAAATTCCACCAGGTTACCTTCATCATCCACGCCATCTTTACTACCACAATGATGACATGACCTACATTCATGACTATGAAAAACATCTTTCCCTTTTCTCACTAGTACACTAGATACAAAATCTTTAAAAGCAGATTTTGTCTTAGGTACACTGTTATCAAAACTATTTAACTCAAAAGCAGTGAGATTACCAATCAAAGAACCAACAGTAACCTTATCCTTAGTAACTGACCTCAACTCTTGAATAGCATATACTCTAATGGCATAGGTAGGCAATAGGGTTCTAAGCATCTTACTCACAACAATGTCTTCTTTTATAGTACCACCAACACTCTTGATTCCACCGACAACTTCTTTAATCCTCTTTATTTCCTCTAAGACTCTTCTTTAGCCTTTTGAACATGCTTATCACCACTATAGATTAATTCTAATTTCTCCCAAACTTCAAAAATTGTTTCCAAACTACACACATCAATGTATTTAGTGTCAGAAAGTGAACTTACTATGTCTTCCAATGATTGAATGTTTTCTTGTTGCTCCTTAAGCTGATCTGCAGTAAGAGGACTGGTAGGAGGTACATACTTAGTGATAACATATTGCCAAAACTGAGCACCCATACCTTTGATATATATGTTTATTCTATCACTCTATATTTTTTAGTTGTCCTTAGTGAATTTGGGACCCACCTTCTTCTTCATCTTCCTCAGATTTTTTTCTCAAGCGATTAAGATTATTCACAAAGAGGACCTAATGCTCCAATACCAATTATTATTGTGAGTATCTGGTTATTAGTGAGAGGGGGGGGTGAACCAGTAATAACAATAACCTACAACTTTTCACCAATCTACAAAAATACTTCACAAAATAGTTCATAACCAATACCGGTATCCACTCAATCAATCACTTAAAATAGATTTACCAAACTACTCATTCATGTGTTCATCAATATGAATGCAATGAAATGATATCAAAATCACACATAAAAAAATCAACCACCATATGAACACTGATATTTTTCATATGGAAACCCAAATGGGAAAAACCATGGTGGGAATTAGAACCTACAAGATTCACACTCTTTCAGAATGTGCCATGTTAAAAGCCTAGCTCGGTTAGGAGATTTACAACAAGTGATTCCCCACCTAGGAGAGAGAAAGGAAATTACTAGGATTATTTTCAATTGGGAGATACTCTACATTCATAAGAGGGGGTTGAATCCACTAGATCCAAATCTAAGGGAAATAAGGATGTGAATGCCAAGTGGATTGCAAGATTTGGAATGTAATTTACCCTTTTTGTAAATAGAAGAGTTGACTTGTTGACTATGCTGAAAATGAAGATAAAATGGGTGAAATGAGGAGCTACTGGTTTGGGATCACAATGTAACTTTGGATCTGAGATATTTAGATTGATACAAATTTGCCTTGCAAATTTGGAGAAAATTCATCAGGACCGTGTTGAAAGTGCACATGGTCCTCTGAAAAATCCGTGAAATGAAAAGGGTTTTTTAATCTCTGTAAGTGAAGCCCAAACGTGTAATTATAGTTGTGTAGCTACAAATGACACACAGAAAATAAGGGAAGAAAGTTTTTGGATAGGGGTTTGCCTGAGGCAAACCTTGGTTAAGGAATCAACCTTGAAAGAAAGTTCTTGCAAATGCTTAAATGTAAATGATGGAAATGTATACCTTGTAGATCTACAATTTGTTGATGATGATTGCTTTGCTTCTTGAATGTAATCACAAGTGTTGCATGAAATGGCATGTAACATGATAAAACCTTAGCACACACACACACACGATTACAAATGAATATTGTAATGTTGCTTCAATGGATGAATGAAGAAGACACATGAACAAGGAGATGTTTGAAGACTTGAACACTTCAACACTTGATGATGTATATTTTCACCTATACTTATGATAAATTTTTCTTATGCAAATGAGAGGACTGAATCTCATTATATACTTACCTAGGAGATTTAATTTTTATCTCACTGAAGGTGGACATAGGAGAATTTTAAGTCTTGAAGAGAAATTAGGTCCAAGGGTCAGATGGACCCATCTTAGGGCCACCGTAAGAGGGAGGATAGGGGTGCCACGCCCTTATCCTACCCTATTTTGGGGCCTAGATAGGGTCTAAAGGTGATGCAAAGAGGGGTCCCAATTGAGTAGGGGAATGCAGTTGCAAAGGTGAGGGCCTAAAATGCCATCAAAATTGCAAGGGTTTTAATTTTATGATGCTACATTTAGCCCCCATTTTAGCGAGAGTATGGCTTACACCAATACTGTCAGTAAAGTAGAAGAAATAGAGAGAAAATGATGAGAGATACAAAGAAAGATCACAAGGAGTATAAGATGTCACTAATCTTGAGGAACCAATCCCCCAATCTCAGGATCTTAACTCACTCAAACATTATGCTAGAGAACACAAAACAAAAAGGACAAGACAAAAACAACAAGACAAAAAATGAAAGACACATGACAAAAATAAAACACAAGACCACACATCAACTAGCCGTAGAGACCTCGATACAAATGTCTCAAACAACTAATTAAAACACAAAGATAAATTTCATCACATAAACATCGATAATCACATAAAAGAGAAAAGTTGACATCATCCATGAACCATCAATAGTAAAACTATGGGTTCATGAGAGGAAGGAGAGAGAGGACATGAATACAAACTTTGGTGATCCATGAGAAGAAAGGCAAACAAGAGGAAACCATGGACATCTCTACCCTAGAATTAGGTGATCCATGGAGAAAAAGGACATGGAAAACTATCCCCTAGAGTCTATCTAGGTAATCCATTTAAGGGAGGAAGATGAGAACACCGTTAGTACCACTCAACATCATGCATGCATGTGGAGCTAAGGTTCAAAGAACCTGATAGGAGTCTATGCCCGAGTATGCTACAACCTGTATAAGACAAATGTCAAGAAAGGCGTGACATCTCACTCTAAGAGACCATTCTTTAGTTCCAAGAATAATCACCCTGTATAAAAGAAAAGTGGCAACATCTCACTCTAAGAGGTTGCCCTCTGGTTCCAATAATATCCCACTGTATGAAAGAAAAGTGGTGACATCTCTCTCCAAGAGGCTTCCCTCTAGTTTTGAGAATGAGCCACTATATAAGGGAAAAGTGACGACATCTCTCTCTAAGAGGCTTCCCTCTGGTTTCGAGAATGACCCACTGTATAAGGGATACAATGCATGAGAGAAATATAATACAAAAGGAGTAGTGTGGGTGTCACCCCCTTAAGATGTTAACATATTTTAATATTGATATCTTAAGGAAAGTAGAACAAGGATATCTACCTTCGACACAAAGAAGATATCCATTATGCAACAATGTCATAAATCCAAGAAAGAGAGTGAATACTCTTCAAGAAGGGATAAGATAGTTTAAAAGAGATATCTTGCTATAAGTGTAAAGCAGATCCTTGGAGGAGAAGAGATCTTTGCTCAAAATACATCTACCTCCAAGAGGAGTTGTCTTAGACAAATATAACATCTTCTAGAATAGAACAATGAAGAGAGAAAGAGTTCAATCCTTCCTCATATTGCTAGGTTAAAGGGATTCTTGATGAAGGATGAATCACTTTTATCCCAATGGGGATGGGTGAATTTATTATAGATGTACATTACCAAGTGTGAAAGAGGTTGTAATCAAGGACTTACGCCTCTTGTATAAGAGATAACCCTTGAGTGAACAACAATTCCATACAAGGAATGACATCAAGTAATAAAACTCACACCATCCACAACATAGAAAATAGTGGATCCTTAGAGAAAGAGAGAGGGAGAGAGATCATTTCCCTCCAAGTGTAGGACAATGAGAAAAACTACATAACTTCTAGAGAGAGATGTATCATTTCAAGAAAGGAATACATCCTAACCAAGGAACAAACATGCGCTCACATGAAGGATAACTCTATTCAAGAAAGGGCATCAAGTTATGAATAACACAATAGAAGAGGTAATTTGCAAAGAGAGAGAAAGAAGGAGGTTCACAAAAGTTCTCTAAGGAGAGATTATTCATAATAGACATGTTTTTTCAAGCAAGGAGAAGATACCACTCATGGAACATACATGTGCTCACATGAAGGAGAATTCCATGCAAGAAAGGACATTAGTTTTATGAATAATGTACTCCATAAAGAAAATAGTGAAACCTTAGAAAGAGGGAAAGGAATATTCTTTCCCCCCAAGCATAGAGGGAAGAATAAATAGATTATTGCGTTTCTCACTAAGTATGATTGCCCCTAAAATTGTACCACCATAAATGAAAAGAAGCCCCCAATAGGTAGGCTAACTATGTCACATAGTGAGGAGCAACATGTTAGCATAACTGGTGGACAACTAAGAGAGGGGGGTGAATCAATTGTCAACAGATTATGAAACTTTAAGCACATAAAACCTTTTACCAAAATAACAGATATAACAATTAAGCACAAACATAAATCACAGAACAAATACCATCCATCCACAACACATAACACCAAGATTTGTACGTGGAAAACCTAGTAAAGGGAAAAACCATGGTGGGAAGCCTACCCACAGTCAGATAATAATTTTTTAGTAAGTATGTGATTACAATAAGAGGGGCCTGCACATGCAGGAAGGTCAACATCCTAGAGTGCATTGCTCATCACAAAAGGAGTCTCACTGACTACAAAATAAATCCAAACTACAATCTAGAAAGATGAGTGAACTGTAAGAATAACATCTCCTATGCCTAAGTATAGTTCTAATTAAGCTCAATACCAGAGGTCTTAAACCTCTTACACAAACCCAACTCGATCACCTATGATTGACCAAAACCTTTGTATATGCTTACAACTTTATTCGCACATAGATAATTCCATAACCCACACGATCTACAAAGAGATCTTACATCATATATATACCAACCCAGGACCTAAACAATTAGGTTGTCCACCTAAAAGATAATACAATAAATCCATTACATAATCTCATAAACCAATGATAAACCAAGTCAGCCTAAGACTGGAACAACATAAATCAATCAATAAATCCAATCAGTAACGCATTGGGAACATCAACCAACACGTTACATAAACCGGTCCATAACCTAATAGAATAGAACCAGACCTAAAATAGGTCGCCATAATCCAAATGAAATACTGCTAATCAACTAGAACATGAACACGATAACCATCAACATCCTGATAGCCTTCTAGAAGCCACACAACACCACTTATCAGATTGATCAAAATATCTTCAATAAATCTTTGTTGGTAAAACCCTTACCGGTAACCTAATGGCTTACTAGAACAAATGATAGCTTCTGGATCATCAAATCCCAAACCAATTGAATATGATATGCATCAAGAACACATGAATAACCTATTCAAACCAATTCCACAAGTCAAAACATACTAGAGAATATTTCCATATCAACATCATAATCCAACCACTCTACTGGAACCTGGTAGATAACAAAACAATTAGTATTGACATCAATGACAAACATCAATGCAACACATAATCAATTCCTCAAAATTGCCAACAATCTCCCCCTTTGGCATTGATGACAACACTAGATGTGAAAAACATCCAAGTGCCAAGAAATGCCAAACAAGTCTTCCCCAAAGGAAGACATCCAACAATCTACCCAAGATGATATGACAATGAAGTTCTTAACCAACAGACCAAACTCCCCCTATGAATGATATCCCTGTTATGCTATGATCTCTATTTTTCTCACATATATATATCTCCCCCTTTGACATCAATGCCATAAATATGACATAAAACATCAAAGAAAAGTCATAAATCCTTTGAACCACATAGTTGACTGCTCCCCCTGAGTATTAACACCAACACATCAATCTGAAATGAATGATAGCTCTGATAAATGCATACTAGACTGATGCCAGTCAACATCACTCAAGTCTCTATCAGAGGGGTAGAGACCCCCAATCTATCTTTGAAGTATTCAAATGATTCCTTAGGCAAAGGTTTAGTGAAAATATTTGCAATCTTCTCTTTAGTGTTCACATAAACTAGTTTAACTTCTTTTGCTTCCACTTCTCCTTCAAAAAATTATACTTGATAGAAATGTTCTTAGTCTTAGAATGAAATACTGGATTCTTTGATATGTCAATAGCAGCAGAGTTATCACAGTGAATAACTACTGGTTCATTACAATTTACCCTTATATCCTTCAACATTTGCTTCATCCATAGAACTTGTGTACAATTAGTAGTAGAAGCAACATACTCAACTTCAGCAGTAGATAAAGAAGTACATGAATATTTCTTGATGATCCATGAAACAAATTTCTTTCCAAAAAAGAAAGCTCCACTGGATGTGCTCTTCCATTCATCAACATCTCCAACCTAGTCTGCATATGTATATGCACATAGTGTAAAGTCATCATTTTTAGGATACCACAAACCATACTCAGTTATTCCTTGCAAATACCTGAAAATCCTTTTCACCGCACTCTCATGACTCTCTCTAGGGTCACTCTAATATCTTGATACAATACAAACTGGATTCATTATATCTAGTCTAGCCTGAGTCAGGTATAACAAACCTCCAATCATAGATTTATACCCCAAGGATCTATTGGAGCTGATGCATATTTTTTTGTCAATTTCTCACTTGTAACCATAGGAGTACCAACCAGTTTTGAATTTTCCATACCAAATTTCTTCAACAACTCTCTAGCATACTTAGTTTGACAGATGAAAATACCTTTATCAGTTTGAGTAATCTACAAACCTAAGAAAAATCTCATCTCCCCAATCATAGACATCTCAAATTCATTCTTCATATTATCAGAGAATTCCATACATAACTTATCCTCACCTCTAAAAATGATATCATCAACCAAGACTTCAACAATCAATATGTCATCATCAGTGATCTTTTAATATAAGTTACTATCACCATTACCTTTAGTGAAACTAAGCTTCAAAAGATATTTGTCCAATCTAGCATACCAAGCTCTAGGGGCTTGTTTCAATCCACATAAAGCTTTCCTTAACCTGCAAACCATGGTTTTGTCATCTGGAAGTGAAAATCCATTAGGTTGGTCAATGTAAACTTTCTCTTCAAGATCTCCATTCAAAATTGCACACTTAACATCCATTTAATAAACCTTGTATTTCTTATGTGCAATATAAGTAAGAAATAATCTCACAGCTTCAATCCTAGCTACCAGAGCAAAATTCTCATCATAGTCAATTCCTTCCTTCTAAGAATATCCTTTACATACCAATCTATCCTTATTCCTCACAACTTTTCCATCCTCATTCAATTTACTCCTAAAGAACCATTTAATTCCAATAACATTCTTATTTTTAGGTCGGGGAACTAAAGTCCATGTGTTGTTCCTTTCCACCTGATCTAATTCCTCTTCCATAGCTCTCATCCAACATTCATTTTTACAAGCTTCAATAACTGATATTGGTTCAACTTGAGAAATTAAACATACCTCATCAACTTCTAACCTTCTTCTTGTTATCACTCCTTTGTTCTTGTCGCCAATGATATGATCTTATGAATGATTTAACCTTACATACCTAGGAGTCTTTTGACTTTATATTTCTCTTCTCTGATCTTCAGTTATTGTTGAATTTTCTGATATTGTTGGGGTAACTGGTTCAACATTTTGTTCCATTATAGGTGCTATCAGTTCAGTTATGATCATCTCCACTTTTGGTTCTCTCTCATAAGTTCTTATTTGACCTTTGTACAACTCATCCACTTTGACATTAGCAATCTCCACAATTCTTTGCAATCTTTTGTTATAACATCTATATGCTTTTCTTTCATTAGAATAACTAAGAAATATCCCTTCATCACATCTAGGATCAAACTTTCCAATGGAATCATCTCTTTTAATATAGCATTTACTACCAAAGATTCTGAAATACCTAACTGTAGGTGTATGACCAAACCATAACTCATAAGGTATCTTACCAGTGTCTCCTTTTATATAAAATTTGTTGAATGTATATATCATCATGCCAAGAGATTCTCTCCAGTAGATATGAGGTAGATTAGCTTCCATCATTATAGTTCTAGCTATATCCAAGATAGTTTTGTTCTTTCTTTCCACAACACCATTCTGATGAGGTGTTTGGGGTGCAGATAACTATCTCCTTATCCCATGCTTCTCACAATAACAGTTAAATTCACCACCCTGATATGACCTTACACATTTAATCTTCAACCTTGTCTCTGTTTCAACTTTAGCTTTAAATATCTTAAAATTTTCAAAGGCTTCAGATTTCTCCCTTAGAAAAGTAACTCACATCATTCTAGAATAGTCATCAATGATTAGCATAAAATATCTCACCCTGAATTTTTTTTATTCTAGCAGAACCACATAAATCAGTATGAATAAGATCAAGAACATCATTAGATTTGTCTTTTATTCTCTTAAAATAAGTTCTGACTTTCTTTCCCATTTAACATTCCTTACATACTAGATTATAGAGCTTCACAATCTTAGGTATATCTCTAACAACCTTAGTTGAACTGATCTTTACAATGCAATCAAAATTCACATGACACAACCTCTTATGCCATAGGCAACTCTCATCAATTTGTACAATTAAACATGTCTTCTCACTAGAGTTCAAAAGAAAGATGTTACCTTTAGTCTGAGTACCAGTTGCAATCTCCAATCTAGATCTGTTAATGATTTTGTATTTTCCATCCTTGAACTATAATTGAAATCCCTTATCCGCCAACTATCCTACACTCAAAATATTATACCTTAAACCTTTAACATAATAAACATTATCAATGTTATGCTTACCATCCAATGATATAGTTCATCTTCCTCTGATCAAGTCATCTCCAAATCTAACCAGACCACCATCAAATTCATGCAAAGATAGGAACTTCCTTTTATCTCCAGTCATATGATGTGAGCATCCATTTTATATCACCCATTCATCCTTGTCTTTAACTTTAGCAACAAGGGCCTTGTCCTCATTTTGAATGACATGTTCCAGAGCATCTTCCTTGATAGCTAAAAATACCCATTCCTTTCCACTGTCGGATCCACTATCTGAATCTTGTGTCGGTTCATCATCAAAATTAGTCACACCTTCCTCATCTGCATAGTAGCATGATTTGTCTTTGTTCCTCCTATACTTATGCTTCTTCTGATAATTATGGTTAGGCTTAAAAGATCTTCTAGCTTTCTGCTCATATATTGAATTCCTCTCAAGACATCTAGTTGCAAAATGACCTATCTTATTACATGCAAAACATTTAAAAGGTGATTTTCGTTCATACTTACTTCCTGTCATACCCTTAGGTACTCTTCTAGCAAATAGGGCATTAAGTTTCTCAAACTCTTCATCTTCTTTCTTCATTTCCTCCAATTCCTTCACATATAAAGCTTTCCAATCACTCTTTCCAGTTGATGATGTAGATGTATGAAAAGAAAATTCAGACTTTGAAACTCCTTGAGGACCAAATTCTTCAAGCTCAAAACCAGATAACTTTCCAACCAAAGTATCCTATTGACAGAGGTGTTAGACATTGTTCTCAGCTTATTAATTGTAGTAGCCTTCATCTTGTAAGCCAGTGTAAAATCACTCAATACTTTAGAAACAATCTCATCTTTTCTCAAAGATCCACCACAACACTGAATTCCCATAACAATTTCATTAACTCTTTCCATAAATGTAGTAATCTTTTCATCTTCTTCCATTTTCAGGTTCTCATACCTCACCTAGTAACCATCAAATTTAGCAATTTTAATAGTAGGGTCACCTTCATTCAGAGTCTCCAACTTATCTCATATAGCCTTTATAGATGATTGGTCAGTTAATCCCATTGTGATGATCATAAAGTGCACTCAAGAGAGCTTCTCTAGCTCTACAATCATTTTCAATGTTCTTATCCAAGTCTGTCAGAGGAGGATTTCCAGATGCCAGATTATAAGGGGTATAGCCTTTCTCATTGATCTCCCAAATCTCTTTCCCAATACATCTCAAATGAGTCTCCATCATAATCTTCCATACTCTATAATTTGTTGAATCAAGCTTAGGGGTTTCTCTCTGGAAAATAGTTGTAGATGAACTATTATATGCCATAGGATCTTCCTCAAGTGTTTAAGCTTCTACAGAGAGGACCAGGCTCTGACAATAATTGTTAGGATAACTGATGGACAACTGAGAGGGGTGGGTGAATCATTTGTCAATAGATTATAAAAATTTAAGCACACAAAACCTTTTACTCAAATAACAGATATAAAAAATTAAGCACAAACATAAATCATGGAACAATCACCATCCATTCACAACACATAACATCGAGATTTGTACATGGAAAACTCGGTAAAGGGAAAAACCATGGTGGGAAGCCTACCCATAGTCAGATGATACTTCTGTAGTAAGTATGTGATTACAACAAGAGGGGAATAGACATTTAGGAAGACCAACAACCTATAGCGCACTGCTCACCAAAAAAGGAGCCCCACTGACTACAAAATAAATCCAGACTACAATCCAGAAAGATGAGGGAACTGCAAGAATAACATCTCCTATGCCTGAGTATAGTTCTGATTAAGCTCAATACCAAAGGTTTTAAAACTCTTACACAAACCCAACTCGATCACCTATGATCGACCAAAACCTTTTCATATGATTACAACTTTATTCGCACACAGATAATCCCATAACCTACATGATCTACAAAGAGATCTCACATCATATATATACCAACTCGGGACCTAAACAATTAGGTTGGCCACCTAAAAGATAATACAATAAATTCATTACATAATCCCACAAATCAATGATAAACCAAGTTGGCCTAAGACTGAAACAACATAAATCAATCAATAAATCCAACCAGTAACACATCCAGAGCATCAACCAACACGTTACATAAATTGGTACGTAATCTAACATAATAGAACCATGCCTAAAATAGGTCGCCATAAGCCAAATACAACACCACCGATCAACTGGAACATGAACATGATAACCATCAACATCCCAATAGCCTTATAGAAGTTGCACCAACACCACTTATTGGATTCATCAAAATATCTTCAACAAAGCTCTGTCGCTAAAACCCTTACCGGTAACCAAAAGGATTACTAGAACAAATGATAACCTCTAGATCATCAAATCCCAAACCAACTGAATGTGATACACATCAGGAACACATGAATAACCAATCCAAACCAATTCCACAAGCCAGAACATACTAGAGAATATTTCTAGATCAACATCATAATCCAACCACTCTACCGGAACTCGATAGACAACAAAATAGATAATGTTGTCATCAATGCAACACATAATCAATTCCTCCAAATTTCCAACACAACATAATAGGAACTTGAATATTATTTTAAATAATCATGATGAATATGTCATTCATTGTCAGATATTATGTTTAACATGCCCGAATCAATGTAATGTTGTATTTGTGTTTTCAAAGCTTGACACTCATTAGTAGAATGGCCATGGGTTTGATGATATTTATAAAATGAAGAATTTTGAGAATGTTTTTTATGTTTTATTCTTCATTTAGGACAAAGAGGAGATATCAGGTTGGAATTTAGAAGATTGGTCAACACATTTTCTTGTTGTAACCCAAAATTAGAATGAGAAGGTGTAGATTTACAAGACAATGGAGAAGAAGATGTTGACAAAGGAAAGTGTGATTTCTCATGACTTTTTCACTCACATTCAAGAATTTGACCATTGCATCTATGTGTTTGTTAAAAAGAGGGTTCACTCTTAAGAGGAATGAGATTGAAGTTTAAAGAGGCCCAATCAATTTCAGGATTTGTGTTAAGAGAAAAATTTGGAATATGAAATTCAAACATCTTAGACTTTCTAGAAAAGGTAGGAGTTAAATCTAAGGACCCCCAATCATCCTCTTGTTAGACAACTCAGATAACTAAAGGAAAAGTGAGAGGGGGGTTGAATCAGTTGTCACTAGATTATAGAACTTTAGCATTCAAATCCTTATTACCGAAACACATAAACTCAATACCGGAATACATAAACCAAATACCATGATAACTGATATAGCAATTAAACATAAACATAAATCACAAAACAATTACCATCCATCCAGAACACATGACACTGAGATTTGTACATGGAAAACTTGGTAAAGGAAAAAACCACGGTGGGAAGCCTACCCATAGTCAAATAATACTTCTGTAGTAAGTATGCGATTACAATATGAGGGGCATGCACATGCAGGAAGGCCAATAGCCTACAGCGCACTGCTCACCATAAAAGGAGCCTCACTGACTGCAAAATAAATCCAGACTACAATCCAGAAACAAGATTGAAATGCAAAGATAACATCTCTTATGCCTGAGAAAGTTCAGGTTAAGCTTAGTACCAGAGATCTAAACCTCTCTTACCAACCCAATTCGATCACCTATGATTGACCAAAACTTCTGCATATGATTACAACATTATTTGCATACATATAATCCTATATCCCATTAATCCAGATGCCCATATGTCCATAGCCATGATCTACAAAGAGATCTTACAACATATTTATACCAACCTGGGAGCTAAACAATTAGGTCGGCCACCTAAAAGATAATACAATAAATTTATAATATAAACCCGCAATCCAATGATCAACCAAGTCATCTTAGGCCTATAAAAATTTAAACCAATCATTAAATCTCGTCGGTAACACATCAGGATCATTCTCCAACACGTTACATAAACCGGTCCATAACCTAGATAACACCTGACCCAAAATAGGTTGCCATAAACCATATCCAACACCACCAATGAACAGGAACACGAACATGATAACCAACAACATCCTAAAAGCCATATAGAAGCCACACCAATACTACTTATCACATGCATCAAAATATCTTCAACAAAGCTCTGTCGGTAAAACCCTTACTAGTGACCAAAAAGCTTACTAGAACAAATGATAGTGTTTGAGTCATCAAATCCTAAACCAATTGATTGTGATATGCATTTGAATAGCATGAATGACAGATCCAAATAAATTACACAAACCAAAGCATATTGGAGCATACTGGATCAATATCATAAACCAACCACTCTACCGGAACCAACCAAAAATTGGTAAACAACCAAAATAGCTGGTGTTGCCATCAATGACAAAACATCAATGCAACACATAATCAATTCCTCCAAATTGCCAACACCTCTAAGAGATCTTCTTTAGTAACTTCTTTGGTAGGAGATGGTGTATTTGAGTGAATTGAAGAGAGGATTGTAGGAACTAAGAAAGCATATGATGCTTCACTTATGTTCTCATCAACTACCTCTGTAGTATATGTGTAAGGCACAACATGATAATCGGGAAGAATTTTTTGTTTTCCTAGGAACATGAAGGGAATTGATTTGATTTTTGTTAGGCTCTTGATTTTTGGGAGAGAGAGCATTATGATAAGAAATAATATCATCCTCTTGTTCTAAGGTATCTTTATGTTCAAGACACTCATTAGGAAAAGAACTATCATATGTAATTATTACTTCAGCTTTAGAGGGAAGATCATGAAAAGAAGGCATGGTATCACTAGGATAAGTAGCCATAATATCATCCTCTTGCACAAAATAGTCCTTATGAGGGAGGTAATTTTTAGGAGAAGGAACACAATTCTCCAAAGATTAATCATTAGGAGGGAGATCTTTGAAAGAAGTGTCCATATTCCCCTTTTGCACCAATGTGCCCTCATTAATGAGATCAATTTTGGAAGAGGGTAAATCATAGGTATGAATGAAAGGGAGAAATAAATTATCACCATATGCATGAAAGGGAATATCATGAACATGTTTAATGTAACTTGAAATTGAATTAGAAAAATAAGATAAGAACTCCATATGCACTTATGATCAAACAAGAAACTCATATGTCATTTAACTATAATAATGTTCACCCCATACATGCATAGAAAGTTGAATAAAGGAGGGAAAATGGAATTTGAATTGCAAATTTGAAATTTGAGACTTGCAAAATAATTGAATAATTCAAAATTCTAGAAAAAATGATTATTCAATTAAATGAACAAATTTATTGAAATAATAATAATGCAACCTCTTGGGAAATTAGGATAAGAGACTATTGAAAAACCTCTTAATTTTAAAAATTGAAAGTTGTTGAATTGAATTTTTAAAATTTAAGATTAGGGTTGTTCTTAATTAACCACTTAATTTTAAACTATATCTTGAAAATTAGAATGTTGAAAGTGGAGATTTTATTTTTATTTTAGAGGGATCAAAATTTGACAAAAACAGCCAATTTTCTAGATCTAAGCAATTAAATACAGTCATAACGATCTCCTGAAATTTTGGGAAAAAAGCTAGGGATCAGGTTGAAAGTGCAGCTTTTTCGGAAATTTTCAGGGATCAAAATTTGACAAAATCATCCAATTTTTGGGATTTAAGAAAATGAATAGTCTCCTGAAATTTTGGGAAAAAATCTAGGGACCAGGTTGAAAATGCACCTGGTCATCCCAACTTTTTCAGAAATTTTTCAGGGATGAAAGCTATGAAGATTTGAGAGCTAACTGCAAAAAATTGATTAATTTTACGATCTCTAGATAGGTGAAATTAAGGTTTGAATGTCGAAATAGGACCCTATTAGGGTTTTGAAAAAGATAAGAAATTGAATTGCAAATTTGAAAAAGGTCAAAACTAATGGATAGAGCCACCTTGAATAATATTTAGAAGAGTGAAATTGGTCGACATTGATTGAAATTTGCATAAAATCCAATTAAATTTGAAAATTAGGGTTTTAGGACCTAACCACTAAATTTTGAAATTTTGAATTTTGGGAAAAGGAGGGAAATTGAAAATTTGAATTTTAGGCAAGAAGACAAGTCTGACAACAATGATAAATCTAAAAATTGAAGTATGATCCAAGTTTTGCACAAATTCAATTTGAAATCTAGACTTTTTGTAAATTGCAAGAAAATCAAACATTCAATTTTAAATTTGTTTCCAACCTCAGGAGGTTTAAAAATTGATAAAATTAGCCAATTTCTTGGATTTAAGCAAAAAAATATAGTCAATTCTGAGTCCCAAAATTTTGGGAAAAAAGCTAGGGATCATGTGCAAGTTCAACACGGTCTGTCCAACTTTTTTTGAAAATTTCAGTGATGATAGAAAATATGATTTTATTGTAGAATTCAAAAAAACAGCCGATTTGGAGATTTCTAGATAGGTCAAATTAGCAGTCAAAGGTCAAAATAGGAGATTCTTAAAAAATAGGGTTTTACTATTTAACCACTTAATTTTTAGAATGAAAATATAGATTTGAACTACAATTTTGAAATAGAAATCAGATCTGAAACAAGCAACCAAAATGCTATACTTCACAAGCTTAATTTCCTCAAAATGAAGAATTAGGGTTTTTTTGCAATTAACCTCTAAATTTTGCAAAAAGATCAAACTTGAATATGAAATTTGAAAGTTCAAATTGCAATTATTCAGATCTAAAAAATAAGAAATCAAAATTCAGCTGTAGGACGTCAGATTCACCAAAATGTATAGTGGAAAATTGAACCCTAGTGATTCTCCACCTAGGAGAGAGAAAGAAAATCACTTGGATAATTTTCACTTGGGAGATACTTTACATTCAAAAGAGGGGTTGAATGCACTAGATCCAAATCCAAGGGAAATAAGGATGTGAATGCCAAGTGGATTACAAGAGTTGGAATGTAGTTTACCCTCTTTTGTAAATAAAAGAGTTGACTTGTTGACTATGCAAAAAATGAAGATAAAATGGGTGAAATGAGGAGCTACCAGTTTGGGATCATGTTGTAACTTTAGATATGAGATATTTAGATTGATATGGATCTGCCCTCCAAGTTTGGAGAAAATTCATTGGGACCATGTTCAAAGTGCACACAGTTCTCCAAAAAATCTGTGAAATGAAGGGTTTTTCCGTCTCTACAAATGAATCCCAAACCTGCAATTACAGTTGCACACCTGCAACCTACACACAAAAAATAAGGGAAGAAGGGTTGTGGATAAGGGTTTGCCTCAATCAAACCTCATTTGAGGAATTAACCTTGAAAGAAAGTAATTGAAAATGCTTAAATGTAAATGATGGAAATGTATACCTTGTAGATCTGTAATTTGTTTATGATGATTGCTTTGCTTCTTGAATGTAATCAAAAGTGTTGCATGAAATAGCATCTAACATGACAAACCCTAACACACACACATGCTTGCAAATGAATGTTGTAATGTTGCTCCAATGGATGAATGAAGAAGACACATGAAGAAGGAGATGTTTAAAGACTTGAATGCTTGAACGCTTGATACTCGTTATCAACTTTGCTTATGCAAATGAGAGAATTGAATCCCCTTTATACTTGCCTAGGAGAATTAATTTTCATCTCACTGAAGGCCGACATGGGAGAACTTTAAGTCCTAAAGACATATTATGTCCAAGGGTCAGATGGACCCATCTTAGGGCAACCCTAAGAGGGAGGATAGGGGTGCCACACCCCTGTCCTACCCTATTTTGGGGCCTAGATAGGGTCTCAAGGTGATGCAGAGAGGGGTCCCAATTGAGTAGGGGAATGTAGTCGCAAAGGTGAGGGCCTAAAATATGATCAAAATTGCAAGGGTTGCAATTTTATGATGCTACAAGAAGTACATGATGGAATCTGTGGTACTCTTTCTAGTGGACTTACTACAACAAAGAAATTACTTCGCATAGGTTATTATTGGCCGGCCATGGAAAAAGATGCATATAAGTATACATGGAAGTGCAGGCAGTGCCAAATACATAATGATTTAATTCATGCACCTACTCAAGATCTTCAACTGATTACAACACCTTCGCCCTTTTCACAATTGGGACTAGACCTCATTGGCAAAATTACTTTTACTTACTCCAATGGACACAAATTTATCCTGAGAGCTCCTGTATATTTCACTAAATGGGTAGAAGAAATTTGTCTCTAATCACAACGACACTAGAAGAAAATCACAATCATCGAAGCATCAACTCAGTCATTATAAACATAGAGTAAGATTAGTGTAATCATAATATCATCAAAATCCAATAAGAAATATGATCCATCATGAATAACAAACACATATAAACCATCAAATATAGGTTCATCAACAATATAATCCAAGATTTATCAATCATCCTCATAAGTCATCAAATAGCATATGTCTATATAAAGCATGTAGCATCATCAACATCATTTGAGATAGAAATCAAAGCATCACATAAGAGTCTATATATATATATCTATTGATATATAAAACAAAATCCAAGTCTAGGAGGGACTAATGTCAAATAGACTATCAAAGCACAAATCTAAAAGTGTTTATCACATCCTCTCAAAAATGACGGATCAAGGAGGAGCACTACATCCTCTCCCCTAAAAATCAACTTACTCTTGGAAGTTGAAAGATTACGATAAAGATGCACCCACACATTAATCTAAAACTTCTTTTGAACACAACTGAAACATATCTTTCCCATAGAACATTTACATGCAATATACATAATGTTTTTACTAAAAGATTCATCAATCTTTAAAACATCTTATTTCAAAAATTTCCTAGCTCACAGTGAGATAATGAAAATAATAGTTTCCTTACTATGCTTCAAATCAAGGTTAATACATTACACAAGAGATAAAAAAAAGTCACAATACCCTTACTAATTATAATAGGCACACTAAATCATTAAATTATTTTCAAGAAAACTTCATTTAACCATGTTTTACAAGACAAAACTATAATTTATGTCATTGAGTTAGCATCTATTAAGCAAAAATCACAATAACTCACACCATTTAAGCATGGTAACATTCTTTGAAGATCTAGTTACATGCAATTAAGAAGACATATGTGTAGGCAATTGACACTCAATTGGTTGGTTTCACTATGTTGTCATTGATGACAACATGGTATTTTGTTTCGGCTTCATGTTTTGGTTCAGTTGTGTACCAGAAAGCACTTCACAAGACACTACATCGACACCGACATTATAAGGATAGAAGGATTTCTTTGGTTACCGGTAATACAGACCAACATGGTTTTGAATATGGTTATCAGTATTGGAGGCTGACATCTCTTGGATCCGGCATCGGCTATTGTTTTTGATATTCATGCATTTATGTCATCTAGTCGACATGTAATTTGATATTGTGATTATCTTTGTAAGCTGACATAAGGCAAGATAAGTTGTATAGGATATATAGGTCAGCTGGATCAGATCATTTTAATATAGATGTGGTGATGGATATGTGAATGTAATATGATGTGAAATATATCCAAGAGATTATGTATGTGAGGATATTTATGTAAGGGTTATTCCGGTAAAGGGTTTAGGGTTACAGACCAGAATAGACAGAGCTTAAAATAGAACTGTATTCTGGCATAGAAGATGCTATCTTAGCAGTTCAACACTTCTCCTAATTATAGTCTGGATCTATGTGTAGTTAGTGAGGCTCCATTTGTGATTGAGCAGTGTGCTCTAGGCTGTAAGCCTTCCTGCAAGTATAGGCCCCTTATATTTTGTAATATCTCTTCATATGGCCAGTGGATTGATATTGTGGGTCACAAATCCCACTGTGGTTTTTCCTCTTTGAGGTTTTCCACATATAATTTTATGTGTTATGATTCTCATTTATGTGATTGGCTTATTGGTTACTTTACTTCTTTCAATTTTGTATGTACTAGTATAAAGGTTGATGTATGCATATTTTAATAAGGCTAAAATTAATTAATTCGGTATAACATTGATTCACCCCCTCCCCCCCCTCTCACTGTTATTGGATTCCAACAATTGGTATCAAAGCCTTGTGCCTCGGAGAAATTTTAACAACTTGAGGAAGATCCTGAATCTGGAATCCATTGATATGGGTTTGGAGAAACAACTTGAGATGGCACTTGAAGATTATGATGCTGAAAGGTTGAAGAACTTAAAGCTACAAGATGAATTGAATTCTGCTAAGGAATTCATTCTTGTCCTACAAGAAAGGCTATCATCTATTCAAGCTAGGAGGTAGGAACTTTTGCAAAGTTAGGATGATGAAGAGAAAGATGCACTTAAGGAACAATGTCAAAAATTGAGTCACGAGAAGATGGTTATTATAAATGAAATGCAAACTGATGCTCTGCAAAAAAGGATTAGAAAATCTGTTTGATGGCAACACACACAAGAGCACAAGAAACAAACGTTAGTGTTAGCAACAAAAGATTATCCTAAACAGGCATATCAAGAGAGATATTAAGCATGAAATAAAAAGCATATAAACATAGAATAAAATAGCTAATCAAGATGCTCATAGTTTCTCCTCCCTTGTTCCTCTCCTCTCCAAGTCCCAAATGAGTGTAGCTCTCAGCTTTTAGCACTAGCCATGGATGCCATATGGAGATTCAAGATGGTTGAATATGATAAGCAAATACTATGCAAGAGTAGATAGTGATGCTATGAAAAAGCTCTATGCTAATGCCAGTATAACAACAATACTCTAATGCTTCTTTTTTTGCTTGAGGAGAAGGGTTCTATTTATAGAAGAAATGGGGAAATGAAGGGTTAAGATTGAATGGTTTAATCAAGGGCCAAGTTTGAAAGTTGGGGATCCATGTGCACAATTGGCACCAATAAAATGGTGACAAGTGTCAACATAGGATTGGGTTGAAAGAAGAGGTTGGAGGCATTAAAGGCCTGAGAAGACCTCATAGTTATCTAGAGGCTAAGGGTCAAGTCCAAATTAAGATTACCCACTGGATTAAGAGTTAATCCAAGGATAAACCTTTGTGCAAATGTTTAAGAGATAATCATGGTCAAAGCATTAATGGCCTGATGAGACCTTTGGGTTGGGTAGAGGTTGAGTCAAAACAAATGTTTTAACCATGTGGGAGGGTTTGAGGTAACCATTAATGGTTATTGGAGAATTTGGAGATTAAGTGGTTGAAGGTTGAAAGCCTTCAATGGTTATCAAAGACTTTGAGCCATTTAGTGGTTGAAGGTTGAAAGCCTTTAATGGTTATCAAAGACTTTGAGGGTTTGAGAAGTGACTTCCCTTTTGCTTAGGAATGTGACAAAGTTTAGAGAAGGGGTTAGGTTATTTAGAAGTGATTAGAAAATTCTAGAAGGGGTTTAGGCATGCAAGTGGATTTTGTAGGAAAATGCAAGTGGGAGAAATTTTGGTATTTTCAATTAAAATAAAATCATTTATTTCAATTAAATGGTGTAATTTGCATTTGGATAAATATTCAAATAAATATTAATTTATTTAAATGAGAAAAATGAAGATAAAGCATTAAAATGCTTGAAGACTTTGAGGGAAACCATTAAAGGCTTGAAGACTTTAAGGAAAACCATTAAAGTCTTAAGAAGACTTTAAGAGAAGCCATTAAGTTTGAAGACTTTACAGCCATCAAGTTTGAAGACTTTAAAGGAAACCATTAAAGGCTTAAGAAGACTATAGAAGGAAGCCATCAAGTTTGAAGACTTTAAAGCCATCAAGTTTGAATACTTTAAGGGAAACCATTAATGGTTTCAAGTGGGTGAGGATAAATAGGATTTTAAATAAATAATTTATTTAAAATAGTTGTGCAACTTGCTTTTGTAGGAAAATACAAGTGGGTGGAGGATAAAGGTGATTTAAATAAATTATTTATTTAAAATAATTGTGCAACTTGCATTTGTAGGAAAATACAAGTGGGTGGAGGATAAAGGTGATTTAAATAAATTATTTATTTAAAATAATTGTGCAACTTGCATTTGTAGGAAAATGCAAGTGGGTAGAGGATAAAGGTGATTTAAATAAATTATTTATTTAAAATAACTGTGCAACTTGCATTTGTAGGAAAATGCAAGTGGGTAGAGGATAAAGGTGATTGAAATAAATGTTAATTTATTTAAATGTGAGAGGTGGGATTTTGGGGGATTTAAATAAATATTAATTTATTTAAATGTGAGAGAATATTTAATTAAATAAATATGATTTATTTATTTAATTATTGGTCTGAATTTGGTTAAGTGAATTAAATCAAATAAATTGAATAATTTATTTAATTAATAGGAGAAGAGGGTTAAGATGAATTAATTAAATATTAATTTAATTAATTATTAATTGATGGTTAAATAATCAAATAAATACTAAGTATTCATTTAATTAAGTGGATAGATTTATGTGACTACACAAACTATAGCTATGAGAATGTCTAAGGAGATTAAGGACCGAAAGAAAAAGGAAGAAAATCTTGTTGTATCCCTAAAAAAACAAATTTGATGAATGTGGTAGGTTGGTTCATGAGAATGATATATTGAGAACTAATTTAATACAATCCCAGAGTAATGAACTAGAGTTTGAGAGACAAATAATAATTTTGAGAGAAGATCTAACTACTGCAAGTGAGTATAAAGAAAAATTCAAGATTAGCTTAGCACAACTAGATGAGTTTTTGAAGAGACAAAGGCATATTGGAGATTCCAGTGGACTTAGATTTGAGCAAGGACAGAGTTCTGATACTGCTAAAGAAGATCAAAACCATAAGACACCAGTAAGACAATTTAATTCTTATAAATTTAATGGTAGATTTTTTTGTTTGCAATAGATTTGGTCACATGGCTAGACAATGTAGAAACAAAGCAAATCAGAATGTTGATTATGCTCTTGGTAAATGTTCTAAATGCAATAAGTATGGTCATAGGACAAAAGATTGCAGAATGAATGTTAAATACTATGCATGTGAAAAGTTTGGACATATGGCTAATCAGTGCAGGTCAAGCAATTTCACCGGTTTTAGCAAAGAAATTCAAAGGAACAATGTTACATGTTATGCGTGTAATGAGGTTGGACATATTGCTAAATTTGGTAGAAGGAGAAATCCACCGGTTCATAATGGAGGATCAAATGAGAAAGGGAAAGAGAAGGTTAGTGAAATCCAACAAGATCATACTTAGAGATGGGCTAGGAAGACTGAAGAACAATCATTAGATGGAAATGCACTGGTTACTTATCTGACATAAGAGGTTGTTCCTGTACTGGCAAGTATCTCATCTGGTAATCGAGGCAGATGCCTTAGAAGTAGGCAAAATTCATGAAGATATGCATATGCCCCAAGAAGAGGTTCTGGAAGACGTTCCAGACATTGGAGATGCTTATCTGGCATAAATATGTTCTGTTCAAGATTCGGTATCTTTCACCGGCAGTCATTAATGTCAATGGAAGATTAGGGTTTTTCTTAGAGGTTAAAAGGTTGAATTCACTTCATTATTGATCACCTTGCATTTAGAGCGATTTCAGAGTGATTAATAGTGACTAAGAGCGATCAAAGTCATTTCAGAGCAATCGAATTTCTTCTTGAGCGATTTCACCGGCGACTGGAAGAATTTGTTAAGGATTATCATCGAAAGCGATCAACAGGTATTTATCTTTAAACATGGAAGTGGGATCATTATCTATTCCTATCTTTGTTGTAAATCCGATTATAGTAGAGGTCAAGGACCACCCCAGGCCAATTTTCAAGCGGTTTTCGCATGTGGCTACCCTAGAAGATTCGATTGGAGCATTTTACTATGTTCCAGAGTGAGTTGTCTATATTGAAGATGTTAGGGAATACATACATTGTCACATTGAGGACTTGGGAACATCTGAAATAAAGGGCTTGTACATGAATGAGATGATGGGAGAATCTAGAAAGATCAAACTGACATACAAGCATATTGAAGACTTAGGGTTTATTGGCATTCTGGACATCCCAGAATTCGAAGATGAGATAATTAGGTATGTTTTGAGAAGAGTACATGGGGATTTTATTTGGTTGGATAGACCTTACAAGATCACCAAGGAAGCCATCAGGGCAATCACTGGTTTGCCACAAGTTGGGCAACATCCAGACAAGAAAGTTTCAAATGATTATGTGAATAAAATCACCGGTGCGACATTTGACAAGAGATCTATGAGAATAAGTACTATTACCAACACAAACATTAGATTCGGTAGCATGATCATCAGATATAAGGTAACTCAGTCAAAATGACTGAATTCTCTTTCCAGTTCCTGCATTTTGGCACCATATAGAATGATGAGAGAAAATGAAAAATTGGATCTATGCGGTTGGATGTTAGATTAATAGTTAATAAACCTAAGAAAGATTGAGGGAAAAAATAAAGGAACCTTCTGGTATGGCAACTTAATTGTCTGCTTAATTTTATTTTTCATGAATGACAATCCTGGTTTTGGGAAGAGGCAATGGGCATCTAATATCTCGGTAGGGAGACAATTGAAACAGTCAATTGCTACTTTAGGAAGTTAGAGAGATGATAAAGTATGGAGATATTTTAAAGGGTTCCAGAAATCTATGAAGTCTAGCGAAATGATTCCTAAGCATGCTATAGAAAAATATTCAACTGACATATGCTTCATGGTGAAGAAGGATGAAGCACTTATGGAAGCGGTTAAGCCCTGAAAGATTTGGATTGAAGAAATGGGATATGAAGTGGATGCACAAATCCTTGAGGCTTATGCAAAAATGTTCATTAATGCACCTATTGATGAGGCAGAGAAGCCCTGTGGTACTGCAAAACAAAAATCACAAGAGGTTGAAACAAAGCTCAACCAAAAGAAGAGAGAGAAGCAGGAAGTAAAGGACAACAAATTTGTTGAGAAGGTCTCACAGGACATCAAAACATTAATTGATGTTGTCCTAGAGAAAGGAAGGAAGAGGAAGAATCTAGAAGTACACATTGAACTTGCTACAACAAAGTCTGAATTTGAGGATGACACAGCCTTGGAATTCAAGAGGGTTATAAGGAAGAATACAAAGGAAACAAAGGTAGAGGCTAAAAAGAAACCAGTTAGGAAGGTTACATTCAAAATACCGACATAGAAGCAAGCACCAAAAGTAACCACTTCAGCTCCATCCGGTACTGCAAGAATGAAGAAGACGAATGACATCGATCTGACAATTCAATATGGTAATGTGATTATCATCCCACCAAAAAATTGTGCAGAGTTAGTAGATGAAATCACTAAGGATGAAATGTTAAAGAATGTACAACTTTATTATGAATGCTTAGAAGATGATGAACAAAGAGAGGTCGAGGAAGCAGTATTATTATATTTGGATATTTATAAGAAAGCCTTAATAGAAATTGAAAACCAAATACCGACAAAATTATATAATATGCTAGATGCTAGAAGACTGTCAGCAATTCAAGAAGACAAGCATATTAAAATTCAAGAGTTGTTATCAGTTTGTGTTACTATTGATCCAGAGAAAATGGAAAGGACACTTGAGGTGGCAGATAGAAAAGTCTTGAATAGCAAACATAGAATAACCAGTCTGATGCTAGGAAGGGTAAATGAGATAATAAAGGTGATTCAAAAGGCATGGGTTAAGTTCTTTGGAGAGAACAAAGGTCTCTTTGCTTCACCAGAATCAAAGACAGACACTGCAGACACCCCGGTTGAAGGAAAAGAAAAGGGGATCATGGGTACTTCATCCTCAATTTTGAAAAACATTAAGATAGTGGAAATCAAGCCCCTAATAGATACAAATTTACAGACATATGTTGAGATACCGGCTAATACAAAGAGTGAAAAGGTTGATGATGTATAGGATACTAATATTGAGGATTACAGTCCTCCAGATACAAATGTATATGTTGAGGTTATAGTTCCTACAAAGGAACCGATAGTTGCAGAGACTGCACCAAGTGGCGAAGCCACCAGTGCAAGTGAGGAAGCTATAAAGGACAAATCATCAGAGGAGAAGAAAGGGGAAACCGATAGAGAAATGATAGTTGGTCCATCATTGTTGTCAATTGATACCTCGCAAGTTGTAAAGAAAAACATTACCGAGATGACTCCTACTGAACTCATGATGATGGCACCACAAAAATTAATGAAGGAGGGATCCACAGATAAAGGGATTATTGATTAGTCAATCACTGTTTTACACAAACTAGTCTCAGAGTGCAAGATTGACAATGAAGCGAGCCCATTTGATAAGCTTAAAACAATTATTGAGCACATTTCAAAGGATTTTCAGTCCTTGCAGAAAATTAAAAACCAGAAAGCACTAGAGAGGTTCACTCAGGCTAAAAGAGTTGCATTCGATCAGGTGATTGAATCTGAGAAGAAGAAGATTAATGAAAAGCTGAAACTGATAGATAATTCTTTGAAGCAGTGTACAAATATTTATAGGGTATGTTGTAACATAGATATACTTATAGTTAATGTGGATAAAAAGATAAAAGAATTTTAGGAGAAAATTGCAAATATAGCTAATTATTTTGATGGATTGACTTCATTGACTACATCCATTGATAGTCAAATTTTGAGTTTGGAAGCCTAAATTTCTGTTCTTGAGAAGGAAAGAGACAAAATCATAAGAAGGGCCAGAAGTCTAAGAGGCTTGGTGAGTCCCCGGTTGGATTCACTCAGTGTACATAAGAAAGAATGTATGGATATGGTTGGAAAGCCTAAACCGACAGAGGTAAGTGAGAAAGAGTCATTTGCACATATACTAAATGGACTTGTCTCTATTTCTGACACTTTCAAAACTAGTTGGGATACTTATCTTGAGCTATTGGAGAAGGCTTATCCGAAAATATTGAAATTTGTTAAGCTTCAGTAAGATATTTTTGGGATATTCATTGTATAGTTATTTTTGGATCTTTGACATTCTTTTTAGAATTTTTGAGGGCATTGATGTCAAAGGGGGAGTGATATAGATGTAAAAAAGAAAAGAGAAGTAAAAAGAATAGGAGTTGTATATATTAATGGGAGATATGAAGATATGGATATATGGAGATATGGGAGTATGGAGTATTTTGCATTAATGAATATTTAGCTCAGGGGGAGCAAGCATTATGGAACCGACATATGAAACCTTGACCATTTTTCACATGAGTGTTGCCATCAATGCCAAAGGGAGAGATTGTTGTCAATTGACACTCAATTGGTTGGTTTCACTATGTTGTCATTGATGGCAACATGGTCTTTTGTTCTGACTTCATGTTTTGGTTCAGTTGTGTACCGGCAGGCACTTCACAAGACACTACATTGACAGGACATAAGGATTTCTTTGGTTACAGACAATGTAGGCTGACATGATTTAGAATATGGTTATCGGTTTTGGAGGCTGACATCTATTGGATCTGGCATCGATAAATTTTTTTTATATTCATGTATTTGTGTTATCTAGCCAACATGTAATTTGATATTGTAATTATCTTTGTAAGCTGACATAAGGCATGATAAGTTGTATAGGATATATAGGTTAGTTGGATTAGATCATTTTGATATAGATGTGGTGATGGATATGTGAATGTAATATGATGCAAAATATATCAGAGAGATTATTTATGTGAGGATATTTATGTAAGGGTTATTCCAGTAAAGGGTTTAGGGTTTCAGACTAGAACAAATAGAGTTTAAATTGGAACTATATTCTGGCCTAGAAGATGTTGTCTTAGTAGTTCAACACTTCTCCGGATTGTAGTCTGGATTTATGTGTAGTTAGTGAGGCTCCATTTGTGACTGAGCAGTGTGCTCTAGGCTGTAAGCCTTCTTGCAAATGCAGGCCCCTTATATTTTGTAATATCTCTTCATATGGCCAGTGGATTGATATTGTGGGTCACAAATCCCACTGTGGTTTTTCCTCTTTGAGGTTTTGCACATATAATTCTATGTGTTATGATTCTCATTTATTTGATTGTCTTATTGGTTGTTTTACTTCTTTCAATTTTGTATGTACCGGTATACCGGTTGATGTATGCATGTTTTAATAAGGCTAAAATTAATTCATTTGGTATAACACTGATTTACCCCCCCTCTCTCAGTGTTATTGGATTCCAAAAATATGTACATTTTACACAACATCTTACTCATAGGCATATCCTTATAATATTAAAAAAGCCACATGTCATTAACACCTATATGAGGAAATTTTAAATAGCTTCTTTCAAGACCAAATACAATTAAAAGAATCTCACAATTACAAGAAATCTATATCCTATAATCTCAAGCGAAAATAAGATTTACAGTATTCAAACTTCTAAGTCTCTACCACACTTATGCTACTCTCCTTTGATACAAACACTCAATGCATCATTCATCTAATTAAATCCTTCTAAGGTACTCTAATCCATTAATTTTATATGATATATATACATAAGCACTCATTGAAGATATGAAATCAATAGTTCCTTTTTGCATGTATCTAACTCATATATTACAAATTCCTCAAGTTTGAATGTACATCTATCTAGCTTTTCATAAGGTCTAAGAAGCTACCAATTCATTTTACTCTATGCACATTTTATTTACTTAACTAATATCAATATTATCTAATTGTTCACTAAGTCTAATGCACTTCTCTGCAGTGTCCTCCCTTGCACACACCATCAGAGGTTCAAAATGAACATGATAGAGACAATACTTCACAGAAAATGAGGGCCCACAAGACTCAACATACAAAACGATCACAAAAGACAATAACAATGACAATATAAGAGAAAGTCCAAAAATAAAAAGATCATCAAATCCAACATTAAATCATGAAAAGTTGCCGACAAAATCAACAAGAAATAAAATGTGACAAGTGCCACCATAAAGAACAAAATAGATGAGAAAAGAATAAGGAAATCCAAAAATCAAATTAACTCCAATGATGCTTCACACAAATCACAAATAACTCAAGGCAACATAGCCAACTCATCCAAATCCACATCACGAGGTGACCAATATCAGTCACACCAAAGGGAGTAACTACTACACAACATCTAGGGATACAATGCCCTGAATGTGGTAGAGAGCACACACACAAGACATTTTGAGACCATAAATTTATCTATATATCCATATTCCTTTTATCATTTTTAATGCAATGCAATCTTGACAAAATTCTAGACAATTTTCCTTTAAGAAAGGAGACATATTCTAGGAAGAGATAAAGTGTCTTGTATACACACAAGAAATATACTGATATCATGACTATTGTTCAAGATATCCCATCTATGAAATGACCACATTAACCAAGTTATAATAGAAACAGATGTTATAACTTCAAGATATACTATAACATGAACCATTTCTGTCAGAGCACAATAATTAGCATATTGATGATTAGAATGTCCTACATGATGTCATTAAACAATTTAATAATTCATATATTCATACAAGAAAATTTACTCATAATAAATAGATCTCATTACTTTATCTCCAACAAAATTTAATATCAAACTTTTATTACTCCTACTCCTATCTCCTATGATTATTTCCTTAAAACACCATTAACCAGTCAATTTATTTATATTAAGCATGAAACTAGGTGTCATAGCCTCACTTATATCTACTTTATATCCACTTCCCATTAAATGTCACACAAATTCAGATACATGCTTACATTATTCCATTCAAACTCGCTTCCATAAATCCTTAACTATTATTATTCGTAAACTAAATATTTCTAACATTTCAAGGAAAATTGTCGTTTAGGAACACATTAGAACTTCATTCAATTCATTATCGATCCATTTTACTAGAATTCATTGAGCAAGTACTTCCTTAAACTTTAAATAAGGTAAAGAGATAGCATATGTCTTTGATCTGTCCATTCAATTGAGCAACACAACTCTTTCACAAATCTAAGGCTTTTATCTTACCAAACCAAGTAAAGGCATAATGATATAATTTCCTAATTTTCCTATACTATACATGCAATGTGCAAATTTTACTTCATTCAACATGTATACTATAACATGGTCTTTTATCCTACTATTTCATTAAAATTTCTACATTATTCATGCAATAGATATTATATTTAACTAACTCCTCTTTAAAATGAAAGTCATGGATGAAATGCACAAATCTCAATCTTCAAAGAAAATTTTATTCTATCCAAAATTTTCTTTTAATATATGCAATACCATATTTCATCAATGAGTATTCAATTCTTCCTCTTAATATCAATAAACTCCTAAGCACTATGAGTCTTTTACCTAAATGAAGAGAAGAGGAAGGAAGAACACTACCAAACAATTAATGTATGAACACAAAAATTATACATGAATAATTTGAATTTTCTAGACATACCACATTTATCGTACCATGCAGCTACTTACATCATTTTTTAAGATATACAAATTCAACCTTTCATGAGGTCTCCTAACATTACAAATGCAGTTAGAAATTTCAAGTCCTTATTGAAAGATATGATAGTTAGAAATTTTAAGCTTTCGGCAGAGAGGACCAAGGCTTTGATACCAATTGTTAGACAGTTCAAATAACTGGAGACAACTGAGAGGGGGGGGGGTGAATCAGTTGTCACAGATTACTAGAACTATTAGCAATTAAAACTTTAATACCGGATCCCAAAACATTAATATCGAAATGCTTAAACCAAATACCGAAATGACAGTTAAACCAATTAAACATAAATAATAATCACAGAATAAAAGCCATCCACATGACACAAAAATTTATACGTGGAAAACCTGGTAAGGGAAAAAACCATGGTGGGAAGCCTACCCATAGTTAGATAATACTTTTGTAGTAAGTATGTGAATTACAATTGAGGGGCTTGCATGTGCAGGAAGGCCAATAGCCTAGAGTGCACTGCTCATCACAAAAGGAGCCTCACTGAATACATAGAAATCTAGACTACAATCCGTAGAAGTGTTGAACTACAAAAGATAGCATCTCCTATGCCTGAGTACAGTTCTGGTTAAGCTCAATACCAGGGGACTAAATCCTCTTACATAAACCCAATTTGATCTCCAATGATCGACCAAATCCTCTGCTTGAATGATATTACATTACTCACACATTACATTCCTTGACCATGACCTCTAACATAACCATGATGATCTACAATGAGATCTTACATTTATATATACAAACCCTCGACCATAAACAATTAAGTCGACCACCAGACAATAAGCCAATTAAATAATTACAAACCATGTCATCCTTAGAACAAACAAATAATATCCAACACATAATACATCCTGTAAATACATCAAGAGATCCAATCCACACGTTACATTAAAGTCGGTCTATAACCTAGATCAATTGGGACCCAGTATAGGTCCACAAGCTACAACAATGATCTACATCCACCAAGTCTCAAACATGATCACCTACAACATCTTGAAACTCCTCCAGAAGCTGCACCAACACCACTTATGCAATTCATCAAAGATCTTCATCAAAAGATCTGTCGGTGAAACCCTCGCCGAAACAAGAAACTAAGATTCTAAGCAAGCAGGATAGCATCCGAACACCATACCAAAACCAACTGACCAAATATGAGCATGAGTATCATGAACAAGCCGATTCTATCACCAAACTATATCGGAGTCTATCGGATCATGTCAGATCCAAATCAACCAAAAACCACTCAACCTACCAGAACCAGAAGGGTGCCAGTAAAGCATCCAAACAACTAGTGTTGGCATCAATGACAAAATATCAATGCAACACATAATCAATTCCATCAAATTGCCAACAATTTCCCCCTTTGGCATTGATGGCAACACTAGATGTGAAAAAAATCTAAGTACCAACAAATGCCAAACAAGTCTCCCCCAATGGAAGACAACCAACAATCTCCCGCATACAGCTCTGAATGTCAATATCTCTCTCCCTTTTCTTTTCTTATTCACATCTCTTCCCCCTTTGACTTTTTATTTTTCTTTTTCTTTATTTGTCTTTTTTCACATCAATATCTCTCCCCCTTTGACATGAATGCCATAAATCTGACAAAAATGTCAAAATAAAAACATAAACCACTGAATCCTAAAGCTGACTACTCCCCTTGAGCAGTAGCATCCCACATCAGTGTCGGAATGAAGAGAATGTTATGCCTTGCATACCTAACCCCCATTAGTTTCCTTCTATTGAAAATATGGGTCCCCCTTTTTTGTTTTCGGTTGCTTTGTTCTTGTAGCTTTGCTTGGAAACCTCGGAACCTCAAAACCCCAGAGTTCCGAGGTCTTCTCTCTTTGTTTTTGCTTTGTCCTATTGTTTGCTTGTTCACAACTTTGGAACCCCAGATCCTCGGAGTCCCAAAGTCATGCCTTGTCCTTTTCTTGAAGCCTTGAAACTTCAGAGTCCTGAAGTCCCAAGTTCTTGTTGTGTTGTTTTGTCTTACAACCTAACCCCGGAACCCCGGAGTCCCGAGGTTTTCTTGTCTTTCAACCTCGGAACCCTAGAGTCTCGAGGTCATTTTGTTCCTTTTCACCATGAAACCCCAGAACCCCGAATTCTCAAGGTATTTTGTGTCGTTTTTACCTTAGAACCCCAGAACCCCGAATGATCCAGGGGATCATTGCCAGTGAATTTTTAAGTTTTCCACATGCTCCATATTTTTGTTCTATCACAAAGATTTTGGAATACTGACTCCAACGCAACTCATTTCATGTGAAATAGGGTCTGTATGTGGGAATGGTGCTTAGTCAAAGTTTGGGTCAAATGAGGTATAGAGGTCGTTAAGAAAAGGGTGAAAGATCGACCTTTTCAAAATTGGTTAAAAGTTGGTATCATCTCAAACGTCTCGTTGAGACGATTTTGATGACGTTTGTTTCGTCGAAATCGGAGATCGTACGCACAAGTTATCACTGGTCAAAGTTGGGTTGATCAAGTTGACCAGTGACATCAACATGACATCATCATGCTATTTTAGCAGAGCAGGTGACATGGCATCTTCAACTAACTAATGATGGACACATGGAAAATGAGTTGACATTTATTATATTTGAAAACACCTCCCAAGTTAATTAAAAAATAATAATGAGGGAGATGGTGGGCCCAAGCCACCCCTCCATAATGTGGATGCATGCTAAACCTCATTTTTAACAAATGCTATATTTGAATCCCAACTAATTTATAACAAACAACCCTTAGATTTTTCTTAAGGAAAAAAACTAAGGAAGTCCAAAATTATGGTAATTTAAGGGCTTAAATTAAATATTAAAAGATTACTAAATCTTTTTAATGGATTGGGATTATTTTGGGGGGATATTGTTAGTCCCATATTTGAGAATAAATATTAAAACTATTATGAGGGGTTTATAATTTTTCCCAATGGATTATTAGGGAATTTCCTAAAGATTTTTAGTTATAAATGGAGATATGGGTATATTTGCAAATAATATGGTTTTAGTTCATATTAGCAAATAAATTTGTATAAAAGGAGGTATGTTGGACATTTGGAGGGGGATAATTTTTGTAAGTGAATTTTGGAAATTAGTCAAGAGATTGGAGAAGAAATTTTGGCTAAGTATTTTCTAAGTTTTTTTGGTAATTTGCAAGTGGTGAAGCAAGAGGAAGCTATTGTGGATTTTGGTACTTCACTCCTGCACTTTGAAAAGTGGTGTTGTGTGGATAGGAGTGACTTTGTAATTCTTTGTAAACTCATTTTTGGAGCATAATTGGATTGGTCTCACCCAGTTGGGCAGACCTTGAGACATAGTCACCTTGTGGCGAACTCCATAATTAACTCCTGTTGTTTGTGTCTCCTTTCTCTCTCTCTCTAATTTTTCTATTTCATCACTTCAATTTATTTGTAATTAAACATTTATGTACATTCTAATTTAAATTTGTTAAGAATTGTAACGTTAGCATTTTTATGCAATTAGTCATAGATCCTTAATCACATCACCGAAGTCCTGAGGTCTTTTGCTTGTTTTCTTTTGTTTGTCGCCTTGGAACCCCGGAGTCTCGAGGTTTTGTTTAAGGCGATCGTATGGACAAAGTTCGGGGGGGGGGGTATAAATAAGAGGAATGAACTTTTCTAACTTCATTTGTGCACTCAAGTTTCTCATAGCTCCTAGCTGTGACCTCCCGACTTCGTGCCCCCGTGTTGCTGAGTGTCTTGTGTGTTTTTCTCACTAGGTTGGTGAATTTTTTCTCCCTCCTTGTGATTCTATGTTTAGATCTTGTTGTTTGTTTAGTTTTTTTGTTTTGATTTTCTTTTAGGGTTTTTTTTCTCATTTTTCGCGTTTTCCACGTGCCCTAGTTTTCCCAACCCTGGAACTTCGGACCCTCGGAGTTTCGGGCAGGGTATTTTTCCTTCACCTCAGGACTTCAGAACCCCAGAGTCCCGAGGTTGTTTCCTTTGGTTGTATCTTTTTATCCCGGAACCTCGGATCCACGGAGTTCCGGATCAACTTGTAATTTTCGGAGTGAAATACCCTAGACCTCGGAACCCCAGAGTCCCAAGGTCCTTTCTTACTGGGTCACTATGTTTAACTCCAGATCCTCAGAGTTCTGGAATATCTTCTAGATGCCCTGTTGATCTACCCCAGAACCCCAAGGTTCTAAAGTTAAATTTTTCTATATGCCCTGGAACCCTGGAGTTCCGAACTCTGTTAAGTTTATCCACCTAGAACCTTGGAACTCCGGTGTTTAGAAGTTTGTGTTTCAAGCTTGTCCACCCTGAAACCTTGGAACCCTGGAGTTCCGAGGTCACTTGTCTTATAAGGGAATTATCTACCTCGGAGTCCCGAGGTGGATGATGTTATTAATCTTTTTATCTATGCAATAGACTAATTCTTGATTCTTTCTTCCAGATTAAAGTTTTTAGATGGGCCCAATTTCTAGCAAGAGAGGCAAGGAGATAGACAAACTTCCCATGACAATGAATTATCAATATCAAGGACAGGTGTATGTGTCAAAGATAGATGACCAGATTAAGTGAGTAACAGACACAAAGGTAGGGAATATTGAGATAGAGGATATTAAAACACAATTGGAATGACCAAGGCCAGAGGCCCCACTGAGAAGGATCAAGAGATCAGGCTTGGTGGAGGCAACCATCTTCCCATAGTTAGTCCAATCTCCCAAGTTTATCATGACTATTGCACAATTTTATGATGCAGATACAAGAAAGTGTACGGATGCTCAGGGTAGGATGGTAATCGACTTGTCTGCAGATATGCTAGGATTTGTGTTTTTCATCCCTGCAAGAGATGAAGTACTCCTAACTACTAAAGAAGAAGCCCTCGGGGTATGAAACAATAACATTACTTCAAATAAGAGACACATGAATGAAAACTAGTTAAAGGAAGAGAGAAAAATAGGGCTAAAAGCCACAAATGTGATGAGAGAAGACTTTAGGGAACCATAGAGAGATTTGATCATCATGCTGAGAAAGGCCTTTGGCAATCCAGATTGTAGGCATTTCCATCCTTGGATGTTCCAGTTCATGACCATCATCCTCATAGGGAACCAATATTTCAACTGACCCAAATCCTCTCTGACAACATCCATAAATAGATGATGGGAGTATATCAAGCGAAGAAGTTCTTTTTCACTTCCTATGTTATTTGGGTGGCTGTCAGAGTAGGTAAGTTCCTAGGATTATAGGTAGAAGGCCAGCTAGTAGATGAGGAAGGGCAAAAGAAAGTTTGAGAGTATTACTCACAACTCCCTCTAGATAATGTGAAGGCTCACTTCAAGAGAATCAATCATGCCTTCCTCTTCCCCGTTGTCATCAAGCTCACAGGTGATATAGGATACAAAATAATCCCTAAAGCAATGGTGATCATCTAAGAATGGGCATGTTGATTCATCCAAAACTAGCATTCTATATACATCAGGGTCAGTGGGTTCACAGGGAACCCGATGCTATTGCCATGATATTCCAATGACCGCATCATTTTTTTAGAGTATGTCAGGCAAATGTTTGGCCTCCAATCCTTGTTGTCATTGAAACACAAGGAAAGGATAGACTTCTCAGTTTCCATTAGATATTTTTCTTACTCAAAAATTCAGGTAGCAAAGATTGCAGAGAAGGAGCTCCAAGATCTAAATCTTAAAGAATTTGATTATGCAAGGGAGTATTATGATCCCTATGGAAATCTCAAACAAAACATGCCTAAGGAATATGAGGGGCACAAACCTATATTGGAGGACTTTTGGGAGAACCTCCAAGACAGTTTTGAGGTGAGAGAAAAGAATTATTATAGACTGTTAGTGCCACAGATTAGGGATTTTCAAATAGAAACCAATCTCCCCAAAGAGCTGAGGGATGATGGAGAACTATTAGACCCTATATATAAAGAACAAGAAAATGACAAAATGCCTCTCTCTCTTATAAGGTGGTCAACACATAAAGATTCAGGTATAGACCGAGTAACCCAAGTAGTAATCAATACAACTAGATAGTGGCTCAGTTTGAGGGTTAGGCCAAGCACTTCAAAAGAGAAGCAGAAGGAATCCACCTCAGGTGTGCCTCAATCAAGGGGTTATAAGGAGTATGCTTGCAAAACAAGGTCTAGTTATAGGAAGAATGTGTCCATTGACTCGGATGAAGCAGTTGAGCCTGAAGAAAGTACCGATGTATTGATGAAGAAGCTTCATGAGCAAATGAGAAAATTGGAACTATTGAAAAAGGATGAAGACTTTGGAGTGAGAGAAGGGTTGTGTGTTGTGCCACTAGCATAGGTTCTTCCTATGAGAAAAGTAATTGGGAAAACTCCAGGAGATGGTGCTCAGGAGGAAGAAGAAAAAGGAAAGACAGATGAAGGTGCACCCATTCAGCCTCCATCTACAACTGCAGCACAAGCCCCAGTTACTACTCCCCCTATGCCACCATCAAATCATATAACAATAGTGCCTCCCAGGACATAGGCATTTAGGCCTACCACAGAAACTGTGAGTATCCATAATATTGAAACAAACTCTTACCAAGATGAGGAACAACCTCGGGAACAACAACCACTTGGAGGGGAGAAAGAATGAAACGAGGCCGAAGATTTATTGAATGAAAGATTAATCTTAACCCCTTTGGACCAAGAGGATCTCCTAAAAGATATAGCTATCGGGCGAGGTATGGGAGAAATGGATAAAGATGGCAGGGCATCTGGGGAGGAGGTCAGTGATAGGTTGGGAGAGTTGCACAAGAAACAACAGTTAAACATTGATATAGCTCTCCAGTCTGGTCTTGCTCGCCAAACTACTTCACCTCAAGGTCCTAAGGACACAGGGGTAGAAGAGAAAGATGAAGCAGAGGAACAGTTGGATGTGCACATTATGACCACTGACATAGTGCCTCACGAAGGTGATAAAGACAAGGATGTGCCACAATGGTTGGAATTCACCTTTGAGAGAAAGAAGAGGAAAGTAGTGTTACCAAAGGTTACACTACAACAAGCAATCACAGAGGAACCAAGGAAAGTTAAGAAATCCAAGACTGTGCATCATCTGTCAAGAAGAGGTTCCGGTGAAGTGGTTGCGGATGTGGTCGTTCCTCTGTAGGCAGAAGGTCAAAACTCCCCAAAGTACCAAATGTCTCAGGTAAAATTGGGTAAGCAGACAAAGTGGGGGGAGTTAGATACTTTGGAACTGGCTACCAGTATTGTCAGGGGATGAATGGAGAAGGAATATATCTCTCATGCAGAGGTTAAAGCACAACTGAAGCAGTATAAGCAGTTGTTGGTAGAAATTGGCAAGCCTCTAGATACTTGCAAAAATGATAATCTACCTTCAACCTCATCACTCCCAGAGGGAGAGGTAAAAGCATTGCTAGAGGTAAGATAGGTGGCTGCCACAACAAAATCATGGGCCCAGATAAATACCTAAAAAATTAGACTATTTTTGTAAAATACCATGAAGGAGTACAAGGAGGCAATACAGGTAGGAGGAGCATTAGCTTCTTGCTCTCAACAATGGGAGAGGAAGCTCAACATGTTCAACAAATAGTTTTGGGTATTAAGTAAGGTTTTGTACCTACATGAGGAAGTAATCATAGAGGAGGACCTCTTGGGTGGAGACAATTGTAAGAATTTGCAGTCTTACACATACATTTTGGAGTTGAAGACGGAAATGATTTAGCAGTATGTGAAGGACGTAGTAGACATTCGATTTCCCCTCCTCAAAATGGTATTAAAATATGAAGATTTTGTAAGACACTTACTCAGAGTTTTTGGGCTAGGGATAACCAATACAGGAATTATGGAAGAAGAGCAAGTACTCAGCCAATGGGATGCATATGAGGCCCATCATTTGGGACCTCTGACTCAATTTAATGTTACATTAATTGATAGATATACGCATTTGATTATACAATGTCAACAAGCTATAGAGATAGTGGCAGAGTTAGACAAGAAAAGGAAGAATGAAGAGGAAGTATAAACACAGTTGATAAAGATAGCAGGACTTTTGAGAAGAGATTTTGCATGACTTCCCCACTGGTACTCTGACTACATCTCCAACTCGTGTTCCAGTTTTGAACAAAATTATGCATGACTATGAAAGCCTAACTCATATAGCATGGTCTTCGTAGTGCTCACCTAACCTTCATTTTGTAGTAGTTAACTGGAGTCTAGAGGTAGAAATTTGCAAGTTAACTACAACTCCTAGCTTTTGATTTCTTAATTTAGATTAGGTTTATTTCCTATAAAGTAGGGTAGAAAACTATATAAATTGAGGAGTTTGATTCACTTGTAAGGGTCCACAAATTGATGATTTGAGGCCCACTTAGAAATTTTAGATTATTCTTTCAGATTGTTATAAACTTGAGTTATTTTTGTTATATATTCTTTGAAGAAACAACTTATAGATTGCCCAATCTATGCATATGTTCTATGAGTTTTTACTTTGTAATTTGGTAATGTGTATTGTTTGAAATCAGCAACGTGTTTTGATCTTCTGTTTATTTTTTTATGAATCATATTGCGTACGTAAGTGGTGTATGAGAATTACTGGGATATACAATATTTTGGTGATATTCTTTCCATGAGTCTGTGAAGTTGCTGACTTTGCAGGTTTACTGGAGGTTCATTATTGAATGCTGGTTTGGATAATATTTGATGATTTTTGGATTGTAGGGTACTAATTGAGTAGTTTGTTAAGCTATCATTGAATTGGTTTCACTGTTATTTTCTTGTTTCCCTACCTCTTGCAATTTATTTCTAGAAGAATCTTTAAACCATAAAAAAACAAAAAAAAGGAAGTTAAGTTATTAACGATTAGTGGGATTTAGTTTTAACCAGTAGGCCCCTTAACAGGTACAACCACATCAACCATTGGGATGCCCATCACCGTCAAGACCCGACTATAGAGACCTTGGAGTGATTAGTTCCCCAGAACTTATTTATTTTTAGGAGAGGTGGTGAATGTTCACATTGGCTACCTGACTGTTGGTGAGTGTGTCAAAATAGTCATCAACAAGTATCTCAGATAGTGCATGTCAAACTGATGCCAAACCACATCAATCAAGACTCTACCGAAGGGGCAGAAACTCCCAATCTGTCTCTCAAGTACTCAAATGATTCCTTGGGCAAAGGTTTAGTGAAAATATCTGCAATCTAAACTTTAGTGTTCACATAAACGAGTCTAACTTCATTTGCTTCCACCTTTTCTTTCAAAAAGTTATACTTTATAGATATGTGCTTTGTTTTAGAATGAAAAGCTGAATTCTTTGATATATCTATAGTAGTAGAGTTATCATAGTGAATAAATACCAGTGCATCACAATCCACCTTTATATCCTTCAACATTTGCTTCATCCATAAAACTTGTGTACAGTTAGTAACAACAACAACATACTCAACTTCAACAGTAGATAAAGAAGTGCATGACTGTTTCTTGCTAATCCATGAAACCAACTTCTTTCCAAGAAAGAAAGCTCCACCAGACATGCTTTTCAGGTCGTCAACATCTCCAGCCCAATCAACATCTGTATATGCGCATAAAGAAGAGTTGTCATTCTTAGGATACCACAAGCCATATTCTAATGTACCTTGCAAGTATCTAAAAATCCTTTTCACCGCAATCTCATGATTTTCTCTAGGATCACTCTAAAATATTAAAACAATACAAATAAAATTCATAATTTCAGGCCTAGTCTGAGTCAAAGAAAGAAAACCTCCAATCATAGATTTGTATCTTGTAGGATTTACTGGTGTAAAAATATCTTTTCTTGTCAATTTCTCACTTGTAACCATAGGAGTACTTACCGGTTTAGAATCTCCCATAACAAATTTCTTCAACAATTCCTTAGCATATTTGTCAGTCTGAGTAATCTGTAAACCTAAGAAAATTTTCATTTCACCAATCATAGACATCTCAAATTCTTTCTCCATATTCTTAAAAAATTCTATGCATAACTTATCTTCCCGTCCAAAAATAATGTCATCAACAAATACTTCAATAGTCAGTATATCATCATCAGTGATTTTATAATGTAAATTACTATCAGCATTGCCTTTAGTAAAACCAAACTTCAAAAGATATTTATCCAATCTTGCATACCAAGCTCTAGGTGCTTGTTTCAATCCATATAAAGCTTTCCTTAACCTGCAAACCATATTTGTATCATCTTATAGTGAAAATCCATCAGTTTGTTCAATATAAACTTCCTCATCAAGATCCCCATTCAAAAATGCACATTTAACATCCATCTTATAAACCTTGTGGTTTTTATAAGCAGCATAGGCAAGAAATAATCTTATAGCTTCAATCCTAGCTATTGGTGCAAAAATTTCTCCATAATCAATTCCTTCCTTCTGAGAATATCCTTTACAAACCAATCTAGCCTTATTCTTTATAACTTTACCATCTTCATTCAATTTATTCCTAAAAACACATTTAGTTCCAATAATATTTTTATTTTTAGGTTGGGGAACCAAGGTCCATGTGTTGTTTTTCTCAATCTGATCTAATTCTTCTTCCATAGCTTTCAACCAATATTCATCTTTACATGCCTCAATTACTGATACCGGTTCAACTTGTGAAATTAAACATACCTCATTAGTTTTCAATCTTCTTCTTGTTATCACTCCATTGCTCTTATCCCCAATGATCTGATTTTCTGAATGATTGAATCTCACATACCTAGGAGTCTTCTGACTTTCTATTCCTCATCCCTATTCTTCAGTTACTATAGAATTCTCTAATAGTACCAGAGTAATTGGTTCAACACTTTGTTTTGGTAAAGGTTCTACCAGTTCAGATATAATCATTTCCACCATCGGTTCCTTCTCATAAACTTTGATTTGACTTCTGTTCAGCTCATCTACTTTGACATTAGCACTCTCCACAATTCTCTGCAATGTCTTGTTATAACATCTATATGTTTTGATTTCATTAGAATAACCAATAAATATGCCTTCATCACATCTAGGATCAAATTTACCAATGATATATCTCTCCTGATATAACATTTACTACCAAAAATTCTGAAATACTTAACTGTAGGTGTGTTGCCAAACCATAATTCATAAGGTGTCTTACCAGTTTCTCCTTTGATATGTACTCTATTGAATGTATAAATTGTTGTGCTCACTACTTCTCTCCAATAGATATGAGGTAGACTAGCTTCAATCATCATTGTTTGAGCAACATCCAAGATAGTTTTGTTCTTCCTTTCCACAACTCCATTCTATTGAGGTGTCTGGGGAGCAGAAAATTGTCTTCTTATACCATGCTTCTCACAAAAGTTATTAAACTCACCAGATGTGAATTCTCCACCATGATTTGACCTCAAATATTTAATCTTCAATCTTGTCTCCATTTCCAATTTAGCCTTAAAGATTTTAAACTTTTCAAATGCTTCTAATTTTTCTTTTAGAAAAGTAACCCACATCATTTTAGAATAATCATCAATGATTAGCATGAAAAATCTATCACCTTGAAAACTTTTAACTCTAGCAGGGCCACACAAATCAGTATGAATAAGATCAATAACATCATTTGGTTTATCTTGTATACTCCTAAAAGAGGTTCTGACCTATTTACCCATTTGACATTCTTTACATACTGGATTATAGGGCTTCATAATCTTAGGTATATCCCTAACTGCCTTACTTGAACTGATCTTCACAATGCAATCAAAATTCACATGACATGACATTTTATGCCATAGCCAACTCTCATCAATCTATGTAATCAAACATGTCTTCTCACCGGAGTTCAAATGAAATATATTACCTTTTATCTGTGGATTGGTTGCAATCTCCAAGCTATAGATGTTAATGATTTGCATTTTCCATCCTTGAACTATAATTGGAATCCCTTATCTATGAATTGTCTTACACTTAAAATATTATGTCTTAAACCTTCAACATAATAAACATTGTTAGTATTGTTCTTACCATCCAATGATATAGTTCCTTTTCCTTTGACCATACATGCTTTGTCATCTCCAAATCTAACTAGACCACCATCAAATTCTTGCAAAGATAGAAACTTCCCTTTATCTCCAATCATATGATGTGAACAACTGCTATCAATTACCTGTTCATCCTTGTCTTCAATTTTAGCAGCAAGTGCATTCTCTTCAGGTACATTATCTTCCAGTGCCAGATCATCTTCCTTGATAGCTAGGAACACCCATTCCTTCCCATTTCTGAAACCACTAGTAGAGTCTTCTGTTGGTTCATCATCAGAATCAATAATGCCTTCCTCATCTGCTATGTAGCATGATTTGTCTTTGTTTTTCTTGAACTTATACTTGTTCTGATATCCAGGGTTAGGTTTAAATGATCTTCTAAATCTTTCTTCAAAGATTGAATTCCTTTTAGGACATCTAGATGCAAAATGACCAATCTTATTACATGCAAAACATTTTGAAAGGTGTTTTTCCTTCATACTTACTTCCTACTAGTCCTTTGGGTATTTGTATAGCAAATAGTGCTTCAAGTTTCTCAAACTCATAATCTTCTCTCTTCATATCTTCTAATTCATTTGCATATAAATCTTTCTAGTCTTGTTTACCAGTTGTAGATGTAGATGTAGATGCATGAAAAGCAGGTTCAGAATTCACAACTCCGGAAGGTACAAATTCTTCAAGCTCAAAAGTAGATAGTTTCCCAACCAAAGTATCTCTGTTGATAGATGTATTAGCCATTATTATCAACTCATTAATAACAATAGCCTTCATTTTGTAAGTTGGTGGTAGGGCTCTCAGGACTTTAGAAACAATTTCATCTTCGCTTAGAGTTCCACCACAACATTGAATTTCCATAACAATCTCATTTACCCTTTCCATGAATGCAGTAATCCTTTCATCTTCTTTCATCTTCAGGTTTTTTATATCTCACCTGGTAACCATCAAGTTTAACAATATTTACTAGAGGGTCACCTTCATTAAGAGTCTCCAACTTATCCCTCATAGCCTTTCCATATGATTTGTTGGTTACTCCCATTATTTTTTGATCAAAAAGTGCACACAAGAGGGCTTCTCTTGCTCTACAATCATTATCAATCTCCTTTTCCAGGTTTGTTGGAGGAGGATTGTCAGATCCTAGATTATAGGGTGTGACACCATTCTGTGTGACCTCCCAAATCTCCTTGCCAAGACATCTCAGATTAGTCTCCATCCGATTCTTCCATACTGTGTAATTTGTTCCATTAAGCCTCGAAATATCCCTTTGAAAGATAGCTCCAGAAGAATTGAATGAACTTGAACTGTTAGATGCCATAGGATCTTCCTCAAGTGGTTAAGCTTTCTACAGAGAAGACCAAGACTCTAGTACTAATTGTTAGACATTTCAAATAACTGGAAGACAACTGAAGGAGGGGGGGTGAATCAATTGTCATAGATTAGAGGAACTATTAGCAATTAAAACTTTAATACCAAAACCCAAAATATTAATACCATAATGCTTAAACCAAATACCAGAATAATAGTTGAACCAATTAAGCATAAATAATAATCATAGAATAAAATCCATCCATATGACACCAAGATTTATACATGGAAAACCCGATAAGGGGAAACACCATGGTGGGAAGCCTACTCACAGTCAGATAATATTTCTGTCGTAAGTATGTGAATTACAATTGAGGAGTCTGCACTTGTAGGAAGGTGAACAAACTATAGTGCCCTACTCATCACAAAAGGAGCCTCACTAACTACATAGAAATCCAGACTACAATCTAGAGAAGTGTTGAACTGCAAAAGATAGCATCTCCTATGCCTGAGCACAGTTCTGGTTAAGCTCAATACCAGAGGACTAAATTTTTCTTACATAAACCCAATTTGATCTCCAATAATCGACCAAATCCTCTGCGTGAATGATATTACATTATTCACAGATTACATTCCTTGACCATGACCTCTAACATAACAATGATGATCTACAATGAGATCTTACATCTATATATACAAACCCTCAACCATAAACAATTAGATCAGTCACCAAACAATAAACCAATTACATAATTACAAACCATGTAGATATTAGACCAAACAAATAATATCCAACACATAAGATATCTCAAAAAAATATTGAGAGGTCCAATCCACACGTTACATTAAAGTTGGTCCATAACCTAGATCAACCGGGACCCAGTATAGGTCCACACACTACAACAATGATCTCCATCCACCAATTTTCGAACATGATCACCAACAACATCCTGAAACTCCACCAGAAGCTTCACCAACACCACTTATGCAATTCATCAAACATCTTCATCAAAAGCTCTGCCAGTGAAACCCTCGCCGGACAAGAAACTAAGCTTCTAAGCAACCAGGATAGCATCTGATCACCAGACCAAAACCAACTGACCAAATATGAGCATGAGTATCATGAACAAGCTGATTCCATCACCAAACTATACCGGAGCCTACTGGATCATACCGGATCCAAATCAACCAAAAACCAATCAACCTATCGGGACCAAAAGGGTGTCGGTAAAGCATCCAAACATCTAGTGTTGGTTTCAATGACAAAACATCAATGCAACAATTAATAAATTCCATCAAATGGCCAATAGATACAAGAAGAATGTACATAATCTAGTCATTCAATTACCTAATCCAACATAAGATCTCAATCTTAACATAATGAACATTCTTACAAAATGAACCATAAAATGAATACATCATTTTATTCCAATACAAGAACATAGTATCTACATCATCTTGTCTTGTTACATAAGAAAACATGGCATAAGAATACATAATCTCTCTTACATTTGTAATGTCATCACTATACAAATACCATCTCAACACCTATGAATCAACTACGCATAATGAAGAGTCACAGAGCCCATACAAATCTACAACTACTCATTCATTTCTATATTTGAAATATAACTACCAATAAGGATTAATAACTTTCAAATCAAGGAATACATGATCGTTAACATAACCACTAACATCCACAAGATACACACAAGATAATTCCTTCAAATCTATAATTACATACACAATTGAATATCCATTTACATCTCATTTTGGAATCAACCTACTAAAAGTCATAATACACATGTTCACATGATACTGATTACATAGTCTACTTTACTATTACATCTTTTTTGAGATACAGAACACATGATATCAATTCCAATTACATAGAATATGCTCCAAGATCCATCTAAATAGTGAGATAATATAAATCCATATCCATGCATGCAATAATCCAATGAAGAACATCCCAATGGAAGAAGGCATCAAACCACTTGACCATGTGGAACCAAATAGGAACCACTCCCCATGCTAGGAGATGACATGGGGTTCCAACTCATACTCAAGACCTAGGCTAACACCTAACAACCAAGGGAATTAACAAGAAATCCATAATTTAACAGATAAGAATAATAAATCAAATCACATCACAAGGCTAATCATAAATAAATAAAGTCCTAGAGGCATAATCAACAACAAAGACATAAGGATAATTGACACATGCAGGAAAGAGTGTCATCACATGCTATCCTCATGTGGAATTTACCTCCACCTTGGAGCCAAACAAGGGAGGTCCCGCTCCAATGGTCTTCCAAACCATAAATCCCAAAACCATCTCCTTGGGACTCGCCATTGGGGCATACAACTCAATTTCATTAACTTGTTTAAGTGAATTACTAATTACCCAAACCCACTAATTAATTATTATGGTTATCACCTGCAATTAAAAATACACTCTTCATGTGGTTCCATGACAAGTCTAGACCCTAAGCATCCTATCTAGGAACCTCTCAGAGCCTATTGCTCACAACCCTGGTCCTACACATGCAAGAGCCCACTCTCCCTAACCATGGACCAATACCTAGGGGTGAAAACATAAAACACAAATAACATGACAAAAACATCATGAAGGTTCACAAATGACATAAATACAGTCACAATATCATTGATACAATCTAAAAATAAAGATGAAACATATGCTCAAAAACCGAGCAAGAGCCTCCACCAAAGAAATGAAATAATGAACCAAAGAATAAACATGAGATCAAAGCCTAATCCAAAAGAAATTATAATCCTCAAAAGTAAGGCAATAACATCCCATTGGAGCTCTCATAAACATTCCTCAACAACGATGCATTCTTCCTCTTTCCAAAGCAACTCAGCGTATGAACAATATCCTTAATAGTAAGGCGGAAATCCTATTATCATAGCACAAAAAGATCATGTAATGATCAAGATAAAATCATAAAGACCTCTAAGGAACTCAATGGAATCAAAAAATGCCTCTAGTAAATGCCCAAAATTAGACAAATCAATCATAGTGACCATTTTCTAGTTTTCACATAAAAACTTAAAATATAAATTAATCTTCCACAAACTAAAATTGCAACTAAAACACATAAATATTTCCTTCAATCAATCATTAAACAGTCACATTGAAAGAAATCTTTTCACAAACAATTTTCATAAGAAAATGCAGAGGAGATACGAAAGCTCCAACCTGGAAATTGCAACCAAGGAAAGAATAAAACAGGTGAAGAGCAATCCAAAAATCCAATGAATCCAATCCAAAATATTAAAACCAACTCCAACAATCCAATCAAAATCCAATAAAAAATTGAAAGCTTTAATTGAAATTTTCACAGATGCCAACCCCGACAATGCACATACAATTCTATTAAATAGAAAATTTAACTTAAAACTATAAAAATCCACGGGCCAATCGGAAAATCCCAATAAACTATATATTATACCTACCATGCGTGAAAATAAGGTAAGTATTATTTAACAATATTATTTACTTACCCCACTCAAAATCAACCATTAGAAATAAGGGGTACATAAATATATAATATTTATTCTATTATCAATAGTAACAAGATAATAATAGTATGAACACAAATAATCAAATAATAAATCAAATCCAATAATAATTAAATAAGTAAGGGCTTAAATAGAAACTCATAATAAAATATAAAATCAAAACAACATTTATTTTTTATTTTTCCTTTTGGAGGGAAATTTGGGTGTACAAAAATTACCACCAAGTGAAGCTATTGGGTTAAGAGAACGTGTTGAGAAGAGACAGGTAGAGTAGGTGTGTAGTGTGAGGCCCTACCCCGAGCCATCATAGCATTTCAGTTATTTTCATGTTGGACCTATTATTGATACTATATTTTGATGCATTATGGACATAGATTCTATATGATCCAGTGATTGGATAGCATTGATATGATTATGTCATTTATTTTGATTTGCAGAGCTTTATTTTGATGCTAGAAATTATGGATTCATGTTTTATAAATGATTAAATTTCATGATGATTATGATGATGCCATTTAGTAGATTATTTCATGTGGATTTTATTAGATAATTGGAAACTTGATTATTATAATTGAAATTGTATGCAAATGTCTGAATTGTATTCTTTTCATATGATGATATTATATGTGATTTTTGGAATTACTAATGTGCAAAGTGAGATGTGCAGGAAAGCTGATCCATGTGACCATGGAAACTATTCGAAGAATCAAGCCTAAACCTATGTGTGTTTGTGAAGCCAATGGTTGTCTATTTGGAGAGACAACACCTCGTTTGTAAATGTGTTTTAATTTGTAAATGTTTATGCTTGGATGTGTGTTAAATTTGAAAATTGTTTAATTTATTAATTCCAAAAAAGGGACATTGCCATGTGTGTTTAAGTGATGTGTAATTTTGTGGTGTCACTTGACATGTGTTGTAAAGTGAGTTGGCAGTAACATGTCCCTTGGAAGGACTTTGTTTTACCAATGCATTTTTTTCAAATATCCTAGTATGGTCCCAAGAAAGTCTTGGATAGGGAGCCATTAGAAAGGTCAACTTAGGGTTGACCCGTAGGTAAACTTTGGGTGAATTTCTAGAGGGTTAAACTAACTCCTAAGGTCAAGTTAGGGGCATTTGTAATGGGCCATATGATGTACTTATGGATGAAGGCCAATTTTAGCCACGTGTCCACTCCCTAGGGACTATTTAGTCCCCCCAAAAGTTGAGTTTTCCAAGATGGCCGAATTTCAACTTTTGAGGATCCTGCCTAGGTTAGACAACCTTCCTCATGAGTGTTATTTCTTTTCCCAATTCTCTTTTACCTTTTTGAGGTGCCTTGGCTAGATAGCTTGTCAAGTGTTGGGAAGACCAACCTATGAATATCCCTCACCCTTCCCAAGAGGATTGGAAAGAGTGAGGAGTGTCTTCTTAGGGAATGGTTTGGGAGGGAGAAGTTTGATCACCCACTCTCCATTTTTGGAAACATTGATTCTTGAGAAATTGGTTTTTGGATTGGGAAGTTTTGGCTAAGTCTTGTGAAGGAAAAGATAGTGGATTTGGGCATCTCTCCTACAAAATTTTATTCACCCATTTGCAGTTTTTGTTGGATATTGTTGGCATATGATGAACCGACATGTTGATATGATGATAATTTATGTTGTCATTGATGTCAATAAGTGAAAGTGAACCGGTATGCATATTAGAAGAAGATGGTGAACCGGTATGAAGATCTGTAAGTGAATGGTGTCGGGGCTTTAATATTTATTCGACCCACCCCCTAATCAATTATTAGGTTATCACTTCTTAACTGATTTTCGCCGTGCAGTCCAAAATATAGAGGTTTTGATATCCGTGCAGTGCAGGGTATTAAATATGTTTTTTTATTATTAACTTATTAATTTATAAAATATGTATATATATATAATTATATGTAAGTTAATATTATTTTGGACATCATGTTATTTGGTATTATTATTTTAATACTGTGGAAATTAAATTTTGAGTTGATAAATATATATTCTGTAATATAATTATAAGTGGATTATTTATGGGTATTCATATAATTATATCATATGAATATAATTTAATTTATAGTTATAATTTGTATTTTATGAATATAATTAATTATAGTTTGGGTGTATTTAGAAAAGCTTGTTGTAGCGTCATAAATTGTACACACTTGCTAAGTGGTACAATTTCACACTTGGTTTAGCTCCCACCTTGGCGCATTTTTCATTTTTCATTGCGTTTCCCCTTTAGCACTTAATTAATCAAATTAATTAGGTCTAAGGTTCTATTTTATCATCTCCCACATCATAAAGTTGGGCCCTTTCATTAAAGTGTGCCCCTTTCATTTTATTCTTCCAATACATCATTTAATCAAAAACCCTAATTAGGTCCTATTTTGAACTTGGGGGCTTGATTTCGGGGGTCAAAACATCTCGAAATCACTTGTAACTTCGAGATTCTCTCTAAAAGCATCATATCTGACGGCCCTAAAAATTTGGTGAAAAGTTGTCGGGACCATGGCGCCCGGAGTGCACACGGTCTCGGACATTTTTCCCGAAATTTTAGGAGCGCGATCCAATCATAAAATAAATCTTAACCCCAAGAAATTGGCAGGAGATTCAATCTCTAGGTCGGCCAAAAGTCAAAATTAAGACCTAGGGTTTCATATATAAGAGCTCTCTTTCTTCATTTGAAAGGATCGGAATTTTGGTTTCAGGGACCTTCTATGCAGCGAAAGAGAAGATCTTTGAAGACTTCAACAACATTCAACATCCATCCATCAAGCATTAATCAATTTCATTCATTCATTTAGGGCTTTGAAGACATTGAAGAGCAATAGGGGATTACCGACTGAAGATTGGCTTGTACCCCTCCCTTGGGGTTGGGTATGATTTCATGTTGTTTTCATGTCTTTGCATAAGCTTCATTATATCATTTGTATTCATGATTTAGATCACTTTGCATCTTGGTTTGGAGCATTTACATTATCATGTACAAGCAATTAGGGTTTACTTTCTAGGTTGCTCTAGTTTGTTTACTTGCATTTTAGGATCTTGCACACACACAAGGTCTGCACACACTACTTTTACAATACAACTTGGCTATTCATGGAGGTGGAAATCACCAAAGCGGGGGTTTGACTAAGGCAAAACCCTATATAGCCACCCACCATACCTTTTCAGATATAAGTGCAGGTTTCGGGATTCAGACGACGCCGCAAGTTGTAGATCTGACGGAAGCGGACCGAGACAGAACAACACACCAAATTCCAGCCCAGAAAGCTAGGATAGGGGCGTGGGGTGCCCTAGTCCTGCCAGGACAGGGGCGCTGGGTGCCCTGGTCCTTCTGTCAGACAACAATTTTCAGCATTTTTGACAGCTTTTCAGGTTGCAAAACAACAGTTTCCGGAGCAGTTTCAGGGGCAGAATCAGGACAGTGGTGCCCGCGCCCCCGTCCCGAACATTTTCATTCATATTTTAACACCGGGTACGCATTTACATTCTTATCTTGTCCTTGTGTTTACAAATTTCCATTGTTTAAGTTCAATTCTGCAATCTTGTTATTAGTTCATACTTGCACTTTGGGGTTAGGGATTGAACTTGCATCATTTTATCTTTCAATTGCAATAAAGGAATAGAAATCTTAATAGGTAGCCCGTGGCTCTCTCTTCCACAAAAAGAAGTAGCCAATTGTGTGATACCTCTAGGCTCTTTCGTATTCCACAAGTGTGTGGTTGAAAGTGAGATTAGGGCATGTTTGCTTAGTGTCACTTTTTCTCCTACACATTTTGGTGAACCCGACGTGAATTCCAATCTTCTCTAATTTTGATTTATGTTTTCAAATTTGAGTGTTTATGCTATTTCAAAATCAAATTTGTAATTACAAGTTTTAATTTCTTGCAAGATTCAAGAATTTAGAGGAAATTTTTGCTAATTTTTCAATTCAAAGTTGAACTTGTGGATAGCTTAATTGGGATCAATAATTTCAAATCTGATTTAGGAACTCATTTGAATCATAAATTTCATTTTATAAATCTACATTCTAAGTTCTTGTATTGGTTAAAATTAAACATTTCCTTCTATTTTGCATATGTTATCGTTTGAAAGGGAAAAATTGTTGTCATTTCATAGATGTGATAATGGGTTAGCTTCCCTTGTTTCAAATTTTCCTTCTCCTAAAGAACCTCCCCCCATCTATAACAACATTTTAGTTCCTAAAAGAGTTGCTACCAATCCCTTTGAGACTCTCCCATGCTCTAAGGATGAAGACTTTAAGAGTGATCTTGACAATTCTCCTAAAATGTGCCCTTCCTATTTAGCTATCCTAGAGGAAGAGAATGATATCATAAACACCTTTCTTAATGTTACTTCACCTTTCCTACAGGATGCCTCTCTAAGTGAAAAGGCATTGATGGACATTGACTTATTTTCTCTTAAAGGTGGTCCTTCCAATGGGGGCATGTTAGTGCAACAAGAGGTTATGAACACTTCTTTCAAAGATCTCCTTCCTAAGCATGAATCTTTGGAGAAATATGTTCATGTTCCTCCTAAAAAACACTCCCTTCATGAGGATCCTTTTGTGCAAGAAGATGACATGATCCCTACATTCCCTAGTGATGACATTTCCTTTTCCAACAAAATTCCCACTAGAGATGATGAATTAATGATAAATGCTTACCCTTCTCCTAAAGTTTGTCTTACCCATAAGCATCCCTTAGAGAAAGAAGATGAAATAATAAGCAAATTCCTTAATTCTCTCTCCCCTAAAGATCATATTGAACATATTTTGAGGAAAGAGGATGAGTTTAACACATCTATTGATGCTCTCCCTTCTAAGGATTAGGAATTAATAAACAATGTTATCTTCTCTCCCGAAATTGACAATACTTCAAACATTCCTTCTAACCACTTCACTATTTGGGATGAACCATTAGAAGAAGGTGAAGATTATTCTCTACCCCATGAGAGAACCCTAGCCAAAGGGGATGAAATCAAGATTGAAAACTCTCTTGATAGTTTCTCACCTTCCTTGAATCTCAATTATTCTCCCTCTAAAAATAAAGCATCTCCCTCTCCTCAACTTGGTTCTACTCATAAGGAAACCCTAGTTCAAAGCAAGATAGTTAACATCTCTTTCAAAGATCTCCCTCTCAAAAGTGAGACTTTAGAGAGTAATGTTGATCCTTCTCCTAGAGAGTTTATTCCCCATGTAGATCCTTTGATGATGGAGGATGATATGACCTTTCCTAGTATTACTCTACCTACTAGAACATCAATGCCTACCCCTTGTCTATCTCCTATAATTGATTTAATCCATGATGAGATTTTAGTGCATGAGAAGACTATCAATAACTCTTCCAACACTTTTGTTCATTCCTCTAAACCATCCTCAATCAATTTGATACATGTGAATGGAACACCTAACAAACCTCTCTTCACTGTCCAAGGTGCTTGTCCTTCTCAAAATTCTCAACCTTTAAATAAGCCTATCTTAGTGGTTCAAGGTGGTTATGCTAATGATTCTTTTTGCACTCCTAAGAAACCTATTATTACTGTGCAAGGAGGTTATTCTACTAAGAGCCCTTATGAGTATGCTAAGCAACTGACTAGAGAGAGTTATCATGTAGTTGCTCATACCTATAATACTAGAAATAATAGGCAGCCTAATCCTCCTCTTGTTACTCCAGTTTCTCTTCCTAATCCTCAACCAATTCTTCCGCAAGATCCACGTATTTCACAAGTTATTGGTAAGGAATATGATCTCATAGAACAACTTAAAGCTACCCCTGCTAAGATATCCCTTTGGGATTTGATCCAAACTTCTTCCGCTCATCATGGAATGTTACAAGATGCCTTGAAAGATTTGAATGTTCCTCCACCTAATACATCTAGTAATATAGTATCTTTGGTTAACTCTATGATGAATCCTAAAGCTCAAATTGTGTTTACTCAAGATGAATTGCCTACTAGTGAAATTCAACATCAATATGATCCCTTGATGATTGTGGTTATCATAAATGACACTGCTATAAGACGAACACTGGTAGATAATGGCTCTGGCCTTAATGTGTGTAGCATTAATCTATTGCATAAGATGAATGTGGATACATCCCTTATTGAGCCTGACTCTCATCCCATTCGAGGCTTTGATAATGTGGCTAAGTCTTCATTAGGTATTATCACCTTACCCATCACAGTGGGACCTGTTACTTTGCCTACTCCTATCCATGTTATGTCGGGAAATCTAACATACAACTTGTTATTAGGGAGACCTTGGATTCACAGTATGGAAGCTATCCCCTCTACATTGCATAGACAAGTTAAATTTATTTATAACAATAAGACATATACCTTGATAGGTGATACTAATTTTCAATCTTGTTTGCAAACATCTACTTCCAAAGGGAGTTCTTCTAAATCTTCCTCTTCTAATGATGACTCTTTAAACAAGATACCTATGAACAAATCATCATCCTTTGATAGTCAAAATTCTTTGGATGAGTCTAAAGTTCCTGAAGAAGATTCTTCTCAACTTGAATGTACACATGAAAAGGCTTTTGATCCTGAGAAGGTTCTCATAGAAGACGATTGGGGATCTCTTGATTTCAATCCCACCTTCGTAGGTGAGTGTAGGGTTCCTCCTAGAGAGCTTAAAGTTAAAAAGAAGGAAGAAACTAGAGATCAATCAGTCTTACCTGAACCTATGAGCAATAATTTTGTGGCTGCTTCTCAAACTTATTCTCCTCACACCTCTAATTCTAAAGGATTTGATTCTTCGTCTTATGAAAAACCACCTTTTCTTTCTGAAATGGCTAATCGTTATGGTCGTGGTTTCCATATTTTGGCTAAGAGTGGCTATAGTGGAAATGGTTGTGGCGCAAATGAACAAGGAATTAAAGTTCCTTTAGAACATAACATGCATGAATATTCATTTGGACTTGGATATAATCTTTCTAAGCCCACTAAAGCATCTAAAAGACCATCTCTCAATGTGAATGCTATATTTAGTAGTGATGATGATCTCACTTCAACTAAATCATCTTCTACTTCTATCAACTCTCATTCCCCTCATAAGGAAATCTTGGCGATGAGAAAATCTCTTTATGACTCCCCTCAAATTTCTAAATCCACTTATGAATCTTTATCTCCTATTCATCATAAAGTCCTTTTCTCCAGGGATAAGGCTCTAATAAATTACACTCATCTTTCTTCTAAGATTTCTCGTAACTTTCCTTCTTCAATTTTTATCACTTTATACATGTTTTTGATCTCACTTATAGTTGAGCATTTAGCATGTCATATTCAAATACCTCATTCAATCTATCATGTCTTTAAATAACATTAATGGCTATTATGTTGCTCATCATTATGTGACATTGGTAGCTCATTTACTGGGGGCTCATTGTCATTCATGATGGTACAATTTCAAGTGCAATCATATTTTTGAAGCAACATAATAGCCTAATTTTTCTATGTTATCTCTTGTTCCTATGGGGTATTAATGTGGAAATATTGATCATCTTTTATTTAGAATCCTCTTTTCCTAGATATGGGAGAAGATGTGTATTCTCTTTCTTACCTTACCCACTTCTTGTGAGGAGCATTTTACATACACTAATGTCTTGCTTGCATGAACTCATGTGAGTATGTAGTACATTTTGCCTATGTCTAAATCTCTCCCTAGAAGATTGTGTAATTCCTTCTCATTGACCTTATCCTTGGCAGGCAATGATCTTTCCTTATTTTTATCTAAGGATCCACTTTTTCCTATTTTGTGGATGGTGTGAACTTTATTACTTGATGTTATTCCTTGTATGCATTGGTTGTTGTTTGTTCAAGGATTCTCTCTTACAAGAGGTGTAAGTCCTTGACTACAACCTCTTTTGCACTTGGTAAAATACATCCATAATGAATTCACTCTCCCAATTGGGTTAAAAAGAGCATCATCCTTCATTAAGAATCACTTTCACCTTGCAAAAGAAGGAAGTATTGCATTCTTATTCTCTTCTTTGTCTTATTCTAGAAGGTGTTATATTTGTCTAGAACAATTCCTCTCGGGGATAGGTATCTTTTGTACAAAGATCTCTTCTCCTCTAAGGATCTCCTTTACACATACTGCAAGATATCCCTTTTCAACTATCTTATCCTTGCCTAAAGAGTGCAAAACTCTCTTGCTTGGATTTATGACATTGTTGCATTTTTGAGGTATCTTCTTTTGTGATGAAGGTAGGTATCCTTGTTCTACTTTGCTTATGACATAAACATTACACTTCTTTTGAGCAATGGGTCATTCTCAGAACCAGAGCACAGACTCTTAGAGCGAGATGTCTCCACTTTTCTTTTATGCAAGGTGATTATTCTCGGAACCAGAGCACAGACTCTTAGAGCGAGATGTCATGCTTTTGTACTATACATATACAGGTTGTAGCATACTCGGGCATAGACTCCTATGAGGTGCTTCTAACCTCCCTTACACACACATGCACAAGGTTGAGTGGAACTAGCGGCATAAGGCTAGACTTTCTCACTCTCCTCCCTTACATGGATCACCTAGACAGACTCTAGGGGCTAGTTTTCCATGTCCTTTTTCCCATGGATCACCTAGACAAGATCTAGGGGCGAGAAGTCCATGTTTTCTCTATCACTATTCTTCTCATGGATCACCAATGTGTGTATTCATGCTTTTTCCCTTTCTTTTCTTTGCATTTTGTTTCCATTTACATCCTTCATCTTGTGTTAGAGAACTCTCAAATCCTCACACTCTTTGTTGTGTTGGAATTGAGATTTAGTCCTCTTTCTTACCAAATGATTCTCCATTAGTTTTTGATCTCATATCAAATCTTCTTGTGAGCATTTGTCATCAATATTCTTTAACAATTCGAAGTGGTAAACATGATACCCTGTTTCAACTCACTAAAATTAGCAAGCCGAAACAGGGGGGGGCATATAGCTACCCTCGAATTTTCATCACCTTCCTTAGTAAGAATTAGATGATTTTGTGATCTAACGTGTGTTTTGTAGGGTGCGGTTCCTAACTGTGTACTGCAGATACCGCTGGGGGCTTCGTTCGACAGACTTATGGATATATCCTTTTTCAAATAATGTTTACTTTTCTGTACTTTAGCTTGCATATGCACGTAGTACTCATATGACCGCTAAAGTGGGGGCTAAATGTAGCGTCATAAATTGTACGCACTTGCTAAGTGGTACAATTTCACACTTGGTTTAGCTCCCACCTTGGCGCATTTTGCATTTTGCATTGTGTTTCCCCTTTAGCACTTAATTAATCAAATTAATTAGGTCTAAGGTTCTATTTTATCATCTCCCACATCATAAAGTTGGGCCCTTTCATTAAAGTGTGCCCCTTTCATTTTATTCTTCCAATACATCATTTAATCAAAAACCCTAATTAGGTCCTATTTTGAACTTGGGGGCTTGATTTCTGGGGTCAAAACATCTCGAAATCACCTGTAACTTCGGGATTCTCTCTAAAATCATCATATCTGACGGCCCTGAAAATTTGGTGAAAAGTTGTCGGGACCATGGTGCCCGGAGTGCACACGGTCCCGGACATTTTTCCCGAAATTTTAGGAGCGCGATCCAATCATAAAATAAAGCTTAACCCCAAGAAATTGGCAGGAGATTCAATCTCTAGGTCGGCCAAAAGTCGAAATTAAGACCTAGGGTTTCATATGTAAGAGCTCTTTTTCTTCATTTGAAAGGATCGAAATTTTGGTTTCAGGGACCTTCTATGCAGCGAAAGAGCAGATCTTTGAAGACTTCAACAACATTCAACATCCATCCATCAAGCATTAATCAATTTCATTCATTCATTTAGGGCTTTGAAGACATTGAAGAGCAATAGGGGATTACCGACTGAAGATTGGCTTGTACCCCTCCCTTGGGGTTGGGTATGATTTCATGTTGTTTTCATGTCTTTGCATAAGCTTCATTATATCATTTGTATTCATGATTTAGATCACTTTGCATCTTGGTTTGGAGCATTTACATTATCATGTACAAGCAATTAGGGTTTACTTTCTAGGTTGCTCTAGTTTGCTTACTTGCATTTTAGGATCTTGCACACACACAAGGTCTGCACACACTACTTTTACAATACAACTTGGCTATTCGTGGAGGTGGAAATCACCAAAGTGGGGGTTTGACTAAGGCAAAACCCTATATAGCCGCCCACCATACCTTTTCAGATATAAGTGCAGGTTTCGGGATTCGGACGACGCCGCAAGTTGCAGATCCGACGGAAGCGGACCGAGATAGAACAACACACCAAATTACAGCCCAGAAAGCTAGGACAGGGGCGTGGGGCACCCTGGTCCTACCAGGATAGGGGCGCTGGGCGCCCTGGTCCTTCTGTCAGACAACAATTTTCAGCATTTTTGACAGCTTTTCAGGTTGCAAAACAACAGTTTCCGAAGCAGTTTCAGGGGTAGAATCAGGACAATGGCGCCCGCGCCCCCATCCCGAACATTTTCATTCATATTTTAACACCGGGTACGCATTTACATTCTTATCTTGTCCTTGTGTTTATATCTTTCCATTGTTTAAGTTCAATTCTGCAATCTTGTTATTAGTTCATACTTGCACTTTGGGGTTAGGGATTGAACTTGCATCATTTTATCTTTCAATACAGAGGAATAGAAATCCTAATAGGTAGCCCATGGCTCTCTCTTACACAAAAATAAGTAGCCAATTGTGTGATACCTCTAGGCTCTTTCGTATTCCACAAGTGTGTGGTTGAAAGTGAGATTAGGGCATGTTTGCTTAGTGTCACTTTTTCTCCTACACACTTGTAAATTTAGAGATTTTATATTTATGCTTGAAAACATTAGGAGATTAATGTTTGTGTGATTGATTTAAATCTTATTGGACAAATGACAACGTTGATTGTTTTGTATTAAAATAGTTGTGTTTTCTTGCCTTCTGGAAATTCCTTATTTGCAAGTTACTTATGCTTTGGCTGTTTTAAGAAAAGATTGCCTGTATTAGGATCTTGTGTAAATGGTGTTTGAAGTCAAGCTTAATTTCATTGCAATTCTGGTTGAGTTGTCATTATGTCATATGTTGTTATATCTCCTTGGTCAGGTGTTGTTGTATAACCTTATTGATGTGAGCCATTGTGTGTGTTGTCCAAATGGTCAATCTTGGGTTAGTGATTGTGTATCCTTCACCTGTGGTTTGTCAGGATTAGTTATGGCTATTTGTTTCACCATAGAGTTCTCGTAGAGAGACCTTTCCTATTAGTATCCTATGAGAGAGAGTGGCTTTTGAGTGGGGGCCATGCCCGAAGTGGATGACAGGATAACCCGTCGAAAGTCAGTTAAGAAGTGATAACCTAATAATTGATTAGGGGGTGGGTAGAATAAATATTAATTAAGATAATGTACCTCATGCATAGGTGTAGTGCTTGTACAAGGCTCATAATGTTACGAGAAGGCCTGGAATGGCAAAATTACCACCTTGTCTTCACGAAAGGATTGGTAGGGTCCGCATGAGACTTAGTTGGAGCCGGAAGCCAAGAGAGGTTACCAGGACAGAGAGCCAGGACCTAGGAGGCCTACCATGGTAACCATCAAGCTATTCGATGAAACTCTCTCCTTAGAGTCACTAGTGTTGTGAGTTGAGTCACATGGATGTTTGTAGAGTCATGTAGTTCTTTTGTACTTGTCTTACTTTTCTTGCTTGAGGGTTTTCTACTATCTCCTAGCACGATGGGGTGGTTCCATTTCAGGATCACATGGTCGGGTGGTAGTGCCACTTCCCATCAGATGTTCTGGATTGTATCTTTAGGCCAGAAAAGGATTCACTGGTGTTTATTGGTTAGTGGTTCATGTACCAGCTCATGTTCGTGATCATTGTTCAGTTGAGACCTTGTGGCCATTGTATCAAACTTTTATGTAACCTTGATATTGTAACTTTGTAATCCATGGTATTATTGGAATCCATGTATTTATGGATATTGTAATATTATGTTAGTGGAATGTATGTTAATTCAGTTGCTTTGATCTTATGTATAAATGATTTATGGAAAATTGAATGCATTGGAATACTTTATTCTTTCATTATGGAATTTAGATGTATATGTAGTTTTAAACTTAAGCATTTAATTTATCTAATTAAATGGACAATTGGATTAACCATGGTGTTAATATAATCTATGATTAATCTTCGTTGGTAACCCTTAGGAAATCATGTGTTAGTCTTTCGCTGTGTTATTAGATGTGCAATGGTTATAATTAATGCACTTAATCTTAAAAAAAAAAATCATTTCACCCTTTAGTTGTCTAGTTGTGTTGTTTTCCTTTAGGGTTCTTGGTGAGGCATTACATGAAGATCTGTAAGTGAACTGGTGTCGAGGCTTCACTTATTGTGACTACCAGTTGGTAGTTTTAGTTCAAGGGTTTCCGGTTGGGCAATCTAGCTTGTGCGATGCAATCAAAGACATCGTGTGATGAGTTAGCTAAGAGATAAGAATGAGATCGAGGTTCCATGTCAGATTTGTGCGCGTGAAGGATTTCCTTGAGGATCTTGCATGTAAAGATCAATTACATTAAATGTCTACCTTAGGAATGAACATTCTTCTTAGCGGTATGAGAAGAAAGTGTGGTGGGTTATTGATTCCCATATGTGGTGAAGAATGAATGATGCAGATTGTCTTGTGATCTATTTAAGATTGTATTGCTCTATGCAAAGTATTTGGATGGTCAGGATTGGACTGCTTCTATTGTAAACCTAAATGCTTAAGGTTTAGGGTTTATGCTACCAACCTAACTATTGTCTATAAGGTCGATGATGTTTGTTGTTGTAAGTTGTTGGCAAATGTTGTGTGTGTATCCGAGTGATGAGATACTTACCAGACCAGTAAGAGGAAAACTACAGAGTGTGATTCCAGAGTAGAGGAAATGAAAAGGATATGCCTTGGCATGTAGTGTTGTTATCAGATCAAAATTTTACCTGTTATCTTCTAACCATTTCAACAGTTGGAAAATCCCTTTACCGAGTAGCTTTAACAGGCTTATTGTAAATCCTTTAACCAGGTGACTCAAGATCATTGAGCTCTTCAAATCCTCTAGCGAGGTAACCTCTAACAGGGTTTCAACCTTTAACAAGGTATATAGCCATCCCTTAACCAGGTGATCTTTAATAGGATTGGTTCCTAGCAGAACCTTATTGTAAAGTCTTTAATTGGACTAGGCTCCTAACAAAGCGAGATTCAAAAGAGTTCAAAACAAGCTTGTGGCTATTCATCCCCACTGTGGTTTTTCCCATTTGGGTTTCCACATGAAAAAATATGCATGTCATGAGTTGTGCTTTTTTCATGTGATGATTAAGTATTTTGTGTTTAGTGATTATGCATACAGATCTATTAGGTTATGGTATTACTGGTTTACCACATGCATATGTTTATGGGTGAAGTTGTTATCAAGTATTGAATGTATTTGAAGTGTTCAGACTTATCAGTTTATGCTGTTTGAAGTCTTACTATGTTTAACCGGTATTGCCATGGTTAAGTTCAGTAATAATGACAACCGGTTGATATTGCTTTAACTTGATAAGTTGTTGAGAAAGTTTTTGTTTGTACTGATTCACCCCCCCCTCTCAGTACTAGTTAGGGTATCTGATGTTCGTCATTATTCATTAGTTTTAAGGTTGGTTGAATACTTCCTCATGTATGTTGTTTGGTAAAATTGAAAAGATTGTTTGTTATTTTCCATTGTTGTTTTCTTAGTATGCTTAGGAGGATGTTAAGTTCTTGCTTGCGAATTTTTATTGCATGTATTTATGTTATTGTTTTGGGTGTTTCAAGGCCATTCTAACCCTTGGGAGGGTAGAGTGGCCTTGGGGTGAAGGGTTGTTTGACAACCTAAGAGTGTAGAGGCTCTCTTTGGAAGAGAGTGATACATAAGGGATTATGAGACCCTTGTTACATAGTGTTTTACTTATGCAATGGGGATCATAAGGGGAGTTTGTTGGCTTGTATGCCTTGGGGGACATAAGGATTTGTTGGGAAAAGTTTGGAACTTGTGGTTATTCTACTGTAGCCTTGCAATGACATTTTGTTCTCCTACTTGCAAATTTCTCCTCTAGGTATTTGTTCCACCTTCACCCCACAAGTTATAGTCATTAAGTGACTTTGTTCATCCTTGGGTTGGGAGTGTTTGTGTTGTTTTTTTCCTCTTGCTTATGTGTTTATGCTTGAGTGTAGCCTATTTAGCTTTGGTTCTCCTAGCTCAAGGGTGGCTTCTTGTAAGCCTAGCTTGGGAGGTGAGCCTCCATGGTCACAACCTACAAGCCTTTGTTGCAAGTTTGCTTGGGAAAAAGATTGGAAGGGAAGCTATGACATGATCCTATTTTTTATTTGTATTTAGTTGCAAAAGAAAATACATGTATTTGGAAAGCCCTCATTTAGTAGAAATGAAAGGCTTGATTTTGTTATTTACCTATTTGTATAAAAGAAACTATGATGTACTAAATGTAACTATTGGATTAGTTTTACCATGTAATAAAGATGTATTTTAATTTGAAGTATATATTCTTGCAAAGAGAAGAATGCATTGTTGGAATTATTTCTTTAAAGATATAGTTGCTAGAAAAAGATTGAGAATGATATTATATTATGTTCCCTATTGCTATTGAAAAACAAATGCAAAGCTAAATGTTAATAGAGTAGTCACTTTTAAATAGAAATGAAATATTTTCTTACATCTATACTTCAAACTCAAAGGAAGAATAAATAGATATCTTAAGAGTTAATATTGATAATGCAGTATATCTTGTTGTTTATTTATTTAGAGGACTTTTGAAATTGTTAGTTGCAGCTGTAAATAAAAATATTACTGTCATATTTTTCATTTTCTAAAAGCATGTATAGTAGGAAGTAAATAAATCTAGTTATGGTTATTTAAATCAAAAGTTAGGTACATGTATTAAAGGGAAACAAATTTATTCAAATTTGTTATTTAAAAATATCCTACTATAATACTTTGAAAAGAAACAGATTTAAACAAATATATATATATATATATATATATATATATATATATATATATATATATATATATATATATATATATAATGTTTATGCCTAATATTTTAAATCTTATATCTAAACTGTTCTATTTATTCTTTTAGAAAAAAAATAAAATAATACATATGTTGCATTTATGTTAAAATATATATATTTAGTAAACTATGAATAAAATGGGAAAAAAAAGAAATGTTTACTACCTTAGTATTCTGATTATACCATATTTTAACCTTGAAATAGTCTATTGTCAAAATTCATGTATATATTAAAATATATATATATATTTACATATATAAATATATATTAAGCATTTCCAAAAAAAATAAAATAAACAATTATTTTTCTTTGCTTGAGTACCACACGGGGGGGAGAGGTGCGTGTCGGCACACACAGTGCAGGCCATGACCTCATTGTGTGGGCTGAGGGTGCATGTCGGCACATACAGTGCAGGCCATGACCTTACTATGTGGGCCGAGGCACACTCAGTGCGGCCGCGACCTCATTGTGTGGGCCGAGGCACACACAGTGCAGCCATGACCCCATTGTGTGGGCCGAGGCACACATAGTGCGGCCGCATCCTCACTGTGTGGGTCGTGGCATGCGCGGTGCGAGAGACACACATAGTATGGTCATGACCCCACTCTGTGGGCTGAGGCACATGCAGTACGGGCGACACACACAGTTTTTAGACACAAGGCACCACTAAGAGGGGGAGGGGGTGAATCAGTGGTTCTCAAACTTTTCTCTTTGGCTATCCAATCCAAGCATACCGGTTATTAGATCTAACTATGAACAAACTTACCGGTTAGTGAGGAGACTAAACTCAAATGCAAACATACACAAGGGAACATCCCATAACACTAACATGTACGAGGAAAACCCAAGATGGCAAAAACCTCGGTGAGTAATGTTGCTAGACTCTAATGCTCCAATCTAGCCTCACAGTCAAAAACCTCTATTACAATGTTTAGGGCACCAACCCAAGGAGTACCAACCCTTGACTTTAGGGCACCAACCCAAGGAGCTACAACCCCTACCTCATTTATGGGCTACAACCCAAAGGAGCACCAACCCCTGACTTTAGGGCACCAACCTAAGGAGCTACAACCCCTGCATTGAGCTACAACTCAGTGTTCACAATGTAAACATCAAATACATAAGTAGTTATCTTGTTACAAGTGAATCTTGCAACTATTATATATATATATATATATATATCTTATTCTATCGGTGAGATACCTTCTCTGCTTCACCGACTCACTTCTTTGTTGCTCTTCACCTGTTGCTTCTATGCTAGTAAGCCCTACCAGTTTATCTCTCTTACATACTGCTCTCAGTGAATCTCCTCCTCACTGCTCTGCTCTTCATCGATTCTACTCTCTGTCGGTTTTCTATTTATCTTCTCTGCAGCCTCCTTCACTTCTGCTTTGTCGGTATGAACACTACCGGTTCTTCTCTCCAATCGGTTGAATGCTTCAACTAGGTTCTCTCCCACTCCCACTCTCTTCATAGGTGCTCGTTGAGCACTTGGCTGATTTTCTCTTACTTGCAAAAGTCTTCCACTTCGCAATCACAATATTCTTCTATTCAGTAGAAGCAAATAATCTCTTTGGCCTTCATACATATAGCCTAGACTTCTCACCAAAAACCCAATTCAAAATCTAGGAGGTTAGGGTTTCTTCACCATCCTCGAGGAAATTCGAATCCAATCAGATCCTATCACATCTTGTCTGATCCAATCTTTCAGACTATCAATCTGCATGACTCCGCCATTTACGCATCTCCTAGATCACGCCTTTCATCTCTAGCGACTTTCTTTTTACCCTAATAGTTGATCCCTTGGTCAAACATGAAAAGACATGTCATGCTATTTCCTCCATCGCCTCGATCTTCTCAATCGCTCTTAGCTAACTCATAGTTGTCATCCATACCTCAGGCCTCAAACCCCTACAATAGCTCTGCAACATGTCTTGTGATTTGTGTGACCTTTCATTAAAGTCTACCAGCCCTGCAACAACCCTGTCAATGTACATTCCATCTTTATCCAAACACAGATTCACCACATTGACTCCATGTGGCATCCATGTCGACCAACTGCCAGCTTGGCAATTCATGTTGGTCCAGATAGGATCACTGACTAGCCACTCTATCGGTTCCTCTTTCATGCCGGTTTGCTAACCCCGCCAATATCACACACTGTACCGGTAACCTCATCATGTCTGCATTCTGTTGAACTATGGGTGGAACACCTTGACCGGCCGCCAGACATGTCTTTCTTGAGCATGCTCATTTCCTCAAGGTGGGGAGTCATCTACATCTGCACCTCGCTCATATTACCAGTGGGCTTACATACCAATTACCACTCTTGATGACACTAGTCATCAACCTTCACTAGACTCCTTCATCGGTCAAGCCATTCTCTGATTGTATCTGCTCAGTCGATTTATCTAAATGACAAACACATCACTCATCTGTTGTATTAGTATCTCAGCATGTCTTCTCTATCATTCCAGTGCATAACCCTAATCTCATGCACTTAAGGCATTCCCTCAATTCACTGGTAGATCTAGTGTGATCCTTCAAGTACTTGTCTTTATCTCTTTACTCTTATCTCACCAAACTATAATGCACTCAATGTATATAGGAGATAAGCTCCACTTACTTAGTGGTGTAACACCTTGTCATCTGCTCATGTGAGTTCCCTGTTTATGCAGAATATCTTCAAACAGGCACATGTGATCCGGTGTGGACACACTCATTGTTGGCCATTGCTTCTCAAGATGACCACATCTTCATCTGATGGGAGTCCTATTGTTCTGTAACCTCACAACATACTGATGACCTGTTCAATCTCTTCTTCCAGCGTGGATGTAATTCTCAAATCATTCCGCCTCTTCATCACAAACAACCACTCAAACACCTCTCTATCTCATCATACAAGTCAGGCACTAACTTGTGTACTAGTGACTCTTGAGGTCATCTTCCTTACCTTTACCGGTGTTCTGCAACATAGGGTGATATCCAAGATATCACATCCTGTACTCCTTCACAACAGTGTTGCACATTCATCTCTTCTACAAGTGGTCATCCCATACTGGTTGACATCAATGACAACACAAAGCCAACAACAGTGGCGTCGCCACTCCGCCGCACTCTTTCCTCAGCCTCCCTACATAACGCTGCCTCCTTCAGCCATGGCCGCCTTCGGCCTTCCCTGTCATCTTTCACCTGCACCCACACACAAAATAAAATGTTTTAATGAAACCCTAACCCAAATTCGGGTTAGGGTAGAATTAAAATGAAAAGAAAATAAGATATGTGTTAACTGATGCTCAGTAAAACCCTAACCCTATTTCGGGTTAGGGTAAAATAAAATAAAATAATAAAGGGAGGAGTGATAAAGATATTAAAATAAACCCTAGTTAGGGTTAGCATAAAAGACATTAATTATTGAAATAAGATAAAAAGAGAGGGAAATCCCTTTCAAAAATTTGAAATGGGGATTTCCCCATTCAATTTAAAATTATTATTTTATCTAGTTGATTATCTTTAGGAATTATAATTGGGAATAATTATTTATTTAAATATTTTATACTCATAGTTGGGTAAATTTATTAAGTAGAATTTATTAATGGAGATTTTCAATAGTATAATGATTAAATTTAATTTAAGGAGACATTTTAAATATCAAATAATAAATATTTGATTATTTAGATGTTAAGGAGGTAGTTTAATGACAAATATTAAATATTTCATATTTGATGACGAGGAAATGTATTTCGTCAATAATATGAGATTATTGGCTAGATTATTATTATATTTGATTTAGTTAATTTTTATAGACAAATTTAAAAACGTTATTACTATTGATCAATTAATTATATTTAAATTCAATAAACTAAGTGATAGCATTATTTTAAATAGTCCAACAACAATTAAATACTACATGAGATAATTAATATCTCTTGATTAATCATTGAAGAATTTAATTAGGGGAAATTAATTAAATTAGTTAAATTAATTAATTAAGTTGTGATGACCTTTTTTGGAGTATAATTAGTCTACCTTAAATGTTAATGCTATAATGGTTGAGTTAATTAAATCAACTTTAGGAAACCATTCTTTTAATCCCCGAGTAAACCTTTAGTTAAGACAAAACTTATTTATCCCTCCTTTAACGTAGAATATATAGTATTTTATGTTGTTTTAAAGAAAAATTGTTGTTGCGTTTTTGCCCAAATGTTTGGGCATGACATTTTGGTATCAGAGCAAGGTTTCCAAAACTAGGAACCTTCCTCCATTACATTTCGCTTTTAATATTATTTTCTTTGAGAATTGTTATTTATTTATTTATTTACTTTATTTTATTTTATTGATAATTAAGGATTTCGTCGATTACGCGACAAGCTCGTAAGTGCGATAGGAGTCCTAGATGTACTCACATGGCACACGAAGATGTTGTGCGGGATGAGCTGGATCCAGAAGGGGATCAGGAAGCTCCTCCCAAACAATTGATTGACCCCAACCGAGACATTTTGGTTTCACTTCAGAACCTGATAGGAATAGTTCAGGATAGACTCGCAGTAGTAGATCGTCAGGCAGAGCACTAGAATTCTGAGAGTCATAGATCTGCAGCTAGGGAGAAGAGTAGGAGTCCACCTTCTAATCGTATAGAGGCTCACGCTGAGCATGAGCCTGAGTCAGTCCATCTACTTGAGGCACCTCCAGTAGTGTCACCAGTTATTTTTGAGAGAGCACCCCATGGTCTCAGGGATCAGATCAGAGAGATTTTATGTCTTCAACCACCATCATTTGCACGATCTATTGATGGGGTAGAGGCTGAGGCTTGGCTATTGAGTTTAGAGAGGTGCTTCGGATTGTGTCCCTATGAGAGAAATTTGAAGGCACAAATTTCCATTCACCTTTTGAGAGGGATGACTTCCACATGGTGGAGGCAGGAGGAGTAAAAGAATGATATAGTTGTGGACACTGTCAGTTGGGACATCTTTACAGAGAGATTTAAAGATAGATACCTATTAGAGCACTATAGGCAGCGCAGGATTGACAAGTTTCATGACCTTCAGCAGGAGGGTCTCTCACTGTCCCAGTATGAGAGCAAGTTCTTCGAGCTCTTACCCTACGTTGCTACCTGAAATACAAGAAGCTACTCATCAACTAGTTTATTAGAGGATTGAATGCTAGTATAGTAGGACCAGTTAGGATGGCAGCTCTAGGAAGCCTTCGGGTTGCTGTGGAGAAGGCCTTGATATCAGAGGAGATTCATGGTAGACTGCAGGACACACGAGATCGACATCAAAACCAAAACCCTATATCACAGTCTTTTGGGTTTCAAAAACCCCACTGGAAGGGTAACCACAAGCATTCATCGGGGTCCTTTAAACCCCCTTTTCCACAGCAGCCATAATAGAATCAAAAGCAAAGGCCTCCACAGGGTCAGAAGGGCTTTAAGCCTAACTAGTGGCATTCACAAGGTCCTAGGCATGACCAGTGACCACAGGGTCCATACACACCTCTGGCACAGACTCAACAATCCTCCAGGGCTGGTTTCAGTGGATCGAACAGGATAGGAGGACATGGATACTCTAGCCCACAGGGTGTTTAGTTTCAGACATGTGGTGCTTGTTTCACTTGTGGGGCCATGGGGCACATGGCGAGAGAGTGTCCACAGGGTCAGATGGCAAGTAGTTAGCGGATGGTAGGTTCAGAGCCTACAGTTGGGGACATGGGTAAGTCCCACAGAGTCTTCACAGTGGTTGACAACCGCCAGGTAGAGCATCAGGCCATAGTCATATAGGCAGCAGGTATGATTAGAGGTAGCAGTATTTCTATCTTGTTTGATTCAGGAGCTACAAATTCTTTTATATCTCCATTGGTTGTGGAGCGTTGCGGGCTAGTGGCAACTAGGCAAGGTGTTAGTTGGGAAGTGGAGTTGGCTTCAGGAGCTAGAGGGTCTATTGAGTCGGTGGTTAGGGGCTGTCAGCTTCAGATTGGGAGTACAACCACCTTAGTAGACCATCGAGTCACACCTCTAAGATCTTATGGCATTGTTCTTGGCATGGATTGGCTATATGCCCACAGAGCCAAGGTGGATTGTCGCCATAAAAATATCAAGTGTGTGGACGATCAGGGTACCTCCATAGTAATTTTAGGGATTTAGAGGCCCGTATCACTTCGTATGATTTCTGCTATGCAACTTAAGCAGAGCATGAGAAAGGGATGCCAATTAGTTTCCATCACCATTAGTGATAGAGAGGAAGAGAATGAGAAGGAGCCTTCCCTAAATGATCATCCTATCCTTGAGGAATTTGCAAACGTGTTTCCTTCCAAGATACCTGGTATGCCACCTAGCAGAGAGATTGATTTTCACATAGATCTTGTACCAGGAGTTGAGCTAGTTTCAAGAGCACCATATAGGATGACCAATAATAAGCTTAATGAGCTCAAGATATAGCTTGAGGAACTCTTAGAGAAGGGTCACATTTATCCTAGCATCTCCCCTTGGGGTACACCAGTCATCTTCGTAAAGAAGAAGGTCAGATCCCTTCGGTTAGGTATGGATTACAGACAGTTAAACAAAGTGACCATCAAGAACCGATATCCCTTGCTCAAAATCAATGAATTATTTGATTAGCTTCAGGGTACCAAAGTATTTTCTAAGATAGATTGAAGTCAGGGTACCATCAATTGAGGATTGTAGAGAGCGACATCCACAAGACCTCTTTTCGTACTAGGTATGGCCACTATGAGTTCATCGTGGTTCCATTTGGTCTCACAAATGCTCCAGTTGTATTCATGAGTGGGGTATTCTACACTCCCCTCGATCGATTTGTGATTGTGTTCCTCGATGACATATTGATATATTCTCAAAATGAGAAGGAGCACGAGGAGCACTTGAGGCGGGTATTGCAGTGTTTGAGAGACAATCAATTGTATGGTAGTCTGTCGAAGTGTGCATTCTTTAGATCAAAGGTCAGATATCTAGGAAATGTTGTATTTGGAGATGGGATCTCAGTTGACTCATCAAAGATTGGAGCTATTATGGATTGGCTAGTGCTAACTAGTGTGACAGAAGTAAGGAGTTTCATGGGTCTAGCAGGGTACTACAGATGCTTCATGGAGGGGTTCTCTAGGGTTGCACATCCTATTACATCCCTTCAGTGAAAGGGAAAGAAATTCGAGTGGATAGAAAGGTGTGAGAGGGCCTTTCAGGATCTCAAAAGGGCACTCACTAGTGCACCTATTCTTGTTGTGCCAGACCCCTTGACTGATTTCATGGTATGCACAGATGCTTCCTTGGATGGATTAGGAGCAATTCTTATGCAAGAGGGTCGAGTTATAGCGTATGAGTCTAGGAAACTTAAGACTCACGAGCTTAACTAACCTACTCATGACCTTGAGCTTGCAGTAGTGGTGCACACACTTGTGAGGTGGAGACATTTTCTTTTGGGTCATCATTTTGAGATTCATTCAGATCATCAGAGCTTGCAATACATATTCACTTAGCCCAATCTTAATTCTCGTCAGTGAAGATGGATGGAGTTTTTATGTGAGTATGATTTTGATGTCGACTACATCAAGGGGAAAGAAAACGTAGTTGCAGATGCCTTGACTAGGAGACATCATGAGATATGCTCCATGTCTGTGGACACAGATTTGAGAGGTCATATATTACAACAACTTCTAGAGGATGAGTGGTATTTAGAGGTATGTCAGGTAGTGCGATCTCAGGAGACCCTGGAAGGGAAGTATGCAGACTATTCATTAGAGTCCGATGGACTACTATGTCATAGAGGGCGCATCTATGTACCTTCTTCTAGAGGATTGCATAAATTCATTGTGTTGGAGGCTCATAGAGCTCCTTATATAGTGCATCTCGGAGTTAAGAAGATGCATGCCGATTTGAGACAGTTATATCATTGGCCAGGTATGCAACAATTCATTGCTATACTAGTATCCTGATGCCTTGAGTTCCAGAGAATCAAGGCGGAGCACTGCCATCTAGGTGGGTTGCTCCAATCTCATGCGATACCAGAGTGGAAGTGGGATACTATATCAATGGACTTTGTCATTGGTCTTCCTATGTCATCGCGTTGTCATGATGCCATCATGGTGACAATTGACAAGTTGACCAAAGTGGCCCACTTCTCACTAGTTCAGACTACCTTCACAGCACCAATAGTGGAATAGGTATTCTTGCGGGATATTGTCAGACTTCATGGTGTTCCACACAAATTATTTCAGACAAAGATTCTCTCTTCACTTCTTCCTTTCGGAAGGCATTACAGGAAACAATGGGTACCAAACTCAACTTTAGTACAACCTATCATCTAGAAATGGATGGACACACAGTGAGGGTAAACTAGATGTTAGAAGACATGCTCCGTATGCACATCATGGATCATCAGACCAGATGGTAAGAGTACCTTCCTTTGGTAGAGTTTGCCTATAATAATGGGCTTCACACTTCTTTGGGGATGCCACATTTTCAGGCTTTGTACGAAAGACCTTGCAGGACACCTTTGAGTTGGGATCGCATTGAGGATAGAGTAGCTATTGGTCCTAAGATAGTTCGTAATATGGAGCAGTAGGTGGATTTGATTAGACAATGCCTTAGAGAGGTGCTGGATAGACAAAAGAAGTATGTAGATGTGAAGAGGATAGATCATAGCTTCATGGTTGGGGACATAGTTTTCTTGAGAGTGTGACCGCATAATAGTCCAATCCATTATGGAAAGGGTTCTAAGCTCGCACCTCGTTTTGTCAAACCATTTGAGATCCTTGAGATGATAGGACCAGTTGCATATCATCTAGATTTTCCACCTAGCTTGTTAGGCATCCACGATGTGTTTCATGTATCAGTTCTGAGGAAGTACATTTATGATGAGTCTCATATTCTGAATTGGGATGCCTTGTAGGTGGAGTCAGATGCGTAGCTAGCTTTGGAGCCCATCCACAATTTGGCTCACCGAACACTGTCTCTTTGAGGTCGAGAGCTAGACCAGGTTAGGGTCCAGTGGGATTATTATGACAAGGTTACAACATCATGGGAGGATGCAACATGGATGAGATCTCAGTACCCCCATCTTCTTGATGAACTCCAGGATGAAGTTCATGCCTAGAGGGGGAGGGTGTGAGGCCCTACCCCGAGCCGTCATAGAATTTCAGTTATTTTCATGTTGGACCTATTATTGATGTAGACATATAAAAATGACCATTTCTAAATGAATATTTTATGTTCATTTCTCTATTTAATTAAATCCAATTTAATTAAATTATCCACATTCTTCTATTTTATTAAGTAAATTATTCAATTTATTTAAATAAAATTCACTATACCCATTTAATGAATAAATCATTTTATTCAATTAAACCCCCCTATCCACTTTTAATTAAATTCAAATTTAATTAAATAGTTATCCTAAATTGAATAAATATAATTTATTTAATTTCCCCAAATTGCAACCAAATTGAATTAAATTACTTTATTTCAATTAATTGCAAACTCCCAAACCCCTTTCTAATCCCTTCTAGAATCTTCTAATCGCTTCTAATTAACCTAAACCCTCCTCTAAACTTTGTCACATCCCTAAGAAAAGGGAAGTCACTTCTCAAAACCTCAAAGTCTTTGATAACCATTAAAGACTTCCAACCTTCAACCACTTAATTCCTCAAAGTCTTTGATAACCATTAAAGGCTTCCAACCTTCAACCACTTAATCCCCCAAAGTCTCCAATAACCATTAATGATTAACTCAAACCCTCCTACATGGTTAAAGAATTTTTTTTGACTCAACCTTTACCCAACCCAAAGGTCTCATCAAGCCTTTAATGCTTTGACCATGATTATCTCTTAATCATTTGCACAAAGGTTTATCCTTGGATTAACTCTTAATCCATTAGGTAAGCCTAATTTAAGCTTGACCCTTACCTTTTAGATAACCCTAAGGTCTTCTCAGACATTTAATGTCTCCAACCCCTTCTCTCAACCCAATCTTATGTTGACACTTGTCACCATTTCATTGGTGCAAATTGCAAACATGGATCCCCAACTTTCAAACTCAACCCTTGATCAACTCTTTCAATCCTGACCATCCATTGCCTTATTTTTGCTATAAATAGAGCTCTCATTCCTCCATTTTAGATCATCCTTCAAATCTGTAGTATCATACTTATGCTCAAATACATTCAAGCTTTCATATCATTTTTATGCTCATCATTTTAGCCTCTTTTAAATCAGCAATTAATCTAAATATGCATGTTTAGAATACTTTCTTTATCATTTAGCTCAATCATAGAATAAATATATCATGTTAAGATAGTATTCATACTAATCTTGTCATCTTATCATCTAGTTTATTGCATTCTAGAATCATGCATAGCTTAGGATGCATTTCATTCTAAAAACTTATCAAAGCATCCCTCGTTCTTGCATTCGCCATCCCTGAACCATTTTGCTCAGTGATCTGAGAGCAAAAACATTGGTTTGAGGGACATTGTGAGATAGAAAACCATGGGACCCACCTTGGGAAGCTGAGTAATACTTTGTTACTCCATAGCTTGCACCAAGAAGTCCTGTGTGTGTGTGTGGACTAGTATTTTGAAATATTTTCATATTGAGTTTTATCAGCCCACTTTTCTTGCATACATTTCTGGCGCCCACCGTGGGGCCGGACCCCAAATATCAAATCAGTTTTTGAAACTAATCACTTTTGTAGGTCCACGGGAAACAGGAATCAGCACGTGGGAAACATTCCCTAGCGCATCTGGTTAACAGTCTAGCGCATTCCACTTACTGTTTAGCACGTGGGGTCTATACTCTAGCGTGTGAAGACCTTTCCTCAGCGCGTGACTCCCTCTAATATTTTTCTGTAGGTCTTAGCGCGGAAGAAAACCAGAGCAGCGCCTTCAGCGCATCCAATAAACAACATAGCGCATCTGGTCCACTATTTAGTGCGTGGAGTCCATCATATAGCACGTGCCGTGAATGAATTAGCGCGTCAAATCACTAATTTTTGGAAGAGAACCAGAGTAGCACCTTCGGCGCACAGCATAGCGCATCCAGCAAACAGTGTAGCGCGTTGATCCTTAATTTTAGTGCATCAAGAATATATTGTAGCGCATACAGTCTGTTATGTAGCGTATCGAAGACAGAAACAAAAAAAAAAAAAAAAAAACTGTAACCGAAAATGAAAGTTTAGACTTGTGGAAGTCCACCAAATCATCAAAACATTTTTTTTTCTCTAGTTTGCTTGTAGGATGCTAACCAAATTTGTTGCAGAAGGAAGCGTAATCTTAGAATTTTTAAATGGTTAAGATTTTCTCTAACTTAGTTAAAGTTAGTTTAAAATTTTAAAACATTTTTTTATTCTTAAAATTGAACTCACTTACTTCTTTGGGGCTATAAAAAGAACTACTATTGGAAACCTTCTTGCTTTTATAGGAGAAAAACATTTTATTTTGGGAAGCTATAAAAAGAACCAACAAATCTTTACTTTGGCAAAGGGATTTAAAAAGAACTTCACCATCCTTTGGTGCATAAAAGGATTCACTTCAAAATTTTGCAAAGTCAAAGAATCGCACATGTCCAGAGTTATTTACAACTAAAGAGGGAAGATCTTCCCCTTTTGATCGATTTCTTTTGTTGACAAAACATCGAATTTACTTTGTTGACAAATTTCTTTTCATAGATCAGAAAATCATTGCCTTGAAAGGATAAAATAAACACCATATTTTTGTGGAGCAACATCTCCACATAGACTTTTAGCAAATCACTAAATTGAAAGGCTAAAAAGAACCAACTTGATTGCTTTATCTTGAAAGTGGAAGGAATATGCTCTCCCCTTAATTGGGTGATCAAAAATCCAGACCACTCTTACAACTTTCTTTACTTCAAGCAATAAAACCTTTAGCAGGCCTGCCTTCTCGAGGAGTTGGAATCAACTCTTAAAGCCGTTTATGGCCGGTGTGAAGGGAATGACCTAAGTGGGGAATGGCTTTGACGCCAAGAATTCCAACCCACTATAATCAAATGTGGAAAGTGACGAAAGTCCTTTTCAACGGTTGCGCGCAGTGATTAGCCTTCCCCCAATATCCTCGAGATACGTAAAGCCTTTGTTCTAAAGGTTGGGAAGCCTCCTGAAGGAGTTTATCACTGACAGCCTAACAGGAAGCCTGATTACGAACCATAGAAATAGAAACTTTGAACCGAGTCAGTAACCAGACATTTATAACATCATAGTGCAAGGGTGGGGAAGAATCTGCCCCCAAGATTACTCACCATATATCTCCCAAGATAACTACTCAACTGTGAAACAATTCACTTTGAGTTAATTTTTGGCAAAAGGCAAAAAAATGAGCGCCCTCTAGGGGGTGACATGGCTGTTTGAGTTGACGGAGTATCGAGACTAGTGGGCTATGATGTTATTTATAACCCTTGACTAAAGAGTCTTTCTGAAGTGTATTATTTGTATCCAAACCTATTAAAACATTGGGGATTTGAACACATCCTCGCTGAACATACACTTTTTGTTAGATTAGGCAAAATGGTTGTACTTTTTGTGTCGTGTTTGCATTTATTACTTCTGAAAATCATCCATCAAACTTGAAAAATTCGCAACAAAAATTCAAAATTCACAAAAACCAAACCAAAGAAAAAAAATCAGGGCAGTTTAGCACATAAGAGCAACTTCTTAGCGCGTGGAGTACTTTTTTTAGCGCATCCAAACCGCTAGTTAGCGCATTGGTTCAAAATAGTAGCGTTTCATCTTAAGGCAAAACAGTGTAAAATCCTTTAGCGCATCAGAAAAATAGTCTAGCGCGTGGAAGCAACAGCTTAGCGCGTGGAGACTCAACATTAGTGCATAAAGTCCAACAGTTAGCGCGTCACAGACCTAGGATAGCGCATAGCTTTTTCAACCACTAAGAACACAATTTTAACAGTCCAAAAACTTTAGCGCATGTCGGGGGGCAGCCTAGCGTGTGTAGTTATTATTTTAGCGCATAGAGGAATTTCAGTAGCGCATGTAGACTTTGTTCTAGCACGTGATCCAAAATAGAAAAACAGAGGGCAAAACCAAATTTTTTTTTGAAATTCTCAAAAACATTTTAAAAAAAAAAGCCTTTTTCCATCAACACCATTTTTCATCAAAACAGAGTGACAAACAAACCACTAAAACTATTTCTTGAGCTAAATTTGTGTCAAAACAAACGTTGTCAAAATCCTAAACGAATCGCGCAATAGAGGATGTCTCTCCTATCATAATCTGGAAACTTCATCATCAGTATCAACAGAATCCTTTACCATCTTACAAATTTTTATCTCAAAACACTTGTTTAAAATTTTCAAATTGTCAAATCAAGTTTTCAAATCGGGAGGCTTTTATCCATATCATTTGACACACTTTGTCGTGATGGGACATCTAAACCTTCACTCTGATAGAGTAAGATTTGAAATTTTCAAAAACAAGAATCAACTGAATCAAAACCAATCAAAGGAAACCATTGATCACTCATGCATGACTAATCCCCTTATTCTGAGAAGAAAGAACCTCTATCGTAACATCACGTTGAAGAAACAACAACCTAGTTTTTCCAAATTCATCAAGAGAAATAAGTTTTTATACATCAATCGTCAACTCTTCAAATCCCATCGGGTATTCCTTCATCACGTCAAACGTTATATCCAAAACAAATCTAGCGAATTTGACAAAGAACCTTTGAAAACAAGAGCATACTGTCAAAAGTCTGCTTTTAATCAAACCATAAACCGCAGCGGAAGAATCAATCCAACATTCTTGCCTGACGAGTGTATCACTTATAACACATCTCGACCAGAACCACCCATCCCTGAACAACATATCAATGAGGCTTTTATCCCTTTCATCACTGAGAGTTTCTACTAAAATGTCTGTTACTCGCTCTCAAAGAGACAAACAAAGCGAGACACACGTTGAGTCTAGTATGAATCGAAGATTATCAAATCCTTTTGAGGTTCCACCCTTAGAAGAACCTAAAATTACTGAAGCACATCTTCGGGAATGTCAGGAAAACCCCTCATTCCAAAAGCTTGTAGAAAAGCTTATGGAAAATGACAAAGAAAAATATCTGCTTATGCTTACAAGTAAAGGCGTTAAACTTCCCGAAGATTTAGACCCCAACATCTTTAAAACTAGGTCTCGACAATATGCATATCAAGAACAACAAAGAGAAGAAGAGACCCGTAACTTTGAACAACATATACCTGAGCAACACATTCCAGAACAACGCATACTAGAAATGCATATACCTGAGCTAGAAACACCAGAGCAAAATATACCATTTACCACACCTTTTCAGCTGAGAACAAATACAAGGGAAGAACTTTTCCCTCGACAAGAACATATACCTTTGGCAGCCCTTACTCAACAAATGCAAATGTTGCAAAGGAAAATACAGGATATGCAAAAAGGGACAACAGTGTGGTACTCTTTAAACGAAATCTGTCCTTACCCATTTGACAGAAGATTGAACATGGTGCCTTTTCCTCCAAACTCAAACGTTCCCAAATTTGATAAATATGATGGGAAGAGTGATCCCTGAGATCATGTTCAAGGATTTTGCACACTGAGCCTTGAATTTGCTCATGATGACACCTATTTGATGAGGTTATTCCCCAGAAGCTTGGGAGGGCAAACCATGGAATGGTTATCCAAAATTTCGCCACCTGTCAGATCATTTGATGAATTGGTTAACAAATTCATAACCCACTATTCCTACAACATCCAACATGCCATAGCCATGCTAGATGTTTGCAACACCAAACAAAAGAACAATGAAATGTTCATGATATTCCTTCAACGCTGGTGACGTATGGTATCCAGATATCCTCGAGATATTCCCGAGAAGGAGAAAATGGAAATCTTCATCGATAACTTGAATGGAGAAATGAGTTACAGACTAAAACTTCAATGCATACCATCTTTCACTAAATTGATTGAAAATGGCATTCAAGTAGAGGAAGCATGTGTCAAAAAGGGAACGCTCAAATTTTACAAAGAGGGAACAAACTCATCAAACTACAATAACCAGAACAACACCAACCTTGACAAATCTCTATTTTGGACTCGAAACAAAAATGAAGGCAACAATGAAACACATGATCCCAAATCTAAACAACTAGTGCTTGCATTATCTGGAAATCCTCAAAACACGAAAAATCTTAAAAATGCTAATACAAATGCTAACACATATACACCAAACACTGATAAAGGACAACTCAACACAAACAACACCAATGATACTCAAAGCAAAAACATGAATCCAGGACCTAACAACAATTCATGCAACAACACAAACAATTTCCAAAAGCGTATCTTCACACCACTGGGACAATCATTAGAATCTGCATTCAGAGAAATTTTGGCAAACAAGATTCTTTCTTTACCTCCAATCAGCAACTATGAACCCCCAATCAAACCACCTTGGTGGAATGATTCACACTATTGTGATTTCCATCGCAACAAGGGTCATAGAACAAACGAGTGCATGAGATTGAAACACATAGTACAGGACATGATTGATCAAGGTGACTTAATGGTGGACGGTCTCAAAACAAATGGTGATCACGGAGTCTTCAAAAATCCTCTCCCAAATTACAACAAAGATGGAGCATCAACTTCGGATGATACACGCGGAGCTCATATCAATCACATCTACAACAACACCATCAACCACATATCAGCTAAAGATCATCAAGTCAATGTCATCACCATTCGAGATCGGCATGATCATGAATTTATCAATGTAACAACCCAAACTCAAAAATATGTCTTGAAAGGACATACTGCACCTACAACTACCACACCAAAAATCCAATATGACTTGGTTAGCCAACTACGCAAGACTCCAGCTCAGATATCTATCCTGGAATTATTGAAACTATCACCAAAACACAAAGACATATTGGAGCAAGCGCTATTGGAAACAAATTTACCTCAAAATCTGGATACAGACAGATTTCAAGCCATGGTCGCCCATATGACAGGACCTCATAACCTCACCTTCTCAGAACATGACAATACTTCCTTGAGTCATATGCATAATACTCCTCTCCATATTGAAGTCATTGTTTGCAAACACCGAGTAAAAAGAGTCTTAATAGATGGAGGAGCCGGACTTAATATATGTACTTTAAAGCTTATCCATGCATTAGGCTTCTCAGAAGAATCTATTGATCCCTGCAAAAAGATCACCATTAAGGCATATGACGATGAGGAAAGATCCTCTAAAGGAACTGTGATATTACCTATTCAAGTAGGACCAATACAAAAGGATACTGTATGTCAGGTCTTGGACATAGACCTTACCTACAATATTTTATCAGGGTGACCCTGGATACATGAAATGCAAGCAGTACCTTCCACATATCACCAGTGTGTAAAATTTCCTTATGATGGACAAGAAGTATCCATATCTGCTGATCACAATCCATTTCAACATTGCAACGCAATGGGGGCAGCCCAAGATAGTTTGGTTCCTCATAATAGAGAAAAGCAGCGATCTTCAACATCAGATCCACAAACAGCAAAATCCAACTCCTTATGGGGAGACTTCAAGCAGAAGATGCAAATAAAAAACCAGGGCATGGGAGGATACTCTTTGGAGCCTTTATGTTTGGCCAAATTGCCAACATCACCTAGATCTCATGGATTGCCTACTACATCAACACATCTGGTCACTCAGCCCATCACCAAATTTGATGGTACCTTCATCCAATTGGGCACTCTGGCACATGAATCAGAAGACGAGGACATTCTTAGCTAGTTATACAAAGATGAGGAAGAAGATCATAGAGCAGCCACTCTAGACATTGTTCTACCAACACACCTGTATGGAAAAGGCTACTTAATCATGAAGCAAATGGGATATGGCGGTAAAGGATCTATTGGGAAACGCAAAGAAGGAGTCACTGAACCTATAGATCTTCCTTCACAACCTAGTAGAAACAAAGCAGGATTGGGTTCTAAACTCACGTTCCTATTAAAACGACCGCCACACACAACTACAAAACCTCAATGGAAGGTGAAGGAGAAGTACAAAGAAGAATCCTGGCAGGAAGCACTCTTTGAATCAGTAGAAACAATCTGCAAGGCCGGGAACGTCAAGATGAGAAGTTGCATCAGGGAAAGCTTCTAAGTCATAAGAAGGCCCTATCTGCAGCAGTAGCTCATATTCAAACACCAATGTCTCAAAAACAAATCATGTCATCTCCAGATACCGTTATTCCTCCACGAGGAAGCACAGTCTATGAACAAATTCAGAAAGTAGAAGACGGATCTGATACAGAATCAACAAAAACCATCAAAATGGTATCCATCATCAAAGATTTGTTTTCACCATACAACATACCTATTTGCAGCACAGATAGAATCTGGGATGATGCCTATGAGATAGATTCCAATGAATATGAATGGGGTACCTGCTCCAATGCTACTACAAATGTCCTAGATGATACTTATTCTATATCCTTTTCTCAAGAAGAACATAATGCAGAAGATAAACCTCTTGAATTTGGACCACAAAATATCTATGATGCCAAGGAAAGCGAACAGGAACATTATGAACAAGTCTATGTAGAAGATAATACTATCGAAGACCTCGACGAAATCCTGAACTTCTTTAAAACCAAGAACAAACATGATGAAAACTCTATCCTAACACTCACAGTAGCCAAACTTGATCCACCTAATGATTCCATACCGCTTGTCTTTCCTGACCTCATCGACTGAGATGAACCTGAAATCCATGATATACCAATCTTCCCAGATGATGAATCTATTATCCATTACCTATGTACCATAAATCTGGAAACAGGCTCTACCAGTGAACAAAGTAACGATGTCAACAAACCAGGGAGTGCCAAGTCTCTCAGTCGCAAAAATACACCAAATAAAGGATCTGATGCTGAAAACCAGTCAATGGCAGCTCTAGATCACAAAAAAGTAAAAATAAAGGATGCATCTGAAGGTGAAAACCTTTTTAAGGCACCTAACGATGGGAGACTTGACACTCTTCCTGAACACTTTCATGAGCGATCACCCATTTTGGTTGAGCCCACTCAATCAATCAACATTGGTACCACAGAAGCAGCCAGAAACATACACCTTGCAGAATCCTTGACAGAGGAAGAAAGATCAGCATTCATCATTTTTTTAAAGAACAACAAATTAACTTTGCTTGGTCATATGCTGATATGCCCGGAGTAGATCCACACTTAATCATGCATCACTTGTCCATTTCTACAGGAGTTAAGTCAGTCAAGCAAAAGCTACGAAAGATGAATCCACAGGTGGCACTCATGGTCAAAACTGAACTAAAGAAACTATTAGATGTCGGATTCATCCAACCCATTGACTATGCGGAATGGATTTCCAACATCATTCCAGTATCAAAACCAGATGGTAGTATTAGAGTTTGCACTGACTTCAGAGATGTCAACAAAGCTTGTCCAAAGGATGACTTTCCTCTGCCCAATATCAACATAATTGTAGATCTTACAACAGGCCATGCAATGCTCTCACTAATGGACGGTTTCTTAGGCTATAATCAAATCAAAATAGCCCCAGAAGATCAAGATAAAACAACGTTCACCTGTCCTTGGGGAACATACTATTGGAATGTTATACCTTTTTGGCTTAAAGAATGCAGGGGCCACTTATCAAAGAGAAATGACCACAATATTCCATGACATGATGCATACATTTATGGAAGACTATGTGGATGATTTATTAGCTAAATCCTTCACTAGAGCCGAACATCTTGGCATCCTAACAAAGATTTTTGATCGATTGGAGAAATTCCAGGTCAGGCTCAACCCTAAGAAATGTGTCTTCGGGGTTACATCAGGCAAGTTACTAGGCTACATTGTCTCAGCTAAAGGTATTGAAGTAGATCCAGCAAAGGTACAAGCCATTATGGACATGCCACCACCAAAGAATATCAGTCAACTCAGATCTCTACAGGGACGACTTCAATCAATCAGGCGATTCATCGCTCAGCTAGCAGATAAAAGTCTACCATTTAACCATTTACTACACAAAAATGTACCATTCAAATGGGAGGCCAAGTGTGCAGAATATTTTTACCAAATCAAATAGTACCTGATGAATCCACCAGTTCTGGTCCCACCATTCGTAGGAAAGCCTCTTATCTTATATATCTCAACAACAGATATATCACTGGGGGCACTATTAGCACAAGAAGATCAACAAGGAAAGGAACGCGCCATATATTATATCAGTAGGACATTGAATGGCTATGAACTCAACTATACATTCATTGAAAAGGCTTGCCTAACAGTGGTCTTCGCATCTTAGAAGTTCCAACATTATATGCTAGCACATACCATTAAGCTAGTAGCAAAAATTGATCCTCTCAAATATCTACTCAGCAAGGCCGCTCTTACAGGCCGATTGGCTAAATGGGTCATGATTCTCAGTGAATTTGACATCCAATACACAGAAAGACGAGCCATCAAGGGACAAGCAATTGCAGATCAGTTGGCTGAAGCACCACTCCCAGGCAAACACACCATGGAGATCAAATTTTCGGACAGGGACGTTCTTGCTCTTTCTACTAAACAATGGACCCTATACTTTGACGGATCCTATACACAACATGGTTCCAGTGTTGGCATTCTGTTCATGACTCCTGAAGGACACACTATACCAAGATAATATAGGCTTATGTTTCCATGCACAAATAATGTGGCTGAATATGAGGCACTGGTCATAGGCATCAAAATGGCCGTAGAATGGAAAATCACAGAGTTAAAAGTCTATGGAGACTCACAACTAGTCGTCCATCAAATCAACAATGACTATCAGACAAAGGATGACAAGTTACTACCCTACAAACGAATGGTGGATGACTTCAAATAGTATTTTGTGCACATCACCTTCGAGCAAATACCAAGATTGAACAACAAAGCAGCCGATGCAATCGCTACTATCGCTTCACTACTACAAATTCCAGAGCAACAGAGTCGTTACGAGTTCCTGGTAGAGCAACTGTTCTCCCCCACCTATGACCACTCTGAATCCTAGGTTATTTATGCCTTGACTGGTTCAGATTCTTTGTTATATGGACCAATATACGACTACCTCAAGCATAATATCTTACCAATTGACCAATCCCGTAACCAAAAACGTAACTTTATCTGACAAGTTGCCCGTTACACCCTTACCGCTGATACTTTGTATCGTTGAGGTCTCGATGATACTCTTCTCATTGCCTTGATCGTAATGATTATGATTTTGCTTTACATGAGCTTCACGAAGGTATTTGTGGCACACATTCAAGTGGCACTACTCTTGCTAAAAAGCTTCTACGAATGGGATACTACTGGCCTACAATGGAGAAAGACTCATATCATTTCGCTAAGAAATGTCCTAAATGCCAGATCCATGGCAATTTGATACATGCACCAGCACAGGAACTGCAGCCATTTACAACATCTTGGCCCTTTTGTCAGTGGGGACTAGACTTAGTAGGCAAAATTCATCCTTCATCTTCAAATGGACACAAGTTCATTATAACAGCAACCAAATACTTTACCAAATGGATAGAAGAAGTTCCCATGACCACAGTGACCAGGAAACAAATTGCCTCTTTTATCCTCAATTATCTGATCTGCAGATATGGTATTCCAAGTTCAATCATCACAGATAATGGATGGCCTTTCAAGAATCAAGATGTCCAAGAACTATGTGAAAAATTCAAAATCCAACATAGGTTCTCTACACCATACTACCCGTAGGGAAATGGTCAAGCGGAAGCATCTAACAAGACAATACTGAAAATCCTCAAGAAAAAAATGAATGATGCAGGCAAAGATTGGCACGTACAACTCAATCCAGCACTTTGGGCATACAAGACCAACATCCACACACCTACAGGAGAAACACCATACTCATTGGTATATGGATCAGAGGCCATTTTACCCCTGGAGGTAGAAATCCCATCTCTCAGAATCTCTTTGAAAGGATTAATCCCAGATGAAGAGTATCGAGTTAACCGACTGTAAGAACTTGAACTATTAGATGAAAGATGTCAGCATGCTTACACTCATCTCAAAGCATATCAGCAACGCATGTGCAGAAGCTACAATCACAAGGTCATTCCTAGAAACTTCAAAGTTGGTGACCTAGTCCTCAAAGAAAATCCAAAAAATCAGCAAGATCGAGAAAAGAAAGGGAAATTTGAACCTAACTGGTTGGGTCCCTATGTTATCATATCAGTCTATGGATCAGGTGCCTATCAGCTAACGAATTCAGAAGGAGATGTCCTCGACAAACCAACTAACAACATCCATCTGAAGAAATACTATACTTAAGTGGCCTAGTGCACGGAAAAAGCCAAAAACAATTTAAAAAAAAAAAAAAATCAAATCAAAAAATCCAGACGAAGCAAAAACAAAGTACAATAAAAACAAATGGTGAAAACCTGGTAAACATGTGCTCTTGTGAAAGAACGGCTCCTCTATCTATCTCCATGCCATTTTATCCATCAAAACACTATCGGCCATCGCCCGACACTTAGCAAATATTCATTCAAGACATACTTAGCGTCGTCACTATCTTGGTTTGTCTATGCATATCCTCTTACCACAATTCCAGCATGGCTTGGAAATCAATGTACATATTCACATCAAGAGGCACACTCAGCTAGGGGCATTCCAATCGTCTAAAAATTGGTAAACATTCAAGACATCAAGGCTATTTGCAAAACTCAACAGCATGACATCCAACAACCAAAACTACACTTCATCAAAAAAACAAAACAAAGCATTTCACAGGAATACCAAGGATGGATGATTTTATGAAGTATTAAATGTTGCATTATCGCATAAAAATCTTGACTATTTTTGCATTTTGAAGTTTTTAAATTATTGGATTCTTTTCCTTTTTCTCACTAAAACGCTTCAAAGCTAGAGATCAAGGGGAACTTGCAATATTTTCTTAGTCTTCTGTCTGGGAGGCGATCACTTGTACTATGTGAATACATGCCTCGAGACGTGATACGTCGAATATCACTAAAGGCCTGATTCCACTTCATGCATACAAATGATCTAATCTTGTCTGTCTACGCAATACGCACTCAGGTCGTCCTGGTTCAATTATACCTTGACGCTTGTGCTATCTTGCAAAATCAAACATCATGTAAATTTTTCTCAGGTCATCATGGTTCAATTATACCATTATGCTTGTATAAATTTTCAACATATCCTAAACAAATCAATGCTCAATGATGAAGCCTACAAAGAAAGCAAATAACATATGGTTGTATCGGGATGGCAAAATGCAAAATGAGGATGCTCTCAAAAATAATTAATTGCATATCATTTTAAAATTAGTTGCATATCATTTTACAATTAGTTGCATATCATATCATACATCTCATTTTCAAAATATCATTCATCATTCATCATTCATCATTGCATCCCTCGCATGCATATCTATCACATCATCATGGAATCTTTCTTCACTTTCATATCTCTATCATTCTTCTAAACTATCTTCTATCATTCTTCCAAACTATCTTCTATCATTCTTCTAAACTATCTTCATCATTCTTCCAGACTATCTTCTATCATTCTTCCAAACTATCTTCTACCATGTCTTATATAGGATATATCGTTCCTGAAACCAGATGTTTTGATCAGCTCTTATACAGGATATATCGTTCCTGAAACCAGATGTTTTGATCAGCTCTTATACAGGTGATATCATTCCTGAAACCAGACACTCGATCATCCATGTCTTATACAAGCAGTATCATTCTTGAAACCAGATGCTCGATCATCCATGTCTTATATAGGAGGTGTCATACCTGCAACAAGACTTGCTCTCATTCCAATCAATCTAATCAATCTTATCAATGCCATCACTATCTACTCTTCTATCTTTCAAACAACATTCTTCTTCTTTCGAGAGATCATTCATGCTTTGTGTGCATGAATGATCTCCCGAGGGGGCATTATCATATCAAATCTCAACATCAAATCCAATATTAGTTTCCACATCAAAACAAAGATATCAAAATCAAACTCACATCAACAACATGAAACAATTTGCTCATCTACATCAAGTTCAAAATCCTATCATTTCATATCAACTTGTAAAACAACTCAAGTTATCAAAACCCATATCAAAATTTGTAATACAACTCAAGTCTCCACAATCACATAAACTTGTAAAACAACTCAAGTTTCCCACCCATATCAGCTTGTAACACAACTCAAGTTTCCAACCCATATCAGCTTGTAACACAAATCAGGCTTCACACATTGAACTTGAAACAAGGTACGCAACGCATCACATCAAATCTGGGGCATCACACATCAAATCAAATCTGGTATCACCATCAAAATATTGAATCTAGGGCATCACACATCAAATCAAATCTGGGGCACGACTTGAAAATCATAAGAGCGACACAAAAATTGCATTTGATCATAAATCACAAAAACACATCATTTTCTTTGAAATAACATGTGCACACACGTCACTTCAAAGAGGGGCAAAATGTAGACGTATAAAAATGACCATTTCTAAATGAATATTTTATGTTCATTTCTCTATTTAATTAAATCCAATTTAATTAAATTATCCACATTCTTCTATTTTATTAAGTAAATTATTCAATTTATTTAAATAAAATTCATTATACCCATTTAATGAATAAATCATTTTATTCAATTAAAACCTCCTATCCACTTTTAATTAAATTCAAATTTAATTAAATAGTTATCCTAAATTGAATAAATCTAATTTATTTAATTTCTCCAAATTGCAACCAAATTGAATTAAATTACTTTATTTCAATTAATTGCAAAATCCCAAACCCCTTTCTAATCCCTTCTAGAATCTTCTAATCGCTTCTAATTAACCTAACCCCTCCTCTAAACTTTGTCACATCCCTAAGCAAAGGGAAGTCACTTCTCAAAACCTCAAAGTCTTTGATAACCATTAAAGGCTTCCAACCTTCAACCACTTAATCCCCCAAAGTCTCCAATAACCATTACTGGTTAACTCAAACCCTCCTACATGGCTAAAGAATTTGTTTTGATTCAACCTTTACCAACCCAAAGGTCTCATCAGGCCTTTAATGCTTTGACCATGATTATCTCTTAATCATTTGCACAAAGGTTTATCCTTGGATTAACTCTTAATCCATTAGGTAAGCCTAATTTAATCTTGACCCTTACCTTCTAGATAACCCTAAGGTCTTCTCAGGCATTTAATGTCTCCAACCCCTTCTCTCAACCCAATCTTATGTTGACACTTGTCACCATTTCATTGGTGCAAATTGCAAACATGGATCCCCAACTTTCAAACTCAACCCTTGATCAACTCTTTCAATCCTGACCATCCGTTGCCCTATTTTTGCTATAAATAGAGCTCTCATTCCTCCATTTTAGATCATCCTTCAAATATGTAGTATCATACTTATTCTCAAATACATTCAAGCTTTCATATAATTTTTATGCTCATCATTTTAGCCTCTTTTAAATCAGCAATTAATCTAAATATGCATGTTTAGAATACTTTCTTTATCATTTAGCTCAATCATAGAATAAATATATCATGTTAAGATAGTATTCATACTAATCTTGTCATCTTATCATCTAGTTTATTGCATTCTAGAATCATGCATAGCTTAGGATGCATTTCATTCTAAAAATCTATCAAAGCATCGCTCATTCTTGCATTTGCCATCCCTGAACCATTTTGCTCAGTGATCTGAGAGAAAAAACATTGGTTTGAGGGACATTGTGAGATAGAGAACCATGGGACCCACCTTGGGAAGCTGAGTAATACTTTGTTACTCCATAGCTTGCACCAAGAAGTCCTGTGTGTGTGTGTGGACTAATATTTTGAAATATTTTCACATATTGAGTTTTATCAGCCCACTTTTCCCGCATACAATTGATACTATATTTTGATGCATTATGGACATAGATTCTATATGATCTAGTGATTGGATAACATTGATATGATTATGTCATTTATTTTGATTTGTAGAGCTTTATTTTGATGCTAGAAATTATGGATGCATGCTTTATAAATGATTAAATTTCATGATGATTATGATGATGCCATTTAGTAGATTATTTCATGTGGATTTTATTAGATAATTGAAAAATTGATTGTTATAATTGAAATTGTATGCAAATGTTTGAATTGTATTCTTTTCATATGATGATATTATATGTGATTTTTGGAATTACTAATGTGCAAAGTGAGATGTGTAGAAACACCGATCCATGTGACCATGAAAACTATTCAGAGAATCAAGCCTAAACCTATGTGTTTGTGAAGCCAAGGGTTGCTTATTTGGAGAGACAACACCTCGTTTGTAAATGTATTTTAATTTGCAAATGTTTATGCTTGGATGTGTGTTTAATTTATTAATTCCAAAAAAGGGACATTGCCATGTGTATTTAAGTGATGCATAATTTTGTGGTGTCACTTGACACATGTGTTGTAAAGTGAGTTGGCAGTGACATGTCCCTTGGAATGAATTTGTTTTACCAATGCATTTTTTTCAAATATCCTAGTATGGTCCCAAGAAAGTCTTGGATAGGGAGCCATTAGAAAGGTCAACTTAGGGTTGACCCATAGGTAAACTTTGGGTGAGTTTCTAAAGGGTTAAACTAACTCCTAAGGTCAAGTTAGGGGCATTTTTAATGGACCATATGATGTACCTATGGATGAAGGCCAATTTTAGCCATGTGTCCACTCCCTAGGGATTGTTTTAGTCCCCTCCAAAAGTTGAGTTTTCCAAGATGACCGAATTTTAACATTTGAGGATCCTACCTAAGGTTAGACAACCTTCCTCATGAGTGTTATTGCTTTTCCCCATTCTCTTTTACCTTTTTGAGGTGTCTTGCCTAGAGAGCTTGTAAGGTGTTGGGAAGACCAACCTATGAACATCTGTCACCCTTTCCAAGAGGATTGAAAAGAGTGAGGAGTTTTTTCTTAGGAAATGGTTTGGGAGGGAGAAGTTTGATCACCCACTCTCCATTTTTGGAGACATAGATTCTTGAGAAATTGGTTTTTGGATTGGGAAGTTTTGGCTAAGTCATGTGAAGGACAAGATAGTGGATTTGGGCAGCTCTCCTACAAACTTTTATTTAACCATTTGCAGTTTTAAGGTTGGTTGGATACTTCCTCATGTATGTTGTTTGGTAAAATTGAAAATATTGTTTGTTGTTTTCCATTGTTGTTTTCTTAGTAAACTTAGGAGGATGTTGAGTTTTTCCTTGTGAATTTTTATTGCATGTATTTATGTTATTGTTTTGGGTGTTCAAGGTCATACTCACCCTTGGGAGGGTAGAGTGGCCTTGGGGTGAAGGGTTGTTTGACAGCCTAAGAGTGTAGAGACTCTCTTTGGAAGAGAGTGATACACAAGGGATTATGGTACCCTTGCTGCATAGTGTTTTGTTTATGGAATGGGGGTCATGAGGGGATTTTGTTGGCTTGTATGCCTTAGGGAACATAAGGATTTGTTGGGACAAGTTTGGAACTTGTGGTTATTCTACTTGGTAGCCTTTCAATGGCATTTTGTTCCCCTACTTGCAGATTTCTCCTCGAGGTATTTGGTCCACCTTCACCCCACAAGTAATAGTCACTAAGTGACTTTGTTCATCCTTGGGTTGGGAATGTTTGTGTTGTGTTTTTCCTCTTGCTTATGTGTTTATGCTTGAGTGTAACCCGTTTAGCCTTGGTTCTCCTTGTAAGCCTAGGTTGGGAGGTGAGCCTCCATGGTCACAACCTACAAGACTTTGTTGCAAGTTTGCTTGGGAAAAAGATTGGAAGGGAAGCTATGGCATGATCCTATTTTTTATTTGTATTTAGTTGCAAAATAAAATACATGTATTTGGAAAGCCCTCATTTAGTAGAAATGAGAGGCTTGATTTTGTTATTTACCTATTTGTATAAAAGAAACTATGACGTACTAAATGTAACTATTGGATTAGTTTTACTGTGTAATAAAGATATATTTTTAATGTGAAGTATATATTCTTGCAAAGAGAAGAATACATTGTTGGAATTATTTCTTTAATGATATAGTTACTTGAAAAAGATTGAGAATGATATTATATTTGGTTCCCTATTGTTATTGAAAAAAAAATGCAAAGCTAAATGTTAATAGAGTAGTCACTTTTAAATAGAAATGAAATATTTGCTTACATCTATAGTTCAAACTCAAAGGAAAAATAAAAAGATATATTAAGAGTTAATATTGATAATGCATTATATCTTGCTTTTTATTGATTTAGAGGACTTTTGAAATTGTTAGTTGCAGCTGTAAATAAAAATATTATTGTCATATTTTCCATTTTCTAAAAGCATGTATAGTAGGAAGTAAATAAATCTAGTTATGGTTATTTAAATAAAAAATTAGGTACATGTATTAATGGGAAAAAAATTTATTCTATTATGTTATTTGAAAATATCCTACTATAATACTTTGAAAAGAAATAGATTTAAAGAAAGAAATATATATTAGAAAGTTTATGCCTAATGTTTTAAACCTTACATCTAAACTGTTTTTTTTTTTAATCGATAAAAGGATGAAGCCAAAGAATTTTTATTAATTAAAAGGTAATTACATTTACACCTCCAATCAGTGTGGGCATTGGTAGGAAAGAATGGAGGAAAGAAAACCTCCGATCTAGCCCAGATCCATTAATGGATCAGAAAATATACAAGATTTAAGTTACAATAATGAAGATGATGAAAGTCTCATTGGACCCATGTCCAGGATGGTCTTGAAGAGGGCATGTGAAAATCCACCACAAATAATTTGAGTAGCAAACTACCCTTCTCTGTGGGTGACCCTCTCTTTGGTGAGCGACAACCCTATCTTTACCTGCAATGATTGAGTGGAGCAGGCCCTAACCCCTAAGCTACACAAAATACTCATGACATCTTTCAACATGATGTTAGAAAAAATGAACAGAGATCAAACTGCTTAACTAGACTTCACATCTAATCATACCTGCCAGGATGATCTCCCTGTTATATCATAAAATCTCAAGATGTTAGTCACAAATAAATTCCAGAAACATAAAGTGTGACAGTGCTCAAAAACCACCGAAGAGGGTTATTGGATAAGCTTAATATTCAAAATAGTCTTCCATAACTAATTCTACATAGAAACGGGGTGAGTTGCCATCCATCATAGATTAAAATTCAACCACAGAGCCTTCCATGCCAAAATTGTTTAAAAGGAATAACTACTAAAATGGAAATGCTCAAGGGAAATGAAAAACTTCTGGAAAGACCCAAATCCTATTGAACTAATGAGCATTTAAAGTTCACAGATGAGCTAATTCAAAGGATAGCTAAGGTGAAGCTGAATTTGAATTAGTATGAATATTAGTATATAGATAAGTCTATATATCTATATATACCTGAGTAAATATGCAAATATTTATGTATATATATGAACATATATACATATATCTATATATAAATATGATTATATAGATATATGTCTATATACATTCAGTATATATAGATCTATATTACGGCCATAAAAGGCCTATAAAGCCTGAAATTAACTGAATCCAATAATTCACAGAGAAATAGATGCAGCATAAAAAAAACCATATTTATAAAACACCAGAACATAGATCTCATGACTAAGTATAAACATCCAAAGGTCTTTCTAGCTTGTAACGTCTCAAAAGGAGGCAGGTTTAAAAAGGAGTTCATCGAAGACAAAAAAGCATACCCCCAAAAAAGATCAACCTAAACATTAAGAACCCAACATGCAGAAACCTGGAGGCTTACCATCCAGAAGGAGCCTCATCCTTTCTTGCCTTGCTTGTGAGGAAGGCTTCAAAAGCCGCGGGGTCCTTGATCATCAAGATGGGGAATTGGGGTACTGGGTTGTTCTTTCTAATAAGAATATCATAATCCCAGGGTTTAGGAACCATAAGTTCCTCATCTATGTTGATCATTACCCTTTCTAATTCACCCAGGATGTCTTTTTTGAAGACCTTCTTGCATAGCTTCACCACTATATCCCTGTCTTTCTCTAACTACATAGAAATGGCTAGAAACATTGCTGCAATGTCAGGGTTCGCTCTGGTTTGGTCCTCATTCATGATGAAGTCTTTCCCTAGAGTTTTCATCACAGCTCCTGTGATCAACAGGTTCTATTGGGCAAGAATGCGTTTCATTCTTTCTTCCTTAATCTCACTAACAAAGGTCGTCTGGTGTTTCAGCCCTAGAAGCCTGAGAGGGGTATCCATCGCAGCTCAAATGAGAAATGACAAGGGAAACCATCTTGGAAATATAAATAGAGCTTGCAAGTTAATTCTTCATGATGAGTAGCTGAGCTAGTCACAGATCGAAGGGTCACGATGAAAGGAATGCGATCTCCGAGGATCAAGGTCATAATTACCACCGCCTTTAGCCTTCAAGCTGAGGGTACTTCACCTTTCAAATCACTGAGGAAGCATCACCTCGGCTTTACTAGGGAGCTGTCAATGAATATTTGCTCGAGGAGGAGAAGCTGACGTATGATGTCCGACCCAGGACAATTCATACAATTGCTGAGGCTCGCTAAATTTAGATGATCTCTAGACAAATGGTGGAGAGGATGGCAATATAAATTTTAGTCCTAGTAGAAAGCAATATCTATATGAACAGTAATACCTATATATCCATGCCTACATATTTCTGAGTAGCGGGATATGCAGGCATATTTATATACCTATGCTTATTCCTATATGGTATTGCCTCCTACTAGTCTTAAAACTTATCATTTCAATGCCGATTAATCAAAAAATGATATCTGTTTAGAGAGAACCACAATTCTATATGAAGCTTGGTCGAAGAGTGACTTTATACATGAGTCTCCAAATAAATTAGAATAAATGAGTCCTATATATATATATATATATATATAAACACACACACACACACACACACACACACACACACATATATATATATAAATATATATATGTATATATATATACCCACGAGTATATTTATATATAAATACATGAATATATATATACAAAAAAATTCATAATTAATCCTCTAAATAAATCTATATATATATTAATATTTATATATATACATATATACATGTATGAATATATATATATATATATATATATATATATATATATATATCTAGGAGCATATTTATACATGAATATATATATATGCGCATATATTCAAAGTCAATCCTATAATCATACATGAATATATATATGCATATATATTCAGAGTTAATTCTATAAATGAACCTATATATATATATATATATATATATCCAGGTGAATATTTATATATATAAATACACACACACACACACACACACACACACACACACACACACACACACACATATATATATCTGTGTGTGTGTGTGTGTGTGTGTGAATATATTTAGAGTTGATCCTATAAATAGACCTAATTGATAGTATGTCAATATGAGTGAGAATGAGAGTGTGGATGAATATAATATGTATATATATACGTATATAAATATATTTGTATATGTATATATATCTCTAAGATTTTTTAATATATTTATGAGTATATGTGTGTAAATGTATATATATGTGTATATAAATATATGTATATATATATATATATACATTTATATATATATATATATATATGTATGTATGTATGTATATATATATATATACACACACACACACACACGCACACACACACACACACACACACACACATATATATATGAGACTATAAAAGGGTTTTATTGAGGGGGAAAATAAGGAAGGACTAGAATTTAGATGTTGATCATTTTAAAGGGATGGAAGGAAGAGTGACCTGTTGGCAAGCTCCGATCAAGGATAACATGACAACATATTAGGAATGGTGGCCTTAGATGGGGTCCGAGGAGAGGTGGATGCCATCTGCTCCCATTTTGGCCAACTCATCCGCTCTTTTGTTTCCTTCCCTATAGATATGATTGATCATGAACCTTTCAAACCCTCTGCATAAATCCATAGCACTTGATAGCAGAGAGTTTAGTCTCCAGTTGGGCATGCTGCCTTTTCTGAGTGCATTGACAATAATAACCGAATCCCCTTCAATATCCATATTTTTAACTCCTAATTTCCTACACAGGTGCAACCCATCCACCAAGGCCATCAGCTCCACCTAGTTGTTGGTTTTGATGCCTACAAGGGATGCTAGGATGGCAATTTCTTTGCTTTCCCAGTTGTGGGTAGAACATCCTATACTTGCTTTTCCTAGATTGACTCGGGACGCCCCATCAATGTTTAACTTAAACCATCCTTCGTCTGGGGGAAGCCATCTGCATTCAGCTCTTTTCCAGAGACTTTCTTTAGGACCATTCCCCACAAAGGGAGGGACAGATAAGCCCCTCCAACATCTTATCATCTTTTCATCCCAGTAGGTTACTGTGGCATTCTTTTTCATGCCAGATAAAATCCGATTGTTTATGAGCTCAATGGTAGCAGACTCAATTCTATTGATTACCCTATGAACCTCAAGTTTTTCATTTCTAAAGAGATGTTTGTTTCTTTCCTTCCACAACTCCCACATAATGGAAGATGGGAGAGATATCCATAATCCTTCAAAGAGACAACCTCGTCTAAGGAGAGGCCAGGCTTTGAACATCCCAGAGATGCTATGAGGGAAGGCAGCAGACCACTCCAGTTTCTTGGTGAACCAGACCCAACATTGATGAGCAAAGGGGCAATTGAGGAGGAGATGGTTGGTGTCTTCTTCATCCGCCTCATAGAGAGGATATCTACTAGGTCCCTCATACCCCATTCTCCTAAATTTATCTATCGTTAAGAGCTTGTTATAGATAGCAAGCCAAGAGAAGACTCCAGCCTTAGGTAGGTAGTACCTATCCCAGCAAAGTTTCAGGGGTAACTCAGAGTTGGGCCTTATATGAGGTTTGGAGATATGAGAGTACCCATCCTTGGAGTTATATTCCCCACTTAAGGAGCCATCCCATACAAGATTATCCTTATGTGGCCAAAGGCTATGTTCCTTGACCTAAGAATTGCCATGAGTTTACTTTTATCCTCTGCAAGAATATCCTCATTATCCCTATCGATCCATTGCCACCCAACCCCTTCCAATGAAGGGGAGATATAGTTTTTTAATAGGGAGCCTCTATGTGATTCAAGGAGGATACAGGTAGCTCCAAAGTCATAAATATTCTTGATAGCCTTATACCCACTCCATGAATCAGACCAAAAAAGGGCTTCATCCCCAAACCCTAGGTTCCAAGTAAGTTTGTCTGAAATAATGCTTCTGCATTCTAGCAAGAAATTCCATAAGTGAGAACCTCTGGGGGGGTTGATTTCTCTAAAGATTTGGATAGGGTTGCCTCCATTAAGGTATTTATGGTGCAACAACCTTGCCCATTTGAGGTGGGGGTTTCTGAACATTCTCCAGACCAACTTAGCTCCCAGGGCTCTGCCTTGATCACGGAGGTTTTTAATGCCAACCCCTCCTTCCTCCTTAGGTCTGCAAATCTTGTCCCAAGACAGGAGTGATATTTTCCTGTCTTCATTGGCACCTTGCCAAAAGAAAGTTCTGAGGTGCTTGTTAAGTTCAGCCTATTTACTAGAAGATATATTTTGACAGGAAAGCAGGTAAATGGGCATAGCTGAGAGAACCGATTTAACCAAGGTTGCCCTACCTGCAGATGATAGCCATCTTCCTTTCCAGGTGTTAATCCTAGATTTGATTTTATCCACCAATTTTTCCCACAATTTTGAAGATCTCCTTCCCTTATCAAGGGGTATGCCTAGATATTTGTAGGGGAGGAGCCCCTGCTTGATCTCCAGGACTTTATAGATCTCCTCCCCTAATGTAGGGTCTATGTTGAACATATAAACAACCTATTGGTGCCCAAAACCACAGATTGGAAAACCCAAAGACTTGCCAACTCCTTAGGAAATCCAATCAGCCTTGGCCAACAAACAGGGATGGTCGAAGACCAAATCCCTCTACACTTCAGGCTCCACAAGACCTAGGCGGGTGTACCCTTCTCTCTCAAGCACAAAAGAGTTATTTAAATGTGGATTTAATCCTCTAAGCAAGTTTACACAACTGGCAAATTAGTGTTCTGCAACTATGCTATATCATGTGCTTTAGCTGAATACTTTGAAAACTGAAAACTGAATATGAATAAAAGTGTATGTTAAAGATATTGTATATTGAAAATGAAATGCTTTCAAGACTTGAATGAAATCTACAAGGATTAGTTCAAATAGGATATGGAAGAATGTTTCTCTATAAGGACCTTATGCATACAAATCAAAATCTCAGAAATAAATAACAGACCAATGCCTCTATCCAGGCAACTTGTAACACAAGACTATCAATACAGAGGTTCCATTAAGTGCTATAAGAACATGAAGAAGCCAATCTTATATTCAATTATAACAGCTTGTGGTGGCACATTGTATTAAACCCTTTATCAGATTTATGAAGAGGAAAAAATGAAATTCATCAACACAAAAGTATACACGAATTTTGGAATTGAAACAGTGAATCTTGTATATTAATTTTTGGAGAGTGAATGCATACAATAGCTACACTTACAAATACTCCATTACACAGTGATTGCTCAAAATGATACTTCCATTTCTATAGACTTCTCCAATACAGACATCCCATAGCCCCTACTAGCAGCCTGACAGATTGTGAATTGTTCTGGATCCGTTTTTTTAATTGAAAAAGACTTCCTATAAATACCTAATCCAAAAGACATATATGAAAGGACACACCCTTTCGCATACAGGAGGGAGTTACAGACAATTGTTTTTCCAAAGGACACACCCTTTGGTTTACAGAGATAATTACATTTGAATCCATAAAATACACACTAAATAAAGCTTCAATAATATATCCTTTATCCTCTGCTTTGATAATACTTCCTGTAAATATTCAATATCTCCTGCACATAAAATAAACCAATCAAATCCCTTATTAATTAAAGATTAAATATATTCCACTTTAGATTAGGCAATAATCATTTTACCCTATGTAAAATACTTATTTACAACAATTCACTTAAATCAAAGTATTAAACACTTGTAAATATTTATTCCAATAATAGTTTTTATTAAATAACATAAGGTAAAAGATTTTGTACAGTAAGTAAAAGAAAATACTTCCCTTCCGATAATGTTACAATACTTTCTCACCTTTTGGTAATCTTTAATTTGGGTCGGAAATATTATATCATATAAAGTGACATTTGCAAAAACCAATCAAGCATTAAATGACTCACCCTAATGAATATGCTCAAATTATTTACCTAGGGTGAAAATAATATGTATATGGAAGGATCACTTAAATAAATAAATGCTTTTCATCATTTTACTTATGGTAAAAGTACATTTTCTCCAAAATAATAATAATCATTCTTTGATCTTGCATAAAATCAACCCTAACATATACATGTTCCATTTTATTCACTTAAGGTGAAAAATATAAATGATCAAACGATAATATCAAAATGCGAAAATTTATTAGGTCATCAAATTAAAGAATTAACCATGGTAAAAGAAATTATAGAATATAACTTTCTTTGTGATAAAATATATCCCTTTATAACCTCTCAAAAGGTAATTTCAAAAGATAATATTGAAAACTATTATTATCCTATCAAATGTTATAAACAAGATTTCTTTTGCTAAGGTGCTCCTGAAAATCATCAAATTATAATATCAAAACATTAAATTAAATTTCTTGAGTAAGGGATACTTCCTATTAATATGCACCCAAGAAATATAATTTTTGCCTATAGTATCCTGCACAAAAAAAAAAATAAAAAAATTCAACTAGCTTGATAGGTCATATGTTCCTATTTCATAGGGATATATTTAATAAAATCATTGATAATATTTTCCCCATGTAGATAAAAATATTTTCCCCCTAAAGAGACATATGATCTTTGCACACAATTAGGGTAAAATATTTCTAATAAAATATGATATTAACATAAAACTCCAAAAGTAAATGGAAACTTCTTGAGTAAACATTCAAATAAGGATATTAAAGATTTGAGAGTGTTTTTACTCTCACTTGAATAATTTCCAAAGTAACAAAGAATTTTCCATAATAACCTCTTGAAATTAATTGTAGCTTTAAAATAATAAATCAAAAGCAAATGATTAAAACATACCTATCTTCACTTGATAAAAATACATTACCTTGGCAAATATTCCAGAATAGATTTTATCTTGAAGACAAACTCAATTTGGTTGGAAATAATTTAGCACATGGGATGCATACTTGCAACAAACCAATCAAACCATTAACTACATGATAAGATGGTTTACCCTAATATAAATTATTCAATTTATTAACTCTAGGCAAATAATATGCATATGAAAAGATTAAAAATCCACTTAAATAAACAAATGCTTTTTATTATCTCCACTTGTGATTTGAAACATTTCACACCTTTGAAACATTTTTCAAAATAAGATCCATTTATATGAAATAACATTTTACCTTAATATATATTTTACCAGTGTTTTAGGGTAAAAATAATTTATTTAAATCACATATTTAAAAATGTGTTCAATGGCCTGATGCCATCTGGAATAAATGGTTTTCTTTGAAATGGTTGTCCAATTCAATACATCATGAATTAATTTCAACTAAAAACAAATTTTTCATTTCCTTCTGGATTGTCTCGCTTAGCAGAGTCACTTACTGAAATATTTTGTTGAATAGAGTCGCCACCTCAAATTTGAGGAAAAACTTATTCCTAACTTATCTGATCTTCTGGGATCTCTCCTCTAGTAGAGTCTGATACAACACACCAAAAACTTTGAATAGTCCTATGACTACTCCCCAGCAGAGTCACCAATCTATTATGTGACTCGTATGGGGAAAACAAAACTTATCAAATATTCAATGAAGAAACACCAGAGCTTCTAGGTGAATGTCAAACTATGTATGACAAATCCCCAGCAGAGTCGCCAATCTGTTGGTTGTGGGACTCAGATGGGGAACTCTCAACTGGTTGCCAATTCAATGATCTATCACCAAAGATTCTAGATTATATTTTACCAATATCTTCAATTTAACTCCCCAGCAGAATCTTAATAATTCCTCCCCAGCAGAGTCGCCAATCTGTTGGTTGTGGGACTCAGATGGGGAACTCTCAACTAGTTACTAATTCAATAATCTATCACCAGAGATTCTAGATTATATTTTACCAATATCTTTAATTTAACTCCCCAGCAGAATCTTAATAATTCCTCCCAAGCAGAGTCGCCAATTTGTTGTGTGACTCAGATGGGGAAAACAAAACTTATAAAATCTTCCATGAATAAACACCAGAGCTTCTAGGTGAATGTCAAATTATGTATGACAACTCCCCAGCAGAGTTGCCAATCTGTTGGTGCCCAAAACCGCAGATTGGAAAACCCAAAGACTTGCCAACTCCTTAGGAAATCCAATTAGCCTTGGCCAACGAACAGGGATGGTCGAAGACCAAATCCCTCTACACTTCAGGCTCCACAAGACCTAGGCGGGTGTACCCTTCCCTCTCAAGCACAAAAGAGTTATTTAAATGTGGATTTAATCCTCTAAGCAAGTTTACACAACTAGCAAATTAGTGTTCTGCAACTATGCTATATCATGTGCTTTAGCTGAATACTTTGAAAACTGAAAATTGAATATGAATAAAAGTGTATGTTAAAGATATTGTATATTGAAAATGAAATACTTTCAAGACTTGAATGAAATCTGCAAGGATTAGTTCAAATAGGATATGGAAGAATGTTTCTCTATAAGGACCTTATGCATACAAATCAAAATCTCAGAAATAAATAACAGACCAGTGCCTCTATCCAGGAATATGCATGATACTTTGTGGACAAATAATTCAATTAAACTCTTGAGACAGTTTTCAAGCAACTTGTAACACAAGACTATCAATACAGAGGTTCCATTAAGTGCTATAAGAACATGAAGAAGCCAATCTTATATTCAATTATAACAGCTTGTGGTGGCACATTGTATTAAACCCTTTATCGGATTTATCAAGAGGACAAAATTAAATTCATCAACACAAAAGTATACACGAATTCTGGAATTGAAACAACGAATCTTGTATATTAATTTTTGGAGAGTGAATGCATACAATAGCTACACTTACAGATACTCCATTACACAGTGATTGCTCAAAATGACACTTCCATTCCTACAAACTTCTCCAATACAGACATCCCATAGACCCTACTAGCAGCCTGACAGATTGTGAATTGTTCTGGATCCCTTTTTTTAATTAAAAATGACTCCCTATAAATACCTAATCCAAAAGACATATATGAAAGGACACACCCTTTTGCATACAAGAGGGAGTTACAGACAATTGTTTTTCCAAAGGACACACCCTTTGGTTTACAGAGATAATTACATTTGAATCCATAAAATACACACTAAATAAAGCTTCAATAATATATCCTTTATCCTCCGCTTTGATAATATTTCCCGTAAATATTCAATATCTCCTGCACATAAAATAAACCAATCAAATCCCTTATTAATTAAAGATTACATATATTCCACTTTAGATTAGGCAATAATCATTTTACCCTATGTAAAATACTTATTTACAACAATTCACTTAAATCAAAGTATTAAACACTTGTAAATATTTATTCCAATGATAGTTTTTATTAAATAACATAAGATAAAAGATTTTGTACAGTAAGTAAAAGAAAATACTTCCCTTCCGATAATGTTACAATACTTTCTCACCTTTTGGTAATCTTTAATTTGGGTCGGAAATATTATATCATATAAAGTAACCTTTGCAAAAACCAATCAAGCATTAAATGACTCACCCTAATGAATATGTTCAAATTATTTACCTAGGGTGAAAATAATATGTATATGGAAGGATCACTTAAATAAATAAATGCTTTTCATCATTTTACTTATGGTAAAAGTACATTTTCTCCAAAATAATAATAACCATTCTTTGATCTTGCATAAAATCAACCCTAATATATACATGTTCCATTTTATTCACTTAAGGTGAAAAATATATGCGAAAATTTATTAGGTCATCAAATTAAAGAATTAACCATGGTAAAAGAACTTATAAAATATAACTTTCTTTGTGATAAAATATATCCCTTTATAACCTCTCAAAAGGTAATTTCAAAAGATAATATTAAAAACTATTATTATCCTATCAAATGTTGTAAACAAGATTTCTTTTGTCAAGGTGCTCTTGAAAATCATCAAATTATAATATCAAAACATTAAATTAAATTTCTTGAGTAAGGGATACTTCTTGTTAATATGCACCCAAGAAATATAATTTTGCCTATAGTATCCTGCACAACAAAAAAAATAAAAAAAAATCAACTAGCTTGATAGGTCATATGTTCCTATTTCATAGGGATATATTTAATAAAATCATTGATAATATTTTCCCCATGTAGATAAAAATATTTTCCCCCTAAAGAGACATATGATCTTTGCACACAATTAGGGTAAAATATTTCTAATAAAATATGATATTAACATAAAACTCCAAAAGTAAATGGAAACTTCTTGAGTAAACATTCAAATAAGGATATTAAAGATTTGAGAGTGTTTTTACTTTCACTTGAATAATTTCCAAAGTAACAAAGAATTTTCCATAATAACCTCTTGAAATTAATTTTACCTTTAAAATAATAAATCAAAAGCAAATGATTAAAACATACCTACCTCCGCTTGATAAAAATACATTACCTTGGCAAATATTCCAGAATAGATTTTTATCTTGAAGACAAACTCAATTTGGTTGGAAATAATTTAGCACATGGGATGCATACTTGCAACAAACCAATCAAACCATTAACTACATGATAAGATGGTTTACCCTAATATAAATTATTCAATTTATGAACTCTAGGGCGAATAATATGCATATGAAAAGATTAAAAATCCACTTAAATAAACAAATGCTTTTTATTATCTCCACTTGTGATTTGAAACATTTCACACCTTTGAAACATTTTTCAAAATAAGATCCATTTATATGAAATAACATTTTACCTTAATATATATTTTACCAGTGTTTTAGGGTAAAAATAATTTATTTAAATCACATATTTAAAAATGTATTTCCACATTTCAAGATTACTTTAATAAATTAAAATCTTATGGAAATATTTGCAAATTATTATCCATATTAATTTACCTTAATAAACATTTTCAAGTAATACAATAGAGCAATTGGTAAAAGGGGAGGGTAGGTATGGGTAGTTAGGAAGGTCGGGTTGAGAGGTTGAGTTTTCAACTCCCTCTCCCTGCCCTTTTGTAAAAATATATTTTACTTTTAAATCATTTATATGCAAAATATAATCACATTGCAAAAAATATTCTTGGGTAAGATATACTCCCTGTAGAATAATTTTTTGATTGTGCAACCTGAGCAATCTGGTTATCAATTACCAAGTTTTTGCCTGTAATTTTAGGTTCCACCACAACCCACTTCTCCAAATTGACCTCTTGACCCGATGCTATCATATAGGAGTTGAGGATGCCTTTGAGGGCACTCACCTCCTTGGTGCTTCCTTGACCAAAAAGCATCGTATCATCAACAAATTGCTGATGGGTAAAGGAGGGGAGACCACTGGTAATAGGAATACCTTGGATCCCGCCCTCCTCTTTAGCTTTTGAGATGGACCTCTGTAGGGCTTCTGCCATGATGATGAAGAGGAAAGGGGACATGGGATCACCTTGCCTAAGCCCTCTCGAGCTGCTAAAGAAACCCTCTAGAGTGCCATTAACCATAACAGAGAATTTAGGGGTAGAGATACATTCAAAAATTAGGTTGATCCAAGATTTGGAGAAGCCAAATGCCTCCAAGCATTTACATAAGAAGCGCTAATCAACTTTGTCATAAGCTTTACTTATATCCAATTTGATTAGCATGCTTGGGGCATTATTAAGATGGATTGAATGGATAGCTTCTTGGGCAATTATTACCCTGTCATAGATTGATATGTCTGCTACAAAGCCTGTTTGTTCTTTGCTGATGATGAGAGGGAGAAGATTCTGAAGTCTAGCTGCTAGAGTTTTGGTTAGGAGTTTATAAAGGGTGTTGTATAGGGCTATAGGTCTGAAGTCATTGAAGCTATCTGGTTTCTCTTTTTTTGGGATGAGAGCTAGGAAGGTATTGTTGATCTCCTTGAGAATCTTCCCTAAGTTCCTAACACCCTCTAAGGCTTTCGTGATCTCCGTCCCTAAAAAACCCCAACATTTTTGGAAAAAGCTAGTGGGGAAGCCATCTGGGCCTGGGGCCTTATCCAGATTCATCTTCATAAGGGCAGATTTAACCTCCTCCTTAGAGAATTTCTTTAGTAGGTATTTATTGTGGTCATCATTTATGAGTTTTGGAAGATTGTTGATAATATTGAGTTGGCCTCTTAGGTTGGAACCATCAGTATTATTTAGGATATTATCAAAGAACCTTACAGCTTCTAAGGCAATGTCGGCCAGTTCAGACAGGATGGTGCCTTGATAATTTTTTATACTAGAGATTCTATTAACCCATCTCCTTTTCTTGGTACTATTGTGGAAAAACTTGGTGTTGTGGTCCCCATCATTCAACCAAGTCTCCCTTGATTTTTGTCTCCAGTAGATTTCTTCATTTGACAAAACCTTTTAATACTCAGAGAGTAATGATTTTTCCTTAAGGAAGAGATGTTCATCCATCCCCTTCTCTATAACTTCAATGTTAACATCCTTAAGATCTTTTTCTATTAAGAGTTTCTTATCGAAAATATTACCAAAATTTATCCCATTCCACTCCAAGAGCTTCCTCTTGATGAGCTTTAACTTGTTTTCCACTATAAACATTTTCGATCTTGAGAACACTGAGCCACTCCACCATTTTTCAATAAGGTTTATGATGTTATCATCTTTGTACCACATGATTTCAAATTTGAAGGGGCAGTTTCTAAGAGAGTGATCAGACAATATGTTAAGTTGAAGTGGAAAGTGGTTAGAGCCTGATAAAGGAAGAGGCTCTGCTTCCATAGTGTAATTGAGCTCCGAGAGCCCCCCATGGATAAAGAACCTATCAAGTTTCTCTGCAATGTTGCAGAAACCTATCCTTCTATTATTCCATGTAAAGGCATTCTCTGCCGTCTAGATTTCTAGCAGAGAATTCCTATTGATCCAATGATTGAAGTCTATAGCCGCTGGGGGGAGCTTGATACTGCCTCCTATTTTTTCTTCTACCTTAGTGATGGCATTGAAGTCTCCACCAATGATACAGACTTTGTTCGGGTGATTTCTAAGGAAAGCCTCAACTTCTAGCCAGACCTGAGCCTTGTCCCTATTTTGGATAGGAGCGTAAACGTTGATCAAATTAAATCTTAGCTTGTTGTTATAGCTTGCTACTATTCCTCCTATCCAATTTGGTTTAATTTCAAATGGTGAAAATGAGATAAATCTAGAATCCCAGATGATTGCTAAGCCTCCTGAGGCCCCCATAGCCGGGGAATGCTTCAGCTTTTGGAAGCCTAGTTTCTTCTCAAAAAGGTCGATCTAAGAGGAGTTCATTTTAGTATCTTGGGTTATTAAAATTATGTCTGGTTTTGATTCAGAGATACAAGGCCTTAAGATGCGTTGTTTGTTAGGGGCGTTCAAACCCCTAACATTCCATGTTATGATTTTCATGGCTCCATGGGGAGGAACTTCCCCTCCCCTGCATTAAAAAGAGATGAAATTTTAGGTTGACCCTTCGCTTCCCCATCCTTAGCTCTTAGTTCAGCAAGGGATCTTCGACCTCTTCTCTTAAAGAGCTTGGCACAGTCAGGAGAGACCTTGCTCTCTTCAAAGATATGAATGCCTAGAGTGTTTGGATTATCATTTTCCAGATCGTCCAATGTTATGAAGAGTTCTTCTGTTTCTAAATTAACTCTGGCATTTTCCAGTAGATTTTTAACATAGAGTTCCCTTTGTCTCTCCAATTCCTCAGAATCACAGACCTCATCTACAAATTGTTCTATTAGGTCGTTGACTACTTCTTCCCCTACAAAATTGGCAATGATGTTAATTTTGTTAGGTACTCGTTCATTCTTAGATTCTGCATTTGCTTCAGAATCATTCTTCAGGGGTGGAGGGCATTCCTCTACCTCCTTAATAGCCACCTCATTTGAGACTTGAAAGGTTGGTTGACCCTGCCTAGAAACCATTCCCACAAACGAGGAACAACTTTCCTTCTCCACTGATTGCTCAAAGGGGATGAGTATAACGGTTGGGAAAGACCCCGAGGGACTCAACATCTTTGGTTGATTGTGAAAACCAGAAGATGTATTTTTAACTAGTCCTGGCTGATCCTTCTGAGGAGGCATCTCACTAATCTCGCCTTCTTCAAAGTCCAAATCACTGATCTTTGAATCAACTATTGGTGGCATGCCCATAGCCACCGATGGAGGGAGAAGAGGACATGGGATCTTGAAGAGAGAGCCATTGGGAGAGGATTGAGGACATCGGTTATCTGAAGGATCAGAGGGATGATGTTTAAGATTAATTTTTGCATCAAGGCCTTCCATAGTAAAACCCCCCCTTCCAAAAATTTAAGTGAGGTGCCCGCGCACTTGAGAGCTGACCCAAGGTGAGGCACCTCAGGAGAGAATTTCCTTGGGATATTTTCTTCGATGGGGCCATTATAAAAGGATAATTATAGGGTTAAACTACAGTTATCACTTTTTAGCGTAATGGGCTCTAAAGTTTTAATGTTGATATTCATGTTAACAATAAGAATTTGGTTAAAGAAGCTAAGAGATGTTTTTTTAACCCCCACAAATTTCCTAATTTAATTGCCTATTATTTTTAAGAAATCATTATTTCGCAATTCTAGTGGTAATTTTTCAATTGAAATTTCTCTATTAACCATGCAAGATTTTAATTGGGATGGGAGAAAAAGGGGCTGCCATTCCCAGCATTCTAAATAGAAACCCTTGTATGTTAATATGTTCCCATACAACAGTCTATTTCTCAAGCCCTGATTACCACATTCAATAGCAAGGAAATTATCAAGAAGGAAGTTGATTTTTACCTGGTTATTGAAAGAAGAAGACAACCAGTTAGAGATTTGCTCGGACAAGATCCCCCAACCCTCCCATCGGGAAAAGATCATGCGTTATTTGCAATGCATTTGATACTTGGACTGGGTTTGAGTATTGATTTCAATCATCGACCCTCTTGAAGAAGCTAGAGGATTCACTAGAGAGTCCACCTTAGGATGCTTGACATCCTTTGCATTGTGATGATTCAAAATAGAGTGGTGGCCTAGGGTTTCCTTACCCTTTGTCCATAATATAGAGGAATTTTGTGTAGGAGTGATATTTCGGTCACTGGAGCTTTTTTTGGATGGTTAGGTTTTACATAACCCTCCTCCTGGCAGTGCTTGGAATAACGACTGTAGCAATTCGGTTGACCTAATACCCATTTATTTCTGCATCTAACCATCTACCAATTCCGATCCCAGTCTTCGTAGGGAAGAGGGGGAGCCCTAACCATTTTAGTCAAAGAAAATTAATATTTGCAAAGAAAGCCTCTTGTTCGTGAGTCCGTGAAGCAGCCATACCAGGTACCTCGGCCCGAAAGTTGTTAGCCAGAACAAAGAAATGGTTCGCTAAGACTCAATAGGTACCCAATGATGATTTCGAACGCATAGAAGTGGTTGTTGATGCTTTGCAGCGATCTTTCGCTCGCAGAGCCTTACATCTAAACTGTTGTATTTATTCTTTAGAAGAAAAAAATGAATAATACATATGCTGCATTTATGTTAAAATATATATATTTAATAAACTGTGAATAAACTAGAAATAAAAATAAATGTTTATTACCTTAGTATTCTGATTATACCATATTTTAACCTTGAAATAGTTTGCTGTCAAAATTCATGTATATATTAATATATATATATATATTTATATATATAAATATACATATATATATATATATTATCATGCATATCGATAAAAACATTCTAAGCATTGCCAAAAAATAAAAAATAAAAATAAATAAACAACAATTATTTTTCTTTGCTTAAGTACCACACGGGGGGCAAGGTGCGTGCCGACAGACATAGTGTAGGCTGCAAACTCACTGTGTGGGCCGAGGGTGTGTGGTCATGGCATGCGCGGTGCAGGTGGCACACATAGTGCGACTGAGACCCCACTGTGTGGGCCGAGGCACACACAGTGTGGGCGACACACACAATGGCATCACCACTCCGTCACACTCCTTCCTCAGCCTCCCTCCATAACGCCGCTTCCTTTGGGCATGGCCGCCTTTGGCCTTCCTTGTCATCTTTCACATGCACCCACACACAAAATAAAATGTGTTAATGAAACCCTAACCCAAATTAGGGTTAGGGTAGAATTAAAATGAAAAGAAAATAAGATATGTGTTAACTGATGCTCAGTAAAACCCTAACCCTATTTTGGGTTAGGGTAAAATAAAATAAAATAATAAAGGGGGGAGACATAAAGATATTAAAATAAACCCTAGTTAGGGTTAGCATAAAAGACATTAATTATTGAAATAAGATAAAAAGAGAGGGAAATCCCTTTTATATATAGTATTTTATGTTGTTTAAAAAAAAAAATTGTTGTTTTCTTTTTTTCCCAAAAGTTTGGGCATGACATGTAGAAATAGAAGCTCTGCAAAATTGCAGTATACAAAGAAGTGTAAAATATAGGAGGTTGCAGAGAAGACATTCTCACATGTGTGTATAACACAATGTTAATGCAGACCTAACACCGCAAAAGAGATTGTATGCAGAATGTTTAGATTTGTAGAGGAGACAAGAAGCAGCTGAAAGAGAAAGTAGAGAGCGGGAAAATAAAGGACTGAGAAGGTAGAGAAAAGAAGAAAAAAAGGGTACAACCAAGAAGTGAAAAATATTAGTGAAACATCGGATGCAAAATAGAGAACACAAAATGGGCATATAGAAGCAAATCTAGAACATCTACATTACAAAAAGGCAAGTAGTGAAGAACGTGTAAAGTGTGTAAAATGCAGGAACAAGAAGCACATAGGTGAGAAGGTTGTATAGTGGGAGTGAGGAACTCAGAAGAAAATACACACCAAGTGAAGCAAAAAAACAAGATAGGGGACATAGAACTTACAACAAAGATCTGAGACCTGAGAGCAGAGAGAAAAGAAGATAGAGGTGGAAAGCAGAAACCAAATACCAGAGAGTGGAGAGCCAAGGTAGATAACCAATATAGTAGAGAGTTGGGGAAGAGAAAGTGGACATAATAGAGTAGAGATTAGAGACCTGTGATTGACTGCAAAGACCATATAGCAGACACCAATGAGTAGGGGATAGAGATTGTGAGCAGAGAAGAGTCTAGGCAATTTCAAGTGTAGAGATACTGTGAGTTACAAAACATTATTTGTAACAAGGTGCTTAATTGTTATTGAGAATTTATACATGGTGTAGACACCTAAAATTGTCCTATCTAATTAAATAAATATTTTTATTTATTTAATTATTTCATCCTAAGTCTTCTATTAATTAATTCATTAATCCTCTTCTAAGTTTTTGCTCATTTAAATAAATACTTTAATTCATTTAAATTGTCATTTTTCTTAAATTAAATATATATTTTATTTATTTAATTGATCTCACTTCATCTATTAATTATATAGATCTTTATTTATTTAATTAATTCATTAGCCTTTTCTGCCCATGACACATGTCATTCATCTCTTAATTCCTACACTACCTACCTCCTTTATCATTTAATTATTTCATATACCTACCCTTTAATCTTGGTCGACTATTTATCTTTACACCTCTTAATCTTGTCCCTTCATTTCCTATAGTTTCTTCTATATAAGAGGATGCTTTCTTCATTATCAATCCTAATGATGCAATCAAGCCTTCTTGCAACCAAGCTATCAACCACATTTTCGTTCTTTGTTGAGCTCTTGTTCACACATAAAATCTAAGAGAAAATATATCAAACAAGATCAATGGATATAGGAAGAAATGGAGATTGAAACCCTACTAGACATGTGAATGGTATATCTTGTTTTGTTATTGTTTATTTGCATGATCTTACGTATCCTTATTGGTATTGGTAAATATTTCATTGTATGACCTAGACTGTTTGTGGTTGAGTCTTTATGGTTTTACAATAGTTTATTATCATCATTTTTCACCATATACATTTTGGCACACACAATGGGACATGGATTTTTGTTAGATCTATGTTTTTTTACAGGTTTTTCTAACCCTATATTGTTGTTTTATAAAACAATTTGGAGAATCACTTTGTGCAACTAGGGTTTTGGACACAAAATTAAGATTTTGGAAAGATTTGATCAGATGTTACAAATGGTTTGAGATTTTTGCATCAAATATTTTTCGCAGGTTGGAGCCTGTATCAGGAGTGTTTAATCTTAAATTCAATTTTTTTGGATCATATTTGAATTTTTTATAAATTATTTTATGATTTTTCATAAAAAAATAATTTTGGAAGAAAATTAGCTATTTTTTAGATTTTCTTACACTTATGGAAAGTTCTCAGATTCTCAGAATTCTACAAGGGGTCTATTTTTTGTGATTTTTATTTGGGTGCAAAATAATTTGCGAAAAATCAGATCTTTAAAAATTAGGGTTTTGCAATGATTAGATCAGCTCTCACAAGGTGCTTATAATTTTTGCATAAAAGTTTGGTTTTAGGTTGGCGAAAGTATCAGGAGTGCTCAGTCCAAAATTTATATTTTTTGGAGCATATTTATATTTTTTTATGATTTTTTAAAGTTTTTCAAAAAAAAAAATTTTGGAGAAAATTAGCGAATTTTTTGGGTTTTCTTACATTTCGGGAAATTTCTTCTTTATGAATTTAATTTTGATGCAAAATAATTCACGAAAAATCAAATCTTTAAAAATTAGGTTTTTGCAATGTTTTGAATATATCTCTCAAACTGCTTGGAATTTTTTTTTGTAGGTTGAGAATGGTATCAAGAGTTTCTAGTACGAAATTCAAATTTTCTGGATCAAGTTTGAAATTTTTATGAATTTTTTATTATTTATAAAAAAATTATTTTTGACAAAAAATTAGCAATCTTTTTAGATTTTCTTACATTTCTGGAAATGTCTTGAAATTCTATAGGTGGTCTGTTCCTTATGAATTCAATTTTGATGCAAAATAACTTGTGGAAAATCAATTCTTTGAATTTGTCAAAAAATGTATTGTCAAATGCCCCTATTTCACAAAGTCATTTGAGATTTCTAAAAATTACCTAACTTGTGTGCTTGTAGTAGGGGTATTATTTCACAACTACTAACAAGTTTGGTGCAAGACCTTTGGCAAAGATTTGATTTTAAAATTGTTTGTTTTGTCTTCTTTAGTCTAGCAAAATACTTCAATTGGTGCTCTAAAATTAACAAGTGTTTTTTGTGTCTTGAGCAATAAGTTCTTTTTTTTACTTCTTAGAGGGTCTTCCTTTAAGTAGCCCATAAATCCAAGTGAGAGGGAACGAACCAAGTGGTAGTAGACTAAATTCAATCTCTTCCAAGCCACTATAAATAAAAGTGTTTGTGACGAAAGTCGCAAGCAACGGGTGTTACATTTTTCTATAACGACGTTATGACTCCCCATAAACCCTATAGAGTGCAACCTCTATAGGCTAGGAGACCTTCCATTTAACGAAGTAACATGTTGCTTATTATAGCCACTTGAATGGATGCCCTTACTAGACACCTTTTTTGTGTTGGAAGCCAAAAACCTTCTAGTTGTTGGCGTAGGAGGTCGGACCTCTGAAGTGGGTCACATTCTTACAGTTCTTAGTAGAGATACAAAGTTCACCACGGGGAGTCTTCATGGAGACTGTTGTTTGGCTGCCCTGGAGAAGTGAGTGTCGAGGATGGAGCTAGTAGGGTCGAGCATCTAAGTATCCGCTCTAAATTGTCTTTTTGAGTCAAGGTCAACTTACCTCTGTTGGAATCCAATAACACTGAGAGGTGGGGGGGGTTGAATCAGTGTTCTCTTGGTATGATTAATTTTAACCTTATTAGTAAAACAACTTAGTAACCGATATGCATAAAACAAAATAACAAGTAATAATAATGTAACCACAAAGATCAACACCATAACACATAAATTTATACGTAGAAAATCTCAAAGAGGAAAAACCACAGTGGAATTTGTGACCCACAATATCTATCCACTGGCTAGCTGAATGAATATTACATGAGAGGGGCCTGCACATGCAAGAAGGCACACTTCCTAGAGCGCACTGCTCATCATGAAGGAGCTTCACTAACTACAAGTACAAAATACTAAATTACAATCAACAATTTGAACTCTAAGTGTGCATTTGATATACTGGATAAGTTCCGGTTTAAGCACAAAATCTACCAGTTAACACTGTCACCTTCCTTTACCGATATCCTAATTTGCTTTTCAAATCTTCTTGACAAATAACCAAGAACGACTACAGATCATCACATTTGCATATTATCGATCAAGATCTCGCTCACACAATTGCATATATCATATATCCCAAAATGATCTAATAGACTGACTTATATATCCTTACATATTGAATGTCTTATGTCACCCTAGAATCATATTACAAAATAACTACATGTCAGCCTAGAAAAATATAAACATTAATCTTTATGACCGTTACCACTTGACCTTTTACTAGATCTTTCTCCTATGTTAGCCTCCAAATACCAGTTCCAAGTTTGTCGGTTACCCTTGGTTTTCAATATGTCAGTTTACTAAAATGCCAGATGTCAATCCTTGAAAACTAGTGGATACTGGATAAGTATCCAACCCAAAATGATGTGTGTTTCCATAAATGACAACACCATGAGCCCAGATGAGTGTCAATTGCAAACAATATCCCCCTTTGACATTGATGGCAACACTCATGTGAAAAATAAATCATTGAACTATTGTTCTAGTTCTTGTCCAAAATCTTCCCAAAAACTGATCTCAGAAAGCTACTCCCCCTAAGCTATACATTCCTTCTTATGTACATTCCTCCCCTTGAGCTACTTCTTTCCCCAAAAGATATTTTTCACATGCTACACCTCTCCCCCTTTGACAACAATGCCAAAGTTGGGGAAAATAATAAAAAATGAATGAATGGAATCAAAATTTGTGTTTACCGGATCTAGATGTGCTTGAATATATCAGGGTAAGATCTTCAAAAATCCCAAGTGTCCCAACTAGTTTTCAATGTTCCAAAAATTGATACCAACCCATTAAGAATGTAGGCATGCAATTCTTCTTTAGTTAATGTGTCCGATGTGGGCTTACTCATCTTCTCCATACCTTCCTTTTTATGAAGCAATATAGTGTTTAGCTGGGGACTGACCATACCTCTCAATTCTTTGGCTCATCGGATTAACCTGTGAAACCCTAATTCCTCATTGACATAAATGCTTCTCGGCATATCATACCGGATCCAAGATCCAATATATCTAGGTCGGTAAACTTTTAGATTGACTTCTCCAATATTTGAAACAAGTTTTCAGACCATAATAGGGGGTCATGCAATATTTATCATCGATTTGCCTCCCCCTAAGGCTAATGCCTTAGATACTAGATGCATTTCCTGTTGTCGGTACAATAATACATTGTTATACCAAATGAACATCTAGGGTATCTGATTCTATCGGTTGATCCTCAAACCTCCTAATTCACCTCTTCTCATGTTGCTTCTAGATATCATCAACTTTTTGCTTTCCCTTCTCATTGGATTTTGTTGGCATTGTGTTGTCATTGATGTCAACTAGTATGGCAAGTTACCAGTATAGCTTGTCACTAGTGAGAAGAGGAGGTTAACTGTCATTGTGATAATTGGAGTCATCGGTATACAAGTTAGTGTTGGAGACATAAGTTGGTGTTAACCAGTGATTAGACATTGGAGACAGTTGGTATAATGGCAATGCCAACTGATGAGTGATATGTTGGCAGTATGTTGTTTCCAACCTGTATGCATGTGACCAATAAGACAACAAGTTTGAGCTAATGAAGAAGGACAAGCAACCAGTATGCAGTTTATTTAATGTCATATAGCAGGACTCCCACCGGATGTAGATGTTGTCACCCAATGAAGAGAAGACTGACATAAAAGTGTGTTACCTCAGATTGCAAGGACATGTGGGAAAGTTTATCGGATCATATGTCTAGTTGAAGATATGTTTTCTCAAATAGGAAAGTCATATGAGTCCAATACCGGAAGAAAAGAGAGAGAAATGTGATGAGAACCGGTTCCCACCAATTACTGGCCAATAGGTGACAAGGATCCACTCTCACTGGATGATTGGCAGGTTGAGTGCAATTGTTCATGTACTCCCATCGATAAGTGATGATACTCTGGGATAAGACAGAGAAGTTAAGGCAGATGATTAAAGGCTCAAACCAAATGATCAAGGTGGAACATAAAGATGACTCAAGTGTATGAGATCAGAGATATGTACTAGATCATCAAGTGAAAGCATGATGAGCTACCCGGACAAAAGAAGCAGAGTAAGTTGTGATGAGTTTGTCACTCTGACAAACCGGTTGAGATAAGAACGAGGCTGGTGAAGGAGAAGGAAAGTGTTTGCATCTGCAGATTGTGTTACCAGTATGCAAATGGAGATTGGTGTTTCCATAGTTGGACACAACTGAAGATTGTTGACATGGTGATCCTATGGATGTTATTGGTGTGCAAGAAGAAGTAATATCAATCGGTAAACATATCTACCAACATGCTAGAAGATCAACATTGGAGATTGGTGATATGTAGATGTCAATCGATAAGCAACAAAAGAGACGAAGTGAAAGGGTCCCATTAGATGAAGATGAGCATGATGTATGATATGGATTGACAAAGTTGGTGACTCAGTTGATGTGATCCCACCGACAGAATAGGAGACAACATGGTTCAAAGGTTGACCAGTTATTGCATGACCAGTTGGGTAAGAAGACTGCTAATATGAAGTATATACCAGTTGAGTGGTTGGTCGGTGACTGGACCAAAATTGACACAAACAACAGAGGTGGATGTCGACAAGGATGACATGTGAATACTAGGTGGCAAGCATGCAGAGGTAGGTGAAGAGTCCATTGGCAAGGTAGTTGGTGAGTAGGTCGACATTAATGTCAACATCGTAAATCATGGGTGAGTAGGTTAAGGTAGCCGGTAGACTGTCACTGATCTTGACAATGGTGTGAACTGACAATGTTTGTACTAGTATGAAGGCTACAGAGAGTGATGCAAAGAAGAGTGAGAAGAGGTCAGTTAAGTTAGAAGTACAACAAAAGTGGAATTAGGCAAAGAACCAAGCAGGGTTCAACCAGTAAGCAGAGTAACTGATAACCAGGTGTAGAGACTGAATCGGTAAGGCGACAACAATGAGCAAAGAAGAGTCAGAGAAACTACAGAGAACAGAGTGAGCAAAGAACTGGTAGAGATCAAAGCAGGGTTAAATCGACAAAGAGATTATATGTAGAGGTTACAAAACTCATTTGTAATCGGGTTATAACTACTATATTGTTTGTATTCATTGTAATCACTGAGTTGGTGCTCGGTACAGGGGTTGGTGCTCTTTGGGTTGGTGCCCTAAATCAGTAGGGGTTGGTTCTCCTTGGGGTGGTGCCCTAAATCATCAGGGGTTGGTGCTCCTTGGGTTGGTTCCCTAAACATTGTAATACAGTTGTTTATTGTGAAGCTGGATTGGAGTAGTAGACTCTAGCAACATTTCTCACTAAGGTTTTTCCCACGTTGGTTTTTCCTCGTACATTCAATTTTATGTGGTGTGCCTTTTATGTGTGTGTGCATTTTACATTTTGGTCTCCTCCTTGATTTAACCGATATAGTCACTTAGTGTTTTGAATAGGTAACCAGTACCCATATTTAGGATTAAAAGGTTAAGAGTATTGGAAACCACTGATTCACCCCCTTTCAATGGCATCTTGTGTTCAACAATTGGTATTAGAGAATAGGTTCTCGGTTAGATAACCTTTCTCCAGCTTGGGTAGATTTTGGTTTGTGAATATAATGGTTAAATTTGAGTCAACCCCTACTCTGGTTTTTGATGGGTCTAACTATTCCATTTGGAGTTGTAGAATGGAAGTCTACCTGTCCTCCTTAAGGTATGATGTTTGGATGTCAATTGTTAATTGTCTCTCTAGTCATGTCAATCCTCCCACCGGTCTTGAAGCAAAAAGAAGATCTAAGTGCAATGTTGAATCCATGAAAGCTATTCTTAGTGGACTTTTTGGTGACGTTTCTTCATAGGTGGATAAGTGCAAGTCTGCAAAGAGTTTGTGGGTTAGATTGAAGAAACTCTCTGGGAATGAACCTATCACTACAGAATCACTTTGTGAAAGAAAGAAGAGAAATGGAACGCATGAGTATGCAGATCAAGATAGATCAGTTAGTAGCTGCAACAAAAATGGAGAAGAAACCCATCTCTTCATGGCTCAAGAGACAGATAGCGAGTTGCCCACATCAAAAAGGGATAACACAAATCAATCCTACTGACAAGATGTGTTTGGGAGTGATGAAGAAGATGAAGAAGAAATTGAGGCTCAAGTTGATCTTGAAGGGGAGCTGGTAAGTTCCCTAGATGAACTAAAAAAATATTAGAAATGAATTTAAGAATTATAAAAACTTAGTTCATGAAGAATGCAACCGGTTGAGAAGATGTCTTGAAGAGTCAAATAAAAATATCTACATATTGACAATTCAACTAGAAGAAGCAAAAGGAATGACTGATGAATTGAAATCAGTCTTTGATGTTAAGAAGAGAATATGTGAGGAGATAGAGCTAGAAGTGGAAACAAAAGGTAAAGAATGTCAAGTGCTACTAAATCTCCACATTACTTGCATTCAATATATTTCCCACCATGGACTCTAATACCAACACTAGTAAGATGAAAAGTAAAGAAACTCACATTACAAAATACTATCAATGAACATTCAAAATTATATTATGTGAAATATTGTGTAAACATTACATAAAATTACTTATTCTCAACTACTTGAATTGATTTTTTTTGAGATATTAACAAAATATTAACATTGGCTCAACAACTAAATTGATAAATACTCACAACAATCTTACTAGAGGTGCTGTTATTGTGTTTTTTAATAGTCTATCATTAAACAAAAATAGTTAGTTGCATGTCCTTCTCTTACAACATGACTATATCCTAATTCTTTATTTATTTATTCAAAAAATAAAAATTACATGTTAAAAACTTGCAAGAGAAAACATGAAATAAAATCTAGCAAAGATTACAATATGACAAGCTGAAAACTTAATAAAACTTTTAACAATGAAACAACGGACCTAAACAACATTATACAAAACAACAAATAGAATTCATGACAAGGACCATACAATTAGACATTGAAGCACAAGCATTATCATATATTTTCTTTCCAACATTCATTTCTGCAAAATTTAAGAATGGACATCTATTTTTTATTTGTATATTAGGTTGTAGCTGCAAAACTTTTTTTAAAAATAACAAAAATACTTGAAAATCATCAAGTCACTAAACATTAGCAAAGTTGTCTACTTTTTTATTGCCCAGAGTTCTCGATGCAAGAAAATAGCTAAAATGAGTAACTAACAAGTAAGATTTTATTGAGAATTTATTAATGGGGCACTTCCATACTGAACATAAAGGATGCAAATTGTTTGTGGAAAAGTAAAAGGATCGGTTGCAAAACTCCATCAAACAGACTCGTAAATTTCTACATCATTTGCTTTCATATCGCATTGATTTTAAGAGCATAAATAAAAACAATCAGTATTTTAATGGAAAACAAAAATAGAAAAGGTAATAAATTTTACATCAGCAGCAAATAAATTTCATGCTAGCTATCTAAATTATAGAATACGAAATTTGAAGGTAACTCCATTTCAATTTGTTTAAATAGATGACAGAAGAAAAAAGAAAAAAAGGTATTTTTTAAATGTAAATCTTTGAGATGATGGTCGACCCAACGTCATATCTAACTTCTCATATTGCTACTTGTTACTACAAAATGAGCATAAAATTTATCATATAATTCTAATCGATGACAATTAAACAGACATCAAATTTAGGCCCAATTAATTCCACGCATTAAAGATTAATGTCTATCAAATTTAACCTTCAAATGTGTGCACTAACAGCCAAACAAACATCAAATTTGACTCTTTGATGCTTAGCTGAGTTTGGGTTGCTGGTTATCAATGTTGAATCCTTTGGTAGCTGTCTATTTTGGGTTTCAGATCTGTGAAAAATCTAAGGTTTTCAAGTTCCTTCAAAACTTGTAAGGGGTTCGGGTCCCCTCAAAACCTGTTTTATCTCTAATAAAAAAAACATCAAATTTAACTTCTAATATTTGTGACTATCAAAAAAATATCAAATTTATTCAATTGATTTATCCTTGACATGCTAAATGCTAGTCAAATTTAATTCACTAAAGTTAGAAATGATGTTTGAACACATCAAATTCAAACTCTTTTTTTTGAAATGACAAATAAACGAATGTCAAATTTGACCTCATACTTTATAGATGATAGTCAAATGGGCGTCAAATTTAAATGAATGTTTTTGGTGATGATGATCATATGGGTGTCCAATTGAAGAATTAAATAATTTAATGACAGTCAAATTGACATCAATTTTTACCGACACATGTACTGAGCGATGACAATTAATAACACCATAATTTCAATATATGACCAATCTAATGAACATTAAATTCACAGGAACCATTAGAAAAATCCTAGTGTTACTCTCAGATCACTCAGACTTGCAGACAAATCATTAAAAATATCAGATTTTTATCTCTTCTTCATTCTAGATAAAATTGTCTCACATTCTTCATTGTTTTGAGAGTATTTTAAGACATTTTTCTAAAGCCCCTTCCTACGCAACTTCCTTTTCCTCTATGGCTTTGAATAAAACATACCATTGTGAATGAACTCAATATTTTATTTATTTCAAGTAAAAATATTCACTGGATTGCCTTTAAGGTTTATACATTCAATACTTTGATATTTAACTCAAGATTCACAAAGGAACAGTTCCAAGTATTTTTTCCAATGTTATTGAGATAATGATAGAGAAAATATTGTAGAAAATCCCTTTATAGCTTCGTTCATAATATATAGATTTGAAGGCTAAGATGAGTTGACTGATTAGTTGTACACAAAAAAAATGGTTGCATAAGAATCCCTTGATCAAAATCCTAATTTCATGTTTGATGAAAGGATTTTGACAATACAGACAGAAAAAATGTTGTTTGTCATTAAATGCAGCCCAATTCATGCACAATCTGATTCACATGTTGAGTTGGTCCTAATTGGCCTCTTCCATCACCATGTTTATCACATAACTTATTTCTATTCATAAGCTTGTCTTCCATTACCATGTTTAACCTTTTTTCTTCTACCTTTTCTTTCCACATTTTTTTTTGTTTCTATGAAAACTCCTCTATGACCACTACTCGATAGGCCCCTTGTATAGAATGTGAAATATTTTATTTTGAATGAATAGAAAAAAATATTGATATACTTAGAGACTTCCTTTGCGTCATCTTTTAAATGGTTAGTCTAAATGTTGTTGAAGTCTATAGTCGATTTAACAAATTTTTCCTTATTTGACATCTAGATTTTAGAATTTATTAAATAAATATATTATGTATTTCTATGGAATGATTTTTTTAGTTGATTGATCATTTGGTCTTAATTTGTAATCTTTCTCTTATCTATCTTAATGCCTTCATTTTGCGTGAAGTCCAACCGCAATGTGGTATGTCCTAACTTTGTGTTCATCTCTATGAATCTTTGGGGGGCTTAGATTTAACTCAAATTCAAAGCACATTTCATGCTTTTTTATGATATGATTTATTATCTCTTTTGAGTTCAAGATCCTTGAATAGGTTGGGAGATCCAAGTTCTAATATGGCCCTTACAAACTTATCCTCAATGGAGACTTCCTCCTCAAAGTTGAGCTCCAATAGTCTACATATAGTAGCATCTACTTCTCGCCCTTAGTAATATCTTTCAATTCAATTGCTCTTTTATCCAAAAAATCTACAACTAAGTCTTGTGTAAAAGGTTCTTAACATGTGAGAAAGGTTTGCCACACATGGTGCTCTCCCACCTACACTATTTTCCACTCCTCTTCTTTCTTTATGAGTCATAGCTCCATTAGTTTGTGATTGATTTGAAAGCATTTGACACAAATTATGTAAGTGGGTCAAATAAACAACTGACTAAAATTAAAGAAGATCAATGAAGAATTAGGAAAGCATGCTCAATATATTATTTTGAAGAAATGAACATCCTGTGGGCCACTCCAAAATAGACGACATCCAACCAAATTTTATTACTTGAAACAATTGAGTATAATCATCCTACTTAGAGAGACTCTTTAAGGTATAGTCTATCTATTTTTATAAAAGTTTGTTTATACTTAAGAACCACTTTATTTACATTCTTGTCTTCAACCATTATTGTATGTATGTTTCGTCTCTTCTTCAACCATTACAACCAGTTGTGAGTGACTCAATTTTCTAATGATGTGGAATAGTTTAACATGCCTAAAATTCACAATCTAGTTTAACCACAACTTTGAAATAAGTGTGATACAATAGTCAATCCATGAATGGGAGAATGAAAAGTTATCTTTCACATATTTGTCACTAAATCTTCAAGAAACCTAATGCTTCAATCTCCATTATTCCCTAGCTTTTGTTGAATTCCACTATAACAATAGTAAAAAGTTTGTAGAGTCAAATGTATCTGATGAGAATGACTTGAATTTTTTTATTTATTAGCCAAAGAATGTCTCCTTCACAATCTAATATCCAACAAGAAGAATTATCCTTTTTGGTAACACATGACACCTTGTGACATAGTCTACCAGTGTAGTTACATAAGGGTTTTTTCTACTATCACTTAAGCAACAGCCTACTTTAAAATGTGTGTCTCTATTTGAGTCTACTTTACCTAGTTCACCATCACATAAGCCTTTAAGTGTATCCCAACTAGAAAGAGGAATCTCAATTCAACCTATACTAAAATCAAGGATCCCATCATCTTCATAGTTCATTTTTTCTAATGATAAGACAAGCACCCCATACTACATGTTGTGATCACTAGAAATGACATAAATATAACAATACATAACAAATGAGGCTATTATTATACATGTACACATTGATTAACTCACACATGGTGCTCAATTGACAAGAGGAAGTGGATGCAACCTTATTGTATGCATCATCTGATTACTTGGTTCACTAATACTCACCCTCCAAATACATCCCAACTAGAAATTGGAATGCCAATGCATCCCACACTACATTGTAGGTTTTATCCTTCTAGATTCATTTTTAGCTATGTTGACAAGACAAACATCACATACTAGTTGTCGTATCCAAGGTGTGTCTTTCAAAATACAACATAAAGATATTAATGATATATCAACTAATTGCTAAACATTTGATTTAGTGGATCCTAACTTCTACCACCTCCTTACAACTAGAAAAAATTTATCTAAACTAGAACAAGGTAGCTCATACACACATAGTGGTTAAGTCATGCATATATCCCATGTTCACATAGTGATATGCCACAAAAGTCATAGTGAAACAATATACTAAGATGTAATAGCTAAAAGAAATCATATTTTATATCACTAGTATGTTCTTTTTAGTGTTTGAGATAAGATTCTTACACTACTAATGATAAAGGAAAGTATTATAAGAGTAATAATGAATAATTAAAATGTACATTTATTTCACCTTTTAAATCACAATTTCTTTTTACTTTGAGAATTTTAACATGCATGTAATATGAACTATATAAAATATAATTTATTTAAACACATCATAAGTACACATAGTGGTTAAGTCATGCATACATCCCATGTTCATATAGTGATATGCCACAAAAGCCATAGGGAAACAATATGCTAAGATTTCATAACAAAAATAAATCATGTTTTATATCACTAGTATGTTCTTTTTAGTGTTTGAGATAAAGTTCTTACACTACTAATGATAAATGAAATAAGTATAACTAGAACTATAATGAATAATTAAAATGTGTTTTTATTTTCACCTTTGAATTCACAATTTCTTAAATTTACTTTGAGAATTTCAACATGCATATAATTTGAACTATATGGAATATTATTTATTCACACATCATAGGCACACATAGTGATATGCCATAAAGGCAATAGGGAAATAATATGCTAAGATGTTGTAACCAAAAAAATCATGTTTTATATATATCACTAGTATATTTTTATTAGAGTTTGAGATAAGGCTCTTACACTACTAATGATAAACGAAGTAATTATAATTAAGATTATAATTTCTTTTTTATTTAAGAATTTCAACATACATATAATATTATTTATTTTAAATGAATATATTTACACAAACTTCTCTTAGCTTCAAAAATATTATTTCAAGCATTTTCTACTAACAAGGCCAACCACGCGAAGGTGGAAGTTTGTTTGGCCTCCCCTAATTGACCTAAGACAACCAACACAACACACAAATACACAAATTATACACACGGCACGACACGACACGACACTATATTTTGTTTTATTTATAATAAAAATTTACATATTGTTAATATGTTGAGTCAAAATGCATTTTTAAATAATTATGGTGAAATTCTTATGTTCTCTACATGATATATTTAGAGTAAAATTTTCTTTGTGCATTATTTTATTAACAATTTTTTTGAAATATTCATAAAACATTTAGGAAAGGGGGTTATGTTTTTTTTTTAAATTAGAGGCATTCCACATGACTCAGCCCAACGCATTTCCGTCTTATCTTGGTCTTACATACTGCCAAGTTGGAGTCAGCAAGGAGTTGAGGCGAAAAAATAATTATCAATTGTGCATTATTTTAGTAACTCATACTTTTTTTAAATATATTTATAAAACATTTAGGAAGGGGGTATATGTTTTTTTTTTTACCTCTACAGTATCCACGTGACCTAGCCCAAGACTCGTCTGTCTTACCTTGGTATTACTACCAAATTGGGGTCAAAAAGGAGCTAAAGTGAAGGAAGGAGGCTTATGTTGTGAGCCGAAAAAGGGGGCTAAAATTTATTTTTTTAAATTGTAATTTTTAAATTTAGTGTTGAGATCAAAATTAATAAATTCTTAAATAAAACATAAACTAAAAAAAATGCAAAGAAAACGAGACACAAACTTTAAAGAATGGTCTTGGCCTATTAAGAAAGGGGATTATATATATATATTTTAAATTAGAGGCATTCCCCGCGATTCAGCCCAACAGCTGTTCATCTTACCTTGATTTTACTTACTAACAAGTTGGGGTCAAGAAAGATTTGAGTCGAACGAAGGGGGCTTATGTTGTGAAGGTTATTTATAATTAACGATTGTGCATTATTTTAATAACAATTCATACATTTTTTTAAAAATATTAATAAAACATTTACAAAGGGGGCTTATATTTTTTTTAACTTCTATAGTATCCCCATGACCTAGCTCAAAGCTTGTCTCCCTTACCTTGATCTTACTTACTGCCAAGTTGGGGTGAAAAAGAAGCTGAGGCGGAGGAAGGGGGCTAAAATTTATTCTCAGAATTGTGATTTTTAAATTTAGTGTTGAGATTAAAATTAATAAATTCTTAAATAAAATGTAAACTAAAAACAATGCAAAAAAATGAGACACAAACCTTAAAAAATGGCTTTGGCCTATTAAGGAGGGGATTAAGTTTTTTTTTAAAGTAGAGGCATTCCCCACGACCCAACCCAACGCATGTCCGTCTTACTTTGGTCTTATTTACTGCCAAGTTGGGATCAAGAAAGAGTTGAGGCAAAGGAAGGAGGCTTATGTTGCGAGGGTTATTTATTATTATCGATTCTACATTATTTTAGTAACAATTCATACTTTTTTTTTAAATATTCATAAAACATTTAAAAAGGGGGCTTATGTTTTTTTTACCTCTGGAGTATCCCTGTGACTCGGCTTAAGGCCTGTTTGTCTTACCTTGCTCTTACTTACTGCCAAATTAGGGTAAAAAAAAAGCTGAGGCGAAGGAAGGAGCTAAAATTTATTTTCAGAATTGTGATTTTTAAATTTAGTGTTGAGATCAAAATTAATAAATTTTTAAATAAAACATAACTTAAAAAAAATACAAAAAAAATAAGACACAAACCTTAAAAAATGACTTTGGCCTATTAAGAAGGGGGCTTATGTTTTTGTTTAATTAGAAGTATTCCCCACAACTCAGCCCACCATTTGTCTGCCTTACCTTGGTCTTACTTACTGTCAAGTTGGGATCAGGAAAGAGTTGAGGTGAACGAAGGAGGCTTATGTTGCGAGGGTTATTTATATGTATTGATTGTCCATTATTTTATTAACAATTCATACTTTTAAAAAAAATATTCATAAAACATTTAAAAAGGGGGCTTATGTTTTTTTTTAAACCTCTAGAGTATCCCAATGACTCAATGCAAGGCCCGACTACCTTACCTTGGTCTTACTTACTGCCAAGTTGGGGTAAAAAAGGAGTTGTGACGAAGGAAGGGGATTATGTTGTGAGGCAAAATTAGGGTGCTAAAAATTATTTTCAAAATTGTGATTTTTAAATTTAGTGTTGAGATCAAAATTAATTAATTCTTAAATAATAAAAAAAAATGTAAAAAAAATGAGACAAACCTTAAAGAATGGTCTTGGCCTATTAAGAAGGGGGGATTATGTTTTTCTTAAATTGGATGCATTCCCCACGACCCAGCCCAACATTTGTCCGTCTTACCTTGGTCTTACTTACTGCCCAGTTGGGGTCAAGAAAGAGTTGAGGCGAAGGAAGGGGGCTTATGTTGCAAAGGTTATTTATAATTATCGATTGTGCAAAGATTTATAATTATCAATGGTATGGTTTGCAAGGCTGCACGCTTGACAACGACTCTACAAGTCGGCGACGATAGCTGCAGGGTGGGTGGCGGCCATTGCACACACTAAGCGTGAGGTCGAGAGGCCAGCAGGGGCGTCGATGGGAGCTGCAGGGTGGGCGGTGGGAGCTGCAAGGTGGACGTCGGCGACGGGAGTTGCAGGGTGGGCAGCAACGGGAGCTGCAACCATTGCATGCCCTGCAAACAACACATGCATTGCAACCATTGCATGCCCTAGGTGAGATTGCCCTACAAACATCGCATGCCCTGCAACATCGCATGCTACCATTGAATGCCCTAAGCGAGACCAGCAAGGTCAAATTGTTTTACATGCAACCCTAGTCACGAGGTAACAAGCCAAACAGTGGCCAAACAGTGGGTGGGCGGCAACGATTGGCTACATCTAGAGGGATTGAGTAACCCTGAGTGATGTGGCGAGCCATGCAATTAGGGTTGCTAGGGCCTGGACTTGTGGGAGTTAGGCGGGTTCTGTGGTAGTTACACGACATTATATCAGAGGATAGGCATTCTTTTGGCGGAGGCCAGCGATTTATAGGAAGGTTGCAGGTAAGGGGAGAGAAAGAAGATTTTCACGACATCGTTTTGAATGCCGACTCGACCAAATACCACAGTCCCCTTTTGACATTTGTGAGGAGACATCACCACGATCACTATGTTCTCTATCCGAGTCATAGGTTGATCCTGTTAATCTTCCAGCATATGTGACCTGGCCAAACAATACCCAATTGATAAACCCCAAATTTCTTTCAACCCCAAACAATCTTCCAATAAACAACCTGCGCCAAGGAGCACCCTTCAAACCAAAAGAGGTTACACAAAACTGGAGAAAGAAAACCCCTTGCACATTTCTTCCCGATTCACTAGCACAAAATTTAGATGTAGAAGGTAGTGGGAAACTACCAAATGATTCAGCTAAAGATGGTAGTCGGGCTCCAGTCTCGCCAAAGGTCAAGAATGCTGCTAATACTAAAAAATTGGGCAAATTGGAGGGTGTGTATAAGATTGTTTTGCCAAACCATCTCATTCAACCTCAAATAGATTTGTTACGTGCCACAACCCTCATTGGTAAACTAAATTCTACTATTTCCTTTATGCAATTTTCATTTTGGGCTAAATAGAATTGGCTGGGCTTGAAGGATTTTTTTTATTGATAAGCAATCTCTCTTTTTTATTGCCATTTTTTATTCCAAAGAACATAGAAATTATGTGCATAGATAAGGGGTGGTTTTGTAAGGGGGTTGGTATTATCACTTTGGCGTAAGTTCCAAATTTTAGTTTGAATTCAGTTCCCCCCCTTTTCATGCCTTTTTGGATTTCTCTCCCGGGGCTCCCGCTTGAGTATCAAGATCCAGATATTGTGGAAATTTTGGCTAATCAAATGGGTATTTTTATCAAGCATGACCTTATCCCATATGAACTTGCCTATTTAAATGTTAGGGTATGCCTATTGCTAAACCTCACAAAGCCACTTCCCAAGTCTATTTTAATGACTTCCTCCATAGGGAAATGGAATCAAGTCATTTTCATACAGGGTACCAGAGATGTTGACGACCGTATAGATAAATTGGGCCATTTTAATTCACAGTGCCAAGGATCGGGTATTGATGTAGTTAGGGTTTGCAAGGATTTTGTGAATGATTTTCATAAATGCTCCTTTTATCAGTCTGTTGCATCTCCTTCTTCTACACCAAGTTGGACAACAAGTGTAGCTGACTTATCAGAGAGTCCCATACCTCTGAGTAATGTTGATAATATTGCAAGATCTTTCCAGGGTGTTCAGTTACAGACAAGTCCACCTCTTTCTGTGATTCCTTCTCAATTCTTTTCGGGTTGTATGATAGATGTTTTACTTCCAAAAGAAAAAATAACAAGGCCCTCCAATTGGAAGAATTCTCCTCAATACCAGGTTGTTATCTCTGGTTCATGTTCTCTGCAAAAACTTGTGGGTAGATACAAGAAAATATCTTTTAAGACCCATTGCTCTCCAATCCTGATTGATTGGTTGTACAAGAACATATTTGCTTCCTCTCTCTTTAGGTAGGTCACTTCTTCTTTTCCGAGTTTAACTTTCGTGGGACCCATAGACTCTCAAGACCAGGATATTTCTATTTCACAGAATGCAAAGGATAATTTGATTCATAGCTTGATGTTTACTTGCAACCTTTCCATGTGGTTGATCACAATCTTCTCACTACTAGACCCTTATTGAATGCTCCAAATATTGAATTAATGGAACATGATATCCTTATCTTTGTTGCATCGAACTTGATTGATGAAATTTCTCTTGAGGAATTCCCGAAAATTCAAGATGTCCCTTCTATTGATGCTATGCCTCTCGCTCTTAATACTTCACCACCCATTTTGGAGTTTAGTCATGTTGATCACCTTGTGGATGAACATAATTCATATCAGCCTATTCAACCTCCCACATAGATTGAATTCAATTTTTCTCAACATCTTTCTCTTGTTCAATCAGTCTCTTCATCTCCTTTGTTAACTAAAACACCCAAAAAAAGAGGTCGAAAGCCCAAGATTCTTAAAATCCAAGAAGAGATCGCAACTGATATCCAATTTACAATTGTAGACAAGTTTTCACCCCAACCAAGATCGAGAAGAACATGTTGTGCAATGAGGATCATATCTTGGAATGTCAAAGGTTTGAATGCCTTTGACAAGAGGGGACAAATCAAGCAACAACTGGGTTCCTCCCAAGCAGACATCATTTTATTGCAAGAAACAAATCTTTCTGATGAAGCCTCTCAAAAGGTTTTAAAAAATGGACTCTATGGGATTTCATACATGTTCCTGCAGTAGGGGATTCCGGTGGTATTCTGACATTGTGGAATCCAAGGACAATCAAAAAAAAAAACCTTAAACCAAGGGACAAATTGGCATCTTATTCTTATTGAAAATTTTGATCTATCCTTTCTTCTCTTTAATATTTATGGTCCAACAACTCCCCATGAGAAACATTCTCTTTGGAATACCTTATCTTACCAAATCCATCAGCAGGGAGCTCAGAAAATCATCTTACGAGGTGATTTTAATGTCATTTTGTCTTAGGATGAGAAACAGGGAGGCAACCCTATTACTTCTAAGGTGATTGATGACTTTAGATATTTTGTGTCTGATAACACCCTTTCTGACATTTCACCTTCTAATGGTCAGTTTACATGGACAAACCAGAGAACTTCCCTTCAAATAGCAAGCAGATTGGACATATTTCTCACTTCATATGAATGGATCCTTTAGAAATATACTTTTAGCTCTAATATTCTATCGTTCTCTGGATCTAACCATTTTCCTATTTCATTATGCTTGGATAAACATGAAACTTCTCATCGTAGATCTTTTAAATTTGAAAGAATGTGGTTTTGACACCCACACTTTCATGCTTTTCTTTGTCAATGGTGGGTAAGTGTCCCCTTCTGTAGGGGGAACAAAATGTTTCAACTTTACATGAAAATGCAGTTTGTAAAAGCAAATATCAAAGTCTGGAATAGGGAAGTATTCAAAAACATCTTTGCAGAGAAATCCAATGTAGAGAAGGAATTAAAGGACATCAACGAACTTATCTTTTCTAATGGGATTAACCCTGAAACCTTCTCAAGGCATAAGCATTTACAAAGATACTGGGAAGAATTGTGCTCTAGAAAGGAGTATTGGAGACAAAAATCAAGGGAGTTATGGCTAAAAGATGGGGATAAAAATACTAAGTTCTTTCAACCATCTACAAAGATTAAGCAAGTTGCATCTACTATCTTTTCTATACATGCCTCTTCTTCGGGGATAAAATTAACTAATGAACAAGAAATTAGGGAAGAGGGTGAACTCTTCTTTAAAAATCTTCTTGCTCCTTATCCTCCTTTTGTTCCTGAGGAGTCTAGTGTCGAGATATTGCTAGATTCCATCCCTTGTCTCATATCACAAAATGATAATGATTATTTGATGCAACCTTTCTCTCTTGCTGAACTTCAAGAGGTGGTAGTTTCGATGGCCCCTGACAAGTCTCCAGGTCCTGGCGGTTTCACCATGCTATTCTTTCAAAAGTGTTGGGACATTTTAAGTTTTGATATTTTAATGGCTTTGGAGGAGTCAAGACAAAAAAAATTTATACTCAAGAACTTCAGTTTAACCCATATTTCTCTTATCCCCAAATCCAACAACCCTCAATCTTTTATAGACTTTAGACCTATCTCCTTGTGTAATACAGTTTACAAGATCTTCACAAAAGTTATTTATCTTCTGTTAAAATCCTTGATACTTAAAGTAATATCTCCTCAACAAGGAGGTTTTGTTCCTTGTAGGGAAACATTGGAAGGTGTGCTTGTGGTCCATGAAGCTTTGCACTCAATTAACTCTTCACAATCCCCTGCTTTCATAGCTAAATTAGACATGTTGAAAGCATGTGATAAAGTATGTTGGTCTTTTCTTTTGAGAGTGCTTAAAAAGTTTGGATTTTTGGATAAGTGGTGCAAATGGATAAAAAATTGTCTCTCTGGTACACATTTCTTAGTTATTATTAATGGCAACCCTTTTGATTTTTTTTGAGCCACTTAAGGAGTTAGACAAGGTGACTCACTATCACCTTTTCTCTTCATTATCATGGCTGAAGCTTTTAGCAAATTGGTCAATAAACAACTGACTCTGGGTCTTTGGAAAGGGATATGCATCCCGAATACTTCAATTTCCATCACCCACACTTTATTTGCAGATGATACATTTCTATTTGGTTGTTCCAACATTCAATAAACAAGGCATATTAAGAAAATATTAGACATATACTTTCGGAATTGGGCAGAAAATCAGTGCTCAAAAATCTAAACTATTCATATTCAATACTTCTGGAAAGGTGTCTAACGATATTATCTAGACATTGGGATTTCCAATGGATTCCCTTCCATCTTCTTACTTGGGCATTCCTTTCTTTATGGGAGCAGGGAAACCCTCTTTTTGAAATTCTGTGATTGACAGATTAAAAAGAAGAATTTATGTGTGGAAAGCTAGATGGTTATCTCTGTCAGGCAGAATCCTTCTTGTCAAAACTGTTTTGGCTACAATCCAAAACTACTACATTTCAGTCCTTCAAGCCCCGAAATCTATTGTTTCCCATATCGAGAAAATTATTCAAAATTTTATTTGAAAAGGTAATCTTTCAGAAGATAAAAAGATCCCGCTTGTATCTCTCAACAAAATGACTATAAGTAAATCTACGGGTGGGGTTGGTCTACACGATATTTCAAAAAGGAACAAGGCCTTTGGGGGAAAGTTGGTTTGGAATGCTTATGCAAAACCACATGCTTTGTGGTGTCAAATTATGGAAGCAAAGTATTTAGATACTCCTACCCCATACGTATTTTTACTATCCTTGATCTTCCATCAGGCTCTGCAATTTGGAACTTCATGATGGCTTCTAGGAATGTGATTACTAGATATTTATCTTGGCAAGTACATAATGACAAAGAAGTCAACTTCTGGCATGATTCATGGAGTGGTTTCCCCCCCCCTTAATCTTGAGGAATCTCTAGTAAATGCAATCTCCAAATTTATTACTCAATGGGGATCTTACCTTTGTGATTACATAGATGATCTCGAGAAGCCTTCAAATCGTGTCATTTGGAAGAATCCAACTTCACTCCCAATCTCCCTGGCTCAAAAGGTAAAATTTTCTTTGATTCTCAAAAACCGCATCATTTTTATCTCTAATGGTTCAGATAAATTGATATGGTTCCCTACATAGAACGGAAAATACTCTATCAAGGAAGGGTATAAGGCAATTCATCAGATGTCGGTTCAATCCTATTCACAAAGAGCTAATAACTTCTGTTGGAACGACAATATTCTTCCCAAGGCAAGGATGTTTGCTTGGCTTGCTCTACACAAGAGAATACTTACCAGTGAGAGACTTGATAAATTGAACATTGCACCTCCATTTGCCTGTGTACTTTGTGGTGAGCATAATGAAACATTAGATCATCTCCTCCTCTAATGTGATTTTTCTCATAATTGTTGCATGTTTGTGTTTGCTAAACTTTCCTTTAGCATCCCTCTTCCAAATAATATATGGGATTTGTTCTAGTCCTGGCCAATCTTATACTCATCCTCTCTTTTTGTAAGCATTTGGAAAGTGATCCCATCCACAGTAGTATGGTCAATCTGGAGGGAAAGAAATAAGCGTATTTTTAGAAAGTAGACATCTCCTCTTTCTGATGTTTTCAATTACATTGAAAAATCAGTATCAGAATTGGTTAATGCTCATGTTTCAAATCAATTCAATCCAATTAGGGAATTTACTTCTTGGGATGGTCAAGTTAATAATTGTTGGAAGGGCATCTCTATTCCCGTATCACCTTGCTTTCCAAGAGTGAGGATTACTAAAATTGACAGAAATAAAGTGAAATGGCGTCCTCTGAATTCAACACATTTTAAATTGAATTTTGGTGGCTCCTCTAAAGGGAACCCGGGTGATGCAGGAGTAGGAGTATGCATTAGGGACCATATAGGGTGTGTTTTTGCTTTGAAATTTATTTCCATTCCACTGGGTACTAACAATTACACAGAGCCATATGCTTTGCTTGAAGGTATTCTACTAGTTAAAAAATTGAACATCTCTTATATTCACATCGAAGGAGACTCAGCTATTATTATCAACGCTTGCGTAAAGAGAAATATTGAAAATTGGCAGATAAGATATTTACTTGAACAAGCATGGGCACTCATTGATATATTTGTAAATTTTACTATTTCACATGTGTATAGAGAAGGAAACTGGGTGGCAGATCATTTGGCAAATATGGGAAGTTCCAAGGTAGAACTTAATATGATGGGACTGAATTGTGGTATCGATTCTTTTCCAATCTTTAAAAAAATAATTTTGGAGGACATGGGTATAGGATAATATTGTACATGGTCATGCAGATGTTTTCATAATGATAAAAAGTTGGTATGTGAGGTATTATAATTGCAGGGTTCCGTGGTTGTGCAGTATCTAAATAATGTGAATGGATGTTGATTTGGGTATTTATGAAGCAAGACAGACTGTGGACTGCTATGTAAATGTGTACAACTTTCATGATGTTTTAGTTAAGACTTCATCTTGGTCAACATACTTCAGGAAGCATTCGACACTTCGAGATGATTTGCGACATTTCGTATTCTGGACAGTACGAGATATATTGTACTTTTGTGGCACTTTAGGGATTTAAGTTTCACAACCTTTCTATGTAATATCGAGTAAGGATCAGAGTTTTTCTTTCTGGTTCTTTTCTTCGGGAGCTCTTTAAATCAACTTAAAGAAATATATAAATAAAATATATTAAGTGGCAATGCCACCTTTTAAAAAAAATAAAATATTCATACTTTAAAAAAAAAATATTAATAAAACATTTAGAAAACTGAGGCTTATGTTTTTTTTTTTTTACATCTAGAATATCCCTATGACTCAACCCAAGGCTCGTCTGTCTTACCTTGGTCTTACTTACTGTCAAGTTGGGGTAAAAAAGAAGCTGAGGTGAAGGAAGGGGGCTAAAATTTATTTTCAGAATTGTGATTTTTAAATTTAGTGTTAAGATCAAAATTAATAAATTCTTAAATAAAACATAAACTTAAAAAAATGTAAAAAAATGAGACAAACTTTAAAAAATGACTTTGGCCTATTAAGAAGGGGGCATATCTTTTTTTTTTAAATTAAAAAACATTCCCCACGACCCAGCTCAATGTTTGTCTATCTTACCTTGGTCTTTCTTACTGCCAAGTTGAGGTTAGGAAAGAGTTGAAGCGAAAGAATGAGGCTTATGATGCAAGGGTTATTTATAATTATCGATTGTGCATTATTTTAGTAAAATTCATACTTTTTTTTTTAATATTCATAAAAATTTAGAAAGGGGGCTTATATTTGTTTTACCTTTAGAGTATCTCAATGACTCAGCCCAAGGCTCATCTGCCTTACCTTGGTCTTACTTACTGCCAAGTTGGGGTCAAGAAGAAACTGAGGTGAACGAAGGGGGCTAAAAGTTATTTTTCAGAATTGTGATTTTTGAATTAAGTGTTGAGATAAAAAATAATAAATTTTTAAGTAAAATATAAATTAAAAAAATGCAAAAAAAATGAGACCCAAACCTTAAAAAATGACCTTGGCATATTAAGTAGGGGGCTTATATTTTTTTTAAAATTAGCAGCATTCCCCATGACCCAACCCAATGTCTGTTTGTCTTACCTTGGTCATAGTTACTGTCAAGTTGGGGTTAGGAAAGAGTTGAGGCAAAATAAGGGGTCTTATGTTGTGAAGGTTATTTATAATTATTGATTATGCATTATTTTAGTAACAATTCATACTTTTTAAAAAAAACATTCATAAAATATTTAGGAATGAAATTTATGGTTTTTTTTTTTTACCTCCAGAATATCCTCGTGACTCAGCCCAAGGCCCGTTTGTCTTACCTTGGTCTAACTTACTGCCAAGTTGGGGTCAAAAAGAAGCTGGAGCGAAGGAAGGGAGCTAAAATTTATTTTTCAAAATTGTGATTTTTAAATTTAGTGTTAAGATCAAAATTAATAAATTTCATAAATAAAACAAACTAAAAAAAAATGCAAAAAAATCGAGACACAAACCTTAAAAAATGACTTTGGTCTATTAAGAAGGAAGCTTATTTTTTTTTTTAAAGTAGAAGCATTCCCCACGACCCAGTCCAATGTTTGTCCACCTTACCTTGGTCTTACTTACTGTCAAGTTGGAGTTAGAAGGAGTTGAGATGAAATAATGAGGCTTATGTTACGAGGGTTATTTATAATTATCAATTGTGCATTATTTTAGTAACAATAAATACTTTTTTTATAAATATTCATAGAACATTTATTAAGGGGACATATTTTTTTTTTAACTTTTAGAGTATCTCTGCGACTCAACACAAAACCCGCCTATCTTATCTTGGTCTTACTTACTGCCAAGTTGGGGTCAAAAATGAGTTGTGACAAAGGAAGGGGGATTATGTTGGGAGGCGAAATTAGGAGGTTAAAAATTATTTTCAGAATTGTAATTTTTAAATTTTGTGTTGAGATCAAAATTAATAAATTCTTAAATAAAACGTAAACTAAAAACAAATGCACAAAAAATGAGACAAACCTTAAAGAATGGTCTTGGCCTATTAAGAAGGGGGGATTATGTTTTTTTTAAATTGGATGCATTCCCCACGACTCAATCCAACGTCTGTCTATCTTACCTTGGTCTTACTTACTGCCAAGTTGGGGTCATGAAAGAGTTGAGGTGAAGGAAGGGGGCTTATGTTGCAAAGGTTAATTATAATTATCAATTATGCATTATTTTAATAACATTCATACTTTTTTTTTAAACATATTTATAAAACATTTAGAAATGGGGCTTATAATTTTTTTTTACATTTAAAATATCCCTATGATTCAACCCAAGGCTCGTCTTCCTTACCTTGGTCTTACTTACTACTAAGTTGGGGTCAAGAAGAAGCTGAGGTGAAAGAAGTGGGCTAAAATTTATTTTCAGAATTGTGATTTTTAAATTTAATGTTGAAATCAAAATTAATAAATTCTTAAATAAAATATTAACTAAAAAAAATGTAAAAAACGAGACGCAAACCTTAAAAAATGATTTTGGCCTATTAAGAAGGGGGCATATCTTTTCATTAAAATTAAAAACATTCCCCATGACCCAACCCAATGTTTGTCTGTCTTACCTTGGTCTTACTTACTGCCAAGTTGAAGTTACGAAAGAGTTGAGGTGAAAGAAGGGGGCTTATGATGCAAAGGTTATTTATAATTATCAATTGTGCATTATTTTAATAAAATTCATAATTTTTTTTTTAAATATTGATAAAACATTTAGGAAGAGGGCTTATATTTTTTACCTCTAGAGTATCCCCGTGACTCAGCCCAAGACTCATCTGTCTTACCTTGGTCTTACTTACTACCAAGTTGGGGTCAAGAAAAAACTGAAGCAAACAAAGGAAACTAAAAGTTATTTTTAGAATTGTGATTTTTGAATTAAGTGTTGAGATCAAAATTAATAAATTTTAAAATAAAATATAAATTAAAAAATTACAAAAAAAACGAGACGCAAACCTTAAAAAATGACTTTGGCATATTAAAAAGGGGGCTTATGTTTTTTTTGAAATTAGAATCATTCTCCACGACCCAGCTCAATGTCTGTCCACCTTACCTTGGTGTCAGGTACTGTAAAGTTGGAGTTATGAAAGAGTTGAGGCAAAATAAAAGGGGCTTATTTTGCGAGGGTTATTTATAATTATTGATTGTGCATTATTTTAGTAACAATTCATGCTTTTAAAAAAAATACTCATAAAACATTTAAAAATAGAGCTTGTGTTTTTTTTTTACCCCCAAAGTATCTCTGTGACTCAGCCCAAGGCTCGTCTACCTTACCTTGGTCTTATTTACTGCAAAGTTGGGGTCAAGAAGAAGCTAGAGCGAAAGAAGGGGGTTAAAATTTATTTTTCAGAATTGTGATTTTAAAATTTAGTGTTAAGATCAAAATTAATAAATTTCTTAAATAAAACAAAAACAAAAAAAATGCAAAAAAATCGAGACACAAACCTTAGAAAATAACTTTGGCCTATTAAAAATGAAACTTTTTTTTTTTTGAAAATTAGAAGCATTGCCTATGACACAGCCCAACTCATGTCTGTTTTACCTTGGTCTGAATTACTGCCAAGTTGGAGTTACGAAAGAGTTGAGGTGAAGGAAAGAGGCTTATGTTGCGAGGGTTATTTATAATTATCGATTGTGCATTATTTTAGTAACAATAAATACTTTTTTTTTTAATATTCATAAAACATTTAGAAAATGGGCTTATATTTTTTATTTTTTTTACCTTTAGAGTATCCCTGTGACTCAGCACAAAGTCCGCCTACTTTACCTTGGTCTTATTTACTGCCAAGTTGGACTCAAAAAAGAGTTGGGGCAAAGGAAAGGGGCTAAAATTTATTTTTAGAATTGTAATTTTTATAATTTAGTGTTGAAATCAAAATTAATAATTACTTAAATAAGATGTAAACTAAAAAAAAAGCAAAAAAAAAGACAAACCTTAAATAATGGTCTTGACCTATTAAGAAGGGGGGATTATGTTTTTTTTAAATTGGATGCATTCCTCACAACCCAGCCCAACACCTGTTCGTCTTACCTTGGTCTTACTTACTGCCAAGTTGGGGTCTGGAAAGAGTTGAGGCGAAGGAAGGGGGTTTATATTGCAATGATTATTTATAATTATCGATTGTGCATTATTTTTGTAACATTCATATTTTCTTTGAAAATATATTCATAAAATATTTAAAAATGGGGTATATTATTAAAAAGGTAAAATATTTTTTTTTAAATTAAAAAATATTCCCCATGACCCAACCCAATGTTTGTCTATCTTACTTTGGTCTTACTTACTGCCAAGTTGAGGTTAAGAAAGAGTTGAGGCGAAAGTATGAGCTTATGATACAAGGGTTATTTATAATTATAGATTGTGCATTATTTTAGTAAAATTCATACTTTTTATTTAAATATTCATAAAACATTTAAGAAGGGGGCTTATATTTTTTTACCTCTAGAGTATCCTCGTGACTCAGCCCCAAGCTCATTTGCCTTACCTTGGTCTTACTTACTGTCAAGTTGGAGTCAAGAAGAAACTAAGGTGAACGAAGGGAGCTAAAAGTTATTTTCAGAATTGTGATTTTTGAATTAAGTGTTGAGATCTAAATTAAAAAATTCTACAATAAAATATAAATTAAAAAAATGCAAAAAAAATGAGACACAAACCTTAAAAAATAACTTTGTTGTATTAAAAAAGGGGATTATGTTGCGAATGTTATTTATAATTATTGATTGTGCATTATTTGAATAACAATTCATGCTTTTTAAAAAAAATAGTCATAAAACATTTAGATTTGAGGGATTGTGTTTTTTTTTTTTTACCTTCTGTGTATCCTCGTGACTCAACCCAAGGTCCGTCTGCCTTATCTTAGTCTTACTTACTACCAAGTTGGGGTAAAAAAGAAGTTGGAGCGAAAGAAGGGGGCTAAAATTTATTTTTCAGAATTGTGATTTTTAAACTTTTACTTATTAAGAAGTAAGCTTATCTTTTTTTGAAAATTAGAAGCATTGCCCACGACACAGCCCAACTCCTATCCGCCTTACCTTGGTTTGACTTACTGCCAAGTTGGGGTCAAGAAGAAGTTGAGGCAAAAGAAAGAGGTTATGTTGCGAGGGTTATTTATAATTATCGATTGTGCATTATTTAAATAACAATAAATACTCTTTTTTTTAATATTCATAAAACATTTAAGAAGTGGGCTTATATTTTTTTTTTACCTTTAAAGTATCCCATGACTCAGCGCAAAACCCACCTACCTTACCTTGGTCTTACTTACTGTCAAGTTAGGGTCAAAAAGGAGTTGGGGCAAAGGAGGGGACTTATATTTTGAGGCGAATGGGGCAAAAATTTATTTTCAGAATTGTAATTTTTATAATTTAGTGTTGAAATCAAAATTAATAATTTCTTAAAAAAGATGTAAATGAAAAAAAATGCAAAAAAAATAAGACAAACCTTAAATAATGGTTTTGGTCTATTAAGAAGGGGAAATTATGTTTTTTAAAAAATTGGATGCATTCCCCACAACTCAGTCGAACGCCTATCCGTCTTACTTTGGTCTTACTTAATATCAAGTTAAGGTCTGGAAAGAATAAGGCGAAGGAAGAGGGCTTATGTTGCAATGGTTATTTATAATTATCGATTGTACATTATTTTAGTAACATTCATATTTTCTTTTAAAATATATTCATAAAACATTTAGAAAAATGGGGTTTATGTTTTTTTTTACATCTAGAATATCCCTTTAACTCAACCCAAGGCTCGTCTACTTTACCTTAGTCTTACTTACTGCCAAGTTGGGGTCAAGAAGAATCTAAGGTGAAGGAAGGGGGCTAAAATTTATTTTCAGAATTGTGATTTTTAAATTTAATGTTGAGATCAAAATTAATAGATTTTTAAATAAAACATAGACTAAAAAAAATGTAAAAAAAACAAGACAGAAACCTTAAAAAATGACTTCGTGTAATGCCCCGTCAGGAACCCTAAAGGAAAAACATCATAATCTATGCAACTAAGGGTGAAATAATTTTTTTTTATTTTAAAATTAAGTGCATGAATTTAAACCTTAGCACACCTAATAACATAGTGGAAGTCTAACACCTGAGTTTCCTAAGGGTTACCAACGAATATTACTTCATAAATTAAATATTTAAGATAAAATTTCCACAATGAAAGAATCTAAAATACTTCAAGCAATCATATATTATATACAACAGAATTAAGTAATTGAAGTAGCATACATTACAATATTTCTTTGCTTTCAATATTCGAAAATACATGTTTTCAAAAAAGAAATTACATCATGAGCTAAAATGTTACAAAATGAAAGTTACATAAAGTTTCTTTTCAAACCTCTAGTTTTCAATTGAGTAATGGATAGGAACAAGAGTCAGTACATGAATCATGATCCAAGAACATCAACGAAGTCCTTCCTTGCCTGAAGATACGTACCAGAACATCCGATGGGAAGTGACACTACCACCTGACCATGTGATTCCGAAAAGGGAACCACCCCACCGTGCTGGAGATAGTAGATAACCCTCAAGCAAGCAAAATGAAACAAGAACAAAAGGACTACAAGACTCCACTTACAATCATGTGACCTAACTCACAAAACACTAGTGACTCTAAGGAGAAAGTGTCATTGCATGTCTTACGGTGGATACCATGGTACAACCTCCATAGGTCCCGACCCCCATCCTGGGTTATCCTGGTAACCTCTCCCGAACCTCCGATTCCAACTAAGACTCATGCGGACCTTACCAATCCTCTCACGAAAACAAGGTGGTAAGTTTGCCATTCTAGGCCTTCTCGCTACATTATGAGTCCTGTACTAGCACTCACCTATGTGTGAGGCACATTGTTTTATTTAATGTTTATTCTACCCTTCCCTAGTCATTTATTAGATTTTCACTTTCTTAACCAACTTCCAATGGGTTATCATGTCACCACTTTGGGCATGACCCTCGCTCGAAAGCCACTCTCTCTCTTAGGACACTACGGGTTAGTTCTATTTATAGAACTCTATGGCGACACAGACAGCCATTTCCAATCTTGACCTACCTCGAATGAAAGATACATAATTACTAACCTAAGGTTGATCATTACAAACAACTCACAGTGGCTCATTTCCTTAAGGTTATACATCTAAATAACTGGCCAAGACACAGTACACAAGACATACTGACCACATGACTTAATGTACTTAGTTGCGACCACCATATAAAATAAGGAAATCTTACGTACCAACACCTATCACAAAATTAACTTGAAATACGAATATACGTTGTCAAGACACGAAGAACAATATGGTCGGTATAACACAGAATTTTACACTTATTGACAAGTTTAAGAGTTCAATTACTCTTGTTAACTACTATAGGTACGCCACCTTAATAATTTCCATTTATACCATAGACGAAGATTAAAATAGATATATTTATTTCATCAAGGAAGTCTTACAATAAGACATAATACATTTCTTCATAGAATAATGTCTTTATTTTTATTTATTTATTTTTTTACACTAGAGTGTTACATCATTCTTCCAGAAAATACGGAGAAGTGCACTTGTCAGACTCTACATGATCTAAAGGAGTATATCCTTCAGATTTTCTTTCACTCAGGGGAAAGTACCCCACAGACTCATTATCACTTAAGGGGGTATACCCCTCCGACGAGTCAGAACTTATAACTATCGTTTTTTCTGGCGAGCACTCTAGCTTGGGTTCTTTCCCTTTTCCAATAGTAACTTCTTTAGTTGGACTCTGAGTAGGACCTTTTTCTATCTCTTTGCTCTCTTCAGGAGCTAGGTTGTCCTCCACAACAGGTTTGACAGGTGTCAAAGAATCTTTCTTGACTTTTAAGTAGTGAGCATAACCTGCTATGGATTTGCGGGCTGTCTGTTTGACTCGCACCATCTTTGTAACGTATCAATAGTAAACTATTACTTCCCAGACTCTCCTAGAGCTACGTCTAATAAATCTTAATAATTAGGTTTTGAACTCAACCATACATTTCTTCCATATAATAACAAGTGTGCAATTTGAATTTAAACACTATTCCACTTCTATAGTCATAACGTAATCACAACTTCTATTATATGATTTTATTTAACAATCCCTAACGATAAATAAAACATAACCATAACCATTTCATAAGCAAGACAATAAACATGACATATATCAGAGATTGTAAATATTGAAGATCATAAACTAAGAAATTCCTGACCTATATGAAGTGTTGATCAATATGCAAGACCTTAACGCCCTCTCGCCGATAAATGTGCCTTGCTTGCGATCCTTTTCACCAATACTTTCCAACTCTATCAAAAACAAACAAACAACTCTCTTGATACTATCAAAACACTATCCTCTCTAAACAACTCTCTTGATACTATAAAAACACTATCCTCTCTAACTATATTCTTCTTTCTACAATCCACCGTCCTTCCTTGGATGCCAAAAATGACTTGCCTCCCTTTCCTCTCTACTCACACCTCTATTTATACTAAAAATTACTCATCGCTCCTTCTAAATCTGGGGCTTAGTAATTGTTATTAACTAAGAGTCTTTTACCTCCAACTCTTCTTGTTCCTCCATGTAAGGAGTCCATCTCCAGTTAACTACAGTTCTTTGCGCTCCTTGATCGTGGATATAACAATTATCGGCTGGGTGGAGAGATCGGTTTATTACTTCAAACACTTATGTGTTTTGCATTCAGCGAATTGTGTGTTTAATCTACCAGGTCTTGAGTCAACGATGGTTTATGTTTCAGTCTTCACCTTACGTGCCAGTCTATTCTCCTCTTCAATCGGCCAATCTGCAGTTGAATGAAATGAATTGCAGTTCGTGGAAGAGTTTGGATGTGGAGAAGTGGTAGATTATCGCTCTGAATAGCGAGAGGGGCGAGAGGTGTCATTGTTGACTGCAGTGTTTTAATGGAAGATACCTCTTATTGCTTGCTGACTGTAGTGATAATGGAGGAAGAGGGAGTGCGTGGTCTAAGAAGGAGGAGGGTAGTCGGTGGTAATACCGACTCCTCCCTATATTAAGGGGGGTGGTCGATATTACCATCGACCACTGTTTACCTACTACAAACTATAACTCCCGCCACCTCCAATAAAATCAAATCTGTTTTATTTGTTTTAATATAATTTCATTATTATATTTTAATAATTAATTAATAACTTTCATTTTAATATTTACACATTAATCTTCCTAGCAATTTTACGTTTAAATATATAAATATATACTTGTTTTCAAATGCTTATAACTAATGACCCCTTTTTTTCATATAAATTTATATTTGAACAGTCGAATTATATATATATATATATAGATATATAACTCGTTCGAAGAGCTTATTAAATATAACATATCTATAATTCTAACTTTATGCATGCATAATCCAAAAACACATTAACTCGATGGGCGATATCAACTACGGATAATATGATCACCTTATCTTAACTCCAATAACTACTTATAAGTGACTATTGCCTTCCGAGTATATTATGTCCTTACATATATTCAAACGATCAAATTGCAACTATCGAGCTAACAAGTTGATAAAATTCATATCAACTCATACCAAGATATCAAATCGTCCTTTATAAACAATATTAAGTCACTAGATCACTTGATTCTTTTTCCTCTAATTACCAAAACTACTCTTTACTCTTATAGACGTAGTAAACGTAACAATTACCAATGACATACAAAATTGGGAACACTGGACACGCAAACTGAGCAAGCATCATGCGACTTTTATAAAGATCAAACAATAAAATATGAAGACCAAACCAATTGACAGAATGACTAACTGAAGGCACTCACTCGAGTGTAACTAACTAAAAATAGGGTCAACTACTATCTCCTTCACTTCCATCAGAAAATATAAGGCACGCTCAGACCTGTGTAGCCAGGTGGAGATGATACCCCGTACCTACTCAGTACTTGTATCTGCAACATCCTGCATCACCGACCACACATGCATGTATACATATATAGAAATTTCAACATACACACCGATGAAGGAGATTCGCAACGTTCCTTGTCTCACCGAGATGAGTGAAGGAAAATCGTCCCCATGCATCCCATACACTCACAGATACACAACACACAGTGCATAGATGAAGTAAAGCGTCAGTACATAACAATGAACCATATAATGCCATAAAACGTAAGTACATAAATACTGCAAATAAATCATGTCTCATAATCAGATAAAACATGGAACAATGTTATATAATTCTAAATAACAAATGATAATGTATCCATTGAGAATAACAAGAACAAAATATCAGTTCAAACGAGTAAGGGTACTACACTTCGGTCTAATAAAAGGGGGATATCTTTTTATTAAAATTAAAAACATTCCCCATGACCCAGCCCAACGTTTGTTTGTCTTACCTTGATCTTACTACCAAGTTGAAGTTATGAAAGAGTTGAGGCGAAAAAAAGGGGGCTTATGATGCAAGAGTTATTTATAATTATTAATTGTGCATTATTTTAATCAAATTCATAATTTTTTTTAAAATATTGATAAAACATTTAGGAACGGGTTTTATTTATTTTTATGTAGTACCCCTACCCTAATCAATTTATAATCTCAGTTTGATCTGAGTTAGTTTAACATATTATAGTGTTATAGTCAGTTGTTTTGATTTTAGTGCATACCTGTTATTGTGGTTTTTACACCAGTTTGTATGCAAGTTAATTAATTCTCTTATTTCGTGTTATTATCTCGGGCGAACGCTTTCATTAAGTTTATATATGTATGCATGTATGACTCTTGGTTGCAGGAGATTTCAGGTACAACGTCGCATGAGTGCGAGGTTCATCTTCGCCTTGATTCACAGGTTGAGTGTACCTCCTTAATCCTTAGAGTTGGATTAGGTGGTCGTGATAACCTCGTTTGACCATAGTCGTGCTCAAGTGAGCATCGTCAGTCGTCGTCGGTATTCCCTTTTGGTTGGGTTTGCGAGTCATCTGTCTGGTTGACTTTCTTGGTTTGCGTGTTTGGTGTGTGTGGTTAAATTGAGTAATTAGCCTTAGTATTTAATGTGATCAAATATGTGTTTGTGCATTAAAGATTAATGGACTAAATTAAACAGGGTTTCTTTATGCGATTATCGTTAATTTGAATTGCTCGATTTCAAATTGGGAGTAAGTTCAATTAGATGGTTAATTTTAATGTTAAAATTATTACGTATCTGTTGTTGATAAAGAAAGATTTAAATTTAATTGCAATAGAATTAATTTAATCTTTTGGCATTTTTGAAATAGAAAGGTTAAATTTCAGTTGAGTGAGAAAATCAATTTTAAATGGGAAAAGCAAGTTAAATTATTGATATAGTTTTAAAAAATTATTTTGGGGATTTATTTTTAAATAAAATATTTTAATTCCAAAAATAAAATTTTTGGTCAAACTTCTCCATATAACCTAGACTTTTGGAAAATATGGGAGATTGAATTCTTTTGGGGGAAAATATTTTTGGAAAATATTTTGGAGGAAAATTTGGGGGTTTTGGAAGGAGGAGAAATTTCTTGAGCCTGTAGGTTGGGCTCCTCTCTAAATCTTTTCTAGGATTGCTATATGAGGTAAGATTCTGGTTTATATTTTTGGTTCCTTTGTTTATCACAAATTGTTTTGGATTTTGAAAAAATCTGTTTGGGAAAAATTGGAATAATCTCAACTATTTGGGGAAAATGGAACATTTGTAAATTTTATTTCCAATTCAAACCTTTCTTGTTTGTTTCCATCTCAAGTTTAGTTTTGGTTGCTCATGTTTCAAAATAAAAAATAAAATAAAATTGAAATTAACTGTTTGCAATGGAAATTGGTTTAAATTCCAAATTTATGCTTTCAAATTCAAACTTTAAATCAGATAATCTGCCTGGGTTTTGATAAAGGATGTTAATCCTTATTGTTTTGCTAATTTGGTGTTGTTTTGGAGAGTTTTTTCTTCCTAAATCGGGGCATTTAAAAATATTAGAAACCCATGCTTTTTGGAAATAAAATAAAAAAATAAAAATAAATAAATTATATTTAAAGTCTCTGTGAGACTGTGGGATTATTTTGGTGTGTGTGAAGTTTCTTTTTTTATTAACAGCAAAATTTTTTAAAAAAATATATATTATAACATCCCACGTGGCTGGGCACAAACCCCCACCACGCGGGAGGCAACTGCTACCATGGTAGCGGACTGCTACCAAAGGATAGCAGCGCTGCCATCCTTTGGTAGCGTGAGCTCCCATGGGCAGCGAGAGCTCCCAAGGGGGGGCCCACGTGGGGTTCCACGTGGGTACCCTCCCCTTTTACATGGTTTTTTTATTAAAAGAAATAAAAATGTTTTTTTAATATTTTTTTTTATTATCAAAAAAAAAATATATAATATTTTAATATTATTTAATGTTAATTTTTAATTAAGTTTTTAATGATGATTAATATTTTAATTAAGTTTTTATTTAGGATTAAATGTTCATTAAATAATAAATTATCATTAATTTGTTATTAATCAATTGTATGATGGAAAATATACATTTATTAATACTCAAATTCTATTTTTTTTTATTATTAATGAGTATTTTTCTAAATTAAATACTTGATTGTTAATATTGGGTTTTAATTATTAATTTGTTATATTTTATTAATCTTGGATTAATAAATATATACATTAATTAATAGTTAATTTGGGTATTTGTCTTATTGAGGAAGAATAATATTTTAATTGGAAATTGTTGAAATAAAATATATTTATTAATTGACTATTTTTTAATAATATTTTATTCAAGAACATATCATTTGAGTAATTGAGAAGTAAATGAAATATTTTATCATGGAAAATTTTAATAATGTATCGTTTGGAATGTTGGCAAGTTAATGGTATTCTCAATTTGTAAAATTAATGGTATAGTTATAATCTTCCTCTGTTTTGAGACATAAGCGAATGGACTATGGAAATTGTGGTATTGTACTCACCTGGTAAACGGTGATTTTTCTGTCAATGCAATTCGAAAACTTAGATCATTTAGAAAACTTGATTGACTAGTAATGTTTAAATCAATAGGGAAAAATATTGTATCCTCTAGTTATTGCCTATGTGAGTTTAAATTTCTGTATTTGTTTTTGCTTAAGAAATGGCAAGTCGTGCTTCATTTGATAGGACCCTGTTGTATGGTTGATTTGGGTAACTGTTCCAGTCCTCGGTCTCGAGTATGATTGTTGTTTTGTAGGTGTGTCGTAATTGGTCATATCCTTTATGCGGGTGTCGAAAGATGATTTGTGGTTGACCATAGTTGGTCAGGTCTCTAGTTAGAGTACCGTCAGTAAGTGTACCACTTTTGAGTCATGTTTGACCAGATGGTTGTTCCCTTCTTTTTGAACTCCGTTCGTCTGACCATGTGTATTCCTTGGTTTTTGAGTTCGTCTAAGTTTAGTCTAGTGTCGTATGGGAAAGTGGCTTTCGATTGGGGGCTGTGCCCAAAGTGGCTGCTGGGTAACCCATCGAAAGTGAGTCTAATAAGTGATAGCCTAATAGTAGATTAGAATGTTAATCTCTAAGTAAGATAAATGTGCCTCACACATGGGACGAGTGCTAACATAAACTCGACATGTTGTGAGAAGGCCTGAAATGGCAAACCATCATCCTTGTCTTCACGAGAGGATGTGTGGGTCCACATGAGGCTTGGATGGACCGGAGGTTCGGATTAGGTTGCCAAGGTAACCCAGTGTATGGGGCCGAAACCTATGAAGCCCTGCCATGGTAACCATAGTAGGTTGTGTGATGACATGTGTTCCTACGTTCGCTAGTGTGTTGTCGTATTGTCTTGATAGGAGTACGTTTGTGGGTCATCCTATTGTCCTTGCCCTTGTGAGTATCGGGTTTCATGTTAGACCTTGGGTGGTGATGACTCAGTTTTGTGAATGCTCAAATGGACCTTTGTATTAGCTTTGATTATGTTCAGCTGGATCCTTTCCTTTTCGGGGATCGTTTATGTATTTATTGACCGATGCAGTCGTTTGTATATTGATTATGTTTCGCCTTGATGGCCGAATTGTAAATAATGAGAACCTCATGTATTCATAACTTTATTAATTATCAGAGGGGTCTTGCAGTTGAGCGGACTCGGAGATGTAGCTCTTTAGGGGTGAACTCCGAGATCATCTTTGTGTTATGTGATGCTTTTATTTCTTATAGTTCATGTTTAGTGTTAGCATGTATGAATGCCATTTTGATCGAATGCATAAGTGATTTATATGAGATTTATCGTAGATGCATGTATGCAATCGTCTTTTAAAATGCAGTAAATTGTATCATGAAAGAATGTAACTTAGAGTAGCGGGATATATTCAGTTGTTGTTAAGGAAATTAAGTATGCATGAAAAGATCTCATATGTTTATGATGAAACTCTTGTGTATTAGAATATTAGATGCATGGCTTTTATTTTAATGAAAAGTATGAATGAAGGATATAGATAAATCTAAATGGATGAACCTTATCTTGTAAATTATATTTCCATCTTTTGAAAGAAATTATCTTTGGTTAAGAATTATCTCGTTATTAAGATAATCGGCTTATTGGATTAATTGTGTGAGTTAAGTGAATTGTGAAATTTAAGTAAACTCGTTAGAAAACTCTTTAGGTGTTAGTTGATATCTTCCGCTATGTAATCTAAATCTTTGATATCTTGTTGTATCTTAATGTTGTGTTTATCTTTAAAAAAAAAATATTGCACTCTATTATTGTGTTATGGCTTAATCCTTTCGGGGTTTCCTGGTGGGGCATTACATTTTACCTCTAGAGTATCCTCGTGACTCAGCACAAGACTCATCTGCCTTACCTTGGTCTTATTTACTGCCAAGTTGGGGTCAAGAAGAAACTGAGGCAAACAAAGGGAGCTAAAAGTTATTTTTCAGAATTGTGATTTTTGAATTAAGTGTTGAGATCAAAATTAATAAATTTTTAAATAAAATATAAATTTAAAAATTACAAAAAAAACAAGACGCAAAGCTTAAAAAATGATTGGCATATTAAAAAAGGGGCTTATGTTTTTTTTTTAAATTAGAATCATTCCCCATGACCTAGCCCAATGTCTGTCCACCTTACCTTGGTCTTAAGTATTGTCAAGTTGAAGTTATGAAAGAGTTGAGACAAAATAAAATGGCTTATGTTGCGAGGGTTATTTATAATTATTGATTGTGCATTATTTTAGTAACAATTCATACTTTTTAAAAAAATATTTATAAAACATTTAAACATTATTTTAGTAACATTCATATTTTCTTTTAAAATATATTCATAAAACATTTAGAAAAATAGGGTTTATGTTTTTTTTTATGTCTAGAATATCCTTGTAACTCAACTCAATGCTCGTCTGCCTTACCTTGGTTTTACTTACTGCCAAGTTGGGGTCAAGAAGAAGCTGAGGTGAAGGGGGGATAAAATTTATTTTTTAGAATTGTGATTTTTAAATTTAGTGTTGAGATAAAAAATAATAACTTTTTAAATAAAACATAAACTAAAAAAATGTAAAAATAACGAGACGCAAACCTTAAAAAATGATTTTAGCCTAATAAAAAGGGGGATCTTTTTATTAAAATTAAAAACATTCCCCACGACCCAGTCCAACGTTTGTCTGTCTTACCTTGGTCTTACTTACTACAAAGTTCAAGTTACGAAAGAGTTGAGGCGAAAGAAAGGGGCTTATGATGCAAGGGGTATTTATATAATTATCGATTGTGTATTATTTTAATAAAATTCATTTTTTTTTTTAAATATTGATAAAATATTTAAGAAATGAGCTTATATTTTTTTTACCTCTAAAGTATCCACGTGACTTAGCCCAAGACTCATCTGCCTTACCTTGGTCCTACTTACTGTCAAGTTGAGGTCAAGAAGAAACTAAGGCGAACGAAGGGAGCTAAAAATTATTTTCAAAATTGTGATTTTTGAATTAAGTCTTAAGATCAAAATTAATTAATTTTTAAATAAAATATAAATTAAACAATTACAAAAAAAATGAGACATAAACCTTAAAAAATGACTTTGGTGTATTAAAAAGGGGGCTTATGTTTTTTTAAAAATTAGAATCATTCCCCACGACCTAGCCCAATGTCTGTCCACCTTACCATAGTCTTAGGTACCGTCAAGTTGTAGTTATAAAAGAGTAGATGCAAAATAAAAGGGCTTATGTTGCGAGGGTTATTTATAATTATTGATTGTGCATTATTTTAGTAACAATTCATACTTTTAAAAAAAATATTTCTAACACATTTAAACATTATTTTAATAACATTCATATTTACTTTTAAAATATATTCAAAAAAATTTAGAAAAAAGGGGTTTATGATTTTTTTTTTCATCTAAAAATATCCCTATAACTCAACCCAATGCTCGTCTGTCTTACCTTGGTCTTACTTACTGCCAAGTTGGGGTCAAGAAGAAGCTGAGGTGAAGGAAGGGGGATAAATTTTTTTTTCAGAATTGTGATTTTTAAATTTAGTGTTGAGATCAAAATTAATAAATTCTTAAATAAAACATAAACTTAAAAAAATGTAAAAAAAATGTAAAAAAAATGAGATGCAAACCTTAAAAAATGACTTTGGCCTAATAAAAAGGGGGATATCTTTTTATTAATATTAAAAACATTCCCCACGACCTAGTCCAACGTTTGTCTGTCTTACTTTGGTCTTATTTACTGCCAACTTGAAGTTACGAAAGAGTTGAGGTGAAAGAAGGGGGCTTATGATGCAAGGGTTATTTATAATTATCGATTGTGCATTATTTTAATAAAATTCATACTTTTTTTTTAAATATTGCTAAAACATTTAGGAAATGAAGCTTATATTTTTTTTACTTCTAGAATATCCCCATGACTTAGCTCAAGACTCATCTGCCCTACCTTGCTCTTACTTACTGCCAAGTTGGGGTCAAGAAGAAACTGAGGCGAACGAACAGAGGTAAAAAGTATTTTTCAGAATTATAATTTTTGAATTAAGTGTTGAGATCAAAATTAATAAAATTTTAATAAATTAAAAAATTACAAAAAAATGAGATGCGAACCTTAAAAAATGACTTTGGCATATTAAAAAGGGGGCTTATGTTTTTTTAAAATTAGAATCATTCCCCACGACCTAGCCCAATGTCTGTCCACCTTACCTTGGTCTTAGGTACTGTCAAGTTGGAGTTATAAAAAAATTGAAACAAAATAAAGGGATGTTGCGAGAGTTATTTATAATTATTGATTGTGCATTATTTTAATAACAATTCATACTTTTTTAAAAAATATTCATAAAACATTTAAATATTGTTTTAGTAACATTCATATTTTCTTTTAAAATATATTCATAAAACATTTAAATAAATGGGGTTTATGTTTTTTTTTACATCTAGAATATCCCTGTAATTCAACCCAAGGCCCATCTGTCTTACCTTGGTCTTACTTATTGCCAAGTTGGGGTCAAGAAAAAGTTGAAGTGAAGGAAGGGGGCTAAAATTTATTTTCAGAATTGTGATTTTGAAATATAGTGTTGAGATCAAATTTAATAAATTCTTAAATAAAACATAAACTAAAAAAAATGTAAAAAAAACGAGACGCAAACCTTAAAAAATGACTTTGGCCTAATAAAAAGGGGGATACCTTTTAATTAAAATTAAAAACATTTCCCACGACCCAGTCCAACGTTTGTCTATCTTACCTTGATCTTACTTACTACAAAGTTGAAGTTACGAAAGAGTTGAGGCGAAAGAAGGGGGCTTATGATGCAAGTGTTATTTATAATTATCGATTGTGCATTATTTTAATAAAATTCATACTTTTTTTAAAAATATTGATAAAACATTTAGGAAATGGACTTATATTTTTTTTACCTCAAAATTATCCCCGTGACTCAGCCCAAGACTCATCTGCCTTACCTTGGTCTTAATTACTGCCAAGTTGGGGTCAAGAAGAAACTGAGGCGAACGAAGGGAGCTAAAAATTATTTTCAGAATTGTAATTTTTGAATTAAGTGTTGAGATCAAAATTAATAAATTTTGAAATTAAATATAAATTAAAAAATTACAAAAAAAATGAGAAGCAAACCTTAAAAAATGACTTTGGCGTATTAAAAAGGGGGCTTATGTTTTAAAAAAAAATTAGAATCATTCCCCACGACCTAGCCCAATGTCTGTCCACCTTACCTTGGTCTTAGGTACTGTCAACTTGAAGTTATAAAAGAGTTGAAGCAAAATAAAGGGGCTTATGTTGCGAGGGTTATTTATAATTATTGATTGTGCATTATTTTAGTAACAATTCATACTTTTTAAAAAAATATTCATAAAACATTTAAACATTATTTTAGTAACATTCATATTTTCTTTTAAAATATATTCATAAAACATTTAGAAAAATGGGGTTTATGTTTTTTTTTACATCTAGAATATCCCTGTAACTCAACCCAAGGCTCGTCTGCCTTACCTTGGTCTTACTGCCAAGTTGGGGTCAAGAAGAAGCTGAGGTGAAGGAAGGGGGCTAAAATTTATTTTTTAGAATTGTGATTTTGAAATTTAGTGTTGAGATCAAAATTAATAAATTTTTAAAATAAAACATAAATTAAAAAAATTGTAAAAAAAACGAGACGCAAACCTTAAAAAATGACTTTGGCCTAATAAAAACGGGGATATCTTTTGATTAATATTAAAAACATTCCCCACGACCTAGTCCAAAGTTTGTCTGTCTTACTTTAGTCTTACTTACTACCAACTTGAAGTTACGAAAGAGTTGAGGTGAAAGAAGGGGGCATATGATGCAAGGGTTATTTATAATTATCGATTGTGCATTATTTTAATAAAATTCATACTTTTTTTTTAAATATTGCTAAAACATTTAGGAAATGAAGCTTATATTTTTTTTACTTCTAGAGTATCCCCGTGACTTAGCTCAAGACTCATCTGCCCTACCTTGCTCTTACTTACTGCCAAGTTGGGGTCAAGAAGAAACTGAGGCGAATGAACAGAGGTAAAAGTTATTTTTCAGAATTATAATTTTTGAATTAAGTGTTGAGATCAAAATTAATAAAATTTTAATAAATTAAAAAATTACAAAAAAATGAGACGCGAACCTTAAAAAATGACTTTGGCATATTAAAAAGGGGGCTTATGTTTTTTTAAATTAGAATCATTCCCCATGACCTAGCCCAATGTCTGTCCACCTTACCTTGGTCTTAGGTACTGTCAAGTTGGAGTTATAAAAAAATTGAAACAAAATAAAAGGATGTTGCGAGAGTTATTTATAATTATTGATTGTGCATTATTTTAATAACAATTCATACTTTTTTAAAAAATATTCATAAAACATTTAAATATTGTTTTAGTAACATTCATATTTTCTTTTAAAATATATTCATAAAACATTTAAATAAATGGGGTTTATGGTTTTTTTTACATCTAGAATATCCCTGTAACTCAACTCAAGGCTCGTCTGTCTTACCTTGGTCTTACTTACTGCCAAGTTGGGGTCAAGAAAAAGTTGAAGTGAAGGAAGGGGGCTAAAATTTATTTTCAGAATTGTGATTTTGAAATATAGTGTTGAGATCAAATTTAATAAATTCTTAAATAAAACATAAACTAAAAAAAATGTAAAAAAAACGAGACGCAAACCTTAAAAAATGACTTTGGCCTAATAAAAAGGGGGATACCTTTTAATTAAAATTAAAAACATTTCCCACGACCCAGTCCAACGTTTGTCTATCTTACCTTGATCTTACTTACTACAAAGTTGAAGTTACGAAAGAGTTGAGGCGAAAGAAGGGGGCTTATGATGCAAGTGCTATTTATAATTATCGATTGTGCATTATTTTAATAAAATTCATACCTTTTTTGAAAAATATTGATAAAACATTTAGGAAATGGGCTTATATTTTTTTTACCTCTAAAGTATCCCCGTGACTCAGCCCAAAACCTTACCTTGGTCTTACTTACTGCCAAGTTGGGGTCAAGAAGAAAATTGAGGCGAACGAAGGAAGCTAAAAATTATTTTCAGAATTGTGATTTTTGAATTAAGTGTTGAGATCAAAATTAATAAATTTTGAAATAAAATATAAATTAAAAAATTACAAAAAAAAAAAACGAAACGCAAACCTTAAAAAATTATTTTGGCGTATTAAAAATGGAGCTTATGTTTTTTTTTTAAATTAGAATCATTCCCCATGACCTAGCCCAATGTCTGTCCACCTTACCTTGGTCTTAGGTACTGTCAAGTTGAAGTTATGAAACAGTTGAGGCAAAATAAAGGGGCTCATGTTGCGAAAGTTATTTATAATTATTGATTGTGCATTATTTTAGTAACAATTTATATATTTTTTTAAATATTCATAAAACATTTAAACATTATTTTAGTAACATTCATATTTTTTTTTAAATATATTTATAAAACATTTAGAAAAATGGGGTTTATGTTTTTTTTTTAACATCTAGAATATCCCTCTAACTCAACCCAAGGCTCGTCTGCCTTACCTTGGTCTTACTTACTGCCAAGTTGGGGTCAAGAAGAAGTCGAGGTGAAGGATGGGGGCTAAAATTTATTTTCAGAATTGTGATTTTTAAATTTAGTGTTGAGATCAAAATTAATAAATTATTAAATAAAACATAAACTAAAAAAAAGGTAAAAAAAATGAGACACACCTTAAAAAATGACTTTGGCTTAAAAAAAAGGGGGATATCTTTTTATTAAAATTAAAAACATTTCCCACGACCCAGTCCAACGTTTGTCTGTCTTACCTTGGTCTCACTTACTGCAAAGTTGAAGTTATGAAAGAGTTGAAGTGAAAGAAGGGGGCTTGTGATGCAAGGGTTATTTATAATTATCGATTGTGCATTATTTTAATAAAATTCATACTTTTTTTTAAAATATTGATAAAACATTTAGGAAGGGGGCTTATACTTTTTTTTACCTCTACAGTATCCCCATGACTCAGCCAAAAACTTATCTGCCTTACCTTGGTCTTACTTACTGCCAAGTTGGGGTCAAGAAGAAACTAAGGTGAACGAACAGAGGTAAAAGTTATTTTTCAGAATTGTGATTTTTGAATTAAGTGTTGAGATTAAAATTAATAAAATTTTAAATAAAATATAAATTAAAATATTACAAAAAAAAAATGAGACGCGAACCTTAAAAAATGACTTTGGCATATTAAAAAGGGGGCTTATATTTTTTTAAAATTAAAATCATTTCCCACGACCTAGCCCAATGTCTGTCCACCTTACCTTGGTCTTAGGTACTGTCAAGTTGGAGTTATAAAAGAGTAGAGGCAAAATAAAGGGGCTTATGTTGCGAGTGTTATTTATAATTATTGATTGTGCATTATTTTAGTAACAATTCATATTTTTTTTAAAAATATTCATAAAACATTTATGCATTATTTTAGTAACATTCATATTTTCTTTTAAAATATATTCATAAAACATTTTTAAAAATGGGGTTTATGTTTTTGTTTTTTTTACATCTAGACTATCCCTGTAACTCAACCCAAGGCTCGTCTACCTTACCTTGGTCTTACTTACTGCCAAGTTGGGGTCAAGAAGAAGTTGAGGTGAAGGAAGGGGGCTAAAATTTATTTTCAGAATTTTGATTTTAAAATTTAGTGTTGAGATCAAAATTAATAAATTCTTAAATAAAACATAAACTAAAAAAAATGTAAAAAAAATGAGACAATCCACTTCACTTTCTAATATTTTAGTCAAGATACAGGCTTCTATCTCGGAGGTGGTCTTGTCATATATTCATAAGAATTAAGAAAATCTGACATCTTTTTCCCATTGGGATGGCATGATCACAAGGACATGGAAATCTCTGTCCAGCATACCTACTCATGGGTTAGTTGCAAAGGTTGTGGTTTTCAAAAATAAGAGAATTGTGGCCAGTTGGGCTCCTCCTCCTCCGGGTCATTTCAAACTCCATTTTGATGGTGTTTCTAGGGGGAATCTGGGTATGTCCGGGGCTGGTATGACCATTTTTTATCATAATGCAGTCCTAATTGCTGCTCAATATCATGCTCTTGGGTCTCAATCAAATAATTTTGCTGAATGTCAAGCATTGTCACTTGGGATTGATTTGGCTATTTCCCTTGGGATCAAACACCTTTCCATCCAGGGGGATTCATTAGTTGTTATCAAAGTGTGTTGAACTGTAAAAGTAATTGTTGGCATTTAAAGTACTTAATTGACCACATTTTGGAGAAATTATCCTTTTTTGATACTTATGTGTTATCTCATTGTTTTTGAGAGATAAATAAACTGGCAGATTTTCTGGCTAATTTGGCTATTGATTTGGCTGCTATTCATAAGAATGTAGTAGTTGGCGACATTCCTCATGATGTCCTCTCCGAGTATATGCCACATCCCAAAGATTAAGTTCATCTATTTTGAGTTATTATCTTCATTTCTTATGGAAGTAGATATATTATCCTCTTCTCGGTTCAGTTTGTATATGTTCGTCATGTGTTGATAGGAGGCTTTTACTTCTATTTGCATATGGAGTATTTCTACATTCCTGTTTCTAGGTTAGATGTTAATGTGTGTAGTTCTTGAAAGATGGAGAGGTAAAATTTTAGGTGGCAAAATTTTGAGTTAGTATCTTCATTTCTTACTGAAGTATACATATTATCCTCTACTCAGTGCAGTTTGTATATGTACTTCATGTGTTGATAGGATGTTTTTATTATTATCTGCATTTGGAGTATTAATACACAACTGCATTTGGGTTAGATGTTAATGTGTGTACTTCTTAAGGATTGGAGTAGAAATTTTCAGGTGGCAGCATATGTAAACAACTTTTTCATGATTTGGATGCTCACTCACGAACCGACTTAATTATATGGGCATGATATTAAATTTAATCATCAGTTTTATTTGCTTGAGATATACATGTCATCCTTCTCTTGGTTCAGATTATTTCTACATCACATGTCTATCCTATGTTTACATATGGTGTGTTGGTATATTTATTTCGTGCAGAAGGATGGGGTGTATATCCCTGCCGCTACAGATTAATTGGTCTTTTTTGTAGCTTATGGATGTTTGTTCTAATGTTTTCAAATGATTTTCTATTTTCAGGTTGGGGAGAGATTTCCTTAAGTTTTGGTTTTCTGATATTGATTTGACCTTGTGTTTTGTCACTAATATCGTCATTTATTATGAGTTTTGGTTGCGGCCTATGTGTTATCTCTAGCCCTTCTTTATGTTTTTGCATGTTTTCATCTCCTCAAGCTGTCGGTACGTTTTCTAAGGTTTTACTTTTTGATGTAAATATCGTTGTGTTGGCCGCCTTGTGCTTGTCCGAGACTGTCAGATTAGCCTTACGGATTATTTATTTTTGGATTGATGGCATCCTTGCGGGATAATCACTTATGAGTTTTAGTGGAAGGCTTTTGCATTCGTGCGTATTAATTCAAGCATGCTTGAAATGGATTTTTTCAGTATCTTTATGGGAAATACAGGACATTTTCTCTTTCAAATACATTTCTCTTTCTTTTTCAAAAATCAGTTTCTTGTTTATTTCTGGTTTTCGGTGCTCTTCATTCTGCAAATGCCTTCCTCTCTGCTTGTTGGAGTTTATAGAGTGGTTTTAGAAGCTCGTTCATTGGGGGAAGAAGATGCAATTGAGGATAATTCTATTAAACTTGGCAAGGTTTTCAATCTGTTTTCTCCTGTGGTGGACTTTGAGTTTCCCAAGCTTTTGGGATGTCGATGGTTACAGGTTGGTCATCATGTTTCTTATGATTAGCTTCTCTCTCATTTTCTTACTATTTGTTTTGATGTCCTGCTTGATATGGATTTGGTTCGCCTCTTGGTATCTACGTTTGTCTTCCTAACAGTGTGCAATTGAGAGTTGGTCTCTCCTGCATTGGCTAGTTATCGGTTTGATATGGGCTCTTTTTATTACGGGGGTTTTCTTCCTCGCCATGAGCTTTTGGCTAATGGCTGGTCTGGTCATTTGCTTCATCAATTACACATGGGATTGATATGCGATTCCTTGGAAAATACTAGAGCCTCTATGGATTTTTTGTTGTACTTGGCTCTTGACCATTATGTGGATAAAGCATGGGTTGTTTTCCAGGCTTTCATTCACTACTCTTTGGGATTTTTATGCTCTGCTCCTGCTTGCGTGGCATTCCCTCTAAGGGTGCTCCCACCTCCGTTCTCTTCTCATGAGCCACCAGATGAGAGTTCTAATTCCTGGTTTTTGGACAACTAACATTTTTTCTAATTTGTAGCTGGTAGTATGGTTTTTTGTAGGAATGAAGGCTACATGGTTTCTTTTTGGTTCGAATGGTTAGCTATGGTCCTGACAGACAATTTTTCTCCTATTCCTCTGCCTTGTGGTTCTTCATGTTCATCTCTTCTTCAGTTGGAGTAATTCTGGTTTGAAGATTGTCCTATGGGACTTTTGTAAAAAATATCAAAAATAGGAGGGTGGGGGTTTCATCAGTATATATATTGTAAAGGGTACTATATTTGTCTGTTTTATGGCTACAACTAGAGGTTTTCTTGCGGGTTATTTCCTGCTAGTATTCCATGTCTGAACGCGATGTAAATTCTTTACTTCGTTAATATATAGTTCAGTGGATTTTCCACTTTTATTTTAAAAAAATAAAAAAATGAGACAAACCTTAAAAAATGACTTTGGCCTAATAAAAAGGGGGATATCTTTTTATTAAAATTAAAAACATTCCCCATGACCCAATCCAACGTTTGTCTGTCTTACCTTGGTTTTACTTACTACAAAGTTGAAATTATGAAAGAGTTGAGGCGAAAGAAGGGGGCTTATAATGCAAGGGTTATTTATAATTATCGATTGTGCATTATTTTAATAAAATTCATACTTTTTTTTAAAATATTGATAAAACATTTAGGAAATGGGCTTATATTTTTTTTACCTCTAGAGTATCCCCGTCACTCAGCCCAAGACTCATCTGCCTTACTTTGGTCTTACTTACTGCTAAGTTGGGGTCAAGAAGAAACTGAGGTGAATGAAGGGAGCTAAAAGTTATTTTCAGAATTGTGATGTTTGAATTAAATGTCAAGATCAAAATAAATAAATTTTTAAATAAAATATAAATTAAAAAATTACAAAAAAAAGAGACACAAACCTTAAAAAATGACTTTGGCGCATTAAAAAAGGGGTTTATGTTTTTTTTAAAATTAGAATCATTCCCCACGACCTAACCCAATGTCTGTCCACCCTGCCTTGGTTTTAGGTACTGTCAAGTTGTAGTTATAAAAGATTGAGGCAAAATAGAGGGGCTTATGTTGCGAGGGTTATTTATAATTATTGATTGTGCATTATTTTAGTAACAATTCATACTTTTAAAAAAAATATTCTTAACACATTTAAACATTATTTTAGTAACATTCATATTTTCTTTTAAAATATATTCATAAAACATTTAGAAAAATGGAGTTTATGATTTTTTTTACATCTAAAAATATCCCTGTAACTCAACCCAATGCTCGTCTGCCTTAATTTGGTCTTACTTACTGCCAAATTGGGGTTAAGAAGAAGCCGAGGTGAAGGAAAGGGGCTAAAATTTATTTTCAAAATTGTGATTTTTAAATTTAGTGTTGAGATCAAATTTAATAAATTCTTAAATAAAACATAAACTAAAAAAAATGTAAAAAATACGAGAAGCAAACCTTAAAAAATGACTTTGGCCTAATAAAAAGGGGGATATCTTTTAATTAAAATTAAAAACATTCCCTATGACCCAGTCCAACGTTTGTCTGTCTTACCTTGGTCTTAGTTACTGCCAAGTTGAAGTTACGAAAGAGTTGAGGCGAAAGAAGGGGGCTTATGATGCAAGGGTTATTTATAATTGGGCTTATGTTGCGAGGGTTTTTTTTATATCTAAAAATATCCCTGTAACTCAACCCAATGCTCATCTGCCTTACCTTGGTCTTACTTACTGCCAAGTTGGGGTCTAAAAGAAACCGAGGCGAGCGAAGGGAGCTAAAAGTTATTTTCAGAATTGTGATTTTTGAATTTAGTGTTGAGATCAAAATTAATAAATTTTGAAATAAATTATAAATTAAAAAATAACAAAAAAACGAGACGCAAACCTTAAAAAATGACTTTGGCGTATTAAAAAGAGGGCTTATGTTTTTTAAAAAAATTAGAATCATTCCCCACGACCTAGCTCAATGTCTGTCCACCTTACCTTGATCTTAGGTACTGTCAAGTTGGAGTTATGAAAGAGTTGAGGCAAAATAAAAGGGCTTATGTTGCGAGGATTATTTATAATTATTGATTATGCATTATTTTAGTAACAATTCATTTTTTTTTAAATATTCATAAAACATTTAAACACTATTTTAGTAACATTCATATTTTCTTTTAAAATATATTCATAAAACATTTAGAAAAATGGGGTTTATGTTTTTTTTTTACATCTAGAATATCCATGTAAATCAACCCAAGGCTCGTTTGCCTTACCTTGGTCTTACTTACTGCCAAGTTGGGGTCAAGAAGAAGCTGAGGCGAAGGAAGGGGGCTAAAATTTATTTTCAGAATTGTGATTTTTAAATTTAGTGTTGAGATCAAAATTAATAAATTCTTAAATAAAACATAAACTAAAAAAATGTAAAAAAAACGAGAAGCAAACCTTAAAAAATGACTTTGATCTAATAAAAAGGGGACATATATTTTTATTAAAATTAAAAACATTCCCCACGACCCTGGCCAACGTTTGTCTGTCTTACCTTGGTCTTACTTACTGTCAAGTTGAGGTTACCAAAGAGTTGAGGCGAAAGAAGGGAGCTTATGATACAAGGGTTATTTATAATTATCGATTGTGCATTATTTTAGTAAATTTTTTTTTATTATTATTATTTATAAAACATTTACGAAAAGGGCTTATATTTTTTTTACCTCTAGAGTATCCCCTGACTCAGCCCAAGGCTCATCTGCCTTACCTTGGTCTTACTTACTACGAAGTTGGGGTCAAGAAGAAACTGAAGTGAATGAAGGGAGCTAAAAGTTATTTTCAGAATGGTGATTTCTGAATTATGTGTTGAGATCAAAATTAATAAATTTTGAAATAAAATATAAATTAAAAAAATGCAAAAAAAATGAAACAAACCTTAAAAAATGACCTTGACGTATTCAGAAGGGGGCTTATATTTTTTTTTAAATTAGAATCATTCCCCATGACCCAACCCATTGTTTGTCCATCTTACCTTGGTCTTAGGTACTGTTAAATTGGAGTTAGGAAGGAATTGAGGCGAAATAAATGGGCTTACATTTTTTATTAAAGAAAAACAAGTTTTTAAGGGACCAGAAACCCTTTACAAGACAGGTTTTAGAAGGACCCACAACCCGAACCAAAAGATAAACTTGAAAGTCCACTCAAAGAAATGTAACACAAACGAGACTCGGCACAACCAAAAGAAGGGGAACAACAAATACCCCCACCATAAACCAACAGGCTGCAAAAAACCAGCAGCCCTAACCCAACCAGGAAGGATCAAGAATTTGTCCTACCCTTGTGGGATCGAAGGGTCATATCAAAAGAGGACTGAGACAATTTAGATTTTTTACTTTTAACAGTAATCCATCCCTCCTCAACCCTAGCAGCAGCCTTTTGCCAAGAGGAAGGATCTAGAATAGAGGACCTCCCATCATCAGGAGGAACAGAGCCAGCATCCAGAGAGGCAAGGACAACAGAAGATCCAGCAACAATCTAGGATGCGGGAGAGTCATCCATTGAAGAAGAAGATCCAGCATTTTTCAAACGATCAGTAGGGATGCCACCGCAAGCATCCACACATTCCTGAGGAACAAAGGCAGCAACCAGAGGCTCAATACCATGGGCTTATGTTGCAAGGGTTATTTATAATTATTGATTGTACATTATTTTAGTAACAATTCATACTTTTAAAAAAAATATTCATAAAACATTTAAGAATGGGGCTGGTGTTTTTTTTTTTTACCTCTAGAGTATCCCCTTGATTTAGTTAGCCCAAGGCCCGTCTACCTTACATTCGTCTTACTGCCAAGTTGGGGTCAACAAGAAGCTGGAGCGAAGGAAAGGGGCTAAATTTTTTTTTTTTAAATTGTGATTTTTAAATTTAGTGTTAAGATCAAAATTAATAAATTTTCTTAAATAAAACAAAAACTAAAAAAAATGCAAAAAAATCGAGACACAAACCTTAAAAATAACTTTGGCCTATTAAAAATGAAACTTATCTTTTTTTGAAAATTAGAAGCATTGCTCACGACACAACCCAACTCCTGCCCGTTTTACCTTGGTCTAACTTACTGTTAAGTTGGAGTTAGGAAAGAGTTGAAGTGAAGGAAATGGGCTTATGTTGCGAGGGTTATTTATAATTATCAATTGTGCATTATTTTAGTAACAAAAAATACTTTTTTTTTTTAATATTCATCTAATATTTAAAAAATGGGCTTATATTTTTTTTTTACCTTTAGAGTATCCTCGTGACTCAGCACAAAGCCGGCCTACTTTACCTTGGTCTTACTTACTGCCAAGTTGGACTCAAAAAAGAGTTGGGGCAAAGGAAGGGGGCTAAAATTTATTTTTAAAATTATAATTTTTATAATTTAGTGTTGAAATCAAAATTAATAATTACTTAAATAAGACTTAAACTAAAAAAAATGCAAAAAAAAATGAGACAAACCTTAAATAATGGTTTTAACCTATTAAGAAAAGGGGGATTATGTTTTTTTTAAATTGGATGCATTTCCTATGACCCAGCCCAACACTTGTTCATCTTACTTACTGCCAAGTTGGGGTCTGAAAAGAGTTTAGGCAAAGCAAAGGGGCTTATGTGGCAATGATTATTTATAATTATCGATTGTGCATTATTTTTGTAACATTCATATTTTCTTTGAAAATATATTCATAAAATATTTAGAAATGGGGCTTATTTTTTTTTGCATCTAGAATATCCCTATGGCTCAACTCAAGGCTCATTTGTCAAGTACCTTGATCTTACTTACTTCCAAGTTGGGGTTAAGAAAGAAGCTGAGGTGAAAAAATAGGACTAAAATTTATTTTCAAAATTGTGATTTTTAAATTTAGTGTTGAGATCAAAATTAATATATACTCAAATAAAACATAAACTAAAAAAACGTAAAAAAACGTAAAAAAATGTAAAAAAACGAGACACAAAATTTTTAAAATGACTTTGGCCTATTAAAAAGGTGACATTTTTTTTCTTAACTTAAAAACATTCCCCTCGACCTAACCCAACGTTTGTTTCTCTTACTTTGGTCTTACTTACTGCCAAGTTGAGGTTATGAAAGAATTGAGATGAAAGTAGAGGCTTACGATGCAAGGGTTATTTATAATTATAGATTGTGCATTATTTTAGTAAAATTCATACCTTTTTTTAAAAATATTCATAAAACATTTAGGAAGGGGGCTTATATTTTTTTACCTCTAGAGTATCGCCGTGACTCAGCCCCAAACTCATTCGCCTTACCTTGGTCTTACTTACTGCCAAGTTAGGGTCAAGAAGAAACTAAGGCGAACGAAGGGAGCTAAAAGTTATTTTCAGAATTGTGATTTTTGAATTAAGTGTTGAGATCAAAATTAAAAAATTCTACAATAAAATATAAATTAAAAAATGCAAAAAAAAATGATACACAAACCTTAAAAAATGACTTTGTCGTATTAAGAAAGGGGACTTATGTTTTTTCAAAATTAATGTCTGTCTGCCTTACCTTGGTCTTAGGTACTGTCAAGTTGGGGTTAGGAAGGAGTTAAGGCGAAATTAAATGAGCTTATGTTGCGAAGGTTATTTATAATTATTGATTATGCATTATTTGAATAACAATTCCCCACGACCCAGTCCAATGTCTGTCCACCTTACCTTGGTCTTAGGTACTGTCAAGTTGGAGTTATGAAAGAGTTGAGGCAAAATAAAGGGGCTTATGTTGCGAGGGTTATTTATAATTATTGATTGTGCATTATTTTAGTAACAATTAATACTTTTTTTTTTAAATATTCATAAAACATTTAAAAATAGAGTTTGTGTTTTTTTTTTTTACCTCCAAAGTATCCTCGTGACTCAGCCCAAGGTCTGTCTACCTTACCTTGGTCTTATTTACTGCCAAGTTGGAGTCAAGAAAAAGCTAGAGCGAAGGAAGGGGGCTAAAATTTATTTTTCAGAATTGTGATTTTTAAATTTAGTGTTAAGATCAAAATTAATAAATTTCTTAAATAAAACAAAAACTAAAAATAATGCAAAAAAACCGAGACACAAACCTTAAAAAATTACTTTGGCCTATTAAAAATGAAGCTTATTTTTTTTTTAAAATTAGAAGCATTGCCCACGACACAGCCCAACACCTGTCCGCCTTACCTTGGTTTGACTTACTGCCAAGTTAGGGTCAAGAAGGAGTTGAGGCGAAGAATAGGGGCTTATGTTGTGAGGGTTATCTATAATTATCGATTGTGCATTATTTTAATAACAATAAATACTTTTTTTTTAATATTCATTAAACATTTAGGAAGGGGGCTTATATTTTTTTTTTACCTTTAGAGTATCTTTGTTACTCAGCGCAAAGCCCACTTATCTTACGTTGGTCTTACTTATTGCCAAGTTGGGGTCAAAAAGTAGTTGGAGCAAAGGAAGGGGGCTTATGTTTTGAGGCGAAGGAAGGAGGCTATTTTCAAAATTGTGATTTTTATAATTTAGTGTTGAAATCAAAATTAATAATTTCTTAAATAAAACATAAACTAAAAAAATACAAAAAAATGAGACAAACCTTCAATAATGGTTTTGGCTTATTAAGAAGTGGGGATTATGTTTTTTTTAATATGGATGCATTCCCCACGACCCAGCCCAACACCTGTTCGTCTTACCTTGGTCTTACTACCAAATTGGAGTCTAGAAAGAGTTGAAACGAATGAAATGAGCTTATGTTGCAATGATTATTTATAATTATCGATTGTGCATTATTTTAGTAACATTCATAATTTCTTTTAAAATATATTCATAAAACATTTAAAAATGGAGCTTATGTTTTTTTTACATCTAGAATATCCTTGTGACTCAACCCAAAGCTCGTCTGCCTTACCTTGGTCTTACTTACTGTCAAGTTGGGGTCAAGATGAAGCTGAGGTGAAGGAAGAGGGCTAAAATTTGTTTTCAAAATTGTGATTTTTAAATTTAGTGTTGAGATCAAAATTAATAAATTCTTAAATAAAATGTAAATTAAAAAAATGTAAAAAAACAAGACGCAAACCTTAAAAATGACTTTGGCCTATTAAGAGAAGGGCATATCTTTAAAAAAAATTAAAAACATTCCCCACGACCCAGTCCAACATTTGTCTGTCTTACCTTGGTCTTATTTACTGCCAAGTTGAAGTTAGGAAAGAGTTGAGGCGAAAGAAGGGGGCTTATGATGCAAATGTTATTTATAATTTCGCATTATTTTAGTAAAAATTTATAATTTTTTTAAATATTCATAAAATATTTAGTAATGAGGATTATATTTTTTTACCTCTAGAGTATCCCCGTGACTCAGCCCCAAGCTCATTTGCCTTACCTTGGTCTTACTTACTGCCAAGTTGGGGTCAAGAAGAAACTAAGGCGAACGAAGGGAGCTAAAAGTTATTTTTAGAATTGTGATTTTTGAATTAAGTGTTGAAATCAAAGTTAATAAATTCTAAAATAAAATATAAATTTAAAAAATACAAAAAAATATAAAAAACTTTTTTAAAAAATATTCATAAAACATTTAGATCTGGGGTTGTGTTTTTTTTTTTTTACCTTCAAAGTATCTCCGTGATTCAGCCCAAAGTCCGTCTGCCTTACCTTGGTCTTACTGCCAAGTTGGGGTCAAGAAGAAGCTCGAGCGAAAGAAGGGGGCTACAATTTATTTTTCAGAATTATGATTTTTAAACTTTGACTTATTAAAAAGTAAGCTTATCTTTTTTCAAAATTAGAAGCATTGCTCACGACACAACCCAACTCCTGTCCGCATTATGTAATGCCCCGCTAGGAAACCCCGAAGGGATTAAGCCAAAACACAATAATAGAGTGCAATAATTTTTATTTTTTTTAAAAGTTAAACACATCATTAAGATACAACAAGATATCAAGATGAGATTACACAGCGGAAGACATCAACTAACACCTAAAGAGTTTCCCAACGAGATTACTTAAATATCACAATTCACTTAACTCACACAATTAAACCAATAAGCTGATTATCTTAATAACGAGATAATTCTTAAACAATGATAATTTCTTTCAGAAGATGGAAATATAATTCACAAGATAAGGTTCATCCATTAAGATTTATTCATACCCATCATTCATACTTTTCATTGAAATATAAGCCATGCATCTAATATTCTAACACACTAGAATTTCATCATAAACATATGAGATCTTTTCATGCATACTTAATTTCCTTAACAGCAACTGAATATATTCCATTACTCTAAGTTATATTCTTTCACAATCCAATTTACTGCATTTTAAAAGACGATTGCATACATGCATCTATGATAAATCTCATCTAAACCACTTATGCATTCGATCAAAATGGCATTCATACATGCTAACACTAAACATGAAATATAAGAAATAAAAGCATTAAATAACACCAAGATGATCTCGGAGTTCACCCCTAAAGGGCTACATCTCCGGGTCTGCTCAACTGCAAGACCCCTCTGATAATTAATAAAGTTAAGAATACATGAGGTTACACCATTACAATCTGACCATCAAGGCAAAACATAATCAATATACAAACGACCGCGTCGGTCAATAAATACATAAACGATCCTTGAAAAGAAAAGGATCTAGCTGAACATAATCAAAGCTAATACAAAGGTCCATTGGAGCATCCACAAAACTGAGTCATCACCACCCAAGGTCTAACATGAAACCAAGTACTCACAAGGGTATAGACAATAGGATGACCCACAAACGTGCTCTTAACAGGACAAAATGACAACACACTAGCAAACATAGGGATAAGTGTCATCACACAACTTGGTATGGTTACCATGGCAGGTCTTCATAGGTTCCGACCCCATACACTGGTTACCCTGGCAACCTAATCCGAGCCTCCGGCCCATCCAAGCCTCATGTGGACCCACACATCCTTTCGTGAAGACAAGGATGATGGTTTGCCATTTTAGGCCTTCTCACAGCATGTTGAGTCTGTGTTAGCACTTGTCCCATGTGTGAGGCACAATTATCTTACTTAGAGATTAACATTCTAATCTACTATTAGGTTATCACTTATTAGACTCACTTTCGATGGGTTACCCAACAGCCACTTTGGGCACGGCCCCCAATAGAAAGCCACTTTCCCTTACGACACTAGACTATACCCAAGCAACCTCATAAACCAATGAACACACATGGTCAAGCAAACAGAGTTCAAAAGGAGGGAACAACCATCTGGTCAAACACGACTCAAAATTGGTACACTTACTGACGGTACTCTAACTAGAGACCTGAAAAACTATGGTCAACCACGAATCAACATTCGACACCCACATAAAGGATATGACCAACTACGACACCACCACAATACAACAGTCAACTCAGGACAGAGGACTGAAACAGGTACCCAAATCAACCATATGATCGGGTCCAATCAAACAAAGCACGACTTGCCATTAATTAAGCAAAAGCGAATACAGAAATTAAACTCACAAAGGCAATAACCGGAAAGGACAATATTTTCCCATATTGATTTGAACATTAATAGTCAATCAAGTTTTCTAATGATCTAAGTTTTTGAATTGCATTGATAGAAAAATCATCGTTACCAGGTGAGTACAATACCACAATTCCAATGGTCCTTTCGCCTATGTCTCAAAACAGAGGAAGATTATAACTATACCATTAATTTTACAAATTGAGAATACCATTAACTCGCCAACATTCCAAATGATACATTATTAAAAATTTCCCATGATAAAATATTTCATTTACTTCTCAATTACTCAAATGATATGTTCTTGAATAAAATATTATTTAAAAATACTCAATTAATAAATATATTTTATTTCAACAATTTCCAATTAAAATATTATTCTTCCTCAATAAGACAAATACCCAAATTAACTATTAATTAATGTATATATTTATTAATCCAAGATTAATAAAATATAACAAATTAATAATTAAAACCCAATATTAACAATCAAGTATTTAATTTAGAAAAATACTCATTAATAATAAAAAAATAGAATTTGAGTATTAATAAATGTATATTTTCCATCATACAATTGATTAATAACAAATTAATGATAATTTATTATTTAATGAACATTTAATCCTAAATGAAAACTTAATTAAAATATTAATCATCATTAACAGCTTAATTAAAAATTAACATTAAATAATATTAAAATATTATATATTTTTTTGATAATAAAAAAAAATATTAAAAAAAACGTTTTTATTTCTTTTAATAAAAAAAAACCATGTAAAAGGGGAGGAATAGGCTGTCAAATATAAACCTATAAATAGATTCATCAAAAGGGAAAGTATTGAGTACACCTTTGATACAGTTTAATAGTACAACTATATCATTCCTTGAAGTAGAGAAGCTAAAATCGCTTCGCGCCGACATTACTCGTACGCCAATCCATACATTACCTTGGTCTGACTTACCGCCAAGTTGGGGTCAGAAAGGAGTTGAGGCGAAAGCAAGGGGTTATGTTGCGAGGGTTATTTATAATTATCGATTGTGCATTATTTTAATAACAATAAATACTCTATTTTTTAATATTCATAAAACATTTAGGAAGAGGGCTTTTTTTTTTAACTTTAAAGTATCCTCGTGACTCAACGCAAAACCCACTTACCTTACCTTGGTCTTACTGCCAAGTTGAGGTCAAAAAGGAGTTGGGGCAAAGGAGGGGGCTTATATTTTGAGGCGAAGGAAAGGGGCAAAAATTCATTTTCAAAATTGTGATTTTTATAATGTAGTGTTGAAATCAAAATTAATAATTTATAAAAAAAGACGTAAACTAAAAAAAAATGCAAAAAAAATGAGACAAACCTTAAATAATGATTTTGGCCTATTAAGAAGGGGGAATTATGTTTTTCTTAAATTGGATGCATTCCCCACGAGCCAGTCGAACGCCTATCCGTCTTACATTGGTCTTACTTACTGTCAAGTTGGGGTCTGAAAATAATTGAGGCGAATGAAGGGGGCTTATGTTGCAATGGTTATTTATAATAATTGATTGCACATTATTTTAGTAACATCCATATTTTCTTTTAAAATATATTCATAAAACATTTAGAAATGAGACTTACGTTTTTTTTACATCTAGATTATATCCCTGTGACTCAACCCAAGGCTCGTCTACCTTACCTTGGGGTCAAGAAGAAGCTGAGGTGAAAGAAAGGGGCTAAAATTTATTTTCAAAGTTGTGATTTTTAAATTTAGTGTTGAGATCAAAATTAATAAATTTTTAAATAAAACATAAACTAAAAAAAATGTAAAAAAACGAGAAGCAAACCTTAAAAAATGACTTTGGCCTAATAGGAAGGGGCATATCTTTTTTTTTTAAATTAAAAACATTGCCCACGACTCAGTCCAACATTTGTTTGTCTTACCTTGGTCTTACTTACTGCCAAGTTGATGTTACGAAAGAGTTGAGGCGAAAGAAGGGGGCTTATGATGCAAGGGTTATTTATAATTATCGATTGTGCATTATTTTAATAAAATTCATACGTTTTTTTTAAATATTGGTAAAACATTTAGGAAGGGGGATTTTTTTTTTTTACCTCTAGAGTACCCCGTGACTCAGCCCAAGACTCATCTGTCTTACCTTGGTCTTACTTACTCCCAAGTTGGGGTCAAGAAGAAACTGAGGTGAAGGAAAAGAGCTAAAAGTTATTTTCAGAATTGTGATTTTTTAATAAGTGTTGAGATTAAAATTAATAAATTTTGAAATAAAATATAAATTAAAAATTGCAAAAAAAATGACACAAACCTTAAAAATGACTTTGGCGTATTAAATAGGGGGCTTATGTTTTTTTTTAAATTAGAAATATAAGCCCCCTTTTTAATATGCCAAAGTCATTTTTTAAGGTTTGTGTCTCATTTTTTTTGCAATTTTTAATTTATATTTTATTTCAAAATTTATTAATTTTGATCTCAACACTTAATTCAAAGATGACTTTGGCGTATTAAAAATGGGGCTTATGTTTTTTTTAAAATTAGAATCATTTTCCACGACCCAACTCAATGTATGTCCGCTTTACCTTGGTCTTAGGTACTGTCAAGTTGGGGTTATGAAGGAGTTGAGGCGAAATAAAGGGGCTTAAGTTGCGAGGGTTATTTATAATTACTGATTGTGCATTATTTTAGTAACAATTCATTTTTTTTTTTTAAATATTCATAAAACATTTAAGAATGAGGTTTGTGTTTGTTTTTTTTCCTCCAGAGTATACCCGTGACTCAGCCCAAGACCCGTCTGTCTTACCTTGGTCTTACTTACTCCCAAGTTGGGGTCAAGAAGAAGCTGGAGCGAAGGAAGGGGGCTAAAATTTATATTTTAGAATTGTGATTTTAAAATTTATTGTTAAGATCAAAATTTATAAATTTCTTAAATAAAACTAAAACTAAAAAAAACGCAAAAAAAAAAGATACAAACCTTAAAAAATGATTTTGGCCTATTAAAAAGGAAACTTTTTTTTGTTGAAAATTAGAAGCATTGCCCATGACACAGCCTAACACATGTTTGCCTTACCTTGGTCTGACTTACTGCTAAGTTGGGGCTAGGAAGGAGTTGAGACAAAGGATGGGGGCTTATGTTGTGAGGGTTATTTATAATTATCGATTGTGCATTATTTTAGTAATAATAAATACTTTTAGGAAGGGGGCTTATATATTTTTTTTTACCTTTAGAGTATCCTCATGGTTCAACCCAAGGCTCGTCTATCTTACATTGGTTTTTCTTATTGCCAAGTTGGGGTAAAAAAGGAGATGAGGCAGAGGAAGGGGGCTTATGTTTTGAGGCGAAGTAAGCGGTCTAAAATTTATTTTTAGAATTGTGATTTTTATAATTTAGTGTTGAAATCAAAATTAATAATTTTCTTAAATAAGACGTAAACTAAAAAAAATGCAAAAAAAATGAGACAAACTTTAAAAAATGGCTTTGGCCTATTGATCATTATTTAAACTGTTAGAAAACATGACTTCAACAAATAACCTTCCTATCGAGACAATCTATTTTTGACCCATAACAAATTTTATGCAAAGAATAAGCTATCCTAACCAGTCACTCCACCCATGTCCTTTATAATATTCAAATCATATTGGTGAACCACTAAACTATAATCTTCTAGCTCATAGAAATTTAGTTGCTAAAAGGAAAAAAAAATTACAGGTTCAACAAATCAACGAAACACAAACCATAAATTAATATTTTTAGAAAGGCTTGTAAACCAATAATAAATCCTCATGAAATTAGAAAGGAAAGGGCTATTAATGAGTCTTTAATTTTGTAACAGATAAACACATTTCAAAAAGGTCCTTGACAAAAATCCAACCTAAAGTAAAAGTCATTGGAGTCAAGAGAAGTTTATTTCCTATTAAAGAATCTTTAGTTTTGCATTAGACAAACAAATCTCAAACAAGGCCATAAACAAAATTTCCACTTAAAAGAAAAAGTCATTTTAAGTAGGTTAAGTTTTGAACAAATAATCAATAGCAATTTTGCATTGTATTCATATTGAAAAGTAACAAATAATATCTTATTTTTATCATAACAAATGTTCTACTATGGGTGCAATATAAATTTTTTGAATCATAACATCAAAGCATTGCATTCTTTGACACTAGAGTTGCATTACTTAAAAGATTGTAGTAACATCCTCTTACATTAGTCAAAATGGAAACAAAGGTAACATGATCTGGATATGGACCTTTCTCTTGCACTTATTATTAATCAATCAGACTATACTCTATGGCTCACATAAAGGGAAATCTATTCAACTTCTTGAAGAAATGTTAATCATTTATTATGCACCTAAATTGAGCAAATTATTCATCCTAGTCTTTGTTCATGCTGCATACCAAAGTGTTTTCCATATTTTTAGACATCTATACCGCACTCAGTCATATATCTAGTGTATCATCACCTGGGTTGTTTTGATTTCTCAAGAACAACACTACTATAAATGACTTAGCAACTAGAGATGGGCCTTGAAATATTATAGGGTTCATTCTCAAGTGTCTGACATTCAACATTTATATGCATTGATATAAAACAATAAAATATTTTGCAATTAAATATGAGCTATTGGATCATTGTGGCATTTGCATTTTTCCTATGTGGAATGACTTTCAATCTAGGGTTTGTACTGAATGGAAAGAAGATTTGTAAGATTTAAAAAGGTAAATAATTATTAATGATGTCATGTGTGAGATAAAGACAATCATGAGGGTCATAGCAAAATAGACGGGTATGGGATGTGAAAAGAAAAGATCAAGAATCCATAGGTAGTGACATTATTGGGGAAAAACAAGAGTGAAGATAGTCCATCCCATTGCTTTGGGAGACAAATCGATGGGGAAATAAAAACCAATTAATTTTAAAGAATAACAGCATGAATGAAAGGGTGTATGAACCTAAACAAAAGTCTCAAACAATAATAACACTAAAAGTAATTGTTACCTATTTTTTCCCTCCAGGTCAAAAATTATTGTCAAAATACCTTTACTCCCTATATATGAAGGCATAAACATTAAATTTCCTCATCATTTTGATTAAAATCTTTGACTCTCCAAATTTATGTATTTTCACATTGAATAAAGGCAAAAAAACATCTTTTGAGATTTGGAGGGAAGTTGGAGTTGAAAGCCATCAGTTTTTGTCATGTCCCCTCCTTGATCATTATTATATCCTAAATGAAATAATTATTATTGATTAATATAAAAATTACCAACAAATGATTACTTGAAATCATTAAATATTTATTAAATATATTTATTTAATAATATTTATTAATTAATATTCTTGATATATTTAAATAAAATAAAACTAATATTATATTTGAAAATATTATAAATAAATATTATATATTAATTAAATAGTGATTTAAATGTTTGATCAATAACAGTGTGTAAATGTAATTGATCAATAATTAATTAATAACTAAACATTCATTCCCATAACAATGTAATTAGAAACAAATATAATAATAAATAAGTTTAGAAAACAAATATTCAATAAAATAAAAAATATATATTAGAATAGCACTCATTTTGATCAATAAATAAAGTTTTTTATATCAAATATTAAGTAAACTATTGGTATCAGAGGTTGTCCCCTCAACAATAGATAGTGATATTCAACGAGAGTGAATTCATAAGGAAGCGTATAATGAAAGGAAGAATAAATATGTTTCAGAAGGAATGTTATATATTAGCAAACATGAGGTGGTAGAGGACAATAAACATTGGAATATTGACAAGGTAACAATGTAATCAAAACTAGTTAGATTTGACCTAGTTGATGAGGCAAACGATGATTGATACCCAACTGATAAATTATTAAAATGCGCAATGGTTATTGGAAGAGATGTGATCCCTCTCAAGCAACCATTCCATCGAGGGGCAGAGATATATTAGGATCCAGCTCTCATTTGTCAATGGGGGGGGGAATGCTAGGAAAAACATGAATCAGGATATATGGATAATAAACATCGATTACCTCAAAGAGGTATGATTTCTTCATGACAAGGTCAAGTATTAATTAGGTAACACACACAAACACGGCAAGAGGGACTAAGGGAAATGAAGGTTAGTATCATCACTGAGAACGATCTAATTAATAAACCAATATATTCCCTAAGATGACATCTATAAGATGAAAATAAATATCAACTTGGTAAAGTATAGATTAACATTGTAGTTGGCAGCATCAAACCAATCGATATGCCTTATCAAACCCAAAGACCAATCATATGTCTAATTATAAACATCAAATTATAATTAATACGTAAATATACTAATCAATAACAAGCGATACATGCAGAAGCATTCCCTCATTCATGGCCAAGGAAAGATAATAGTTGCTTACATTAATTAACTAATCATTAGCATCAGTTAGCTTTTCATATGGGATGTGATCTCATGTCGGGAGGGCAACTGTTCACATTCACATCTTTTCGCTTCTTATTTAAGAGACATCAATATCATTCTAATGGGGGAAGCTAGAAGAGTTTATATATTTATTTTATTCAAATATGAATGCACCAGTATGACGATAGAAATACCAAATATTATATTGATGCTCAAAAGGACCCAATACTATATTGATGCTCCACATTGAAGGGTGAAACAAGTTGTGCAATGAGAGATTTATAAGCATATGGAAATCAATATATAATATAGGAGTAGATAGTGAGGAATTTTATGAAAGATTAATGAGGAGATTGTAAGAGTTCTAGAGCAGTTTGTAAGAAGATGATAATCATTTTATGGGGGAGGTTTATGATTAGCATAATCAAGAAAAGTTATCAAGATAAGTCCCATCTTCTAAAATTATTCTTAGCATTATGATAGTAAAAATATCTTTAGAATCCACTAAATTATATTTATAAATGTATTACAAATCTCATTTTAAGTTAGAATAGTTGATTCAGGACCAAATTAAGATAAATTCCAAAAGGGTACATTACAATTTTGCATGCATTTAGGGATTTATTTTATGTCTACTTTGAGTTCTTTCATGGGAATGAAGTCTTCTTGTGAGTAGGTTCTCATACAAAGTTTCACACGTCTACTACAACATCAAAGATAAATATCTCAAGATTTACAAAAGGGTAGTCATCTGATCTATGTAATGGGTCATGCTTAAAGGAGAGCAGTCATAAAATGAAGGAGCAGTCAAAGGGTTACTTCAAAGAGTTTGAACATGAAGTTAGCCTCTTTGTAGTAACCCCTACTCGTTTGAACTTATTAGACTCATATTTTATTATTGTTTACTTTCAGTGGATACATTACCATGATGTGTTATTCAGACTTTTATGACATTATTTCATGCTTTATCTAGATATGAGATGCATAATTTATTTGCAATATTTCAGTACTTGTGATTTATGGCATTTATGAATTATTGTTATATATTGACACTTTACTTTATCTATGCAGTGTGGAATTACATGTTGTGTGTCTGAGAGTGTATTGGATGCAAGGGGACGATTTTCCTTTACTCATTTCGGTGAGACAGGGAACATTGTGATTCTCCTTCATCGGCGTGTATGCCATGTTTTCTATATTGTATATATGCATGTGTGGTTCGGTGATGCAGGATATTGCAGGTACAAGTACCGGGTAGGTATGGGGTATCGTCTCCACCTGGCTTCACAGGTCTGAGTGTGCCTTATATTTTTCGATAGAAGTGGAGGAGATAGTAGTTGACCCTATTTTACTCAGTTACACTCGTGTGGGTGTCGTCAGTTGGTCATCCTGTCAGTTTGTTCGGCTTTCATATTTCGTCGTTCGATCTTTTTATGAGTATTTGTTTGAGGTTTGTTCAGTTGTGTGTTAAGTGGTTTTAATTTAATTAATTAAATTTATGGAGTTATCTCATAGTTAGTATTTTTGAATTATGTATTTTATGCATTGAGATTATAAATTTAGTTAATTAAAAGAAATTATTAAATTAAGTTGCAAAGCTACATGATGTTAGAAATATATTTTATTTAAATTTTAGTGAAAAATAAATTAGATTAATTTCATTTATTGTTTCCTAGAATTTTAACTAAATGAATAAAAGAATTAATTAGAATTAAAGTATTGCTTTAATTTCTTTATTTAGAAAATTAATTATCTGCATGAGAAAAAAAAAGAATAGTGATTTTTAATTATTGCATGTTGGTTTATCTTTTGTTAGAAAATTAGAAAAAGAAAATAAATTTGCTTTTATTACTAAATTTAGGTTTTTGGGAAAAAGATATTCAACCTAGAATTTTAATTTAAAAATGGGAATAGGTCTTTATTTTAGGGACACACAGAAAACAGGTCAAGGATTTAGGTGAAGAAATTTATTTGGAAGCTTGTTGAAGGATTGGTTCTATTCTACAAATTTCTTCTAGGAAAACTATACCAAGTTGGGTGGCTTCTTTTGATTGTTTGTTTCAAGGAAAATATTTTTTTATTTATTTTATCTTTCTGAATGATGTGTGTGTTAAGATGTTTGTCAAATCTAAAATCATGTCTGATTAATTATTGTTCTTGGCTAAAGTCCATTCCTGAAATTGATTTTTGGTTAATGGAAAGAATTATTTTCTGGGTGTTTGTAGATTAAATTTGGAGAAAATTGTGATAAGTTATTATGACAAACTTTGCCAAGAATTTTGTTTTGCATGGAAATTGCAAGATTTGGGAGGAATGAGATTTATCAAAGAAATCATTCCCTCTTGTTTGTTTTTGTTCCGATATTGGCTATGGCAGTCTTTTAATTGTATCTCTGTGAAATTGTTATTTACTTTAGAAATAAATTTAATTATTAATTAAAGTTATTGGATTATTTAAGCTTTGGGGAAAAGATTTTATTTAATTATTTTTGGAAAAAGATATTGTATTAAATTCTTGAAAAATAAAATTTTATGGGAAAATTAATATTGGAATAGGAAATTTTATTTTTATGTTATTGTATTTATTTTAAAAAAAATTAACTTAAAAAAAATAAATAAAAATAATAATAATAAAAAAAAAATTAATTAAAAAAAATAAACTACGGTAGTACTTGCTATCGCAAGGTAGCAGTGCTACCGATGGTAGCAGTACTACCGGCGATACCTGCTACCGGGGGTAGCACCTGCTATCGTGCAGTAGTAGTGTTGCCAAAGGTAGCACTTGCTACCTACGGTAGCGTGGGGGTTTTTAATTTCTTTTCCCTAGGTTTTGCGTGCAGTCCGAAAAACCAATGTTTGGATATCCGTGCAAGATATTAAGTTTGTTTTTAAATTAATTTATTAAATATATGAAATATGTATATATATATAAATATAAATATATATGTATGTATATATATATAATCATTTATAAGTTATTTTATTTTGGACATTATGTTATTTGGTATTATCTTAAATAATGTGAAAATTAATTCTGAGTTGACATATATATTTTGTAATATAATTATAAGTATATTATATATATACGATGTATATATAGGTATTTATATAATTATATTATATATATAATTAATTTAGAAGTTGGGTGTTTTCAGAAAAGCTTGTAATTTTTAGATTTTATATTTATGTTTGGAAACACATTAGGAGATTAATTCATGTGAATTTATTTAATCTTATTGGACAAATGACAAAATTGATTTATTTGTATTAATATAGTTGTAATTCTTATTTTCTGGAAAATCTTTAATTGCAAGTTATTTATGCTATTGGTTGTTTAAAGAAAAGATTGTCTGTATTAAGATCTTGTGTAAATGGTGTTTGCAATCAAGCTTAATTTCGTTGTAATTCTGGTTGAGTTGTCATTGTGTCGTATGTTATTATATCTCCTTGGTCAGGTGTTGTTGTATAACCTTATTGATGTAAGCCATTGTGTGTTTTGTCCAAATGGTCAATCTTGGGTTAGTGATTGTGTATCCTTCACCTATGGTTTGTCAGGATTAGTTATGGCTGTCTGTTTTGCCATAGAGTTCTCGTAGAGAGACCTTTCCTGTTAGTGTCCTATGAGAGAGAGTGGCTTTTGAGCAAGGGTTGCGCCCGAAGTGGATGGCAGGATAACCCGTTGAAAGTCAGTTAAAAAGTGATAACCTAATAATTGATTAGGGGTGGGTAAAATAAATATTAATTAAGATAATGTACCTCGTGCATAGGTGAGTGCTAGTACAGGTCTCATAATGTTGCGAGAAGGCCTGGAATGACAAACTTACCACCTTGTCTTCACGAAAGGATTGGTAGGGTCCATATGAGACTTAGTTGGAACCGAAGGTTCAGGAGAGGTTACCAGGACAGTGAGCCAAGACCTATGGAGGTTGTACCATGGTATCCATGTTAAGCTATGCGATAACACTCTCTCCTTAGAGTCACTAATGTTTTGTGAGTTGAGTCACATGGATGTTTGCGGAGTCTTATAGTTCTTTCGTACTTGTCTTACTTTGCTTGCTTGAGGGTTTTCTACTATCTCCTAGCACAGTGGGGTGGTTCCATTTCGGGATCACATGGTTGGGTGGTAGTGCCACTTCCCATCGGATGTTCTGGATTGCATCTTCAGGCGAGGAAAGGCTTCGTTGGTGGTTCTTGGTTCGTGGTTCATGTACCAGCTCATGTTCATGATCATTGTTCAGTTGAGACCTTGTGGTCATTGTATCAAACTTTTATGTAACTTTGATATTGTAACTTTGTAATCTGTGGTATTATTGGAAGCCATGTATTTATGGATATTGTAATATTATGTCAATGGAATGAATGTTAGTTCAATTGCTTTGATCTTATGTATAAATGATTTATGAAAAATTGAATGCATTGGAATACTTGATTCTTTCATTATGGAATTTAGATGTATGTGTAGGGTTTTCTTAAGTATTTAATTTACCTAATTAAATGGACAATTGGATTAACCATGGTGTTAATATAATTTGTGAATTAATCTTCGTTGGTAATGATTTAGAATCATGTGTTAGACTTCTGTTGTGTTATTAGACGTGCAATGGTTATAATTAATGCACTTATTCTTTAAAAAAAAATTATTTCACCCTTTAGTTGCCTAGTTGTGTTGTTTTCCTTTAGGGTTCCTAGTGGGGCATTACATCTTCAATGAAGGAGTTTGCATGAAAAGGTTAAGAGAAGCCATGTGCCAACTACAAAGGACCATATCATGCAAAGGCTTAGCAAGCTCCAGGCAGGTTCTTCTTTTACATTCACACCCTCTTTGTGTTTCATGGCATAGATTAATTTTTGCATGTATATAAAGGATTTTACCCCTTTGTTTCTGTGTTTTTAAAGCAAATCAGTCCAAAATCTATGATAAAGAATGAATGAAATTTCTTGAAGGGAGAATGAATGAAATTTATTGAAGAGTAATTCATATGTTTTAGAATATGGACTCACACCTTTGACAGTCTAAACCCTTGAAGGAAAGAATGCTTGATAACTTGTATTAGATTGTCATAAGAATAGGGCAAGTTTGCTGATAACTTTTTTAAATAATGAGCAAATAACAATCCATCTTTTTATTTCCAAGCCTCCACATACAAGCACATCAAGATCAAGGTGAAGACAGTCATATGAAGCTTCTACAAGACAAAGAGAGTCCAATCAGAGTTATACACAAATAAATGATAGTCAAAGGCAACCATTAAATATGGAAGGACAACCCATGGCAAGCAATGAGTCAACTTATTCAAAGACAATAATAGCACAACCCATTCTAGTCCACAAAGCACATATATCACCATAAAAAAAGAATCCTTTGAGCACACAATGGTACAACCCTACTCAAAACAAAGAGAGCAACACCTATATCAAAAGAATGAAGAGTTGAACAATGTTCATTGTTGTTGCATTTTTAAACAGAGCATTAATAAGTAGTCAATATTGTGACAAAATGAGATGTGATCAAGGATGGATCATCTTCACAGTGAAATGATAAGGATACAGAGAAATATTTTGTCCCAAACATAACGAAGGATAATCATAGCAGTAATGTGATTTGTTATATACTTGAAGGCAACATGTATTATGAAAAATTGTAGTTGTTGAAGCAGAGTTGTTGCAAGAGTCTCTTCAAATTTCACGAAGCAATAGCAGCACAAAGAACATAACATCCAAAAGAATCAAGTCAATAAATAAAGAGAAAGTTGCAACCCTCAAAGTCTGAAAAATCTCAAGCAAAGGATAAAAGGATCAAATTCAACGCATATATGGATATCAAGTCAGTCCAAGGATATTATACAAGCATGAATACTCATTCACAATGGTTATATGACACAGAGAGTTTTGTTGTAGACCTCACACAATCACTATTAAAGAGAAAATATAGTGATAAAGTCATAAAGATAGTATGATAAGGTCAAAAGTGAATGACAAGGGTTGTGTGAGAAGCTTGCATAGAGTGCCTATGATACAACCCAATAAAGAAGTTTATCATAGTGGTATACAATGAGAAGCCCTAGATCATAATGAAAGATGAAGAGCAAAATTGATTTATTTTGTTTGAGTAGATTGGAGATTAAAATACCTAAGGTGACAGTGAATAAAGGTTGCAACAACATCAAGAATCACAAGGCCAATGCTAATCTTAATCAACATACACAAAGTAGAGATGATTCACAAAATAGAGATAGGTGTCAAATCACATGTATACATTTATTTTTTACAAGAAAAGACAATAAAACTATCAAGTTGCAGTCCCTTTTAGTCTCTTTGAAATAAATAATAGATTCAAGAGAAAAATAGGGAAGGTCTTAATAGTAAATAGAGCAGTATATAAAAGTTGTGACAATGAATTTCTTCATGATTAAAGAGCAGAATTGAAAGTGAATAAGCAATAACTATAAATACAAGAGTGAATTTGTCTCAGAAATATTAATCTTAAGAGCCCAAGTATCAAGAATTCACCATCAAAAGAGGTAAAGAGTAGTTCATTCTCAAGGCATAAAGGGGCAGCCTTAGTCATAAAAAGCCCCAAAAAGACAATTCTAAGAAGCAGAAGGTACAGTTCATGACAGTGGTGATTGACAGACAACATAAAGGATTGAGCACAGGGTAATCATTGTGATATCAAGATTGAAGTCATAGTTTAATGTATATGGTGTATATTAAAGAGGATGCATTATAAAGATACTATTGTAGCATTTGTGGTAGAACACAGTCAATCCTACTAGATATCATGGAGGCATGACATAAAATGTTCACCAAGGATCATAATTGCATACACATTCATAAAGATACATCATTGTCAAATAAACGGAGCATAGCATCAAAGCCTCAAATTAACACCAAATCATTGAACAAAGGAAACTTTAGGGCCATGAAAGCCTTCTACAAAGGAATTACCAAACTTGTGAAAGTGTTTTAAGCATTTCAATGGACAAAGAACACAGATAGATGAGAAAACAAATTTTGTCAAAGATCATTGCAATCAATGCCTTGACAAGCCATTTTAGGAGCAAGCAAGATTACTTTCAATAATCATAGCAACCCCTAATGGTAGCCTATCCATCAAAAAGGCTCAAGTAAAGAATGTATAAAACACAATATTCCAAAAGCTCAGTCACAAGCTTTAAGGAGGTTATCAATTTTTAGCAAAAACATCTCTATCAAATCACAGTATTTCTTCTACAAGACAAAAGAGCTGAATTCAAAAATGTGAGCAGACATAACCTTAGATCTAAGGAATGCAATAAAGATGATAGTCATTTCAAAGACAAAGCAGTGACATCAAGTCTAAATGATAATAGAGATAGCTAAATTCAGTCTAAAAGAACAAAGAAAACAATCATTGTCCTAGTATATTTTCCAGAGCTATTGAAGGTCACAGAGCATTCAGAAGTTAGGGATGTTTTGTTTACAAAACTTCAGAGAAGTTCAATATTATGATGCAAATATAGAAGTGTTGTGACATTTTCACACATCGCCCCATTGCAAATGGAGACCCCCCACTTTTTAGGCCCTTTCGGTCTTTTGGCTTTGTTTTTGGGGTCTTTTCGCATAGTCTTGTTAGTCTCTCTGCTTTGCAAGTGTTTGAGGGTCATATTGGTCAAGTCTGCTTTTCGTTTGGGCGAGTTTGGTGAAGTCTAGGGCATGTTTTGTCTTTTTTTAGGGTTTCTTCCTTTGTCCTATACTTTAGGGGTTTCTATTAGGGTTTTGGAAAAAATGAACATACGACTAGAATCAGGATCTTTTAAGGAACCTCCCAGTAAAATTTGAGCCAAAACGGAGCAACTTTCCATTTTTAGAAAGTTCCTATTTTTTAGGGATTTTACTGAGTCCCAGAATGTCATCATTTTGCCAAAAAACAAACTTACTATTTTTAGTAAGTTTCTATTTATAGCAAGTCATTCATGTGTCCTGTCTAGGGGTCTAACGCTAACACTTTAAAGGTTTCTATTTTTGAAAAGTTTGTTCTGACAGGACCATCCGGACAAGGCGACAAAGATCAGGCATTTGTAACTATTTCTAATTCTGGAAAGTCAAAAAGTAGACAGAGAAAGCCAGAAGATGGTCGAGTGTTGGAAGCCCACTCCTGAAATGGAAAGCTCGGGAAATTTCTCTAAGTCTGGGAAAATCATTCCAAATCCTTATGAGGTGGCCTGTTCTGAAAGGGGCTCAAAATCCATCAAAATCAAGGAGGCATGGAGGATTCACAAATTCATTGAATCCTCCACCACTGCGAAATTCCGCCCAAGATGAAGGACAGGCGCCAAAATCAAGGGGGCATGGAGGATTCACAAATTCACTGAATCCTCCACCAGTGGAAAATTCCGCCCTACTCTCTAGTTGGGCGCCAAAATCAAGGAGGCATGGAGGATTCACAAATTCACTGAATCCTCCACAAGTCAAAATTTCGCCCCAAGCCACAGCTAGTGCCAAAATGAAGAAGGCATGGAGGATTCACAAATTCATTGAATCCTCCAGCAATGTAAAATTCCACCCCAGGCCAAGGACAGGCACCAAAATCAAGGAGGCATGGAGGATTCACAAATTCATTGAATCCTCCACTAGTGGAAAATTTCACCCAAGATGAAGGACAGGTGCTAAAATGAAGAAGGCCTGGAGGATTCACAAATTCACTGAATCCTCCACCAATGCAAAATTCCGCCCTACTCTCCAGCTCGGCACCAAAATCAAGAAGTCATGGAGAATTCACAAAATTGATGAAATTCCCTATCCAATGAAAAATCCACGCATAGGATTGAAAATTCGGAAAATCTTCTAAGGTATAAAAAATCCAAAAGGGTCAAGGAGGAATGGAAAAGCAAAAATCCCCTCAAGATTTTTTTTTTAAATTTCCGTTTTTTAGACACCAAATCTTATCAGAATCTGAAATTTTTTGCAAATTTGGACTTGCGGGAGAATTTTCTCTCTTCGGCCTCGGGACCTAAATTTTAGGAAATTTCCTTTAAAATAGGAGATGTGAAAATTGGTTGAAAAGCTCCCTGCAAACATGATGAATTCAAAGAGGACAAAAATTCCTTCCTCTAGGAAGAATTGTGCCCAAGAAGAAGAAATTCCAAGAAAGTGAAAAAATTGAGTAAGTGATGGAAATTCCTTCCTTTACAACAAAATTCTTGGAAAAGGTGAGAATTTCGCTAAGAGTTGGAAATTCCTTCCTTCACAAAAAAATTCTTGGAAAAGGAGAAAATTTGGCTAAGGGATGAAGAATTTCCTTCCTTAGGGGTAAGGAACAAATTTCTTTCCAAAGAAGAATTCCTTCACAACATGAAATCACACCCAAGGATGAATTGAAGATAAAATTTCTAAGGCAAAGAAGGAATCAGGGATGTCGATGCGCTAAACAAGAAATTTTCCCCCAGGGGAAAATTTGAAAAATCCATTCTCGGGCATCAAATCACACCCAAATTTCAAAAGTTTTACAGATTTGGATTCAAAGGAGAATTCTCTTCCTCCTGGACTTGAAACCCTAATTTGTGCAAAATTCCTAAAAAATAGGAGATGGTGAAAACTGATGGAAACCCTTCTCCAAGCAAGGAAAGTTGAAGAGACTTCAAGAAAATTCTTCCTGAATCAATTTTTCTCTCCAACAATTCTAGATGTGCAAGAGCGGATATACGACGATGGGGTCCACTTGCATGGTGAGTATCTATTGAACATGTGGCAGTAGAGTGACACATTCATTATCGAAATATTTGACCAAATGGCGACCCGATCATTGCATGTTGAATTTATGGTAGATTCCTTCTGCATGGAGCCGTCACGTTCAAGAGATGATGGTGCATTTATGGCATCATGGACGATTTTTGCACGAGGGAAAATTCATTGCATAGTGTCCACTTTTTAAATGTAATGGTTAATTAATGCTTTATGGGTGCCATTTTCAGCAGGATTGTAATTAATTGTATATGGGCTTTATGGGGTATTTATTATTGATTCCCACCTTGTTGCATCTTGAGTGGAGAATCTTTTGGGGAAACCCTAATTAGGGTTTTGCATGTAGCCAGGGATTGAAACCTATATAAAGGGGTGACCCCCCTCATTTGTAAAAAGAGGGAGCCTTGTATGAAATTGTTGCGATAAGTTTTGAGATAATAACAGTGAAACATTGTTCTCTGATGGTGTCCACTTAAGTTATTTTTTCATAGCTTGCATGGTTTCACCTTCCTTACTTAGAGTAGAAGTAGTATAGTGCTTTAATTTCAATGGAGAATGTAATGGTGTTTGATGAATTTCCATGGTTCATACTTTTTGCATCTTGCTGATTGTAAGTTGCAGTATAAAGTTAGCCTGAACCCCCTAAATTTGTGCTAACTTTGATTGTGGATGGTCGTTTGGATTGCGTCATTTTTGGGTATTCAAATGTACTTTCTTGATTTGAAAATCCTCTAGTACCCCCAAAAGATTGCACCGGTTCTTGCGGAGTTGTAGTTGATCTTGGCGAAGAAGAGCTTGGTTTATTGGGAATTTGTCCACCAGAGCACTATTCATTGTTATCGCTGCCCTTAGGAGTAGATTTAGATCATTCTAAACCCTTTCCCCTTTACTTTCAGTTCATTTTAGTGCGTTCAAAGAAGAAGCATCACAGATTCGCTATATCCGATGATGGAGTTCCAGCAACAACAAAGAAGTGAAAGAATGATGCAAACATAAGGCCCCTTGGATTACTAGCAAAAACATCAGCCAATTGAGTCATGTCTGTAGCATAAAGGAACCTTGGAGTCGATTGTATGAACTTGCAATCTTAGCATGCAATTGTACTTTGATTAAGAGAAAGTGAAGTGACCATTAGGCAACTTTATTCTCTGTTCGACGCTGTCATAAAAATACGTCAACAAGAAGCAAGGACCTCATGACTATGACTGCAAGAAAGAGCCAGGCAATAGAGGATAGAAGTTGATTTCATAGGCCACATGATAAAGACACCAATGAAGAGTTAATACAGTGACCATTCTTTATGAAGACAATGAAGGAATGGAGAAAGATGCATTCCATTCAAGGAATGCCTAGCAAGGGGAGTATTGTCAAGGGGAGAAGACTTTGATAGACAAAAAGACGAGAGAGCAAAGTCAAAACTATTGAAAATATTTAAGACAAGGCTTCTAGGGTATAGAGTAGCAATATTGTAATAACAGTCCCAGAAAAAGCCATTTCTTAGAGCAATCTTTTAGGGACAGTCATATCATCCTAGTTTATCTTTTTGCTAGCAATTAAAAGAAGGTCTAAAAGACAATCCATAGCCTTATAATGAGTATAAAGACAATGATTTAAGAGTGTTGAGTGAAAAGAAGACTAAAGCAGACTCTAGGTTAAGTCAACAATATCCTAGATCATTTATTAAATAAAGGATAATGCAACCACTTGATAGCATCGAACAATCAGTTCATGATTAGTTTTGGAGGCAAAGGTGGAGCTTTCAGTTTGAGGCTTGAAAATCAGGATTTTGGAAGATAATGCAGTAGTTTGTCATCAGTTTAGGAGCCCACATGAATAATTCATGGGGTTAAGGAGACGTTTGAGCCCATAAACTCTCAGTTTGCAACTATTATAGGCCTTTCTCTATCTCATTCTTCACCAAATTCGACCCAAGATGAATCAATCATGCAAGATAAAGATAGAAGCAAGAAAGGACAATCAGTTAGAGCTCACTCCCGAGAGGCACAAACAGTTCTTCATCAGCTTCTCTTTAGTTACTCTCAAGGCTTCTTTTATATTCTTTCCTATTTCTTTTCTTTCTCTCAACTAGTATTGTAGCTTTTCCAAGCTCTTTCAAGATGAATAACATTGTAATGCAAATTTTAGAAGCATTTTCAGATTTGTATCGACAATTCCTTCCAAAATCAATAAAAGAACAACAGTTTTCCTTCTTAATACTTCATGACATAGAGAGTTTTTTTGTAGACAAATATTATGGGCTAATTTCAGAGATTTCTTTGTTGCAATTTCAAAAATATTGAAAATTATTTTGAACGATTGTTTAGAGAGTTTGAATGTAAATGATGTTTCCAGCATCGCAAATTGTAAGATAAGTTTTGTTTTGCAAAATAAAAATAAACATGTTTGAATTTTTTATTGCTTTCTTAGATTATGATCAAGGCAATACTTGTTGCAGATTAAGCTCTCTCTCTCAATTTGATTTGTATCATAGTCAATATGAGAAAAAAATTTTTAAAGGGTTTTCTATTTGTTAGACAAAATAGATGTGTGTTGGACATCTTTTATAGATATAAGGGAAAGCATATTATAATGAAATAAATTATCACATAAGTGATTTAATCTATCAATCTCAATTTTTATTGTAGTTCATTTATATTCAAAGCAACAAAATAAAGTAATGAAATACATACCAATATTAAAGACCCCAAATCTATAAAATTACTCTTAAAAGTTCATCATAGAGGGGTATAAACAAAAAACACACAGAACAAAGTATGGTGGTCACACAAAGTGATCATGAAAACAATCTAAACATCAAGCACATGTACATACCAGGTTTCATGTTTAATCATTCACATCAACCTCACCAAACATATCAACTTTAATGATAGCAACTTCCTTGTAATTATTACCATCCATGGAAAAATCCTAGTAGCTAATTGTCAATCATAACAATTTGACAAAAAAGTACTTAAAATAAAATAAAATAAATACAAAAAATACATGCAAAAGACAAAATTCCACACCCATAGTTTTTAGGTAAGGAAAAAGAAAAGGGCAAAAGGAAAAACCTAAGTTGATGATGCAGCTTAGTAATCCTCTATTGTCAATGGCCTATGAGAAGTGCTAATACCAGCATGAGAAATGGGCCCACCCATGAATCCAATGTCAGTGCCATGAATGGCTGAAACATAAATATGAGTCAATCTATAAGAAATTAAAACAAATCAAAATATTTATTCTCAAGAAAAATAAAACACAGTGTGAAAGCTTAAAGAATAAAAGAAAAATATCCTTTGAAGTGGTCAAATCTAAAACTTATTATCTACAAATTTATACTAATTTTATCAAAACATTGAATTACATCCTAGATCTAACACGTGATGCTCATTATTATCATCATAATGGCATAGAGAGTAAGCCATGTCAAAAGCAACAAAGATAATAATAGTAAGGATGAATAAACCAGGGTTGACAGCTTCAAAGGTAGATGACTATTTTATATTATTATTATCATAATATAATCAATTGTCTATATATAAACAATCTATGATTCCTATTTGTTCAGATGTTCAAATAGGGAAACCAATCCATTAGTTATTTGAGTAAAGATAACCTATAATAAGATCTATGATTCCTATTCATTCTAGCAGGGTAAATTGTCTATTAGTTTTTATAGTAAAGATAATCTATAAGAAGATCTTTGATTCCTATTCATTCTGGTTGGACAAACAATCCAATTTATTTTTATATAACAAAATATTTTCTTAATGTTTCTTGTCAAAGTTGCGGGCCTTTATCCCCAAGTACCATTTGCAAACCACTTAGAACTCCCCAACGTCTATCAATTCCTCAATACATTTTTTTGGCCCTTAACCTCGATACCATGTTTAAGTTATTCTTAACAACTCTTCCTCGTGTGCCCTTCCTTTGTCAAACTTTCCTCATTCAATAGCTGTTTCTTGGTGTGTCGTCATCATTATTAATCTAAAGCCTTGCATACCTTAAGAGGGAAGAGTTAATCCTCAACCCTGATCCTCAATTCCCTAATTTCAAATATTGACTACATAACAGCTCACCGTAATCGCCCAGATGCCACACACATGCCAAATAATCTAAGTTAACACCTTGGAAGGTACGATCAACTATAAAATATCTTTCACTACTTATGGATTATTAGTTCCAGTCATGCATGAAATTATAGCAGAGTCCTTAAACAGTGATTAAACTGAGCATGAATAGCCAATCAGGATTTAGTATTTCGCAAGGTTTATTTTTGGATGCTAGTTGCCTTAGTAAAGTTACATATTTGTTAAGGCCAGTATTAGTTTAAAATTTTTTGGCACTCTATTATTGTCCTCTGTTTCGGTTGCAGAATGGCAGGAAAGTTTTTTAGACTTTCAATTGGAGAGATCACTTATTTCTTTAGGTTGCAAAATGGCAGGAAAGTTTTTTAGACTTTCGATTGTAGAGTTTTTAAGATTAAAGCTATTCGCCAATTTTTCGGCTTCTACAGGAATGCAATAGTTTCAAGGCTTCAAAACAAGAGAGGACATAGATGCATAGAGGACAGTTGGTTGGTAAAACAATAGTGTCTGGCAATTGGCGATTAGCATATTATGTGTTGCATGCAGGTGAGGCTTTAAAAAAAAAATAGTTTTGTGTGCAAACACGTTCCTTTTACAAGAATTCAGAACCCAAAGGTTTATCTCTGCCTCTTGGACCTCAAGGATTGCATTTTAAGTTGTTTGTTTGCAATCACCATTTCTTGCGATGCCTTCATCCTTCCAATCTGTTGGACGAAGCAAGGAGAGATCCAATATTCAACATGCTAAGGAGTCATTAGTGGTAAGGCTTGCGCCTCACAATACAAGCACTAAAATATACCAAATCTCAAGACAAATTATCCCATAAAAATGTCAAATAGATCTCCTTTTACAAAGATACATTTGTGGTACAACATGTGAGTGGCAAAACTAACGTGGTGGCTTATGCTTCAAGTATGAGTTGTCACCTACTTGTCTCAATAAGCAATTAGATTGTTGGGTTTGAGATGGTTTTGATGTATATGTAGCATGTTATCCTTGCCCATCAAAGCTAATTATGTATAGGCAACACTAGAGTGTTCTCTAATCTATGTTTGTTCTTTCCTTGTACCCAAATCCTACATAGTTAGGCCTTTCCTCAAGAAAAATGGGATTAAGCTTTCCTTTCCCATCCTTGCCAAGATTTTTCCTAATATTTGCAACAATTACAAAAGATCTCACTCAATAAATTCTTGGAAGAAATTAGGTGATAAAATGACTAGCTAGCATGTCTCTATCATGATTTGTGAATCCTTGGTAGAATCTGGTCTCCTTTTCTTGGTAGGCTCTTCATGAGTGTCATTATCACTTCTACTTTGTTAGTTTCAGCCCTTTTTCCAAACCCTAATGATTTGGCCAATTCTTCCTGCCTTTTTCATTTTCCTAGAATTCCAAAAAGTAAACTGCACACTCAAACACAATTTTCAGTTCTTGTGCTTCGTACACAACTATTAGTAGAGCTTTAAAAAGCTCTCTGTGCAAACCAACCGACATGTCTGCGATTGATGGTTTTTCCTCTACTAAATGATTTCCACGAGCTCTATGACTGTGAAAAGTTATTGACAATCTCCTGTTAGACAATATGATGTGGTGAGCAATTAAATAAACTATGAGAATAACAATAATGATCACAACCACTAACAATTTATTGAGTAAAGCTACAAATTGAGCTTACACCAGAATTGGCAATGGCTTCAACTCTTTGATCAACTTTTTCTATATTCAAGATGAAGTTTTTTATTTTTTAGTGTTTTTTGTTTAATTACAAATTAAATGTTAGTTACTTGTACTTTTCATCAGTTAACAAAGTTTTATGTCATTGGTTCATAGTTGTACTCTATAAATAATTCTCGATTCAGACATATGTCCTTGTTCATATTTACAATTCTGAGCAATTTCAGAAAAACTTAGTTCATTTCTTAATTTAATTTAGGTGATCCAAATATAAAAGCCTTTTTCCAGATCCAAATTTCTTCTTCCTCAACATAGTAGGGTTTACAAACTTCCTTACTCGATTTTGTAGACTCTAAAAAACTTATGTGTAATAGTGTATGTAGTGGTATAAAATGTGATTCGGTTATAATACAAAAAGATCTCACATCATGTGCCTCAAATCTTTATAAGACATATATGTCTTTGATTTTGGTTTATGTTTCTCTTATAGAATAATTTATGTTTTTCTTCTAGATTAACTCTAAGTTGGAGATGATATTGAAGCATGACAACCTAAATAAGGTGCTCTGCCTTAAGCTTTTCCTCAAGCACTAGTATCTTGTAGCTGTTATTTGGGAAATTTCTCCTTCCTCTATATGTTAAAGAAATGAGACTTCAAATTGATTTTATTACAATTTACTTCATGTTGTCTTAGAGTTCTCTACTAATTTTCCTCAATATTTTCTATTTGAACCTTTTTTTCTCCTGAATACATATGCACAAGTGATTTGACATTTGAATATGCTACATTTGATCTATCCTATCTTGCCTATTTCAATCGAATAAACACCCTGCTATGTAGATAAGCGGATCAAGCACTGTGTGAGAAAAAAATAAAATGGAGATCACAAACATAAATAGTAAGCTTCAAGCTTAAAACCAAAATTAAATATAGGATAGGGATGGATATCTACTTTAAAGTTAACCACCATGACTACTCTTTATTTGGCCTTATAAGTCCACTATTTGTGGGTTTTTATCAGAACCAAAGAACTCCTAAATTTTCAAGCTTGTGGATATTGTAGTTCAGTTATGGGTACCGGTACTAGAACAGTATCAGTATAGTTATGATATCCTTCTTGACAGTACCTAGTAATGTAGCTTTTGATTATTTCTTATTTGTCCCTGTCAATAAAATGAAATAGCTTTATTAAAGTAAATGTAATACTTGCATGTAATGGGCTTCCTAACATGAAGTTAAATCTATCATTTACATTGAAGGAGAAGGAAGATGTTATTAAAATTTTGCAAAGAATAAAATGTACAATAATAAGTTCATAAGCACCTTAAAAAATGACGATAAAGAATATATAAGGCAAGAGAATGTGGTGAAATGAAATAGACTTCCAATTGCAAGAGTCTCGAGAGTCATAAATCAAATATAATTTCAATGTTTGTTTTACGATGGCAGACAAGGTAATAAATGTGGTTGTACCAGAATATCCAAGGTAATGTGAGGGTTATCAAGGTTTTAATTAGTTTGGGTGAAGATGCAATACTCTTTGTTTCTAGTATTTTCAATAAGCTTACATTAAAATTACTTTTCACAGTAGTATGATATAATCTAGTTTGTGAACATTTTGAAGCAATTCTATGATCTTATGAATCAAATGAATTGTCCAATGCTTATCTTTACCTTATGGGGATATTTCTTTTTAATCTAGTCTGTTACATCATTGTTCAATGCTTTTGCTTTGAAGAAAGCAAAAAGGAAGATGCTTGACATGGTATAATGATTCATAACTATTAATTTTTGGACAATGTAGTCACTGGTTGAAGTGTTATGACATGTTTGATGTTTTTCTATGCATCTGCTCATAATGTAATAAAATTCTCGCAGTTTGATATGCATTGGTGGTTATTATTGCATTCTTGCCAACAAAATGTAAGGGAGCTATTGGGTCACTTGATTACAGTAAGGAAGAAAGGAGTGCTCTTGCTATTAACTCCCGGATTCATCCATCAAAGTTTGGGAACTCAGACCGACAGAAACTAATGAGGTTTGTTTTAATGTAGTTTTTGAATTTTATGTTTGGACTTGGTAACATTTTTTGGGAATTCATGTTTATGATTTTGCATATATTGTAACACACCTTCCAGTTCTTTAGTTTAATGGCTTAAACTATTTTCATTCATTATAGATTCATGAATATATGTTGAAGAAGGCGACTCTTGCACCTGAACTTAGTCTTATGACTGACAACCAAGATGCCTCACAACATGTAACAGCTGAGGCTGAAGACCAGGCAAATGCAATTACCGTGACATCTATAAATGCTCTCTCCTCCAAAGTCTTTCCCAGCAGACAAGTTCCCTCTCCTGCAATTTTTTTAGCATAGTACCTTATGATAGCCCTTGAGTATGCACATACCCAGTTCATAGAAACTCAGATCCACACCACCCAAAATCAGATCAGATCTATATGCATACAATGATTATATCAATGATAGAAATACTAACCATTAAATTTTGAACACATACAATAAATGTATCACAGGAAAGTAACTATGTAAGATACCCGCATAAGTTTTGAATACAAACTTTAAACATATCGCATGGAAGATGATAATCTACGTAAGCCAAATCATGTCTATGATTAAAAATGAATATATCAAATTGAAAGCAATAGTCTAGAATTTAGACTACCCATATAGTGCTTAAACATATCTAAAGTTGACATCATTATCAGTACCAAACAGCATGAATGAATTGGTCTTCATCAATGTCTACACTTAAATGGCTGAACCACTTCGAGAGATAGAGAGAATCGATGAATTGATCTTCATAAATACATCTATCCCCGCAATCTTTCATTTTTACAATAATAATACAATCATTTTTCTTTATTTTGTATTAACTTTCCATCTGATGTTATGACGTTCTCGAAAGCTCTAATTTGTGTAGAGTTGTATTACAATTTGCCAATATTTAAAATCCGATAATAATAAAATACAATAATACTACCAATCCCATGCGACTATAATAAAAAAATGTCCTTAGGACAAACAACTTGCAAACATGTTTGCAAACGTGTATTAAGAGATATAATAGAAATTAGTCAGATTGATTTTTATTCTTACAAATGTATTCTTATATTTCTATCAATGAATGGGATGAACATATTAGATACATTTATTGAGAAATCAGTTAAATTGATTTATATTCTTACATATGTATTCTTATATTTTATCAATTAATTAATTTTTTCAAGTTTATTCTAATTTAATAATCTAAAAATTATGTAGGTACTTCACTTTAGTAAAAGATTTCATGCAAAGCCACAACTTAAATAACATGACGTTGCTATGATTGGAGGGTTGAGTTACTATATTTGGTTTTCACCAAGCTTAACATGGCAAATAAATTTTAAATTATCAACTCTAAGTTATTCATATATATAAGAAAATATCAATTTTTATTTAACTATAGATCTCTTTTCTTCTTTTGTTCACACAAGGAATAAAAAATTATTAATCACAGAAGAAAAATACGAAACAAAAATAGTCAATGGCTCAACAAAGAACAACCAATTGATCAGCCTAATTAATTTTTTCAAGTTTATTATAATTTAATAATCTAAAAATTATGTAGGTACTTCACTTTAGTAAAAGATTTCATGCAAAGCCACAACTTAAATAACATGACGTTGATATGATTGGAGAGTTGAGTTACTATATTTGGTTTTCACCAAGCCTACCATGGCAAATAAATTTTAAATTATCAACTCTAAGTTATTCATATATATAAGAAAATATCAATTTTTATTTAACTATAGATCTCTTTTCTTCTTTTGTTCACACAAGGAATAAAAATTTATTAATCAAAGAAGAAAAATATGAAACAAAAATAGTCAACGGCTCAACAAAGAACAACCAATTGATCAGCCTAATGTTCCACAACTAATTGATCGAAAAAGGGAGATAAATCCAAAGGAAAATCTCCTCTATCCGCAACATCCCAACCCTGAAATCATTTAGATGCCCATTTGGCCAAACAAGTTGCAACTGAATTCCATTCTCAAGGAATGTGAGAAAATGCAACAAAGTGAAACGAGATACTTAGGCTAAGAGTCTTCCAAATAACTACAAGTAAATGCCACTTACTAGCATCCAATTGTTGCTCATTCAAAATATTCACCAACATTTCTGCATTAGATTCACAAATAATTTGTGTCCATCCAAGAGAACATCCTCTCTCCATAGCATACGAAATGGCAAGTGCCTCCATGAAGTTATTTATGTGAAACCCTTTATGTATGTAAAAAGAAAAATTGAGCTTCAATAATGCTATCTCTACCAATACCTCCAACACTAGCATGCATAGGATTCCCCGTGGAATATTTTCAATACTTATTTTCATAACTCCTTGAGGAGGACAAAGCCATCATCCCACATGATTAATCTTTCGATTTGGTTATCTACATTCACACTAGTAGACATAACAATCCGTTGAGCAGAGAAACTCAACCTTGTAGAAATACCCACATCACTAGGATCCACTACACTAGAAAGATCATACTTAGCTAAAATAGTCTCTTGAAGTGTTCAAACAATTTTCCACCATAATTGTTGGACAACCAACGTCACGTCATGAAAGATCCTACAATTCCTTTCCTACCAAAGATGCCACAAAATGAAAGTGGGCCTGATAGTGTAGGCTATCTAAAGCAAAAAGTTTTGAATTCAAGTAGTTAGAAACATAAGCTTACATATAGCTAGTCATATTACTAAGTGGGATTATGACTCAGGCAATCATGATGTTTATTGGATGGCCTGCTTGATCAAGTTACTTATGCATTTAAGATTGATGCAATATTTACGTAGGTAGAATTTCCCATAATCTTTGAAACATTTGAGAATTGAGTGTGACATTCTAACAAGCAAACCATTTGGAGGAAGACAAATTCCAATAAAAGACTACATTGTCCTCTCTGTTTTAAGTTTAAAAGTGATAAGAGGCGAATACTTATATATTTATATCTGTAATCAATTCTGATTCATAACTCTACAATAGAAACCAGTGCCAGAACATAATAGGGGAAATTGAGTGCATCTATTCAGAAAGGAAAATATACACACTGAATTTAACCAAACACAATGCCAAAAAGGAGGTTTGATATAATTTTCTATCACAATTTTCCGAGACTATCAAACATTCATGCTTGAGGTCTAGGAAATTTTAAACATTTAATTGCAATGCTCTGCTTAAAATTTTACAGAATAAGCCAAACTAATGAAAAGCTCTAAAAATATATTGGTTGGAATCATAGTTCTTAGAAATAGCCCATCCATTTTTGCTTAGTAACCATGAATATTTCAAGCTACGAAGACAATTGAACAAAGAACAACAATCAATACTAAAAGATGTACTAATGACAAAAATAATTGCACCTCAAAATCCATTATACTTGTTCTTGACAGGTGGAGCTGGCACAGGCAAAACTTTTACAACTAAAATGTTTTTTGAAGCAATGAATCGATTCTATGATAAGCAACTAGATAGTGACCCGCTCAAGATGAACGGCATAATTGTAGCTTCCATAGGAAAAGTTGCATTTAATGTAGGTGGCATTATTGCACATTCCATCTTCCATCTACCATGCGACTCTTCAAAATTGCTACCTTTGGACTCAAACACACTCGATAGCCTAAGCAAAAAACTTGAGCAACTACAAATTTTACTTATTGACAAGGCTTCACTAGTTGGATCTAGAATGTTGTGCAACATTGACAAAAGACTCTGTCAAATCAAACACACACCAACAAAACCCTTTGGCAATATTGATATCATATTTTTTGGTGACTTGTACCAAGCACAACCTGTATGTGATGCTTGGATATTTGAAGAACCAACAATAAATAATGAGAAAATGCCATACACTTTTTGGCTTAATAATGTCACATGCTTCGAATTACACACTGTAGTCAGACAAACAAGTGAACATTTCATTTCCATATTGAACTGTGTCAGGACTTGTCATCGGACTGATCAAAACATCTCCCACCTAAATACAACATACTACGAGACTCCTCCCAATGATCCAAGATTTCCATACGTGTTTCAAAGAAACTCAATAGTTGATGAGCACAACAAGAAAATGTTAAACTACTTGCCCACCAAGCTTTAGGTATTGGAGGTCGTGGATAAAAAAGAACCTCCCATTGACAATACCCACTTCCAAAATGATAAATCATCACTGCCTAGCACAATCTTTGTAAAGCCAGGAATTTTGGTTGAACTAATTGCTGGCAACCTTGATAAACAAGATGGACTAGTCAATGGTGCTGATGGCATTTTCCAATTGCACACAACTGAGCAACAAGATATTGTTTGGATTCAATTCAATGACCCTGCAATTGGGAAATTGCGTCACCAAAGAATGCAAAGTCTATACAAAAATTGTATTTTGCCAATAATGAGAATTGCTAGAAGAGTCAAACCAGACCATTATATGCTCTTTGAATACATGTAGCTTTGAATTGCATGGACAAGAAATAGCCCATGCCTATGATCTGCTTGCAGCAACTGTGCTTTGCTTCCAAGAAACAAAAGATAGGACTCTTGAACATCTTAAATTGCTCAATGCAAAATTCAGATGCTATCCTTTGCTAGCTATTCATGGCCTACTAACATGTTGCATGAAAACAACAACATTGCAAAAAACTGAAACTTTAAATATTTTTTCAATATTTGTAATTTGCTCTTTGTTTGCATTGAATGTTGCAGACCATGTACCAATGTTTGTTCATTAAATCTGAAAGGTACATATAACATAAGTGTTTCTCTATAGTAGTTCTCATAATCAATATGTGGATTGTATCTTACATAGCATATGATATGTGGCTTTCTCCTTTTTTGTATCTTTGTTGGATTGTTGGAATAGAAAGTTGTATATCCAGCTAGTGATAGTTTGTCAAAAACAATTGGTCTCTGTTTGTAATATTCTATTGCAAATGTGTACATAATATTTTCAAAATCATCTTGTTCTCTTGCCAGTAGCTTAGGGCTTTTCAACATGAAAACTCTTCTTTCTAGTGGTGCAATATTTATGAAAACAGTTTTTCGGACAATGTGAACAGCTTGTCGACTAGACATTTGTTGATAGTTAAGAAATGCATTACCTAGTTTTCGTATGAACTGTATCTTCTCATCGTAAGCATAAGTGCATTGTTGTCGCAATTGGCGAAATGCAAGAGATAATGATCTATCTTGTTTTGTCATATATGAACAACAGTAAGATGTGGCAGCATATGCATCTAATATAAATTGTGTCTGTATTTGCATACCATAGAGCTGGCACATGCCTTGCAAATAAATTTATCCAAATATCAGCAGGGTGTCTTTCTAGCATCACAATTTTCCATGGCAATGTTGATTGTAACATTCCGATGTAGTCTCCTTCGTCTATCTCGAAGTCTTCCAAGAAACTATCAAATGTAGTTTCCTTTGTATAGTGTTTATTTGCTAATTGCTTGAAGAAATTTCTTGCTCTATCTTTCATTGTAGTATTAGCAATTGGCAAGGGCTCTAATATTGTTGTTCTTCTCATGGGGGGCATGGGGAAACTAAATCAGCAGCTAGAGGTTTTGTAATTTTTACAAGTTTTTTTATGATGATGTGTTTGCATTTTGACAAGATTTGTATCAAGTGATGAGGAATCACATGAAATATACTTGTCAACAAAGTTTTCTATTTCAGTATCATCGCAATTTCTATATATAGGTGCATTTTTTATCCATAGCATAAAATGCACATGTTCATTTCCTCGGTTTTGGAACTCTAACAAAAAAGTAGTGCAATACTTTGCCAAATAACTGATCGTTTTTTGACATCATTTTCCGAAATGCATTGACCCTTTGGTTGAAGTAGCGGTTGCAAAGTACTAGATTTTTCCTAATTTCAAAGTGAAAGTCCTTATCTTTTATAGTTTCATTGTGCTTAGTCTCTTGTTTGGTAGATATATGTTGCAATGCTTTGCACAATGGCTCCCAAAAGTGCTCAGCACTTGTTAACGTTACAAAAAAAGTTGGCGGTCCTAATTGTCTTATCATTGCAAATATATTTTTCCTTGTGTTTTCTAAATAGTCAGGAGATGTCTGGATAGTCCTTAATGATCTAAAGCCCAATGGGGATCGTAATATTTTTTCCAAATTAGCAAGACTACGGACGTCCTTTGCAAGCATCTTTTTACCTTTCAATTCAACTTTCCTAATGCAAACCCATGCTAGGGAAGATATTTGTTGGATAATAATTTTAATAGCTTTGAAAAAAATATTTGTTATGTGTGTGGCAAAGTCATTGTCTTTATGCATGAGCTCCCATTTTGCTATTTTTTGATAGGATAAATTTTTGGTAATGTCAATTGGTCAAGCAACCCCATAAAATAGAGTTGGGAAGTTCATTTCTTCTGTGTGCGTATCCTGGAAAATACCAAGAGGTTTGCAACCTTTAGATGGTGCAATTTCAATTGTAGTTGTGTCTAGGTCTTTGATTGCATGTGTCTCATTAAACCAATGTATTAGTGATTCAGTTATGGGTTCTTCGTCATGTTCAAACATGTCATCATGCATATCTATTTTTGTTTCAGTGTCTATGTGCATGTGTCCTTTTTGGCTTACAAGTAAAGCTTCCCAGTTTTTATTTATTGAGATATTCTCTTTTGTATATAGTGGTGTTTTGGATAAAACTGTTATAGCATTCATTATGTATGCAAGCCTAACATTGCCTTGTGCATATGCATTTTCATATTGCAGCTTTCGTTTCAATTTGACTGCAATTGTTCTACCTTCATCTATTTGTCTAGGCAATGCTTGATGAACCCTATCAAAATCCACAGGAACTTTGATTATTGTGCCATTTAAGCCATATTGTGCTCTTTTATATCCTAATTGTCTGATTTGTGCAAAAGCAATATGCAAAGAAGCAAGTCTTTCTTCTAGAGATGTCAAAGAATGGACAACATTTATTCATGTATTGCGCCTTATGTTCCATGGGACAGCAAAATGAGGGATTTTGTCATTTGAGGTAGCTTTTATACATTGTTTGCAAATGGGTTCTCTTATTGTAATTCTTTTCTTGTTGGTTGCAATAGGGAGCAAAGAAAAAGCATTAACAAATGCATTGTGTGCTTTGCATATGTTTTTATGAAAATGCAACATCTCACAAAGAGCACATGATTGAGTAGGTGTGTCATTGATGCTTTGCAAATATATGTTAACAAATTTTTGGATTGCATTATTTTGTGTGTGTGCATGTCTATGCTTTGTTTCTTGATGGCTAGGTCTTGTCTTTCGGAATAGAAAATGTTTACCTAGGGTAGATTTGACATTTGAAACAGTTGGAGCTTTTGGTTTTATTGTGCCTAGAAATGCGTTAGCCTGGAAACATGTGGTTGCATAATTTGCAGTGTTTGTTGTTTCAACTGCTTGTTCACTGGCTGTCTTTTTGTTGCCTACCTTTTTCACGTATTACTGCTTTCAAACATCGCAATGAGCGAGGTATTTCCAAATTTGTGCGATGAAAATTTGTGATTCTTTCAGCTTGTGTGCTTGTTGCAAAGGAAGTAATTGTATTCTTTGTTCCAACATTATATGACTAAGTCCAGTATGATTCATTATAAAATTTTGGTTCAAGTGTGCATACATTTGGTGACAATTTTGTGTTTCCTTTAAGCGTAGGAGGTGATGCAAATGTAGGTGCACTTGTCATAACTTGTTCCAAAATAGGTTGTTTTCTATGCATATCACTCGTTAACTGTTGTTTTGCTTTAAGTGGTTCATAATGACAATGACCTGAGCTATGTTCAAAGCAAATCAAGTTAATGCTTTTTTTGGGTTCAATACAATTGCAATATACCTTGGCTTTGGGTTGTGGAATTGCTTGTCATGCGTATATAGTTACATGGAATGTGTGTGAAAGCCATAATAAGCTAAATTCAAAACCTTCAAGACTGCTTTCCATATATGGTACTCCAATCTTAGAAATTAGTGATTGCAATTGTAGAAGACGATTGTTGTCTGCTATAGTAGGTTGGCCAAACATATGGAAACATGCCAAGGCAAATTTGTTTTGTACTTTCAATGCACTCGCTAAAGATTGAGCCATGAATAATCGTAATGCAATTGCATCAAATTGTTCATCAACTAGGAAAGCCACAACAATGAACATGCTTTCTCCACATGCAGTAGCAAATGTAGGAAATCAACAAAGTCCAAGTGTGTCAAACACATGAGTAGTTGCGCTCCAAACATAGTCCAAATCACAATTTGTAATTGGCAATTGTGGTTGCATGTTTTGGATACAATTGTTTGTGCTTATCCTCAAAAAGATAGGCTCATAGTGCCCAATAGTTGGATTTGTATCATGAAAAAGTATTGATATTGTAGGATGACATCCATCTTTATTGAAATGTAAATACAATTTCTTGCGTGTCAGAGACCAAATGCATATGGGCATGTTTAGCTAGTGCGCTAACCATTGCACACAAAATATATCACCCCAAAGTCCAACTTCACCGTTGGCATTGATCTCTGTTGCTAAAAGCCTCATTCTTTGCAAATGTGTCTATGTCATGTATGTTATGCAAATTGTACAACATTGTTGGGTGTAATTCATGCTCGAGAGAGCTCAAAGCTATTGTACAACCATTGTGAAGGAAATGCAATAAATGGTCCACAAGGCCATTGCGAAGTTCACTAGGTGTATATTGACAATGAAGCAAAACATGTACCACATCAAATAAGCAATCACCTACTTTGTAGTTGAATGATTCAATTCAAAAGCATTGTGCATTGTTTAGATCTTCATCAATAGATATGTTTTGTGGTTGATCATGTGTTTTGTATGTTTATACTACAACTGGGTTATGTGACACATTTTGTGTCTTTGGAAGCATATTTGTAAGCATATTGCACAATTAGTTGACTAGTCTAGAAATCTTGTAGTGGAAGTCATTTAAGTATGTACTAACTTACAAAATGAGAAATGGAAATAGAGAAGAAAGCGAATTGGAACTGAATCTAATTAGCACTAAAATGCCACACACAATGGAAAACCTGCAAGCAAAAAGCAACACTGCATTGTCAATAGCTAATCTCATCATACCGTACATTGCAAAAATCATGGGATTGGTATGTTTCTACTATATGTGAGTTTTGTGACACATTGTGTCTTTGGAAGAGTGCAAGTAAGCCTTTGTTGAATTAATTAATAACTAGTTTAAAAATCTTGTATTCAATGTGATTTAAGTATGTATTGACTTATAAATAGGAAATTTAAATGGAAAAGATAGCGAATATGAACTTTATTTATTTAGCACTAACATATAAATGACAAGGGTGTATTGTAAATGAATGTGACTCTTTTCAGATGTCTTAAATGGAGAAATCTCATAAATTTAACTATTCATTACTCATTGTAATGTTCCCAGACTGTTCAACGACTGGCCGTACGATGGTGCACCAGCAAGGCCGTACAGAGTGAAGTGCAGGGGTTGTTGTACGGTGGTGGTGTGAGGGCAGAGTGACCATACGGTGTAGAGGGTCATACGTCAGGTGGCAGTGGAAGGTCGTACGGTGGAGAGGGTCGTATGGTGGGTGGCAGTGAAGAGTCGTACGGTGGAGAGGCCGCACAGGAATGTGGGTTGGAGTGATGTACGATGAGATGAGAGGTACGGTGAGGTGAGGGGGTGTACAGTGGCAATGTGAGGTACTCCAATGAATGTGCAATGAAAGGGTGACCTTCTGCAAACAATAAATTCTGAATATTTGGAATTTCTTGAGTATGTATTAACAGATATGCAACTGGAGAGATAAACAATGATCAGATTCAAGATTTGCCAAATCCGGAATGAGTACAAATAAACAGAATAGAGTGAGGGGAAATCCCACCGAAACTGCACAAACCAAATAGGGAGGGTCTTTCACCTCCGAAATGACGGTAACCAGAACTCCAACAGGAATTCGCACAAGACAGAAAAATATCAAAATCTGCATACCTACAACAATGACTAACACGGCCATATATATGGGCTCCGGGAAACTTCCCAAAGGGCTACAAACGGGCCGACACGACCAACCAAAACTTGCCCAATCTAATTAAATAAAAGGGCTCGAAAGATTTGTTATTAAATTTGGGGCCTTACAACAAAATGATTAGATTTATTATTTAATTATATCGAGGACATCACAGTCCTCCCAGGCCAAAAATTGCTTGCCCTCAAGCAATTGCAAACTTGGATGTTCAAGAATTTGCTCGCCTTCCTAGGTTGCATCCTCGATGGGTAGATTCTTCCAGCGTATAAGGAACTCTTTGACTATGCATGTTCTCAACCTCTTTTCTTTGACATCGACGATCTCCACCGGCTCCAGAATTTGTTTCCCTTCTTTGTTGATGGGTGGTAGATCCCTGGACACTGTAACGCGCTGCTCGACGACCTTCTTCTGACATGATACGTGAAAAACATTGTGAATCCGACTCCCCTCAAGAAGCTCCAATTCGTAGGCAACTTCACCCACTCTCCGAACCACGCTGTAGGGTCCATAGAAACGCGGCTTCAGCTTCTCCTTACCATTTGTCTTTAAGGAGGATTGTCTGTGCGGTTGAAGTCAAAGGTAAACCAGATCACCAACCTCAAAATTCTGCTCAATCCGGTGTCAGTCAGCATACATCTTTTGCTAGTTCTGAGCCCTTTGTAGGTTGTCTTTGAGAGACGTCAGGATGTCTAAACTCTCCTGAAGCCAATCTTTGGCCATCGGTGCCCGACTGTCTCCCAATGCCAAGTCAACAAATGAAGACGATTCATAACCGTACAGTGCTTTGAAAGGTGGCATGCCTATCAACATGTGATAAGTGGTGTTGTAATAGTGTTCACCCAAATGTAACCAATGAACCCATGCCTTTTGTTGTGCTGAGATGTAGTTCCTAAGATAACCCTCTAGCCATTTGTTCACAATCTTGGTCTGTCCGTCTGTCTGCGGATGGTAGCTTGTGTTGGGTGACAGCTCGGTTCCGGCCAATCGAAATAACTCCATCCAGAAGGTACTCAGAAAACGGCTATCCCTATCACTGACTATGTTTCGCGGTAAACCATGTAGGCGGAACACCTCATGGAAGAACAACTCGGCTACTTGAACTTCTCGATATCCTGTGGGGATGGCAAAAAAATATGCATACTTGGTCAATCGGTCAACTATGACAAAAATGCAATCCTTTCCTTGCATTCTGGGGAGTCCCGTAATGAAATCCATCGAGATGCTATCCCATTTCTAGTCGGGAATTGGTAGTGGTTGCAGCAGTTTGACAGGTAGGTTATGCTCAGATTTGTTCTGCTGACAGGTGGAGCATTCCCACACATACTGCAGGACGTCGTCGTTAAGCCCCTTCCAGGAAAACCTTTCACGGATCTGTTTGAAGGTTTTCAAGTACCCCGGGTGTCCAGCCAAGGGAGAGTCGTGCAATTCCTTCAAAACCTTTTCCTTCATCTTGGATTCGGGTACCAGATAAATTCTGTCCTTGTAATAAATGATGTCGTCAACCACCTTGTATCGGTCATCCTACACTTGACCATCTATCATTTCGCAAGCAAAAGTGTTTTTAGAGTATTCAACCAACACGTATTCCTTCCAGTCCGCTGAAATCTGAGATAAAGAACATATGGCAGGCCTTCTTGACAGAGCATCAACGACCACGCTATTTTTTCCCTTCACATATTCAATGTCGAAATCAAATGCCTGGACTTTGCTCACCCATTTCTGTTGTTGTTCATTCAAATCCCTCTGCTCCAAGAAGTATCGCAAGCTGTTGTGGTCCGTTCGCACAACAAACTTTGCTCCGACGAGGTATTACCGAAACTTTGTCAATGCGTGTATGATGGCGAGCATCTCTTTGTCGTAGATGGAATATAACTACTCAACTCCCGAGAGCTTCTGACTCTCGAACACAATGGGGTGACGGTCTTGCATCAACACCGCTCCAATGCCTTCACTTGAGGCATCACACTTGAGGATAAAAGGGCGAGTGAAGTCTGGTAGTGCCAGAACCGGACACGTACTCATAACTTCTTTTAATTTGTCGAAGGTCTATTGCGCTTGCGCATTCCAATGGAAGGATCCTTTCTTTGTCAGATCTGTCATTAGTGCCCCAAGTTGTGAAAATCCTTTCACAAACCTTCTATAATAACTACACAAACCAAAAAATCCATGTAGCTCTGAGAGAGTCTTGGGTGGAGGCCAATCCAAAATGGCTTGAATCTTCTCTTGGTGAACTTGTACCCCCTGGGCGCTGATGACGTGTCCCAAGTACAGGACCTCGGTCATTCCAAATTCACATTTGGACCTTTTGGCATACAGTGATTGTGATTCCATAATCCCCAATACTTCATCCAAATGCCCCATATGTTCCTTCCAGGTCTTGCTGTAGATGTGTATGTCATTGAAGAATACCAATAGGAACTTACATAGTTGCTTGTTGAAGATGTGGTTCATGCAGGACTGAAAAGTGGTTGGGGCATTGGTTAATCCAAATGGCATGACCAAGAACTCATAGTGTCCGTAATGGCAACAAAAGGCCGTCTTTTCCACATCTTTCTCCCTCATTTGAATCTGATGTTAGCCGGAACAGAGATCAATCTTGGAGAAATAGATTGTGCCATGTAGTTCGTCCAATAGCTCATCGATCCTGGGAATGGGGTACCTATTCTTGATAGTCTTCTTGTTTAGTACATGATAATCGACACACATTCTGAGAGTCCCATCCTTCTTCTTCACCAGTACCACCGAGGACGCAAAGGGGCTAGAACTGGGCCAGATCCATCCCTTATCGAGGAGTTCCTAGATCATTTTCTCTATCTCATCTTTGAACTTCTTCGGGTGGCAATAGGGTGTGGTGATATCGGGTTTTTCTCCCTCCTCCAACTCAATGGTGTGCTCAAACCCTCGGTGTGGGGGTATACTAGGTGGAATATCAGCGAAGACCAAACTATGCCAATCCAGAACTGACTAAAGTTCCCCATCCTGATAGTACGTCGGTTGTCCTTTCATAGGTTTTCTTGAGATCAAGCAATGTGTTGCCCAAACTACTTCATCATGTCTGAAGATAGCTTCCATCCTTTTGGCAGAAATCTCCCTCGGGCCACCATTCGACATTCCCCTGAGAACTACCTTCCTTCCATCCACCTCGAATGAGAACTCCATCCTTTTGAAGCTCTATGTGTAGTGGTCGAGGGTCTCCATCCATTGAATGCTCAATATGACATCCGTGTCATCCAGATCCACAACAAAGAAATCATCGATCACTGTGTAATTTCCCATGGTGATACTCAGTTGCGGAACCAGGTGAGTGCATGATAGGAGATTGCCTCCTGCCACCTTGACATCGAACCCTTCATGTTCCTTCATACACAAGCCCCTACGATTGACGAGTGATGAGTTTATGAAGTTGAGCGAGGCTCCACTTTCAAGCATAATAAGAACTCGTTTCCCTTGGAGTGTACCACATACTCTAAATACACTGCACCTTGGGATACCCGCTAGTGTGGCAATGATGCCCCCCCTCCAAACCAATGTGGAGATTCTCTCCGCCAGGCTGGTTTCTTCGGCCGATTCTTCCCTTGGGGTTTCGCTTTCTTCATGCTCCTCTTCTCCATCGGACATCAATTCAATATAGTGAATCTTTCCTTTGCCCAAACATCGATGTCCTGGTTCCCATGGTTCTTTGCAGGTGAAACACAACTTCTTGCTTCTAAGTTCTTGTCTTGTGGCTTCATCTAGTGATGACCCCTTCGGATAGGGTTTATTATCCTTTTCCCTCGGAGCAAAAGGTGGTTTGGTATGTGCAAAAATTCTGGAAAAGGAAGATGTTGCCATGTTACGGGCCTTTTTTATTGCTTCCGTGAGCGTGCTGGGGTTGAACCCTTTCACCCAAACTTTTAGTGGTTCCATCAATTCGTCTATGAACAAGACCATCAATCTTTGCTCTGAGATGTCAGTCACCAACACGGACAATCTATGGAATTCTGTGATGTAACTGTCCACAGATCCCAACTGCTTTAGTTGCACCAACTCCTTGAAATTGAGTTCTGAATCCTTCCCGTCAAATCGATCTATGAGCTTCTCTGTAAATTTGACATAGGAAGTTATTTGGTCATGGCCAAGAGTAATCATTCCATGATGCCACCATTCATGCGCTACCCTTCCAGGTGGAGTGCTGCAAACTTGATAGCTTCATCTTCAGGCATCGGGTTGAGTTGGAAGTAAGTATCTACTTTTGAACCCAAGCATGTGCCGAGGATGCTCCGGCCCCATCAAAGAATGACAGGTTGATCTTATAGACCTTCCACTTGATGTCATTAGTATAGTGTCCATAATGGCCCCGACTTCTATCGCCCGAGTATATCATCTGGAGCTCCACATAATCCTTGAAGGATATGTCCCCCTCGAGATTTGCATCCCTCCAATCTTGACTCATCTATGCTTGCATCTCCTGAAAGGTGGGTTCTTGCTCCCCCTGTTGTGCTTTTGATTTTTGAGGAAAAGATGGCATCAACGGCCGTGAATGTGAGCATTGGATGTTTGACCTTCCCGTGACCGAATCATCGCCCTGTCCATTCTGTTCTCCATTCGTTTTTCCCAAGGCCAATTGTCGTAAGGTTTCCTCCATGATTTGTTGTCGCTGCTCTCCTCTGGTTAGGGTGTCGTTGAGCTGAGCTTGGCTTTTGGTTAGCTCCCTTAATAGTGCCATGACTTCTCTTGTAGTGTCCTGTGGTTCCCCCATTCGATCGGCTGAAAGGTACCTCCTCCTGATGTACACTTGCATCCACGACATGACAGGCTAGCAAGATCACAAGCTCTGATACCAATGTAATGTTCCCAGACTGTTCAACGACTAGCCATATAGTGGTGCACCAACAAGGTCGTACGGAGTGAAGTGCAAGGGTTGTCATACGGTAAAGAGGTCGCATAGTGGTGGTGTGAGGGCAGAGTGGCCGTATGGTGTAGAGGGTCATACGGCGGGTGGCAGTGAAAGGTCGTATGGTGGGTGGCGGTGAAGGGTCGTACGGTGGAGAGGATTGAGCAGTCGTACAATGAAGGGGGTTGTACGATAATGTGGAGGTGAAGGGCCGTACGGTGGAGAGGCCGCATGGGAATGTGGGTTGGAGTGATGTACGATGGGATGAGAGGTACAGTGAGGTAAGGGGGTGTACGGTGGAGGTATGATGTACGGTGGCAATGTGACGTACTCCAGTGAGTGCGCGATGAAAGGGTGACCTTCTGCAAACAATAAATTCTGAATATTTGGAATTTCTTGAGTATGTATTAACATATATGCAACTGGAGAGATAAGCAATGATGAGATTCAAGATTTGCCAACAGAATAGGGTGAGGGGGAATCCCACTGAAACTGCACAAACCAAATAGGGAGGGTCTTTCACCTCTGAAATGGCGGTAACCAGAACTCCAACAGGAATTCGCACAAGACAGAAAAATATCAAAATTCACATACCTACAACAATGACTAACACAGCCATATATATGGGCTCCAAGAAACTTCCCAAAGGGCTACAAATGGGCTGACACGACCAACCAAAACTTGCCCAATCTAATTAAATAAAAGGGTCCGAAAGATTTGTTATTAAATTTGGGGCCTTACAACAAAATGATTAGATTTATTATTTAATTATATCGGGGACATCACACTCACCTTGAGTATCAAGCATGCAAAACTTGGAAAAATGCCACACGCAATGGGCACCCTGAAAAAGCAAAAGCAAAATTGCATTGTCAATGCCTAAGCTCATCATACTCTACAACACAAAAGTTTTTCTACTAGTAATAATTACAAGTTGCACATTAGTAACTCTTTAGCTAAAAACCAAGTGATCTAAAAGCCATAGCTTAGCCACTACACAACCCATACAAGATTCAAGAATGGTGCTCAATTAAGTCTGTTCCAAAAACTGTTATGTCAAGTGCAATTTCTTGGGCAGCTCAAGTACATGGCATATTGGACCGAATCTCACAACTACTTACATCAAGTTGGTCTATATATAAGCAATTGCCAAATTCAAGAAAGAAATTGACAACCTTCAACAACTTTACAAACATGCTTCCAAAGACACAAAATGTGTCACATAACCCAATTGTAGTAGAAAGTTAGAAACATACAAAACACATGATCAGCCACAAAACATATCTATTGATAAAGCTCTAAACAATGCACAATGCTTTCGAATTGAATCATTCAACTACAAAGTAGGTGATTGCTTATTTGATAGGGTACATATTTTGCTTCATTGTCAATATACACCTACTGAACTTTGCAATGGCCTTGTGGACCATTTCTTGCATTGCCTTCACAATGGTTGTACAACAGCTTTGAGCTCTCTCGAGCATGAATTACACCCAATGATGTTGTACGATTTGCATAACATACATGACATAGACACATATTTGCGAAGAATGAGGCTTTCAACAACAAAGATCAATGCCAACGGTGAAGGTGGACTTTGGGGTGATATATTTTGCGTGCAATGGTTAGCACATTGGCTAAACATGTCCATATGCATTTGGTCTTTGACACGCAAGAAATTGTATTTGCATTTCAATAAAGATGGATGTCATCCTACAATATCAATACTTTTCCATGATACAAATCCAACTATTGGGCACTATGAGCCTATATTTTCGAGGATAAGCACAAACAATTGTATCCAAAACATGCAACCGAAATTGCCAATTACAAATTGCGATTTGGACTATGTTTGGAGCACAACTACTCATGCGTTTGACACACTTGTGTTCAATTTTGTGACCCAGATCAGTAATCAGATTTTCAGTATTTAATTGTTTGCTAACATTAAGTAAAGTAAATAACAGATTGAAAGTAAGTGCAAAAGAGATAAACACAAATACCTTGGGAAAACCTCCAAGGAGGAAAAACCCAGCACTAAAGACCCACGGGTCAGATTATGTATTCAATCTTAATTGTACCAATACAATACTTCGCTAGACTCTTCAACTTCTTATCAAAGCTACTCCTTTTAACATATCAAATCTGCCCTTCTAATTAAGCCAAGTCTGCACCAATTCTGCTCTCTAACAAAAATTAGGAACACAAAATGTCTTTGACCTCCTTGGATAAGTTCGCTCAACTTTTCTTCTTAGTTTCGCATACTTAGTTGTAGAAGAATTTTGCTTTCCTTGAGAGAATGGAATGATGTTTGAGTTTGACAAATGATCCTTATTTATATGGGCATATAACTGTTATCAATGAAGCCTGAACACTTGCTAAAGCTGTGAACTTCCACTGCCTATTGAAACATGGGAACACTTCAAGGCTGTGGGTAACCTAAAACTGAAGTGGACCTCCAGAGCAAACTGGTTCTTTCTAACTGGCATTCACCTAAACCTAACGATTTTGAGAAAAGAGAAGAGGGAGAACATAAAATGAAACTACTAACTAACAGGTGATACACCAAAATGGATACCAGAAAACTTTGGACAAACTGATTAACACACGAAATAACCAGTAATAAAAGGAAACCTTGCACAAATCAGAAAATTCATAACCTCTGCATCAACACTTCATAAGAAGGATGTAAAAATAATAATCTTAGCAGGAGAAAAGAAGCTTTCTCACAAACTGAGGAAAATCTTACAACTGGCACAATTTATGACCTGCAAATAACTAGAAAAACTCTTGCATAAAGGTGCTAACAACAACACAATCACAAGAATGAAGGATATCACTTTAAACTGCATTAGGACTAAGCACACAAAAACAAGAAATTTGAGAAGGCAAAACATGTATTACTGTCAGAAGGTGTTACAAAGCTTATCAAAACTGTTCTGAAAACTGGTTACAAACTTCTTCCTTTCTGCAGAGAGAACTCAACAAATTACAGTCTGCGAGAAGCAAAAGGTAAGAACCCTTGAAAAAGTGAAGTCCTGTAGTATATATGCTTTCCAAAAAGCAAATATTGAATACAATAATCCACCTCCTCTTGGGCAAGCAGAAACAAAAACCCACTTTCAAAAGACTTGAAACAAGTCTGAAAGGGAACACACTTGGGCCAAAAGTCAAGCCAACTCATGTTACAACCATAAAAGCTCCTAAATGCACCATAAATGGCCTCAAAATATCTCCTGACAGGCCTGCAAGCCTTCATAAATGCAAAAAATATCTCTCTTTTGACTTTATCAAATAAAAATAAAAATACATTTCATAAAGTGACTTTTGAAATTTATTATTTAATTAAATATTTGTTTTATTTCCTGTTTATGTTTAAAGGCAAAAATGGTAATAAATGAAATAATAATAAAAACAATTTAATAAAGTGACTTATATCACTTTAACAAAAATATTTTATTATTTCATTTATTATTATTTTGATTTTTTAAATATAAAGATGAAATAAAATAAATATTTTAATTAAATATTTAAATTTCAAAAATGCTTTAATTAATATATGTTATATTTTTATTTGATTGACTTATGCTCTAAAGTCCTCATGAAAGAAAAATTTATCAAGTGATTCATAAATATCGCTTAATAAATATTTACATTGGAAAAAATATTATTAAGTGAAATTTATGAATCACTTGATAAATTTTTAAACAAAGGGAAAGATAACATGACCTTAGGCTTCACGTGGGCTTTGAAAAAGAGATGAAAACAAACTTAAAGGCAAAAATGCCTAAAGGCCACGATGAGGATATAGGGAAAAGAAAACCCTAAAGTGATCATTCTTTCCTCACGATACTTTTGCAATCATCTTATTTATCTACTGTCGTGAAGCTTCACCAAGGGTTTGGGGTAAATTTATGCCATTTCTGGAAGAAAACGCAGGAGATGCAAGGCAAAACTTGATTCGGTAGTTGCATAGGTACCGCCATGAGAGCACTCTTCGCTTTTGCTGATTTTGGGGAAACTGGGGCTGTCGTGGACGCCATTTTCTGCACATCCTTTCGCCATTAGTGAAAACTGGGCATGATTTCATTGGTTTCTCTTGCTGCTTGGCACAATTTTATGAGAAATGTCTGGCCGCCATGGATGATTTTTTGCAAAAATTTGGAAAACAAAAAAGAAAACTCCAGGTTCATACTTCTCTGGTTCTGAAAGTCAATTTTCTGAGAATATTTCCTTTCTGAAAGTTATTTCTGAAAATATTTTGTCCATAATGACTGAAAGATATTTCGATTTTCTGCAAAATATTTGCAAATATAACTGGAAGTTGATTTCCTGAGTATTCCACTTAATAATTTTTATTTTTATTTTTTTAAAAATAAAATAAAATATTTCTGCTCTTCAAAATGCCAAAAATCAACATGGCTCCCCTACAAATTTGAATTTACCCGCACTATCGAGGTTGCATACTTGGATTTTGTGATCATGCCTTGCAGGTCATGGAATACTCCCTATGCGTTGGATTTCCAACCTTGCTGTGTCTTTGAAACCTTTGTTGGTTTGTATGGGTGATCTTAATCTGCAACTTCTGAGTCTATCGTCACTGCTATGGCTTCCCTTTGACTGCTGTAATATATTTATGCTTATCATTGTCATCTAAAATCACTGATAAATGTTATTGCTCTCTGTTATGTCTGATTCTTTTCGGTACTGTTCAAGAAGACTAGGGCTGCCAATGATACTAACAAAATCCACCGAGTGATATGATTGTCCCAAAAATTTTGACTAATCCTCTGCATATTGACCTTGTTTTGACTACTTTCTGTGCATTTCCATCAATTCTTCTCGACAAACTGCTATTCTGGACTAGGTGCATTGTCTTAGGAGATCACTTATTGTTTGGACAGTCATATAGTTTGCCATCTTTAAGCCATAGGGCTGCACTAAAGCTGCTCATATTTCTCTTTTGATTCTATGTGGCAAGGCTCTTTGTGTTTGGTGTATTCGAATGCTGCTCCTATTCGCATGGATATATCTTTCACTTTTATCTTAGAATACGTGATCATATGTTTGTTCTTTGATGCCTCCCTATTGCCTCGGGACTGCACCTATTGACTGCATTCTTTATGCTATTGTGGCTGACTTATGATTGGGGACTGATATAGGAAAGCTGCCATTCTGTTGTTTGGCAACCATTAATGCCTTACATCCTTTCATGACCCTTAAAAAGGTATTAACTGTCCTTTGGAAGAGGGTTGTCCCTTTGGCAACAGAGCTTCAAAACTTTATTCACTACTGTTCTGAGTTACTTTTTGACAAAGATCTTGTTTGTTGCTACTGGCTTTGACCTCTAGAAATGTTGCTTTCTGGAACACTGTAATGTCCTCTCTCTTATATTGGCACATTAAATGATAAGCTTTCTTTCCTCATGATAATCATGCAATCATCTTTGTCATAATAATTTTCCCTAATATCACAACATGCTAGGCTCAACCCTTGTGGGAGCCCATTTTAACCCACATGCTGAAAATGAACATAATCAAACCTGTAGCTGCACATGAGGCAAACATGTTAGAAATTATATGTCTATGTATGATGATCTCTTTGATTTCCTCTGATTTGATATTTCCCTTTTGAGACTCCTCTGTGATGCTGATTATATGCATCTGATGTGGGTAGGGACTATATATATATGCATGCATTAGTACACATGTTAGGAATGTATTCAGCCATTGCTTAGAACGAAATGTTCTAACGCATTGCATATTTTAACTCTTTTGCAGATACCAGAAGGAAAACAGATACAAACTAGGACGAAGTAGCAAGACAAAGGCAACATCGAGGCTACTCGAACCATCCCAGTCATTCAAGCAATGACTGGTTCCATTCTCAACATGCTCTCTTTACTTTTGTACTCATGTATACATATCTATGTATTTCCTTTCTGCACCTGATGTATGTAGCTAGTCTCACGGCTCCTTGTGTGAGACGCATGTTTGAATATCAATAAAAATATTTCTCTTTTTTATGAGATGTCTCTCTTTTTTGTCGTTACAAACTAGAAGTATTAAAAGCATAGTTCCTAGACTCGGACTCGGCTCTGACTCGGCAAGGCTGACTCGACTCGTGACTCGGCTCGGACTCGGCAATGACTCGGTAAAATAAGAAAACCCTTGAAATTTAGAGATTTTTAACTATTTAAAACTTGTTTCATACACCCATTATTGAATTAAGCTTAAAGACACTATAACATTATCAAATAGAAGCTAATTTGATCACTGTTAAGGCACAAATTTGCACCCTACTAAACTACAAGTTTAGCAATCTGGCCTAACATGGGATTCACTTCTGCATGTGGGCAATGCGCAACTTGAAATGAAACCTCCGGTTCCTAGGCCGGTTCCTATTGGATAATCACCTGATACTCTCTAATATTGGACTAACTTTGCAGGGTAAAGGATAAGAAATTACTGAAATGGTACTTAAAACTGAACTAAAATTAACTAGAACCTGGTGATACACCAAAATGTGAGATAAATAATAAAAAACTGATCTCAGTCTGCAATATTCTACTTTAATTGATAAACACTTCTTTCCTGTTATACGTTTGCATAAGTATTTCATAATAAGGTCTTGAGACGAACCAATGAGGAAATAATAATGTTTCACTCAAAAATTTTGAACTTTAAAACACATACTATGACCTGCAAACATACATACGTTCCTATATTAAGGTACTGACTGAGACAAGTAAACAAGGAGTAATATAACTCACAAATTTAGCTTCATCAATCATGCTTGTATACAAAAAATTGGAAGGATAACAAGGTTTGATTCCATAGAAAATCGCTCCAAAAGATACTGTTTCATATATCATATCTCCAAATCTGAGTTACAGAATCTGTGCAAAAGAAAATGCTAAGGACAAGAAAAAAGTCTCTCAAAACACTATTCTTGCATAAATCTGAACTCCCTCCAAATGAAGTGTCTTCAGGCATTAAGTACAAAAACCCCCAACTGATTGGGTCGGATGCAAGAAAAGTGCCTCAAAAAGAGGAGTCTAGAAGACACCAAAGAGGGATATAAACCTGGAAAAGTCTTCCTTAATAAATAACCACCCCAAAAGATCACTAGAAACAGCCTCAAAACACTTAACCAAGTAATAAAAGCTCCCCAAAATGGTGGAAAAGTCCAACTTCGACCCTTTACCTAAAAGTGCTCCAACCTCCCTAGATTCACTCCATTTGGTTTCAAACAACCTCATGTTCCTATAAAAACGTTCTCGTCTCCAAAATTATCTCAACTCCTTTTGAATGTTTCCCAAGTGGTTATGCATGATCCTATATGCTCTCCTTATGTCTCCAAACTGAAAAGACTTCTTCAATGAGAGCCTTATCTCTCCTGAATTAACTCCTCCTTCAAAACTAAGTCAAAAGACTTAGTCTCCTTCTTGCATATGGATATACCTTTTACATTTCGAATAATAATATTCAATTACAATTTATAATTGCATTGTAATTAAATACTTTTTACAAAGAAATACCAGCTTTTTGACCAAGAATGAAAATAAAAATAAAACATATTTGATATATTAATAAACATCTATTCTATTGAATATGTTTGATTTTTATTATATTGCATATAATAAAGCCCAGCGGACTTGAGGGAGAATATAAAAAATGACAAAGGGTTTTTTGCTACCCTAAAAGTTTCGCACTCCATCATATTTCTCATTTTGCAAAATGCGAACAGCAAAGAAGGTTCTCGAGGGTTTGGTGCCGCCATTGACGAAGGGTGCTGGGCTCTCTGAGTCTTCTCTCTAAATGCAAATCGTGTTCTCTATAGGTATGCTCGCACCACATTTACCAGGAAACTTACTGTGTCCGGTTTTTACATCTTGCATACACTACATTTTGCATACATATTTACCAGGAAAATAACGCGTTGTGTGTCTGTTTTTAACATATTGCACGCACCACATTTTGCACGCAACTTAGTTCCGCATGAGAAAAGCCGTGATCCATCAGCACTATAAGCTATTGTAGTGCAGCTTTTCCCAGGAGCATCATAGCTAGGTATAGGTTCCTTGTGGTCATACAACCAGGCTTTTATCTTTTCATCAATATCTGTAGAGAAGATTATCTGAACATTATTTTTCTGATGAGGAAAAATGCAATAGACTGGAGCTTCGTGACCTTCAAATACATACTGCGAGTGCCCTGTCATTGCATCCTATACCTTGATGCTCTTATCATCCCCACATGTGATGACAAAAAAGCTGTCTGTTACGATAGTTGAAAGCAATATCATTTACTCCTCCAATATGAGCATTGATCTCTAGGTGTGGCATCAATTCCCTGGCCCCGGTAGAGGAATATGTGTGAATAATACATTTGGAAAATGCTGCTCCAACGCATCCTCCATTTGGGCTCCAAATACAACGATTCACTGAGAGAGTTGGTTCATCAACAAGAAAGGTGGCCTGCATATCTGTGGTGTGATTTGAGACAGCCCAAACTTTGAAAGTCCCCTGAAATAACTTCTCATCCAGTCCCACGTCCCAAATTCCAATATCACCAGTACTTGTTCCAACTAGCAGAACTGTATGTTGCTGGGAATGAAAGTCCAGACTAGTTACTTTTGATCCTTGGTCGAGGCTTCTTGCAACTTTTACAGGGAGATCGTCTTGTGAATACATGTCTTGAGAGTGAGTTGATCCTGTATATGACACCTTCGCAACACCAATGAATGCCAACTTTTGAGGAATTGTCACTATCACAGCTGCCGTTAAAGGAACTACCTGGTATAATGTCTACTGTATGTCACCTGTTCCGGGAGGCATATCAATCAAAAGATAGTCTAACTCTCCCCATTCAGTTGTAGTGAGAAGCTGATTAATGATTCCAGAAACCATTGGTCCACGCATTATAGCACAACCTTGACCAGCAAATCCAAATGACACCAGCTTTACACGTAGATATTCTGTTGGGATTATAGATTTTGTCTCTGGCACCATTTGCAATTGACGGTTCTCTGGAGAAACCATTGTTGGTAAACTTGGCCCATAAACATCTGTATCAAATATGCCCACTCTTGCTCCCATCCCAGCCAATGTGTAGGCTAGATTTACAGCAACAGTTGACTTACCTACACCTCCCTTGCAACTAGAAAAAGCAATAATGTTTGAAACAGCTTTCAAGCCTGTTGGCATTTCTTTCATAAAAACAGGCTTTGCAGGTTGTGCAGACATTGTCATGCTAACTTTTTGCACCCAAGGTAATGCAGCCACTACATCATTTGCTTGCTGTTCAAACATATCTTTGATGGGGCACGCAGGTGTCGTTAGCTCGAGTCTAAATGAAACCTCTCCAGAGATCTCATCCAGTTCTATGTCTTTTACAAACCCACATGAAACAATGTCAGTCCCAAAGTCAGGGTCTATTATTTGAGACAATGCTTTTAGAACATCTTTCTTGGCACTTGCTGGGAGTGCGCTGGCAAATGTGAAATGATTCGTTTAGAGACCTGTTAGTTGCATTTGGTAAAATAATGTGACTGGTTTGTGAAGGTACCCATGTCCTCTGTATGCTGTAACAACTGCATTCATTTTACAAGCTTCTCCCGAACTTCAACATAGATTGAATACCAGTGCAGATTTTCCTTGCTCCAATTAGTCATAAAATGCCATTGCTACCTCATGTCTCCTGACTGTGCATTTTGATCTTATGTAAAAATGAAGTTCGAGCACGGGCTCGTGACATTCATTTCATTACCAGTTGATTCTATTGCATTGAATTGTTTATCTTCATTATGTGGTATTGACCCTTTTAAATACTGTAAGGTTTCACATTGAAATAATATGTCCCTTAAAACAGTTCATCCATTAATGTTTTCTTTTATGCATATCATGAATAGTAAAGTAAAAGGTTTCATATTTAAAACAAATATGTCCCTTTGATACTTCAATTGGTTTCTTCATCATTCCACTTTGATATTCTGAGATTAGTTACTCTAAAAGGTATGTCGGGCTCATACCCGAAGGGAGCCTCGATCAGGGGCACATGCCAATTAGAGTAACTAATTATCTGCACATGAAACAAACACATTAGCATAAACATTTCTTTTTCCTGAAGCAGTGATTTGTCTTTATCTTTCCCGCCCTTTCAAAATAGAAATATGATAGGCTATGATAAATGATATGTTGTAGGATAATCTTTCATTGCTTAGATCTGTTGGATCTAACACCTCTTCTCTTTTGTGCAGGAAAGTAGGGGTTTTTCAGAGTCTGAAGATCAAGAAAACATTCATAAGGGCAACGGGGCAGCCAATAACCAGTCAAAGCAACCCAAGGCAATGACTGGTTATCCTCACACTCATTATTTGATTCTATCCTTTTCTGTTTTGGATATGTAGGAAAGATAGAAATGCTAAGCTCACGGCTTGTGTGAGGTTTTAAGAAACTCAGTGTATATAAATATGCTTCAGATGCATGAACTCAATTTGTAATCTATCATTGTTCAATACAAATGAAAAATACGCCTTTTCTTCTTTTTTAACACTGCAATGTACCTTTTGTAAATGCAATCATTTGATAAATATGCATCCTTTGGCTAAAATTACATGGGTAATGAAATTTTAGATAACAATCACATACATAAACATACATCCATCACATGTGTAGAAATGTAAATTGTAGCTGAAGGAATTAGAAAACATAGATATATAGAGTTATAAATGTTGTCCAATGTATAATATAAAATCCATGACTACAAATGTTCCCAAACATATATCTAACTGTAAAGTGTAAAAAAAAACAAGTCTATGGCTCAGGCTCTGGCTCAGCCTCATCTATCTGCCTCCTACAAAGGCGTCTAAGGTAGGTCCTGGATGACTGAGTAGCCATAGTCTCTGCCTGTGATGTGCCAGTCTGAGTAGCCATAGGTGTTGTGCCTGATCGTGCTCTATCCTCCTCCTCTGCCATAGCCGCAGCCTCAGCCTCTCTGTCTGCCTGGTCAACCCACTCAAGGTCCTCATCAGTGAAGACTGGATCGGTGGACTCAGTGAGCCAATCGGACTCGGGGTCGACTTCCTCTAGAGTGATCGGAGAGGAGTCATCGTCCAAAATCTGTCTAGTCCTAAGACAGAGGTTGTAATGAACAAAGACTAGATCATTCAACCTCTCCACAGACAATCTATTTCGCCTCTTCGAGTGGATGTGCTCGAACATGCTCCAGTTGCGCTCACATCCGGAAGCGCTGCACGGCTGGCTCAATATGCAGATGGCAATTTTTCGAAGGTTTGGGGTTGAAGGCCCAAACATTTGCCACCATCTATCTGAGATAAGGAAAAGAAAAAAACATTAGTCTCATTTCCAACTTTAAAGGTAGATTATAAAATGAAAAATTAAAATGCATGTCATAAACTTTAGAATTTTCTACCTGGCTGCAATTTTGTCCGACCTTCTTTACACAATTGGCTGGCAAAGATTGCCCCTGATGCATTATTAAATGCATCCATCTCAAGAAGTGTAGCTGTGGTATCAGTGACCATCCGTTGTACTACTGAATATAGCTTGCTAAGAACCTCCTCATCCGCTTTGAAATCAGCACGGAAACGAAATGATGGATTGAGGTAATAAGCTGCTGCATGGATGGGCCTATGAAGTTGGTTATGCCATCTTCTATCAATTATGTCCCAAATGGGCCTATACTTATCTTCAACTCCAGCATATATGGATCTAATGGCCTCCTTGGCCCTATCCATGCCCTCATATATGTAGCCCATAGCGGGCTTCTCCCCATCAACAACTCGTAGGAGAACTACTAGGGGCTCAGTGACCTGCAAATAATGTTAAACAAAAATAGTTAACTCACAAGTGTGCATGAAAATAAGAAAAATTGCAAAGTTGCACAATACAAACAAAACAAAAATATGCATGTAATATTATAAATTTATAAAATTACCTGCACGATCTCTGCACAAGGGATCCAAAAACCTAGCTCATCAAAAATGCAATCTACTACATCCATCCCTGCAGTGGTCGTAGCATAGGATGAGGAAGTCCACTCCTCACCAACAAACATGCGCCTCAAAGATGCCTTTGATTTTAACAAGGATTTCAATGTGAGGAAATTTGAGGCAAATCTCGTTATACCAGGACGAGCCAACTCCCTTTCCCCCGTGTATTGCCTCATAATGCTAAGGACCAATGCATGATTGTAAATAAATTTGCATATATTCTTGGCCCTTTCAACGCATTCTTTCACCCATCCAAGCTTACCTATATCCTCCAGCATGAGGTCAAGGCAATGGGCTGCACATGGAGACCAAAAGATTTTTGGGTGCCTCTCCATCAAAAGTTTTCCTGCAACAATTTTAAATTAGTTAAAGAATTAGATGTGATAACTTATAAGTATCAAGAAATTTTACCATTAATATTTAAAAGTTAAAAACTTAAAAGTTTAAAAGTTAAAACTTAAAACTTAAAAGAAAACTTTTAAAGTTTACCTGCAGCAACATAACTTGCTGCATTATCCGTCACCACTTGCACCACATTTTCTTCCCCCACCTCATCTATAACTTCCTCAATGGCCTCACATAAGTATGCCACATTTTTGACATGTGAGGAAGCATCGATGGACTTCAAAAACATGGTGGATCCTGAAAATAAAACAAATTAATTATCAATAAATTAGAATGTAAATTATTCAATTTCAATCACAATGCATATAGAGAAGTAAAATGATCAATCACCTCCGCTGGAAACAAGAAAATTTAGGAGTGTTCTATTCCTCCTATCAGTCCAACCATCTGTCATGATGGTGCAACCCTTCTGGCTCCAAGATTGGCGGTGGTCTTCTAGGTCAACTTTCATATCTTCCACCATTTCCAACAAGAGAGGGCCACTCAACTCAGTATCACTGGGGGCTTTAAACCCCGGCCCACAAATGGTTACTGCATCAATCATGCCTTGCCAATAAGAAGACCTGTCACAAATTGAAATAGATTAAATAAGAAAAGTTCAATTTCAATTTCAACTTTCAAATTCAAACCATAAAATTTTAAATTTTAATTTAAAACAATCAAATAAAAAAGTACTTGGCTGCAATAAATGGAATGTTGCAGAAGTACCAAAACTTGCAAATTGCTTTTCTTCCTGCATCATGGACCTCCTTGTTCCAAGACATGCTCTCAAGCGAGGGCTGTGCGCCAGGAGTAGTGCGTGGTACAAAAAAATTGTCTATCTTAGATTTTCGCACTCTAGGACCAAAAGTGTGACTAGGAGTAGGAATAGAAGTACTGGCACTAGTAGAAGCACTAGGACGAAAGGGAGGCATAGAAGAACCCTCTCCAACACAACCTACAGATGCAGCTGTGGATGCGGAGCCAGATGCGGATGTGGGTGGAGGCGAACCAATATGACATAACTCCTCTCTTTGTCTTTTTTTTGTTTGCTTATGTATTTCAAAGTTTTCTAATAAGACATAACAAAAACGGATTGCTTCAGGAGTTGCCTTGTCACAAGGCTCAGTATCATGACCACGTATGCCAGCAATATGATATTTTAATCTATTTATCCCCCCATGGTTAATTTCCTTACAAAACATACACTTGGTTTGATTTCTTTGTCTACCAGGAAATTCTTCAGTGTATTTCCATGCCTCATCTTTTTGACCATGTTTCCTAGGTGGAGGATTAGGATGAGCCATTAGGAAAAAAAATTGTTTTCAAAACGTGAGGGCTGCTGCAATAAGACAATTTTACAAATCACCATTTAAGCATTGTGTTTGACAAAGTTTTAAATTTAAAATTTTAAACTAATTAAAAAAAATCAGCAAAGACTAATTTGTGCATTGTGTTTTTTCTTGAAAATTTTCAAATTTCAAAGAAAGAAATTAAAATATTCAAACAAATCAGCAAACCCTAGGTTTTTTTTAGAAAAAATTATAAATACATGTATACAATTTTTTCAAAAAAAAAAGTCTAGGGTTTGCTATGCTATTGTTCTATTTATGTCATTGTGATTGAATCATTGAAGTATGCAAGCAGCAATATAGATTTGGAAAGCTGAAGTTTAAAAAAAAATAACAAAAAAATGAAAAAATCCATAAATATAGAAAAAAAAACCAACATAATCAACAAAAATTAACACTTACCTCTTTCAAATTTGTTGACAAGTGTTTGAAATGAGCTCCTTGATGCTCTCAATGCAACTGTAGTGCTGCCCCAATGTGATTTGTGCTAGCTTTTCCCCTCTTCCTGTCTGCTGGTTGCACAACTATGGTTTTCTTTTTTCCTCTCTTCCTCTCTTTTTTCCTCTCTTCCACTCATAAAACTAAATGGCAATCCCTTTTAGGGTTATAACAAAGGCAAATGGCACAAAACATAATAAAATTGTGTTGTGTTTTTTTTAATTTTGCGTCCACTTTTTGCAAGCAGCGCCGGCCAGGTCACGACCCTCAGACTCGGCGAGTCAGAGGGTGACTCGCTGACTCGGCGAGTCAGGCGAGTCACACCCTGTGACTCGTCCGGGCTCGAGTCAGGGTCGCCGTGACCCGGCAGAGGTCACCCGGCCCGCTGACTCGCGTGACTCGCCGCGAGTCTCGGAACTCTGATTAAAAGTGTAATCTTTAGTTCATCCTTTCTAGTGTAGTTGGAATGCAGAATAGCAGAAGCAATATGTACTTGTTCCATTTTGTAAAAAACAAGCATATCTCAAATTATTTTTCAACTAGAGGTGAAAAATAGGTAACAATAACCCCAAGTCGGCCTTGAATGAATATAAGAACTTAGGCGCCAAGTTAAATTAGTGAGGTGATATTAATATGGGGTTGGTCCTATTTAGGGGCACGTTACTCTCTTTAGGTCCAGTCCTTTACTTGACCTTTAAGAAAAAGCCCCAGCCTGATAGGGGTTTAGATGTTGCCCTTAGGCAATCCAAACCCTCTTTCCTAGTTACAAACAACACTCCCTCTTAACTAGGGAAGAAGAGAATAAATAAACTGAACCTTTAGAGTTCCATCTAGCACACAAGCATAGAGTGGATCTAGCACACAAGCATAGAATTACATCTTCCACCTAGCACACGAGCATAGGATGGTTCTAGCACACAAGCATAGAAAGTGTAATACAAAAGTGGGTCTTTACATAATTACAATTTCCCATCTAGCACACAAGCATAAAGTGGATCCTTTCATTCTTGCACACAAGCAAAGAATGAACAACATGTTGCGGATAGAATCACTGATATTGAAGCTCCCTCTCAACGAAGGTTTCATTTTCCACAATACCAAGTTTGTCTCTCAAGTATTTGAACTTCAATTTGGACAAGGGTTTGGTAAGAATATTTGCATCCTGTTCATCTGTGGTAATATACTTTAGTTGAATGGTGCCTCTTTGCACCATATCTCGAATGAAGTGATAATGCATTTCCACATGTTTGGACCGGTCATGGAACACAGGGTTTACCGACATCTATATAGCTTTGATTATCATAATGAATAGTGGTAGGACCACTAGGTTGACCAAATAATCTAGCAAGAAGTTTGTGAAGCCACACTGTTTCTCTAGATGCAACAGATGCTGCAATGTACTCAGCTTCTGCAGTGCTCAATGCTACCGAAGATTGCTTTCTACATGCCCAAGAGATTACTACAGAGCCCAAGTTGAAGCAGATACCCGAAGTACTTTTCCTGTCCTTGACACTTCCTGCCCAATCTGAATCCGAATAGCCTTCCAAGAAGATTGAGGTATTAAATGAATACTTCAGCCCATAACCAATAGTGCCATGCAGGTATCTCAGAATGTGCTTGGCAGCAACCAGGTGAACAAGTTTAGGCAAGCTCATGAACTGACTAAGGGCATTCACAACATAACAGATATCTAATCTAGTATTGACTAGATACATCAAGGATCCAATCAACTGCCTGTACTCAGATGGATCTGCAAAATCAGAGTTAGCTGCAGAAACACTTAACTTCTTTAAGTTAGATTCCATAGGAGTAGACATAGTTTTACAGTCCATCAGTCTAAATCTTTTCAAAATGCCAATAGTGTATTTTCCTTGACTTAGAAAAATTTCATTGGATTTTTGCCATACTTCTAACCCTAGGAAGTTATGCATTAGACCTAAATCCTTCATTTCAAATTCTGAGGCTAATTCTTTCTTACATCTCATGATTAATTTATTTTCACCAGTGAGAAATAAATCATCCACATACAAAACTAGAATAAACATTTCATCATTATATATTTTCAAGTAAATGTTAGTATCAACATCATTCTTACAAAATCCTAAGCTTATAGGTACTTATCAATTCTTTCATACCAAGCACGAGGAGCCTGTTTGAGCCCATATAAGGCTTTCTTCAACCTGCAAACATGAGAATCTCTTTTATGGATTACATAACCTTCTGGTTGCTCAATATAGACTTCTTCCTCAATGATACCATTGAGGAAGGTTGTCTTAACATCCATTTGATGCAGTTCCCAACCTTTGGCTGCAGCAATAGCTATTATAGATCTAATAGAAGTATATCTAGCAATAGGAGCAAATGTTTCCTCATAATCTATTCTTTCCTTTTGAGAAAAACCACGAGCTACAAACCTAGCTTTATATTTTTCAATACTACCATCAACATTATGCTTAATTTTAAACAACCATTTAGAGGAAACAACAGACTTACCTTTGGGTTTGGGTACAATGTCTCAAACATCATTCTTGATGATAGACCCATACTCTTCATCCATGGCTAATTTCCAAGCATGATGAGACATAGCTTCTTCAACATCGTGAGGTTCAGACTCAATGATGTTACACATTACAGAAATGTAGTTGGCGTGATTTTGAGGTCTCTTTCTATCTCTAAAGGTTCCTCTAGGAGCAGCAAATCCTTCAACATCTTGGATAGTGTTTCTAACCCAAAGTGGCCTCTTCTTGCTAACCACAATATCCTTAGGTATATCTGTAGAGTCCATGGGTTCTGTTGGTTCATCCTGAACTTCCTGATCTGGGAGGTCAATGGACTCCTTTTGTATCTCAGGTTAGCATCACATTTGAATCTTGATTTTCAATCACAATATCATCATTATCAGATAATGAACCTTTAGATCTTTTGAAAGTAGTATCTTCTTCAAAAGTTACATCTCTACTTACGTCAACATACCTTTGACCTGAAATGTAGATCCTGAAGGCTTTGGAAGATTCACTGTATCCCACTAAGATGCCTTTCTTTCCAGAAGGATCCAACTTGGTTCGTTTTTCTTTAGGCACATGAACATACACAGGGCTCCCGAATATCCTTAGGTGGCTGATGTTAGGTTTGATTCTTGTAAAGGCTTCTTCAGGGGTCACATTCTTTAGAGCACGACAAGGACATCTATTTTGTATGTAAACTGTTGTTTTGGATGCCTCCACCCATATGAAGGGTTGCAGGTCTTGATCATGAATCATGGCTCTTGCAGCTTCAACAATGGTCCTGTTCTTTCTTTCAGCAACTTCATTTTGCTGAGGATTGTAGGGAACACATAACTCCCTCTTAATTCCTGTCTTAATACAAAAATCATAAAAACTACCTTGAGGTGTACTCACCTCCATTGTCAAACCTTAAACATTTAATTCGATTTCCAGTAGTGTTTTCAACCAACTTTGAATTCTTTAAATCTGTTTAGGACTTCTTCAGACTCTTTAGATTTAAGAAAGTAAATCCATGTTTTCCTAGAAAAATCATCTATGAAGATAACATAATAAAGGAAGCCGCTGGGAGATGATATAGACATGGGGCCACATAAATCTGAATGAATAAGTTCTAACCTTTCTTTAGCCCTACTATCACTTTTATGAAAAGGGTTTTTCACATTCTTACCCATTGCACAACCTTTACAAGCATCATCATAAGATAAACTAAGTTTAGGCATACCTTTAACCATTTTACCGAGAGTGGGAAGAGCTTGAAAGTGTAGATGTCCAAGTCTTCTATGCCATAGCTCACATGATTCAAGGACCTCATGAATGAGAGCTTGAATTGGGTTAGCTGCAAGCTTATGTAAACTATTACATCTATTTCCAATAACACGAGCAGTTTTGAAGTTAGATTTCTTAGACCAAACAAGTATTTTCCCTTCAGAAAATGCTATTTGCAAACCCTTATCTTCTAAAGCAGAAATGGAAATAAGATTTCTTTTAATACCAGGTACAAAAAGGATATCACGAAGTTGTAAGGAAATACCATAATCTAGTTTTAAAGAGGTAGTACCATAACCTTTTACCGAGTGTTGAGCATCATCACCGATTACCACATGAAGGTTGGTATCCTTTTCTATCAGATCTGAAAGATACTCATGAAAACTTGAGATGTGTCTGGAGGCACCACTGTCAATTATCCAAGTATCACTGTCTGTAGGAACGTTGCTTGATAGAGCAGAGATAAGAAGATAGTCTTCATTTTGTTCAGCAACTTCATTTAAGTTGACTTCCCTTTCCTTAGGATCATTCTGACAATCTCTAGCATAGTGACCATACTTATCACATCTGAAACAACAAATGTGGGAGGAATCTCTTGACTTCTTCCTTGGATCATAGGAGGAGGATCTAAAATCTTTGCTTCTCTTTTCTTTCTTCCAATGCCCACCTTTCCTAGACTTAGCTATGAGAACATGATTATCATCTTTGTGAGAGTTCTTGAGTTTTCCTCTTACCTCAATTCGAGATTCCTCTTCAATGCAATCAGATTGAAGATGCTCAAAGTTAGGACGTTCAGCTCTTCCACCAATGCTACGAATGAATGGTTCCCATTCATCAGGTAGACCATTTCATGCAATCATGACAAGATCTTTATCTGAAATTTGGCAATCAAGAGTACTTAGCTTGTCCTTTAGTTCATTGATCTTCATGAAGTAGGCCATGATTGAGTCTTCTTCTTCCATTTTGATGTGAAGTATGTAATGTCCCCACTTTGAAATGGAATTTAATAATAAATAATAATAATAAAATTAAATTATTAAAAATTAAATTATAATATAAAGAATATAATTAAATATAATTAATTAAAATTTAATTAAGTTCATGAATGGTTAAAAGACATGGAAGGAAAAGTTGTGACTCCCTCAACAATAAGATATAAAAAGGAGAAGAGAACCTCATTTGGGAGGGGGATAACTTGGAAATCAGAAGTGCAGATCTGATTTAAATAAGAAGTGCAGGTCTGATTATGAAAGGTTGTGTCCCTTTCAAAGGGCAGAAATAATGAAGAGTTGCACACTTTCAAAGGGTGTTAATGGTGAAAGGGTGTGTCTCTTGCCAAAGGGCATACATGATGAATAGGTATGACCTCTCCCTCACATTGAGAGATATAAAGAAAAAGGAATCAAAGCATCTAGTAACATCACCATGGATCAGATCATAACTGTTATTAAGTTACAGGCAGTAACATCCTTGTTCTTGGTGGTATGCATGGGATGTGTTTAATAAGTATGCTTAATATATGAAGCCCAATAATGTTCTTATGCAGAATTGATAGTAATATTAATATGGACTGCAATATATGTGACAGTCATACGTAATTTCATATATATATTCATAATACATAAGAAATATTTATACTTATAGTCTAAATAATGTTATTACTGTCAGTGTTTAAGAAGTTGGGAATGAGATGTTCCAAAGAGGGGCAGTCTAAATCCAAGCAATAGGTTAAGTCCCAAGATAGGGTCGGGATCAGCGACCCGTAATCCTTGAGGGTATAGACCCAAGATAAGTAAGGGCTTGGATCTGTAAACTTTGAGGGAACCTATTGTAGTTGGTCTCTAAGTGCTTTATTAACATACGTAAACCCTTCTCCCTTAAAACTGAAGTAGTAGCAAGGTTTGATATCTATATTATGAACTATGAATAATGAAATTAATCATCTAATGAGGAAAATAGATAAACACTTGATAATAACTAATTGAAGAATATCAATCAATTTTAATATATTGAAATAGATCAGGTAGGGGGACATTACAAATGGTATCAGAGCTATGATCCTGCCATCCTGTGGGTAGTTAGTTAATGCTTAGAAAAGGAAACAAAATGAGTAAATAGTTGGGCAATGAATTGCCATGCAAGGCTATCTGAGCGATGCTTCAATAGCAAGTCCAACTGCAATAAATAAATAACGAGATAAATAAATAATTGATAAACAAAATATCTTTAAACTATCCTAAAACTATAACCAGTTCCGTATTTCTCCACATTCCCAAGGGAGATGGGGGCTGCTAGGGAGGGGTGGAGTAATTCCATCCGATAGGATGCCCCAAGGGTGAAAGACTCCTCTTGAAACCTGGGCTGTATGCCCCAAGGGTGAATGGACTGAGTTCAGTAATCTGGGCTAACTTGAGAGTTGGTTTCAAGCGCCCTAGACAGCCAAACGATCTTCTGGGAAAAGGGACAGATTGGTTTAAGTTTAGGCATGGTCTTAATGACATCACAAGATATATTATGATATTTGCATATGAAAACATTGATTTATGATTATAATACATATGTCTTCAACCCGATTGCTCCATTGTATATGTATGTTTTTTATGAATGCTTATGAGATTTTTTAATGCTATCATGTTTTCAGCATGATTACATCATGCACCTTTCTAATGTATGTTTCTTGTATTCTTGGTATATATATACCACATGTATTCATAGATTGCTTCATGTCTAATGTGTTTTTCAACATGTATACCTTGTGTCTTGCTTCATGACCGATATGTTTTCAACATGTATGCTTCAAGTACTCTTTGCTTTTATACTATGTATATTTGTTTGTTTGCTTCATGTCTGATACACTTTCAGCATGTATGCCTTGCGTCTTTATGTATGCCTTATGATTGATATGTCTTTAGAGTGTTCACTCCATGAGTGCCTTTCTTATACATACTTGGTACTTGTGTGCATTGCTTCAAGCCTTTCATGTATCATGTACATACTTCATGCCTCAATGTATTTGCATATTACTTTGTGCTTACGTGAATGCTCCATGCCTTACATCTATGCTCCGTGCCTTATGTATATTACCTTATGTTTACATCCGTCCTATTTCATACTTTATGTATATACTTAGGGATTTGCGCTACATGTCTGATATGTATTTAAGTGAATTGCTTCATGCTTTAAGTGTATATGCGTGCCTTATGTATGTTTCTCTTAAATATATATACTCTTCATAATTTGTGGATAATTATGTGTCTACTGTGTCTTCAATATGTTTGCTCCATTGTATGTGTACATGTATACTTGTATTGTATAATTATGTGATCGTGTCATACACTCCTTCCTAGCGTATGCTTTATGTCTTGAATATGCTTCGCATCATGATTGATATGTTTTCAATGTGTTATGTGCATTTATGTGCCTTCTTTAAATGTTTGGTATCTTAAACATAGCTACTTCAAGACTGATTTATTTTCAGAATGCTTACCCCATGTGCGTTCTCTAACTGTATCTATCATGTATGCTTTACATGTGATTGCATCCTATCTATAGCATATGTTGTTTTACATAAGTACTTCTCTCATAACCACATACACTCCATATATATACTTCGTGACTTTAAAAAAAAATTATGTGATTCATGCGTTACATGTATTTCACTTGTATGTTACACACCCTAATTGTATTCACTCTGCTTCACACCTTGTGTATATTCATGTGTATACTCCCTCTTCTATGTAGATACTTCTGCCTTATATGCTTTGGATTTACACCTTATGTGTATTTGTATGTATGACTCATGTCTTATGTATTCAAGTGTATGCTTGATGTATGGGGTTTGTGCATAGGGTGTTTACTTTGTATATGTTTCGTATACATGCTTTATGCTTCAGATCTTACATGTATTTGTGAATATTGCTACAAGCATTACTTATGTTTATGCTTCAAGACTTGCATGTATATTTCAAGCCTTGCATGTATTTAGATGACTTCGTGTGTATTACTTCATACCCTGTGTAGATGCTTCATGTCTTATAAACTCTTATGCCTCATACATCATTCCTTGCATGTATTCATGTGTATTACTTGTATTCAAACTTCATGCCTCACTACCTTACGTGTATTGTGTATACATTTCATGTATGCTTCGTGTCTTCACATATACATATGTATACTTTGTTTTTATTTTTAGTTTTGGAAAAATGATTCGGTTTGAGAAACTTGTCAATTGCTTGAGGACAAGCAATTTCGAGAAGGAAGGACTGTCATGTCCCCTCCTTGATTGATATATATGAAACAATTATTATTTATTAATTAATATAATATTTATCAACAAATGATTATTTGAAATTATTAAATATTTACTTTTTAATTATATTTATTTATCAATAATAATATTCTTGAAGTATTTAGATTAATATTATATTACATAAATTATAAAGAAATTATTAAATTATATACAACATATTGAAAACCCAGAATGCAGCATATAAATGTTGAAGGCTCGGAATACATATACAACAAACTTTACAGAAAATATACATTTATGTTAATACATATACAACAAACCATTTATACATATACTGCAAACATATATCTATGAAAGAACAGCGAATGCTAGAAATGAGTGTCTAAGACATTAATTAACTCTAAAATAGCCAATATCACAAAGAAATACGATTTACACTTGAAAAGGTATGATCTATTATGTACACTTAATAAAAACAATGACTAATGAAACGGAAGGGGTGTGATGGTCTTTGTTTTATTACAAAGATTAGTATTTGTGATGTTTAATAATTGTTTAATAAAGTAATACAATTCACCAAAGTGTGGTGAACGGTTGTTGTGTGAATAGTGATAGGGTACATATTTTGCTTCATTGTCAATATACACCTACTGAACTTCGCAATGGCCTTGTGGACCATTTCTTGCATTGCCGTCACAATGGTTGTACAATAGCTTTGAGCTCTCTCGAGCATGAATTACACCCAGCAATGTTGTACGATTTGCATAACATACATGACATAGACACATATTTGCGAAGAATGAGGCTTTCAACAATAGAGATCAATGCCAATGGTGAAGGTGGACTTTGGGGTGATATATTTTGCGTGCAATGGTTAGCACACTGGCTAAACATGTCCATAAGCATTTGGTCTTTGACACGCAAGAAATTGTATTTGCATTTCAATAAAGATGGATGTCATCCTACAATATCAATACTTTTCCATGACACAAATCCAACTATTGGGCACTATGAGCCTATCTTTTCGAGGATAAGCACAAAAAATTGTATCCAAAACATGCAACCGAAATTGCCAAATACAAATTGTGATTTGGACTATGGTTGGAGCACAACTACTCATGCGTTTGACACACTTGGACTTTGTCGATTTCCTACATTTGCTACTGCATGTGGGGAAAGCATGTTCGCTGATGTCACTTTCCTAGTTGATGAACGATTTGATGCAACTGCGCTACGATTATTTATGGCTCAATCTTTAGCGAATTGTAATGTCCCCAATTTTAGCCGCTAGGCTAATAGATGATATAAGGAGGAATTAATTAAATTAATTTCTTATAAAGTCATTAAAATAAATTAATTATTAAAAGTGACTTTATATTTAATTAATTTAATTAAAAAGTGACTTAAGTATAAAATTAAAAAATAATTAAAAGTCACTTAAATAATATAAAATAAATAAAGTGTACCTACCCTCTTCTAGAAGCCTCTCATGATGTGTGGCATTGGTGAAATCTATCAGGACACAAACCTTCAGCAGATTGTAGAAGGGCTGGACGAAACCCTAGTTCTTCATTTGGAGTAGGTTCGTGACGGAATCTACATTGGTGCTTAACTTGTGAAGTCTTCTCTTGAAAACGAATTTGCAGCTGAGAGTGGAGGATAAGTCAGTCCTTCATATTGTGCTTATCAAGTTTTGTTTCATATTTATGGTAGATGGGTTCATGGAATTATCAGATTTTCAGATTAAGGGCACATAGTATATCAATTTTGATTGGAGCCGTGAGGCGATTTTATTGGAGAACATTTTGAAGAGGATTTGTGAATTTTCTGTTGTAAGTTGCAGGTCTGAAGACAAATTCGTATTTTACATCCTTACCCACGATTTGGTTCATAGTCCATTGTTGGTGCATCGATTCTTACCTTGGAGGACAGCAATTACATCTTGAAGATAAGGCAATTATTTTGGACATTTTGGGTATGAGTTTGGCGAAGGTTGAAGACACTTTTTGGTGATCAGATCAGTCCGAACCTGAGTACTTGGAGACCTTCGATGTTTCGCATAACCTCAAAGTTTGGTGTAGATTTCAATTACTGAGTACAGCGCCTACCTTCAGCAATTAGTTCGATCAGTTTGGGGTGGCAGTTGGACACTTGTATGCAGATCATATAAGATACTTAGACCATCTACTAGCAGCAGCCGGGACGGCACCTATCTTGGTCCAATTTAGCTCATTTGAGCCTCAACATCATGGATATTGCTTAATACTTCAATACCTCAAGGAGGCGATTCATATCAGGTTCATAAATTCTACAATTTCTTATAATCTTTCAGTAGATGTGTATTAAGTTGGTAAGCGTCATATGCCCTCAGAAAATCTGAGACATAATTTTGTAACCAGTCAATAAGATGATGTTTTAATGGCACATTGAATTTGCATATAATTGAGTTTGAAGTAGTTTGGTGACAGAATATTGTGTAACCAGTTTCCTGAGGTAGTATGACATTTGTTTGACAAAATGTCAGTCCACAGTTAATTATGATTGTGATGCTTAGTTGTTATTGGTTACTGTCTATATACTACTTAGTCATCTCACTTCAAAGACAATGTCCCTGAATTAAGAACAGCAAGCTTAGCACTTGTAAGACAAGTGTTTGATGAAATTCCAAAGGGGTCAAAGACTGAAATTTCATACCAGAATAGGCAAGGGATATAACACGAATGCATTGAAAGTACAAAACAAATTTGCCTTGGCATGTTTCCATATGTTTGGCCAACCTACTATAGTAGACAACAATCGTCTTCTACAATTGCAATCACTAATTTCTAAGATTGGAGTACCATATATGGAAAGCAGTCTTGAAGGTTCTGAATTTAGCATATTATGGCTTTCACACACATTCCATGCAACTATATACGTATGGCAAGCAGATCCACAGCCCAAAGCCAAGGTATATTGCAATTGTATTGAACCCCAAAAAAGCATTAACTTGATTTGCTTTGAACATAGCTCAAGTCATTGTCATTATGAACCACTTCAAGCAAAACAACAGTTAATGAGTGATATGCATAGAAAACAACCTATTTTGGTACACGTTATGACAAGTGCATCTGCATTTGCATCACTTCCTACACTTAAAGGAAATACAAAATTGTCACCAAATGTATGCACACTTGAACCAATATTTTGCAATGAATCTTACTAGACTTGTTCACAGAATGTTGGAACAAAGAATACAATTACTTCCTTCGCAACAAGCACACAAGCTGAAAGAATCACAACTTTTCATAGCACAAATTTGGAAATACCTCACTCATTGCGATGTCTGAAAGCAGTAATACGTGAAAAAGGTAGGCAAAAAAAAGGCATAGCCAACAAACAAGCAGCTGAAACAACAAACACTGCAAATCATGCAACAACATGTTTCCAGGCTAATGCATTTCGAGCCACAACAAAACCAAAAGCTCCAATAGTTTCAAATGTCAAATCTACCCTAGGTAAACATTTTCTATTCCGAAAGACAAGACCTAGCCATCAAGCAACGAAGCATAGACATGCACGCACACAGAATAATGCAATCCAAAAAGTTGTTAACATATACTTGAAAAGCATCAACGACACACCTACTCAATCATGTGCTCTTTGTGAGATGTTGCATTTTCATAAAAACATATACAAAGCAGACAATGCATTTGTTAATGCCTTTTCTTTGCTCCCTATTGCAACCAACAAGAAAAGAATTACAATAGGAGAACCCATTTGCAAACAATGTATAAAAGCTACCTCAAATGGCAAAATCCCTCATTTTGCTGTCCCGTGGAACATAAGGTGCAATACACGAATAAATGTTGTCCATTCTTTGACATCTCTAGAAGAAAGACTTGTTTCTTTGCATATTGCTTTTGCACAAATTAGACAATTAGGATATAAAAGAGCACAATATGGCTTGAATGGCACAATAATCAATGTTCCTGTGGATTTTGATAAGGTTCAACATGCATTGCCTAGACAAATACATGAAGGTAGAACAATTGCAGTCAAATTGAAATGAAAGTTGCAATAAGAAAATGCATATGCACAAGGCAATGTTAGGCCTGCATACGTAATGAATGCTTTAAAAGGTTTTATCCAAAACACCACTATATTCAAAAGAGAATATCTCAATAAATAAAGACTGGGAAGCTCTACTTATAAGAGAAAAAGGACACATGCACATAAACACTGAAACTGAAACAGATATGCATGATGACGTGTTTGAACATGACAAAGAACCCATAACTGAATCACTAATACATTGGTTTAATGAGGCACATACAATCAAAGACCTAGACACAACTATAATTGAAATTGCACCATCTGAAGGTTTCAAGCCTCTTGGTATTTTCTAGGATACACACTCAGAAGAAATGAACTTCCCAACTTTGTTTTATGGACCTGCTCGACCAATTGACATTACCAAAAATTTATCCTATCAAAAAATAGCAAAATGGGAGCTCATACATAAAGACAATGACTTTGCCACACACAACAAATATTTTTTCAAAGCCATTAAAATTATTATCCAACAAATATCTTCCCTAGCATAGGTTTACATTAGGAAAGTTGAATTGAAAGGTAAAAAGCTACTTGCAAAGGGCGTTCGTAGTCCTGCTAATTTGGAAAAAATATTGCAATCCCCATTGGGCTTTAGATCATTAAGGACTATCCGGACATCTCCTGACTATTTAGAAAACACAAGGAAATATATATTTGCAATGATAAGACAATTAGGACCGCCAACTTTTTTCGTAACGTTAACAAGTACTGAGCACTTTTGGGAGCCATTGTGCAAAGCATTGCAACATATATCTACCAAACAAGAGACTAAGCACAATGAAACTATAAAAGATAAGGACTTTCACTTTGAAATCAGGAAAAATCTAGTACTTTGCAACCACTACTTCAACCAAAGGGTCAATGCATTTCGGAAAATGATGTCAAAAAACGATCAGTTATTTGGCAAAGTATTGGACTACTTTTTTGTCAGAGAGTTCCAAAACCAAGGAAATGAACATGTGCATTTTATGCTATGGATAAAAAATGCACCTATATATAGAAATTGCAATGATACTGAAATAGAAAACTTTGTTGACAAGTGTATTTCATGTGATTCCTCATCACTTGATACAAATCTTGTCAAAATGCAAACACATCATCATAAAAAACTTGTAAAAAGTACAAAACCTCTAGCTGCTGATTTAGTTTCCCCATGCCCCCCATGAGAAGAACAACAATATTAGAGCCCTTGCCAATTGCTAATACTGCAATGAAAGATAGAGCAAGAAATTTTTTCAAGCAATTAGCAAATAAACACTATACAAAGGAAACTACATTTGACAGTTTCTTGGAAGACTTCGAGATAGACGAAGCAGACTACATCGGAATGTTACAATCAACATTGCCATGGAAAATTGTGATGCTAGAAAGACACCCTATTGATATTTGGATAAATTTATTTGCAAGGCATGTGCCAGCTCTATGGTATGCAAATACAGACACAATTTATATTAGATACATATGCTGCCACATCTTATTGTTGTTCATATATGACAAAACAAGATAGATCATTATCTCTTGCATTTCGCCAATTGCGACAACAATGCACTTATGCTTACGATGAGAAGATACAGTTCATACGAAAACTAGGTAATGCATTGCTTAACTATCAACAATGTCCAGTCGACAAGCTGTTCACATTGCCCTCTCATTGCCATTGCGTAAATGTTCAAGGAAAACTATTTTCATAAATACTGCACCACTAGACAATAGAGTTTTCATATTGAAAAGCCCTAAGCTATTGGCAAGAGAACAAGATGATTCTGAAAATATTATGTACACATCTACAATAGAAAAATACACACAAAGACCAATTGTTTTTGACAAACTATCACTAGCTGAATATACAGCTTTCTATTCCATCAATTCAACAAAGATACGAAAAAAGAGAAAGCCACAAATCATACGCTATGTAAGATACAATCCACATATTGATCATGAGAACAACTATAGAGAAAAACTTATGTTATATGTACCTTTCAGAACTAATGAACAATCATTGTTACATGGTCATAAAACATGGTCTGCAGCATTCAATGCAAACAAACAACAAATTACAAATATTGAAAAAATGTTTACTACGCAAGTTGATTATAGATGGGGTGACATTGACCAAGTTGCCACACAACATAAGAATGATACCTATCCAGCAATAGACCTTGAAAACGAAATTGAACAAGACAAGGAGCAAAATGAAATAGAGAAATATGACATCATAACTGATCTAAAGCATGTGAAGAAGGCAAAATCCATACATGCTTATCTGTCAAAGTTGATATTTGACAAAGCTTGTTTGTACATGGATTACTCTATAATACATACCGAAGACTGCCTTACAACAAATATGAAAATTTAAATATTAATCACTTTTAAGAAAAGTTACAAGTTCTAAGAAATGTTTCAGATGTTTAGAGAAATAAAGATGTGAGTTCAAATGAAATCCATGATTTCCATTCTGAAAACTTATAGGCTACCCAAAGAAAAAAAATATATTTATATAAGAAAATGTACTCTATGGAAAACATTTAATCTCTTTGATGTTGGTATGAAAAGAGAGATAGCTATATAAGCAGAGGATAAAACTATATGTACATAATCCACCATTGGCCATTATAGAGTGCTTTAAATTGATGCTCTAAAAAATTACGTATGACACTTGAATGCTTAAGAATGGGTGATACTATAAGATGTTTTTTATAAGTGCCCTAGGGCTTGTCATTGATTGTGCTATGTCACTCGAGCTATAGCCCCTTTGTTGTTGCGGTTTATGTTTTTCCAACAGAAACTTTTACTCTCATCTTATTTGCTATTAATAGCATCGGCTTATTTAACATTCTTTGTTTTAAGCTGAATATTGTTAATTTCTGATTTCTTTTGTAATTTGAATGCTTAGTGATCTTAATGATTTGGTTTCCATGCATATTACAAAGACACAAATTCTTTCTGTTGATTGTTATTATATTTAGAATCATCCTTGCATTTAGTAAACAATTGGGAATAATCAGAGTTTGTGTTGTTCTGGATGAATTCTTTAGTTGCTAGCTTTGTGCAGTTTATGCAATTTGAAAAAAAAATCATCTCTAATTTAGGCTACTGTAAGAGTAGCACAGTTTTTTTTTGTATAGGGTATCTTGAGACAATCCATACAAGACTAAATCGACCTTCACATTTGAAAGGAAGTTGGTGCCCAAAAAATCAACTTTGAGTTGGTGTCAAAATGAACTACCATTATAATTTATTAAATTAAGTTGGCTTCAAAATATATTATGTTTTATCATTATTTAAATAATTAAAAATATTATTATAAAATTGTGTTTAAAAACATTTTATTATTAGAGTTAAGTGACTCTATAGTATTCGCATGCAAGGGACATGACATAATTATTTATTGCCAATAAATCAATATTCCCAAATGATGTAGAAGTTCTAGCTTCAACATTTAAAAGGTTTGTAGCAACAAATGGATTACAAATCATAATCCCAACAAAACAAAAAAAATTTAATAATTAATAAACGAAATATATTGGAATCAGATCGATATCTTGGCTAATCAATATCTTGGCTAAGCATAAGTTTCAATTAGCTTATGCACACAAAGTTAGTATGTGTTCATTCACCAAACGTCAAATTCGATGGCAGTCTTGACATGCATAACATGTGATTAAACAAGGTGCATAATCTTTATTTGATTTATGTTACTATGTTCTTGTAATCCCTTTTGATCTTTAATTGACCTGCTTGAATCAACAACCCTTCACTGGGTTCTTGATTCAGGCCTACATCATTGCGCATTGTCCACGTATGGTAAAATTGAAGGGGTGGCTCCAGTCTTTTTAGGGGATACAATAAATCAACCCAATGAGCTCAAATGGAAAAGTTGACATTTCAGAATCAAGACTAAGAGGGGGAAAATAGACTTACCCTTGAAAAATATCAAGCTAACAGAGTCCAGAGTAGACAGAATTACAAAAGTATGAAGGGCTATAAAACATGTTAGTGCAAATTCCCCTCAAGGTTTTATGGGAATAAATAACAAGAAGAGTTCCTCAAACTAAATTAAAATGAAATTAACATTTCAGGACACGGAAGATCCTATAGTCATAGGCAGGTTGACTAAAATCAGACAAAGTAACTATAAATGCAGCAGGTGGGCATCACAAAGAGGCTCGAGGATGTAATGAATGATGATTAGCAAAGAATTGGAGATTGTGAGGCAGGAATACTTACAAAAGATCTGCATGACAAGTTTTACATAAAAAGTAATGCGAACTCCAAACAGTCATGGTATAGTTTTATTGTTCCAATGGTGGTCTCTAAGCTATAGAAAATTCCAGGTATTGCAGAATGGTTCATCTATTACTGTAATCCTAATAGCAATAGAGCTACTACTAGGACTATGGGCAATGAAGCTATGTTGATGTTGAAAAAACTAGGGACTATATTGTATTTATCCTGGAATGATCTATCGATTGGTGTACAACTCACCCATATCAAAACCACAATAGGTAGAAATATCATAAGAAGAAATTATATAGTTGGAATAATAAATCTTCAGATCTAGATGTCCTGCCACATATAATAGTAGAATATATTGGATATTATAAATATACTCTCACAAGTCGTGTTAACAAATGGAGCCCATGTAAATCAATTTATGATCCCTATTTTGATTGTAAATCTTTGATGCATCTAGTGCTCAAGCATGCACAATTGGGCCTCTGTTATTTGCTAAAATCCTACATTTGCAAATGAGGACTTACAGAACAGGTGCTGAAGTTCAGGTATTATTAGGTGCTCAGATACTTAGGTCATTTTTCAAATTTGAATAGATTTGTTAGACTGTGAATCCAATATAAGGATCAAAACAGTATACATATTCTAGTAGTGAGGATTATATGATGTTTGTTGATCAACATGAAAGGTATGTGCAAAGGGTATATACCTTAATTTTTAATAAGCAAGCAATAAATCAAATATATCCTCCTTTAAGGCCAAAAAATTATATAGTGGTATATAGATAGGTCTCACTACATTACTCTTTGAATTGGTAGTTGGCCCATACGCTTTGCCAATAGACACAGATATCTAGATTTTTGCACTAAAGTTCTATGCCAATTGTTTACTTTCAATGCACACTTGACTAGGTTGGCCTTTAAAAATAGAAAGTTCTGTAAAGGTCCCTTATGAATTCCTAAGCTTTACAAACAAGAAACCAATAACCCTGTTTTGTAATCATATCATGAGAAACTTTTCTTTTGAGGATTCAAAACGACAACGCCCGTTGAAGATGAAAAACCTCTAATTGATTTAGAGTACATTTGACCATAGAGGTTTGTTAAGAAGGATCACTCAGGAAGGAAGATGTTGATGCATTACTCAATGTAAAGGATCGCAAAGAAAGTGTAACTGTTGCTGAAAATAACAGTGAATTCTTCATGAGAGGTGATGAAGAAGGCTCCTTGGGACCTACTTGACCATCTGCAGAGGTTGTAAGCTAGGGAGTGCAGAGGAAGGCTTGAAGCAGGGTGTCAGAAAGGTCTTCTTTGTTGATGGAAAATTCACCTGAAAAACAAGTATTCATGTCGCTTATCTTTAAAGAATCACATGCAAATGCCATTCAACCTTCTCTGGCACAGTTATCAACTTATCTAGAAGCTCTTTGGGTTCGATTCATATTACGACTACGGACAAGGACTTGGGATATTAAACTAGTAGTTAGCATTGGGTAGCAGGACAATGACAATGTGTTTGTCTAGGATATGGCAAAGGAAGTTGACCTCGCTGAGGATGTTGTAAATGAAGTATTAATAAACAGATGCTCCAAACAAGATTGATGCAGACTCGATGAAGCCCAAACCCAATAAAAAATCGACTGGGGAGATAGGAATAAATGCTCATTGTGTGTTAAAATATTCGTGAGTAACACTATCTCATAATTTGGGTTGTCTTCAAGAGCTAGACTCAACGTTTACAGCTTGATGCATGCCTTGTGATTTACTTGTAGCTTGGTCAATAATGAAAATTAGAAAATTTTGTTTTAATATTTGTCTACATTTTACTTCTACCAAATTGGATGTTGTAGATGACACTATTATGCTATACACACTTACCATTGGCATCCAAACCTCGATACACAAGATGGACTAGTCAATGGTGCTAATGGCATTTTCCAATTACACACAATTGAGCAACAAGATATTGTTTGGATTCAATTCAATGACCCTACAATTGGGAAATTGCATCGCCAAAGAATGCAAAGTCTATCCAAAAATTGTATTTTTCCTTTCTGGACACCAATAATGAGAATTGCTAGAAGAGTCAAAACAGGTACAAAAATAGTCACTCAAACACAATTCCCTTTCCAATTAGCATGTGCACGAACAATCCACAGAGCACAGGGCTTGACAATGGACGCACTTGCTTTTGACCCTTCTAAAGTCTATCAACATGGTCTTGTCTACACTGCTTTGTCACATGTAAGAAACATTGAATCATTGTACCTAATGCACCAATTGCAACACTCAAATTTCAAAGTATGTCAAAAAGTGAACAACAAAATGCAACGTCTTCGAACTTCAGCACAATGGAAACTCCAATACAGCCTTTCTTCAGTACCATCAAACCAGTTCATTATATGCTCTTTGAATACACGTAGCTTTGAATTGCACGCACAAGAAATAGCCCATGACTATGATCTGCTTGCAGCAACTGTGCTTTGCTTTCAAGAAACAAAAGATAGGACTCTTGAACATCTTAAACTGCTCAATGCAAAATTCAGATGCTAGCCTTCGCTAGTTATTCATGGCCTACTAACATGTTGCACGAAAACAACCACATTGGAAAAAACTGAAACTTTTGCAACAAAGCATCTAGAATCAATAACAGTTGACCTTTTGCACCTTGGTATTCCTCTACTCATCACAAATCTGCATTTAACACCAACTGCACCCATTGCTGATCTATTCAACCTAGTACAGATCATCATCAAACACACTGCTACCCAATTCCAAACTAATTATTGCTGGAGACTTCAACATTAACATGCTACATTCCACAAAGACACAAACAACGCTCCTTGAATTTATGCAACATCACAGACTTTCATTGGTTATTGACAAGCCAACAACACACGCAGGCAGTTTGTTGGATCATTTTTGGATACATAATATCGATATTGCTCTTGTAAACCTCACTGTACTAGATACATACTGGACAGACCACTTTGCAATATCACTACCTCCAGTTATACTCACCGCAAGTGCAATTTAGGTAGCTCCATTTATTGTGCAATGCATTTGCATAAAGTTGATTCAATCTACACTTAGTTTTGAAAAAATATATATAGTTGCAATTGATTCTGGTACTGGGCAATTGTTTTTCATAAACTTAATTGATTTAATCTCCACTTAGTTTTGAAAAAATATATATAGTTGCAATTGATTCTGGTCTAGTTTTTGGCATAGAATTAAATTCATATGACATTTATTTATCCATTTAAAAATGAATAAAAATACAAGAATTAGAAGAAATTTATTTTACTAGTTATTGTTATTGTCTAACCTGATTGTTGTTTTGCATAATAATCTTGAGATGCTCCAAAAGTATTCCCATTGCTAGTGCATCACGACTCAATTCCATTAAATAATTGATATTGCTAAGAAATTTACTCTTTCAATGATTGCAGAGCTCACGTACAAGTCTTCAAACACATACAAATCAGGCTACTATGCTGCAGTTATTTACCTAGAACTCATTCACACTACAATAATCAACAATGCATTGTACGCCTACACCACAAGACTTAACAGTTTATTGTACATAATCTTTTCCATGTTATCTAAATTTCCCACCTTTTCCATTTTCTTCTTTACAGCTGGCAATAATTCTATCAATTTGACACTTATCTAAGTCATGCTCTATTCTTAGTTTATGATTAAATTGTTTATCTGATAAAATTTAAATCTTGTTGCATTGCCATTAAAAATTATCTAAATATTTTTGCATTGTCATGGTTCTTTAAACTACCAGTATGTATGCTTGAGGCTTCTGCTAACTCTAAAATGTGTTTTGCAACAGCATTAGGCCCCAGGGAAGATATAATCCATGTCCTTAATGTTCTAGCAATTAGCATGGCTTCGGTTGTTAACTAGAACCACATTTGCTAAAAATTGTAACTGATGGCCTTTTGCCTTCTCTTCTCTAAAATTCTCTCCATACACTAACTTTACAGACTTCAACTTCTTTGTTAGCAATGGCATCTTGCAAAACATGACTATCACTCTGTTTTGGGTATTCTACATTTATTTTAGTATCTTGTTTTTCTAGACTTTTTAAGGTATAGGAAGAGAACAGTTCACATGGGGAATAGTCCCATTATCCAACTGAACCTCCTCAAATTTCAATTGCAACATTCCATGTGTTCACAGTAAATTTTGAATAGACCAGATTTGTTAATTCTTTGTAAACTCTAGTTCCTCACAAACATCATCTAATTGAAAAAAAAAACCTTTAAATCTATTTTATTTTGTTGAGGCTTTCATCCAAAGAGGGTATTTTACTGTTACGCCAGATGAGTGGTCAAAGAAGCAACCATATCCAATGCTATAGACATAAGAATATACCAAATCTGCCTAATTTTGACTAGACACAGTTTGAGATAGCAGAGGAAAGCCATAATATCAAGCTTGTCTGCTCAAAATATTGAGCTAGTGCTTGCCTTTTAAATTCCTTCAAAAACTACCATTTATCTGTCATCAGTAGTAACCTCTGTCATGTAGTGCTCTCTTTACTTATGAACCCCCATGTTAATGTTTGTGCATATGATGAGTTCCTTAAGTTTTCCTTATTACCATGTACTTGAATATGCTTCAAGTCGTAAATTGACAGACAAATAAGATGTTTTTCTTTTGGTAGCATGCTCCTTGAGTTGATTACTGGTCTTAGGGCAGTAGATTCACCTGCATCATTTACTAAAGGAAGTCTAATGGATTGGGTTAGTACCATAGCTGTGATTATAATGTATAATGTGATACTATTACTGACAAAAATCTTATGCCAATTTATCAAATATCCATGGTTTAAAACTGATACGAGGATTTATCATTGTGCAGGCTCAACCCACCCTTACTCGAGCACTTGAAGATGGCAATGTTGATGAACTTGTTGATCGCCAATTGCAGAACTAAAATTCAAATAAGATGATGCCACTGGTTGCATGTGCAGCCTATTCTGTTCAATATTTTGCAAGAAGACACCCTCGTATGGCACAGGGATGTTGTCTACTTCTAGTGAGATATATTTGTCAAGCTTTGAATTATATTGTGTGTACAACATGCTTCTATTTGAATACTATTGTTTTGAGTGCCTAGACTGAAAGTAGCCATGTTCTCCAGATAGCTCGAGCCTTGGAAGGTGATGTTTCTCTTGATGATCTAAATGAGGGAGTGAAGCTAGGGCATAGTACTGTGTGTGGATCATATAGAAACACGAACTATGATTCCAGCCAATATCTTTTTAAAGCTTTTCATTAGTTTGGCTTATTCTGTAAAATTTTAAGCAGAGCATTGCAATTGAATGTTTAAAATTTCCTAGACCACAAGCATGAATGTTTGATAGTCTCAGAAAATTGTGACAAAAAATTATATCAAACCTCTTTTTTGGCATTGTGTTTGGTTAAATTCAGCTTGTATATTTTCCTTTTTGAATAGATGCACTCAATTTCCCCTATTATGTTCTAGCATTGGTTTCTATTGCAGAGTTATGAATCAGAATTGATTACAGATATAAATATATAAGTATTTGCCTCTTATCACTTTTAGACTTAAAACAGAGAGGACAATGGAGGCTTTTACTGGAATTTGTCTTCCTTCAAATGGTCTGCTTGTTAGAATGTCACACTTGATTCTCAAACGTTTCAAAGATTATGGGAAATTCTACCTACATAAATTTTGCATCAATCTTAAATGCATAAGTAACTTGATCAAGGAGGCCATCCAATCAACATCATGACTGCTTGAGTCATAATCCCACTTAGTAATAGGACTAGCTATACGTAAGCTTTTGTTTCTACTTCTTGCAACTACATGTATTAGACTGTCATAGGAATAGGGCAGGTTTGCTGATAATTTTTTAAAGTCATGAGCAAATAACAGTCCATCTTTTTATTTCCAAACCTCCACATACAAGCACATCAAGATCAAGGTGAAGACAGTTGTATGAAGCTTCTACAAGACAAAGAGAGTCCAATCAGAGATATACACAGATAAATGACAGTCAAAGGCAACCATTAAAGATGGAAGGACAGCCTATGGAAGCACTGAGTCAACCTATTCAAGGACAACAATAGCACAAAACATTCTAGTCCACAAAGCACATATATCACTATAAAAAAAGCATCCTTTGAGCACACAATGACATAACCCTACCCAAAACAAAGAGAGCAGCAACTATATCAAAAGAATGAAGAATTGAACAATGTTCATTGTTGTTGCATTTTTAAACACAGCATTAATATGTAGTCAATATTGTGTCAAAAGGACATGTGATCAAGAATGGATCATCTTCATAGTGAAATGATAAGGATACAGAGCAATATTTTGTCCCAAACATAGCGGAGGATAATCATAGCAGTAATGTGATTTGTTATATACTTGAAGGCTACATGTATTATGGAAAATTGTATTTGTTGAAGCAGAGTTGTTGCAATAGTCTCCTCATGATTTCACGAAGTAGTAGCAGCACAAAGAACATACCATCCAAAAGAATCAAGTCAACAAATAAAGAGAAAGTTGCAACCCTCAAAGTCTGAAAAAACTCAAGCAAAGGATAGAAGGATCAACTTCAAGGCATATATGGCTATCAAGTCAGTCCAAGGATATTAAACGAGCATGAATACTATTGTCCTCATTTTTGTTTCCAAAAATGAAGGACCATTACATAAGATTTTTGTGAAAAAATGAAAATTTTTACTCTATGGCATGCTTCCCGAGGCAGAATTTCGACTAATCCTTGGACTGGCTTAATCCTCAGTCCATCCTCGAACTACATTTCGAATTTAGTCGAATTCTGGGTTCGTTTTCTATGTCTTTCCTTCAATTTCGTGTTTTAAAATCCTGATTGCAGGTGGAGAATTTTCTTCAAACTGCAAGTTTTAATGATGTCCATTGTTTTGGTCTTTGTAGGGGAATTTTTAGCTTATTACATGTGCACTTTTATTAAAAGGTGAATACTTGTAATTTGTTTTAAATTTTCCCTTTGTTGTTTTTATTATTTTTATTGTTTTTTGTAGTTTTTAGTTAAAATAGGGATTTTTTTGGCTAAATTACAAATAAACTTGTAGTTCTCTCCAAAAGCCCCTACTTTAATGGTTTTTACATGTAATAGGGATTTTAAAACCCTATTACATGTGTGCAAGTAAGTTATAACTTGTTGTAGGGGTTTTATTTCCAATTTACAAGTGAGTAAAACTCGCATCTCTCTCCAAAAATCCTGATTTTGCCTTGGAAGTGAAAAAGTGACAATTTTAAACTTGCACTTTGGTCTAAAAAACCCGATTTTGCTCATAAAGTGCATTTTTGACATTTTAAACTTGCATTTTGTTCTAAAAATACCTGAATTTGGCTTTGGAGAAATGGAAAAAGTGAAAATTAAAACTTGTCATATCTTCCAAAAAACCCGATTTTCACTTATGCAAATTCGAACTTGTCTTTTTCTCCAAAAAACCCGATTTTCAGTTGGAAGCAAATTTGTTGAAGTTTTCAAGCAATTTTTGTGGAGATCTTCTAGGAAGGAGAGGCGTTTTGGATTTCACCCTATTCTTATGCATTTGTAAACACTTACAATGCCTTTTGGGGTTTGCATTTACTGATTTTTTGGTCTAAATGAGCAACCACATGTTTCTTTGAAGCCACATTTTGGGGGATCAAGACTCCACGAAGATGCAATCTCCTAGTTCGTTTTTACCTCTCTTACCTAGGCATGGAGTTTGTGACAAGTTTTCAGTTATATTAATGGGTCATTCAAGATGCATTTGTAGCCACGTTTTTTCCACGTGACCCTCATTTGGCTGCGTATTGGAAAGATTTAACGCCATTTCTCCATCTCCTCCTTGGGCGTTTGGGTTTGACACTTTCATACATGGTATTTCCCTAGGATTTGGCCCTATTTTCTTGCATCTATAACCACGTTTTGCAACTAAAGACATTTTTCCCAAAATGTGGCAAGGGTTTGGGAATTGCGGTTTGTTTCTATTTATTGGATATTCTTCTTCATTCCAAGTTTGATTGCATTTTTGCAGAAGCATTTTTAGTTTGAAGTAAGGTATGTTTTCCTTTCTTTCTTGTTCCATTTTATTATTTTCTTGTTTTCTTAATTTTCCTTCTTAGTTGCATTTTTGAAAATATGTTGTTCTTCCCCCCAAAATCGGTTTTTGTGAGAGAGATCTTCCCCTTGGTATGAAATTTTTGAATTGCATTGTTCTTTCCATATTCCCTCTTTACTTGTATTCAAGATTTTTAATCCCGATTACAAGTTCGCTAGAAATTCTTGTTCTTCCCTTACGGTTAAGGAATTTAACCATTTTTGGTTAAAATTCCAAGTTGAAGAGTGTGAAATACCCCCTCCCTTTCAAATTCGGGTTTTAAAAACCAGATTACATGTTGAAAAGTTCTTCCCATTTTCATGAAAATGATATTCCCGGATTTTCCCATCCATTCATGTTTCCCATATCCGTACATTTCATTTCCGTCATTTTCCGCAAGTCAAATTCTCATTTTCCATCCATTTCTCCATTTGCAAATTTATAAGTGTACTTGCATTCGGGTTTTAAAACCTCGATTGCATGTATGTTCTTTCCAACTTGTATACTTGCAAAAATTTCCCCAAGATCCGAAATTGGTCAAAGTCAAGATTTTCCCATTTCTATATATTTCCCCTCTTCCTCTCACAAAATCATGAAATTCAAGAATCAAAGTTTTTCCCATTTGAATTCCTATTTGAAGAAGGAAGAATGATATTTGCAGCTGACTATGATGTTGCCTTAACTCTTTTAAGTCTTCATCACAGTATTCCAGGTTCACAATCAATGTCAGATTTGTCGGCATCTCCAGTTTCAAAAAAGATGAAGTACAAATATGACAAATATTAAAACGAGGTAACACCTTCCCAAGTTTCTTCCCCTTTGGATCATATCAGAGATACGGAAATAGAGCACGTTGATATGTCAGAATTCGTCAAGAGGGTAGAAGATCCACAGGATATTGCAGAGGCTGTTGGATAGCCATACTCATCATGCATCTTCTTTCTCGGTGGCTGCCCTAGAACCTGAATTTGTTCTCGCTTGTGCCCATCATATTGACAAAGAGACAAGAATCATCAAAAATGATGATGGCGAAGCTATAATCCACCTTGATGCAAATACGATCGAGAAGGTCTTCAGAATACCTCCTGCACCTGTTTACATGGAAATCACCAAAGAAAGTGCAGCAGAGTATTATGTGAAGAGGGAAACAGATTGCAAGCGACATATCAACAGGTGGATCCAAGAGCCACGAGCCTCCTTCTCAAGGTGGGCGAAGTTGTACCGCAGCGATTTCAAATGGGAAATAGGAGACACCATAACCCTTCTCAGCAGCATGATGGGTCTCGAGTATTCTAATGCCTTTGAGCCATGGATGTATCAGTTCATCATGTTCATAAGGCAGTCTCATCACATTTCATGGGGAGAAGTCATCAGCGATGCCTTGTGTGAACAACTTGCAGCAGTCCCTACTACCATGACCTTCTTCATGAATTCGTATTTGGTATATTTGGCAGCATCACTTAGACACTTTCTAGGTCTTTCTACCAAGGGTGATCGCTCACTTATACCAGTCTGGGAATATTATGACCAGTTGCCGTTGAGACCCAACAGATTGCATTTCAAAAGAGTTCAAGATACATTCTTCGAATATTTCATGTGTCTTTTTGAAAGAACTCTGAGGAACAAAAGAGTATCAGATGAGGCATGGGAAAGGGTGTGCGAATATGGATGTTTGTTTCTGCAGTTTCCCACCTTCACCTATATGAGAATTGGATGCTATGGTGGTCAGCCATATATGCCTCCTAGATACCCGACTGATAAGATCATTCTTATGGAGTTGGGAATACAGATCATGGTTGTCCACACTTTTCAGTCTACTAGACACAAGGTTGGAATGGAGATCTCTACCACAAATCCATTGAAAATTGGCCGGTATTCCCTTGTCACATCTATGAAAGTTAAGGCCATGGAGACTGAAGTGCAGGAAATCAAGCTCAAAAGGTTTAAACCTAGAGCTGAATTTAATTATAGGGGTATGAAGGAGAAGATCAAGAAATCCTTTGTGCACGTGCATTGCATTGAAGACATCTGGGTAGATCTCCGCATAGAAGCCGAAGTTCTGAAGATGGATTACTGCAGGCTCACTGTTGAGCAAATTGTTGATTTGAACTTGATGGATATCCCACAAGGGATGATTGATGATGGGCACATACTTGATCTTGAATACATTTCTCGGAGAGTTGAGGAAGCTCCACTTCCTTTGATCCAATGGTCGCACAAAGAGTGCATATCCATCCTTGAGAAATTTCAGCCTATCTTGGCTAGCACTAACGCATGGCTGAAAAGTAATGTTGTTAGACTTATAAAAATCAAGGTTGGAAAAGAAGATGATTCTACGGGGCCTCTTGGACGTAAATCTGAGATTCAGGTTGACAACAAGGAAGGTGCATCATCTTCGAGCACAAGGATCAATTTGCGAGTTAGTCGGGCAGTAGTGCTTCCTCCTAAGGAAACAACAGTTCGTGGGAAGGAAAAATCATGATTTCATGTTCAAGTGGTTGATCTAGATAATTCAGAAGAGGGGCAGCAATTTGATGATGCTCCTAAGTCTCCAGTTTCAGACTCGCCTCCTAAGATTATTCCTCCAATTTCCATTGAGACGCTTCTTTCTCCTCCTGATTTGCTTGTGGATGAATCTCCTCAGAATGCTATTCCCATTTCAGCATACGAGTTGTCTCCTGATCATCAACAAGAGGCTGTGTTAGAAATTCCTAAGGATATTCCTACTTACATCCAGTTATCAGAAATTGATACTTCCACTTCTAATTTTAAAGAATTTATGAGGCAATCTTCCTGCCCATTGGTAACTAAGCAAACCGTGGTCGCTGTCCAAACAAATATTCCTCCCAGGATGACCACGGAAATTCAAACAGAAATTGCTTCTCCTTTGCCTACAGTTGCTACTGAAGGGGAGTTGATGACTTTGCCTCCATGGCTCAGCTCTTTTACTCCAAAAAAGAAGAAGCAAGAAATCTCACCTTATGCCTTCGATTATCTACAACTGAAACAGTCCAGATCCAGAGTTGCTAAGAAGGCCAAGACTATCTCCAGAGTAACTGTTGACAACAACAAGATGAAGGTAGCTGAAATTGTGGAATCTATTGCAGATAAGCCACTTGAAGAAATGCTAGCTGCTGATCATAAGGTTACAAGGATAGAGTTGGGCAAACAAACGCATGAGGTCATTAAACATGATGCTCAGTTCTCCGTACCTTTGCTGGTGCAAAGGTGTGATGAGCTTCTAGCAAAGAAAGACAAGCTAGAAGATGAAAACTGACAACTTATGGCAGCCGTTCATAAAATTACAAAACCTACTACTGAAGGGAGTACCTCCATAGGTTCTTCTGGTTCCCAAGAATCAATTCGTGGAGTGGAAAGGGCTGCTCAGAAGGTACAAGCATTGGATTCCTGGGTTGATCAGCTTCATGATCTATGTGCACAGGTAATGAAAGACATTTTTCAGATGATGTCTAAGTTAGAGACCATTGAGGAGAAATTGGATCAGACTTCTAATACTTTCAAAAAGAATCTGGAAAGTGTTGAAGAGAGTTTGACAATCTGGCGTACCATGCCCCAACAATAGCTGACTGTTTTGTAGGAGCATGCCATCATCTCTTCCAAGGTCATGTACTTGGAATTTGAAGAGCTCCTGGAAAACAAGGGCCTTGTTCTTAAATCCCTCATTGAGAAGATCGGTGATGCAAAGAGATTCCGGGGTGAAGTTTTCCGAGATATTGTCTCACATTGTGAAAGGGCCTCTTGCAAAATAGCAAGTCAGGATGGAGAGATGATTCCAGAAGAAGAAATTCTTGTGATTTACCGATGAGGATTCATAATGAATGGAGGAGCGAACAATTCTCAGTCGCTTCAATTCAGATATTGATGAAACACCAAGCCTTTTTGCATGAAATCCAGTCTATCCTGAATAAAAACAACTTTGTGCTCCTCCAGTGTCATGACACTATTGTGAAGACCATGGTTGTTGCCAAGAACACCCATGAACCAAATTCCAAGGAACTACAAATGAGCATCCAGAAGTGACGTAGAGGTATGGTACCAACAACTTGAAAATGCTCCAAGTTGCTCACTTGCTCAACTGGCAACCCAATCCCTTTCAAAAAAGATTTTCCCAACCAAACCTCACACCTTGACAAGCAATAGATCAATGTCTCATTTCAATTGTTTTCATCCCCATAACACCCCACTAAGACATTTACAAAGGCTATCAACTTTGGTTTGTCAACCCCACAGGCAAAGTGCTCAAAAGTTGCTCAAATGGCTCACACCCCTCCAAAATGGTTCTACAAGTACACAAAGACTCAAATAAAGTTTATTAGGATCCAACAACCTCCAATGATGTTAAACAACCCTCAGATTGGGTTGATCAAGTCTCAAAGGGGTCAAAGTGCAAAATGGCTATTCTAGCCAACTAGCCCTCAAAAGTGACTTTTTGGTTTCTCTCCCAAAAACTACAAAGGACAAAGAAATTTTATTTTATATTCACCATTAACAAACTAGGACAACACTTTTTCCAAAATAGTTTGATCTGGAACCTCCTACAAATACCATTTCTAGTAAACCCTCAACTAGGCTAATGGGGCTAAAGGAGCACTTTAACAAAGGAACTACCCTCCAAACCTGCAATTTCTCAAGGGAAGCAATTGGAACACCTTGGGGTATCCAATTAATCACCAAATACCGAGTTATAGCTTCTGGTTTGCATTAAAACTAAAGTTATGGGGACTGTTCATGAATTTTATTCAATTCCCACAACCAGTCACATAGAGATGCCTGGCCAAATTTAATAAACTCTCACCCAAACTGCATCCTTTCGGTCTGAAACCTTTTGGATATTAAAATAAACTCCCAAATCCTCCATTTCACCAAGTTTTAGAATTTTCCCATTGTGGATTTGGAAGAAATGGGAAATTGAAGTTGAAGCCCTAGGAAAGGGTACTTTTCTGGGCTGTTTGGATCTATTACAACTTTTCTCCCTCAATAATCCACCTCCAGACCTCTGGTTGGATTCAAAAGAAAGGTATTTCACCCCTCTAACTCCCCAGGAATGAATTTTATAGTTTAGAGGTTGTGAAATTCCATACCAACCAAAAGAACAGCAAATTTTCTAGAAAATGCAGTTTTTTTATTCATTTCAAATATCAAGTTTTACAAATTTCAACCACAACAACCGCCACACGAGTTTGTTGAGGCATTTTATAGTTTTCCCAACATGTTCAAACTGATTTTAGATGGTTATGAACATTGGGAAACCAATTACAACAACTTTTTGAAAAGTTGCTTTACAAATTGACAACTTTGTCAATTTTTGACATTTTTTGCATTTTGTCATTCAAACTAATTTTATCATCAACCTAGGGACTGTTGATGTGTTTTTTATGCACATAACAATACAGAATAAATTACCAAATTAATTTACCCTCTCTTGAACAAAATCACCTCAAATGCTAAGGATGAGATCAACTAATGTGATTCCAAGGTTTCTACATGTCAGGTCTTGACGAGTGGGTAAGTTCAGTGGTTGATGTGAATTGCTGTGTTTCACTTTGGGGACTTACGCAAATGTTTGGATTATCATGAATGATGCGGAATAGGTGTGCTGACAACTTAAGATTTATCAATAAGGCTCTGGATTTACTTCTTACTAAAAAAGGGGGGAAAAAGAATAGGGTTTAGGAAATCTATTCTAATCCTAGGAATGTAGGAAATGGTGAATGGATTTTGTGGAATCAAACCAGGCAAGGTCTCACAATCAAGTATTGACACAAGTTTAGTGCAATCATCTAAGGTATACTTAATGATTTTCAAACTATTACCATCAAACGAAGACACCATCCAAGTTGATGCTTGTCAACGGACGCGTAATAGTTGAAGTTATGCTTACTCAAACTCCAGTTGACCACACAAGGCGCACTTACCAGCGGAAAGAGGCTAGTGGTATGGATTAAGGATTCCACACAAATATACTCAACAAATCTTCCATTCAATCTAACATACATGAAAATAAATTCTAATCTAAATTCTAATCTAACTTGGAGGAATTGAAAACCATGAATGCAAATACAACACTTGAAGAGAAAAATCACCAACAATTGAACAATGATTAGGATTCAAATAGCTGTAGCATATACCAACAATTCTACAAAAACTCTCTCTTACAAATGAGAGACAAAGGGGCATATATAGAGTCTCTTACAAAATGGATGGCCCAGATTGATCTAAGATCAACGGCCGAGATCATGCCAACAAAACCCTAGAATTGCCCTAATTAGGGTTACATCAAAAATGGTGCCACCAACATATGGCCCAATAGAAAGATACCTAGTCATCATATAGAGAATCTTCTAGAAGATTCCTCCCTGCATCTCTCTCTCTCCTAGCATACTCCAAGAATCTAGCCAAAACTGAATCTAACTCCTCCATGGAAACGCTAGGCAAGGTATCATGTTGTAAATCAATCACATCCAATGAATCTGAGAAAGCATTCAAAGTGTTCTCCCATTCAGGTATGAGCTTCTGCGAATTATGAACATGAATCAACAAAGAGACCAAGTCATCTATCTGACTCTTCTGCAAAGGGTCCAACTAGCAAAAATACATAAATTTTATCTTGTCTCTTAATTCGGCTAAGTATAAACCACTAGCATCACTAACATCAACACCCAATAATTCCTCAATCGAGGCAAGGATTTTCATCTGAATGTCCTGGATTAATCTTTCCATCTCCATACAACTCGATTGGGCGTTCTCATAAGCTGATTTCTTCAAAGCTAGTGCACAATACCAACCATGGAAATTATATATGTCTCCACTGTGCACAATGTTCTCGCTAACCAAAATGGAATTAAGAACCTTCTTCAATGCCAGGAGGCGTGGAATTGTCTTCTCTTGGATAGGCCGGAATTCTTCCCAAACTCCCTCCAAATACTGGATTCTAAATACAAGCGTTGTTGTCTTATCATATGCTTGGACAAACTGAGTAAGGAAATCATCCGCCTGCCTTCTTGTGCTTTCAATCCACTTTTCCACCTCTGAGTGTGCACCTCTCGCTACCTCGCAGTGTGAATGTATTCCATGGTCAACTGCAATAGGGGAAATAAGGGTGGGATCCCCACGCCTTGTCCCTGCAATATACTCTCTGAGTCTAATATTTTCTTCTCTGTACCTTTCATTCTCCGCAATCGCTGTGTCTAACTTGGCATTGATTGCCTGGAGGTTGTCACCAATCTCTTGGAATTCCTGCTCTATGGATGGACGACCAAGGGCAATTGAAGTGATCTGGAAATCCATAGGAGTAGCAGTGTCCGCTGTCACGCCTGCAATAGGAACAACAATCTGCGCAATCCGCATTCCTGTCTCATCTCTAGCTATGTGCGACAAAATCTCCGCTCTCTTCGGCTCTTTCTTCTTAGCACTCCTAGCTAGGTAGTCATCAATATCCTCAATAGGTTGTACTTCTATCATTTGTTTACTTTTTTCCATACTCTTCCTCAACCATTCAGGAATAGCGGTCATCTCCATACCATCATCAAGACATATTTCTTGATCAAGGTCCTTCAGTGCCGAGATAACTTCATCATTATCATCAGGATTATTCCTGGTCCAATCATATACATCATTTCCCAAACTAACTTCCAAAAGGACAGTAGGGGATCCCGGCTGGTCATCATTCTCATTAGGAGGTGCAGATGTTGCTGTGGCATGAAATTCCTGAGTATTCTCTGGTAGTATCACTGTGTTGGAACACTGCTGAGTCTCCTTATTCTGTTCTGTTACTTCAATCACTTCGATTGATGAGACACTGGGAGGGGGTGAAGGAATGATAGTCTTCTATTTCTTCTTCACATCCTTAATCTTCTTCTCTCTAGCCTTGACTTCTCCATGCATGTTCTTCCTTCTTTTGGAAGCTTGACTCTCTTCGTCTGCATGAATCCTGACATCACTGACAGTCCTCTGATCATCCTCGGAAGTAGACTCTTCCGTCTTCATCCTCTCATAAGTGAAGGGAACACCCATGTCAACTAATCTATTCATCTGCATATCTACCCATGTGCGGGAGAAATTCAAGACTTCTCTCATCAATATATTCAGATCAGTCTCCTCTGACTCTGACCAATATGGCAATAGGATTGCCTTCTTCATTTCATTCTCATAATGTGGGTGTGTATGATCTTTATCATCTAATACTTGGTCAGGGATGAGGAAAAGTCCACACTTCCTCATGAAATCCACTGACATTCTGGACCACATTCTTCTCTTTACTGCTTGTTCATCCATTAAGTTAGCCCAATAATCTTCTATGTCAACCTTGTGAGTGAACTTCTCTCCTTTGATCCTTCCGACCTTCTTGTCTGGATCAAATCTTTCTCTTTTCTTGTAGGTAGCAAATCTGTAGAATGCAATCTTCTCACCTGCAGTGCTGGCAGTTATGGCGGATTGGCAGACCTCTAACGTCTTCCCAACTGAAATAGGGAATGCCATTCTTGTCCTGTGCTTCTCTCTCTGGATAACATCGAACTCTAGAAGCTGTCTTACCACTTCCAAAAATATCATTCTGTCAGTAGGATACCTAGGAAGCCTGTAGGGTTCAGATTGAAACCCATGAATCCTGAGGTATGTGAAAGTGGGAAACTGTATATACCACGATCCATATTTCTCTATTAACTCTGTTGCCTCCTTGGACAATCTTCTGTGGATTCCGCCCTGCAGCATCCGTGTGATGTACATAGTGAATGCATCATTCACTCTTTTATAGTCTTCAATTCTGTGCATACTCAACTGGGGGTAGCATTCATAACTCTTAAACTGTCCTTGCTCATTCCCGACTTCACCTTTGCATATTAATCCTCTGTATGAAACAAACCATGCAAGCAGGTACACCAGGTAAGAAGTCATGGCGAATGACTTGGACCTCTCTACATTCCTCAACTGAAAATCTAGATTGTCGCTTATGATCTTAGACCAATTCACTAGTGTCCCTTTAAGAAAATCCTGGATGAAGTAGAACATCCATCCATGAAATATTGCTCCCTGTGGCATTCCCATCACTCTGTTGAGTAGGAATATCAAATCACTATATTCCTCCTTAAAATCTACGCACATAAGTGTCTTGGGAGCCTTGGAATGATGATTTCTAGGTTCAATCATCCATTCTTTATTAATTAAACTCTTGCATACACCCATCTTCTTCATGTATCTGTCTGCATAATCTTCCTTGGTCACATCCTTCATGTCTGTACTGTGTGGAATTCCGAATACCTCAGCAATGGCATCCTCAGCAAGGTAGGCGATGACAACACCCTTCGGACTCTTGATCATTCTTGTGAGTGGATCGTAACATCGTGCACACTCCAGGATCAACTCACTGCACTGTATGGATTGTGGAAACCCAGCGGCATGGAAAATGCCACTCTTCATAATATTCGCATATGCTGGAGAAGGAACCTGATCTCTGGATCCGAACATCCGACGCTGCATCTGGTCGAAGTCTAGGAAATGCATGTTGGTATCAGTGATCTCCCTCCATCTGGATGAAATCTTGAACTCTAGATAAAATCCAATCTCCAACGTCTTCAGCAGCTCTTTCCTTTCCTTGTATCCTGACTTCGACATCGCACCTGTACGAAACTAGAAGTTAGTCCTAGGATAAAAATAAATACTTGTAATAAAATTCCTGACTTTCTAGAGATTTAGCTAGTTTAGAGCATGAAGTCAGGAAAATAATCCATACACTTGGTAAATTTTAGCAATTACGTTCAATGTGTGACAACACTAAGGCATGGAAGCCTTCCATAAAAATTCATTTATACCTCCTTACGCTTAGAAAATATGCAAGCAAAGAATGCAAAGGAGTATACCAGATTGATGATGACTTAGGAAAGGTGTGAAAGGTTGTGTTTTCACACAATGAATGTTTGAAGACACCTTCCGCAGTCAACAATGGAGGTCAAAATTCTGAAGACAACCTGAAAATTCGACTTTTAAAATATGTTGTAATCTTCAAAATGTGCATAAAATCAATAGAAATCAGTTTTATTGATGAAAACAATCATTTTCTGGAATGTAAGTATGGCTGGTAAAAATTAGTTTTCTGAGGACAAGTCTGAAAATCGAACACTTCAGACTTACCAGCACCTTGCAAAGTGGTTTAAATCCCTGAAAATGATGAAAAATGGCTTAGGAAACAGCCCCAAGCAAATTCGCCAAAATTGGTTAGGTGGCTGGAAATGAAATTTCTGAGGACAGCCGCCTAACAATGGAGTTTCAGACCTGCAACAGCGATAAAATGGTCTAAAAAGTGCACAGAAAACTCCACAAAATGTCTCCAAATGCTAAATATTTAAGTTAGAATTGGCTGGGCAATAAAAACTTAAGTCTGAAAATTAATGGCAGCCATTAATGGAGGTCAAAATCTGAAGCAAACCTCAGATCTGAAGCGAATCAGTAGGCTAGAAATGATGACAGCCAACAAACATTTAAGTTAGAATTGGCTGGGCAATAAAAACTTAAGTCTGAAAATTAATGGCAGCCATTAATGGAGGTCAAAATCTGAAGCAAACCTCAGATCTGAAGTGAATCAGCAGGCTAGAAATGATGACAGCCAACAAACATACATGAAAAATCCACCAAAATGTGGCCTCCAAGCAAAATCGAAATTTTCCCAAGTCTAGCGCTAAAATGGAAATCTGAAAATTGATGCCAATGGTAGCTCGGATCTGCAATAATGGAGGATGGCAATAATCTGGAAAAATCGCCCAAGTTGGGATTGAAAACCCCAAACGCAAAAATTTGCCTTCTTTAGCAAAAAATCGAAATTTTCAAAATTCTGAAAATTGTTGTTAATGGCAGCAATCTGCAGAAATGAAGGTTTGAACAGCAAGCAACAATGGTGGAGGAAAAATCGCCCAAGGTGTCCAAACACAAATTCGCCAACTTTCACCAAAAAATGCTAAATTTGGAAAAAATCACCAAACTTAGCAAAATCGAAAATCTGAAACTGGTCTTTAATGGCAGCCAAGAGGAATAAATCAGCAAGCTGGAAAAAATGGAGGAAAATAAATCCTCAATCCCACACTTCACAAAAATGCCTTGCTAAAAAAATTCGCCCAACTTGAAAAAATCACTCTCATGGAGACACCTGGCAGAAATAATAATAAAATAATGCTGAAGTTCCTCTCATATACTTGCTTTCAGCTTCAACTTTCACCACACAAGCAATGTGGGATAAAAAAACACTTGTATAAATACTTGCTTGGTGAAACCCTAACTTGCTTCTAGAAGATTCAAACATTTAATAATTATTGCAAGTTATTAAATTTGCTTTTAAATTTTAAATAATTATTTAATAATTATTTAAAAGCAATCAAAATGGGGCTTTTATTTAAAATATTTGCAATTTAAATCCAAAATAAAGCCTCCAGGGGAAAATCGCTATAGGTTGGGATTAAAAAATCCCTTCAAAAAACGCTTAAGTGTCAAAATTTGCCCCATAGGGGAAATTCGACCCATGCTTGGATAAAAATCCATGCTCAAAATCATCAAAATGCACATAAATCACCCTCCAGGGGAAAATCGATAGGAGTTTGGACAAAAATCCAGACAAAATTGTACTCAATTTGCAAAAATCACCCTCCAGGGGAAAATCGATGGGTGTCTGGACAAAAATCCACACTCAAAAATCACTTAACTTGAAAAAATACCTCCCTGGTGGAAATTTGACCTCAGTCTGGACAAAAATCCGGACTCAAAAACTCTTAATAATGTTCCCAGTGGAAAATCGATCCCTGTCTGGACAAAAATCTGGACAAAAATCCTTACAAAAATGCTCAGGGGAAAATCAATCCATGTCTGGATAAAAATCCAGACAAAAATCCTAACTTAGTTGTCACAAAAATCCTGGTGGAAAAATGACCCAGGCATGGAATTATCCTTGCACTCCAATCCGCACTCCCAGGGGAAATTTGATGGGTGTCTGGATAAATCCTGACATTTAGCCAAATTTTAGCATTCCCATGGGAAAATTGCTCCAGGTGTGGATAAACAGTGGGGGAAATTAGTGGCCAGTATGGATTCCAAGGGAAACCCATGTGTAGTATGGATTTTGAGTGGAGGAATGGGTTGGGTAGTCTGGAATGTGAGGGGAAAATCACCTCTAGCATGGATTTTGACCCTTTAACCCTTGGAATATGGATTTCCCTTAGGATTTTAACATTTTAACCACTCAAAATTACTCAGCGACTTTAAATTTAATTGGACTTAGACTAATTTTCCAAAAATATGAGCGAAACGCCAGGAAAATGTTGGAATAAAGTGCGAAACCAACTTAAATATTACCTTAGGAGCGAGAAAACAACTCCAAAAGGTCTGTGAATATCTTAGCACTTTAAAATTATTGATGCGCATGTTTAAAAACACGTTAACGTTCAAATGCTCAAACACTTAGCAAAACTTAGGATCATTAAAAAAATATCATCTGTTGCAACTTGATCCTAACACTTCTAAAACCCTAGACAGCACTAGGCATGATCAAAACTCTGAGACTCGGGCACGGAAAACGCAAAATTGCCCACTAAGCAGCCAAAACCCTAACCTAACGACGTAGGAAGCTAGCAAAGAGGGGGTCCCCATTAGCAATGGGGCGATGTGTGAAAAGGTCACAACAGGGACCTAAACACATTGAAATGGATCTAAATAGACCAAAACAACCTTGACTCCCTAATTCTACTCATCCTAAGTCCCTTTGACCATAGTTGACCATAGGGTTTATAATGCACCCTAGGCCACTAGGCCTTACAAAATGGACAATTAGGACCTTATTACAAAACAAAACATAAACAAAGGATTCTTTGATCCTTCCCAACACCTTGCTATCAAAAACATGAAGTTTTCAATCAATAAATTATTAAATTGAGGCTTGTGCCCCTGCACCATACTCTCGGGGTGGGCTGATCTCATTTCCACATGAGATAAGTTGGTCCAATGAAGTGTCATGCTTCATAATTTCTGCCTCATCCATCCATACTGCCTCTTCAACAGGTTGTCCTACCCATTTCACAAGGTATTGTTTGTATTCTTTATTTCTGGTCTTCTTGATGACCGTTTCATCAATGATCTTTTCAGGCTTCTTTATAGGCTGTTAGATCACATACATTAAAGATAGGAGAAATACCAAGGTTAGAGGGAAGAGATATCTCATAGGCATTCAACCCATGTTTCTTCAAAACCTTGCAAGGACCCACTTTCTTCATGAGTAACTTTGTATGCTTCCCCTTTGGTAATCTTTCTTTCCTCAGGTACACCCACACCATATCACCAATCTGAAATTGTACATCCCTCCTCTTCTTATCAGCAAGTTCCTTGTACTTTTGTGAACTCTTTTGGAGGGCTAGCCTTACTTGATCATGCACTTCCTTCATGCTATCAGCAAATTGTTCACCATGAGCATTTGTTTGCCCATCATGTGGAAGGTCTCTCAACTCCAAGATGCCTCTTGGATTTTGCCCATACACAATCTGAAATGGACTCCTTCCTGTACTCCTATTCACAGAATCATTGAATGCAAATTCAGCTTGTGGAAGTACAACATCCCACTTCTCTCCATATTGCTTTGTCAAGCATCTCAATAGGTTTCCCAAGGACCTATTCAAAACTTCAGTTTTCCCATCTGTTTGTGGATGGTAGGCTGAACTAAAGTTCAAGTTTGTTCCCAACCTCTTCCATAAGGTTCTCCAAAAATGGCCAATGAATTTCACATCCCTATCAGACACAATTGTTAGAGGAAGTCCATGTATCCTTACAATCTCTTTGAAAAACAAATTTGCTACATAGGTTGCATCACTTGTACTCTTACATGGCAAGAAATGTGCCATCTTACTGAACCTATCTACAACAACAAAGATGCTATCAAAGCCTTTTTGAGTCCTAGGCAATCCCATTACAAAATCTATACTACAACTTTCCCAAGGCCTTGTAGGTATGGGTAATGGTTGATACAAACCCACATTAGTGGAAGTGCCTTTGGCTTTCTGACAAATAGTGCATGTTTCAACAAATTTCCTCACATCAGTTTGCATCTTGGGCCAAAAATAATGTCTTCTTACCTGTTCAAGGGTTTTATCCAACCCAAAATGTCCACTCATGCTTCCACAATGCTTTTCTTTCACAATATTCTCCCTCATTGAACACCTAGGAATGCATAGTTGATGTCCTTTGAACAATAAACCATCTTGGATCAAGTAATCAACATATTCAACATGGTATGCTTCAGAAAAATCAGAACAAACTTTATAAATTTCATAAAAGTCTTCATCACCTTCATACATACCTTTCAAGGAATCAATCCCCACACTTTGCAACTTCACCTCTTGCACTGTCAAGGATCTTCTACTCAAGGCATCTGCCACCTTGTTTGCAACTCCCTTTTTGTGTTTGATTGTAAAGGTATATGCTTGGATAGATTCTACTCATTTCATATGCTTGTGACTCAACTTCTCCTAGCTATTCAAGAAGCTAAGTGCCTGATTGTCAGTAAAAACAACAAATTCTTTTGGAAGGAGATAATGCCTCCACTTTTTCAAGGCTTGAACTAAGGCATACATTTCCAAATCATATGAGGAATACTTCCTCTTTGCCTCATTGAGTTTCTCACAAAAAAATGCAATGGGCCTACCCTCTTGGCTCAAAACAACCCCTATAGTAACATTAGATGCATCACACTCAATTGTAAAAACCTTTTGGAAATCTGGAAAAGCAAGTACAGGTTGCTTTTCTACCTTTTGTTTGAGACTTTGAAAAGCCTCCTCAGCCTCCTTGGTGCATACAAACTTGCATTTTTGCCCCCCTTTGATTGTTTCCAGGATAGGTGCACAAACTTGGCTAAAACCTCTTATAAACTTCCTGTTAAAGGAAGCCAAGCCATGGAAGCTTCTAACTTCAGTCATTGACCTTGGAGAAGGCCAATTCAAGATGCTCTCCACCTTCTCAGGATCCATCTTGATGCTTCCACCTGAAACTATGAAACCATGATACACAAATTCTTCTTGCATAAAAAGACAATTGTCCACATTGATTAGGAGCTTTTCTTCCTGCAATCTCTTAAGGACCAAATTCAAATGCTACATATGTTCATCTCTATTCTTACTGAAAATAAGAATACCATCCAAGTAAACAATAACAAATTTACCAAGGAAAGGTTTTAGAACTTCATTCATGAGTCTCATGAATGTACTAGGTGCATTGGACAAGCCAAATGGCATCACTCTCCACTCATAAAGGCCTTCATTAGTCTTAAAGGCTGTCTTCCATTCATATCCAGCCCTTATTCTAATTTGATGGTACCCACTCTTCAAATCCACCTTTGAATACCACCTTGCACCCCCTAGATGATCCAACAAGTCCTCAATCCTAGGCATAGGGAACCTATACCTGATAGTGATCTTGTTAATGGCCCTTGAGTCTGTACATAACCTCCATGTACCTTCTTTCTTAGGTGCTAGCACGGCTGGAAAAGCACATGGACACATACTTTTAGAAATCAAACCCTTATCTAAGAGTTCCTGGATTTGTCTTTCCATTTCCTCATTCTATTGGGGTGTTAACTTATAGGCAGCCTTATTTGGGAGTGTAGCCCCTGGGATTAGATCAATATTATGGCTAATCTCTCTGATTGGAGGTAGGGTATCAGGCAACTCTTTGGTTACAATATCCTTATAGGTCTCAAGCAAATCTGCCACCTCTTTTGGTCCTATCCTCCTAGGTTCTTCCTTTTTCTTGTGCACCTTTCTTTCTTCCTGTTTTGGCAATACAACCAAAGCATAACAAGGAGTATCCTCCTCCTTCAAACATTATAAAAACTCTTTCTCTCCTACAAACAAAAACTTAGAGTCTTTTGCTTCTTCACCATTATCAGGGAGGGGTAGTAGTGTTACCTTCTCACCTTTATACCAGATGGTGTATGTGTTCTTCTCACCATCATGTTTTGACTTCATGTCATATTGTCATGGCCTTCCAAGCAGCAAATGGCATGCATCCATGGGTACAATGTCACAAAGTACCTTGTCCTTGTACTTGCCAATAGAAAACTCCACCCATGCTTGTTCTTCAATGATAGTTTGCTGCCCCTTTGTGAGCCATGATACCTTGTAGGGTCTTGGATGTTTAATCCTCTTCAATTTCAGTTTCTCTACTGCCTCAATGGACAGCAATTATCAGTAGAACCTGAATCAATCACCACACTGCATACTTTGTCACCACTTTTACAAGTAGTTCTGAAAAGTGCCTTCCTTTGGGGTGGCTCTGGTGGACTAGGTGCTTTGATCAATGTCCTTCTCATCATCATGATCTCTCCTTGTTCAGGCTGCACAAAGGATCCATGAGAGTGAACACTATGTGTGTCCTCATCTCTCACCAAATTTGCTCTCCTTTCACCTTGTTTGTTTGCCTTCTCTGGACATTTGGATGCAACACGCCCCATTTGATGGCATCTATAGCACTTTATGCCTTCTAGGCCTCTTCCTCCACCTCTTCCTCTAAAGTTTCCTCTCTTTCCTCTGAAAGATCCTTTAGAGATTCCCTCCCCTTGTTCATTCCCTTGACTTGATTCACCAAAGTCTTTGGAACCTTGTCCTCTTCCTTGAGACATATTTCTGCCCCTATTTCCAAAGTCTTTTTCCCCTCTCCCTCTTCCACCTTGATCACTCTTCCTCTTGAGTTTTTCTTCAACCTTCAAAGCAAGTTGAAAACATTTTTGGACTGTGGGAGGGTTGCTTAGACTGAGTTCATCTTGAATGGTAACTCTCAACCCTTGCAAGTATCTTGCAAGCTTCACACATTCATGCTCCACTACATTGGACTTCATCACCAATTTATGGAACTCTTGAGTATAATCTGAGACACTCATCTTCTTTTGTCTCAAACTCACTCTCCTCTTATGAAGTTGGACTTCATAATCATCAGGAACATATGCATCCTTGATCAATGCAACCATCTTCTTCCAAGTGGTCACTGGCTTCTTCTTCTCCTTCACCCTATCATCTTGAGTGAAATTCCACCACGTAAGGGCTGGTCCCTTCAACTTAGACTTAGCAATCTTAAATCTTTGACTTTCAGGTATGTCTTCACATTCAAAGAAGCTTGTGAGGGCATCAATCCAATCCACAACAGCATCTAGATTCAAGTTTCCATCATAGGAAGGTAGGTCCAACCTAACATCCATGCTCCTTCTCTCCATGGCCTTCAGGGTCTTCACAAGTAGTCTCTGATCAGCAGGCGCTTCTTCTTCCTCATCCTACTCAAGGGGTTCCTCATCACTGCCCTCTTCAACAACATCAGAGTTTCCACCAATTTTCTTACGAAGTTCCCCATTAAGTCTATCAACCTCCTTCTGCAAGGAATCAATCTTGTGAACCAAGTTTTGATCCTTCAAAAACTTCACTATCTGTGCATTAGTCATCCTTGAGGACAACTCACCCTCTTCTTCTTCCCCTGACATGGCTGAACTGAAACAATCCTTCTCCTAAGGATCACACTTGCTCTGACACCAATTGATGTAGAGGTATGGTTCCAACAACTTGAAAATGCTCCAAGTTGCTCACTTGCTCAACTGGCAACTCAATCCCTTTCAAAAGAGATTTTCCCAACCAGATGTAATGTCCCCTTCTCATTGATGCTCTTTCAGTGGTCCATTAGCCTATTCCTGAGACCCATAGGCTAGGTGGAATGAGTAATCAGGGTCTAGCATCGATGAAACGAGGACTTACTATTTTTAGTAAGTCAGGGAATGACCATTCTGGTGCCACTGTCCTACTGAGTCCTCCTTGCTTTGACTCTGGACGCGATGATCATATTTTTCTGAGCATTAATTCTTGACTTACTATTTTTAGTAAGCGGCTGTGTGGCACAATTCTATTTTTGGCAGTAGATAGGGTTCTGAATTCTGCAGCAGTCTGTGGTCATCTGGGCTCAGTTTCATCCTGGTGGTGATAATAATCAGTGCGGGAGACAATTGCAACATAATTAAATACTATTTCCTTATCCTAAGGTTAATATTTAATTAATCTATTTATTGGCTATTGTTTTATTAATTTGGGATTAATGCCTATTTAATCCTAAGTTTGGCGAAATTCAGTTGTTTTATGGAATGAGAAATATTTTAGAAGGATATTATTTCACTTTGTATCGCCATTATGTGCCTAAGTGTTTAATGTGGGTCCTCTCCCTTCTTGGGCGTGAGTTTTGACTTAGGAGAATGGGCGCTACACTTGGGTCCACATGTAAGTGGAAATGAAATTCAAATGCAAGCGTGGAATTTGGAGGGATGTCATTTGAATTTGATGAATGAAGTTATAAATATGAGGCTTGGGTTCCCATTTGCATCATCTTGAAAATCTGTAATGTTATGCTGCCGGATTGGCAACAGAACTTGAGGCTTCGGAGTGTGTCTCTCTAGTGCTACCCGGTTTCGTACTTGAAATACAGTACCTAGTTGTGCCTTGTATTCCTCTATCGTTTTCAGAGCTTTGTCGTTGACATCTTGGTGTTGCAACGATTCTGTACTTACTGGTTTTGCCTGTGGCTGAAGCATATTTTTGCTCACATCTCTCCGTTGGAGCGTCTAACAATTATGGGTATCGATCCTATCTTCCTTCCCAGCACTGGCAAATAAGTTTGTAAGTTTTTAGCACGTTTGTTTGAGTTTTGAATTAATTATGCAAAATCGAAATTCCTAGTCTAGGCATGGGTTTTCTGCCTTGCATTGGGATGCATGCAAAATAAATAAGGGTCTTTTTGGGGTGTTGTTTTGATTGGTTAGCATTGCATATGTTGTACGGTGGGTTTGGGACTGGTTTGAGCTAAATTGGATGTAAAATGAGGGAGATATGAATATTTTGGCATTTATCTAGGCTGTTGGTCTGTGTTTCTAGCCTGCAGATTTGGTTGTAACAGAAATTTATATCTTTACTATAGAAATCTGCATTACTCTCTTGCTATCATTTCTATTATTGTAAGGTTGGGTAGTAGTACTACTAACCAGTTCTCTCTTTGTAATTCTCATCCCGCTGAATAAGTGGAAGAGGCTGGGTTGCCGCCTGATAAGCAATAATTTGTAATTTTTAGTCCTCCCGCTGAATAAGTGGTCGAGTGATAAGTTCAATGTTTTTGGTCCTCCTGTTGAAATATGCGGTAGAGTGATTGTTAATGTAATGTCCTCCCGTTGAAATACGCAGTAGAGTGATTGAACTTTCAGTTTCTTGTAATCTTTCCCTTAGTCGGTTCACCGCCAAGAAGTTTAGTTTCTATCCTACTGGATAAGCAGAAGGGGATGGCTTGCTGCCCATGCAATTGTAATTTTCAGTTTGTTTATTGATGCTGACGATCCCGGGAACACCATATGCTCTCACCCTCCCAGTCTGGGCTCTCGGTGAACAAAAGGTGGAAGGGTTCCCTTTCAGTTGTTTTGCTTATTACTCTAACCTTAACGAGTTAATTGTTGTGTGGATGAATTGCTATTGGCCTGAAAAAACAAAAAAAAATTAGTGGGATATTACAGTGGTATCAGAGCTGGTTTTCCTGCCAGCCTATGAGAGTCAGTGGGTTCAGAAGTCTCCATGAGTGACAGAGACGTCAAATACTACAACAAAGAACAAAAGAGACAGCAGTTTTAGATTCCTATAGTGCCCGAAGAGGACACATTTTCAGAAGTACTGAGAAATAGAGGGAAGAATTTAGATATCTCAGATTCAGTGGATTCAATGGCAGATAAGACTACAGAAACAAATGAGGCACCCGACAAGAAGGCAGAGAGGCAATTCAATGCCATGATGGACATGATGTCTTTACTGCTGTCAAAGCTCAACCAAAACGTTGTTGGGATCCCTAATCAGCCCAACAATGAACCGGAAACCAGCACTTCTAACACTCCTGTAGGCAATAGAAATGGGAGCAATAACGGGAGTAACAATGGAGGTTCAGCCCCAAGGCCTTTACAACCTGTCTTTTTGCCCAAAGAAGTACAACAAGCTGAGACAGAAATACCCACAACTGATGAGATAAGAAATAGCTACATGGAGTATGCTTCCCTTCCTGGTGAGATCCGAGATATCCTAACTCTGGATCAATTCATGAATCAGAAAATGAAAAGAGGACGGAGGAATGACTACAAGTCTGCTGCCCCAAGAGATTTCCAGCAAGCTCTTGGAAGAGTGACCTTAGCACACTTTGATGGGAGCACTAAGGGTACTGCCAGAGCATGGGTACAGAAGTTGGACAATTACTTGTCCTTGAGACCGATGTCGGAGGAGGATGCCATCAAGTTTGCTACCTTGCACTTGGATGGAGTGGCCCACGAATGGTGGTATCATGGGTTGGTCACCCTTGGTCACAACTTAGTCACCACCTACGCTAATTTCACCAACAAGCTAATTGAGAGATTTTACACCAGGGATCTAGAGGTGAAGTTTAGAGAACTTGCAAAACTGAGGCAGCAATGTTCCTTGGACACTTACGTGACTGAATTCCAAAACTTGTCAGTCATGGTGAGTAGCATCTTAGAGAAGCGATTAGTTGTCCTTTTCACTGAAGGACTTGAAGAACCATTGAGAGGATGGGTCAAAGCTTTTGATCCGCCCACACTGGTAGAAGCTATTAAAAAATCTAGAAGTATGGAGTTGGCTGCCCCTAAGAGTAAAATTCAGTCCAAGCCTTTCCCTTTCAGAAAGGCTAAGAAGAAATTCACTAATCAAACCAAGAGGTTTCCTCCGCGAATGGATGATGGGCTCTGTCAAGAGCTCCGGAGAAAGAATCTATGTTATTCTTGCAGAGAACCTTGGGTTCCCGGGCATAGGTGCCATGGAAAGGGCAACTTACATCAAATGGAAGGCTATTCCGAAGATGGATCAGATTCTGAAATTTCAGAACAGCAGACTGAAGTTGAGGACAACGAGTATGAAGAGGCTCCTGAAGGGCCTGAATTTGGGTCAGAAGATAGAGGAGTGGTTGCTCAACTCTTGAGCATTCACAAAAATGAGTCTTTCAGAGTTCGGGGTGTGATTGGAGAGCATCGTGTCATAGCTCTCATTGACACAGGTGCAACACACAACTTCATTGATGAAAGGATTGTTGCAAAAAGGGGACTGGTGGCAGAGGAAGTTGAGGGCTTCAAAGTCATGGTAGCAGATGGTTCCACTATATCCTGTAATAGAATGATTTCCAACATGTCTCTGAAGTTGGGAAATCATGAAATTAGAGATGATTTCTTTGTGGTAAGAATTGGAGGGACTGATGATGCAGTCCTCGGGATTCAATGGCTGAGATCTCTTGGTGAGATCACACTAAACCTACAAACCATGGAGCTGAAATTCATGTCTGAAGGGAAAAGGGTAGTTTTGAGAGGAATGTCGAATGGGGTACTTAAGGTTGTATCCTTGAAAAGAATGGAAAGGCTGATCCGCCATAATCAAGTGGAGTGGGCAGCAAAGTGTTTGATAATGCCTTCCAATCCATTGGTGGATAAGGGCAACTATTCCTCAGACATTTCAGCAATGGTCAAAGATAAGAGCAATATTGTGGTGATACCTTCAGAACCACAACAAGAGCACAGAAAGTATCCTGAAGACATTCAAGCTTTGATAACTAAGAGAAGCAAGGTGTTCGAAAAGCCACCTCCTGGCAGACCTCCTGAAAGAGGTGCTGAACACATTATTGAGCTTGAGGAAGGAGCTAAGCCAATCATGACTACTCCTTACTGATACCCCAAAAAGCAGAAAGATGAGATCGAGAAAGCAATTCAGGAATTGCTTGACATGGGTTACATCCGGCCTAGCAAAAGCCCCTTTGCTTCGGCTGTTGTCCTGGTGAGAAAGAAGGACGGGACCATGCGCATGTGCGTGGATTATAGAGCGTTGAATCAGAAAACCATCAAGAATCGGTATCCTATTTCGAGGATTGATGAGCTCATTGACGAGCTACATGGGGCAGTGTTCTTTTCCAAAATTGACCTCAGATCGAGGTACCATCAGATTAGGATGAGAGCTTCAGATGTGGAGAAGACTGCTTTCAAGTGCTACTTTGGGCACTTTGAGTTCTTAGTCATGCCCTTTGGTTTGACTAATGCTCCCGCTACATTCCAATCATGCATGAATAGGATCTTCCAAGAACAGTTGAGGAAGTTTGTGTTGATATTTTTTGATGACATCCTGATTTTCAGCAGATCTTGGAAAGAGCATCTTCAGCAATTGGATGAAGTGTTGGGCATACAAGAATCTGAATCCCTGTTCGCCAAGGAATCCAAGTGCGAATTTGGGATGGAAGAGTTGCTCTACCTGGGTCACATCATCAGTGCAGGTGGTGTGAAGGTAGACCCTGAAAAGATTAGGGCTATCATCGATTGGCCTACTCCAGAAAACATAACACATCTGAAAGGATTTTTGGGATTGTGTGGATTCTATCGGAGATTTGTAAAGGGATACTCTTAGTTGGCTGCCCCCCTTACAGATCTTACTAAGAAAGGGGCCTTTGAATGGTCCGAGAAGGCACAGACAACATTTGAGCAGTTTAAGAGGATCATGAGCTCCTGCCCAGTTTTAGCATTGCCCGATTTTACCAGGCCATTTGAACTACAATGTGATGCATCTGGAGAAGGTATTGGTGCGGTCCTCATGCAGGATAAGCACCCTATAGTTTTTGAGAGCAGAAAGTTGAGAGGTCTTGAGAGACTATATTCCATTTATGACAAGGAAATGTTTGCCATAATGCATGCACTTGCAAAATTCAGACAATATTTGGTGGGAAGTAAGTTCATTGTCAAGACTGACCACAACAGTTTTAAGCACTTCATGCACCAAAAATATCTGAATGAGAGACAGCAGAAATGGGTGAGTAAGCTACAAGCTTACGACTTCGATATTGAGTATGTAAAAGGGAAAAACAATGTGGTAGCAGATGCCTTATCCTGGAGGCCCCATTTGAGCTCACTCTGCAAGCTTACTGCTGGTTGGAAAGAGTTATTGCTTGATGATTATGCCAAAAATCAGTTTGCAATCAGTCTTGTAGAAGGTACTATTCATGATGAAAGGTACAAATTGGTTGAAGGATTGATACTGTACAAGGGAAGAATCTTCATAGTACCTGAATCTAAGTTAAAAGAGAAGATTTTGTAGACCTTCCATGACATTCCCCTTGCTGGTCACCAAGGTTATTTCAAGACATACAGGCAGATCCGGGAGAGATTCTCTTGGAAGGGGCTTAAAAATGATGTTTTGAAGTACATTAAAGAGTGTCATACATGTCAGAAGAACAAGGATGAGCATACTCTACCTGCTAGTTTGTTACAACCCTTGCCCATTCTTGGTCAAAAATGGGAAAGTATTTCCATGGATTTCATCACGGGGTTGCCTCGAGCTCAAGGAAAGGATAGTATTTATGTGGTGGTGGACAGACTTACAAAGTTTGCCCATTTCTTCGCCATTACCAGCTCTTTTACAGCAGCACAAGTTGCTGAAGTGTTCTTCCAGGAGGTATTCAGATTGCATGGTTTACCGAAGAACATTGTGAGTGATAGGGACAACAAGTTCCTAAGTGCTTTTTGGTAGGAAATTTTCAGATTGTGTGGTACTGTGCTCACTCCAAGCACGAGTTATCACCCTCAAACTGATGGACAGACCGAGATAGTGAATAAGTGGGTGGAAGGTTATCTTAGAAACTATGTCTCGGAGCAGCAGAATACTTGGGTGAGGTGGCTTCACCTAGGGGAGTATTGTTACAATTCTTTCTATCACATGTCCATTCGGATGTCACCATTCATGGCACTATATGGTTATGAAGCTCCTAGCTTTGCAGATTTGGTATTTGGTGATAGCAAAACCCCTCAGGCAAAAGATATGATACGGCAAAGTCAAGATATTCTGAGAATCTTGAGGGACAATCTCCAACATGCACAGAATTAGCAGAAGTTGTATGCTGATCAGCAGCATATTGAGCGCACCTTTGAGGTGGGCGACATGGTTTATTTGAGGCTCCAGCCTTACAGACAGTCTACTCTCAAGAAGAGTGGGGTTGAGAAATTGAAGCCTCGATTCTATGGGCATTTCAGAGTCAGCAGAAGGGTTGGAGAAGTGGCTTATGAGTTGGAATTACCAGCAAGCAGCAGAATCCATAATGTATTTCATGTGTCTCGCCTTGAGAAGGCTTTGGGACATAATGTTGTTGCTTCAGCTGAGTTACCTCCACTTGATGAGGAGGGAGAGTTGGTTTTGGTTCCAGAAGCTGTTCTTGAATTCAGGGAACGAACTTTAAGGAGAAGAGTGATCAAAGAATACTTGATCAAATGGAAGAATCTACCAGCTGAGGATGCTACGTGGGAGAATGAGGAGATTTTATTGCATCCAGCCTTACAGTTGCTTGAGGACAAGCAATTTTGGGGAGGGCGGACTGTAATGTCCCCTTTTCATTGATGCTCTTTCAGTGGTCCATTAGCCTATTCCTGAGACCCGTAGGCTAGGTGGAATGAGTAATCAGGGTCTAGCATCGAGGAAACGAGGACTTACTATTTTTAGTAAGTCAGGGAATGACCATTCTGGTGCCACTGTCCTACTGAGTCCTCCTTGCTTTGACTTTGGACGTGATGATCATATTTTTCTGAGCATTAATTCTTGACTTACTATTTTTAGTAAGTGGCTGTGTGGCACAATTCTATTTTTGGCAGTAGACAGGGTTCTGAATTCTGCAGCAGTCTGTGGTCGTCCGGGCTCAGTTTCATCCTGGTGGTGATAATAATCAGTGCGGGAGACAATTGCAACATAATTAAATACTATTTCCTTATCCTAAGGTTAATATTTAATTAATCTATTTATTGGCTACTGGTTTATTAATTTGGGATTAATGCCTATTTAATCCTAAGTTTGGCGAAATTCAGTTGTTTTATGGAATGAGAAATATTTTAGAAGGATATTATTTCACTTTGCATCGCCATTATGTGCCTAAGTGTTTAACGTGGGTCCTCCCCCTTCTTGGGCGTGAGTTTTGACTTAGGAGAATGGGCGCTACACTTGGGTCCACATGTAAGTGGAAATGAAATTCAAATGAAAGCGTGGAATTTGGAGGGATGTCATTTGAATTTGATGAATGAAGTTATAAATATGAGGCTTGGGTTCCCATTTGCATCATCTTGAAAATCTGTAATGTTATGCTGCCGGATTGGCGACAGAACTCGAGGCTTCGGAGTGTGTCTCCGTAGTGCTACCCGGTTTCGTACTTGAAATACAGTACCTAGCTGTGCCTTGTATTCCTCTACCATTTTCAGAGCTTTGCCGTTGACATCTTGGTGTTGCAACGATTCTGTACTTGCTAGTTTTGCCTATGGCTGAAGCATATTTTTGCTCACATCTCTCCGCTGGAGCGTCTGACAGTTATGGGTATCGATCCTATCTTCCTTCCCAGCACTGGCAAATAAGTTTGTAAGTTTTTAGCACGTTTGTTTGAGTTTTGAATTAATTATAAAAAATCGAAATTCCTAGTCTAGGCATGGGTTTTCTGCCTTGCATTGGGATGCGTGCAAAATAAATAAGGTTCTTTTTGGGGTGTTGTTTTGATTGGTTAGCATTGCATATGTTGTATGGTGGGTTTGGGACTGGTTTGAGCTAAATTGGATGTAAAATGAGGGAGATATGAATATTTTGGCATTTATCTAGGCTGCTGGTCTGTGTTTCCAACCTACAGATTTGGTTGTAACAGAAATTTATATCTTTACTATAGAAATCTGCATTACTCTCCTTCTATCATTTCTATTATTGTAAGGTTAGGTAGTAGTACTACTAACCAGTTCTCTCTTTGTAATTCTCTTCCCGCTGAATAAGTGGAAGAGGCTGGCTTGCCGCCTGATATGCAATAATTTGTAATTTTTAGTCCTCCCGCTGAATAAGTGGTCGAGTGATAAGTTCAATGTTTTTGGTCCTCCCGCTGAAATATGCAGTAGAGTGATTGTTAATATAATGTCCTCTCGCTAAAATACGCAGTAGAGTGATTGTTAATGTAATGTCCTCCCGCTAAAATACGCAGTAGAGTGATTGAACTTTTAGTTTCTTGTAATCTTTCCCTTGGTCGGTTCACCGCCAAGATGTTTAGTTTCTATCCTATTGGATAAGCAGAAGGGGATGGCTTGCCGCCCATGCAATTGTAATTTTCAGTTTGTTTATTGATGCTGACGATCCCTGGAACACCGTATGCTCTCACCCTCCCAGTCTGGGCTCTCGGTGAACAAAAGGTGGAAGGGTTCCCTTTCAGTTGTTTTGCTTATTACTTTAACCTTAACGGGTTAATTGTTGTGTGGATGAATTGCTATTGGCCTGAAAAAACAAAAAAAAATTAGTGGGATATTACACCAGACCTCACACCTTGACAAGCAACAAATCAATGTCTCATTTCAATTGTTTTCATCCCCATAACACCCCACTAAGACATTTTACAAAGGCTATCAACTTTGGTTTGTCAACCCTACAGGCAAAGTGCTCAAAAGTTGCTCAAATGGCTCACACCCCTCCAAAATGGTTCTACAAGTACACAAAGACTCAAATAAAGTTTATTAGGATCCAACAACCTCCAATGATGTTAAAAAACCCTCAAATTGGGTTGATCAAGTCTCAAAGGGGTCAAAGTGCAAAATGGCTATTCTAGCCAACTAGCCCTCAAAAGTGACTTTTTGGTTTCTCTCCCAAAAACTACAAAGGACAAAGAAATTTTATTTTATATTCACCATTAACAAACTAGGACAGCACTTTTTTCAAAAGAGTTTGATCTTAAACCTCCTACAAATACCACTTCTAGTAAACCCTTAACTAGGCTAAATGGGGCTAAATGAGCACTTTAACAAAGGAACTACCCTCCAAACCTGCAATTTCTCAAGGGAAGCAATTGAAACACCTTGGGGTATCCAAATAATCACCAAATATCAAGTTATAGCTTCTGGTTTGCATTAAAACTAAAGTTATGGGGACTGTTCATGAATTTTAGTCAATTCCCACAACTAATCGCATAGAGATGCCTGGCCAAATTTAATAAAATCTCACCCAAACTGCATCCTTTCAGTCTGAAACCTTTTGGATATTAAGATACACTCCCAAATCCTCCATTTCACCAAGTTTTAGAATTTTCCCATTGTGGATTTGGAAGAAATGGCAAATTGAAGTTGAAGCCCTAGGAAAGAGTACTTTTCTAGGCTGTTTGGATCTGTTACAACTTTTCTCCCTCAATACTCCACCTCCAGACCTCTGGTTGGATTCAAAAGAAAGGTATTTCACCCCTCTAACTCCCCATGAATGAATTTTTCATTTTGGAGGTCGTGAAATTCCGTACCAACCAAAAGAACAACGAATTTTCTGGAAAATGCAGTTTTTTTATTGATTTCAAATATCAAGTTTTACAAATTTCAACCACAACAACCTCCACACGAGTTTGTTGAGGCATTTTATAGTTTTCCCAAAATGTTCAAACTGATTTTAGATGGTTATGAACATTGGGCAACCAATTACAACTACTTTTTGAAAAGTTGCTTTACAAATTGACAACTTTGTCAATTTTTCACAATTTTTGACATTTTTTGCATTTTGCCATTCAAACTAATTTTATCATCAACCTAGGGACCTAAACACATTGAAATGGATCTAAATAGACCAAAACAACCTTGACTCCCTAATTCTACTCATCCTAAGTCCCTTTGACCATAGTTGACCATAGGGTTTATAATGCACCCTAGGCCACTAGGCCTTACAAAATGGACAATTAGGACCTTATTACAAAACAAAACATAAGCAAAGGATTCTTTGATCCTTCCCAACACCTTGCTATCAAAAACATGAAGTTTTCAATCAATAAATTATTAAATTGAGGCTTGTGCCCTTGCACCAAAAAGTTTAAAGGATTTGTGTCTTCATGTAATGCAACTTAAGCGTTTTTCAACACTTAGTTGTATTTTCCTGCTTTTTTAATCTTTAGTTGTAATTTTGTTTTGACAAGTTACATGTAAAAATATTTCTGTAAAACGCAAGTTACACATTACTTGCACTTTTGTAATTACATGTAAGGCAACTACAAGTTGTGTCCAATTAGGACTGTAGTTAAAATAAGTCTTAGTTAGTTACTGAATAAGTCTTGGTGGTTGAGAGAATCTCTCAAGTTAGTTAAGATCCTCCCACCTTTTTCTCAAGGCTCCTCTTCTATAAATACTTGAGGGGTCTATTGTAATCTTTATCTTTTTGGAAAGTAAGAAAAAACTCTACCAAATTTACAACAAAAAAGTCTTTGAGCTTTCATGTGTAAATTCAAGAATTGAAAGGAATAGAAGGAAATTGATCAAGCTTTGAGTCTTTGTGTTACATTCTTGAGTTAGTGTTCTATATTATCTTTCTTGCAAGTGTTCCTAAAGAGCTTAATCACATCTGATTTGCAGTCTTTGTGCTGCAAGTAGTTGAGTTTAATATAAATTAAATTAAATATTTTGTTGAGAGAAGCTGCAAGTCTTTGTGCTTTCACTTGTTCTTAAGAGAATTTAGGAGTAGATTTTGTGGGAAATAGTTGTGAGTCTTTGAGCTTACACTACTTCTCATTGTTTTAAAGAAGAAAAGAATAGTGTTTTTTCAGTCTTTGAGCTGTCATAACTCGTTCTTTATAGCATTGATGTAGAAAAGGGTAGATAGGACTTCACATAATCAAGTCTTTGAGATTGATATTGTTGTCCCGTCCCGAAGGAAGTGACGAAAGTCTTTGCGCTTTTAGGAAACTTCATTTCCTTTCTCTCACTTCATTTGAAAGTGGTTACTATTCTTTATATTCAATTGCTATCCTTTTCTGTGAAGAGAAAAGAATATTGTCTTTCTTGAACGAAGAAGAAAAATTGTTGTCCCATCCTATTTTATTTTCAAAGTTATAGTTAGATAGGGGGATCCTTCCCTTAATTAGGAGAGTTTTTACTCATGTGTTGTGGTTGAAACCACAATTTTGTATATTTCCCCAAGTGTACAAAATTTTTAACCAACAAATACTCATTCACAAAGGTTATATGACACGAAGAGTTTTGTTGTAGATCTCACACAGACACTATTAAAGAGAAAATACAGTGATAAAGTCATAAAGATAGTATGACAAGGTCAAAAGTGAATGACAAGGGTTGTGTGAGAAGCCTACATAGAGTGCCTATGATACAACCCAATAAAGAAGTTTATTATAGTGGTAAACAACGAGAAGCCCTAGATCATAATGAAAGATGAAGAGCAGAATTGATTTATTTTGTTTGAGTAGATTGGAGATTAAAATACCAAAGGTGACAGTGAATAAAGGTTGCAGCAGCATCAAGAATCACAAGGCCAATGCTAATCTTAATCAACATACACAAAGCATAGATGATTCACAAAATAGAGATAGGTGTCAAATGACATGTATGCATTTATTTTTTACAAGAAAAGACAATAAAACTATCAAGCTGCAGTCCCTTTTAGTCTCTTTGAAATAAATAATAGATTCAAGAGAAAAATAGGGAAGGTCTTAACAGTAAATAGAGCAGTATATAAAAGTTGTGACAATGAATTTCTTCATGATTAAAGAGCAGACTTGAAAGTGAATAAGCAATAACAATAAATACAAGAGTGAATTTTTCTCAGAAATATTAATGCTTAAGAACCCAAGTATCAAGAGTTCAACATCAAAAGAGGTAAAGAGTAGTTCATTCTCAAGGCATAAAGAGGCAGCCTTAGTCATAAAAAGCCCCAAAAAGACAATTCTAAGAAGGAGAAGGTACAGTTCATGACAATGATGATTGACAGTCAACATAAAGGATTGAGCACAGGGTAATCATTGCGATATCAAGATTGAAGTCATAGTTTAATGTATATGGTACATATTAAAGAGGATGCAATATACTATTGTAGCATTTGTGATAGAACACAGTCAATCCTACCAGATATCATGGAGGCATGACATAAAATGTTCACCAAGGATCATTACATACACAGTCATAAAGATACATCACTATCAAATAAATAGAGCATAGTATCAAAGCCTCAAAGTAACACCAAATCATTGAACAAAGGCAAATTCAGAGCCATGAAATCCCTCTACAAAGGAATTACAAGACTTGCGAAAGTGTTTTAAGCATTTCAATGGACAAAGAACATAGGTAGATGAGAAAAAAGTTTTAGTCACAGATCATTGCAATCAATGCCTTGACAAGCCCTTTTAACAGCAAGCAGGATTACTTTCAGTAATCATAGTAGTCCCTAATGGTAGCCTATCCATCAAAAAGGCTCAAGTAAAGAGTGTATAAAACACAATACTCCAAAAGCTTAGTCACAAGCTTTAAGGGGGTTATCAATTTTTCGCAAAATTATCTCTATCAAATCACAGTGTTTCTTCTACAAGCCAAAAGAGCCGAATTCAAAAATGTGAGCAGAACTAACCTTAGATCTAAGGCATGAGGTAAAGAGGATAGTCATTTCAAAGACAAAGCAGTGACAACAGGTCTAAAGATAATAGAGATAGCCATACTCAGTCTAAAAGAACAAACAAATAATCACTGTCCTAGTATCTTTTCTAGAGCTATTGAAGGTCACAGAGCATTCAGAGGTTAGGGATGTTTTCTTTACAAAAGTTCAAAGAAGTTCAATATTATGATGCAAATATAGAAGCAAGGACCTCATGACTATGACAACAAGAAAGAGCCAGGTGACAGAGGATAGAAGCTGATTTCATAGGGCACATGATAAAGACAACAATGAAGAGTAAATACAATGACCATTCTTTATGAAGACAATGAAGCAATGGAGAAAGATGCAGTCCATTCAAGGAATACCTAGCAAGGGGAGTACTGTCAAGGGGAGATAGTGACTTTGATAGAGAAAAGACAAGAGAGAAAAGTCAAAACTACCGAAAAGATTTAAGACAAGGCTTCTAGGGTATAGAGTAGCAATATTGTTATAACAGTCCCAATAAAAGCCATTTCTCAGAGCAATCCTTTAGGGACAGTCATATCATCCTAGTTTATCTTTTTGGCAGCAATTAAAAGGTCTAAAAGACAGTCCATAGCCTCATAATGAGTATAAAGACAATGATTTAAGAGTGTTCAGAGAAAAGAAGATTAAAGCAAATTCTAGGTTAAGTCAACAAGCTCCTAGTTCATTCATTAAATCAAGGATAATGCAACCACTTGATAGTATCGGACAATCAGTTCATGATCAGTTTTGGAGGCAAAGGTGGAGCTTTCAGTTTGAGGCTTGAAAATGGGGATTTTGGAAGATAATGCAGTAGTTTGTCATCAGTTTAGGAGCCCACATGGATAATGCATGGGGTCAAGGAGAGTTTTCAGCCCACAAACTCTCAGTTTGCAACTATTATACGCCTTTCTCTATCTCATTCCTCACCAAATTCGACCCAGGATGAATCAATCATGCAAGATAAAGATAGAGGCACGAAAGGACAATCAGTTAGAGCTCACTCCTGACAGGCACAAACAGTTCTTCATCAGCTTCTCTTCAATTACTCTCAAGGCTTCTTTTATATTCTTTCTCTCAGCTAGTATTGTAGCTTTTCCAGGCTCTTTCAAGATGAGGAACATTGTAACGCACATTTTAGAAGCATTTTCAGATTTGTATCAACAATTCCTTCCAATTTCAATAATTAAAGGACAATAGTTTTCCTTCTTAATACTTCATGACATAGAGAGTTTTGTTGTAAACAAATATTATGGGCTAATTTCAAAGTTTTCTTTGTTGCAATTTCAAATATATTGAAAACTATTTTGAACCAGTGTTTAGAGAGTTTTAATGTAAATGATGTTTGTAGCATGGCAAACTATAAGATAAGTTTTGTTTTGCAAAATAAAAATAAACATGTTTGAATTTGTTATTGCTTGCTTAGATTATGATCAAGGAAATACTTGTTGCATATTAGGCTCTCTCTCTCAATGTGATTTGTACTATAGTCAATATGAGAAATGTTTTATTAAAGGGTTTTCAATCTAAAAGACAAAACAGATGTGTGTTGGACATCTTTTATAGATATAAAGGAAAGAATATTATAATGTAATAAATTATCACATAAATGATTTAATCTATCAATCTCAATTTTTATTGTAGTTCATTTATATTCAAAGCAACAAAATAAAGTAATGAAATGCATACCAATATTAAAGACCCAAAATCTATAAAATTACTCTTAAAAGTTCATCATAGAGGGGTATAAACAAAAAACACAGAACAAAGCACGGTGGTCACACAAAGTGATCATGAAAACAATCTAAACATTAAGCACATGTACATACCAGGTTTCATGTTTAATCATTCCAATCAACCTCACCAAACACATCAACTTTAATGATAGCAACTTCCTTGTAATTATTACCATCCATGGAAAATCCTAGTAGCTGATTGTCAATCATAACAATTTGACAAAAAAGTAATTATAATAAAATAAAATAAATACGAAAATACATGCAAAAGACAAAATTCCACACCCTAAGTTTTTAAATAAGGAAAAAGAAAAGGGTAAAAGGAAAAACCTAAGTTGATGATGCAGCTCAGTAATCCTCTGTTGTCAATGGCCTATGAGAAGTGCTAATACCAGCATGAGAAATGGGCCCACCCATGAATCCAATGTCAGTGCTATGAATGGTTGAAACATAAATATGAGTCAATCTATAAGAAATTAAAACAAATCAAAATATTTATTCTCAAGAAAAATAAAACACAGTGTGAAAACTTAAAGAATAAGAGAAAAATATCCTTTGAAGTGGTCAAATCTAAAACTTATTATCTACAAATTTATACTAATTTTATCAAAACATTGAATTACATCATAGATCTAAAATGTGATGCTCACTATTATCATCGTAATGGCATAGAGAGTAAGCCATATCAAAAGAAACAAAGATAATAATAGTAAGGATGAATAAACCAGGGCTGACAGCATCAAAGGTAGATAGCTATTTTATATTATTATTATCATAATATAATCAATTATCTATATTGATACCATGTTTAAGTTATGCTTAAAAACTCTTCCTCGAGTGCCCTTCCTTTGTCAAACTTTTCTCATTCATAGTTGTTTCTTGGTGTGTCGTCATCCTTATTAATCTAAAGCCTTGCATACCTTAAGAGGGAAGAGTTAATCCTCAACCCTGATCCTCAATTCCCTAATTTCAAATATTGACTAAATAACAGCTCAACGTAATGGCCCAGAATGCCACGCGCATGCCAAATAAGCTACTAACACCCTGGAAGGTATGATCAACTGTCAAATATCTTTCACTACTTGAGGATTATTAGTTCCATCCATGCATGGAACAATAGCGGAGGGGCAGAGTCCTTAAACAGTGATTAAACTGAGCATGAATAGCCAATCAGGATTTAGTATTTCCCAAGGCTTATTTTGGGGGCTAGTTTCCTTAGTAAAGTTGCAGATATGTTAAGGGTAGTATTAGTTTAAAAAATTTCGGCACTCTATTATTGGCCTTTGTTACGGTTGCAGAATGACAGGAGAGTTTTGTAGACTTTCGATGGGAGAGAACACATATTTCTTTAGGTTGCAAAATGGCAGGAAAGTTTTTTAGTCTTTCGATTGTAGAGTTTTTTAAGATTAAAGTTATTCACCAATTTTTTGGCTTCTACAGGAATGCAGTGGTTTCAAGGCTTCAAAACAAGAGAGGACATAGATGCATAGAGGATAGTTGGCTGGTAAAACAATAGTGTCTGGCAATTGGCGATTAGCATATTATGTTGCATGCAAGTGAGGATTTAAAAAAATATTAGTTTCATGTGCAAACACATTCCTTTTACAGGAATTCAAAACCCAAAGGTTTATCTCTGCCTCTGAAACTGGACCTCAAGGATTGGATTTTAAGTTGTTCGTTTGCAATCACCATTCCTTGCGTTGCCTTCATTCTTCCAATCTGTCAAACGAAGCAAGGAGAGATCCAATATTCAACATGGTAAGGGGTCATTAGTGGTAAGTCTTGCGCCTCACAATACAAGCACTAAAATATACCAAATTTCATGACAAATTATCCCATAACAATGTCAAATAGATCTCCTTTTACAAAGATACATTTGTGGTACAACATGTGAGTGGCAAAACTAACATGGTGGCTTATGCTTCAAGTATGAGTTGTCACCTACTTGTCTCAATACGCAATTAGATTGTTGGGTTTGAGATGGTTTTGATGTAGATGTAGCTTGTTATCCTTGTCCATCAAAATTACTTATGTATAGGCAGCACTAGAGTGTTCTCTAATCTCTGTTTGTTCTTTCCTTATACCCAAATCCTACATAGTTAGGCCTTTCCTCAAGAAAAATGGGATTAAGCTTTCCTTTCCCATCCTTGCCAAGATTTTTCCTAATATTTGCAACAATTACCAAAGATCTCACTCAATAAATTCTCGGAAGAGATTAGGTGATAAAATGACTAGCTAGCATGCCTCTATGATTTGTGAATCCTTGGTAGAAGCTAGTCTCCTTTTCTTGGTAGGCTCTTCATGAGTGTCATTATCACTTCTGCTTTGTTAGTTTCGGCCCTTTTTCCAAACCCTAATGATTTGGGCAATTCTTCCTGCCTTTTTCATTATCCTAGAATTCCAACAAGTAAACTGCACACTCCAGCACAATTTTCATTTGCTCTGCTTCATACACAACTATTAGTAGAGCTTTAAAAAGCTCTCTATGCAGACCAACTGACATGTCTGTGATTGATAGTTTTTCCTCTACTAAATGATTTCCACGAGCTCTATGACTGTTAAAAGTTATTGACATTCTCCTGTCAGACAATATGATGTGGTGAGCAATTGAATAAACTATGAGAATAACAACAAAAATGATCACAACCACTAACATTTTATTGAGTAAAGCTACAAATTGAGCTTACACTGGAATTGCCCATGGCTTCAACTCTTTGATTAACTTTTTCTATATTCAAGATGAAGTTTTTTATTTTTTATTTTTTTCTGTTTAATTACAAATTCAATGCTAGTTACATGTACTTTTCATCAGTTAACAAAGTTTTATGTCATTGGTTCATAGTTGTACTCCATAAATAATTCTAGATTCAAATGTATGTCCTAGTTCATAATTACAATTCCGAGCAATTTCAGAAAAACTTAGTTCATTTCTTAATTTAAATTTAGGAGATCTAGATATAAAAGCCTTTTTCCAGATCCAAATTTCTTCTTCCGCGGCATAGTAGGGTTTACAAACTTCCTTACTCGATTTTCTAGACTCTAACAAACTTACGTTCAATAGTGTATGTAGTGATATAAAATGTGATTTGGTTATAATACAAACAGACCTCAGATCATGTGCCTCAAATCTTTAGAAGACATATCTGTCTTTGATTTTGGTTTATGTTTCTCTTCTAGAATAATTTATGTTTCTCTTCTAGATTAACTCTGAGTTGCTCTACCTTAAGCTTTTCCTCATGCACTAGTATCTTGTAGCTGTTATTTGGGAAAGTTCTCCTTCCTCTATATGTTAAAGAAATGAGACTTGAAATTGATTTTATTACAATTTACTTCATGTTGTCTTAGAGTTCTCTACTAATTTTCCTCAATATTTTCTATTTCAACCTTTTTTTCTCCTAAAGACATGCACAAGTGATTTGAAATTTGAATATGCTACATTTGATCTATCCTATCTTGCCTATTTCCATCGAATAAGCACCCTGCTATGTAGATAAGCGGATCAAGCACAATGTGAGAAAAAATTAAAATTGATATCACAAACATAAATAGTAAGCTTCAAGCTTAAAACCAACATTAAATATAGGATAGGGATGGATATCTACTTTAAAGTTAACCACCATGACTACTCTTTATTTGGCCTTATAAGTTCACTATTTGTCGGTTTTTATCAGAACCAAAGAACTCCTAAATTTTCAGGCTTGTGGATATTGTAGTTCAGTTTAAGACAAATTAACACACACAAAAGATAATGTTGTACAATCTAAACGTCTATCAAATACCTTTACATTGAGATCAAGTGATTATTTTTAATATCATAATTTAAAAAACTTAATCTGGCCTTTCAAGAACAGGTGCATGCCATTATTATATTAATGTCTGTTATAACCAAAGTAATACCTCTAATTCTTAGACAGATTTATACGAATTATATTCTACTTGTTTGTATTTTTTTTGGTTTCTATATGTTCATTATGTTAAAAAGCACAGATCTATATGACAGTATGATGAACACTACAAGCAACCCTATTTTAATTTAGCCCGTTTCATGAAGATAAACTGATAAACAATAAATTAGAACAACAGTAAAAAATCCAGTTACAAGAGACTTACAAATGACCAGATTTGTATCTAGATTTACGAAGATTTAAAAATCATATTTCATTAAAATATTTAGGCTAACACTTAGTTTGTTAGTCCCTGCCTTTAGGCGGAGACTTATGTTTTCATATAGCAATCCTGCAATTAGTTTCTACTTGGGAAACAGTGCCAGTGTTTTTAACCTATGGTCTGTTGTGACGTTTTCACATATCACCCCATTGCAAATGGGGACACCTACTTTTCACTTTCTAGGATTAGTCTTCTTAGCTTAGTTCTAGGTTAGTGTTGAGTCTTTCGCTATGAACCTTTGCATTGAAGAGGTATAGTGGGTCAAGAGGTCAGAAATTGATCAAGTTTGTCTCTTTAAGATGAACCGAGGTTTGACACTTCCTTTGCCTAGTCAAGGTTTTATCACTTCCACTTCTCCCAGCACTGTCCGTGGATGCCCAAACCCGATCAATCTCCTACCACTACACCCCTTAACCTCCATCCCATCCTAAACCTCCCTTCACTTAATTTAAACCTACCCTTCCATCTTACACCCTAAACTCCCTTCACTAACTTCCTTTCCACCTTACCCCTACCCCTATTCTATCCTAATATCCCTCTACCTCTATTCTATCCTAACATCTCCCTACCCCTCATACCTTCTATCTCACACTCCCTTTAACCTACCATCCACACTACCTACCCCTTTACCCCTTTATTCCCCTAAAATTACCTATTCTAACCCACATCCCACATCCCATAAGTCTTATTTCCTTTATTTCCCTTAGCTTACCTCTACCACACACTTATTAACCTACCCTTTCCACACTACCATCTACCCTTTTCCTTTAACTAACACACTACTGCCCAAACCCTTCCTTATCATCTTCTAGCCCCCCCGAGCCTTTCCACCCTACCATCTACCCTTTTCCTTTAACTAACACACTGCCGCCCAAACCCTTCCTTATCATATTCTACCTTACCGCCTTCCTTACCCCCTTTATCCCCCTTCCTAACTCCTACCTCCCACCTCAACACTTCCTCTAACCCCGTATCCACTTTCAATTACCCCTTGTACCTCCCACATCCTAAACCTCCCTACCCCTCCTCCGTAGCAGCTTCCCTTACCACTTCCTTCACGTTCCTCTCATCACCTTTTTGGACCCCACACACTCTAAAATGGGGAATTAAATAAGTCTTTTAAGGACTCTCTTGCTGGGCCCCACAAAATCAGAGATGGAAATTTTAAAAGTTTTCACATGTCTTTGCCACATCATTTTTGAAACCCACCAACCACTGGCTGAAAATGTAAATTCTCTTTTTTCGGGTCTTTGGTATTGCATGGCCCCACCGGAATTTTGGAGTGAAGAAAAAGTTTCTTAAGGCATATTTAAAAGATAAAACAGAGACCATCCACCTCACCATCTCCAGCACATGCCTAAGCCCTTTCAATCCACGTTAAACCATGAGGCAAGGTGTGGCAATAAAAGGATAAAGAGCTGGCCTTTGAGTGCAGATGTGTCACTTTGATAGAGATAGAGCAAGAAAGACCCTAATATCCAACGCACATATAAGGGAGACATATCCATCAGCAAATAACATCATTGAATAGACCAGACTCTTCCAAAAAGCAGCATATTCATCTTCCATAGAGCAGAATCTCTTCAATTACAGTGAATTTATTGAATGATATTATCCTCCTCTTGATCAGATTTAGTGAAGAATCACAAAAAATCAGAGGTAAGGGATATGATTTGACTGATGCAGGGTTAAAAATCGGGTCTGATTAGAAGCAGAAGCACTGAATTCATTCAAATTAGATCTCTTTTATTCATATAGAAAGAGGACAGATAAAGATAATATGTACTTTATAATGTTTGATATCTTATTGTTTGTCTTGCAGGTAAAAGCAAAAGGGCAGGAATTTCATTGTATCGTCAGATATGGAGCAACAACAGCAAATTTGAGCAAAGATCAGACATTAATGAGAATTTCCAAGTTCTGATTTGATGTTTAGCTAGGATAAGGAGAATAGGTTATTCATTTCAAACATCAAATAGTGCAGATTGAGAGACAAATCCAACAATAGAACAAATGGATGGTCAAAATCAGACCCAAGATGACAAGTAAATAATTTAACCAATCCAAGTTATGGTTTGCAAAGGGGTGTGTTCAAAAACTGATCAAGTTGAGAAGTGCAAAGGAGGTTATTCTGATCACTAAATACAAACAAGAGCAACCTGACTGAATTTCATTAGATTCAGGTCCCTGGCATTAAGATCCAAGCGAAATTCCTCTTTGTGCATTCTCAAGGGTCAAGTGGATATGTCTTCTCATTAAAACGGTTCAAATGCTTAAGGTAGGATTCAATGAAGCAAAGGCAAGTGAAAAGATTGAATGAGGAATTTGGTGTTTCGCTCCTGTACCTCTGAAAGGGACATGAGCGATTTTCACCCTAAGCCATGTACATTGCTCTCAAATCAGAGCGAATTCTTCCAAAGCCTCCCTCTTGCTTCCAATTTGGATCAAACTCATGCTCCGAAGCATTGATGAAGGAGAAATTGACTTATACATGTCTCTGAAAGTGAATTGAAATAAAGTTCAATAATGGAAAAGGAAGAATTTGAGCCAAATTGCTAAATTCGCTCATGTACCTCTCAAAGGGACATGAGCGAATCACCTAAGAGACAACGTACCTTGCTAAGGTACTATTGTGACCATTTCACACATCGCCCCATCAGGATGGGGACCCCCTCTTTTTCTTGAGTTTTTCTTTCCCTTAGCTAGATTTTTTCTCTGCTTGCTAGGTGTTTTGAGTGAGTTAGTGTTCGCCTGGGCTGGGTAGATTAGGGTTTCTCTCAAAGAGCTCACCCTACGGTTTCTTTCAAAGCTGAGTGTAGCCTCGATTTGGGAAGTCATATGTTGTCTACCTTAAACCCTAGGGTTATCTTAGAGGGGTTTAATCTTTCAGGAGATTGACGATGGATAAATTGTGTAGAAGAGATAAAAGTCTCAAGTCAGGGTAGGATAGGATGTTGGTTTTCATGTCAAAGTCTGGCCTTCCGTCAAGTCAGAGTCGATTAGGCAGAGACAGTAGCAAAGGGAAGATTTAGGAGGCGATTTCAGGAATTGTTGAGCAAATTGGTAAGGATGTGGAAGGATATGCACCAAGGGTTGAGTCTAGGACAAAACACTTGTTTGGATGAAGAAATATGAGAGATGAAGTCAAAATCTGAGCCTAAGGGTGAATTTCGCTCCTGACCCTTCCAAATGGTCCAGAGCGAAATTCTTGTATGACCATATTTCTTCACAGAATCTTGAACTAAATGCTAATTTGATGAGTAAATTCACTTGGTGATGATTGAAGGAGGATTGAGAAGTTATGTCCAAAGCATGAAAAGGAGGAAAAAAGTGAGAAAGGTGCTCAAACTAGGAATTTCGCCCCTGACCCTTCCAAAGGGTCCAGAGCGAAATTCACATTTCCTCTATTTTGCTCCTTGTTATGGACAATTTTTTTTGACTTCTAAGCATGATTGGAAAGACTTTGATGTGTTCTTACCTTTGAAAGGTGAATTGAGGTGATGGAGTAGTGAAAATCAACCCAAAGTAGAATTTCGCTCCTGACCCTTCCAAAGGGTCCAAGGGCGAAACCTTCATTTGACCTTCCTTTTTGCCTTGAGACCTAGGTTAGCCTTGTCTAGAGCTAGTTTTGATGGTGGATTGCCTTGATTGGTGTGGAAGGAAGTTGAATTGAGCAAGTTTGAGGAAGGATTGGATGAATGAAGTGCCAAATCAACCTGGAAAGAGGATTTCATTCCTGACCCTTCCAAAGGGTCCAGAACGAAAATCCTTATAACTCTCATTTCCTTCCTTGTTTTGGATAGGTGTTGGATTCTAAGGCATGAAGTGAGGGTGGATTGGTATGTTCTTTCCTTGAAAGGTAGTTGGACACATTAAAAGATGAAGATTTTGACCTAAGCCATGGATTTCGCTCCTGACCCTTCCAAAGGGTAGCCAAATCCACTTTCCTCCACTTTTCTCTTTGATATGACCAACTTTGTTGACTTCTAACGTGTGATGGGAAGGCTTTGATGCACATTTGTCTTTGAGAGGAGATTTGGGGTGATGAAGGAAGTGGGAGACCAACCAAGAGCATGGATTTCGCTCCTGACCCTTCCAAAGGATCCTGAGCGAAAATCCCTATAGACCTCAATTTATTCCTTGTTCAGACCAAGTTCTTAGTTTCTAAGGCATGTTGGGAAGTGTTTGACATGTTTTTTTCCTTAGGGAGTGACTAAAGGTGGAGGAGATTAAGAATTTTATCTTAAAACTTGAATTTCGCTCCTGACCCTTCCAAAGGGTCCAGAGCGAAATTCTTGAAAACACCCATTTTCCCCTTAGATAAGGTCAAGACCTTGGTTCTTATGGCATGGATGCAAGGAGAGTAATGTACTTTTTCCTTCTAGAGAAGATTGGAGTTGAAAAGATGAAATATCAAGCCTAGAACATGATTTTCGCTCCTGAGCCTTCCAAAGGGTCCAGAGCAAAAATCTCCATGGACCTCATTTTCTTCCTTGTTTGGCCAAGTTCTTAGTGTCCAAGGCATGTTGGAAGAAAGATGGACATGTTCTTGCCTTGGGGAATGATTGAAAGAAATAAAAGGTGGAGATTTTGTCCTAGAGGGGGAAATTTTGCTCCTGACCCTTCCAAAGGGTCTAGGGCGAAATTTCACAAAACCACTCTTTTCTCTCAATTTTATGCTAAGTCAAGTATGGGCTGGAGTAAATTAAGATGGGAGATGTCTTTAGGCATGACTTTGACTTGTTGGTGATCTTCAAACTTGAAGGAATTGAGCAAAAACTAGGATTTCACTCCTGACCCTTCCAAAGGGTCCAGAGCGAAATTCTTAAAATCACCTATTTTCCCTTCAAAGCAAGTCAAGTCTTTGTTTTTTATGGCATGGATGGAAGTGAGAAGGTGTGTCCTTGCCTTTTGAAGTTGATTGAGGTTGAAAGAAAGAAGAAATAAGCTCAAAACAAGATTTTCGCTCCTGACCCTTCCAAAGGGTCCAGAACGAAAATCCTAAAACCTATCCTATCTTCCAAAATTTGTGCCAAGCCAAGCCTAGACCAAGTTGGGAGATGTCCTTAGGATTGTCTTGGAAAGGGTTTTGGCCACTAGAAATGTAGATTTTAGACTAGGACAAGGATTTCGCTCCTAACCCTTCCAAAGGGTCCAGGGTGAAATCCTAGATAGTAACTATCCCTGGCCATGATTTTGAGCGAAATTCTCCTTTCCAGTCATTTTGAGGTCAAGCAAATGTTGTCAGGTTGAGAGATGGATCCAAATGAGGGAGTCAAGGGAAACAAAGTGAGAAGGATAGACTTGGGTGAAGGAAAACAAGCTAGTCAAGAATTTCGCTCTTTACCCTTCCAAAGGGTCCAAAGCGAATTTTCAATTCCACCTAATTTGCTCATGATGAAGGTCAAGTTGTGGATTCCTAGGCTTTGGAGAAGAGAAGGCTAGCATATGCTTGTCTTGGAGGCATTTTGAAACCATAAAATGATGGAATTTGAGCTCAGTCAAGAATTTCGCTCCTGACCATTCCAAAGGGTCCAGAGCGAAATTCTTCAAATCGCCTATTTTCTCCTTGTGTGAAGCCAAAGCCTTGATCCCTATGGCGTGATTAGACAAGGAGTGATGTATGTTCACCTTGCAAGATGAATTGAAGTGAGGGAGATGAAGAATCAAGCCTAAAACTTGAATTTCGCTCCTAACCCTTCCAAAGGGTCCAGAGCGAAATTCACAAAATATCATTTTTCCTTCAAGTTTGTGCTAGGCCAGGACAGTGATCATGGTGGATTGGACTTAAGGATTGCCACAAGCATGCATTTGAGTAAGTTGTGGGTGGAAGAAGTGAGGATTTTGAGCTAAGGGATGAATTTCGCTCCTAACCCTTCCAAAGGGTCTAGGGCGAAATCCTTTGAAATACCTATTTTTTCACCTTGTTTCAACTAGGAAAAGGTAGGTTGCACGGTCATGATGACAAGAGCATGGAATAGTGAAAAATCAAGATTGTGAAGGTATTGAAAGATGAAGTAAATGGGCCTAGGTGAGATGTTCAAGCAAGCCTCCTTGGGGTGGTTTAAGCCTTTCTCACACCATGAACATTCTTCAAGGCACATTTTTCTTATCTTAAATCGCTCATTAAGCCTTATGTTTGATAAATAAAGCAAATACGCCTTGACTAAACAATTGTTAAAATTGGCTAAATTGACCTTTGGGATTTGAAATTAATTAAAAAAGGAAAAATCTACTCTTTGGCGCCCAATTATATCTTTTTTAGCTAAGTCAGCCAGCTTGGAAGTGATTTCATTTTTATTTTATTTTATTTATGCAAGTCGGCCTATTGGCAAAATGGAGAAATCGCCATATAAAGGGGAAGAGATTTGTGAAGCATCATTCATTCATTTGTATTCTTTCCTATGTGAATTTGAGGAGCAGAATTAGAGGAGCAAATTGCAGCAGGTATAGACGAATTTCTGATTCAGGAAGGCTGATTAAAGGCTAAATCATCAAGGGAGAACCTGAAGTGCAGATCAAAGACCTGTCATCCAGCACAAATCTTCATTTTTTATCCATCTTTTCAAGTTGATAGCTAGAAATCAAGGAGAAGGTATGTACAATCAGATTTTTGAAAGTATATTGAAGATCTGATTCAAATTTCTATATCAATCCTTTTTGAGGTTAAGTCTTCAAAAATCTGGTTTGATTCATAAGTGATATCAATTTGAAAATTCATAATTTTAAGGGTTTATCACTTTATTTTCAAATTGTAATCTAATCATTTCTTTAACGGTTTCAAATCTCCTATCTTGGGTATTATACTTAAACCTAACTTAAGCCTCTTTTTGTAGGTATTAAATGATGACCCCAAAGGCAAGTGGATCCACTACCCGACAGGCTCTCATCAAATAAGATCAAAAGATCAATGATTTGGAGACCAGGATCGTGTCCAAATGGAGCAATATCGGAGACACCAACTTGGGGAACTTCAATGTGAGGAAGTTTCGAGAAGCGCCCTACATCGGCAAGCCATCACCCATAGCTAAGAAGATAATTGAGAGTGGCATCATCAAGTCCGCAGGCTTCCCTCCCGCAGTCAAATGTCATGAGCTGATGATTGAATGTGCCTGGCACTATGATTCACATTCAAGGACAATCGTAGCCGAGGATGGAACTGTCTTACCATATCTTTCAAAAGAAGCTATAAGTGAAACCTTTCATCTACCGGAGCTGAGAGATATGATCTACAAGAGCTTGGAAGGAGCTAAGTCCATCTACGAAGATGATCCTGATACTTGTCTAAACTTCATCAATAAGAATTGGTTACTCAGGAGTAGGCCTCGCTTGAACAAGATACCCAATACACCGCACAGAATTGATTTCCAAGAAGAATCACGAACTTGATAACCATGCTCAATTGGGTTATAGGTGCTTCTCAAGCCTTCTTGTTCAACAGGTGGATGTTCTTCTTTATTCAGGTGATCATCCAAGGAAAAGGAATGCTCAATTGGGCTAGAATCATTAGCAACAATCTAGACGTGCAGTTGAGGAAGCTAGTCCCTACTAAGTCATTCCACATGAGTTCATATGTTATATATTCCTTAGTAAGAAGTTTTGAGTATGCAGGGCTACCACACAGAGGAATTGTTGGGAGAGGACCCGGAGAAATAAGAGCATGTGATTCTTATGTTCAACTACATCATCCGCCAAGGAATGACTACAAGCTAGTCAATGACACCTTCACAATGTATATCACTAGGACATTGCAAGGAGGGATTCACCATCGACTGTCTACCGAGGCACAAGAGCTCGTGAAGAAACATGGTGCATGGTTCATCCAATTTCCAAAATTCACCTACATCAGGGTCCATGGATGTCCTTCACCTCCCTACATGTTGCCAAGATATCCTACAGACAGAATAATATTACTAGAAGTGACTAGACAGTTGGCAACTGATGCTAAACCATCTAGACATAAGCATGGAAATGGTATTCCCGTACCTATTTTACTGGGAAATTCAATTGAAGTGTGTCCTAATTCTCAAGCCGCAGAAGATGCAGAAAAGGAATTATCTATGTATTCATTCACGTCCTTTGCCTCCACACAGAATTTCGATCCGCATAGCCATATGGAAGAGACAATTGGGAAGAAGTACAAACATGAGTTTCAAGTGGAGGACTTCTGGATGAATGTCCAGGATGATGTAGAGGTGAAAAGAAAGATGCATTCTAGGTTACCCTTGGATCTTATCAGGAAATGTAAAGTTTATAGAGTAGACGATCAAGCCCAGGACAGTGGTAGATATGTCCAATCGTCTTATGAGAAGGAAGACAAAGAAGTGAAGATAGATTGGAATGAGCAAGAAGTTGCAGGCCTAAGAGCATTGATGGACCCTGTTTTAAATTGCAGTCGCAGATGGCTGGACGTACAACATCAAAAATTGAAGGAGCAGAATATAGCCATGACATTCACCCTAGAAACAAGAACAAAAGAAGGGGAAGCAAGTGTGAGTGAGAACACTTCTCATTCCAAAGGGTCGAAAAGAAAAGGACCTGAGAAGAGAGAACCTTCCAAGAAGAAACAAAAGGTGAATCCTGATCATCAACCGAGTACGTCTTCTAGACATGAAAAAAAGATAAGTCAAGGAGAAGATCAAAGAAAGATAGTGTATGAAATTGATGAGTCTATGGAATCCATGGTGCAGAATGATAAACAAGGCAAGGGACGAACACCTCAGCACTCATCAAGTCAATCTCTCCCGGTTGGTGCTAATGTACAACAAGAAGAAAAGAATGATGATGAAGCAGCATCTCCTTTCAGAGACAATAGACCTCTGCCTAAGGAAATACAGGTAAGGGAAAGAAAGTCTTCCATTCCAGATTGGCTAAAAGAAAGACTGACAAGGGTAGTTGTGGTTGAAGAGGAAGATCAAGTATTCGACTTGGAAAGTCTCATAGGAAATTCCCAAGAAGAAATTGAAAAGAAGAAGCCCACAAAGATGTCAAAGGTAATTAGAGATGATGCAGGATCCAGGAAGATATAGGTAGCCACACTAGTAGTGGACAAATATGAGGATGAGATTATGGAAGAGGAATATGATCTAGAGACATTTGATCTTGGTCCACTTACCTCCGAGCAGGCCATGGAAGAAGCAACTGATTCAGTGAGAGCACTTAATGACAAACTCGAAGAAGAAATGGAAAAGAATAAGAAGCTAGAAAGGGAGGTTAGTGCTTGGAGGAATTATTTTAGCCACCTTAATCAACCATTAAGGCGACAGGATCCAGCAATATCACCTTTGCATGCACTTCCTCCTGAATCAATAAATGAGGCAGAAAGGATAAAGAGCTTAGCCCAACTCATGAGTTCATGGATTGATGAATCTTACAAGGTAGCCATTGAATGTGTAACAAGAATGATGAAGACAGTTCATCGGGCTATCGAAGTCATTGAAATCATTCATAATCTATTGATAACTGTGGATGCATTCACTCACACTAGAGACATTGTCATCCCGGTCTTGCAAGTGATAAGAAGGACGTCAAGGCAGATTTTAGCACAAGAGAAGATAATGGATGGAGGAACCCATAACCTTCTGCAATGGTCAACTTTGCTCCAAATGAAGGAAGTTCTTTTCGAAGATATCAATAACAAATGTAGCCGAGTTGAAGGCACTATACACCCTATCCAGGATAAGGTGTTTGATGTGTTATGTACAATCCTTGACAGAAGGATGGAGATTGAAACAGATGTGGATATCCAAGAATTGGAAGACAAGATCAAGATTATTTTTTGGAAAGAGGAGAACATGGTCACAGAAAAGCAGCAAGATAAGATGTATGCTATTATGTTCCTGATCGAGAAGACAAAAGATCTAGAGCCTAGATGGGAGATGACTCTTCTCGCAGCTTTTGACCAAGTCCTTCACCTGGAAGAACGAATGAAGAACCTGCATGAGATTCCCATTTCTGAGATTGAGAGGATTATGTCCAAATTCATTGAATATGCCAAAAAAGAGCATAGAAAAGGGAACAAAATTCTAGATGAGAAGCTGTTGTAAGATGATGTGGCAACTTTTTTTTCCATTGGGCTATGTTTCCTCGTTATTTGTGCCAATTTCTATTGGCTATGGATTGATAATGTTTATCTTAATGGGATTCTTTTTGTAATAATCCCTAATTAGGGTTTAGGTGTCAAAATCTCAACCGTTGATCTTCTTTAGATCTAGGCCATTCATTGTATTTGAGAGTGCTATATAAGCCCTCACTCAATTCATTTTAAAGAATTAGAGAGTTAGAGTTAGAAAAAAAGAGAAATAAGATTAAGATTGTTAGCAACAGAGAAAGAAGTAGTGAAGAGAGAAAGATTGAACAATTGTTGTTTTATTTTGCTATGAGATCAATGAAATATTGAAGTTATGGTGTTTTATTGCAATCCTTGTGGCTATCTTCATGGTTGTTTATCTTCTTGAATCACTCTTAGTAGAGATAGTACTTAATTTTTAGAATTAGATCGAAGGACAAATGTTGTGTTTGATCTTTGGTAAAACTCATAGTCCAAACCACTTGCTTCTTACTGATTGTAAGCACGCCTTGTGTGGTCAACTAGAGATATTAAGATTGTTTTAGAGTTCAATCATTATTGGAGATATTGTTATGTATCTTAGTGATAGTATCTATCCCATTGATGATTTGAAAATCATTGAGTCTCCTTAGAAGATTGCACCAATTGCAACAGAGTTGTAATCTTTTGGCAATACTGAAATTGGTAGAGTTTAGCTATGACTAGTCCTCATATAGCCATTCTTAGGATTAGTTTAGTATCGCCTCCTTAAAAGCCCTTATCTTTTGCCTTTTTTGAAACATCAGTTAGTATTAGGAGAATTCAGTTTCCTCATTGACAAGTAGTTGCAAGAACAAGCTTTCCTAGAAAGTACGTCCCCTTGTAAAACAGCAAACACAACGACCACTGGTGCTTATCCACAAGTAGAGAACCTACATAACAGAACCTTGGAGTTTCTCAGATTGATCCTTCTGCGAAATCTTCAGTATTTAAGAACTTTATTCAAGAGAGCATAGGATATCTTTGGGTATTTTATTCTGTGTTTGATTGTGTACAAAAGACACATCAACAGGTACCAAAGCGAAATTCTTGAGAAGACCTAATTCTTCACCTAGAACATTGAATGGATCCCGCTTGGAGCAGATTTGAGGGCAAATTACCATGATCTTGATGAGAAAAGGATTGGAAAGACAAGTCTAAGGTGGAATGAAGGAAATGAGAGCTGAATTGTGTAAAGGAAGAAATTCGCTCCTAACCCTTCCAAAGGTACAGGAGCGAAATCCTTCAAAGGACCTAATTCCTCACCAAAGACATTGAATGATTGTCATTTTGAGCAATAGAAAGAGCAAATTGACTTGAACATGGCAAGAAAAGGGTTCAAAGGTTAAGTCTAGGACAAAGTTAAGTGAAAAGAAGTATGAATTGAGCCTAGAGGAAGAAATTCGCTCCTGACCCTTCCAAAGGTACAGGAGCAAATTTCTCCAAGGCACATGTGTAGCACCTAAGTTGGACAAATCCCTCTTTCCAAGTTCTTTTATATGGATAAAATGACTTGTCTATACAGTGAGGAAGCACAATTTTGAAGTTTGAAGCATTGAAAAGTGAGCGATCATGAGAAATTTGAAAGAAGTTCATAATTCACTCTTGTACCTCTCAAAGGGACAGGAGCGAATCACCTAAGAGACTATGTACCTTCCAAAGGTACTGTTGACGTGTCTAAAATCGCATTGCTGCAAACTCCATACGGCCAACACAGAATAAAATAACCAGCTGAGTATCCTATCCTCTCTTGAGATAAGGAAATCCCTAGTGTTGTTTTTTCTGTTTGATCAAAGGGGATAACCTCAAGGTTTCGTTTGTCAGGTCTTGACTACAGGATTGCTCAGTGGTTTGATGTGTTTATGCTGGAAACACAAGGGGGACTTACGGTGAGATAGGTGATTTATAGATAAGTTCCCTGGAATCTTTATGATCTTTCTTATCAAATGATTTCAGTTGAGTTGATACTTTCTTCAATAGGACTACGGATTTTCTTGATAAAAAAGTGGGAAAAAGGAGAGAAGGATAGGGAGAGAGATACATGACATGTAAATTTTAACTAAGATAGCAGATTCAGTTAAACAGACAGACACCTCCAAACAACTAGACTAAGCATCACCAGCTACTTAAGCACAATGTTTGCATAAATCCATTGCAATCTTCAAAGGAAAATAGGATTTTGATGTTATCAACTACAACATGAGAAATTTTACATTCATAGTGAGTATTCAATAACCGAACTAAGCATGAAAGGTTCAGATTAACCATGCAGAGAGAAAGGCAATCAGCCGTTCCCCAATGGTGTGAACTGCGAGGATTCTATCAGATGTTTGCTTGAAAATGCTATATAAAGGAAATAAACATAACTGAAAAATTTCTAAATTAGTGAAGAAGGAGACCATGCACTCACAAGGAAATTTGGAAACAGTCTTAATCTTTGCATTAATTCTTGTAAATTTCGCCAGAGCTTTTGCAACAATCCAAGAACTTCTTACAAAATTAGGGAAAACCAGTCCCTTAAATAGGCTTCAAAAAAGGATGAATGGCCCAGATTTAATCTAAACAAGTGGCCCAGATTTATCCATAAACATGGCTGCCCATACCCATAAATGGGAGACAAATATCAACAACCACCCCAAAATGGGCAATAACTACCCAAAAAAGGATAATTAAATCTTATCCAAAATTACCCAAAAAGGTGCATTCATAAAGTTTTACATTTTAGTTGACCTGAAAGTCAAATATGACCTTTTGGGTGAAAAGGTGCACTTTTCAGAATCTAAAAAAGGAAAAACACTTTTAAAGTTTCTTTTTTAAAAAAAAAAAAAAAAGGAAAAGTACTTTAGGAAAGCACTTTTTCTTTTTCAGCTTCACATTCCTTTTCTAGAAATTCATCTTCACCATGCAGATACTCTTGCCAAAGATCTCGACCTGCGGCGCGCTCTTCGCGAACATATTCCTGAAATCTGCGGCACAATTGGAATAGAAAACTGAATGGAGGCATAGGAGGATGGCGAATTTTATATTGCATGCCCTCGAGGTACTGGTCTACGTGCTTCAAACCATCTCGCCAACTGGAACGATTACGTTCAAAGCACAACATATCTTAATGGAACTGACCTAGTGATAGCCACTTCATGCATTCTAAGGGATTCCTTTTTTACCTCCAACAGCTTAACCAAAGTGGTCTCTCGATGGTGAGCCATTTCCTTCACTTCCTCAAGGATTCGTTCTCCCCTCTTTTTGATGCCTTGTATCCATTCCTTGACGGCCTTTGCAGTGTCTCGTACTCCTTCAAATTCCGTTGTGGTTCTCTCAGCCAATGTCGTCGGGGGAATATGGGACTCGGAGGCATTGTGTAGTGGTCTGAGGAGTGGATCAATGTATCCCTCAGCCTGCTCAGCACGAGCTCGATACATGTCCTTCTCAGCTGTTATCTCTTTAAGTTGCCTGAGCATGTTCTGTATTGAATCCTTGAATTCCTCCTTCTCTTGCTCCTTAGTGGCTCATCCAATGGGGACAATCGTAATGCTATAATATGCCAATGTAATCTGATCTGCTGGCTTGTCTACAGGCGGGGTGGTGATGTGAAAAGTGCGGTTCCTTTGATCATCTTTAGTCATTCTAGAATATGCTTTGGGCTTTTTCTTCCCCTTAGCTTTACCTTGGTCTATGCGCGAGAAGATGTCCTCCAGATCAATAGGTGGTTTGGTGGCGGCCTTGCTCAGGGCTCTGGCAATCAACCATTCTTGAGGTACTGTCTGGGCTGATGATATGGTTAAGTTTGCATTCTGTTCTTTGGGGTTTTCAGCCAACTCATCACAGATTCGCAGCTTTTCTTCTACCGGAGGGGTGGAAGAGGTGCCAAGTTCCTTGCTTGCAGCTAAGTTTTCTCCCACTTCACTGAACAATTGTCTGGTGCCTTCGTGTGATGGTCGCTCTTCAGCCCTTTCGAGCTTGCGGGTCTCCTCTATCCTTTGCTCTTCTTCAACGGTAGAGTCATCTTTGGTTGTATTATGGAGCAGCAGTTCATGGCGGCTCTATTGGGTGGGTTCATGCACTTCGATCCCTTGAATGAATGGAATCTCTCCTTCCTCTATTTGGTTACCTGGTTGGGTTGATTCAATGGCCCTTAGCTCATCTTCTAGCATGTCGGGTGCAGGCGGATCATCAACTCCAAATGCATCAATGTCACTCTGGGAAGGCGGAGCAGGTATATAATCTAATTCTACTACATCATCGAACGAACTAGGGTCCTTTGATGATGAAGTAACCTCTGGCCTCCCAATGGGGATTTTTTCTCTTCTTGTTCTCTTGGACGTCCGAGTCCCTCTTCAAGCCTTAGCTTTCTTTCTCTTCTCGGGTTTTCCAATTTCTTCACTGGGTGGACTGGACGTTCCCTCATCTTCGGAGGACTGAGAATCAAGGCAACCCATTAGGTGGTAAGTGAACTGGACTCCTTCGTGAATTAGCCTCTCAATCTATTGATGTAACCATTGGTCTGTATATCTGGCTGGGGCTGCCATAACTGCCTCAAAATCAGTGATAGGGTCCTATGACCAATCCATGCCTGGCAGAAGATGCCTTACTGCCTCAAATTCTCGGACCTGTAAACAATTCCCTGAATCTGTGAGCTGATCCGGGACCCGGTGGTACTCAAAGAGTCGCATCTACTGCACACTCAGCCAAGAATATTCACGTCTCCGGACCTCATAGTCATCAGAGCAGTTTTTCCAATAGTCTTCAACTGACTCCTTTGCTCTGTACCGCCTGCCATAGGCTCTCTTTGCCAGATTATCATGATCAAAATATTTTCTCAAAAAGTGCTCCTGTAGGCCATAAGAGGCCAGCTCTGCGAGGGATTCCTCTGCTAGGGTGGGGGTTTTCAGATGGACATCCTGGTTGCCTATGACCATGGGGAACGCGAATCCAGCCTGCTTGCTCTCTCTGAGTAAGATGCCAATCGGACGTGACTGCCTTGCGACCTCCATAAGAACTATTTTGTCAGTTGGGTATCGTGGAAGTCGGAGAGGGGCACCATTAAAGCCCGCTATTCGGATATAGGAGAACCTTGGGAACTGGATGATCTAGGCTCCGTATCTCTGTATTAGGATAGTAGCTTTCTTTGAGAGCCTTATGTGTAATCCTCCCTGCATTAGCCTGACCAGGCGCATTATGAAGGCGTCATTGACGCGCTCATACTGGCCAACTACGTAAGCTGGGCTGCTCTTTTCTCTCTGAGCTATGTCTTGATAGTGCAGCTGCGGGTAACAATCATAGACCTTTACCTGACCAGGTCCATTCCCGATTTCACCTTTCATTATCAAACCTGGCAACGGCTAGTTCTTGGCGAACATGTAGACCAAATAGGAGGTCATAGTGAAGTATTTCTTTGTTTCAAGCTCTATCAGCTGAGTGCGGATGTTGTCGCTTATAATCTGGGCCCAGTCAAACTTATACTTCCCAGCGAAGACTTGCTCTGTGAAATAAAACATCCACTCTTCAAAGTAGTTGGATTTAGGAAGTCCCATAACTCGGCTGAGTAATGTGACCATATCCCCATGCTCATTATGAAAATCACTTCTTGGGGTCTTTTTCCCAATTCTGGCGTTCGGAAGTCTTCTCTCTTTGTACCACTCTTCGTTGATCAATGCTCTGCATCGGGCCGGATTCATATCATATGCCCCCTGTGCTTCATCTACAGTCGTGGCCGTGGGATTGTTTGGGAAGGGAATGTCAAATGCATCGCCAATGGCCTCAGAAGTGAAGTTGGCGAGAGTCATATTCTCGAGGAGCACCAATCTGGAATTTGGCTGATAGTGCCGGGCAGCCTATACCACTAACTCATAATTTTGTACTGCTGGAGGAAATCCCACTGCTTGGGTGATGCCACTTTCCACCATCTGTCTAGGCTTGCCATATGCGTTAGGGGAGAAGACCCGATTCCTGAAGTCTTGGATGCCAATATGGCCTAGGTCAATATCACCGATATTGTCCCAGACGCTCTGAATTTTTGACTCCCTCAATCCTCCTCTTTGATACTGATACTTCATCCTTTCAACTTTGCGTGGGATATCTGATTTGGATGCTCGCGATGTCTCGGCTGCAGTAGGCGTCTTTGATGATTCTACCGCCAATTTAGGCATTCATCCTGCATAGCCGAATACATAAGAAGTAAGGCGATACATAAGAAGTAAGGCGGGTTAGATAGAGAATACTCCAGCATTCAAGGATTAATTCAAAATTTAGATTGGAAACGGAGCAACATTTCTAGCTAACAGCTTGACTGATTTTAACCACAGTATTCATGAAGCTTTTGATCACGAATTTATACTTAAGCATTTTTGGATTAATTCTCAACAGGGACAAAGCTCGAAAAATTTTCCTAAGTTTGAAAATGCAATTTCTGGTTAAATCTTAGGAGCAAATTCTAATTTTGACTGCTTTGCACAACGTTTTACAAGCGGAAAAAGATGCGAATTTCGAAAATTTAAGCATTTTAATCAAATTTCACACAGACATCTATTTGATTTATAAGCATTTCAGATGATCAAGAGAGACAAAGCGTACTTACCTGATGAGAATGGATGGTGAGAAATTGCCCGACTTGCTATGTAAAGACGAATGGATAGCTCTGCAGAGTTTGGAATTCCAACAGTTATCTCCTTAATTCAAATTTTCGCGGTTTGGATTGGAAAAGAATTTGCAATGTCGAGCTTTAAACTAGCGGATTTTCACTTTAGGCGATCTAGCAATTTGAACTTGGATGCTTGGAAGGGTTGGTGCCAGCGTCTTACCTCGAATGCTAATCGTGTTTCCTAGCTCTATCTTTCAAATCTTTCTGCAATCCCTTTCTCACGCGGCCTCACTCTAACTTTGGGGCTATGGGGGGGGGGGGTTTGCAGATTTTAAACTTCATATCTCCATCTCCTAAATCGCAAACTCTGCGTTTCTCCACATTTTCGGACCCTTTGGCGAATTTGCAAACTCTGCGTTTATCCTCCAACTCTTGACTTTGGGATATGGAGGCCCTTCCAAAACTTAAACTTCGTATTGATCCTAAGTGCGAACTTCGGTGGCTTTCATGTTTTCGTAGGATTCAGACGCTTTGGCGATTTTCACACAAACTTTGGAGGCTTTCGCCAGTTTTCTACGAATATTTTCACATACCTCAGGATTCATGAGTTTCAATCTGAACCCTACAGACTTCCTAGGTATCCTACCGACAAAATGATATTGTTGGAAGTGGTGAGACAGCTTCTAGAGTTCGATGTTATCCAGAGAGAGAAGCACAAGACAGGAATGACATTCCCTATTTCAGTTGGGAAGACGTCAGAGGTTTGCCCGTCCGCCATAGCTGCCAGCACTGCGAGTGAGGAGCTTGCATTCTATCGATTTGCTACATATAAGAAGAGAGAAAGATTTGATCCAGACAAGAAGGTCGGAAGGATCAGAGGAGAGAAGTTAACTCATAAGATTGACATAGAAGATTATTGGGCTAACCTGATGGACGAGCAGGCAGTGAAGAGAAGAATGTGGTCCAGAATATCAGTGGATTTCATGAGGAAGTGTGGACTTTTCCTCATTCCTGATCAAGTATTAGATGAAAGAGATCATACACATCCATAGTATGAGAGTGAAATGAAGAAGGCAATCCTATTGCCTAATTGGTCAGAGTCAGAAGAGATTGACCTGAGTATGTTGATGAGAGAGATCTTGAATTTCTCCCGCCTATGGGTGGATATACAGATGAACAAATTAGTTGACATGGGTGTTCCCTTCACTTATGAAAGGATGAAGCCAGAAGAGTCTACTTCCGAGGATGATCAAAGGACTGTCAATGATGTCAGGATTCATGCAAACGAAGAGAGTCAAGCTCCAAAGAGAAGGAAGAACACGCAAGGAAAAGTCAAGGCCAGAGGGAAGAAGATTGATGAAGTGAAGAAAAAACAAAAGACTATCATTCCTTCACTTATCATTCCTTCATCCCCTCCCAGTGCCTCATCAATCGAAGTGATTGAAGTAACAGAAGAGAATAAGGAGACTCAGCAGTGTTCCAACACAGTGATACTACCAGAGAATATCCAGGAATTTCATGCCACAGCGACATCTGCACCTCCTGATGAGAATAATGATCAGCCGGAATCCCCTACTGTCCTTTTGGAAGTTAGCTTGGGAAATGAAGTATATGATTGGGCCAGGAGTAATCCCGATGATAATGATGATGTTATTTCGGCATTGAAAGGACTTGACCAAGAAATATGTCTCGATGATGGTATGAAGATGGCCGCTATTCCTGAATGGCTGAGGAGAAGTATGGAGAAAAGTAAACAAATGATAGAGGTACAACCTATTGATGATATTGATGACTACCTAGCTAGGAGTTCTAAGGGGAAGGAACCCAAGAGAGCGGAGATTTTGTCGCACAAAGCTAGAGATGAGACAGGAATGCGGATTGCGCAGATTGTTGTTCCTATTGTAGGCATGACAGCGAACATTGCTACTCCTATGGATTTCCAGATCACTTCAGTCGCCCTTGGTCGTACATCCATAGAGCAGGAATTCCAAGAGATTGGTGACAACCTCCAGGCAATCAATGCAAGGTTAAGCAGAGCGATTGCGGAGAATGAAAGGTACAGAGAAAAAAATATTAGACTCAGAGAGTATATTGCAGGGACAAGGCGTGGAGATCCCAGCCTTATTTCCCCTATTGCAGTCGACCATGGAATACATTCACACTGCGAGGTAGCGAGAGGTACACACTCAGAGGTGGAAAAGTGGATTGAGAGCACAAGAAAATAGGCAGATGATTTCCTCACTCAGTTTGTCCATGCATATGATAGGACAACAGCGCTCGTACTCAGAATCCAGTATTTGGAGGGAGTTTGGGAAGAATTCCGGCCTATCCAAGAGAAGACTATTCCACGCCTCCAGGCATTGAAGAAGGCTCCTAATTCCACGTTGGTCAACGAGAACATTGTGCACAGTGGAGACAAATATGATTTCCATGGCTGGTATTGTGCATTAGCCATGAAGAAATCAACTTATGAGAATGCCCAGTCCAGTTGTATGGAGATGGAAGGATTAATTCAGGACATTCAGATGAAGATCCTTGCCTCGATTGAGGAATTATTGGGTGTTGATGTTAATGATGCTAGTGGTTTACACTTAGCCGAATTAAGAGACAAGATGAAACTTGTGTATTTTTGCCAGTTGGACTCTTTGCAGAAGAGTTAGATTGATGACTTGGTCTCTTTGTTGATTCATGTTCATAGTTCGCAGAAGCTCATGCCAGAATGGGAGAACACTTTGAATGCTTGCTCGAATTCACTGGACGTGATTGATTTACAGCAGGATACCTTGCCTAGCATTTCCATGGAGGAGTTAGATTCAGTATTGGCTAGATTCCTAGAGTATGCTAGGAGAGAGAGAGAGATGCAGGGAGGAATCTTCTAGAAGATTCCCTATATGATGACTAGGTATCTTTTCATTGGGCCATATGTTGGTGGCGCCATTTTTGATGTAACCCTAATTAGGGCAATTCTAGGGTTTTGTTGGCATGATCTCGGTCATTGATCTTAGATCAATCTGGGCCATCCATTTTGTAAGAGACTCTATATATGCCCCTTTGTCTCTCATTTGTAAGAGAGTTTTTGTAGAATTGTTGGTATATGCTACAGCTATTTGAATCCTAATCATTGTTCAATTGTTGGTGATTTTTCTCTTCAAATGTTGTATTTGCATTCATGGTTCTCAATTCCTCCAAGTTAGATTAGAATTTATTTTCATGTATGTTAGATTGAGTGGAAGATTTGTTGAATTCATTTGTGCGGAATCCTTAATCCATACCACTAGCCTCTTGCCGCTGGTAAGTGCGCCTTGTGTGGTCAACTGGAATTTGAGTAAGCATAACTTCAACAATTACGCATCCGTTTACAAGCATCAACTTGGATGGTGTCTACGTTTGATGGTGATAGTCTAAAAATATTTAAGTATACCTTAGATGATTGCACTAAGCTTGTGTCAATACCTGATTGTGAGACCTTGCCTGGTTTGATTCCATTAAATCCATTCATCATTTCCTACATTCTTAGGTTTAGAATAGACTTCCTGAACCCTATTTTTTTTCCCCCCTTTTTTTAGTAAGAAGTAAATCCAGAGCCATATTGATAAATCTTAAGTTGTCAGCACACCTATTCCGCATCATTCATGATAATCCAAACATTTGCGTAAGCCCCCAAGTGAAACTCAACAATTCACATCAACCACTGAACTTACCCACTCGTCAAGACCTGACATGTAGAAACCTTGGAATCATTTTAGTTGATCTCATTCTTAGTATCTGAGGTGATTTTGTTCAAGAGAGGGTAAATTACCTTGGTACTTTATTCTGAAATGTTTTGTGCATAAAAAACACATCAACATTCTTTTGGCGCTAGAAGGAGGGTTGAGCATTATCATATTGTGAGCAGCTAGACTGCAGATCCTATCAATTCAATCCGCAAGGAGTTATCCAGGACTTTTGTCCCTACTCCCGCGCTCAACATCCTTTTGCAGTCATTTGAAGATTATGTTCCGAATGGTGTTGCCTGAGGAAGAACTTATCCAAGGTGAGCAAAGAGATATCATTTCACAATTCAACACTCTTGCTTGGAGAAACCAAAGTATTCATGCTGAATTCAGACAAGTGAGAAAAGTGATAGACAAACAAGAGCAGTTGGGAAGCTTGCCTCTGATTATCATTGTTCCTGGAGTAGTTGATCGTGAGAACCAGTCTACCAATCAGCTTGGAAGAAATTGAACCGGTTGAAGATTTCAAGTTAGTATGAGATACCATGGTGCTACCTGATCCTAATAGAACGAATGAGCTTGAATTGGATGAACTTGAGTTCAAGCAACCAAACCTGGGAGAGAAAGAAAGATTATATCCAGTTTGAACAACTTTGCCTGGGAAGTGAAAACAAGTGCACCACAATACATTGGAGTTTCTCTTATCTTGGAAGAAGAAGAAGAGATAGCTGAACGAATTGACAAACAAATTGAGGAGCAGATTGAAAGAGATTTACTTGCTCAAATATTACAACAAGTCAGGATTGATCCTAGATAGATCACATTGGATCGCATCAATTCCTTTTCACTGGAGAGACTTCAAAGAATTCTAAGATCCACTCCTAGAGATCGAAGACATTGCGAGTTGAGGACTCCTCGCAGATCCAAACTTGGAAGGCGGGAGGCTTCACCGAGTTCAGATATAGCAGATAGAGATAGATTATTCAATCCAATGGATGTGCTGAGAGAAGACAATACTTTTCCAGATCCTCCAGATCCAAATCAAGAGGAAGGTCAACAATTTCAACAAGAAGACCAAGAGATAGCCCAGAATCAAGGACCACCCCCTAACGGTGCTACCTGGTTGGTTACCAACTCGTCATCGCTCGCTTTCAATGACATTCATGAGATGCCGAAGAATCCGGAGAATTTCTATTCAAAGTACAATGCTAGCGACTCAAGCCGAACAGCGAAAGATCACATCAAGATGTTTGAAGACCATTTGAGAAATAGACCAATTGAGTATGGAGACGTTGCTTGCAGGCTTTTTTCCTATTCCTTAGGAGAAGAAGCATATCATTGGTTCATCCATTTACCTGCAGGATCCATTACCTCATGGGAAGAATTAAAAGAGACATTCATTGGAAAGTTTGGAATCCAAATTTCCCCTTCGGAGTTGCATAGACAGTTTGTTGAATGTAAAAGACAAGAGAATGAACCTATCAATTCATTCAACAACCGATTCCAGAAAGCTTACACAAGGTTGCAGACTCCTTATCTTATTCCAGATGCTCGAGAGATATATTATCATGCTTTAGATCCACTTACAGCTATGTTTGTGCGAACTCCTCCCTCTCCAGCAAATTTGAATGAAGCATATGCGAAGGCAATAGAAGTTAGTAAAATATTACGTCAAAATCTTAGTGGACCTTTGCTCAATTTGGGTTCGCCCGCGACCGCCAATCAAATTCAAAATCTAAGCCAAGCTTTGGTGCATCAAACGCCGATGTATCCAATTGCTCAACCATCAAATCAGTTGGTACTCTATCCTGGAGCACCCATTTCTCAAGCTCTGCAAGCGCATCTAGTGTACCTGCAAAATGCTGTGACATCCACGAGGACATAGGAGGAGAAAGAAGAAATGAAAGAGTTAATAGATCAAGTAAAGAAATTATCTACAGAGGTTACTCATTTGAGGAACCAGAACAATCAACTCTATAGTATGCATAGAAATTATCAAGGTGGTAATCAAAACAACAATCAGGGTTACCAAAGTAACAATCAGAATTATCAGAACAACAATCAGAATAACCAGGGATATCGTGGCAATAATCAAAATTATCAAAAGAGAACGTGGAATACTGCGCCCAACAATGGAAATATGTCGTCACCCCTAGAGAATCCACCTGCTTCAGAAAGTCGACCGGCTGACAGAGTCTTCCTTGCGGAGGCTGCCTTATCAAATTGGTGCAGATTACACAACACTAGTCAGCATTCAGAGTTGCATTGTCTCGAATTCAAGGTCGCTGCTGATATTTTCCAGTAGGAAGTGCGAAATAATGAAGCTTCAGAAAGCATTCCAACGACGGGATATGAAATTATTCCAACTACAAGATATGACCAAGCATTAATCATTGAGGATTTCAAATTTCCTCCAGTTTATGAAGAAAGTTTAATGTGCGAACAAGGTGGAAGATTTCCTCCAGAATCGGCGAATGGACCTATGGTTCCACCTAATTCTCAGTTCCCACCTGCTTCAGCCAATGGCCCTATTGAAGATCCAGATTATTATTTCCCACCATTGAATAACAGTGTTTTAGTTGAAGGAATTAAAGAAGTGTTTCATCAATCGTCAGGAAACACTGGACCAAGAGTTTATCAAAGGAATCAGAGGAATCAAGAGACTTTAACTACTTCCGTTCCTCCGAACAATTTTGCTACACCACCAAATCGAATTGCTAGCAATACACCAAGCTATCCAAAAGATTCACCTGAATATAGATAGAAGAACATTTCCCCTCCAGGAGAAGAGTTGAAGCAGTTGAGTCTGTGTGTGTTAGAAGAATTCAAGAAAGTCAAGGTAAGCCTACCATTGTTCGAACTAATGAAGATACCTGATATCAGAGATACATTAATGAATGGACTAAATGAGAATACTGTCGGGAGAGCAACAGCTCAAACCAGTTCCAACATTCAGAGAGGTTCAAGTGTTCCTCAAGCGAGCATAAATGTGGTTCAAGATGAACCAAATATTCAACAGTCATCAGAAGAGGCATGTGTAGTTCAAGATTCATCTAATATGCCCAATAAAGAAGAATTAGTAAAGATGGCAAATGTGCCAAAGAAAGAAGATATGCTAGAAGGTAAAGCTTTTCTCTCAAGAGATAATGTAAAGAGAGTCAAGGATTCCCCAGTTGTGACTGAAAATCCTACCAAGGGTGAAGTCCCTCCTAAGAGTGAGATTGCTTCTATCGAGAGCACGGTTAAAAAAGATGAAGTTTCCAAAGAAAATGTGAAAAAGGAAGAAAGCTTGCAAGTCCATAGGGATAAGCCAATAGTGAACTATCAAGATGAGCCAGCCCCATTCTTGCTTTCAGTAAGGATTTTCGGCAAGCTATTGCATAATTGTCTGGTGGATTCCGGAGCTTCAAGTAATGTAATGCCAAAGGCTATATGCAAGAAATTGGGTCTCATTCCCATACAGACTAGTAAAAGAGTTACACAATTAGATAAGATAGAGCTACCTGTGATTGGAGAGTTAAACAATATTCATATGCAATTGGCTGCGGACCCAAGAGTCCAGCACTTCATAGATATATCAGTTGTGGACATTCCAGACGGATATGGCATGCTCCTGAGTCGAGATTGGTCACGAAGATTGAATGGTTACTGTTGTTAATTAAGCCTACACCCTCTGCTAAAGCTGTGAACTTCAGCTGCCTATTGAAACATGGGAGCACTTCGAGGTTGTGGGTAACCTAAAGACTGAAGTGGACCTCCAGAGTAAGCTGGTTCTTTTCAAAATCTTCACCTAAACTAACAATTTCTTCAGGGAAAAGAGTGAGGAAGAAGACATAAAACCAGTCCATATTATTTAACATAATAACAATATCTAAATTACATATACAGAGAACATAACAAGTATTTAGATCATAGTCATATAGATGACAACTGTGGATGATGAGTCCAAGACATTCTTGATTCCAATCAAAACATTAACGAAGGATCGATCTATAATACCTTGCAACACTCAAGAAGAAATTTAGAATACCTTCCAAGTTCTAAAAGAGTATGCAAATCAAAGATCGGGATGATATCTAAATAATGTTCTATATTAGATGACTATTTTTAGCAATGCAGTTTTGTACTTTGGCCTCAGCTCAATATTGGCAGTTGCCAGTAATTGAAGAAGGTATATTTTAATGGTTAAGGTTTATATTTATTTTATTAAGATTTGGATGACATGGAGAAGAGATATAAAATTTTTATCCTAAGTCTATTTGGCAAAATATTTTACCTTCATAGTGGGACGCCAAAATGCAGTTTAATTTAATGGCAAGATCAATGATATTTTATAAAGCCTAATATTTATCAAAAGTGGCGACTAGGGGTGGAAAGGAGTTGGACACCAAATGCCAAGGAGATGCAATGAAAGTCATTTGAATTTGGGTGCCATTTGAGTTGGAGTTGAATTTGAATTTGGTATGATGTGAGGCTATAAATAAGGGCCTTGGGCTCTCATTTTCTCATCCATGTTTATTTGCAAGGAAGTGTTGTCGAAACTCAGAGTGATTGCTTCGAGGAATGCATACCTCCTAGCTGGTTCTTGGCTTCTTGTTTGAAAGATAGCTACTAGTTGAGATTGTGAAATAGTTCTTTACACTGAAGAACAGATGGAGTTCAATTATGTAGTAACATTTGATGTTTTCTGATGTGTTTTGTGAGTTTTCAAGTTGCTGGTCGGTGGTAGAGCTGAAGTGGTTTTCTTATCATAAGTCTATGGGTGAATCTTTGTGGCTTCTAGGTATTCTCCCTTTATTTTCCTAGGCCTTAGGCGATTCTATATGCCGGTTTTTCACAGTTTAATTTGGAGATATGAATTTTATAATGCAAATCACCCTCATGCTCAAGCCGTACCATACTGGAGTTGCTTATAAATATGTGCATAAATGTTTTGAGTGAGTTTGCTTCTATTTGTCAATCTTAGTATGGTCGTTTACTTCGTAGAAATCATTTGCAATCAGTTTTGATCTTTCCGTTGAGTTTTGGAAGAGTTGTGTGCATTTTAGTGAGGTTTGAAGTTGTTGGTCTGTGTTCTACAGCTTGCTGGAAAAGTATATCAGATTATGGAATTTGGAGTGTGAGGTTGTTTTTGGGGATAGTTGGTCTTTGTAGCTTGTGGAGTGCATTAAACAATCATTTTGCAGTAGTGGACAGTGATATCTTTAATCTGAAAATTCATGCTATGTAATGTAAAGTTGATTAGTAGTACTAACAGCTATCTTATTTTGAATTGTATCACAAGACCCACTGAATAAGTGGAACAAGTTGGCTTTGCTGCCTATCTTATCTCATGTTTGTTGGATGAAAATTTTGTACACTTAGGGAAATATACAAAATTGTGGTTTCAACCACAGCACGTGAGTAAAACTCTCCTAATTAAGGGAAGGCTCCCCCTATCTAACTACAACTTTGAAAATAAAATAGGATGGGACAACAATCTTTCTTCTTCTTTCAAGAAAGACAATGTAGTACCCCTACTCTAATCAATTTCTAATCTCAGTTTAACCTTGGTTAGTTTATCATAATATAATGATTATAGTTAGATGTTTTTATTAAGTGCATACCTGTTAATGTGGGTTTTGCGCTATTTCGTATGCAAGTTGATTAGTTTTCATATTTCGTGTTACTATCTCGGGCTAACGCTTTCATTAAATTTATATATGTATGCATCTATGACTCTTGGTTGCAAGAGATTACAGGTACAGTGCCGCATGGTTGCGAGGTTCGTCTCTGCCTAAATTTGCAGGTTTGAGTGTACCTCTTTAATCCTTAGAGTTGGATTAGGTTGTCGGGAGTTTCTCGTTTGACCATAGTCGTGCTCAAGTGAGCATCGTCAATCGTCGTCGGTATTCCCTTTGGTTGGGTTGCAGGTCGTCTGTCCGATTGACTTTCTTGGGTTGCGTGTTTTGTGTGCATGGTTAAATTGAGCAATTAGTCCTTAGTATTTAATTTGATTAAATATGTGTTTGTGCATTAAAGATTAATGGACTAAATTAAACAAGGTTTGTTTATGCGATTATCGTTAATTTGAATTGCTCGATTTAAATTGGGAGCAAGTTCAATTAAATGGTTAACTTTGATGTTAGATTTATTATGTTTATGCTTATGAAAGGAAAGTTTTGAATTTAATTGCAATAGAATTAATTGTATTCTGTTGGCTATTTAAATTAGAAAGGTTAATTTCAGTTAATTGAGAAAATCAATTTTAGATTGAAAAGCAAGTTTAATTTGTTGATATAGTTGGTAAATAATGATTTTTGGGATTTATTTTAAATAAAAATTTTAATTCCAAAAATAAATTTTGGTCAAATCTTTCCCATTTTAACCTAGACTTTTGGAAAATATGGGGGATTGATTTTTTTGAGAAAAATATTTTGGAAAATATTTTTGGATGAAAAATTTGGGGGTTTTGGAAGGAGAAGGATTTCTTGAGCTGCAGGTTGGGGCTCTCCATTAGATCCTTTCCAGGAATGCTTATTGAGGTAGGAATTTGTTTATCAATTTGGTTATTTGTTTAAATAAAAAAAAAAAATAGACTTGGATGTTCTTCATACAATTTTGGTTTCAAATTCTCCATTGATTGCCTCAAGATTAAGAATTATAGTGGAAATTAATTAAGATTGGCTGATTGCTTGTATCTTGTTTGAAAAATGAGTTTTCTTATGCCCAAAAAGTTTATTTATTTGGATGGTATTTCCACAATTTTTTTCAATTTTAGAAAACCTTTTCTTGCCGAAAAAATTTTATTTTAAGTCTCATTATGAGACTGTCTTAAAATGGAGGTTTGTGTTTTTTAAAAAGAGAAAAATATATAAAATAAATATAATATCAAGAATTCGATTTTATTGTATTCGAAATTGTTTTATAAAAAAAAAAAAAAAAATTAAAAATTTATTTGTTTGGGGTTTGGAGGGCGGGCAGCGGAGGCTCTACCCGCACCTCCTCCCCCCTGTGCATAGCGCGGCTCGCAGGGGCTGCGACCGCCGGCGGCCGCAGTTCATTGCGACCCCCGTAGTGGCCACAGTCCACTGCGACCCTCGTGGTGGCCGCAGGGAGCGGGGGCCGCAAGGCTACGACCGGCGGCGGCCGCAGTTCATTGGGACCCCCGCGATGACCGCAGTCCACTGTGACCCTCGTGGTGGCCGCAGGGAGCGGCGACCCTTGCGGTGGCCGTAGGGTCCCCTGTGTCCCCTGCAAGACCTGCGTCCACCGTGCATGGCCACCCAACCCCCGCGTGAGGGAGGTGGGCTCAGCCGCCCCCCTTATGTTATGTTTTTATAAAAGTTGTTTTTTTTTAATATTTTTTTTAATCAAAAAAAAATATAATCATAATTTAATATTATTAAATGTAATTTTAATTAAGTTTTTTAATTATGATTAAATATTCATTAAGAAATAAATTATGATTAATTTATTATTAATTATTTTTATAATGGAAAATGTACATTAATTAATATTCAAATTCTATTCTATTATTAATGAATATTTTCCTAATTAAATACTTGAATTGTTAATATTGGTTTTTAATTACTAATTTGTTATATTTTATTAATCGCGGATTAATAAAGATATATATTTATTAATGCTTAATTTTGGTAATTTTCTATATATGCACAAGGAAATAATCTGTTAATTTGGGAATGGATTATCTATAATTGGTTCCCTTAAATATATATTTCCTTGATCTGTATAGTGTAACTTGGTTCTCGAAAAACGAATTTGGAGGAATTATTTTTGAACCAGTATGTCAATGATGTTTTAATTGAAGATTAAATATCATATTTAGTTGGTTAATGGTTGTTTAATTATATTCATGAGAAATTGGGTTAAGAACTCATAATGGCGTATTTATGTATGTTCGATGCAAATGAACATCAGTGAGTTAGAAAACCAAGAACAACCTGTACCTATATGAGGTGGATAACTGCAATCTAACTTAGATCATTTAGAAAACTTGAACGACATTTAATGTTTAATTAATTTGGAAGAAGATTGTATATACAGATTATTACTTATGCAAGTTTAATTTCTGTATTCGCTTTTACTTATGTAATGGCAAGCTTTGAATTGTTAGATTGGACCCTGTCGCATGGTTGATTTGGGTACCTGTTTCAGTCCTCGGACTCGAGTTTGACTGTTGTTTAGTGGTAGTGTTCTAATTGGTTATATCCTTTATGCGGGTGTCGAATGATGATTCGTGGTTGACCATAGTTGGTCAGGTCTCTGGTTAGAGTATCGTCAGTAAGTGTACCTCTTTTGAGTCGTGTTTGACCAAATGGTTGTTTCCTCCTTTTTGAATTCCGTTTGCTTGACCATGTGTGTTCCTTGGTTTCTGAGGTCGCTTGAGTATAGTCTAGTGTCGTATGGAAAAGTGGCATTCGATTGGGGGCCGCACCCAAAGTGGCTGCTGGGTAACCCATCAAAAGTGAGTCTAATAAGTGATAACCTAACAGTAAATTAGAATGTTAATCTCTAAGTAAGATAATTGTGCCTCACACATGGGACGAGTGCTAACACAGACTCGACATGCTGTGAGAAGGCTTGAAATGGCAAACCATCATCCTTGTCTTCACAAAAGGATGTGTGGGTCCACATGAGGCTTGGATGGGCCGGAGGTACGGATTAGGTTGCCAGGGTAACACAGTGTATGGGACCGGAACCTATGAAGACCTGGCAGGGTAGCCATACTAGGTTGTGTGCTGACACTTGTCCCTACGTTCGCTAGTGTGTTGTTGTATGGTCGTGATAGGAGCACTTTTGTGGAGTTGTCCTGTTGCTTATTCCCTTGTGAGTACCTGGTTTCATGCTAGACCTTGGGTTACAATGACTCAGTTTTGTGGATGCTCTAGTGGACCTTTGTATTAGCTTTGATTATATTCAGCTGGATCCTTTCCTTTTCAGGGATCGTTTATGTATTAATTGACCGATGTGGTCGTTTGCATATTGGTTATGTTCGCCTTGATGGAAGGATTGTAAATAATGAGAACCTCATGTATTCTTAACTTTATTAATTATCAGAGGGGTCTTGTAGTTGAGCAGACCCGGAGATGTAGCCCTTTAGGGGTGAACTCTGAGATCATCTTGGTGTTATGTGGTGCTTTTTTTCTTATGTTTCATGTTTAGTGTTAGCATGTATGAATGACATTTTGATAGAATGTATAAGTGGATAAGATGAGATTAATTTTAAATGCATGTATGCAATCCTCTCTTGAATGCAGTAAATTGGAATATGAAAGAATGTAGCTTAGGATAATGGATTATATTCAGTCATTGTTAAGGAAATTAAGTGTGCATGGAAGATCTCATATGTTTATGATGAAACTCTTGTGTGTTAGAATATTAGCTGCATGACTTAAATTCTAATGAAAAGCTTGAATGTAGGATATGAATAGATCTTAATGGATGAACCTTATCTTGTGATTTATATTTTCATCTTCTTAAAGAAATTATCTTTGTTAAGAATTATCTCGTTATTAAGATAATCAACTTATTGGATTAATTGTGTGAGTTAAGTGAATTGTGATATTTAAGTAATCTCGTTGGGAAACTCTTTAGGTATTAGTTGATGTCTTCCGCTGTGTAATCTCAACTTTGATATCTTGTTGTATCAAAATGATGTGTTTATCTTTAAAAAAAAAGAATTATTGCACTCTATTCTTGTGTTTTAGCTTTATCCCTTCGGGGTTTCCTAGCGGGGCATTACAGACAATATCCTTTTCTCTTCACAGAAAAGGATAGCGATTTAATATAAACAGCAGTAACCACTTTCAAAATGAAATGAGAGAAAGGAAATGAAGTTTCCTGAAAGCGCAAAGACTTTTGTCACTTCCTTCCGGATGGGACAACAATATCAAGCTCAAAGACTTGATTATGTGAAGTCCTATCTACCCTTTTTTATACTAATGCTATAAAGAACAAATTATAACAGCTCAAAGATTGAATTATCTTATTCTTTTCTAGTTAAAAGAATGGGAAATAGTATAAGCTCAAAGACTTACAACTATTTCTCACAAAATCTACTCCTAAATTCTCCTAATAAACAAGTGAAAGCACAAAGACTTGCAGCTTTTCTCAACAAAATATTTGTTTTAATCTATATTAACCTCAACTACTTGCAGCACAAAGATTGCAAATCAGATGTGATTAAGCTCTTTAAGGAACACTTGCAAGAAAGCTAATATAGAACACAAACTCAAGTATGTAGCACAAAGACTCAAAGCTTGAGTAATTTTCTTCTATTCCTTTCAATCTTTCAATTTACACATAAAAACTCAAAAACTTCTTTGCTGCGAATTTGACAGAGTTTTTGTTTGCTTTCAAAAAGATAAAAATTACAATAGACCCCTTAAGTATTTATAGAAGAGGACCCTTGAGAAAAAGGTGGGAGGATCCTAACTAACTTGAGAGATTCTCTCAACCACCAAGACTTATTCAATAACTAACAAAGACTTATGCCAACTACAGTCCTAATTGAACACAACTTGCAGTTGCCTTACATGTAATTACAAAAGTGCAAGTAATGTGTTAACTTGCTTTTTACAAAAAATACATTTACATGTAACTTGTAAAAGCAAAATTACAACTAAAAATTACAAAAGCGGGAAAATACAACTAAGTGTTGAAAAACACTTAAGTTGCAGCACGTGAAGACACGAATCCTTTAAACTTCTGGATGCTCATTTGTAGTTCCTTGGGATTCGGTTCATGGGTGTTCTTGGAAACAACCATGGACTTCACAATAGTTTCATGACATCGGAGAAGCGCAAAGTTGTTTTATCCAGGATGGACTTGATTCATACAAAATGGCTTGGTGTTTCATCAATATTTGAATTGAAGCCACCGAGAATTGTTTGCTCCTCCATTCATTATGTATCCTCATCTATAAATCAACAAGAAATTCTTCTTCTGGAATCAGCTCTCAATCCTGATTTAATATGTTGCAAGAGGCCCTTTCACAATGTGAGACAATATCTTGGAAAACTTCACCACAGAATCTCTTTGCATCACCGATCTCCTCAATGAGGGATTTAAGAACAAGGGCCTTTTTTTCCAGAAGCTCTTCAAATTCCAAGTACATAAACCTAGAAGAAATGATGGCATGCTCCTGTAGAACACTCAGCTATTGTCGGGGCAAGGTACGCCAGATTGTCAAACTTTCTTCAACACTTTCCAGATTCTTTTTGAAAGTATCAGAAGTCTGATCCAGTTTCTCCTCAATGGTTTCCAACTTAGACATCATCTGAAAAATGTCTTTCATTACCTGTGCACATAGATCGTGAAGCTGATCAACCCAGGAATCCAGTGCTTGTACCTTCCGAGCAGCCCTTTCTACTCCATGAATTGATTCTTGGGAACCAGAAGAACCTATGGAGTTACTCCCTTCAGCAGTAGGTTTTGTGATTTTATGAACAACTGTCATAAGTTGTCGGTTTTCCTCTTCTAGCTTGTCTTTCTTTGCTAGAACTTCATCACATCTTTGTACCAACGAAGCTACAGAAAAATAGGCATCATGTTTAATGACCTCATAAGTTTGTTTGCCCAACTCTATCCTTGTAACCTTATAATCGGCAACAAACATTTCTTCAAGTGGCTTATCTGCAATGGGTTCCACAATTTCAGCCACCTTCATCTTATTGCTGTCAACAGTTACTCTGGAGATAGTCTTGGCCTTCTTAGCAACTTTGGATCTGGACTATTTTAGTTGTTGATAATCAAAGGCATCAGGTGAGATTTCTTACTTCTTCCTTTTCGGAGTAAAAGAGCTGAGCCATGGAGGCAAAGTCATCAACTCCCCTTCAATAGCAGCTGTAGGCAAAGGAGAAGCAGTTTCTGTTTGAATCTCCGTGGTCATCCTGAGAGGAATATTTGTTTGGACAGCGACCACGTTTTGCTCAGTTACCAACGGGCAGGCAGATTGCCCCATAAACTCCTCAAAATCAGAAGTGGAAGTATCAATTTCTGATAACTGGATGCAAGTAGGAATATCCTCATGAACTTCCAACACACTCTTTTGTTGATGATCAAGAAATGGCTCATATGCTGAAATGGGAATAGCATTCTGGGGAGATTCATCCACAAGAAAATCAGGAGGAGAAAGAGGCGTCTTAATGGAAACTGGAGGCGAGTCTGAAACTGGAGACTTAGGAGCATCATCAAATTGCTGCCCTTCTTCTGGATTATGCAGATCGATCACCTGAACATGAAATCGTGATTTTTCCTTCCCACAAACTGTCGTCTCCTCAGGAGGAAACACTACTGCCCGACTAACTCGCAACTTGATCCTTGTGCCCGAAGATGATGCACCTTCCTTGTTGTCAACCTGAATCTCAAACTTACGTCCAAGAGGCCCTGTAGAATCATCTTCTTTTCCAACCTTTATTTTTATAAGTCTAACAGCATTATTTTTCAACCATGAGTTGGTGTTAGCCAAGATAGGCTGAAATGTCTCAAGGATGGATATGCACTCTTTGTGTGACCATTGGATCAAAGGAAGTGGAGCTTCCTCAACCCTCCGAGAAATGTACTCAGGATCAAGTATGTGCCCATCATCAATCATCCCTTGTGGGATATCCACCAAGTTCAAATCAACAATTTTCTCAACAGTGAGCCTACAGTAATCCATCTTTAGAACTTCGACCTCTATGCGAAAATCTACCCAGATGTCCTCCATACTTTTAAGTGATGCTCAATAAAACCCTAACCCTATTTCGACTTATGGTAAAATAAAATAAAATAATAAAGGGGGGAGTCATAAAGATATTAAAATAAACCCTAGTTAGGGTTATAGCATAAAAGACATTAATTATTGAAATAAGATAAAAAGAGAGGGAAATCCCTTTTAAAAATTTGAAAAGGGGATTTTCCCATTCAATTTAAAATTATTATTTTATCTAGTTGATTATCTTTAGGAATTATAATTGGCAATAATTATTTATTTAAAAATTTAATACTCATAGTTGGGTAAATTTATTAAGAATTTACTAATGGAGAATTTCAATAGTATAATGATTAAATTTAAGTTAAGGAGACATTTTAAATATCGAATAATAAATATTTGATTATTTAGATGTTAAGGAGGTAGTTTAATGACAAATATTAAATATTTCATATTTGATGATGGGGAAATTTATTTCACCAATGATATGAGGTTATTGGCTAGATTATTATTATATTTGATTTAGTTAATTTTTATAGACAAATTTAAAAACATTATTACTATTGATCAATTAATTATATTTAAATTCAATAAACTAAGTGATAACATTATTTTAAATAGTCCAACAACAATTAAATACTATATGAGATAATTAATATCTCTTGATTAGTCATTGGAGAATTTAATTAGGGGAAATTAATTAAATTAGTTAAATTAATTAATTAAGTTGTGATGATCCTTTTTGTGGTATAATTAGTCTACCTTAAATGTTAACGCTATAATGGTTGAGTTGATTAAATCGACTTTAGGAAACCATTCTTTTAATCTTTGAGTTAATCTTTAGTTAAGACAACTTATTTATCCCTCCTTTAACATAGAATATATAGTATTTTATGTTGTTTTAAAAAAAATTGTTGTTTTCTTTTTTGCCCAAAAGTTTGGGCATTACATGTAGAAATAGAAGCTCTACAAAATTGCAGCAGACAGAGAAGTGGAAAATAGAGGAGGTTGCAGAGAAGACATTCTCGCATGTGTGTATAACATGATGTCAATGCAGACCTAACACCGCAAAAGAGATTGTATGCAAAATGTTCAGATTTGTAGAGGAGACAAGAAGCAGCTGAAAGACAAAGTAGAGAGCAGGAAAATAAAGGACTGAGAAGGTAGAGCAAAGAAGACAAAAAGGGTACAACCAAGAAGTGAAAACTATTAGTGAAACATAGGATGCAAAATAAAGAACACAAAATGGGCACACAGAAGCAAATCTAGAACATCTACATTACAAAATGGCAAGTAGTGAAGAATGTGTAGAGTGTGTAAAATGCAGAAACAAGAAACATAGAGGTGAGAAGGTTGTATAGTGGGAGTGAGGAACTCAGAAGAAAATACACACCAAGTGAAGCAAAAAAAATAGGATAGGGGACATAGACCTTAGAACAAAGATCTGAGACTTGAGAGCAGAGAGAAAAGAAGATAGCGGTGGAAAGCAGAAACCAAATATCAGAGAGTGGAGAGCCAAGGTAGATAACCAATATAGCAGAGAGTTGGGGAAGAGAAAGTGGACACAATAGAGCAGAGATTAGAGACCTGTGATTGACTGCAGAGACCATATATAAAACACCAATGAGTAGGGGATAGAGATTGTGAGCAGAGAAGAGTCTAGGCAATTTCAAGTGTAGATATACTGTGTGTTACAAAACATTATTTGTAACAAGGTGCTTAATTGTTATTGAGCATTTATACATGGTGTAGACACCTAAAATTGTCTTGTCTAATTAAATAAATATTTTTATTTATTAATTATTTTATCCTAAGTCTTCTATTAATTAATTCATTAATCTTCTTCTAAGTTTTTCCTCATTTAAATAAATATTTTTATTCATTTAAATTGTAATGCCCCGCCAGGAAACCCCGAAGGGATAAGCCAAAATAACACAAGAATACAGTGCAAATTTTTTTTTTTAAAGATACAACACATAAGATGCAACAAGATAATCAAGATTCAGATTACATAGCGGAAGACCTTAACAACAATCTCCTAAAGAGTTTCCCAACGAGATTACTTAATTTTCACAATTCCATTAATTCACACGGTTAATCCAATAAGCAGATTATTTTAATAACGAGATAATTCATAATCAAGACACTTTCTTTCAAAAGACGGAAATACAAATCACAAGCAAGGATTCATCATTAAGATCCATTCATGATTCTCATTCAAGCCTTTCATTTAAAATTACAACCCATACCTCTAACATTCTAATGCACTAGGATTTCATCATAACAAAAGAGATCTTTCCAAGCATATTTAAATTGCTTAACATCAACTGAGTATAATTCGTTACTCGAAGTTACATTCATTCATAATCCAATTCATTGCATTAAAAGGACGATTTCACACATGCATTACGATAAATCGCATCTCAACCAATTATGCATTCGATCAACAAGGCATTCAAGATAGAACTGAAAATAAGCATTTAAAGTTAATTCCAATTATCCACTTAACCATTTTAACATAAGCAAATCAAGCATGATAAAGCTGAATAAAGGAACCATAAGAGAATACACCACAAAACACCATAATGATCTCGGAGTTCACCCCTAAAGGGCTACATCTCCGGGTCTGCGCAACTGCAAGACCCCCTCGGATAAATAATAAGGTTAAGAGTACAAGAGGTTACACCATACAATCCAGCCATCAAGGTGATACATAAACAATATACAAACGACCACACCGGTCAATAAATACATAAACGATCCTTACAAGGAACAGGATCCAGCTGAACATAATCAAAGCTAATATCATAAGAGTCCATGAGAGCATCCATAAAACTGAACCATCACCACCCAAGGTCTAACATGAAACCGACACTCACAAGGGCAGAGACAGTAAGGACGACTCACAAAGGTACTCAAACAGGACAAAACGACAACACACTAGCGAACGTAGGGACAAGTGTCATCACACAACCTGGTATGGATACCATGGCAAGTCTTCATAGGTCCCGGCCCATACACTGGTAACCTTGGCAACCTAATCCGAACTTCCGGCCCATCCAAGCCTCATGTGGACCCACACATCCTCTCGTGAAGACAAGGAAGGTAGTTTGCCATTTCAGGCCTTCTCACAGCATGTCGAGTCTATGCTAGCACTCGTCCCATGTGTGAGGCACATTATCTTATTATATAAATTATTTTCTAATCTACTTAGGTTATCACTTATTAGACTCACTTTCGACGGGTTACCCAGCAGCCACTTTGGGCACGGCCCCCAGTCGAAAGCCACTTTCCCATACGACACTAGACTGACTCAAACGAACTCAAACCACGGAATACACATGGTCAGACGAACGGAGTTCAAGAAGATACAATCATCAGGTCAAACACGACTCAAGGGTAATCACTTACTGACGGTGCTCTAACTAGAGACCTGACAACTAAGGTCAACCATGAATCATCATTCGACTCACACAAAGAGGGTATAACCAACTAAGTCAACATCACAATCCAAAGTCAACTCAAAATTCGAGGACTGAAACAGGTACACCAAGTCAATCCATACGACAGGGTCCTTTTACACCAAGCAAAACATGCCATTTCCTAATTAAAGCGAATACAGTAATTAAACTCGCAAGACAATAATCAGAAAAGACAATATTCCTCAAATTGATTTAATCATTAAAATCGATCAAGTTTCTACAAGTTCCAAATCATATTACCGTTATCTACCTCAACTGGGGATAAGTTGTTCTTGGTTTCCTAACTCCTAAGGTTCAAGCATTGAACAGGCAATTTAAGCCGTAATGAGTTCTTAAACCAAATTCATAATAATCCAATTCAGACAACCATTAAACAATTAAAATAAGATATTTAATCTCCAACAAGCATCATAGACATACTGGTCTAAAATCGATCTCTACAGATTTATAATTTCAATTCCAGTTACATAACACGGATTACGGAAATAAAAATGTAGAAAGAGAATCTAAATGGAGATAATCACTTCCAAGACATAGCGTTTAAATTCAAATACCCACGATAAATATATCACTTACTTTTCAATTACTCAACTGATATGTTCTATATAGCATTTAACATCATCCCTAGTAATTCCATCGTATTAAAACGATTTTCCCAACAACAGATTGTTCTCTATTATGTTTTCAAGCAATAATACCTTAATCGAACTTACAATTCCAATTATCCTAACATTAAATTGACTATCATTAAAATGATACAAAATATCATAAGTTTCCTTTTTTTTTTTGAATGATAGAAGAAAATACACTTTAAAGAAAATCATTTTATAACTAATTTAAAACACAAAAAAAAACGCATTAAAAAAAAATAACGTTTACCACCAACTACGTTTTTTTTTAAAACTACATTTTAAAAACGAAAAAGAATGCCTTTTAACCCTAACGGCGAGGGCGGGCTATGCCCTAACCCTAGCCGCAGGGCATTGCCCAGGCGGCGGCGCCGCTGCGGTGCCCGCAGGCCCGCGGCGCGCTGCGGCCACCGCAGTGAGCCGCGGCCGAAGGCCTTAACACCTGCGAATGGTGGGGGGAGGAACCAGGGGGACGAGCTGGGAATGAAGGGGGGTGCGAGCGGTGGAGAGGGGAGGGAGCGGGTGGAGCTCCGCTCCCCGCCTCCCATCCCCAAAACACAGTCCGAGCACAAAAAAAAAACAATGACGCCCAGGTTCGAACGCCAGCATTCGAAACTTGCTTCGAACACACAGTTCAAAATTTTAATATTAATTTGCTAATTAAACACACACAGTTCGACTAAAATGAACGCCCAGCTCGGCATAATAAATAAATATTTTCCATAGTAAACACAGTTCGAACTATAAAGCAAAACGTCCATCACAGAATTGAAATAAATTTCGATTCAATTTAGATTCGAATTAAACAAAATAAGATTGATATCATGTTTTCATGTAGGGTTTTCTCATTCTCTACAAACGCCCAAGGGTTTCAAACGCCCAAAATCAAGGAGGGATAACCAGCATCTCAAAACCAAAAACTCAAAACCAAAATTTCCAGCCAAATTCATATGAACAATCAAATTGATTTTCAATAACCAATTCAGAATCCTACCTCAATTCGCAATCCTGGTATGGCCGAGGGAGAGCCCACCTGTCAGATTCCCCAAAATCTTCTCCAAAATTGTTCCTCCTTCCAATTTCCCAAATTTTGGGTAATATGGAGGAGTTGACCCAAAAATTCCATTTTTTTGGAATAAAAACTTTTATTTACCAATAATCCTCTAAATTTAATCCTTTTCAACAATATCAACAATATAGCTTGCTATTTCAATTAAAAATTCGATTTCCTCATTTAAACAAATTTAGCCGTTCTAATTTAATAATCCGACAGAATACAGTCAATCCATTGCGATAATAAAAACAAACTTTCTTTTCGACAACATATATAATAATGCATTTAATATTCAAAAACAGTCATTTGATCGAATTCACTCCCAACTTAAAATAAGCAATTCATTAACAACGAAATCGCATAACGAATTCTCAATCAATTTAATCCATTAATCTTCAATGCACAAACGCATATATTTAATCAAGAAATTACTAAGGACTAATTCATCAATTTACCAAACACACCAGGCACGCAAACCGAGGAAGTCAACCAAACAGACGACTCGCAAACCCAAACAAGAAGGGATTACCGACGACGACTGGCGATGCTCACTAGAGCACGACAAAGGTCAACTAGGGTCTTACGACCACCTAATCCGACTCTAGGGATTAAAAAGGTAAGCTCAAACCTGTAAAACCAGGTGACGACGAACCTCGCACTCATGCGACTTCGTACCTGAAATCTCCTGCAACCAACGATCATACATGCATACATTTATAATAACTTAATGAATGCGTTAGCTCGATGAATACCATGAAATAAGAACACTAAACAACTAGCATAAAACTAGTGAGAAAACCACATCAATAGCTATGCGTAAAATCAACATCTGATTATAATCATAATATCACGATAAACTGATCAAGATTAAACCAATGTTAGAGATCGATTACGGTAGGGGTACTACATTCTCCCCCCCTAGGTTCCGACTTACTCCTGGAAGTCGTAAGGCTAGATGGAGAACATGTCGTACGCATCAGCCCTGAAACTCATTCAACAAAGATCAAATTGCACATAGAAAACTTTCCATAAATAAATGAAATATAATTGCAAAATCCTTTACAAACGCCATTATCCATTGGCAAGATACATCCAAAACTATACATTCCTTACAATATTCTAGGAGATATCCACCATCATAGCAGAAAAACAGAATTTTCTTTTTTTCATTACACCAAATTAAAACATTACAATGAGGTAACCAACAATTACCATAATCATCGATCAAAATGACAGAAAAACATGCCATAAGATCAATTTCCTTTACCAATCCATCTTAATCATAAAATTTTATAACATAGAACTAGCTCAAAATATCAATTTCTACAACCATATTAACTTTCATGAAATAAGAGCAACATAAATAACTCAATTGGTTACACTTGCCAGGCATAAGAAAACCTTTCCAAAGACTATGTCCCATAACATAGCGACAAGCTAACACAATTTACTCCATGATACAAATAATAACCATCCACATGACTGGAATGCATAACAGAAAAGGCCACATGTGAGCATGTCTAATGCTCGGTCAATGATAACATGCACGATCAGCATCTCTATGCCTGATCTCATAACAACAATATGATCATAAATATCCAATATCTCGCTCAAAGGCTCGATGGTGCTAGGCACACCATAGCGGTGCTACCTTCCATACAAGACCTTTGTGAATATCCCTTGTTGTACAAGGTGGTTAGCCTCCAAGAGATAGTCACCACACATAGGTAGGTAGTGGATACTAGCTGCATCACAGCCTCACATACCCCCATCCTCACGGTTCCCTACAACAACTTCCTCGCACACACTCTACCAATTCCGTATCATACGTCCTTGGAGAGGAATTTCACATCTCGACACAAGACCAGCATCCGAAAACAATAAGGATAAACCAGGTTAGCCACCCAAGCACAGATGAATAAAGATAATGAATCATCAATTCCAACAATAAGGCAAGAAAGTAATCCGGAATTTCAACACCAAATCAAAGTGCAAAAGATCACAAGATTGTGGCCAAACCTTCAAAGTCAAGGTAAAATAAATTGCTGATCCCCAAAGAATATAAAGAGTATCACAACTGCACAAAACAGCACTGTGTGACTAGCATCTAGCCACCAACGAGGAAGGAAGGAACAACTGACTAGCTATTGCAGTAGCTCATCATGTGGTGCGACATAGTCACACTATCCACATGGCATGGCGGTGTGCACCTCGACATCACCCCGCATCACGTCGTCACGTGGCATGGCAATACCCCAAGTGGAGAAAACACACAATGGACGTATCCCGCATGGTAGTGCACCTCGCAGAAAAAGCACGCGCAAGCCACATCCCGCATAGCGACGTATCTAGAAGGAGACTCGCCGTAAGTCAGAGGTATACATGACTATGGTCCATCCACAAGTCTACCAACACAGGCCAGTTGGCAACTTATGTAAGAATAATAACACGCCTCTCAAGAAGACAAGGCAACAGATACTCCAATAGAATCCAACAATATGCACAAAAACTACCATCTATATGCTCAGATAAGGAAGAGAATAGGCTGACACACATAAACCTATAAATAGATTCATCCAAGGGAAAGTATTGAGTACACCTTGATACAGTTTAGTAGTACAACTATATCATTCCTCGAAGTAGAGAAGCTAAAGTCGCTTCGCGTCGACATTACTCGCACGCCAATCCATACTATTCAAGGAACGGTCGCTTCGAATACTACCCCTTAACATACTGAGTTACCCACAACCCAAGGTTTGGTACTCAGCAGGGAAACAAATAAGCAACATTACATAAATAGTATGGTTTCCCACACTCATAAGCAACATATCCTCCATGGTTGATTACTTCACCAATCCATGGGCACACATAATAAGCACTGGTTTCTTACAATACACACAAATACACCAGTACTGGTTTAGTCACATATACGGGGAGTACTTTTCAGTACGCTAACATCTATACAAGGAAGATTCCAATTACGCTTTCTATTTAAATAACTGAATCAAGCTTACTCTAGATACAAGTACTGAAATTATTAACAATTTACAATTACATAAGGAATTAACATCATTCCTATAGCTTTCTCGAATCTCACTAAGCATTCATAATTAAATTATTAGCTAAGCAAATTCATTTCTAAAGCTTAAGACTTTCATCTATCACTATGAAGCCAAAGGCAAACACACAATTTCACATGTTTTATAAACATTCTATTTAAATCAATGCATTCTTAATACCATTTCTAAAAATCTTAGGATTAGGCAAGGAGAAGGGAAAGAGAGTTTGATAATCAAACTGTTTCTTACAAAGACACAAGATCAATCAAGATCACGCTGCATTATAAAATTTCTCACTTAAGCCTATCATTTCAATTACATGGTTTTCATTTCGCTACCGTTTAGAAGGATGAAAAACAACCTAACAAACATTTCCATTAATTTATGGTTGCAACAGGAGGTTCTAGTTTTCCAAACAAAACAGAGATCAAGAAGGGCAATCTTTTCGATAATGCAAGACCTCTTAAGAACACTCAATTATAATAATACAATTCAGACACATGTCATAATTTGCAACCTATTAGAGAAGATCACATTACGATCAAAGATAAGCAAGGAGCTATTAACCAAATAGAACATATTAATGCATGCACATCAAACAAGCTTTTCGTTCGCACTTTCTAACTCATTAAGGTAATTACACATATCCAAAAGCGAGTTCAATGGAGCATTTGCTAAAATATATCTTCAATCAAATTGGTTTAATGAAACACATAAGACAATCTTTCAGGAAACACGTTAGTACTTTCTCGAAGCTACAATAACATGCTCTTTTTAATACTTCTACAAACCATTCAGTTTCACATAATACAACTATTCGCATAGCAATGCACCTTACTAAGGTAGAATCTAATCATGCTACTCCTACAAAACACACATGGAGAATTCCTTAAACGTACACATGCAGTTTTTCTCCCAATCACCCAAAATAATTTTTATTTTATTTTTTTTTAAACCCATAGCCCATTTAATAATCTAAAAACATGAGCATCATAAAGCTCACACAAGGGTTCAAGAAGTCACACCCTTTTTCTCTCTTGCAAACAAGAAACTCAAATCAAAGATAATTACTCATATCCTAATCATTTTAATTTCCAGAAAGAGAGAGAGAAATGGTGATAATCATTTAATTTTCTACAAAATAAGCATTCAATAATTGCCCTGCTAGTCCTTCAAGTGGACAACATTAAGCCAGATCATAATCTTTTAAACAAACACAATTCCCACTTTCCGATTCAAGACAAGCACGGACCAATCCAAATGGATTAGTCTAAAGAGTACAACACTCACTAAGGAAAGGTACATACGACTCTCTTTCAGAATAAGAGTAATCGTAGACCAAAACATCAATAAGCAAACAATGCACAAATAAGCACTCGAACACCAACATCAAGAAGGCGAAAACCAGGTGTGAACACACACGTTACACACCAGCTAAGGTCTGCTCAATCACTCATATGCAAAAGGAGGACAAGCATACGCATAAGGTCGATACACCTCACACCAATAGAGGGCACACGCGACACCAGAGATCCCAATGTTTGCAACCTGGGCTCTGATACCAAATGTAATGCCCCGCCAGGAAACCCCGAAGGGATAAGCCAAAATAACACAAGAATACAGTGCAATTTTTTTTTTTTTAAAGATACAACACATAAGATGCAACAAGATAATCAAGATTCAGATTACATAGCGGAAGACCTTAACAACAATCTCCTAAAGAGTTTCCCAACGAGATTACTTAATTTTCACAATTCCATTAATTCACACGGTTAATCCAATAAGCTGATTATTTTAATAACGAGATAATTCATAATCAAGACAATTTCTTTCAAAAGACGGAAATACAAATCACAAGCAAGGATTCATCATTAAGATCCATTCATGATTCTCACCAAATGTAATGCCCCGCCAAGAAACCCCGAAGGGATAAGCCAAAATAACACAAGAATACAGTGCAAATTTTTTTTTTTAAAGATACAACACATAAGATGCAACAAGATAATCAAGATTCAGATTACATAGCGGAAGACCTTAACAACAATCTCCTAAAGAGTTTCCCAACGAGATTACTTAATTTTCACAATTCCATTAATTCACACGGTTAATCCAATAAGCTGATTATTTTAATAACGAGATAATTCATAATCAAGACAGTTTCTTTCAAAAGACGGAAATACAAATCACAAGCAAGGATTCATCATTAAGATCCATTCATGATTCTCATTCAAGCCTTTCATTTAAAATTACAACCCATACCTCTAACATTCTAATGCACTAGGATTTCATCATAACAAAAGAGATCTTTCCAAGCATATTTAAATTGCTTAACATCAACTGAGTATAATTCGTTACTCGAAGTTACATTCATTCATAATCCAATTCATTGCATTAAAAGGACGATTTCACACATGCATTATGATAAATCGCATCTCAACCAATTATGCATTCGATCAACAAGGCATTCAAGATAGAACTGAAAATAAGCATTTAAAGTTAATTCCAATTATCCACTTAACCATTTTAACATAAGCAAATCAAGCATGATAAAGCTGAATAAAGGAACCATAAGAGAATACACCACATAACACCATAATGATCTCGGAGTTCACCCCTAAAGGGCTTCATCTCCGGGTCTGCGCAACTGCAAGACCCCCTCGGATAAAGAATAAGGTTAAGAGTACAAGAGGTTACACCATACAATCCAGCCATCAAGGCGATACATAAACAATATACAAACGACCACACCGGTCAATAAATACATAAACGATCCTTACAAGGAACAGGATCCAGCTGAACATAATCAAAGCTAATATCATAAGAGTCTATGAGAGCATCCATAAAATTGAACCATCACCACCCAAGGTCTAACATGAAACCGACACTCACAAGGGCAGAGACAGTAAGGACGACTCACAAAGGTACTCAAACAGGACAAAACGACAACACACTAGCGAACGTAGGGACAAGTGTCATCACACAACCTGGTATGGATACCATGGCAAGTCTTCATAGGTCCCGGCCCATACACTGGTAACCCTGGCAACCTAATCCGAACTTCCGGCCCATCCAAGCCTCATGTGGACCCACACATCCTCTCGTGAAGACAAGGAAGGTAGTTTGCCATTTCAGGCCTTCTCACAGCATGTCGAGTCTATGCTAGCACTCGTCCCATGTGTGAGGCACATTATCTTATTATATAAATTATTTTCTAATCTACTTAGGTTATCACTTATTAGACTCACTTTCGACGGGTTACCCAGCAGCCACTTTGGGCGCGGCCCCCAGTCGAAAGCCACTTTCCCATACGACACTAGACTGACTCAAACGAACTCAAACCACGGAATACACATGGTCAGATGAACGGAGTTCAAGAAGATACAATCATCAGGTCAAACACGACTCAAGGGTAATCACTTACTGACGGTGCTCTAACTAGAGACCTGACAACTAAGGTCAACCATGAATCATCATTCGACTCACACAAAGAGGGTATAACCAACTAAGTCAACATCACAATCCAAAGTCAACTCAAAATTCGAGGACTGAAACAGGTACACCAAGTCAATCCATACGACAGGGTCCTTTTACACCAAGCAAAACATGCCATTTCCTAATTAAAGCGAATACAGTAATTAAACTCGCAAGACAATAATCAGAAAAGACAATATTCCTCAAATTGATTTAATCATTAAAATCGATCAAGTTTCTACAAGTTCCAAATCATATTACCGTTATCTACCTCAACTGGGGATAAGTTGTTCTTGGTTTCCTAACTCCTAAGGTTCAAGCATTGAACAGGCAATTTAAGCCGTAATGAGTTCTTAAACCAAATTCATAATAATCCAATTCAGACAACCATTAAACAATTAAAATAAGATATTTAATCTCCAACAAGCATCATAGACATACTGGTCTAAAATCGATCTCTACAGATTTATAATTTCAATTCCAGTTACATAACACGGATTACGGAAATAAAAATGTAGAAAGAGAATCTAAATGGAGATAATCACTTCCAAGACATAGCGTTTAAATTCAAATACCCACGATAAATATATCACTTACTTTTCAATTACTCAACTGATATGTTCTATATAGCATTTAACATCATCCCTAGTAATTCCATCGTATTAAAACGATTTTCCCAACAACAGATTGTTCTCTATTATGTTTTCAAGCAATAATACCTTAATCGAACTTACAATTCCAATTATCCTAACATTAAATTGACTATCATTAAAATGATACAAAATATCATAAGTTTCCGTTTTTTTTTTGAATGATAGAAGAAAATACACTTTAAAGAAAATCATTTTATAACTAATTTAAAACACAAAAAAAAACGCATTAAAAAAAAATAACGTTTACCACCAACTACGTTTTTTTTTAAAACTACATTTTAAAAACGAAAAAGAATGCCTTTTAACCCTAACGGCGAGGGCGGGCTATGCCCTAACCCTAGCCGCAGGGCATTGCCCAGGCGGCGGCGCCGCTGCGGTGCCCGCAGGCCCGCGGCGCCCTGTGGCCACCGCGGCCCTGCGGCCACCGCAGTGAGCCGCAGCCGAAGGCCTTAACACCTGCGAATGGTGGGGGGAGGAACCAGGGGGACGAGCTGGGAATGAAGGGGGGTGCGAGCGGTGGAGAGGGGAGGGAGCGGGTGGAGCTCCGCTCCCCGCCTCCCATCCCCAAAACACAGTCCGAGCACAAAAAAAAAACAATGATGCCCAGGTTCGAACGCCAGCATTCGAAACTTGCTTCGAACACACAGTTCGAAATTTTAATATTAATTTGCTAATTAAACACACACAGTTCGACTAAAATGAACGCCCAGCTCGGCATAATAAATAAATATTTTCCATAGTAAACACAGTTCGAACTATAAAGCAAAACGTCCATCACAGAATTGAAATAAATTTCGATTCAATTTAGATTCGAATTAAACAAAATAAGATTGATATCATGTTTTCATGTAGGGTTTTCTCATTCTCTACAAACGCCCAAGGGTTTCAAACGCCCAAAATCAAGGAGGGATAACCAGCATCTCAAAACCAAAAACTCAAAACCAAAATTTCCAGCCAAATTCATATGAACAATCAAATTGATTTTCAATAACCAATTCAGAATCCTACCTCAATTCGCAATCCTGGTATGGCCGAGGGAGAGCCCACCTATCAGATTCCCCAAAATCTTCTCCAAAATTGTTCCTCCTTCCAATTTCCCAAATTTTGGGTAATATGGAGGAGTTGACCCAAAAATTCCATTTTTTTGGAATAAAAACTTTTATTTACCAATAATCCTCTAAATTTAATCCTTTTCAACAATATCGACAATATAGCTTGCTATTTCAATTAAAAATTCGATTTCCTCATTTAAACAAATTTAGCCGTTCTAATTTAATAATCCGACAGAATACAGTCAATCCATTGCGATAATAAAAACAAACTTTCTTTTCGACAACATATATAATAATGCATTTAATATTCAAAAACAGTCATTTGATCGAATTCACTCCCAACTTAAAATAAGCAATTCATTAACAACGAAATCGCATAACGAATTCTCAATCAATTTAATCCATTAATCTTCAATGCACAAACGCATATATTTAATCAAGAAATTACTAAGGACTAATTCATCAATTTACCAAACACACTAGACACGCAAACCGAGGAAGTCAACCAAACAGACGACTCGCAAACCCAAACAAGAAGGGATTACCGACGACGACTGGCGATGCTCACTAGAGCACGACGAAGGTCAACTAGGGTCTTACGACCACCTAATCCGACTCTAGGGATTAAAAAGGTAAGCTCAAACCTGTAAAACCAGGTGACGACGAACCTCGCACTCATGCGACTTCGTACCTGAAATCTCCTGCAACCAACGATCATACATGCATACATTTATAATAACTTAATGAATGCGTTAGCTCGATGAATACCATGAAATAAGAACACTAAACAACTAGCATAAAACTAGTGAGAAAACCACATCAATAGCTATGCGTAAAATCAACATCTGATTATAATCATAATATCACGATAAACTGATCAAGATTAAACCAAGGTTAGAGATCGATTACGGTAGGGGTACTACATAAATTGTCATTTTTCTTAAATCAAATAAATATTTTATTTATTTAATTGATCTCACTTCATCTATTAATTAAATAGATCTTTATTTATTTAATTAATTCATTAGCCTTTTCTACCCATGACACATGTCATTCATCTCTTAATTCCTACACTACCTACCCCCTTTATCATTTAATTATTTCATGTACCTACCCTTTAATCTTGGTCGACTATTTATCTTTACACCTCTTAATCTTGTCCCTTCATTTCCTATAGTTTCTTCTATATAAGAGGATTCTTTCTTCATTATCAACCCTAACGATGTAATCAAGCCTTCTTGCAACCAAGCTATCAACCACATTTTCGTTCTTTGTTGAACTCTTGTTCACACATAAAATCTGAGAGAAAATATATCAAACAAGATCAATGGATATATGAAGAAATGGAGATTGAAACCCTACTAGACATGTGAATGGTATATCTTGTTTTGTTATTGTTTATTTGCATGATCTTACGTATCTCTATTGGTATTGGTAAATATTTCATTGTATGACCTAGACTGTTTGTGGTTGAGTCTTTATGGTTTTACAATAGTTTATTATCATCATTTTTCACCATATACATTTTGGCACGCCCAATGGGACATGGATTTTTGTTAGATCTATGTTTTTTTACAGGTTAATCTAACCCTATATTGTTGTTTTATAAAACAATTTGGAGAATCACTTTGTGCAACTAGGGTTTTGGACACAAAATTAAGATTTTGGAGAGATTTGATCAGATGTTACAAATGGTTTGGGATTTTTGCATCAAATATTTTTTGCAAGTTGGAGCCAGTATCAGGAGTGTTTAATCTTAAATTCAATTTTTTTGGATCATATTTGAATTTTTTATAAATTATTTTATTATTTTTCATAAAAAAATAATTTTGGAAGAAAATTAGCTATTTTTTAGATTTTCTTACATTTATGGAAAGTTCTCAGAATTCTACAAGGGGTCTATTTTTTGTGATTTTTATTTGGGTGCAAAATAATTTGTGAAAAATTAGATCTTTAAAAATTAGGGTTTTGCAATGATTAGATCATATCTCAGAAACTGCTTAGAATTTTTGCATAAAAGTTTGGTTTTAGGTTGGCAAAAGTATCAGGAGTGCTTAGTTCAAAATTTATATTTTTTGGAGCATATTTATATTTTTTTATGATTTTTTAAAGTTTTTCAAAAAAAAATATTTTTTTTGAGAAAATTAGCGAATTTTTTGGGTTTTCTTACATTTCGGGAAATTTCTTCTTTATGAATTTAATTTTGATGCAAAATAATTCACGAAAAATTAGATGTTTAAAAATTAGATTTTTGCAATGTTTTGAATATATCTCTCAAATTGCTTGGAATTTTTGTAGGATTTTTTTTTTTGGAGGTTGGGAATGGTATCAAGAGTTCCCAGTACGAAATTCAAATTTTCTGGATCAAGTTTGAAATTTTTATGAATTATAAAAAAATTAATTTTGACAAAAAATTAACAATCTTTTTAGATTTTCTTACATTTCTGGAAATGTCTTGAAATTCTACAGGTGGTATGTTCTTTATGAATTTAATTTTGATGCAAAATAACTTGTGGAAAATCAATTCTTTGAATTTGTCAAAAAACGTATTGTCAAATGCCCCTATTTCACAAAGTCATTTGAGATTTCTAAAAAATTACCTAACTTGTGTGCTTGCAGTAGGGGTATTATTTCACAACTACTAACAAGTTTGGTGCAAGACCTTTGGCAAATATTTGACTTTGAAATTGTTTGTTTTGTCTTCTTTAGTCTAGCAAAATACTTCAATTGGTGCTCTAAAATTAACAAGTGTTTTTTGTGTGTTGAGCAATAAGTTCTTTTTTTTTTACTTCTTAGAGGGTCTTCTTTTATGTAGCCCATAAACCTAAGTGAGAGGGAACGGACCAAGTGGTAGCAAGCTAAATTCAATCTCTTCCAAGCCACTACAAATAAAAGTGTTTGTGACTAAAGTTGCAAGCAACGGGTGTTACATGTTGCTATAACAACGTTATGGCTCCCCATAAACCCTATAGAGTGCAACCTCTATAGGCTAGGAGACTTTCCATTTAACAAAGCAACACGTTGTTGATTATAGCCACCCAAACAGATGCCCTTACTAGACACTTTTTTTGTGTTGAAAGCCAAAAACCTTCTAGTTGTTGGCACAGGAGGTCGGACCTCTGAAGTGGGTCACATTCTTATGGTTATTAGTAGAGATACAAAGTTTGCCATGGGGAGTCTTTGCGGGGACTGGTGTTTGGCTGCCCTAGAGAAGTGAGTGTCAAGGATGGAGCTAGTAGGGTCAAGCATCTAAGTATCCACTCTAAATTGTGTAGCTCGGGGTAACCCCCCAAGTGAGATTTAACAACTATTGTCCTAGCTAGCCATAGGATTTGTGCTTGCATGATAAAAAACACTTAAACATTTTCAAACAAAACAAAGAAACATCATGTTTGTCGTGTCTTCCAAGTGTATGCAAAACAAACAAGGACATTTTGCAATCACACTTGAAATTGAAACACTTTATCATTTTTGGACAAAAACACCTTTAGACATTGGGTCCTCAATGTTTTGCTGTGTTTTTCTTGCCACTACAAGTCAAAACATTGAGATTTGGTCACATTCAACAACTTCACAATTGGACAAAATTGCAAAACATTTTCTAAATCATGTCTGGGTTTACTTTGTAATGCCCCGCCAGGAAACCCCGAAGGGATAAGCCAAAAATACAAGAATAGAGTGCAAAATTTTTTATTTTTATTTTTAAAGTTACAACACATAAGATGCAACAAGATACTAAAGATTCAGATTGCAAAGCGGAAGACATCCACTAATCTCCTAAAGAGTTTCCCAACGAGATTACTTAATTTTCACAGTTCACTTAACTCATACAATTAATCCAATAAGCTAATATCTTAATAACGAGTTAAATCATAATCAGAATAATTCCTTTCAAAAGAGGGAAATATAAATCACCACAAAGATTCATCCATAAGATCCATTCATCAACCTCATTCAAGCTTTTCAATTTAAAATTACAAACCATACATCTACATACTAATACACTAGGATCTTCACCATAAACATAAGAGATATTTCCGAGCATATTTAAATTTCTTAACAACAACTGAGTATAATTCATTACTCTAAGATACATTATTCCATATTCCAACTTGTTGCATTAAAAGGACGATTTCACACATGCATTTACGATAAATCGCATCCCAACCAATTATGCATTCGAACAACATGGCATTCAAGATAGAATTGAATATAAGCATTTCAAAGTTAATTCCAATTATCCACTTAACCATTCAACATAAATTAAACATACATGATAAAGCTGAATAAAGAGACAGAAGAGAATGCATCACATAACACCATAATGATCTCGGAGTTCACCCCTAATGGGCTACATCTCCAGGTCTGCTCAACTGCAAGACCCCTTCTGATAAATAATACAGTTAAGAATACAAGAGGTTACATCATACAATCCAGCCATCAAGGCGATACATAAGCAATATACAAACGACCACACCGGTCAATAAATACATAAACGATCCTTACAAGGAACAGGATCCAGCTGAACATAATCCAAGCTAATAACATAAGAGTCCATGAGAGCATCCATAAAACTGAACCATCACCACCCAAGGTCTAGCATGAAACCGACACTCACAAGGGCAGCGACAAAGGACGACTCACAAAGGTACTCAAAACAGGACAAAACGACAACACACTAGCGAACGTAGGGACAAGTGTCATCACACAACCTGGTATGGATACCATGGCAAGTCTTCATAGGTCCCGGCCCATACACTGGTAACCCTGGCAACCTAATCCGAACTTCCGGCCCATCCAAGCCTCATGTGGACCCACACATCCTCTCGTGAAGACAAGGAAGGTAGTTTGCCATTTCAGGCCTTCTCACAGCATGTCGAATCTATGATAGCACTCGTCTCATGTGTGAGGCACATTATCTTATTTATAAATTATTTTCTAATCTACTTAGGTTATCACTTATTAGACTCACTTTCGACGGGTTACCCAGTAGCCACTTTGGGCGCGGCCCCCAATCGAAAGCCACTTTCCCATACGACACTAGACTAACTCAGACGAACTCAAACCACAGAATACACATGGTAAGACGAACGGAGTTCAAGAAGGAGAACAATCATCTGGCCAAACACGACTCAATGGTAATCACTTACTGACGGTACTCTAACTAGAGACCTGACAACTAAGGTTAACCACGAATCATCATTCGACTCACTCAAGGAGGATATAACCAACTAATTCAACATCACAATCCATAGTCAACTCAAAATTCAAGGACTGAAACAGGTACACCAAGTCAATCCATACGACAGGGTCCTATTTAAACAAAGCAAAACATGTCGATTCATAATTAAAGGCGAATACAGAAATTAAACTCGCACGGCAATAATCAGAAAGGACGATATTCCTCAAATTGATTTAATCATTAAACGACAATCAAGTTTTCTACAAGATCTAAACAACTTACAGTTATCTACCTTATCAAGGGATAAGTCGTTCTTGGTTTTCTAACTCGTTAAAATTCAAAGCATAAACAGACATATAAGCCATAATGAGTTTTTTTTAACCAATTCGTATTAATAAAATTCAGACAACCATTAATCAACTGAATAAGACATTTAATCTCCAACAAAAAACATCATTAGCACACTGGTCTAAAACCGACCTCTACAATATCGTATTTCAACGATCTTCCAATAATATATTATTCTCTATTATCTTTAAACAATACTACTTCAGTTAGCCAAGTGCTCTAAACAGCTAGAAGGTAAGATCTAGATTTAATAATCCAAGATCGATCAGAATATAATCAATGATATAAAAATTGCAATATTACCGATTTAGAGCTTAATCAGGAAAGGGGCATAAGTCATGAAATGAGATTGACTAATGATTAACTTACAATCTCCACTATAGAATTAATCAAAATCAAGATATCGCCTATCATTCTTATGCTACCTTAATCAAGATTAAGAACTCTTTAAACTTAACATTACAAACAACCCTTCATTAAAATTGATAATAGCATCATATGTTTTTTTTAATACCAAACAAAATACCTTGAAATAACCCCCCTTTTTTTTTAACCATGATTGAAACAACTAAAAACGCATTTTAAATAAAACTATGTTTTAAACAAAACAAAAAAAAACGCATGTTAAATTATGTGGGAGGCACGCTGGGAAGGGCCGTGCCCTAACCCTAGCATCGTCCCATACCATGCGGGCGGCGCCTCTCAACGCGGCCAGGCGGCGGCGCCCTGCGGCCACCGCAGTGTGCCACGGCCAAGGTCGAAGCACCAGCATAGGGGAAAAACCGAGGGCGAGCGGGGAACGAAGGGGGGTGCGAGCGGGGGAGAGGGGAGGGAGCGGGTGGAGCTCCGCTCCCCGCCTCCCATCCCCAAAACACAGTCCGAACAATAAACAAAACGCACGCCCAGCTCCAAAACATAATACGATTAAATTTTTTTTTTAAATGGAACACACAGTCCGATTTAAAAGGATAAAAACGCACAGCTTGGTCTTTTAACAAATTTGCTATATAAAAAGCACAGTTCGATTTCAATAAACACAAACGCCCATCCCAAAGATTTAGAATGAAATTTTGATTTACTATACATTCGGTTTAAACAAACTGATATTGAAATCACGTTTTCATATTGGGTTTTCTCATTCTCAACAAACAGCCAAGGATTTCAAACGCCCAACAGCCATGAAGAAAAATACACATTTCCATTTAAAATCTCCAGCCAAACAAATTGATTTTCAAACACAAATTCATTTCTTTCAATCAAAACAATAATTTCTTTTGGCAACAAGAAGACAATTCAGAATTCCTACCTTCATTCGCAATCCAGGTATGGCTGAGGGAGAGCCCAATCCTGCCAGAATCAACCAACTCCTCTTCTCCAAAACCCCCAAAAATCTTTCCAGCCAAAATCTCCTCCAAAAATGTCCATCCTCCCAAATTTTTCCCAAATTTGGGTTATATGGGAGAGTTGACCCAAAAATCCCATTTTGGAATAAAAAACTTTATTTACAAATAATTCTCCAAATTTAATACTTTTTCAACTATAACAACAATTTAACTTGCTCTTTAATTCAAAAATCGATTTCTTCAATCAATTAAATTTAACCTTTCAAATATCAGAATCCAACAGAATGCAATTACGTCTATTGCGATAAAATACTAAACTTTCTTTTCAACAGCATATATATAAATGCATTAAATATTCGAAAACGGTTATTTAATCAAACTTACTCCAAATTTAAAACAGGGAATTCATTAACAACGAAAATTGCATGACGAATACCTAATTAATTTAATCCATTAATCCTCAATGCACAAACGCATATATTTAATAAAGAGAATTACTAAGGACTAATTCATCAATTAACCAAACACACCAGGCACGCAAACCGAGAAGGTCGACCAAACAAACGACTCGCAAACCCAAACAAAAAGGGGATACCGACGACGACTGGCGATGCTCACTTGAGCACAACTAAGGTCGACTAGGGTCTTACGACCACCTAATCCAACTCTAAGGATTAAAAAAGGTATGCTCAAACCTGCAAAACCAGGTGACGACGAACCTCGCACTCATGCGACTTCGTACCTGAAATCTCCTGCAACCAACGATCATACACGCATACATATATAATAACTTAATGAAATCATTAGTCCGATACTAACATCACGAAATAGGAACACTGAAGATCTGCATACAACTAGTGTGAGAACCACATCAATAGCTATGCATGAAATTAACATCTGACTATAACATAATATTACGATTAACTAATCAAGATTAAACCAAGGTTAGAGATCGATTACGGTAGGGGTACTACATACTTAAACTAGATCTGTGTTTAGAACTAAGAAATTGCAAAAGATTTGTCAAGAGAAAAAGGACTTAAGTTTTCAGATTCAAAGAGCTTCTAAGGTTGCTTCCTATAGGGGTTCATTATTCAGTCAACCTATCTTGGTCATACATAGTCAATCATTTTCTTTCATTTACATTGCCCTCATACATATTTTTCAAATTTGAGTCAAAAGGTTACTTTGCTTGTCCTCATCACAATTTTCAAACATACTACAAAACAATACTAGGTAATTCCCGCATCAAGATCTATCATCTTAGGGTTTCATTTGGTCTTTTTGAGTCAAGGTCAACTTACCTCTGTTGGAATCCAATAACACTGAGAGGGGGGGTTGAATCATTGTTCTCTTGGTATAATTAATTTTAACCTTATTAGTAAAATAACTTAGTAACCGATATGCATAAAAGAAAATAACAAGTAATAATAATGCAACCACAAAGATCAGCACCATAACACAAAAATTTATACGTGGAAAACCTCAAAGAGGAAAAACCATAGTGGGATTTGTGACCCACAATATCTATCCACTAGCCAGTTGAATAAATATTACATGAGAGTGGCCTGCACATGTAGGAAGACACACTTCCTAGAGTGCACTGCTCATCACGAAGGAGCTTCACTGACTACAGGTATAAAATACTAAATTACAATCAACAATCTGAACTTTGAGTGTGCATCTGATATACTGGATGAGTTTCGATTTAAGCACAGACTGTACCAATTAACATTGTCACCTTCCTTTACCAGTATCCTAATTCGCTTTTCAAAACTTCTTGACAAATAACCAAGAACGACTACAGATCATCACATTCGCATATTGTCGATCAAGATCTCACTCACACAATTGCATATATCCTATATCCCAAAATGATCTAATAGACTGACTTATATACCCTTACATATTGAATGTCTTATGCTGCTTTACAATTACAAAATAATATAAACATTAATCTTTATGACCATTACCACTTGACCTTTTACCAGATCTTTCTCCTATGTTAGCCTCCAAATACCAGTTCCAATTTTGTTGGTTACCCTTGCTTTCCAATATGTCGGTTTACTGAAATGCCAAATGTCAATCCTTGAAAACTAGTGGATACCAGATAAGAATCCAACCCAAAATGAGGTGTGTTGCCATCAATGACAACACCATGAGCCCGGATGAGTGTCAGTTGCCAACAATATCCCCCTTTGGCATTGATGGCAACACTCATGTGAAAAATGAATCATTGAACTATTGTTCTGGTTCCTATCCAAAATCTTCCCAAAAACTGATCTCAGAAAGCTACTCCCCTGAGCTATACATTCCCTCTTATGTACATTCCTCCCCTTGAGCTACTTCTTTCCCCAAAAGATATTTTTCACATGCTACACCTCTCCCCCTTTGACAACAATGCCAAAGTTGGGGAAAATAATAAAAAAGGAATGAATGGAATCAAAATTTGTGTTTACCGGATCTAGATGTGCTTGAATATATTAGGGTAAGATCTTCAAAATCCCAAGTGTCCCAGCTGGTTTTCAATGTTCCCAAAATTGATACCAACCCATTAAGAATGTAGGCATGCAATTCTTCTTCAGTTAATGTGTCCAGTGTGGGCTTACTCATTTTCTCCATACCTTCCTTTTTATGAAGCAATACTGTGTTTAGCTAGGGACTGACCAAACCTCTCAATTCTTTGGTTCACCGGATTAACCTGCGAAACCCTAATTCTTCATTGACATAAATGCTTCTCTGCATATCATACCGGATCCAAGATCCAATATATCTAGGTCAGTAAACTTTCAGATTGACTTCTCCAATATTTGAAACAAGTTTTTAGACCATAACAGGGGGTCATGCAAGATTTATCATCGATTTGCCTCCCCCTAAGGCTAATGCCTTAGATACCAAATGCATTTCTTATTGTCGGTGCAAGAATACATTGTTCTACGAAATGAACATCTAGGGTATTTGATTCTATCAGTTGATCCTCAGACCTCCTAATCCACCTCTTCTCATGTTGCTTCTAGATATCATCAACTTTTTTCTTTCCCTTTTTATTGGATTTTGTTGGCATTGTGTTGTCATTGATGTCAACTGGTAATGGTGTCATTGATGTCAACTAGTATAGCAAGTTACCAGTATAGCTTGTCACTGGTGAGAAGAAGAGGTTAACCGTCATTGTGATCATTGGAGTCATCGGTATACAAGTTAGTGTTGGAGACATAAGTTGGTGTTAACCAGTGAGTAGACATTAAAGACAGTTGGTATAATGGCAATGCCAACCGATGAGTGATATGTTGGCAATATATTGTTTCCAACTTGTATGCATGTGACCGATAAGACAAGTTTGAGATAATGAAGAAGGATAGGTAATTGGTATGTAGTTTGTTTGATGTCATATAGTAGGACTCCCACCGGATGTAGATGTTGTCACCCAATGAAGAGAAGACTAACATAAAAGTGTGTTGCCTTAGATTGCAAGGACATGTGGGAAAGTTTACTGGATCATATGTGTAGTTGAAGATATGTTTGCTCAAATAGGAAAGTCATATGAGTGCAATACCGGAAGCAGAGAGAGATAAATGTGATGACAACCAGTTCCCACCAGTTATTGGCTAGTAGGTGACAAGGATCCACTCTCATTGGATGATTGGCAGGTTGAGTGCAACTGTTCATCTACTCCCATTGGTAAGTGATGATACTTTGGGATAAGACAGAGAAGTTAAGGCAGATGATTAAAGGCTCATACTAGATGATCAAGGTGGAACATAAAGATGACTCAAGTGTATGAGATCAGAGATATGTACTGGATCATCAAGTGAAAGCATGATGAGCTACACAGACAGAAGAAGATGAGCAAGTTGTGATGAGTTTGTCACTCTGACAAACCGGTTGAGATAAGAACTGGGCTGGTGAAGGAGAACGAAAGTGTTTGCATCTGCAAATTGTGTTACCGGTATGCAGATGGAGATTGGTGTTGCCATAGTTAGACACAACTGAAGATTGTTGACATGGTGATCCTATGGATGTTATCGATGTGCAAGCATAAGTACTATCAACCGGTAAACATATCTACCAACATGCTAGAAGATCGACATTGGAGATTAGTGATATGTGGATGTCAATCGATAAGCAAGAAAAGAGACGAAGTGAAAGGATCCCATCAGATGAAGATGAGCATGATGTATTCTATGGATTGACAAATTTGGTGATTCGGTTGATGTGATCCCACCGACAGAATAGGAGACAACATGCTTCAAAGGTTAACTAGTTATTGCATGACCAATTGGGTAAGAAGACCGCTAATATGAAATATATACCAGTTGAGTGGTTGGTCGGTGATTGGACCAAAAATGACATAGACAATAGAGGTGGATGTCGACAAGGATGACATGTGAATACTAGGTGGCAAGCATGCAGAGGTAGGTGAAGAGTCCATCGACAAGGTAGTTGGTGAGTATGTCGACATTAATGTCGACAACGTAAATCATGGGTGAGTTGGTGAGTAGGTTAAGGTAGCTGGTGGACTGTCACTGAGCTTGATAGTGGTGTGAACTGATAGTGTTTGTACTAGTATGAAGGTTGCAGAGAGTGATGCAAAGAAGAGTGAGAAGAGGTCAGTCAAGTCAAAAGTAGAACAAAAGTGGAATCAGGCAAAGAACCAAGAAGGATTCAACTAGTAAGCAGAGTAACCATTAACTAGGTGTAGAGACTAAATCAATAAGGCGACAACAGTGAGCAAAGAAGAGTCAGAGAACCTACAGAGAACAGAGTGAGCAAAGAACCGATAGAGATCAAAGCAGGGTTAAACCGACAAAGGGATTATATGTGGAGGTTACAAAACTCATTTGTAATCGGGTTATAACTACTATATTATTTGTATTCATTGTAATCAATGAGTTGGTGCTCGGTACAGGGGTTGGTGCCCTAAATCAGTAGGGGTTGGTTCTCCTTGGGTTGGTGCCCTAAATCTGTAGGGGTTGGTGCCCTAAATCATCAGGGGTTGGTGCTCCTTGGGTTGGTTCCCTAAACATTGTAATACAATTGTTTATTGTGAGGCTGGATTGGAGCAATAGACTCTAGCAACATTTCTCACTGAGGTTTTTTCCACGTTGGTTTTACCTCGTACATCCAGTTTTATGTGGTGTGCCTTTTATGTGGTGTGCCTTTTATGTGTGCATGCATTTTACATTCTGGTCTTCTCCTTGATTTAACTGATATAGTCACTTAGTGTTTTTAATACATAACCAATACACATATTTAGGATTAAAATGTTAAGAGTATTAGAAACCATTGATTCACCCCCTCTCAATGGCATCTTGTGTTCAACAATTGGTATTAGAGAATAGGTTCTCGATTAGATAACCTTTCTCTAGCTTGGGTAGATTTTGGTTTGTGAATACAATGGTTAAATTTGAGTCAACCCCTACTCCGGTGTTTGATGGGTCTAACTATTCTATTTGGAGTTGTAGAATGGAAGTCTACCTGTCCTCCTTAAGGTATGATGATTGGATGTCAGTTGTTAATGGTCTCTCTAGTCATGTCAATCCTCCCACCAATCCTGAAGCAGAAAGAAGATCTAAGTTCAATGTTGAATCCATGAAAGCTATTCTCAGTGGAATTTTTCGTGGCGTTTCTTCACAGGTGGATAAGTGCAAGTCTACAAAGAGTTTGTGGGTCAGATTTAAGAAACTCTCTGGGAATGAACCTAGCACTATAAAACCACTTTGTGAAAGCAAGAAGAGAAATGGAACACATGAGTATGCAGATGAAGATAGATCAGTTAGCAGCTACAACAAAAATGGAGAAGAAACCCATCTCTTCATGGCTCAAGAGATAGATAGTGAGTTGCCCACATCAAAAAGGGATAACACAAATCAATCCTACCAACAAGATGTGTTTGGTAGTGATGAAGAAGATGAAAAAGAAATTGAGGCTCAAGTTGATCTTGAAGGGGAGCTGGTAAGTTCCCTAGATGAACTGAAAAAATATTAGAAATGAATTTAAGAATTATAAAAACTTAGTTCATGAAGAATGCAGCCAATTGAGAACATGTCTTGAGGAGTCAAATAAAAATATCTACATATTGACAACTCAACTAGAAGAAGCAAAAGGAATGATTGATGAATTGAAATCACTCTTTGATGCTAAGAAGAGAAGATATGAGGAGCTAGAGCTAGAACTGGAAACAAAAGGTAAAGAGTGTCAAAAGTTAAAAGGAAAAATGGAGAGTCTCCGTAAGGATCTTGAGAAATGCCAAGATGAACTCAAGGTGAGGATCCGATATGATAGCATCACTGATGCCTTGGATAAAATGTTGAACAACAAAAACACACCAAGGATACCCGAGGATTAGGATATGAAGTCGATGAGTTCTCCACAAGAAATGATGCCTCCAACAAAGACATTCTATTTGTCTCCTCAAGTAAGAATGACAAGGGACAAACCTTCATAGTCAGAAATGCTCCTAGGAAATTGGGATGCTCAATTTCCCTTCAATAATTTCAATTTACTTTCAACTCAAAAAAATCATAGCCCAACATTTTAGTCACTACAAAGGAGAATAACCTTTGAATAAATATGTCACAATTAATGCCAAATTTAATAAATTACAATATCTTCAATGGATTGAAAATAGATTTCAACATTCAAAAAATAAATAACAACAATTTTTCATACCATTTCTCTAAGCTAAGTGAAAAAATGCTACATTTCTCTTCTTTTCAAGTGCTACTAATTCTCCACATTATTTGCATCCAACATATTTCCCACCATGGACTCTAATACCAACACTAGTAAGATGAAAAGTAAAGAAACTCACATTACAAATTACTATCAATGAACACTCAAAATTATATTATGTGAAATATTGTGTAAACATTACATAAAATTACTTTGTAGTACCCCTTCCCTAATCAGATTCTAATCTCGGTTTGACCTTGGTTAGTTTATCATGTAATCATTTTATAGTAAGATGTTTTAATTAATGCGTGTACCTGTTAATGTGGTTGTCACATCAATTCGTATGTAAGTTTATTATTCTCCTGAATTGTGCTATTAATCTTGGACTGACACTCTTATTAAATATATACATACATATATGCATGTGTGATTCATGGTTGCAGGAGATTGCAGGTACAGTTCGCATGGGTGCGATGTTCGACTCCATCCGGGTTCACAGTTTTGAGTGCCCCTCATTAACCCTTAGAAATTGGATTAGGTGGTTAGGAAACCCTCATTTGACCCTAGTCATTCTCAAGTGAGTGTCGTCAGTCATCTATCAGTATTCCTTTGGTTGGGTATGCAGGTCGTCTGTTTGGTTGGATTTTTTGGATTGCACATTTTGTGTGTGTAGTTAAATTGAGTAATTAATCCTTTTTATTTTATTTTATTTGATTAAGTTGTGTTTATGCATTAAAAATTAAGGGACTAAATTAAATAGGTTCCCTTTATGCAATTAATCGTTATTTAGAATTGCTCAATTCAAATTGGTAGCTAGTTTAAATTAAATGGTAAATTTTAATGGATTAATTTACTTAGTTTTTTATTAAGGTAAAAACAGGTTTTGAAGGGGCCCCAAAACCCTTTACAAAATATCCTTAAGATAGAATAGCATTAAGAAACCAGAAGGAACATACATGAGAAAAACCAACATAGCTACTAGAAAAAACCAGCGAAAAAGCCCCAAAAACCCAGCAATAACCAACCAAACCAAACAAAGCACAAAAAAAGAACTATTTTATGTTTTTCAAAGCATTAGCCAAGTTACTGCTAATCCCATACAGTTCTTTAATATTATCCCTAAGATTAGGGATTTCCTTAGAAGACGCCACAACAACTTTCTTCAAGCTCGCCCTAGTTCTCTTTGCCGCTCCACTAGGAGTTGATTCCCCTATCCTAGTTTCGATTGCATCTTCATCAATGTCAAGGTCCACCACCGGTTTGGGAGAGATGGAGCTTTCAAGGACCTTAGAGATTTCCTCTAAGTTCTTAGTGACAACAGTCAAGATATTCAGAATCATTCCCAACATATCTTTCATTGCCGCTTTACCTTCTTCTAGATAGTCAATCTGAGCTTCCATCTTCTTAGCTTTTTCCTCCATGTCCTGCTTCCATTGCTTCTGGTTCCTTTCATCTTCCTTCCTTTTCTCTTCTAGCTTCTTCCCATTTTTTTCCAAATTCTTTAAAAATTCATAAGTCCACCTGTCAAAACCCAATCTAGCCTTGGTAAGGTTTTTAAGATTATCCAGGAATAACCCTTCTCCAGCACCCTCCTTATCCTTACTCAGACTATCCTTAGCCGTTTCCTTCTCGGGTTCCTTATTATGCTCCTTCTCAATATCCTTTTCTTTTTTCTCATTAACCTTGTCATCCTTCTCCACCATTGGCTGGTTGTTGACATTGCCTAAGCTAGCATTGTGAGTAGGACTGTCTTGGTCGGACACGTCCTCAGCTTCACCTTCCTCTCCCCCCATGTCCCCATCTTTCCAACTTTCCTCACCTCCAGACTCATCCGTTTCCATCTCACTGCCATCTTTTCCAGTATCCTCTATGTCATTCTTGTCCTCTTGGGTTTTCATCCCAGTAGCATTCTTGCTCTTTTTGCTTTGAATCGACTCTTCCTTGCTAGGTCCTCCTTCCTCTAGCTTTCTCTTGCCTTTCCTTGGAGAAGCAGACAACCTCTTATTTTCCTGAGTAGCAAGGATTTTGTAGTGCTCATATATGAGCAGAATGAGGCTACAATGAAGCACCGGATTTGAAGGATTCTTTCTATGTTTGTTGAGAGACCTCGACAAGGACCTGAAGAGGTAGTAGGGCAAAGAAACCCTTTTCTCATGCCTGAAGTGACTTAATAGCACAAAATGATAAGTGTGGGCCCTAGTAAAATGACCCTCCACTGTAATGTATTCCATGATGGCATTCAACACCCAGCCCCAAATTTTCTTAATGTTGGAAGCATCATAATAACCCCCAGTGGCTTTACCTATTTTAGCCCTCTCCTTTTCCTTACGCGAAAAAAGCTTAATATTGGAAACTTTCAAATCTCTAAAAAAAATGAGACCTGAATGGGTCATACCTGTTATAATCGCAATGAGGCCCGCACCCAATTTGAACCTCACACCATGGATTTTAAAAGACCCGTTACTCTAGTTTTCAGTAATTTTAGAGACTGGAAAATTAACCCTACCTTTATCGTAATCGACCAGCTTCTCCATAAAATTCATCAGGGACCCTTTTTCCAGCCTCGTCCATACTTTTGGCATTTCCTTCCATCTGGATATGCTATCTGATTTCTCCCTCCTTAGATCCCCTCCCATATTCAAGTTCAAAATATCACCTTTGTTCTTCTGCAAATTCAAAGTTTCCTTCTCGTTGTCTCTCAAAATTTTGAAAATGTTAACCCACAAAGTGTGCGGAGGAATAATATCTTTGATTAAGATTCTGCCACTTTGCCAAGTAATCATAAGCTTTCTATAAATGCATAAATTACTCATTTCAACTATCATAATTGTGCGGTCCTTCTTTCCCCGTGAATCTATCCTTTCTTAGGAGATCTTTAATACTAAAATTAATATTATCTTCCCCGTGCCAAATAGCTTGAGCTTCGGAATTAATGCCTAGGTTCGCCAGGTCATCCGCAACCAAATTTTTTTCTCTAAAGGCATGTTCAATTATGATAACTTTAAAGCGAACAATAATTTCTCTAGCTTTAAAAATTGTTTTCTATTGACCACGATGGCTCAGTTTCCCCCTTCAGGATCTTGATAATATTTAGTGAATCTCCCTCCAACCATAAGTTGTCATGATTTAGGTTCTTAGCAATAATCAAAGTATTCAGAGCTGCTGAAGCTTCTGCATAATGACTAGTTTGACTACCCAGAGGACCAGCAACAACCACTAAGAAACTTCGAGCAAAATTCCTAACAATGCCCCCATAACCAGCTTTACTCGGATTCCCCTTCGACGCCCCATCAAAGTTGGCCTTTATCCATCCCTGAAGTGGAAAGCACCACGCTAGACCTTCCCTACCCTTCTCCTTACTTGATTTGGTTATAGAAAGATTCCATCTATCATTAAAGTCTTCTTTAGCTACTAGACCATGATCAATACCATTAAGACATTTGAATATACCTCTATAGATTTTATCCACCACAACTTCAGGGTTAGCACTTTTCTCCCTAAAAATCCTATTGTTGCGCTCCTTCCAGATGTTCCAGATAACATTATGGAAAGTAAGTTTCCAAAGCTTCACATTCTTAGGGTTGGAATTAGGATAGTACCATTGCTGCCAGGACTCCCCTAGAGAGTTTGGGAAAACCCAGCTCAACTTCCACCTACTGAAAATAATTTTCCAAATCTCCTGGCTGAAAGTACACTGGTGGAGAATATGACAAGTAGACTCCTCTTCCCTGCAATAAAGCGAACATCTGTTAGGAAAAACAAATCCACGCTTTTGGAGGTTGTCCAAAGTCAACACCTTATTTTTGATAAAGATCCAAAAAAAGATATTAACTTTAGGCATTAACTTCTTATTCCACACTTTAGCCCAAATAGGACTCTCTTCTAGAACTTTGTTGTGGATAGCCACAACCGAAGACACAAAATAATTCCTCTCTGAGGTCTCCCTCCAAATCAAACTATCCTCTTTATTGTACCTCAAAATTATAGAAGAAAGCAAAATCTCAAGAAACTTTAATCCCAGACATTGTTGGCTAAACTCAATCCAATTCTCATTTCTCCAGTAGTCTCTAACCAAACCCCCATACTTGTTTTTGAACCAATCTTTCCAATCATTAAGGATTGGAATATCCTCCAAAGGTTTATCCAGAAGTCATCTGTCTTCCCAAAATCTTATACTTCTTCCATTCCCCAATTTTCACATTCTTCCAGTAGCAACCCAACTTTTAGCTGATTGAACTGCATTCCAAATTGCAGAACCTTCAACAGTAAAAGAGTTATCTAGAAATTCTTCCTCAGAAGGTTGCATATGAAGATATTTCTTTTTTCAGATTAAATTCCATTCTCTTTCCTCCCCTTTCATTCTCCAAATTTGTTTTGCTAATAAGGCATTATTCATAGAGCTAATATTCCTTAAACCCAACCCGACATAGGCCTTGGGAGAACAAATTTTGTTCCAAGCTATGAGGGGAATTCTATTCTTGTCTTCCACTCCCGACCAAAAAAACTTTTTTTGGATTCTTTCAATTGCCTCCACAAACTTTCTAGGGATTTTAAACAGGCTGAGAGCATAAATAGGAAAGTTTTGGATAGTATCTTTAAGTAGTGTCACCTTGCCTGCTTGACTAAGGATAGCACCTTTCCAACCAGCCAATTTAGAGTTGAATCTATCAACCAGCTTAATCCAGAAATTATCCACTTGCTTAATACAAAGGGGAAGCCCCAAGTAAGTAGAGGGAAACTCAACAATTTTACATCCAAGAATTCTTTCAATCCTTAATTGTCTTTGAATAGGGGTGTTGATGAAGAACAACAAGCTCTTATCCCAATTAATTTTTTGGCCAGAAGCAGATTTATAAATATCCATAACCTTCTTCATATTTATTGCTTCCCTAATAGTAGCTTCTCCCATGGTAATCAAATCATCAACAAACTATTCATGAGTACAAGTAACATTGGATGAAGAAGGTTTCAGTCCTTTGAGATTACCTTCTTCCACATTTTTCATTATAAATCTACCCAAACTTTCAGCTAAAATAGTAAACAAGATAGGGGAGATGGGATCCCCCTATTTTAGACCTCTAGTTCTTTTGAAGAAACTGGAAGGAGATCCATTTACACTGATAGCACAGGAGGAAGTTTCCATCAATTGAGAGCAGAGGTAAATCACTTTTTCTCCAAATCCAAAGGCTTTCATAATCCTGAAAAGAAAATGCCAATTCACTCTATCATAGGCTTTAGACATACCTAACTTAAGAAAAAAGCCCTGATTTTTAGCAGCCGTTAAAGAGTGAATATTTTCATGAACTGAAATAATGGAATCCAGAATCTATCTAGCAAGGACAAAACCATTTTGCTGAGCTGAAATAATTCTGGGAAGAATATCCAGCAATCTAGAAGTAAGAACCTTAGACAAAATCTTGTAAACATAATTACAAAGACTAATAGGTCTAAACTTATTAAGAGAGTCAGCTCCTGAAATCTTCGGAATTAGAACAATGAAGGTCGCATTCAGTTCTTTTAAAAGCCTTCTAGAACCAAAGAATTATTTAACTCCATTACAGATATCAGTCTCCACAATGTGCCAAAAGGATTGGGAAAAGAACATTGGAAAACCATCCGGACCAAAAGACTTATCTCCCTAAAAAGAAAACATCGCCTTTTTGATTTCTCAACTAGAAGGTATCCGAGAGAGATATTTGTTGTCTTCCTCAATCAAGGTGGAAGGGATAGCCTGCAAAAGAAGGTTTTGATTACTGAAGTCTAGATCATCCACTTCTCCCAGGAGGTTGCTAAAAAAATCCAGAGCTTCCTTTCTTATGTCATTTTCATCCGGTAAAATTTCTCTATTATAGGATAACCTAAAAATCATGTTAACCGCCCTATGCTTTAGAGCAGTTAAGTGAAAAAACTGGGTATTTTTGTCACCTTCCTTCAAATACAAGGCTCTTGATCTTTGTCTCCAAAATGTCTCTTCATTAGAAATAATTGTGTGGTATTTAGACAACAAACCATTTTCAACAGTTCTCAAATCTTCTGAAAGCCCATCCTCTTGGATTTTATCTTGGACTTCTTTGATTTCAGTCTTAATTTGGGCTTTACTTTTGAAGATATCACCAAATGTCTCTTTGTTCCAAATTTTGATTTTGACCTCTATAATATTGAGCTTTTTGGCTATTCTAAATAAAGTCATTCCTTCAACCTCAGAGACCCACCAATCAACAACACAAGCTTCCAGAGACGGATGGGATAACCACACTTTTTCAAATCTAAAAGGAAAATTTCTCTTAGTAGAAAAAGAATTGGCAGTAAAAGAGATAGGGAAATGATCAAATCCAATCTTAATAATAGATGCCAAAGAGCAACTATACTTAGATAACCACTCAGGAGAAATCAAGGTTCTATCTAACCTTACTTAAATAAGATCAGCTCCAGTTCTTCTATTGGTCCAGGTATAGTTAATCCCTTGGAGATCCACATCCATAAGAGCTTGATCATTGATAAATTCCCTTAGATCTTGTTTACCATCAAGCTGCAAGGGAAGGCCTCCCATCTTCTCATCCTCTTTAAGCGGTGTATTTAAATCTCCCATTATTATCCAGCTTTTATCAGCAAAATTTAATCTATCTTCTGCAAGGCTTCTCCAATACTTAAACCTCCCAGCTTTGGTGTTAGGCACATAGACATTAGAGATAACCCAAACAAAGTTATCCTTAATATCCTCGAGCAACACAAAAGTCCTATTGATTTCTGAAATGATTTCCTTACCTATAATAGTATTTTGGTTCCAAAAAATCGTTGTTCCTCCAGAGGCACCCTCCGAACTAGTTCCTATAACTCCATTATTTTTAAATATTCCGATCTTTTCAACTTTATCCTTACACATCTTAGTTTCCTGAACAAGGACAACATCTGGTTTATGATCTCTTATGATATTACGTAACACATCCTGCTTATGAGGGGCATTCAACCCTCTTATATTCCAAGAAATTATCTTCATACTTTAACCAAAGATAAAGATGACTCGATGGAGCTCTGTGTTCCATGAACACGGTTCTTCCAACTTTCCTATTCCCTTTGATTTTTTAAAGAAGGTCTCCCCTGCTTTTTGCCGTGGCTTCCAACATCTGCATTTTTCTTATTCTCGCTTCTAGTTGAGATACCTCCATTGGGTCTTTCCTTTTTTGATTTCCCTTCTTTAGTGCCGAGAGTCCTAAGATTTCCCTCCAGGGCCACCATTTCCAAACTATTAGATGAGGTTTTGCATTGATACGGCTTAGGGCTTCCATTGGTTAATAACAAAAGAGGCTCAAAGTTTGAAATGTTGTAGTCCTGCGCTTCATTGAAGTCTCCCCCATTTTCTTTTGTATAAGATGAAGCAGATGCATCATCATTAGAACTCTCCTCTACTTTATCCTAATCGACAGGCCCTCCCTTCTGGTCCTCTGAATCATCTTTTTGCTCATTTGTCTCTATCCTTTTCTATTCTTCTTTGGTACTTTCTATTTGATTATTAGAGCTGGCACAAACATGTTTTTCATTATTACTATTCACATCCTTCTTATCCTTATTTTCCAGCTCAATCACTTCCTTATCAGGAACACACTCTACTGGTGGGTCTTCTCTCGTATCTTTCATTTGCCATTTTTTCTTCAAACTACTATCACTCTTGTCGTTCTTACTCTTCTTAAGCGGACAAGATTTTGCCCAATGACCCAACTTTTTGCAATTAAAACAAGCAAATGAGAGCGATTCATATTCAATCACTTGGGTCCATTTTCCCAATTTAGATATAATCTCAATAGATTGAGGCATATCAGTCATTTGATTAACATTAACATGGATACAGACAAAAACCAACCTTGATTTAGCAGCAGTCATTGGATCGATTGAGATAAGTTCTCCAAAAGAACTCGCTATACCCTTGAAGACTTCCTCATTCCAGAACTCCAGCGGGAGGCCCGGAAGACGCGTCCACACAGGCGCCGACACAAAAAGGACTCGTCAAGAGAAAGGTTTAAATTAACTTGAAATAGAATTAATTTAATCTCTTGCCTTTTAAAAATAGAAAGGTTGATTTTAATTATTTAAGAAAATCAATTTACTTAGAAAAGCGAGTTTAAAATATGTTGCATATATTTATTTTTTAAAAAAATTTGGTATTTTATATATATATATATATATATATTACCCTCATATTATTTTGAAATAAAAATGTTAAGTTGTGTTAATTGGAAAAAAATAGAAATTAAATGAGGGAGAGAAAAACATTTTTTATTTTTCTAGTTTGAAAAAGAATTTCTTTTATTATTAAATATCATCATTATTGGAAAATATTTGGTTGGAAAACCTAAAAAAAAAAAAAAAAAAGATTAGGTTGCATATTTTTCTATTGGGAATGCTTGTGAGTTCACGGGAAGGAGGCGATAGTCTGGGGGAAGAAAAAAAAGAAAATTTTATTTCTTGGATGGATGTTGGGGAAATAAGAATCAGAGGTGGGTTGGAAGGAAGGATTGGCGTGGGAGTCTGGTTGAAGGGCTGAGCTCTTCCACAAGATCTTCCAGGAAAGCTTCACAGGTTGGATAGCTTCTAATTGGTTTCATTTAAAAAAAAAATAGTAATATTAGATCAAATATTTCTTCCTCCCTCTGTATTTTTTTGTGTGTGTTTTATTAAAAAAACAGAAATATGATAGGGCTGTGTCTCCATTTTCTGGTTGGGTTTTGTTTTCATGTTTGATTTTGTTTATGAGAAAATGATTAGTTTTCAAGTTTAAATCACAGGGGTTATCTTCGCAAAATTTTGCCAAAATCATCCTGTTGTGCTTCTAGCCTATGTGTTTCTTCTGGTAGTTTCATTTTGGAGGAATGCAAAATAGAGTTATATTTTTCCTCTTCCCATTCCTTTGTAGCCAAAATTAATTTGATAGTTTTTGGCCCTATAAATTTTATTTTAAAAATTCTTACTGGTATTTTGTCCTCTCTATGTTGTCACATAATTCTGGACTGGTTGAATTCCTTTTTACCAGTATTTAATTAGTTTCCATTTTTTTTTAAATTTGGGGAAAAATGAAATGGACAGGAAAACTTTTCATGATTTTGTTATTTGATTTCCAATTTCTGGTTGAATATAGTTTTGATTCATGTTTTATTTCCATTAAATTTAAGCTAGAAGGAATTGTTTTGGTTTAAAAAAATTCTTCCCTGGCATGTTGTTATGCTGCTAAATTTTGTTCCAAAATGAAACCCCTGTAGAAGTTTTTATTATGTTGTTTCAGAATGTCAACAATATCTCCAAATTTACAAACCGAGTTTCTACGAATTGTTTTGGGTTTCTTGGTGACTTTGCATTCTAACTTCTCTATAAATTTCATAAAAATAACGTTTTGGATTTTTGAGAAATGATAGAAACCGTGTGGCTATTACAATAAATTTATTTATTTTATTAAATTTAAATTTTGTTTTTTAAAAATGTTTTATTATTATTAAATTTTAATTAATATATTTTATTAATTATATATTTATTATTAATTATTAATTAATGTATATTACTAAATATATATTAATATATATTATTAATTATATATTAATTGTTGATTCTTAATTAGGGTATGTTTTCAAATATATAATAATTATTGTTCAGTCATTAATTTAGGTATATATATAGAGATATATATACTAATTAATATCTTTAGATTGTGCATTTGTTTTAATATATGCAAGAGAAATTATATTTCATTGGGAAATGTTTATTTATTTCTTTTGTTTCTTTATATGTATATTTCCATTTTTAGAAAGTATATGCTAGTTTTGGAGATATGAGAGTGGTTTATTTATTTCGAAAAAGAATAAGAATGATGATTTATTTTGAACAATAAATATCATATGTTAGTTGATTAATCTGAATAATTGTTTTATATCATTGGGTGTTTTGCTTATAGAATATTTATGATTATGGGTTTTTGGATAAGAACTCAAGAAGAAGTGATTATATTAGTTTCGGATGCAAAATGAACTTAGATAGTTAGAGAACTATGACCAACCTATACCTGGAAGAGACAGATTATGCACTCAACTTAGATCCGTTAGAAATTTGGATTAATTTTAATGTTTAACCAATGTGGAATAGATTGTCCTTCCTAATCTTTGCCTATGCATGTAATCTCCTGTATTCACATTTGCTTATGAAATGGCAAGTTCTCGTTTGTAGTTGTTGGTTATTGTCATTTGTCGATTTAGGTACCGGTTTATATCTTTGATTCCAAATCTTGACTATTTTAATGTGATAGTTTGTATTCGATCATATCCTTTGTGCGAGTGTTAAATATTGGTTTGTGGTAGACCATAGCTAGTCAGGTCTCTAGTTAGAGTACCGTCAGTCAGTGCACCTCGTATGAATTTTAGTTTGACCAAGTGGGTGATCCTACTATATTGAACTCCGTTTGCTTGACCTTGTGTATTCCTAGGTTTTAGGAGTTCGTTTGAATATGTTCGTCAGTATGTTGTTGTGTTGACTTTGATCGGAGCTCGGTTGTGGAGTCGTCCTAATGTTTAATGCCCTCATGGGAACCTGATATTCATGCGAGACCATGGGATGCTTATTATGGGTGGTGAAGATTTAATTTCGCAGATGCTCCAGTTGATCTATTATAATCATTTTTTTTTGTGTGTTTTGTTGGATCCTTTCCTAATCAGGGATCATTCATGTATTTATTTGACCAATGTGGTCATATGTTTTATTGGTTATGTTCACCTTGATGGTAGGATTGTAATTGATGTAAACCTTATGTATTCTTCACTATTGATTAAGTATCAGAGGGGTCTTGCAGTTGAGCAGACCCGAAGATGTAGCCCACTAGGGGTGAACTCCAAGATCATTTCGGTGTTATGTGGTATTTTTCCATTCTTATGTTACCTTTTAATTTGTCATGTATGGATGCTTTATGTTAAAATGTATAATGGAGATTAGATGAAATTACTCATAAATGCATGTATGTAGTCATTTTATTAAATGCAGTAATAGGGATCATAAAAGAATGTAGATTTGATTAATGGAATATATTCAGTTATCGATAACGTAATTAAGTATGCATGGAAAGTATTCATTAGTTTATGATGAAGTTAAAGTACGTTATGGAACTAGATGCATGTCATGTGTTTAATGTAAGATTGAACGTAATGAATGGTTAAAATTTATTGGATGAACTTAGTCCTGTTATCCAACGCTTTAACTCTAATGGATGCACCTCATTATGCCATCTATATTTTAACCTTAATGGATAAAATCATCATGTAATCTAATTTTAACTTTAATGGGTGAATTTCCTCATATTAGATACATCTTCAACCATAATGGATGAACGCATCCTATTATCTATAATTTTAATTTACTAAACAAATTATATCTTTGTTTAAAGTAATAACATGAAATTAAGTTAACTTGCTTAATTGGATCTAATGTCGTGAGTTGAGTTAGATGTTAAATTAAGTAATCACGTTGGGAAACTCCATAGGTATTGTTTAGTCTTCTGTTGTGTTATCTGAGCTTTTGATAACTCATTGTATCATTATGTTGTGTCTTATTTTAAAAAAAAAAATATTTGCACTCCGTTCATGTGTTTTAGCTTTATCCCTTCGGGGTTTCCTTGCAAGGCATTACATTTGGTATCAGAGCCAAGTTGCCAACACTGGGATCTCTGGTGTCACTTGTGCCCTTAGTTGGTGTGAGGTGTATAGACCTTATGTTGTATGCTTGTCCTCCTTTTGTATGCATGTGATTGAGATATAGGATCTTAAGGATCTTAAGGACTCGCATTTTGCTTTTTTGCATATTCTTTCCAGCAACCTTAATTGTGTGTAACGTATGTGTTCACACCTTGCTTTCACTGTCTTGATGTTGATGCTTTTGAGTGATTAATTGTGCTTTGTTGCTTATTAGATATCTTTGTCTACGATTACTCTTATTCAGAGAGAGAGTCGTATGCACCTTCCTTATTGATTGTTGTACTCTTTAGACTAATCCATTTGGGTTGGTCAGTGCTTGTTTTGAATCTGAAAGTAAGAAATGTGCTTGTTTTAATATTATGATCTAGCTTAGTGTTGTCCACATGAAGGACTTGTATGGTAGATGTTAATGCTTATGGTGTAGTGAATTGAATGATTATCACCCTTCCTCCTTTTTCTCTTTAGAAATTAAAATGTTTGTGATATCTGTAATTATCTCTTATGTGACTTTTCTTATTGCGAGAGAAAGGTTGTGACTTCTTCAACCCTTATGTGAGCCTAATGATGCTTTTGTGGTTTTAGATAATAAAAGGGCTATAGGTTTAAAAGTTCATTTTGATTATTGGGAGAAAATTGTATGTTTACATTAAATAATTCTCCATGTGTATTGTAGGAGTAACATAATTAAATTCTATCTTAAGTATGTGCATTAATTTGCGAATAGTTGTTATGTGAAATTTTCATGTGTGTAAAAGAGGTATAAAAAGGGGAACATGTTATAGTGGTTAAGAGTGTATTAATGTGTTCCATGAAAGATTGTTTTATGTGTTTCATTATATCGATTTGATTGAAGACCTATTTTAACAATGATACATTGAACTTGCTTTTGGATATATATAAATGACTTAGCTTCACTTATTATGATTAGAAAGTGCAAAGGAAAAGCTTGTTTGATGTGCATGCATAAATTTGCATGATTTAGTTGATAGTTCCTCATTTACCTCCTTATCGTATTTCAATTTTTAATAAAAGGTTGTAGATTATGATATGTTTTGTAGAGAATTAAGAGTAGTGAGTGTTCGCATGAGGTCTTGCATTATCAAAAAGATTGTCTGTTTTGATCTCTGTTGTTTGAAAAAACTAGAACATTTTGTTGCAACCATAGTAATTGGAGATGTCATGTTAGGCAAATTGGCATTCTTCTAAAAATGGTAGTGCAATGAAAACCGTGAAATTAAAATGATAGACTTATAGTGAGAAATTTTAGCATGTAGTGTGATCTTGTTGATCTTGTGTCTATGTATGAAATACTTTGGCTATCAAACTCTCTTTCCCTTCTCTTTGCCTAGATTATAATATTTTTTTTAAAAATGCTACTAAAGGATGCATTGATTTAAATAGAATGTTTATAAAACATGTGAAACTGTATTTTTGCAATCGACGTCATATTCAAAGATGAAAGTTTTTCACTTTGGAAAAGAAATTTGCATAGTTAGTAATGTGGTTATGAATGCTTAGTGGAATTAGAGAAAGATATAGGAATGATGTTATTTCCTTATGTAATTTTGAATTGTTAAGAAGAATTTCAGTACTTGTATCTAGAATAAATTCTATTCAGTTATTCATGTGGGAAGCATAATTAAAACCTTCCTAGAGTAGATGATAATGTACTGAAAAGTACTCTCTGTAAATGTGACTAAACCAAAACTGATGCTTTCTTTGTGTATTGTAAGAAACCCGCACTTGCTATATGTGCCCATGGGTTGGTGAAGTAATCAACCATGGAGGATATGTTTTCTTATGAGTATGGAAAACCATATTGTTTATGTGATGTTGCTTATTTGTTACCCTACTAAGTACCAAACCTCAGGTTGTTGGTAATTCAGTATGTTAAGGGGTAGTATTAGAAGTCACCATTCCTTGAATAGTATGGATCAGTGTACGAGTAATGTCGGCGCAAAGCGACTTTAGCTTCTCTATTTTGAAGAAAAATATAGTTAGATAATGAAATTGTATTAAAGGTGTACTTAATACTTTCCCTTTTGATGAACCAATTTATAAGGTTTATGTGTGTCAGCCTATTCCTCTCCTTTATTTGAGCTTATTGATGGCAGTTCTTGAGCATTGTGATGGTGTATTTTGGAGGATCTTTTGCCTTGTCTTCATGAAAGGTAGGTTTTGTCCACATGAGCTACCAGTTAGTAGGTGTTGGTAGACATGTGGGTGGACCTTAGCCATGTATACCTCTGGCTTACGATGAGTATCCTGAGAGGTACGTCGCTATGTGGGGTGTGACCTGCGCGTGCCCTTTTCCATGAGGTACACTACCATGCAGGATACGTCCATTGCGTGCCTTTTCCGCTTCGAGTATAGTCATGTCGTGTTGAGACACAATGTGGGATGTAGTAGACATTGCCATGCAGCCTACCAACTGGTTTAAGGTAGAGCCATGCCGCGTGACGACGTGATGCGGGGTGATGTCGGGGTGCACACTGCCATACCATGTGGATGTGTGACTAAGCCGCACCACATGATGAGCTATTGCGACAACTATACGATTGTTTCCTCCTTCCTCGTTGGTGGCTAAATGCTAGTCACATAGTGATGTTATGTGCAATTGTGATATTCTTATTTATTTCTTTGGGGACCAGCAATTTATTTTATTTTGACCTTGAAGGTTTAGCCACGATCTTGTGATCTTTTGCATACTTGATTTGGTGTTGCAAATTCCGGATTATTTTGTCTTAATGTTGGAATTGATGATTTATTATCTTTAATCATCTATACTTTGGTGGCTAAACTGGTTTATCCTTATTTTTCATATGCTGGTTTTGTGTTGTAATGTGAATTCCTTTCCAAGAACATAGAAGGCGGTCTTGGATTGGATGAGTGTATACGAGGAAGTAGACGTAGGGAACCTTGAGGATGGGGGTATGTGAGGCTGTGATACAAATAGGATCCACTACCTACCTATGTGTGGTGACTATCTCTTGGAGACTAACCACCTTACTCAACAAGGGATATTCACGAAGGTCTTGTATGGAAGGTACCACCGCTATGGTGTGCCCTAGCACCATCAAGACCTTGAGTGAGATGTTGGATATTTATGATCATGTTATTGTTCTGAGATCAAGCATAGAGATGTTGATCGTGCATGTTATCTATGACCAAGCATTAGACATGCTCACATGTGGCATTTTGAGTTGTTCATTCTAGTTATGTGGATGGCTTTTATGTGTAATCATGGAGTAAAATTGTGTTATCTTGTCACTATGTTATGAGACATATTCATTGGAAAGATTCTAATATGCCTGGCGAGTGTAAGCAATTGTGTTCTATATGTTGCTCTTATTTCATGAAAGTTAACTTTGTTGTAGAATTTGATATTTGAAGCTAGTTCTATGCGATAAAGTTTTATGAAAAAGATGGTTTGGTAAAGGAAATCGAACATGATGGCATGTTTTCTTGTCTTATTGATAGATGAGTATGGTAATTGTTGGTTTTGCCGGACCATCTCATTCAGCTTCAAATAGATCTGTTACATGCCACAACCCTCATTGGTAAACTACATTCTACTATTTCCTTTACGCAATTTTCATTTTGGGCTAAACAAAATTGGCTGGGCTCTCTTTTTTATTGCCATTTTTTATTCCAAAGAACATAGAAATTGTGTGCATAGATATAAGGGGTGGTTTTGTAAGGGGGTTGGTATTATCACTTTGGCGTGAGTTCCAAATTTTAGTTTGGATTCAATTCCCCCCATTTTCATGCCTTTTTGGATTTCTGTCCTAGGGCTCCCGCTTGAGTATCGAGATCCAGATATTGTGGAAATTTTGGCTAATCAAATGGGTATTTTTATCAAGCATGACCTTATCCCATATGAACTTGCCCATTTAAACATCAGGGTATGCCTATTGCTAAATCTCACAAAGCCACTTCCCAAGTCTATTTTAATGACTTCCTCCATAGGGAAATGGAATCAAGTCATTTGCATACAGGGTACCAGAGATGTTGACGACTGTATAGATAAATTGGACCATTTTAATTCATAGTGCCAATGATCGGGTATTGATGCAGTCATGGTTTGCAAGGATTTTGTGACTGATTTTCATAAATGCTCCTTTTATTAGTCTGTTGCATCTCCTTCTTCTACACCAAGTGGGACAACAAGTGTAGCTGACTTATCAGAGAGTCCATACCTCTGAATAATGTTGATAATATTGCAAGATATTTCAAGGGTGTTCAGTTATAGGCAAGTCCTCTTTCTATGATTCCTTCTCAATTCTTTTCGGGTTGTATGACAGATGTTTTACTTCCAAAAGAAAAAATAACAAAGCCCTCCAATTGGAAGAATTCTCCTCAATACCAGGCTATTATCTCGGGTTCATGTTCTCTGCAGAAACATGTGGGTAGATACAAGAAAATATCTTTTAAGATCCACTACTCTCCAATCCTGATTGATTGGTTGTACAAGAACATATTTGCTTCCTCTCTCTTTAGGTAGGTCACTTCTTCTTTTCTGAATTTAACTTTTGTGGGACCCACAGACTCTCAAGACCAGGATATTTCTATTTCATAGAAAGCAAAGGATAATTTGATTCATAGCTTGATGTTTAATTGCCAACCTTTCCATGTAGTTGATCACAATCTTCTCACTGTTGGACCCTTATCGAATGCTCCAAATATCAAATTAATAGAACATGATATCCTTATCTTTGTTGCATCGAACTTGATTGATGAAATTTCTCTTGAGGAATTCCCAGAAATTCAAGATGTCCCTTCTATTGATGCTATGCCTCTCGCTCTTAATACTTCACCACCCATTTTGGAGTTTAGTCATGTTGATCACCTTGTGGATGAACATAATTCATATCAGCCTATTCAACCTCCCACACAGATTGAATTCGATTTTTCTCAACATCTTTCTCTTGCTCAACCAGTCTCTTCATCTCCTTTGTTAGCTAAAACACCCAAAAAAAGAGGTCGGAAGCCCAAGATACTTAAAATCCAAGAAAAGATTGCAGCTGGTATCCAGTCTACAATTGTAGACAAGTTTTCACCGCAACCAAGACTGAGAAGAACATGTTGTTCTTCTCGGGTGAAATGAGGATCATATCTTGGAATGCCAGAGGTTTGATTGCCTCTGACAAGAGGGGACGGATCAAGCATCAACTGGGTTCCTCCCAAGCAGACATCATTTTATTGCAAGAAACAAAGCTTTTTGATGAAGCCTCTCAAAAGATTTTTAAAAAATGGACTCTATGGGATTTCATACATGTTCCTGCAGTAGGGGCTTCTAGTGGTATTTTGACATTGTTGAATCCCAAGACAATCAAAGCAAAAACCTTAAACCAAGAGACAAATTGGCATCTTATTCTTATTGAAAATTTTGATCTATCCTTTCTTCTCTTTAATATGTATGGTCCAACAACTCCCCATGAGAAACATGCTCTTTGGAATACCTTATCTTACCAAATCCATCAACAGGGAGCTCAGAAAATCATCTTAGGAGGTGATTTTCATGTCATTTTGTCTCAGGATGAGAAACAGGGAGGCAACCCTACTGCTTCTAAGGTGATTGATGACTTTAGATTTTTTGTGTCTGATAACGCCTTTTCTGACATTTCACCTTCTAATGGTCAATTTACATGGACAAACCGGAGAACTTCCCTTCAAATAGCAAGCAGATTGGACAGATTTCTCACTTCATATGAATGGATCCTTCAGAAATATACTTTCAGCTCTAATATTCTATCGTTCTCTGGATCTAACTATTTTCCTATTTCATTATGCTTGGATAAACATGAAGCTTCTCATCATAGACCTTTTAAATTTGAAAGAATGTGGTTTCAACACCCACACTTTCATGCTTTGCTTCGTCAATGGTGGGTAAGTGCCCCCTTCTGTAGGGGGAACAAACTATTTCAACTTTACATGAAAATGCAGTTTGTAAAAGCAAATATCAAAGTTTGGAATAGTATTCAAAAACATCTTTGCAGAGAAATCAAATGTAGAGAAGGAATTAAAGGACATCAACGAACTTCTTTTCTAATGAGATTAACCCTAAAACCTTCTCAAGGCAAAAGCATTTACAAAGATACTGGGAAGAATTGTGCTCTAGAAAGGAGTATTGGAGACAAAAATCAAGGGAGTTATGGCTAAAAGATGGGGATAAAAATACTAAGTTCTTTCAGGCATCTGCAAAGATTAAGCAAGTTGCATCTACTATTTTTTCTATACATGCCTCTTCTTCGGGGATAAAATTAACTAATGAACAAGAAATTTGGGAAGAGGGTGAACTCTTCTTTAAAAATCTTCTTTCTCTTTATCCTCCTTTTGTTCCTGAGGAGTCCAATGTCAAGGTATTGCTAGATTCCATCCCTTGTCTGATTTCACAACGTGATAATGATTATCCGATGCAACCTTTCTCTCTTGCTGAACTTCAAGAGGTCGTAGTTTCGATGGCTCCTGACAAGTCTCCAAGTCCTGACGGTTTCACCATGCTATTCTTTCAAAATTGTTGGGACATTTTAATTTTTGATCTTTTAATGGCTTTGGAGGAGTCAAGACAAAAAGCTTTTATACTCAAGAACTTCAGTTTAACCCATATTTCTCTTATCCCCAAATCCAACAACCCTCAATCTTTTGCAGACTTTAAACCTATCTCCTTGTGTAATACAATTTACAAGATCTTCACAAAAGCTATTTATCTTCGGTTAAAATCCTTGATACTTAAATTAATATCTCCTCAACAAGGAGGTTTTGTTCCTTGTAGGGAAACATCGGAAGGTGCGCTTGTGGTCCATGAAGCTTTGCACTCAATTAACTCTTCACAATCCGCTGCTTTCATAGCAAAATTAGACATGTTGAAAGCATATGATAAAGTATGTTGGTCTTTTCTTTTGAGAGTGCTTAAAAAATTTGGCTTTTCGGATAAGTGGTGCAAATGGATAAAAAATTGTCTCTCTGGTGCACATTTCTCAGTTATTATTAATGGTAACCCTTCTGGTTTTTTTCAAGCCACTCAAGAGTTAGACAAGGTGACCCACTATCACCTTTTCTCTTCATTATCATGGTTGAAGCTTTTAGCAGAATGGTCAATAAACAACCAACTCTGGGTCTTTGGAAAGGGATATGCATCCTGAATACTTCAATTTCCATCACCCACACTTTATTTGAAGATGATACACTTCTATTTGGTTGTTCCAACATTCAAGAAACAAGACATATTAAGAAAATATTGGACATATATACTTCCGGATCTGGGCAGAAAATCAGTGCTCAGAAATCTAAACTATTCATATTTAATACTTCTCAAAAGGTGTCTAACGACATTATCCAGACATTGGGATTTCCAGTGGATTCCCTTCCATCTTACTTGGGCATCCCTTTCTTTATGGGAGCAGGGAAACCCTCTTTTTCGAATTCTGTGATTGACAAATCAAAAAGAAGAATTTCTATGTGGAAAGCTAGATGGTTATCTCTGTCAAGCAGAATCCTTCTTGTCAAAACTATTTTGGCTACAATCCCACACTACTACATTTCAGTCCTTCAAACCCCGAAATCTATTGTTTCCCATATCGAAAAAATTATTCAAAATTTTATTTGGAAAGGTAATCTTTCAGAAGATAAAAAGATCCCGCTTGTATCTCTCAACATAATGACTACCAGTAAATCTACGGGCAGGGTTGCTCTACAGGATATTTAAAAAAGGAACAAGGCCTTTGGAGGAAAGATGGTTTGGAATATTTATGCAAAACCACATGCTTTGTGGTGTCAAATTATGCAAGCAAAGTATTTAGATACTCCTACCCCATCACGTATTTTTACTATCCTTGATCCTCCATCAGGCTTTGCAGTTTGGAACTTCATGATGGCTTCTAGGAATGTGATCACTAGATATTTATCTTGGCAAGTACATAATGACAAAGAAGTCAACTTCTGGCATGATTCATGGTGTGGTCTCCCCCCCCTTAACCTTGAGGAATCTCTAGTAAATGCAATCCCCAAATTTATTCCTCAATGGGGATCTTACTTTTGTGATTACATAGATGATCTTGAGAAGCCTTCAAATTGTGTCATTTTGAAGAATCCAGCTTCACTCCCAATCTCCCCGGCTCAAAAGGTAAAATTTTCTTTGATTCTCAAGAACCACATCATTTTTATCTCTAATGGTTCGGACAAATTGATATGGTGCCCTACAAAGAACGGAAAGTACTTTATCAAGGAAGGGTATAGGGCAATTCATCAGACGTCGGTTCAATCCTATTCACAAAGAGCGTATAACTTCTGTTGGAATGACAATATTCTTCCCAAGGCAGGGATGTTTGCCTGGCTTGCTCTATACAAGAGAATACTTACCAGTGAGAGACTTGATAAATTGAACATTGCACCTCCATTTGCCTGTGTACTTTGTGGTGAGCATAATGAAACGTTAGATCATCTCCTCCTCCAATGTGATTTTGCTCATAATTGTTGGATGTTTGTGCTTGCTAAACTTTCCTTTAGCATCCCTCTTCCAAATAATGTATGGGATTTGTTCCAGTCTTGGCCAGTCTTATACTCATCCTCTCTTTTTGCAAGCATTTGGAAGGTGATCCCATCCACAGTAGTATGATCAATTTGGAGGGAAGGAAATAAGCGTATTTTTAGAAAACATACATCTCTTCTTTCTGATGTTTTCAATTACATTGAAAATTCAGTATCAGAATTGGTTAATGCTCATGTTTCAAATTAGTTCAATCCAAGTAGGGAATTTACTTCTTGGGATGGTCAAGTTATTAATTGTTGGAAGGGCATTTCTATTCCCATATCACCTTGCTTTCCGAGAGTGAGAATTACTAAAATTGACAAAAATAAAGTGAAATGGCATCCTCTGAATTCAACACATTTTAAATTGAATTTTGATGGCTCCTCTAAAGGGAACCCAGATGATGCAAGAGTAGGAGTATGCATTAAGGACCATACAGGGTGTGTTTTTGCTTTGAAATTTATTTTCATTCCACTGGATATTAACAATTACACAGAGGTATATGCTTTGCTTGAAGGCACTCTACTAGTTAAAAAATTGAACATCTCTTATATTCACATCGAAGGCGACTTAGCTATTATTATCAACGCTTGCATAAAGAGAAATTTTGACAATTGACAGATAAGATATTTGCTTGAACAAACATGGGCATTCATTGATATATTTGTAAATTTTACTATTTCTCGTGTATAGAGAAGGAAACCGGGTGACAAATCATTTGGCAAATACGAGAAGTTCCAAGGTAGAACTAAATATGATGGGGCTGAATTGTGATCTCGATTCTTTTCCAATCTTTAGAAAAATAATTTTGGAAGACATGGGTACAAGATAATATTGTACATGGTTATGCAGATGTTTTCATAATGATAAAAAGTTGGTATGTGAGGTATTATAATTGCAGGGTTCTGTGGTTGTGCAGTATCTGAATGATGTGAATGGATGATGATTTGGGCATTTATGAAGAAAGGCAGACTATGGATTGCTATGTAAATGTGTACAAATTTCATGATGTTTTAGTTCGGACTTCATCTTGGTCAACATACTTCAGGAAGCATTCGACACTTCGATATGATTTGCGACATTTGGTATTCTAGACAGTGTGAGATATATTGTACTTTTGTGGCATATTAGGGATTTAAGTTTCACAACCTTTTTATGTAATATCGAGTAAGGATTAGAGTTTTTATTTCTGGTTCTTTTCTCTGAGAGCTCTTTGAATCAGCTTAAAGAAATATATAAATAAAATATATTAAGTGGCAATGCCACTTTTAGAAAAACAGAAAAACATTCATACTTTTTTAAAACATATTCATAAAACATTTAGAAAACTAAGGCTTATGTTTTTTTTTACATCTAGAATATCCCTGTGACTCAACCCAAGGCTTGTCTGCCTTACCTTGATCTTACTTACTGTCAAATTGGGGTCAAGAAGGAGGCTAAAATTTATTTTCAGAATTATGATTTTTAAATTTAGTATTAAGATCAAAATTAATAAATTCTTAAATAAAACATAAAACTAAAAAAAAATGTAAAAAAATGAGACACAAACTTTAAAAAATGACTTTGGCCTATTAAAAAGGGGGCATATCTTTTTTTTTAAATTAAAAACATTTCCCACGACCCAGACCAACATTTGTCTGTCTTACCTTAGTCTTTCTTACTGCCAAGTTGAGGTTAGGAAAGAGTTGAAGCGAAAGAAGGGGGCTTATGATGCAAGAGTTATTTATAATTATCGATTATACATTATTTTAATAAAATTCATACTTTTTAAAAAAATATTCATACAACATTTAGGAAGGGGACATATTTTTTTTAACCTTTAGAATATCTCCGTGACTCAGCCCAAGGCTCATCTGTCTTACCTTGGTCTTACTTACTGCCAAGTTGGGGTCAAGAAGAAATTGAGGCGAACGAAGGGGGCTAAAAGTTATTTTCAGAATTGTGATTTTTGAATTAAGTGTTAGATCAAAATCAATAAATTCTTAAATAAAATATAAATAAAAAAAATGCTAAAAAAATGAGACCCAAACCTTAAAAAATGACTTTGGCATATTAAGAAGGGGGCTTATGTTTTTTTAAAAAATTAGCAGCATTCCCCACGGCCCAGCCCAATGTCTGTCTGCTTTACCTTGGTCTTAGTTACTGTCAAGTTGGAGTTAGGAAGTAGTTGAGGCAAAATAAAGGGTCTTATGTTGCGAACGTTATTTATAATTATTGATTGTGCTTATAATTTTTTTTACATCTAGATTATCCCTATGACTCAACCCAAGGCTCGTCTGTCTTACCTTGGTCTTACTTACTGTCAAGTTGGGGTCAAGAAGAAGCTGAGGTGAAAGAAATGGGCTAAAACTAATTTTTGAAATTTTGATTTTTAAATTTAGTGTTGAGATCAAAATTAATAAATTCTTAAATAAAACATAAGCTTAAAAAAATGTAAAAAAATGAGACACAAACCTTAAAAAATGACTTTGGCCTATTAAGAAGGGGGCATGTTTTTTTCTCAAAACTAAAAACATTCCCCACGACCCAACCCAACCCAACGTTTGTTTGTCTTACGTTGATCTTACTTACTACCAAGTTGAAGTTAGGAAAGAGTTGAGGCAAAAAAATGTTGCTTATGATGCAAAGGTTATTTATAATTATCGATTGTGCATTATTTTAATAAAATTCATATATTTTTTTAAATATTCATAAAACATTTAAGAAGGGCGCTTATATTTTTTTTACCTTTAGAATATCCTCGTGACTCAACCCCGGACTCATTTGCCTTACCTTGGTCTTACTTACTGCCAAGTTGGGGTCAAGAAGAAACTGAGGCGAACGAAGGGAGCTAAAAGTTATTTTCAGAATTGTGATTTTTGAATTAAGTGTTGAGATCAAAATTAATAAATTATAAATTAACAAAATGCATAAAAAATGAGACAAACCTTAAAAAATGACTTTGTCGTATTAAGAAAGGGGGCTTATATTTTTTTAAAAATTAGAATCATTTCCCATGACCCAACTCAATGTTTGTCCCCCTTACTTTGGTTTTAAGTACTGTCAAGTTGGGGTTAGGAAGGAGTTGAAGTGAAATAAGGGGGCTTATGTTGCAAGGGTTATTTATAATTATTGATTGTGCATTGTTTTAGTAACAATTCATTTTTATTTTTTAAATATTCATAAAACATTTAGGATTGGGGCTTGTGTTTTTGTTTTTTTTTACCTCTAAAGTATCCCCGTGACTCAGTCCAATGCCCATCTGTCTTACCTTGGTCTTACTTACTGTCAAGCTGGGGTCAAGAAGAAGCTGGAGCGAAAGAAGGGGGCTAAAATTTATTTTTCAAAATTGTGATTTTTAAATTTAGTGTTAAGATCAAAATTAATAAATTTCTTAAATAAAACAAACTAACAAAAATGCAAAAAAACCGATACACAAACCTTAAAAAATAACTTTGGCCTATTAAGAAGGAAGCTTATCTTTTTTAAAAATTAGAAGCATTGCCCATGACACAACCCAATTCATGTCCGCCTTACCTTGGTCCAACTTACTGGCAAGTTGGGGTCAAAAAGGAGTTGAGGTGAAGGAAAGGGGCTTGTTTTGCGAGGGTTATTTATAATTATCGATTGTTCATTATTTTAGTAACAATAAATACTTTTTTTAAAAATATTCATAAAACATTTAAGAAAAGGGACTTATATTTTATTTTTTTACCTTTAGAGTATCTCCGTGACTCACCGCAAAGCCCGCCTACCTTACCTTGGTCTTACTTACTGCCAAGTTGGGGTAAAAAAAGAGTTGTGACGAAGGAAGGGGGATTATGTTGTGAGGCGAAATTAGGAGCTTAAAAATTATTTTTAGAATTGTGATTTTTAAATTTAATGTTAAGATCAAAATTAATAAATTCTTAAATAAAACGTAAACTAAAAAAAAATGAGATAAACCTTAAACAATGGTTTTGGCCTATTAAGAATGGGTGATTATGTTTTTCTAAAATTGGATGCATTCCCCATGACCCATCCCAACGCTTGTCCATCTTACTTTGGTCTTACTTACTGTCAAGTTGGGGTCTGGAAAGAGTTGAGGCGAAATAAAGGGAGCTTATGTTGCAAAGGTTATTTATAATTATCGATTGTGCATTATTTTAATAACATTCATACTTACTTTTAAAATATATTCATAAAACATTTAGAAATGGGGCTTACGTTTTCTTTTATATCTAGAATATCCTTGTGATTCAACCCAAGTCTTGTCTACCTCACCTTGATCTTACTTACTGTCAAGTTGGGGTCAAGAAGAAGCTGAGGTAAAGGAAGAGGGCTAAAATTTATTTTCAGAATTGTGATTTTTAAATTTAATGTTGAAATCAAAATTAATAAATTCTTAAATAAAACATAAACTAAAGAAAATATAAAAAAATGAGACGCAAACTTTTAAAAATAAGTTTGGCCTATTAAAAAGGGGGCATATCTTTTTTTTTAAATTAAAACATTCTCCATGACCCATCCCAATGTTTGTCTGTCTTACTTTGGTTTTACTTACTATCAAGTTGAGGTTAGGAAAGAGTTGAGGTGAAAGAAGGGGGCTTATGATGCAAAGGTTATTTATAATTATCGATTGTGCATTATTTTAGTAATTTTTTTTTTTATAAATATTCATAAAATATTTACGAAGAGGGCTTATATTTTTTTTACCTCTAGAGTATCCTCGTGACTCAGCCCAAAGCTCATCTACCTTACCTTGGTTGGTCTTACTGTCAAGTTGGGGTCAAGAAGAAACTAAAGCGAACAAAGGGGGCTAAAATTTATTTTCAGAATTGTGATTTTTTTAATAAGTGTTGAGATCAAAATTAATAAATTCTAAAGTAACATATAAATTAAAAAAATGCAAAAAAAACAAGATACAAACCTTAAAAAATGACTTTGGTGTATTAAGAAGGGGGCTTATGTTTTTTTTTTAAATTAGAATTATTCCTCACGACCCAACCTAATGTTTGTCCGCCTTATCTTGATCTTAGATACTGTCAAATTGGGGTTAGGAAGGAGTTGAGGTGAAATAAATGGATTTATATTGCGAAGGTTATTTATAATTATTGATTGTGCATTATTTTAGTAACAATTCATATTTTTTTTAAAAATATTCATAAAACATTGAGGAATGGGGCTTGTGTTTTTTTTACCTCTAGAGTATCCTCGTGACTCAGCCCAAGGCCCGTCTGTCTTACCTTGGTCTTACTTACTACCAAGTTGAGGTCAAGAAGAAGCTGGAGCGAAAGAAAGGGGCTAAAATTTATTTTTCAAAATTGTGATTTTTAAATTTAGTGTTAATATCAAAATTAATAAATTTTCTTAAATAAAACAAAAGCTAAAAAAAATGCAAAAAAATCGAGACACACAAAACTTAAAAAATAACTTTGGCCTATTAAAAAGGAAGCTTATATTTTTTTGAAAATTAGAAGCATTGCCCACGACACAACCCAACTCCTGTCTGTTTTACCTTGGTTTGACTTACTACCAAGTTAGGGTTAGGAAAGAGTTGAGGTGAAGGAAAATGGGCTTATGTTGCGAGGGTTATTTATAATTATTGATTGTGCATTATTTTAGTAACAATAAATACTTTTTTTTTAATATTCATAAAACATTTAGAAAGGGGGCTTATATTTTATTTTTTTTACCTTTAGAGTATCCCCATGACTCAGCACAAAGCCCGCCTACTTTACCTTGGTCTTACTTACTGCCAAGTTGGACTCAAAAAGGAGTTGGGGCAAAAAAAGGGGGCTAAAATTTATTTTTAGAATTGTAATTTTTATAATTTAGTGTTGAAATCAAAATTAATAATTTCTTAAATAAGACTTAAACTAAAAAAAAATGAGACAAACCTTAAATAATGGTCTTGGCCTATTAAAAAGGGGGGATTATGTTTTTTTAAAAATTGGATGCATTCCCCACGACCCATCCCAACACATGTTCGTCTTACCTTGGTCTTACTTACTGTCAAGTTGGAGTCTGTAAAGAGTTAAGGCAAAAAAAAGGGCTTATGTTGCAATGGTTATTTATAATTATCGATTGTGCATTATTTTAGTAACATTCATACTTTATTTTAAAATATATTCATAAAACATTTTAAAATGGGGCTTATGTTTTTTTTTACATCTAGAATATCTCTATAACTCAACCCAAAGCTCATCTGCCTTACCTTGGTCTTACTTACTGCCAAGTTGGGGTGAAAAAAAAAGCAGAGGTGAAAGAAGGGGGCTAAAATTTATTTTCAAGATTGTGATTTTTAAATTTAGTGTTGAGATCAAAATTAATAAATACTCAAATAAAACATAAACTAAAAAATATGTAAAAAAATGAGACTCAAAATTTAAAAAATGACTTTGGCCTATTAAAAATGGGGCATATCTTTTTTTAAAAAAATTAAAAACATTCCCTACGACCCAGCTCAACGTTTGTCTGTCTTACTTTGGTCTTACTTACTGTCAAGTTGAGGTTAGAAAAGAGTTGAAGCAAAAGAAGGGGGCTTATGATAGAAAGGTTATTTATAATTATCGATTGTGCATTATTTTAATAAAATTCATACTTTTTTAAAAATATTCATAAAACATTTAGGAAGAGGGCTTATAATTTTTTTACTTCTAGAGTATCCCCATGACTCAGCCCAAGACTCATCTGCCTTACCTTAATCTTACTGCCAAGTTGGGGTAAAAAAGAAACCGATGCGAACAAAGGGAACTAAAAGTTATTTTCAGAATTGTGATTTTTGAATTAAGTGTTATCAAAATTAATAAATTCTAAAATAAAATATAAATTAAAAAAATGCAAAAAAAATGAGACAAACCTTCAAAAATGATTTTAGCATATTAAGAAGGGGGCTTATGTTTTTTTTAAAATTAGAATCATTCCCCACGACCCAGCCCAATGTTTGTCTGCTTTACCTTGGTCTTAGTTACTATCAAGTTGAGGTTATGAAGGAGTTGAGGAGAAATAAGGGGGCTTATGTTGCGAGGGTTATTTATAATTATTGATTGTGCATTATTTTAGTAACTATTCATACTTTTTTAAAAATATTCATAAAACATTTAAGAATGAGGCTTGTGTTTTTATTTTTTTACCTCCAGAGTATCTACATGACTTAGCTCAAGGCCCGTTTGTCTTACCTTGGTCTTACTTACTGCCAAGTTGGGGTAAAAAAAAAAAGCTGAAGCAAACAAAGGGGGCTAAAATTTATTTTTCAGAATTGTGATTTTTAAATTTAGTGTTAAGATCAAAATTAATAAATTTCTTAAACAAAACAAAAACTAAAAAAATATAAAAAAACCTAGACAAACCTTAAAAAATGACTTTGACATATTAAGAAGAAAGCTTATCTTTTTTTGAAAATTAGAAGCATTGTCCACGACACAGCTCAACTCATGTCTGTCTTACCTTGGTCTGACTTACTGCCAAGTTGGGGCTAGGAAGGAGCTGAGGTGAAGGAAAGGTGCTTATGTTCCGAAGGTTATTTATAATTATTGATTGTGCATTATTTTAGTAACAATAAATACTTTTTTTTAATATTCATAAAATATTAAGGAAGGTAGCTTATATTTTTTTTTTTTACCTTTAAAGTATTCCTGTGACTTAGCATAAAGCCCGCCTACCTTAACTTGGTCTTATTTACTACCAAGTTGGGGTCAAAAAGGAGTTGGGGCAAAGGAAGGGGGCTATTTTCAGAATTGTGATTGTTATAATTTAGTGTTGAAATTAAAATAAATAATTTCTTAAGTAAAACGTAAACTAAAAAAAAATGCAAAAAAAATGAGACAAACCTTAAATAATGGTTTTGGCCTATTAAGAAGGGGGATTATGTTTTTTTTAAATTGGATACATTCCCTACGACACAGCCCAACGCTTGTCCATCTTACCTTGGTCTTGCGTACTGTCAAGTTGGGGTCTGGAAAGAGTTGAAGCGAAGAAAGGGGGCTTATGTTGCAATGATTATTTGTAATTATTGATTGTGCATTATTTTAGTAACATTCATATTTTCTTTTAAAATATATTCATAAAACATTTAGAAATGAAGCTTATGTTTTTTTTTACATCTAAAATATCTTTGTGACTCAACCCAAGACTTGTCTGCCTTACCTTGATCTTACTTACTGTCAAGTTGGGGTCAAGAAAAAGCTGTGGTGAAGGAAGAGGGCTAAAATTTATTTTCAAAATTGTGATTTTTAAATTTAATGTTGAGATCAAAATTAATAAATTCTTAAATAAAACATAAACTAAAAAAAATGTCAAAAAAATGAGACACAAACATTAAAAATGACTTTGGCCTATTAAAAAGAGGGCATAACTTTTTAAAAAAATTAAAAACATTCTCCACGACCCAGTCTAACGTTTGTATGTCTTACCTTGATCTTACTTATTGTCAAGTTGAAAGTAGGAAAGAGCTGAGGCGAAAAAATGAGACTTATAATGTAAAGGTTATTTATAATTATCGATTGTGCATTATTTTAGTAAAATTCATATTTTTTAAAATATTTATAAAACATTTAGGTAGGGGGCTTATTTTTTTTACCTCTAGAGTATTCCCGTGACTCAGCCCCATGCTCATTCGCCTTACCTTAGTCTTACTTACTACCAAGTTGGGGTCAAGAAGAAACTGAGGCGAACAAAGGAAGCTAAAAGTTATTTTCCGAATTGTGATTTTTGAATTAAATGTTGAGATCAAAATTAATAAATTTTAAAATAAAATATAAATTAAAAAAATGCAAAAAAAACGAGACACAAACCTTAAAAAATGTTTTTGTCATATTAAGAATGGGGGCTTATGTTTTTTTTTAAATTAATATCTGCCCCCCTTACCTTGGTCTTAGGTACTGTCAAGTTGGGATTAGGAAGGAGTTGAGGCAAAATAAATGGGCTTATGTTACGAGGGTTATTTATAATTATTAATTGTGCATTATTTAATAACAATTCATACTTTTTAAAAAATATTCATAAAACTTTTAGATATGGGGCTTGTGGTTTTTTTTTTAACCTTCATAGTATCCCCGTGACTCAGCTCAAGGTCCATCTACTTTACCTTGGTCTTACTTACTGCCAAGTTGGGGTCAAAAAGAAGCTGGAGCGAAAGAAGGGGGCTAAAATAAATTTTTCAGAATTGTGATTTTTAAACTTTGACCTATTAAGAAAGAAGCTTATCTTTTGTTGAAAATTAGAAACATTGCCCACGACACAGCTCAACTCTTGTCCGACTTACCTTGGTCTGACTTACTACCGATTTGGGGTCAGAAAGGAGTTGATGCAAAAAAAAGGGGTTATGTTGCGAGGGTTATTTATAATTATCGATTGTGCATTATTTTAGTAACAATAAATACTCTATTTTTTAATATTCATAAAATATTTAAGAAGGGAGCTTATATTTTTTTTTTACCTTTAAAGTATCTCCGTGACTCGACGCAAAACCCACCTACCTTACCTTGGTCTTACTTACTGCCAAGTTGGGGTAAAAAATGAGTTGGAGCAAAAGAAAGGGACTTATGTTTTGAGGCGAAAGAAAGGGGGCTAATTTTTTTTTTCAAAATTGTGATTTTTATAATTTAGTGTTGAAATCAAAACTAATAATTTCTTAAATAAGACGTAAACTAAAAAAAATGCAAAAAAAATAGACAAATCTTAAATAATGGTTTTGGCCTATCAACGAGAATTATATTTTTTTAAAAATTGGATGCATTCCACAGGACCCAGCCTAACGCCTATTAAGAAGTAGAATTAATGTTGAGATCAAAATTAATAAATTCTAAAATAAAATATAAATTAAAAAAATACAAAAAAAACGAGACACAAACGTTAAAATATGACTTTGTCATTTTAAGAAAAGGGGCTTATGTTTTTTTGTAAAATAATGTCTGCCGTCCTTACCTTGATCTTAAATACTGTCAGGATTAGGAAGGAGTTGAGGCAAAACAAATGGGCTTATGTTATGAGAGTTATTTATAATTATTAATTGTGCATTATTTTAATAACAATTCATACTTTTTTAGAAATATTCATAAAACTTTTAGATATGGGACTTGTGGTTTTTTTTTAACCTTCAGAGTATCCCCATGACTCAGCTCAAGGTCCGTTTGTCTTAGCTTGGTCTTACTTACTGCCAAGTTGGAGTCAAAAAGTAGTTGGAGTGAAAGAAGGGGGCTAAAATAAATTTTTCAGAATCGTAATTTTTAAACTTTGACCTATTAAGAAAGAAGCTTATCTTTTGTTGAAAATTAGAAACATTGCCTTCAACACAGCTCAACTCCTGTCCGTCTTACCTTGGTCTGATTTACTGCCAAGTTGGGGTCAGGAAGGAGTTGATGCAAAAATAAGGGGTTATATTGCAAGGGTTATTTATAATTATCGATTGTGCATTATTTTAGTAACAATAAATACTCTATTATTTAATATTCATAAAACATTTAAGAAAGGGGCTTATATTTTTTTTTTACCTTTAAAGTATCTCCGTGACTCGACGCAAAACCCACCTACCTTACCTTGGTCTTACTTACTGGCAAGTTAGGTAAAAAATGAGTTGGAACAAAAGAAAGGGACTTATGTGTTGAGGCGAAGGAAAAGGGGCTAAATATTTTTTTCAAAATTATGATTTTTATAATTTAGCATCGAAATCAAAATTAATAATTTCTTAAATAAGACGTGAACTAAAAAAAATGTAAAAAAAATGAGACAAATCTTAAATAATGGTTTTGGCCTATTAAGGAGAATTATGTTTTTTTAAAAATTCGATAGCCCAACGCCTATTAAGAAGGAGAATTAATGTTGAGATCAAAATTAATAAATTCTAAAATAAAATATAAATTAAAAAATGCAAAAAAAACACGACACAAACCTTAAAAAATGACTTTGTCGTATTAAGAAAGGGGGTTTATGTTTTTTTAAAAATTAATGTCTGCCCACCTTATCTTGGTCTTAGGTATTGTCAAGTTGGGAAATGGAAGGAGTTGAGGCAAAATAAATGGACTTATGTTACGAGGGTTATTTATGATTATTAATTGTGCATTATTTTAATAAAAATTCATAGTTTTTAAAAATATTCATAAAACTTTTAGATATGAGGCTTGTGGTTTTTTTTTTTACCTTCAGAGTATCCCCATGACTCAGCTCAAGGTCCGTCTGTCTTACCTTGGTCTTACTTACTGCCAAGTTGGGGTCAAAAAGAAGCTGGAGCGAAAGAAGGGGGCTAAAATAAATTTTTCAGAATTGTGATTTTTAAACTTTGACCTATTAACAAAGAAACTTATCTTTTGTTGAAAATTAGAAGCATTGCCCACGACACAACTCAACTCTTGTCCGCCTTACCTTGGTCTAACTTACTGCCAAGTTGGGGTCAGGAAGGAGTTGATGCAAAAAAATAGGGTTATGTTGTGAGGGTTATTTATAATTATCGATTGTGCATTATTTTAGTAACAATAAATATTCTATTTTTTAATATTCATAAAACATTTAAGAAGGGAGCTTATTTTTTTTTACTTTTAAAGTATCTCCGTGACTCGACGCAAAACCCACATACCTTACCTTGCTCTTACTTACTGCCAAGTTGGGGTAAAAAATGAGTTGGAGCAAAAGAAAGAGACTTATGTTTTGCAGCGAAGGAAAGGGGGCTAAATTTTTTTTTTTAAATTGTGATTTTTAAAATTTAGCGTTGAAATCAAAATTAATACTTTCTTAAATAAGACGTAAACTAAAAAAAATGCAAAACAAAAATGAGACAAATCTTAAATAATGGTTTTGGCCTATTAAGGAGAATTATGTTTTTTTTAAAAATTGGATACAATCCCCACGACCCAACAAAACGCCTATTAGGAAGGAGAATTAATGTTGAGATCAAAATTAATAAATTCTAAATAAAATATAAATTAAAAAAATGCAAAAAAAACAAGACACAAACCTTAAAAAATGACTGTCGTATTAAAAAACGGGGCCTATGTTTTTTTTAAATTAATGTCTGTCCGCCTTACCTTGGTCTTAGGTACTGTCAAGTTGGAATTAGGAAGGAGTTGAGGCAAAATAAATGGGCTTATGTTACGAGGGTTATTTATAATTATTAATTGTGCATTATTTTAATAATAATTCATAGTTCCTTTAAAATATTCATAAAACATTTAGATATGGGGTTTGTGGTTTTTTTTTTTACCTTCAGATTATCCCTGTGACTCAGCTCAAGGTTCGTCTGCCTTACCTTGGTCTTACTTACTGCTAAGCTGGGGTGAAAAAGAAGCTACAACGAAAGAAGGGGGCTAAAATATTTTTTTCAGAGTTGTTATTTTTAAACTTTGACCTATTAAGAAAGAAGCTTATCTTTTGTTGAAAATTAGAAGCATTGCTAATGACACAACTCAAGTCCTGTCCGCCTTACCTTGGTCTAACTTACTGTCAAGTTCGGGTCACGAAGGAGTTGATGCAAAAAAAAGGGGTTATGTTGCGAGGGTTATTTATAATTATCGATTGTGCATTATTTTAGTAACAATAAATACTCTATTTTTTAATATTCATAAAACGTTTAAGAAGGGAGCTTATATTTTTTTTACCTTTAAAGTATCTCCGTGACTCGACGCAAAACCCACCTACCTTACCTTGGTCTTACTTACTGCCAAGTTGGGGTAAAAAATGAGTTGGAGCAAAAGAAAGGGACTTATGTTTTGAGGCGAAGGAAAGGGGGCTAAATTTTTTTTTTCAAAATTGTGATTTTTATAATTTAGCGTTGAAATCAAAATTAATAATTTCTTAAATAAGACAAACTAAAAAAAAATGCAAAAAAAAATGAGACAAATCTTAAATAATGGTTTTGGCCTATTAAGGAGAATTATGTTTTTTTAAAAATTATATGCAATCCCCACGACCCAACCCAACGCCTATTAAAAAAGAGAATTAATGTTGAGATCAAAATTAATAAAAATCTAAAATAAAATATAAACTAAAAAAATGCAAAAAAAAATGAGACACAAACCTTAAAAAACGACTTTGTCGTATTAAAAAAGGGGGCTTATATTTTTTTTAAAATTAATGTCTGCCCGCTTTACCTTGGTCTTAGGTACTGTCAAGTTGAGATTAGGAAGGAGTTGAGAAAAAATAAATGGGTTTATGTTACGAGGGTTATTTATAATTATTAATTGTGCATTATTTTAATAACAATTCATAGTTTTTTAAAAATATTCATAAAACATTTAGATATGGGGCTTGTGGGTTTTTTTTACCTTCAAATTATCCCTGTGACTCAGCTCAAGATCCATCTGCCTTACCTTGGTCTTACTTACTGCCAAGTTGGGGTCAAAAAGAAGCTGGAGCGAAAGAAAGGGGGCTAAAATAAATTTTTCAAAATTGTGATTTTTAAATATCTTTTGTTGAAAATTAGAAGCATTGCCCACGACATAGTTCAACTTCTATCCGCCTTACCTTGGTCTGACTTACTACCAAGTTGGGGTCAGGAAAGAGTTGATGCATAAAAAGGGGGTTATGTTGCGAAGGTCATTTATAATTATTGATTGTGCATTATTTTAGTAAAAGAATAAATACTCAATTTTTTAATATTCATAAAATAATTAAGAAGAGAGTTTATATTTTTTTTTTACCTTTAAAGTATCTTCGTGACTCGACGCAAAACCCACCTACCTTACCTTGGTCTTACTTACTGCGAAGTTGGGGTAAAAAATGAGTTGGAGCAAAAGAAAGGGATTTATGTTTTGAGGCAAAGGAAAGGGGGCTAAATTTTTTTTTCAAAATTGTGATTTTTTATAATTTAGTGTTGAAATCAAAATTAATAATTTCATAAATAAGACGTAAATTAAAAAAAAATGAGACAAATCTTAAATAATGGTTTTGGCCTATTAAGGAGAATTAAGTTTTTTTTAAAAATTGGATGCATTCCCCACGACCCAGCCCAACGCTTATTAAGAAAGAGAATTAATGTTGAGATCAAAATTAATAAATTTTAAAATAAAATATAAATTAAAAAAATGCAAAAAAAATGAGACACAAACCTTGAAAAATGACTTTGTCGTATTAAGAATGGGGGCTTATGTTTTTTTTAAAATTAATGTCTGCCCGCCTTACCTTGGTCTTAGGTACTGTCAAGTTGGGATTAGCAAGGAGTTGAGGCAAAAAAAATGGGCTTATGTTACGAAGGTTATTTATAATTATTTATTGTGCATTATTTTAATAACAATTCATACTTTTTTAAAAATATTCATAAAACTTTTAGATATGAGGCTTGTAGTTATTTTTTTTAACCTTCATAGTATCACCGTGACTCAGCTCAAGGTCCATCTGCCTTACCTTGGTCTTACTTACTACTAAGATGGGGTAAAAATGAAGCTGGAGCAAAAGAAGGGGGCTAAAATAAATTTTTCAGAATTGTGATTTTTAAACTTTGACCTATTAAGAAAGAAGCTTATCTTTTGTTGAAAATTAGAAGCATTGCCCACGACACAACTCAAATCCTGTCCGCCTTACCTTGGTATGACTTATTGCCAAGTTGGAGTCAGGAAGGAGTTGATGCAAAAAAAATGGGTTATGTTGCGAGGGTTATTTATAATTATCGATTGTGCATTATTTTAGTAACAATAAATACTCTATTTTTTAATATTCATAAAATATTTAAGAAGGGAGCTTATTTTTTTTTTTTACCTTTAAAGTATCTCCGTCACTCGATACAAAACCCACCTACCTTACCTTGGTCTTACTTACTGCCAAGTTGAGGTAAAAAATGAGTTGGAGCAAAAAAAAGGGACTTATGTTTTGAAGCGAAGGAAAAGGGGCTAAATTTTTTTGTTTCAAAATTGTGATTTTTATAATTTAGTGTTGAAATCAAAATAAATAATTTCTTAAATAAGACGTAAACTAAAAAAAAATGCAAAAAAAAGAGACAAATCTTAAATAATGGTTTTGGCTTATTAAGAAGAATTATGTTTTTTTAAAAATTGGATGCATTCCTCACGACCTAACCCAACGCCTATTAAGAAGGAGAATTAATGTTGAGATCAAAATTAATAAATTCTAAAATAAAATATAAATTAAAAAAATGCAAAAGAAACGAGACACAAACCTTAAAAAATGACTTTGTCGTATTAAGAAAGGGGGCTTATGTTTTTTATAAATTAATGTCTGCCCGCCTTACCTTGGTCTTAGGTACTTTCAAGTTGGGATTAGGAAGGAGTTAAGACAAAATAAATGAGCTTATGTTACGAGGGTTATTTATGATTATTAATTGTGCATTATTTAAATAACAGTTCATAGTTTTTTTAAAATATTCATAAAACATTTAGATATGGGGCTTGTTTGTTTGTTTTTTTTACCTTTAGTTTTTCCCTATGACTCAGCTCAAGGTCCGTCTGTCTTACCTTGGTCTTACTTATTGCCAAATTGGGGTTAAAAAGAAGCTGGAGCGAAAGAAAGGGGGCTAAAATAAATTTTTTAGAATCGTGATTTTTAAACTTTGACCTATTAAGAAATAAGCTTATCTTTGTTGAAAATTAGAAACATTGCCCATGACACAGCTCAACTCCTATCTGCCTTACCTTGGTCTGACTTACTACCAAGTTGGGGTTAGAAAGGAGTTGCTGCATAAAAAAAGGGTTATGTTGCGAGAGTTATTTATAATTATCGATTGTGCATTATTTTAGTAAAACAATAAATACTCTATTTTTTAATATTCATAAAACAATTAAGAAGGGAGCTTATATTTTTTTTTTACCTTTAAAGTATCTCCGTGACTCGACGCAAAACCCACCTACCTTATCTTGGTCTTATTTACTACCAAGTTGGGGTAAAAAATGAGTTGGAGCAAAAGAAAGGGACCTATGTTTTGAGGCGAAGGAAAGAGGGCTAAATTTTTTTTTCAAAATTGTGATTTTTATAATTTAGTGTTGAAATCAAAATTAATACTTTCTTAAATAAGATGTAAACTAAAAAAAATGCAAAAAAAATGAGACAAATTTTAAATAATTGTTTTATCCTATTAAGAAGAATTATGTTTTTTTTTAAATTGGATGCATTCTCCACGACCCAGACCAACACCTATTAAGAAGGAGAATTAATGTTGAGATCAAAATTAATAAATTCTAAAATAAAATATAAATTAAAAAAATGCGAAAAAAACAAGACAAACCTTAAAAAATGTTTTTGTCGTATTAAGAAAGGGCGTTTATATTTTTTTTTAAATTAATGTCTGCCCACCTTACCTTGGACTTAGATACTATCAAGTTGGGATTAGGAAGGAGTTGAGGCAAAATAAATCGGCTTATTTTATGAGGGTTATTTATGATTATTAATTGTGCATTATTTTAATAACAATTCATAGTTTTTTAAAAATATTCATAAAACATTTAGATATGGGGTTTGTGGGTATTTTTTTACCTTTAGATTATCCCTATGACTCAACTCAAGGTCCGTCTGCCTTACCTTGGTCTTACTTACATCCAAGTTGGGGTCAAAAAGAAGCTGGAGCGAAAGAAAGGGGGCTAAAATAAATTTTTCAGAATTGTAATTTTTAAACTTTGACCTATTAAGAAAGATGCTTATCTTTTGTTGAAAATTAGAAGCATTGCCCATGACACAGCTCAACTCATGTCCGCCTTACCTTGCCTGACTTACGACCAAGTTGGGGTTAGGAAGGAGTTGATGCAAAAAAAAAGGTTATGTTGCGAGGGTTATTTATAATTATCGATTGTGCACTATTTTAGTAACAATAAATACTTTATTTTTTAATATTCATAAAACATTTAAGAAAGGAGCTTATATTTTTTTTTTACCTTTAAAGTATCTTCGTGACTGGATGGAAAACCCATCTACCTTATCTTGGTCTTAATTACTGCCAAGTTGGGGTAAAAAATAAGTTGGAACAAAAGAAAGGGACTTATGTTTTGAGGCGAAGGAAAGGGGTCTAAATTTTTTTTTCAAAATTGTGATTTTTATAATTTAGTGTTGAAATCAAAATTAATACTTTCTTAAATAAGACGTAAACTAAAAAAAATGCAAAAAAAAATGAGACAAATCTTAAATAATGGTTTTGGCCTATTAAGGACAATTATGTTTTTTTAAAAATTGGATGCAATCCCAAGACCCAACCCAACGCCTATTAAGAAGAAAAATTAATGTTGAGATCAAAATTAATAAATTTTAAAATAAAATATAAATTTAAAAAATGCAAAAAAAAACGAGACACAAACCTTAAAAAATGACTTTGTCGTATTAAAAAAGGGGGCTTATGTTTTTTTTAAAATTAATGTCTGCCCGCCTTACCTTGGTCTTAGGTACTGTCAAGTTCAGATTAGGAAGGAGTTGAGGCAAAATAAATTGGCTTATGTTACGAGGGTTATTTATCATTACTAATTGTGCTTTATTTTAATAACAATTCATAGTTTTTTTTAAATATTCATAAAACATTTAGATATGGGGCTTGTGGCTTTTTTTTTTTTACTTTCAGATTATCCCTGTGACTCAGTTCAAGGTTCGTCTACCTTACCTTGGTCTTACTTACTACCAAGTTGGGGTCAAAAAGAAGCTGGAGCGAAAAAAAGGGGCTAAAATAAATTTTTCAGAGTTGTGATTTTTAAACTGACCTATTAAGAAAGAAGCTTATCTTTTGTTGAAAATTAGAAACATTGCCCACGACACAGCTCAACTCCTGTCCGCCTTACCTTGGTCTGACTTACTGCCAAGTTGGGGTCAGGAAGGAGTTGATGCAAAAAAAAAAGGTTATGTTGCGAGAGTTATTTATAATTATCGATTGTGCATTATTTTAGTAACAATAAATACTTTATTTTTTAATATTCATAAAACATTTAAGAAGGGATCTTTTTTTTTTTTTTACCTTTAAACTATCTCCGTGACTCGATGCAAAACCCACCTACCTTACCTTGGTCTTACTTACTGCCAAGTTAGGGTAAAAAATGAGTTGAAGCAAAAGAAAGGGACTTATGTTTTGATGCGAAGGAAAGGGGGCTAATTTTTTTTTTCAAAATTGTGATTTTTATAATTGAATGTTGAAATCAAAATTAATACTTTCTTAAATAAGACGTAAACTCGAAAAAAAAGAAAAAAAATTAGACAAATATTAAATAATTGTTTTGGCCTATTAAGGAGAATTAAGTTTTTTTAAAAAATTGGATACATTCCCCACGACCCAGCCCAACGCTTATTAAGAAAGAGAATTAATGTTGAGATCAAAATTAATAAATTCTAAAATAAAATATAAATTAAAAAAATGCAAAAAAAACGAGACACAAACCTTAAAAAATGACTTTGTCATATTAAGAATGGGGGCTTATTTTTTAAAAAAATAAATGTCTTCCCGCCTTACCTTGGTCTTAGGTACTGTCAAGTTGGGATTAGGAAGGAGTTGAGGCAAAATAAATGGGCTTATGTTACAAGGGTTATTTACAGTTATTAATCGTGCATTATTTTAATAAAAATTCATAATTTTTTACAAATATTCATAAAACTCTTAGATATGGGGCTTGTGGTTTTATTTTTAAACTCCATAGTATCCTCGTGACTCAGCTCAAGGTCCGTCTGTGTTACCTTGGTCTTACTTACTGCCAAGTTAGGGTCAAAAAGAAGCTGGAGCGAAAGAAGGGGGCTAAAATAAATTTTTCAAAATTGTGATTTTTAAACTTTGACCTACTAAGACAGAAGCTTATCTTTTGTTGAAAATTAGAAGCATTGCTCACGATACAGCTCAACTCCTGTCCGCCTTACCTTGGTCTAACATACTGCCAACTTGGGGCCAGGAAGGAGTTGATGCAAAAAAAAGGGTTTATGTTGCGAAGGTTATCTATAATTATCGATTGTGCATTATTTTAGTAACAATAAATACTCTATTTTTTAATATTCATAAAATATTTAAGAAGGGAGCTTATATTTTGTTTTTACCTTTAAAGTATCTCCGTCACTCGATACAAAACCCACCTACCTTACCTTGGTCTTACTTACTGCCAAGTTGGGGTAAAAAATGAGTTGGAGCAAAAGAAAGGGACTTATGTTTTGAGGCGAAGGAAAGGGGGCTAATTTTTTTTTTCAAAATTGTGATTTTTATAATTTAGTGTTGAAATCAAAATTAATAATTTCTTAAATAAAACATAAACTAAAAAAAAATGCAAAAAAAATGAGACAAATCTTAAATAATGGTTTTGGCCTATTAAGGAGAATTATGTTTTTTTAAAAATTGGATGCATTCCCTACGACCCAGCCCAACGCCTATTAAGAAGGAGAATTAATGTTGAGATCAAAATTAATAAATTTTAAAATAAAATATAAATTAAAAAAAATACAAAAAAAATGAGACACAAACCTTAAAAAATGACTTTGTCGTATTAAGGAAGGGGGCTTATGTTTTTTTTTAAATTAATGTCTGCCCGCCTAACCTTGGTCTTAGGTACTGTCAAGTTGAGATTAGGAAGGAGTTGAGGCAAAATAAATGGGCTTATGTTATGAGGGTTATTTATAATTATTAATTCTGCATTATTTTAATAACAATTCATAGTTTTTTAGAAATATTTATAAAATTTTTAGATATGAGGCTTGTGGTAATTTTTTAAACCTTCATAGTATCCCCGTGACTCACTCAAGGTCTGTTTGTCTTACCTTGGTCTTACTTACTGCCAAGTTGGGGTCAAAAAGAAGCTGGAGCGAAAGAAAAGGGCTAAAATAATTTTTTCTGAATTGTGATTTTTAAACTTTGACCTATTAAAAAAGAAGCTTATCTTTTGTTGAAAATTAGAAGCATTGTCAATGACACAACTCAACTCCTATCCGCTTTACCTTTGTAGTACCCCTACCCTAGTCTATTTCTAACCTTGGCTTAATCTTGATTAGTTAATCGTAATATAATGATGTTACAGTCAGGTGCTTGTTTTAACGCATAGCTATTGATGTGGTTCTCACACTAGTTGTATGCAGATTTTCAGTGTTCCTATTTCGTGATGTTAGTATCAGACTAATGATTTCATTAAATTGTATATATGTATGCATGTATGATCTTTGGTTGCAGGAAATTTCAGGTACGAAGTCGCATGAGTGCGAGGTTCGTCGTCACCTGGTTTTGCAGGTTTGAGCATACCTTTTAATCCTTAGAGTTGGATTAGGTGGTCGTAAGACCCTAGTCGACCTTAGTCGTGCTCAAGTGAGCATCGTCAGTCGTCGTCGGTTACCCCCTTTTTGTTGGGTTTGCGAGTCATCTGTTTGGTTGACCTTCTCGGTTTGCATGCCTGGTGTGTTTGGTTAATTGATTAATTAGTCCTTAATAATTATCTTGATTATATATGCATTTGTGCATTGATGATTAATGGATTAGATTAATCTGGTTTCCGTTAGGCGATTTTCGTTGATATTGTATTGCTTATTTTAATTGGGAGTGAATTCGAATTAATGGCTGATTTCGATTATTAAATGCATTATATATATATGCTGTTGAAAAGGAAGTTTTATATGTTATCGCCATAGAGTTAATTGTATTTCGTTAGATTACTAATTTGAAAGGTTAAATTGATCTGTTATGAGAAATCGATTTTTAATTGGAAAGCAAGTTTAATTTGTTGTATAGTGAGAAAAGGAATTATTTGGTGAATTATTTGTAAATAAAAGTTTTTATTCCAAAAATAGAGATTTTTGGGTCAACTCTTCCATATAACCCAAATTTGGGGAAATTGGAAGGGATGGACATTTTTGGAGGAGATTTTGGCTGGAAAAGATATTTTGGAGGATTTTTGGATGGAGAAGGAAGGATTTGGGCAGCTGGAGATTGGGATTCTTCAGCCGATCTTGCCAGGATTGCGTGTTAAGGTAGGATCCAACTCTCTCAATTTTGGTTTTTGTTTGAAATGAAAACGGGGGTTTTATCTTTGTTTTAAATTCTCCTTCGAATGCCATGTTTATGGAATGTTTTGGTAAATTACCAGCTTCGCTGGAAGTGATTTAGAGGTGCTGTCATTCCTCATGTTTTTGGGCGTTTGAAACCCTTGGGAGTTGTTATGTTTGAGAAAACCACCAAGAAAATTTGACATCAAACCTTGTTCGTTAAACTGAACTCACAGCAAATCGAAATGTATAGTCTTTACCGATTTTATGATGGACGTTTGATGAAGTTCGGACTGTGTGTTTTTATTAGCAAATTGTATATGTTGTATTTCGAACTGGGCATTTTTATCCTTTTAAATCGGACTATGTGTTCCATTTAAAAATCTTAATCGTATTATGTTTGGAGCTGGGCGTGCGTTTTGTGTATTGTTCGGACTGTGTATTGGGGATGGGAGGCAGGGAGCGGAGCTCCACCCGCTCCCTCCCCTCTCCACCGCCCGCACCCCCGCGTGTGCCTCCCCCGCGCGTCCCCTGTTTTTCCCGCTCATTCTCCGTTCCCCCCTTCCCGCAAGTGTTGGGCCATGCCCGCGGCACACTGTGGTGGCCGCAGGGCCGCGGTGGCCGCTGGGCGCCGCGGACCTGCGGGCACCGCAGCGGCGCCGCCCGCATGGGCTCCCCTGCAGTTTCGGCGTGGGCTGCGGCTAGGGTTAGGGCACGGCCCGCCCAGCGCGCTCCCTTATTTTAAAACGCGATTTTGTTTAAAATGAAATTTATAAAATGTTTTTTTTTTTATGTATTCTTTTCATTCAAAAAGAAATGCATACAATTTTAATATCTAGTTAATGAAAGTTAGTTTTAATGCCAAGTTTAAATTGCTCTTTATTGAAAAGGCAATATCTTGATAAATGTAAAATTGGATATTAATTAATTCTATAATGGAATTTATAAGTTAGTTATTATCCAAATTCATTTTGTGGCTTATGTACTTTTGTGGTTAAGTTCTAAAATGGATAATTTCGTCATTGAATCTAGTTGGCTGTATTTTGGTCCCATCTTGGATTGATAAGTTTATATCATGTGCGTTTGGAAATAAGTATCTATAATTGAATTTCCTTTATATTTTTAATTCCGTAATCCGTATTTTGTAACGGGAATTGAAATTATGAATCTGTAGAGATTGAATTAGACCAGTATGTTAATGACATTTTGGAATGGAATTTAAACACCTTGTTTAATTGATTAATGATTGTCTGAATTTTAATAATACGAATTGGTTTAAAAACTCTTTACGGCTTTATATGTCTGGATATGCTTTGAATTTTAACGAGTTAGAAAACCAAGAGCAACCTATCCCTTGATGAGGTAGATAACTGTAAGTTGTTTTAGATCTTGTAGAAAACTTGATCGATTTTAATGATTAAATCAATTGAGGAAATATCGTCCTTTCTGATTATTGCATTGCGAGTTTAATGACTGTATTCGCTTTAATTATGAAATGGCATGTTTTGCTTTGTTTAAAAGGACCCTGTCGTATGGATGATTTGGTGTTCCTGTTTCAGTCCTCGATTTCCGAGTTGACTGTTGTATTGTGGTAGTGTCGTTTTGATCATATCTTCTTTGTGTGAGTCGAATGATGATTCATGGTTGACCTTAATTTGTCAGGTCTCTAGTTAGAGTACCGTCAGTAAGTGTTCATCTTCGAGTCGTGTTTGACCTGATGATTGTGTATCTCTTCTTGAACTCCGTTCGTCTGACCATGTGTATTCCTTGGTTTTGAGTTCGTCTGAGTTTAGTCTAGTGTCGTATGGGAAAGTGGCTTTCGATTGGGGGCCGCGCCCAAAGTGGCTGCTGGATAACCCGTCGAAAGTGAGTCTAATAAGTGATAACCTAAGTAGATTAGAAAATAATCTCTAAATAAGATAATGTGCCTCACACATGAGACGAGTGCTATCACAGATTCGACATGCTGTGAGAAGGCCTGAAATGGCAAACTACCTTCCTTGTCTTCACGAGAGGATGTGTGGGTCCACATGAGGCTTGGATGGGCCGGAAGTTCGGATTAGGTTGCCAGGGTTACCAGTGTATGGGCCGGGACCTATGAAGACTTGCCATGGTATCCATACCAGGTTGTGTGATGACACTTGTCCCTACGTTCGCTAGTGTGTTGTCGTTTTGTCCTGTTTTGAGTACCTTTGTGAGTCGTCCTTTGTCGCTGCCCTTGTGAGTGTCAGTTTCATGTTAGACCTTGGGTGGTGATGGCTCAGTTTTATGGATGCTCTTCTGGACCTTTGTTTTAGCTTTGATTATGTTCAGCTGGATCCTGTTCCTTGTAAGGATCGTTTATGTATTTATTGACCGATGTGGTCGCTTGTATAATGTTTATGTATCGCCTTGATGGCTGGATTGTATAATGTAACCTCTTGTACTCTTAACCTTATTATTTATCAGAGGGGGTCTTGCAGTTGAGCAGACCCGGAGATGTATCCCTTTAAGGGTGAACTCCGAGATCATTATGGTTTTATGTGATGCGTTATCTTATGTTCCCTTTATTCAGTTTTATCATGTATGTTTAGCTTATGTAAAATGGTTAAGTGGATAAACGGAATTAACTGTTAATGCTTATACTCAGTTCTATCTTGAATGTCATGTGGATCGAATGCATAATTGGTTGAGATGCGATTTATCGTAATGCATGTGTGGAATCGTCATTTTAATGCAATAAGTTGGAATATGGAATAATGTATCTTAGAGTAATGAATTATACTCAGTAGTCGTTAAGGAATTTAAATATGCTTGGAAAGATCTCTTATGTTATGATGAAATCCTAGTGTATTAGAATGTTGATGTATGGTTTGTAATTTTAAATGAAAAGCTTGAATGGAAATTATGAATGGATCTTAATGGATGAATCTTTGTTGTGATTACATTTCCCTCTCTTGAAAAGAATTACCCTGATTGTGAATTATCTCGTTATTAAGATATTCAGCTTTTGGATTAATCATGTGAGTAAAGTGTATTGTGAAAATTTAAGTAATCTCGTTGGGAAACTCTTTAGGAGTTAGTTGAAGTCTTCCGCTATGTAATCTGAATCTTTGTTATCTTGTTGCATCTTATGTGTTGTAACTTTAAAAAAAAAAAATTGCGCTCTATTCTTGTAATTTTGACTTATCCCTTCGGGGTTTCCTGGCGGGGCATTACAACCTTGGTCTAACTTACTGCCAAGTTGAGATCAAGAAGTTGATGTAAAAAAAAGAGGTTATATTGCGAGGGTTATTTATAATTATCGATTGTGCATTATTTTAGTAACAATAAATACTCTATTTTTTAATATTCATAAAACATTTAAGAAAAGAGCTTATATTTTTTTTTAACCTTTAAAGTATCTCCCTGACTTGACGCAAAACACACCTACCTTACCTTGGTCTTACTTACTGCCAAGTTGGGGTAAACAATGAGTTGGAGCAAAAGAAAGGGACTTATGTTTTGCGGCGAAGGAAAGAGAGCTAAATTTTTTTTTCAAAATTGTGATTTTTATAATTTAGTGTTGAAATCAAAATTAATACTTTCTTAAATAAGATGTAAACTAAAATAAAATGCAAAAAAAATGAGACAAATCTTAAATAATGGTTTTGGCCTATTAAGAAGAATTATGTTTTTTTTAAAATTGGATGCATTCCCCACGACCCAGCCCAACACCTATTAAGAAGGAGAATTAATGTTGAGATCAAAATTAATAAATTCTAAAATAAAATATAAACGAAAAAAATACAAAAAAAATGAGACACAAACCTTAAAAAATGACTTTGTCGTATTAAAAAAGGGGGCTTATGTTTTTTTTAAAATTAATGTCTGCCCACCTTACCTTAGTCTTAGGTACTGTCAAGTTGAGATTAGGAAGGAGTTGAGGAAAAATAAATGGGCTTATGTTACGAGGGTTATTTATAATTATTAATTGTGCATTATTTTAATAACAATTTATAGTTTTTTAAAAATATTCATAAAACATTTAGATATGGGGCTTGTGGGTTTTTTTTTTACCTTCAGATTATCCCTGTGATTCAGCTCAAGGTCCATCTCCCTTACCTTGGTCTTACTTATTGTCAAGTTGGAGTCAAAAAGAAGCTGGAGCGAAAGAAATGGGGCTAAAATAAATTTTTCAAAATTGTGATTTTTAAACTTTGACCTATTAAGAAAGAAACTTATCTTTTGTTGAAAATTAGAAGCATTGCCCACGACACAGCTGAACTCCTGTCCGCCTTACCTTGATCTGACTTACTGCTAAGTTGGGGTCAGGAAAGAGTTGATGCAAAAAAAAAGGGTTATGTTGCGAGGGTTATTTATAATTATCGATTGTGCATTATTTTAGTAACAATAAATACTCTATTTTTTAATATGCATAAAACATTTAAAAAATGAGCTTTTTTTTTTTTTTACCTTTAAAGTATCTCCGTGACTCGACGCAAAACCCACCTACCTTACCTCGGTCTTACTTACTGCCAAGTTGGGGTAAAAACTGAATTGGAGCAAAAGAAAAGGATTTATGTTTTGAGGCGAAGCAAAGGGGGCTAAATTTTTTTTTCAAACTTGTGATTTTTATAATTTAGTGTTGAAATAAAAATTAATAATTTCTTAAATAATACATAAATTAAACAAAAATGAAAAAAAAATGAGACAAATCTTAAATAATGGTTTTGGCCTATTAAAGAGAATTATGTTTTTTTTTAAAATTGAATGCATTCCCCACGACCTAGTCCAACGCCTATTAAGAAGGAGAATTGATGTTGAGATCAAAATTAATAAATTCTAAAATAAAATATAAATTAAAAAAATGCAAAAAAAATGAGACACAAACTTTAAAAAATGACTTTGTCCTATTAAGAAAGGGGACTTATGTTTTTTTTAAAATTAATGTCTGCCCGGCTTACCTTGGTCTTACGTACTGTCAAATTGGGATTAGGAAGGAGTTAAGGCAAAATAAACAGGCTTCTGTTACGAGGGTTATTTATAATTATTAATTGTGCTTTATTTTAATAACAATTCATACTTTTTAAAAAATATTCATATAACTTTTAGATATGGGGCTTGTGGTTTTTTTTTTTACCTTCTGAGTATCCATGTGACTTAGCTCAAGGTGCATCTGCCTTACCTTGGTCTTACTTACTGCCAAGTTGGGGTCAAAAAGAAGCTAGAGCGAAAGAAGGGGGCTAAAATAATTTTTTCAAAATTGTAATTTTTAAACTTTGACCTATTAAGAAAGAAGTTTATCTTTTGTTGAAAATTAGAAGCATTGCCCACGACAAAACTCAACTCCTGTCCGCCTTACCTTGGTCTGACTTACTGCCAAGTTGGGGTCAAGAAGGAGTTGATGCAAAAAAAAAAGGTTATGTTGCGAGGGTTATTTATAATTATCGATTGTGCATTATTTTAGTAACAATAAATATTCTATTTTTTAATATTCATAAAACATTTAAGAAGGGAGCTTATATTTATTTTTACCTTTAAACTATCTCTGTGACTCGACGTAAAACCCACCTACCTTACCTTGGTCTTACTTACTGTCAAGTTAGGGTAAAAAATGAGTTGAAGCAAAAGAAAGGGACTTATGTTTTGATGCGAAGGAAAGGGGGCTAAATTTTTTTTTTCAAAATTGTGATTTTTATAATTGAGTGTTGAAATCAAAATTAATATTTTCTTAAATAAGATGTAAACTAAAACAAAATGCAAAAAAAATGAGACAAATCTTAAATAATGGTTTTGGCCTATTGAGGAAAATTATGTTTTTTTAAAAATTGGATGCATTCCCCACGACCCAACCCAACGCCTATTAAGAAGGAGAATTATTGTTGAGATCAAAATTAATAAATTTTAAAATAAAATATAAATTAAAAAAATGCAAAAAAAATGAGACACAAACCTTAAAAAATGACTTTGTCGTATTAAGAAAGGGGGCTTATGTTTTTTTAAAAATTAATGTCTGCCCGCCTTACCTTGGTCTTAGGTACTATCAAGTTGGGATTAGGAAGGAGCTGAGGCAAAATAAATGGGCTTATGTTACAAGAGTTATTTATGATTATTAATTGTGCATTATTTTAATAACAATTCATAGTTTTTTAAAAATATTCATAAAACTTTTAGATATGGAGCTTGTGGTTTTTTTTTTACCTTCTGAGTATCCATGTGACTCAGCTCAAGGTCTATCTGCCTTACCTTGGTCTTACTTACTACCAAGTTGGGGTAAAACATAAGCTGGAGCGAAAGAAGGGGGCTAAAATAATTTTTTCAGAGTTGTGATTTTTAAACTTTGATATATTAAGAAATAAGCTTATCTTTTGTTGAAAATTAGAAGCATTGCCCATGACACATCTCAACTCTTGTCTGCCTTACCTTGGTCTGACTTACTGCCAAGTTGAGGTCAGGAAGGAGTTGATGCAAAAAAAAAGGGTTATGTTGCGAGGGTTATTTATAATTATCGATTGTGCATTATTTTATTAACAATAAATACTTTATTTTTTAATATTCATAAAACATTTAAGAAAGGAGCCTATATTTTTTATTTACCTTTAAAGTATCTCCATGACTCGACGCAAAATCCACCTACCTTATCTTGGTCTTACTTACTGCCAAGTTGGGGTAAAAAATGAGTTGGAGCAAAAGAAAGGGACTTATGTTTTGAGGCGAAGGAAATGGGGCTAGTTTTTTTTTCAAAATTGTGATTTTTATAATTTAGTGTTGAAATCAAAATTAATATTTTTCTTAAATAAGACGTAAACTAAAAAAAAATGCAAAAAGAATGAGACAAATCTTAAATAATGGTTTTGAGCTATTAAAGAGAATTATGTTTTTTTTTAAATTGGATGCATTCCACACGACCCAGCCAAACGCCTATTAAGAAAGAGAATTAATGTTGAGATTAAAATTAATAAATTCTAAAATAAAATATAAATTAAAAAAATGCAAAAAAAACGAGATAGAAACCTTAAAAAATGACTGTCGTATAAAGAAAGGGGGCTTATGTTTTTTTTTAAAATTAATGTCTGCCCACCTTACCTTGGTCTTAGGTACTGACAAGTTGGGATTAGGAAGGAGTTGAGGCAAAATAAATGGGCTTATGTTACCAGAGTTATTTATGATTATTAATTGTGCATTATTTTAATAACAATTCATACTTTTTTTAAAATATTCATAAAATATTTAGATATCGGGCTTGTGGTTTTTTTTTTTAACCTTCAAATTATCCCTGTGACTCAGCTCAAGATCCGTCTGCCTTACCTTGGTCTTATTTACTGCCAAGTTGGGGTCAAAAAGAAGCTGGAGCGAAAGAAAGAGGGCTAAAATAAATTTTTCAGAATTGTGATTTTTAAACTTTGACCTATTAAGAAAGATGCTTATCTTTTGTTGAAAATTAGAAGCATTGCCCATGACATAGCTCAACTCTTGTCCGCCTTACCTTGGTCTGACTTACTGCCAAGTTGGGGTCAGGAAGGAGTTGATGCATAAAAAAGGCGTTATGTTGCGAGGGTTATTTATAATTATCGATTATCCATTATTTTAGTAAAACAATAAATACTATATTTTTTAATATTAATAAAACATTTAAGAAGAGAGCATAAATTTTTTTTTTACCATTAAAGTATCTTCGTGACTCGACGCAAAACCCACCTACCTTACCTTCGTCTTACTTACTACCAAGTTGGGATAAAAAATGGGTTGGAGCAAAAAAAAAAGGGACTTATGTTTTGAAGCGAAAGAAAGGGGGCTAATTTTTTTTTTCAAAATTGTGATTTTTATAATTTAGTGTTGAAATCAAAATTAATACTTTCTTAAATAAGACGTAAACTTTAAAAAATGCAAAAAAAAATGAGACAAATCTTAAAAAATGGTTTTGACCTATCAACAAGAATTATGTTTTTTTAAAAATTGGATGCATTCCACACGACCCAGCCCAACGCCTATTAAGAAGTAGAATTAATGTTGAGATCAAAATTAATAAATTCTAAAATAAAATATAAATTTAAAAAATGCAAAAAAAATGAGACACAAACCTTAAAAAATGACTGTCGTATTAAGAAAGAGGGCTTATATTTTTTTAAAAATTAATGTCTTCTCGCCTTACCTTGGTCTTAGGTACTGTCAAGTTGGGATTAGGAGAGAGTTGAGGCAAAATAAATGGGCTTATGTTACGAGGGTTATTTATGAATTTTAATTGTGCATTATTTTAATAACAATTCATAGTTTTTTAAAAATATTCATAAAACATTTAGATATGGGGCTTGTGGTTTTTTTTTTTACCTTCAGATTATCCCTGTGACTCAGCTCAAGATCCGTCTACCTTACCTTGGTCTTACTTACTGCCAAGTTGGGGTCAAAAAGAAACTGGAGCGAAAGAAGGGGGCTAAAATAAATTTTTCAGAATTGTGATTTTTAAACTTTGACCTATTAAGAAAGAAGCTTATCTTTTGTTGAAAATTAGAAGCATTGCCCACGACACAACTCAACCCCTGTCCGCCTTACCTTGGTCTGACTTACTGCCAAGTTGGGGTCAGGAAGGAGTTTATGCCAAAAAAAGGGGTTATGTTGCGAGGGTTATTTATAATTATCAATTGTGAATTATTTTAATAACAATAAATACTCTATTTTTTAATATACATAAAACATTTAAGAAGGGAGCTTATATTTTTTTTTACCTTTAAAGTATCTCCATGACTCGACGCAAAACCCACCTACCTTACCTTGGTCTTACTTACTACCAAGTTGGGGTAAAAAATGAGTTGGAGCAAAAGAAAGGGATTTATGTTTTCAGGCGAAGCAAAGGGGGCTAATTTTTTTTTTCAAAATTGTGATTTTTATAATTTAGTGTTGAAATCAAAATTAATAATTTCTTAAATAAGACGTAAACTAAAAAAAAATGCAAAAAAAATGAGACAAATCTTAAATAATGGTTTTGGCCTATTTAGGAGAATTATGTTTTTTTTAAAAATTGGATGCATTCCCCACAACCCAGCCCAACGTCTATTAAAAAGAAGAATTAATGTTGAGATCAAAATTAATAAATTCTAAAATAAAATATAAATTAAAAAATTCCAAAAAAAACAAGACACAAACCTTAAAAAATGACTTTGTCGTATTAAGAAAGGGGGCTTATGTTTTTTTTTAAATTAATGTCTGCCCGCCTTACCTTGGTCTTAAGTACTGTCAAGTTCGGATTAGTAAGGAGTTGAGACAAAATAAATGGGCTTCTGTTATGAGGGTTATTTATAATTATTAATTGTGCATTATTTTAATAACAATTCATACTTTTTTAAAAATATTCATAAAACTTTTAGATATGGGGCTTGTGGTTATTTTTTTTACCTTCTGAATATCCATGTGACTCAGCTCAAGTTCCGTCTGCCTTACCTTGATCTTACTTACTGCCAAGTTGGAGTCAAAAAGAAGCTGGAGCGATTAAAATAAATTTTTCAAAATTGTGATTTTTAAACTTTGACCTATTAAGAAAGAAGCTTATCTTTTGTTGAAAATTAGAAGAATTGCCCATAACACAGCTCAACTCCTGTCTGCCTTACCTTGGTCTGACTTACTACCAAGTTGGGGTCAGAAAGGAGTTGATACAAAAAAAAAGGGTTATGTTGTGAGGGTTATTTATAATTATCGATTGTGTATTATTTTAGTAATAATAAATACTCTATTTTTTAATATTCATAAAGCATTTAAAAAGGGAGCTTATTTTTTTTTACCTTTAAAGTATCTCCGTGACTCGACGCAAAACCCACCTACCTCACCTTGGTCTTACTTACTACCAAGTTGGGGTAAAAAATGAGTTGGAGCAAGAGAAAGGGACTTATGTTTTGAGGCGAAGGAAAGTGGGTTAAATTTTTTTTTCAAAATTGTGATTTTTATAATTTAGTGTTGAAATCAAAATTAATACTTTCTTAAATAAGACGTAAACTAAAAAAAAATGCAAAAAAAATGAGACAAATCTTAAATAATGGTTTTGGCCTATTAAGAAGAATTGATACAACCCAATAGAGTGCCTATGATACAACCCAATAAAGAGGTTTATCATAGTGGTATACAATGAGAAGCCTTAGATCATAATGAAAGATGAAGAGCAGAATTGATTTATTTTGTTTGAGTAGATTGGAGATTAAAATACCAAAGGTGACAGTGAATAAATGTTGCAGCAACATCAAGAATCACAAGGCCGATGCTAATCTTAATCAACATACACAAAGCAAAGATGATTCACAAAATAGAGATAGGTGTGAAATGACATGTATGCATTTATTTTTACAAGAAAAGACAATAAAACTATCAAGTTGCAGTCCCTTTTAGTCTCTTTGAAATAAATAATAGATTCGAGAGAAATATAGGGAAGGTCTTAACCGTAAATAGAGTAGTATATAAAAGTTGTAACAATGAATTTCTGACTAGGAACAAGGACATTGATTATACCCAACAACAAAATTTGGTTAATATCATTACCAAGATCATTAATCCTAATCAGAATAAGGCCCTTTCTGCTATTCCTTCTGTTGAAGAAATTAAAAAAGTTGTATTTTCTTTTCAAGGGGATAAAGCTCTGGGTCCTGATGGCTTCCCTATGTTTTTCTTCCAGAAATTCTGGCATATTGTGGGAGAAGACACGGTCAATGCGATAAAAGAAGTTTTTGGCTCTAGAAGAATCCTTAAAGAATTCAATTCCACGTTTATTGCCTTAATTCCTAAAGTTGCTGGGGCGGATTCAATGGAAAAATTTAGGCCAATAAGTCTATGTAACTCTTTCTATAAGATCATATCGAAAGTCTTGACTACTAGAATTTTGGCTGTTCTCCCCTTCATCATCTTTGAGGAGCAGAAAGGTTTTGTTCTTGGCAGGCAGATTTTGGACTCTATCATTCTTGTGCATGAGAATATTCATTCCCTCAATGCTCCTAATAAAGAAGGATTTTTTATAAAGTTGGATCTGGCGAAAGCTTATGATAGAGTGGATTGGCAAGTTCTTTTTAGAATCATGGAGGCTTTTGGATTTGATGAGAAGATAATCAAAATTATCAGTGAGCTGATCTCCACTCCTATGTTTTCAATTCTTATTAATGGATGTCCTACAAAATTCTTTAAATCGTCAAGGGGGCTCAGACAAGGAGATCCCATATCTCCTATTCTTTTCACCATTTTGGCAGACAGCATGAGTAGATTGATCCATAATTTGAAAGTGAATAAAATCATCAAAGGCCTTCAACCTTCCTCTGCTAATGTTTTTTGTTCTCACCAACAGTTTGTTGATGATACTATCCTTATGGGATATACGTCTATTGGGGAGGTTGATGCCTTCAAAACTGCTCTTAATTCTTATGCTTTGGCTACTGGCCAACAAGTCAATTGGGACAAATCGACTATATACTTCATGAACACTCTAGTCATAAGACAATAGAGAATTGCTAAAATTATTGGTTACAAGGTGGACATGCTCTCTTCCACCTACTTGGGTCTCCCCTTGGGTTTAGTTCCCCCAAACTCCTTCTGGAATATGCTTATTGACAAACTCAACAAAAAACTTGCTGGATGGAAAGGATCCATTTTATCTCAAGCTGGGAAGTTGCAGCTTCTCCAAGCTACACTCCAGAATCTCCCTGTTTATGCTCTCAGCTTATTTGGTATCCCGGCTAAATTTGCTGAAGCATTGGAAAGAATCCAGAAGAGATTTCTATGGTTAGAAGTTGAAGAAAAAAAGAGGATATCCTTGGTTGTTTGGGACAAAGTGTGTAAACCAAAGAGCAAATGAGGGCTTGGGCTTAAAGCTCTAAAAACCTTTAATAAAGCTCTCCTAGCAAAACAATTATGGAGAGCTTATGACACCAAGAAATATTGGAACCAAATCTGGTTTGACAAATATATTCAAAATCAACCTATCCAGGATGTCCTTAACTTTGAAAACATCCCTATCGGATCCTTCATTTGGAATAGTATTATCAAATCCATAAAAGTGGCCAAAGCTGGAGCTGGATGGGTCCTTGGAAAAGGTGACAAAATAAGGTTTTGGGAGGATCCTTGGATGAAGAGTGAATCTCTCTTTGATCAAGGCAACAGTCAATTTATTGAGGAATGTAAAAGGAGGTTTGGACCTATGGTATGTGACTACTGGAAGGAGAACAAATGGGTGAGGCTTGATGTTATACATGCTAGATTTTCCCTGCTCCAGAAAGAGTTGTTGTCTTTTTCTATTAACAAAGACTATGATGATGTTTTTCTCTGGAAAAGTAATCCTAGAGGTGAATTTACGATTGCTTCTGCCTACAAAAACACTTTTTCTCAGACTAGTAACCCCATTTGGGGTAAAGTTTGGAACAAAATTTTGATCTCTAATGTCAATATGTTCCTTTGGCTTGCTACTCACAATAGGATCCTAACTATTGACAATTTGGTCCGAAGAGGTTTTAAATTCCCTAACAGGTGCAAGCTGTGCCAGAAAGAGGAAGAATCAGCTGATCATCTTTTTCTCCACTGCTCATTTACCTAGGAAATTTGGAGTAAGTTGTGGGAGAAATGGAAAGTTGATTGGGTCATGAACAAGAGTCTCAAGGAAATTATTTGGCAATGGACTTTCCCCACCAAATGTCATCTTATCAAGAACCTTTGGTCCCTGACCCTCCCCATGACTTGCTGGGGAATTTGGAAAGAGAGAAATAACAGAATATTTAGGGAAGCTAAGTGCACCTCTCAGGTGGTGTTTGGAAAAATTTGCAGGGCTATAAAAGAGAATATTAATATTCCTCACAGGAATAATAAGCAATGGTTTGTTACTGATATGAATGAAATTGAAAAAGGTATCTTCACTGAATGGAACTTAATACACAAAGTTTGCAGATCTGACAATAAGAATAGGAGAGATAATATCGTCTGGCGTTTTCCTAATCATGATTAGATAAAGGTGAATTTCGATGGGGCGGCTAAAGGCAACCCTGGGAAGTTTGGTGGTGGAGGAGTCATCAGAAATGCTCAAGGTGTCTACATTGCGACTATTGCTTCTCCTTTTGGGGTCCAAAATAATCATGTGGCTGAAGCTCTGGCCATGCTAAAAAGCCTCCAGCTTGCTCAAGGATTCAAATTTTAAAAAATTTGGCTGGAAGGGGACTCCCTAAATATCATCCAGGCCCATAAAGGTACTAGTTATGTTTCTTGGAATATTACTAACTTAGTTGAAAGTGCAAAAAAATTATTAAATAACTATGTTAGTATTATCATAACTCATACTCTAAGAGAAGGCAATAAGGTCGCAGGCATCTTAGCTAATGAAGGGGTCAATTTAGAGGTTGATGTTAAATATATTGGAGAGACTCGTTGTAAAAGGGAGGTTAGAGAACAATTATTTTTTGATCGCATCAATGGGTCAAGTTAATATCATAATTATCTTTTGGGGCCCGGATTCCAAAGACGGAGTTTGGGGGCAGATTAACTGTCAGTTAACGATTGCCTTTAGGCATCATTTCTATGATCAAATGTGTGAGGAGGATTATAATAATAAATGTGGTTTTGTGCGGCCATTAACATAAGCTTCAAAACTACGAAAGAGACTCTTTTCTGTTACTCCAGAATTTTATACAAGAACTTGGGGTTATACCTGCGGACTGTGAAATATATCTTTGGGTACTTCAACTTGCTATTCAAAATGGGTGGTAATTTAAACAGGAACGAGCCCCCTGGCTGCGAAAACTGGAAGAGTGAACGAAAAGTCTGGAGAAGACTTCATAGATATGGCTTTACTAACTATATGAAAAAGCTACACAGAAGCAAAAATTCGGTGTCATATGGTTTTGCTAGAGGCTGGAACAACAACAGAGTCACCTTGTTCGGGGAGATATGGCAAATTGATGAGGATTTAGTTGCGGAAGTCACAGGTCTTCAGAAGGAGGGTACTAAATTCTATAGAGACTGGAAGTATGCAGCCGAAGCACTCAAAAACTTCCTGAAATCGGAGGAGGAGAAGGTCAAGCTTGTCAAGAAAGACAACATCTCCTACTACATTCCCCAACAGGTAAAGCCCTTTTGGCAGAAAGTGTTAAGGGTTTTAATGGAGTTTCTCACTGTTGATGGTAGATTCACTAAAATCTATAACTATCATTTTGCAATTCTTAATCACTTCCGCCACCTGCCTTATTACTTAGCATCCTCTTTGAATGAGAGTTTAGTCGATCACGCTAAAAAGCCTAATTCTTACCCTATAGCCCATCAGGGGCTCATATTGCTCATTTATGAATACCTGAAGGAAAAAGCTAGGGCTACCAAAGATGAACCCCTGGTCACTAATGCACATATTTATGAGAGTTGTAAAGATTCTGATTCGGATGAGGATCAACCTAATGCTCCTACCCATAAAAAATGGAGAGATGATATAGATAATGTGGAAACGGAGGTACACTGTGATGTGGAGGAGGAAAAGGGGAAGAATATTGAGACAAAAATGGAGAGTGAGAAGGATGAGAACGTTGGTGAAAAGGAAGAAGGGGGTAACTCTGAAAACCCTTACCCTAACCCTATGGGCTCAGACAGCAGGAATGTCGCTTTGAACTCTAAGGAGGAAGACAACCCTAATTCTGTGGGCACTGAGCAGGGTAGGGATTCAACGAATACTATTTTGAATACTGCCCGTAACTGTACTCTGGAATCCTTCAACTTCCAGAAATGGGTTATTAACAACATTACTAGCATTCAGAACAAACAGAGGGATTTGGAAAATAAGATAAACAATTTGATTAAGGATACAAATTCAGGGAAAAAGAATGAGGAGACGGAAACCAGTGAAGCCGAGGAGGAAATCGAGATGGAGGACTGGCTGAAAAAAGACCCGATTAAAGGGGATTTGAAACATTTGGAGGATGTTATCAGAATTGTGAAAGAACGGGCTGAGGAGGATAAAGACAATATCAATACTCGGGTTGCTCGCACTGAGAAGGCTCTGAAAAAGTTTCATGAACCACAGTCTTGAGGTCCTAAAAGTTTCGTCCGAAATATGAATGCATTGGTGGATCACTTAGAGAGGAAAAATCAAGATAAGAACTTGGTAATCATTGAAGATGTACCGACCTCCAGCTCCACCCATTAAATTTCCAGGTGAAGGACTAGGCAGAACACCATTGAGATGGAGACCAAAATGAAAGAAATCCAGCTGAGATGGGAGAGCAATGACCTGAGGGAAGCGGCCAAGGAGATGATGCTATTGGTTCAGAATGCTGAGGAGTCTATAAAAGTGTTCAATTGATATGTAATGCTGGGTTTTGGATGCCAATTTCTTGTTTGCTCCTTGTTGTCTTTTTGTCCTAGCTGCTGGTTTTTGTGCTGGTCTTTTGCAACTGTTTTGTCTTGTTTCTTTCATGCCCATCTTTAGTATTGTAAGCGGGTTTCGGGTCCCTCAAAACCTGTTTTTTCTTAATCAAAAACAATGAATTTCTTCATGATTAAAGAGTAGACTTGAAAGTGAATAAGCAATAACTATAAATACAAGAGTGAATTTGTCTCAAAAATATTAATGCTTAAGAGCCCAAGTATCAAGAATTCACCATCAAAAGAGGTAAAGAGTAGTTCATTCTCAAGGCATAAAGAGGCAACCTTAGTCATAAAAAGCCCCAAAAAGATAATTCTAAGAAGCAGAAGGTACAGTTCATGACATTGATGATTGACCGACAACATAAATGATTGAGCACAGGGTAATCATTGTGATATCAAGATTGAAGTCATAGTTTAATGTATATGGTGTATATTAAAGAGGATGCATTATAAAGATACTATTTTAGCATTTGTGGTGGAACACAGTCAATCCTACTAGATATCATGGAGGCATGGCATAAAATGTTCACCAAGGATCATAATTGCATACACATTCATAAAGATACAACATTGTCAAATAAATAGAGCATAGTATCAAAGCCTCAAAGTAACACCAAATCATTGAACAAAGGCAACTTCAGGGCCATGAAAGCCTTCTACAAAGGAATTACCAGACTTGTGAAAGTGTTTTAAGCATTTCAATGGATAAAGAACACAGATAGATGAGAAAAAAAATTTAGTCACAGATCATTGCAATCAATGCCTTGACAAGCCCTTTTAGCAGCAAGAAGGATTACTTTCAATAATCATAGCAGTCCCTAATGGTAGCCTATCCATCGAAAAGGCTCAAGTAAAGAATGTATGAAACACAATACTCCAAAATCTCAGTCACAAGCTTTAAGGGGGTTATCAATTTTTAGCAAAAACATCTCTATCAAATCACAATGTTTCTTCTACAAGACAAAAGAGCTGAATTCAAAAATGTGAGTAAACCTAACCTTAGATCTAAGGAATGCAGTAAAGATGATAGTCATTTCAAAGACAAAGCAGTGACATCAAGTCTAAATGATAATAGAGATAGCCAAATTCAGTCTAAAAGAACAAAGCAAACAATCATTGTCCTAGTATCTTTTCCAAAGCTATTGAAGGTCACAGAGTATTTAGAGGTTAGGGATGTTTTCTTTACAAAACTTCAGAGAAGTTCAATATTATGATGCAAATATAGAAGTGTTGTGACGTTTTCACACATCACCCCATTGCAAATGGAGACCCCCCACTTTTTAGGCACTTCCGGTCTTTTGGCTTTGTTTCTTGGGTCTTTTCGCAACAGTCTTGTCATTCTCTCTGCTTTGCAAGTGTTTGAGGGTCATATTGGTCAAGACTGGTTTTCGTTTGGGTGAGTTTGGTGAAGTCTAGGGCATGTTTTGTCTTTTTTTAGGGTTTCTTCCTTTTGTCCTAGATTTTAGGGGTTTATGTTAAGGTTTTGGAAAAATTGAACATACGACTGGAATCAGGACCTTTCAAGGAACCTCCCAGTAAAATTCAAGCCAAAACGGAGAAACTTTCTATTTTTAGAAAGTTCCTATCTTTTAGGGATTTTACTGAGTCCCGGAATGTCATCATTTTGCCAAAAAAACAAACTTACTATTTTTAGTAAGTTTCTATTTATAGCAAGTCATTCTTGTGTCCTGTCTAGGGGTCTAATGCTAGCACTTTAAAGGTTTCTATTTTTGGAAAGTTTGTTCTGACAGGACCATCCGGGCAAGGCGACAAAGATTAGGCATTTGCAACTATTTCTAATTCCGGAAAGTCAGAAAGCAGACAGAGAAAGCCAGATGATGGTCGAGTGCTGGAAGCCCACTCCTAAAATGGAAAGCTCGAGAAATTTCTCTAAGTCTGGAAAAATCATTCCAAATCCTTATGTGGTGGCCTGATCCAGAAGGGGCTCAAAATCCATCAAAATCAAGGAGGCATGGAGGATTCACAAATTCATTGAATCCTCCACCACTGCAAAATTCCGCCCAAGATGAAGGACAGTCGCCAAAATCAAGGGGGCATGGAGGATTCACAAATTCACTGAATCCTCCAATAGTGGAAAATTCCGCCCTACTCTCGAGCTAGGCACCAAAATCAAGGAGGCATGGAGGATTCACAAATTCGCTGAATCCTCCACAAGTCAAAATTTCGCCCCAAGCCACAACTGGGTGCCAAAATGAAGAAGGCATGGAGGATTCACAAATTCATTGAATCCTCCACCAATGCAAAATTCTGCCCCAAGCCAAGGACAGGCGCCAAAATCAAGGAGGCATGGAGGATTCACAAATTCATTGAATCCTCCACCAGTGGAAAATTCCGCCCAAGATGAAGGACAGGTGCCAAAATGAAGAAGGCATGGAGGATTCACAAATTCACTAAATCCTCCACCAATGCAAAATTCCACCCTACTCTCCAGCTCGACACCAAAATCAAGAAGTCATGGAGAATTCACAAAATTGATGAAATTCCCTCTCCAATGAAAAATCAATGCCTAGGATTGTAAGTTGCAGTGTAAAGTTAGCTTGAACCCCCTAAATTTGTGTTAACTTCGATTGTGGACGGTCGTTTGGATTGCGCCGTTTTTGGGTATTCAAATGTACTTTCTTGATTGGAAAATCCTCTAGCATCCCCAAAAGATTGCACCGGTTCTTCCGGAGTTGTAGTTGATCTTGGCGAAGCAGAGCTTGGTTTATTTGGAATTTGTCCACCAAAGCACTATTCATTGTTATCACTTCCCTTAGGAGTAGATTTAGATCATTCTAAACCCTTTCCCCTTTACTTTCAATTCATTTTAGTGCGTTCAAAGCAAAAGCATCATAGATTCGCCATATCCGATGATGGAGTTCCAACAACAACAAAGAAGTGAAAGAATGATGCAAACGTAAGGCCCCTTAGATTACCAGCAAACACATCAACCAACTGAGTCATGTCCGTAGCATAAAGGAACCTTGGAGTCGATTGTATGAACTTCTTGCAATCTTAGCATGCAATCCTACTTAGATCAAGAGAGAGTGAACTGACCATTAGGCAACTTTATTCTGTTTTCAACGCTGTCATAAAAAACACATCAACAAGAAGCAAGGACCTCATGACTATGACTGCAAGAAAGAGCCAGGCGACAGAGGATAGAAGCTGATTTCATAGGGCACATGATAAAGACACCAATGAAGAGTTAATACATTGACCATTCTTTATGAAGACAATGAAGGAATGGAGAAAGATGCAATCCATTCAAGGAATACCTAGCAAGGGGAGTACTATCAAGAGGAGACAACGACTTTGATAGACAGAAATACGAGAGAGAAAAATCAAAACTACTGAAAAGATTTAAGACAAGGTTTCTAGGGTATAGAGTAGCAATATTGTTATAACAGTCCCAAAAAAAGCCATTTCTCAAAGCAATCTTTTAGGGACAGTCATATCATCCTAGTTTATCTTTTTGCCAACAATTAAAAGGTCTAAAAGACAATCCATAGCCTTACAATGAGTATAAAGACAATGATTTAAGAGTGTTGAGAGAAATGAAGACTAAAGAAAACTCTAGGTTAAGTCAACAAGCTCCTAGATCATTAATTAAATCAAGGATAATGCAACCACTTGATAGCATCAAACAATTAGTTCATGATTAGTTTTGGAGGCAAAGGTGGAGCTTTCAGTTTGAGGCCTGAAAATGGGGATTTTGGAAGATAATGCAGTAGTTTGTCATCAGTTTAGGAGCCCACATGGATAATGCGAGGGGTCAAGGAGACGTTTGAGCCCACAAACTCTCAGTTTGCAACTATTATAGGCCTTTCTCTATCTCATTCTTCACCAAATTCGACCCAAGATGAATTAATCATGCAAGATAAAGATAGAAGCAAGAAAAGACAATCAGTTAGAGCTCACTCCCGAGAGGCACAAACAGTTCTTCATCAGCTTCTCTTCAGTTACTCTCAGGACTTCTTTTATATTCTTTCCTAGTTCTTTTCTTTCTCTCAGCTAGTATTGTAGCTTTTCCAAACTCTTTCAAGATGAAGAACATTGTAACGCAGATTTTAGAAGCATTTTTAGATTTGTATCAACAATTTCTTCCAAATTCAATAAAAGAACAACAATTTTCCTTCTTAATACTTCATGACATGGAGAGTTTTGTTGTAGACAGATATTATGAGCTAATTTCAAATATTTCTTTGTTGCAATTTCAAATATATTGAAAACTATTTTGAACGAGTGTTAAGAGAGTTTGAATGTAAATGATGTTTCTAGCATCACAAACTATAAGATAAGTTTTGTTTTGCAAAATAAAAATAAACATGTTTGAATTTGTTATTGCTTGCTTAGATTATGATCAAGGCAATACTTGTTGCAGATTAGGCTCTCTCTCTCAATTTAATTTGTATCATAGTCAATATGAGAAATGTTTTTTTAAAGGGTTTTCAATTTGTTAGACAAAACATATGTGTGTTGGACATCTTTTATAGATATAAGGGAAAGAATATTATAATGAAATAAATTATCACATAAATGATTTAATCTATCAATCTCAATTTTTATTGTAGTTCATTTATATTCAAAGCAACAAAATAAAGTAATGAAATGCATACCAATATTAAAGACCCCAAATCTATAAAATTACTCTTAAAAGTTCATCATAGAGGGGTATAAACAAAAAACACACAGAGCAAAGCATGGTGGTCACACAAAGTGATCATGAAAACAATCTAAACATCAAGCACATGTACATACTAGGTTTCATGTTTAATCATTCACATCAACCCCACCAAACACATCAACTTTAATAATAGCAACTTCCTTGTAATTATTACCATCCATGGAAAAATCCTAGTAGCTGATTGTCAATCATAACAATTTGACAAAAAAGTACTTAAAATAAAATAAAATAAATTCAAAAAATACATGCAAAAGACAAAATTCCACACCCTAAGTTTTTAAATAAGGAAAAAGAAAAGGGCAAAAGGAAAAACCTAAGTTGATGATGCAGCTCAGTAATCCTCTATTGTCAATGGCCTGTGAGAAGTGCTAATACCAGCATGAGAAATGGGCCCACCCATGAGTGCAATGTCAGTGCCATGAATGGCTGAAACATAAATATGAGTCAATCTATAAGAAATTAAAACAAATCAAAATATTTATTCTCAAGAAAAATAAAACACAGTGTGAAAACTTAAAGAATAAGAGAAAAATATCCTTTGAAGTGGTCAAATCTAAAACTTATTGTCTACAAATTTATACAAATTTTATCAAAACATTGAATTACATCATAGATCTAACATGAGACGCTCATTATTATCATCGTAATGGCATAGAGAGTAAGCCATGTCAAAAGCAACAAAGATAATAATAGTAAGGATGAATAAACCAAGGTTGATAGCTTCAAAGATAGATGGCTATTTTATATTATTATTATCATAATATAATCAATTGTCTATATATAAACAATCTATGATTCCTATTTGTTCAAATGTCCAAACAAGGAAACCAATCCATTAGTTATTTGAGTAAAGATAACCTATAATAAGATCTGTGATTCCTATTCATTCTAGCGGGGTAAATTGTCTATTAGTTTTTATAGTAAAGATAATCTATAAGAAGATCTTTGATTCCTATTCATTCTGGTTGGACAAACAATCCAATTTATTTTTATATAACAAAATATTTTCTTAGAATTTCTTGTCAAAGTTTTGGGCCTTTATCCCCAAGTACCATTTGCAAGCCACTTTGAGCTCCCCAACGTCTATCAATTCCTCAATACATTTTTTTGGCCCTTAACCTTGATACCATGTTTAAGTTATGCTTAACAACTCTTCCTCGAGTGCCCTTCCTTTGTCAAATTTTCCTCATTCAATAGTTGTTTCTTGGTGTGCCGTCATCCTTATTAATCTAAAGCCTTGCATACCTTAAGAGGGAAGAGTTAATCCTCAACCCTGATCCTCAATTCCCTAATTTCAAATATTGACTAAATAACAACTCACCGTAATGGCCCAGAATGCCACACGCATGCCAAATAATCTACTAACACCTTGGAAGGTACGATCAACTATCAAATACCTTTCACTACTTGTGGATTATTAGTTCTAGCCATGCATGGAATTATAGCGGAGGGGCAAAGTCCTTAAACAGTGATTAAACTGAGCATGAATAGCCAATCAGGATTTAGTATTTCGTAAGGTTTATTTTTGGACGCTAGTTGCCTTAGTATAGTTGCATATTTGTTAAGGCCAGTATTAGTTTAAAATTTTTTGGCACTCTATTATTGTCCTCTATTTCGGTTGCAGAATGGCAGGAAAGTTTTTTAGACTTTCAATTGGAGAGAACACGTATTTCTTTAGGTTGCAAAATGATAGGAAAGTTTTTTAGACTTTCGATTGTAGAGTTTTTAAGATCAAAGCTATTCGCCAATTTTTCGGCTTCTGCAGGAATGCAACAGTTTCAAGGCTTCAAAACAAGAGAGGACATAGACGCATAGAGGACATTTGCTGGTAAAACAATAGTGTCTGGCAATTGGCGATTAGCATATTATGTGTTGCATGCAGGTGAGGCTTTAAAAAAAATATTAGTTTCGTGTGCAAACACATTCCTTTTACAGGAATTCAAAACCCAAAGGTTTATCTCTGCCTCCTGGACCTCAAGGATTGGATTTTAAGTTGTTTGTTTGCAATCACCATTCCTTGTGATGCCTTCATCCTTCCAATCTGTCGGACGAAGCAAGGAGAGATCCAATATTCAACATGGAAGGGGTCATTAGTGGTAAGGCTTGCGCCTCACAATACAAGCACTAAAATATACCAAATCTCAAGACAAATTATCCCATAAAAATGTCAAATAGATCTCCTTTTACAAAGATACATTTGTGGTACAACATGTGAGTGGCAAAACTAGCGTGGTGGCTTATGCTTCAAGTATGAGTTGTCACCTACTTGTCTCAATAAGCAATTAGATTGTTGGGTTTGAGATGGTTTTGATGTAGATGTAGCTTGTTATCCTTGCCCATCAAAGCTAATTATGTATAGGCAACACTAGAGTGTTCTCTAATCTATGTTTGTTATTTCCTTGTACCCAAATCCTACATAGTCAGGCCTTTCCTCAAGAAAAATGGGATTAAGCTTTCCTTTCCCATCCTTGCCAAGATTTTTCCTAATATTTACAACAATTACTAGGTGATAAAATGACTAGCTAGCATGCCTCTATCATGATTTGTGAATCCTTGGTAGAGTCTAGTCTCCTTTTCTTGGTAGGCTCTTCATGAGTGTCATTATCACTTTTGCTTTATTAGTTTCAGCCCTTTTTCCAAACCCTAATGATTTGGGCAATTCTTCCTGCCTTTTTTATTTTCCTAGAATTCCAACAAGTAAACTGCACACTCAAGCACAATTTTCATTTGTTGTGGTTCGTACACAACTGTTAGTAGAGCTTTAAAAAGCTCTCTATGCAAACCAACCGACATGTATGTGATTGATGGTTTTTCCTCTACTAAATGATTTCCACGAGCTCTATGACTATGAAAAGTTATTGACATTCTCCTGTTAGACAATATGATGTGGTGAGCAATTAAATAAACTATGAGAATAACAATAATGATCACAACCACTAACAATTTATTGAGTAAAGCTACAAATTGAGCTTACACCGGAATTGGCAATGGTTTCAGCTCTTTGACCAACTTTTTCTATATTCAAGATGAAGTTTTTTATTTTTTAGTGTTTTTTGTTTAATTACAAATTAAATGCTAGTTACTTGTACTTTTCATCAGTTAACAAAGTTTTATGTCACTGGTTCATAATTGTACTCTATAAATAATTCTAGATTCAGATGTATGTCCTAGTTCATATTTACAATTCTGAGCAATTTCAAAAAAAACTTAGTTCATTTCTTAATTTAAATTTAGGTGATCCAGATATAAAAGCCTTTTTCCAGATCCAAATTTCTTCTTCCCTGACATAGTAGGGTTTACAAACTTCCTTACTCTATTTTGTAGACTCTAAAAAACTTATGTTCAATAGTGTATGTAGTGGTATAAAATGTGATTTGGTTATGATACAACAAAATCTCACATCATGTGCCTCAAATCTTTATAAGACATATATGTCTTTGATTTTGGTTTATGTTTCTCTTCTAGATTAACTATGAGTTGGAGATGATATTGAAGCATGACAACCTAAATAAGGTGCTCTACCTTAAGCTTTTCCTCATGCACTAGTATCTTGTAGCTGTTATTTGGGAAAGTTCTCCTTCCTCTATATGTTAAAGAAATGAGGCTTCAAATTGATTTTATTACAATTTACTTCATGTTGTCTTAGAGTTCTCTACTAATTTTCTTCAATATTTTCTATTTGAACCTGTTTCTCTCCTGAATTCATATGCACAAGTGATTTGAAATTTGAATATGCTACATTTGATCTATCCTATCTTGCCTATTTCCATCGAATAAGCACCCTACTATGTAGATAAGCGGATCAAGCACTGTGAGAAAAAAATTAAATGGATATCACAAACATAAATAGTAAGCTTCAAGCTTAAAACCAAAATTAAATATAGGATAGGGATGGATATCTACTTTAAAGTTAACCACCATGACTACTCTTTATTTGGCCTTATAAGTCCACTATTTGTGGGTTTTTATTAGAACCAAAGAACTCCTAAATTTTCAAGCTTGTGGATATTGTAGTTCAGTTATGGGTACTAGTACTAGAACAATATCAGTACAGTTATGGGATCCTTCTTGACAATACCCAGTAATGTAGCTTTTGATTATTTCTTATTTGTCCCTATCAATAAAATGAAATAGCTTTGTTAAAGTAAATGTAATACTTGCATGTAATGGGCTTCCTAACATGAAGTTAAATCTATCATTTACATTGAAGGGGAAGGAAGATGTTATTAAAATTTTGCAAAGAATAAAATGTACAATAATAAGTTCGTAAGCACCTTAAAAAATGACGATAAAGAATATATATAGCAAGAGAATGTGGTGAAATGAAATAGACTTCCAATTGCAAGAGTCTCGAGAGTCATAAATCAAATATAATTTCAATGTTTGTTTTACGATGGCAGACAAGGTAATAAATGTGGTTGTACCAGAATATCCAAGGTAATGTGAGGGTTATCAAGGTTTTAATTAGTTTGGGTGAAGATGCAATACTCTTTGTTTCTAGTATTTTCAATAAGCCTTACATTAAAATTACTTTTCGCAATAGTATGATATAATCTAGTTTGTGAACATTTTGAAGCAATTCTATGATCTTATGAATCAAATGAATTGTCCAATGTTTATCTTTACCTTATGGGGATATTTCTTTTTAACCTAGTTTGTTACATCATTGTTCAATGCTTTTGCTTTGAAGAAACTAAAAAGGAAGATGCTTGACATGGTATAATGATTCATAACTATTAATCTTTGGACAATGTTGTCCCTGGTTGAAGTGTTATGTCATGTTTGATGTTTTGCTATGCATCTGCTCATAATGTAATAAAATTCTCGAAGTTTGATCTACATTGGTGGCTATTATTGCATTCTTGCCAACAAAACGTAAGGGAGCTATTGGGTCACTTGATTACAGTAAGGAAGAAAGGAGTGCTCTTGCCATTAAGCCTCGGATTCATCCATCAAAGTTTGGGAACTCAGACTAACAGAAACTAATGAGGTTTGTTTTAATGTAGTTTTTGAATTTTACGTTTGGACTTAATAACATTTTTTGGGAATTCATGTTTATGATTTTGCATATATTGTAACACACCTTCCAGTTCTTTAGTTTAATGGCTTAAACTATTTTCATTCATTATAGATTCATGAATATATGTTGAAGAAGGCGACTCTTGCACCTGAGCTTAGTCCTATGACTGACAACCAAGATGCCTCACAACCTGTAACGGCTAAGGTTGAAGACCAAGAAAATAAAATTACCATGACATCTATAAATGCTCTCTCCTCCAAAGTCTTTCCCAGCAGACAAGTTCCCTGTCCTGCAAATTTTTCAGCATAGTACCTTATGATAGCCCTTGAGTCTGCACATACCCAGTTCATAGAAACTCAGATCCACACCACCCAAAATCAGATCAGATCTATATGCATACAATGATTATATCAATGATAGAAATACTAACCATTAAATTTTGAACACATACAATAAATGTATCATAGGAAAGTAACTTTGTAAGATACCCGCATAAGTTTTGAATAAAAACTTTAAACATATCACATGGAAGATGATAATCTACGTAAGCCAAATCATGTCTATGATTAAAAATGAATATATCAAATTGAAAGCAATAGTCTAGAATTTAGACTACCCATATAGTGCTTAAACATATCTAAAATTGACATCATTACCAAACAGCATGAGACTTCCATCCTGGACAACCGAAACTTTTCCAAAAGGCTGCATAATACATCATACATATAAAAGTTACTAACAAAATAACTCAATAAATCGGCTATTTTAAAACCATGAACCCAAAAAAACAGTTATAAGGATGGTACCCTACTTGTAAGGCCAGGAACTTTGGTTTTTTCTGCTTCCCTTTATTTATAACAACAGACATAGTTTCGAACTCAATATCTTTCTCTATCAAGCATGCGAGAACCCTTCTGTTGCAGGAGGCATAGCTACATCCAAACAACTTTACAACCATCTTTAATCCAATGAGAATTATCCTTTTTTTTGTGACTGCGAAGAAGAAAATGCTTCTTTAAAGGAGAGAGGTACAGAGAATGGATGAATTGGTCTTCATCAATGTCTACACTTAAATGGCTGAACCACTTCGAGAGATAGAGAGAATCGATGAATTGATCTTTATAAATACCTCTATCCCCCGCAATCTTTCATTTTTACAATAATAATAGTCATTTTTCTTTATTTTGTATTAACTTTCCATCTGATGTTATGACGTTCTCGAAAGCTCTAATTTGTGCAGAGTTGTATTACAATTTGCCAATATTTAAAATCCGATAATAATAAAATACAATAATACTACCAATCTCATGCGACTATAATAAAAAAATGTCCTTAGGACGAACAACTTACAAACATGTTTGCAAACGTGTATTAAGAGATATAATAGAAATTAGTCAGATTGATTTTTACTCTTACAAATGTATTAATATATTTATATCAATGAATGGGATGAACAGATTAGATACATTTATTGAGATATAAAAGAAATCAGTTAAATTGATTTATATTCTTACATATGTATTCTTATATTTTTATCAATTAATTAATTTTTTCAAGTTTATTATAATTTAATAATCTAAAATTTATGTAGGTACTTCACTTTAGTAAAAGATTTCATGCAAAGCCACAACTTAAATAACATGATGTTGATATGATTGGAGAGTTGAGTTACTATATTTGGTTTTCACCAAGCTTACCATGGCAAATGAATTTTAAATTATCAACTCTAAGTTATTCATATATATAAGAAAATATCAATTTTTATTTAACTATAGATCTCTTTTCTTCTTTTGTTCACACAAGGAATAAAAATTTATTAATCACAGAAGAAAAATACGAAACAAAAATAGTCAACGGCTCAACAAAGAACAACCAATTGATCAGCCTAATGTTCCACAACTAATTGATCGAAAAAGGGAGATAAATCCAAAGGAAAATCTCCTCTATCTGCAGCATCCCAACCCTGAAATCATTTAGATGCCCATTTGGCCAAACAAGTTGCAACTGAATTCCATTCTCAAGGAATGTGAGAAAATGCAGCAAAGTGAAACGAGCTACTTAGGCTAAGAATCTTCCAAATAACTACAACTAAATGCCACTTACTAGCATCCAATTGTTGCTCATTCAAAATATTCACCAACATTTTTGCATTAGATTCACAAATAATTTGTGTCCATCCAAGAGAACATCCTCTCTCCATAGCATACGAAATGGCAAGAGCCTCCATGAAGTTATTTATGTGAAATCCTTTATATAAGTAAAAGGAAAAATTGAGCTTCAATAATGCTATCTCTACCAATATCTCCAACACCAGCATGCACAGGATTCCCCCTACAATATTTTCAATATTTATTTGCATAACTCCTTGAGGAGGACAAAGCCATCATCCCACATGATTAATCTTTCGATTTGGTTGTCTACATTCACACTAGTAGACATAACAATCCATTGAGCAGAGAAACTCAACCTTGTAGAAATACCCACATCACTAGGATCCACTGCACTAGAAAGATCATACTTAGCTAAAATAGTCTCTTGAAGTGTTCAAACAATTTTCCACCATAATTGTTGGACAACCAACGTCACGTCATGAAAGATCCTACAATTCCTTTCCTACCAAAGATGCCACAAAATGAAAGTGGGTCTGATAGTGCAGACTATCTAAAGAAAAAAGTTTTGAATTCAAGTAGTTGCAAGAAGTAGAAACAAAAGCTTATGTATAGCTAGTCCTATTACTAAGTGGGATTATGACTCACGCAGTCATGATGTTGATTGGATGGCCTGCTTGATCAAGTTACTTATGCATTTAAGATTGATGCAAAATTTACGTAGGTAGAATTTCCCATAATCTTTGAAACGTTTGAGAATTGAGTGTGACATTCTAACAAGCAAACCATTTGGAGGAAGACAAATTCCAGTAAAAGCCTACATTGTCCTCCTTGTTTTAAGTCTAAAAGTGATAAGAGGCAAATACTTATATATTTATATCTATAATCAATTCTGATTCATAACTCTACAATATAAACCAATGCCAAAACATAATTTCGGAAATTGAGTGCATCTATTCAGAAAGGAAAATATACGCACTAAATTTAACCAAACACAATGCCAAAAAAGAGGTTTGTAATAATTCTCTATCACAATTTTCTGAGACTATCAAACATTCATGCTTGAGGTCTAGAAAATTCTAAACATTTAATTGCAATGCTCTACTTAAAATTTTACAAAATAAGCCAAACTAATGAAAATCTTTAAAAAGATATTGGTTGGAATCATAGTCCTCAGAAATAGCCCATCCATTTTTGCTTAGTAACCATGAATATTTCAAGCTACAAAGATAATTGAAAAAAGAACAACAATCAATACTAAAAGATGTACTAATGACAAAAAGACTTGCACCTCAAAATCCATTACACTTGTTCTTGACAAGTGGAGCTGGCACAGGCAAAACTTTTACAGCTAAAGTGTTTTTTGAAGCAATGAATTGATTCTATGATAAGCAACTAGATAGTGACCCGCTCAAGATGAAAGGCATAATTGTAGCTTCCATAGGAAAAGGTGCATTTAATGTAGGTGACATTATTACACTGTTGTCCTCATTTTTGTTTTTCAAAAATGAAGGACCATTACATGAAATTTTTGTGAAAAAATGAAAAAAATTACTCTATGGCACACTTCTCGAGGCAAAATTTTGACTAACCCTTGGACTGGCTTAATCCTCGATCTATCCTCGAACTACGTTTCAAATTTCATCACATTCTGGATTCGTTTGCTATGTCTTTCCTTCAATTTTGGGTTTTTTCTCCTTGACTATAGGTGGAGAATTTTCCTTGAACTGCAAGTTTTAATGATTTCCATTGTTTTGGTCTTTGTAGGGAATTTTTTAGCTTATTACATGTGCACTTTAATGAAAAATAAAAACTTGTAATTTGCTTTTTATTTCCCCTTTGTTGTTTTTGTTGTTTTTTGGCTTTTTCAGTTAAAATGGGGATTTTTTAGTTAAGTTACAAGTAAACTTGTAATTATTTCCAAAAACCCCTACTTTAATGGTTTTTACATGTAATAGGTATTTTAAACCCCTATTACATGTGTGCAAGTGATTTAAAACTTGTTGTAGGGATTTTATTTCCCCATTGCAAGTGATTTTAAACTTGCATAGCTCTCCCAAAAACTCGATTTTGCTTATAAATTGCATTTTTGACATTTTAAACTTGCTATTTGGTCAAAAAATCTCGATTTTGCCTAACATGTTGAAAAAGTGAAATTTTAAACTTGTTGTATCCTCCAAAAAACCCAATTTTCATTTTTTTATGCAATTCGAACTTGTACTTTGTCTCCAAAAACCCAATTTGCAAGGAAAAAACGTTTTTTGAGGATTTTTAGCAAATTTTTGTGGAGAATTTATTGGAGGAAGGCATTTAGGATTCCTTCCTATTTTCATGCATTGTTAGACACTTTTCACGCCACATGGAGGTTAAGTTTGTTGGTTTCTTGCTTTATAACAGCAAACACGTTTTTGCCAAAAACCACGTTTTTTGCCAAAAACCACGTTTTTTGCCATTAAAGATGCCACGAATCAGCAAACTTATGAATCGTTTTGGCTTGGTATGCTAAGGCGTTGAGGGTAGAAGGAGATTCAAACATCTTTCACGCCATTTCCCTTGCATTTGCTGCCACCTTTTTTATACATAAGGCATTTTTGCAAAAACATGGCTAGGGTTTGGCATTGTGGATTGTCTCTATTTATTGGATTGTCTTCTTCATTCCAAGATTGATTGCATTTTTTGGAGAGGCATTTTCAGTTTTATGCAAGGTATGTTTTCCTTTCTTTCTTTCTTTCTTTTTCTTATTTTCTTATTTTCTTCGTTTTCCTTTCTAATTGTAATTTTGTAAATATGTTGTTCTTCCCCCAAAAATCGGTTTTGTGAGAGAGATTTTCCCCTTTGTAAAGCAATTTTAGAATTGCATTGTTCTTCCCCACTTTCCCTCTTTACTTGTATTCGGGATTTTAAATCCCAATTACAAGTTGGATGAAAATAATTGTTCTTCCCTTACAGTTAAAAAAATTTAACAATCTTTTGTTGAAATTCCAAGTTGCAAAGATGATAAAATACCCATTCTTTCAAAATCAGGTTTTTAGAACCGGATTACATGCTGAAAGTTCTTCCCATTTTCTTGAAGATGATCTTCCCAAAAAAATTTCATATTCATTTCCATCATCCGTACATACCATTTCATCCACTCATTTCACACCTTCATTCATTTTTCCCATTTAAAGTCTTCACTTGCAATCAGCCATCCAGAACCCGAAATTGGTCCAAAATGCACTCAAAAAACACTTGAAAATGAGTTCTAAAGGTCCAATTACAAGTGCAAACTTGTAGTTACCCATTACACATATGAAGTTGCATGTTTGTTCTCCACATTTGCAAGTTAATGCTCTTGTTTATCCCACACATGTAACGCAACTTCCAAAACCCGAAATTCACTTGTGAGACCATTTTTGCATCAATTAATCTCTTCCCTTGTCAGTCTGGTTTGCACACGCGATCTACCAAATCAATGGATTAAGGCATGGGCCTTATTTTGCAAGCAGATTTCAAGAATGGAGGATGATACAAAGAAGAGATGCAACAACAATTCATGCTTGAGAGCTTAAAATGCTTTCAAGACAAAGATGGTTATGACATAAAAAGTGGAAGGCAACCCTTTCCCTCCTGAAAAGATAGTACTACCCCAAGCAAGACAAGGATGCAAGTTCTCATTCCGGTTCAAGATGTCTTTACCAATCCAGAATACTTCAAGTTCTAGCATCCTGAAGTGACATGAAGATAATCACAAAGGATGATGCAATTAGAGTTGTGTCTTTGGACACATGGAATAGTTTAGTTATGCATTTGTAATTTTGTTTTGACAAGTTACATGTAAAAAAAAATAACTTTGTAATTGCAAGTTAAATCATTACTTGCACTTTTGTAATTACATGTAAAACAACTACAAGTTGTGTTCAATTAGGATTGTAGTTGGAATAAGTCATAATTAGTTATTGAAGTCTCAGTTAGTTATTGAATAAGTCTAGGTGGTTGAGAGAATTTCTCAAGGCTCCTCTTCTATAATACTTGAGGGGTCTATTGTAATTTTTATCTTTTGGAAAGCAAGCAAAAACTCTGCCAAATTTACAACAAAGAAGTCTTTGAGTTTTCATGTGTAAATTCAAGAATTGAAAGGAATGGAAGGAAATTGCTCAAGCTTTGAGTCTTTGTGCTACATTCTTGAGTTAGTGTTCTATATTATCTTTCTTGCAAGTGTTCCTTAAAGAGCTTAATCACATTTGATTTGCAATCTTTGTGTTGCAAGTAGTTGAGTTTAATATAGATTAAAATAAATATTTTGATGAGAGAAGTTGCAAGTCTTTATGCTTTCACTTGTTCTTAGGAGAATTTAGGAGTAGATTTTGTGAGAAATAGCTGTAAGTCTTTGAGCTTATACTACTTCCCATTCTTTTAAATAGAAAAGGATAAGATATTCCAGTCTTTGAGCAGTTATAATTTGTTCTTTATAGAATTAGTATAGAAAAGGGTAGATAGGATTTCACATAATCAAGTCTTTGAGCTTGATATTGTTGTCCCTTCTCGAAGGAAGTGACAGAAGTCTTTGCGCTTTCAGGAAACTTCATTTCCTTTCTCTCATTTCATTTGAAAGTGGTTACTGTTGTTTATATTCAATCGCTATCATTTTCTGTGAAGAGAAAAGAATATTATACTTTTTGAAAGAAGAAGAAAGATTGTTGTCCCATCCTATTTTATTTTCAAAGTTGTAGTTAGATAGGGGGAGCATTCCCTTAATTAGGAGAGTTTTACACACACGCTGTGGTTGAAACCACAATTTTGTATATTTCCCCAAGTGTACAAAATTTTCAACCAACATGCACATTCCATCTTCCATCTTCCATCTACCATGCGACTCTTCAAAATTGCTACCTTTGGACTCAAACACACTCGATAGCCTAAGCAAAAAACTTGAGCAACTACAAATTCTACTTATTGACAAGGCTTCACTAGTTGGCTCTAGAATGTTGTGCAACATTGACAAAAGACTCCGTCAAATCAAACACACACCGACAAAACCCTTTGGCAATATTGATATCATATTTTCTCGTGACTTGTACCAAGCACGACCTGTATGTGATGCTTGGATATTTGAAGAACCAACAATAAATAATGACAAAATGTCATACACTTTTTGGCTTAATAATGTCACATACTTCGAATTACACACTGTAGTCAGATAAACAGGTGAACATTTCATTTCCATATTGAACTGTGTCAGGACTTGTCATCGGACTGATCAAGACATCTACCACTTGAATACAACAAGTTACGAGACTCCTCCCAATGATCCAAGATTTCCATACGTGTTTCAAAGAAACTCAATAGTTGATGAGCACAACAAGAAAATGTTAAACTACTTGCCCACCAAGCTTTACGTATTGGAGGTCATGGATAAAAAAGACACTCCCATTGACAATACCCACTTCCAAAATCAGAAATCATCACTACCTAGCACAATCTTTGTAAAGCCAGGAATTTTCGTTGAACTAATTGTTGGCAACCTTGATACACAAGATGGACTAGTCAATGGTGCTGATGGAATTTCCAATTGCACACAACTGAGCAACAAGATATTGTTTGGATTCAATTCAATGACCCTGTAATTGGGAAATTGCGTCGCCAAAGAATGCAAAGTCTATACAAAAATTGTATTTTGCCAATAATGAGAATTGCTAGAAGAGTCAAAACAGGTACAAAAATAGTCACTCAAACACAATTCCCTTTCCAATTAGCATGTGCACGAACAATCCACAGAGCACAGGGCTTGACAATGGACGCACTTGCTTTTGACCCTTCTAAAGTCTATCAACATGGTCTTGTCTACAATGCTTTATCACGTGTAAGAAACATCGAATCATTGTACCTAATGCATCAATTGCAACACTCAAATTTCAAAGTATGTCAAAAAGTGGACAACTAAATGCAACGTCTTCAAACTTCAGTGCAATGGAAACTCCAATACAACCTTTCTTCAGTACCATCAAACCAGATCATTATATGCTCTTTGAATACACGTAGCTTTGAATTGCACGCACAAGAAATAGCCCATGCCTATGATCTGCTTGCAGCAACTGTGCTTTGCTTCCAAGAAACAAAAGATAAGACTCTTGAACATCTTAAATTGCTCAATGCAAAATTCAGATGCTATCCTTCGCTTGCTATTCATGGCCTACTGACATGTTGCACGAATACAACAACATTGCAAAAAACTAAAACTTTAAACATTTTTTCAATATTTTTAATTTGCTCTTTGTTTGCATTGAATGTTGCAAACCATGTTTTATGACCATGTAACAATGTTTGTTCATTAAATCTGAAAGGTACATATAACATAAGTTTTTCTCTATAGTAGTTCTCATAATCAATATGTGGATTGTATCTTACATAGCGTATGATATGTGGCTTTCTCCTTTTTTGTATCTTTGTTAGATTGTTGGAATAGAAAGTTGTATATTCAGCTAGTGATAGTTTGTCAAAAACAATTCGTCTCTGTGTGTATTTTTCTATTGCAAATGTGTACATAATATTTTCAGAATCATCTTGTTCTCTTGCCAGTAGCTTAGGGCTTTTCAACATGAAAACTCTACTTTCTAGTGGTGCAGTATTTATGAAAACAGTTTTTCAGACAATGTGAACAGCTTGTCGACTGGACATTTGTTGATAGTTAAGCAATGCATTACCTAGTTTTCATATGAACTGTATCTTCTCATCGTAAGCATAAGTGCATTGTTGTCGCAATGGCGAAATGCAAGAGGTAATGATCTATCTTGTTTTGTCATATATGAACAACAGTAAGATGCGGCAGCATATGCATCTACTATAAATTGTGTCTATATTTCCATACCATAGAGCTGGCACATGCCTTGCAAATGAATTTATCCAAATATCGGCAGGGTGTCTTTCTAGCATCACAATTTTCCATGACAATGTTGATTGTAACATTCCGATATAGTCTGCTTCGTCTATCTCGAATTCTTTCAAGAAACTGTCAAATGTAGTTTCCTTTGTATAGTGTTTATTTGCTAATTGCTTGAAGAAATTTCTTGCTCTATCTTTCATTGCAATATTAGCGATTGACAAGGGCTCTAATATTGTTGTTCTTCTCATGGGGGGCATGGGGAAGCTAAAATCACCAGCTAGAGGTTTTGTACTTTTTCCAAGTTTTTGTATGATGATGTGTTTGCAATTTGACAAGATTTGTATCAAGCGATGAGGAATCACATGAAATATACTTGTCAACAAAGTTTTCTATTTTAGTCTCATTGCAATTTTCATATATAGGTACATTTTTTATCCATAGCATAAAATGCACATGTTCATTTCCTCGGTTTTGAAACTCTGTGACAAAAAAGTAGTCCAATACTTTGCCAAATAACTAATCATTTTTTGACATCATTTTCCGAAATGCATTGACCCTTTGGTTGAAGTAGCGGCTGCAAAGTACTAGATTTTTCTTGATTTCAAAGTCTAAGTCCTTATCTTCTATAGTTTCATTGTGCTTAGTCTCTTGTTTGGTAGATATATGTTGCAATGCTTTGCACAATGGCTCCCAAAAGTGCTCAGCACTTGTTAATGTTACAAAAAAAAGTTGGCGGTCCTAATTGTCTTATCATTGCAAATATATTTTTCCTTGTGTTTTCTAAATAGTCAGGAGATGTCCGAATAGTCCTTAATGATCTAAAGCCCAATGGGGATCGCAATATTTTTTCCAAATTAGCAGGACTACGGACGTCCTTTGCAAGCATCTTATTACCTTTCAATTCAACTTTCCTAATGCAAACCCATGCTAGGGAAGATATTTGTTGGATAATAATTTTAATAGCTTTGAAAAAAAAATTTGTTATGTGTGGGGCAAAGTCATTGTCTTTATGCATGAGCTCCCATTTTGCTATTTTTTGATAGGATAAATTTTTGGTAATGTCAATTGGTCGAGCAGGTCCATAAAACAGAGTTGGGAAGTTCATTTCTTCTGAGTGCGTATCCTGGAAAATACCAAGAGGTTTGCAACCTTCAAATGGTGCAATTTCAATTATAGTTGTGTCTAGGTCTTTGATTGCATGTGTCTCATTAAACCAATGTATTAGTGATTCAGCTATGGGTTCTTCGTCATGTTCAAACATGCCATCATGCATATCTATTTCTGTTTCAGTGTCTATGTGCATGTGTCCTTTCTGGCTTACAAGTAGAGCTTCCCAGTCTTTATTTATTGAGATATTCTCTTTTGTATATAGTGGTGTTTTGGATAAAACTGTTAAAGCATTCATTACGTATGCAGGCCTAACATTGCCTTGTGCATATGCATTTTCATATTGCAGCTTTCGTTTCAATTTGACTGCAAATTTTCATTACGTATGCAAGCCTAACATTGCCTTGTGCATATGCATTACCTAGGGTAGATTTGACATTTGAAACAGTTGGAGCTTTTGGTTTTATTGTGGCTGGAAATGTGTTAGCCTGGAAACATGTGGTTGCATAATTTGCAGTGTTTGTTGTTTCAGCTGCTTGTTCATTGGTTGTCTTTTTGTTGCCTACCTTTTTCACATATTACTGCTTTCAGACATCGTAATGAGCGAGGTATTTCCAAATTTGTGCTATGAAAAGTTGTGATTCTTTCAGCTTGTGTGCTTGTTGCAAAGGAAGTAATTGTATTCTTTGTTCCAACATTCTGTGAACAAGTCCAGTATGATTCATTATAAAATTTTGGTTCAAGTGTGCATACATTTGGTGACAATTTTGTGTTTCCTTTAAGCGTAGGAGGTGATGCAAATGTAGGTGCACTTGTCATAACTTGTTCCAAAATAGATTGTTTTCTATGCATATCACTCGTTAACTGTTGTTTTGTTTTAAGTGGTTCATAATGACAATGACTTGAGCTATGTTCAAAGCAAATCAAGTTAATGTTTTTTTTGGGTTCAATACAATGCTGAGGCAAATTTGTTTTGTACTTTCAATGCATTCGCTAAAGATTGAGCCATAAATCATCGTAATGCAATTGCATCGAATTGTTCATCAACTAGGAAAGCCACGACAGCGAAAAATGCTTTCTCCACATGCAGTAGCAAATGTAGGAAATCGACAAAGTCCAAGTGTGTCAAACGCATGAGTAGCTGCGCTCCAAACATAGTCCAAATTGCAATTTGTAATTGGCAATTGTGGTTGCATGTTTTGGATACAATTGTTTGTGCTTATCCTCGAAAAGATAGGCTCATAGTGCACAATAGTTGGATTTGTATCATGGAAAAGTATTGATATTGTAGGAAGACATCCATCTTTATTGAAATGTAAATACAATTTCTTGTGTGTCAGAGATCAAATGCATATGGGCATGTTTAGCTAGTGCACTAACCATTGCACGCAAAATATATCACCCCAAAGTCCAACTTCACCGTTGGCATTGATCTTTGTTGCTAAAAGCCTCATTCTTCGCAAATGTGTCTATGTCATGTATGTTATGCAAATAGTACAACATTGTTGGGTGTAATTCGTGCTCGAGAGAGCTCAAAGCTATTCTACAGCCATTGTGAAGGCAATGCAATAAATGGTCCACAAGGCCATTGCAAAGTTCAGTAGTTGTATATTGACAATGAAGCAAAACATGTACCACATCAAATAAGCAATCACCTACTTTGTAGTTGAATGATTCAATTCAAAAGCATTGTGCATTGTTTAGAGCTTCATCAATAGATATGTTTTGTGGTTGATCATGTGTTTTGTATGTTTCTACTACAATTGGGTTATGTGACACATTTTGTGTCTTTGGAAGCATATTTGTAAGCATATTGCAAAATTAGTTGACTAGTCTAGAAATCTTGTAGTGGAAGTCATTCAAGTATGTACTAACTTACAAAATGAGAAATGGAAATAGAGAAGAAAGAAAATTGGAACTGAATCTAATTAGCACTAAAATGCCACACGCAATGGAAACTCTGCAAGAAAAAAGCAGCACTGCATTGTCAATAGCTAAGCTCATCATACCGTACATTGCAAAAATCATGGGATTGGTATGTTTCTACTATATGTGAGTTTTGTGACACATTGTGTCTTTGGAAGAGTGCAAGTAAGCCTATGCTGAATTAATTAATAACTAGTTTAAAAATCTTGTATTCAACGTGATTTAAGTATGTATTGACTTATAAATGAGAAATTTAAAGATAGCGAATATGAACTTTATTTAATTAGCACTAACATAGAAATGACAAGGGTGTATTGTAAATGCATGTGACTCTTTTCAGATGTCTTAAATGGAGAAATCTCATAAATTTAACTATTCATTACTCACCTTGAGTATCAAGCATGCAAAAGCTGGGAAAATGCCACATGCAATGGGCACCCTGAAAAGCAAAAGCAAAATTGCATTGTCAATGCCTAAGCTCATAATACTCTACAACACAAAAGTTTTTCTACGAGTAATAATTACAAGTTGCACATTAGTAACTGTTTAGCTAAAAACCAAGTGATCTGAAATCCATAGCTTAGCCACTACACAACCCATACAAGATTCAAGAATGGTGCTCAATTAAGTTTGTTCCGAAAACTGTTATGTCAAGTGCAATTTCTTGGGCAGCTCAAGTACATGGCATATAGGACTGAATCTCACAACTACTTACATCAGGTTGGTCTATATATAAGCGATTGCCAAATTGAAGAAAAAAATTGACAACCTTCAACAACTTTACAAACATGCTTCCAAAGACACAAAATGTGTCACATAACCCAATTGTAGTAGAAAGTTAGAAACATACAAAACACATGATCAACCACAGAACATATCTATTGATGAAGCTCTAAACAATGCACAATGCTTTCGAATTGAATCATTCAACTACAAAGTAGGTGATTGCTTATTTGATAGGGTACATATTTTGCTTCATTGTCAATATACACCTACTGAACTTCGCAATGGCCTTGTGGATCATTTCTTACATTGCCTTCACAATGGTTGTACAACAGCTTTGAGCTCTCTCGAGCATGAATTACACCCAACAATGTTGTACAATTTGCATAACATACATGACATAGACACATATTTGCGAAGAATGAGGCTTTCAGCAACAGAGATCAATGCCAACAGTGAAGGTGGACTTTGGGGTGATATATTTTGCGTGCAATGGTTAGCACACTGGCTAAACATGTCCATAAGCATTTGGTCTTTGACACGCAAGAAATTGTATTTGCATTTCAATAAAGATGGATGTCATCCTACAATATCAATACTTTTCCATGATACAAATCCAACTATTGGGCACTATGAGCCTATCTTTTCGAGGATAAGCACAAACAATTGTATCCAAAACATGCAACCGAAATTGCCAAATACAAATTGCGATTTGGACTATGGTTGGAGCACAACTACTCATGCGTTTGACACACTTGGACTTTGTCGATTTCCTACATTTGCTACTGCATGTGGGGAAAGCATGTTCGCTGATGTGGCTTTCCTAGTTGATGAACGATTTGATGCAACTGCGCTACGATTATTTATGGCTCAATCTTTAACGAATTGTAGTGTCCCCAATTTTAGCTGCTAGGCTAATAGATGATATAAGGAGGAATTAATTAAATTAATTTCTTATAAAGTCATTAAAATAAATTAATTATTAAAAGTGACTTTATATTTAACTAATTTAATTAAAAAGTGACTTAAGTATAAAATTAAAAAATAATTAGAAGTCACTTAAATAATATAAAATAAATAAAGTGTACCTACCCTCTTCTAGAAGCCTCTCATGATGTGTGGCATTGGTGAAATCTCTCAAGACACAAACCTTCAATAGATTGTAGAAGGGCTGGACGAAACCCTAGTTCTTCATTTGGAGTAGGTTCGTGACGGAATCTACATTGGTGCTTAACTTGTGAAGTCTTCTCTTGAAAACGAATTTGCAGCTGAGAGTGGAGGATAAGTCAGTCCTTCATATTGTGCTTATCAAGTTTTGTTTCATATCTATGGTAGATGGGGTTCATGGAATTATCAGATTTTCAGATTAAGGGCACATAGTATATCAATTTTGATTGGAGCCGTGAGGCGATTTTATTGGAGAACATTTTGAAGAGGATTTGTGAATTTTCTGTTGTAAGTTGCAGGTCTGAAGACAAATTCGTATTTTACATCCTTACCCATGATTTGGTTCATAGTCCATTGTTGGTGCATCGATTCTTACCTTGGAGGACAGCAATTACATCTTGAAGATAAGGCAATTATTTTGGACATTTTGGGTATGAGTTTGGCGAAGGTTGAAGACACATTTTGGTGATCAGATCAGTCCGAACCTGAGTACTTGGAGACCTTCGATGTTTGGCATAACCTCAAAGTTTGGTGTAGATTTCAATTATTGAGCATAGCGCCTACCTTCAGCAATTAGTTCGATCAGTTTGGGGTGGCAGTTGGACACTTGTATGCAGATCATATAAGATACTTAGACCATCTACTAGCAGCAGCAGGGACGGCACCTATCTTGGTCTGATTTAGCTCATTTGGGCCTCAACATCATGGATATTGCTTAATACTTCAATATCTCAAGGAGGTGATTCATATCAGGTTCATAAATTCTACAATTTCTTATCATCTTTCAGTAGATGTGTATTAAGTTGGTAAGCGGCATATGTCCTCAGAAAATCTGAGACATAATTTTGTAACCAGTCCATAAGATGATGTTTTAATGGCACATTGAATTTGCATATAATTGAGTTTGAAGTAGTTTGGTGACAGAATATTGTGTAACCAGTTTCCTGAGGTAGTATGACATTTGTTTGACAAAATGTCAGTCCACAGTTAATTATGATTGTGATGCTTAGTTGTTATTGGTTACTGTCTATATACTACTTAGTCATCTCACTTCAAAGACAATGTCCCTGAATTAAGAACAGCAAGCTTAGCACTTGTAAGACAAGTGTTTGATGAAATTCCAAAGGGGTCAAAGGCTGAAATTTCATACCAGAATAGGCGAGGGATATCACACGAATGCATTGAAAGTACAAAACAAATTTGCCTTGGCATGTTTCCATATGTTTGGCCAACCTACTATAGTAGACAACAATTGTCTTCTACAATTGCAATCACTAATTTCTAAGATTGGAGTACCATATATGGAAAGCAGTCTTGAAGGTTCTGAATTTAGCTTATTATGGCTTTCACACGCATTCCATGCAACTATATACGTATGGCAAGCAGTTCCACAGCCCAAAGCCAAGGTATAATGCAATTGTATTGAACCCCAAAAAAGCATTAACTTGATTTGCTTTGAACATAGCTCTAGTCATTGTCATTATGAACCACTTCAAGCAAAACAACAGTTAACGAGTGATATGCATATAAAACAACCTATTTTGGTACAAGTTATGACAAGTGCATCTGCATTTGCATCACTTCCTACACTTAAAGGAAATACAAAATTGTCACCAAATGTATGCACACTTGAACCAATATTTTGTAATGAATCTTACTGGACTTTTTCAAAGCCATTAAAATTATTATCCAACAAATATCTTCCCTAGCATGGGTTTGCATTAGGAAAGTTGAATTGAAAGGTAAAAAGCTGCTTGCAAAGGACGTCCGTAGTCCTGCTAATTTGGAAAAAATATTGTCCCCATTGGGCTTTAGATCATTAAGGACTATCCGGACATCTCCTGACTATTTAGAAAACACAAGGAAAAATATATTTGCAATGATAAGACAATTAGGACCGTCAACTTTTTTTGTAACATTAACAAGTGCTGAGCACTTTTGGGAGCCATTGTGCAAAGCATTGCAGCATATATCTACCACACAAGAGACTAAGCACAACAAAACTATAGAAGATAAGAACTTAGACTTTGAAATCAGGAAAAATCCAATACTTTGCAACCGCTACTTCAACCATAGGGTCAATGCATTTCGGAAAATGATGTCAAAAAACGATCAGTTATTTGGCAAACTATTGGACTACTTTTTTGTCACTAGGTTCCAAAACAAAGGAAATGAACATGTGCATTTTATGCTATGGATAAAAAATGCACCTATATATAGAAATTGCAATGATACTGAAATAGAAAACTTTGTTGGCAAGTATATTTCATGTGATTCGTCATTGCTTCATACAAATCTTGTCAAAATGCAAACACATCATGATACAAAAACTTGTAAAAAGTACAAAACCTCCAGCTGCTGATTCAGTTTCCCTTTGCCCCCCATGAGAAGAACAACAATATTAGAGCCCTTACCAATTGCTAATACTACAATGAAAGATAGAGCAAGAAATTTCTTTAAGCAATTAGCAAATAAACACTATACAAAGGAAACTACATTTGACAGTTTCTTGGAAGAATTTGAGATAGACGAAGCAAAATACATCAGAATGTTACAATCAACATTGTCACGGAAAATTGTGATGCTAGAAAGACACCCAGCTGATATTTGGATAAATTCATTTGCAAGGCATGTGCCAGCTCTATGGTATGCAAATATAGACGCACAATTTATATTAGATGTGTATGTTGCCGCAAGATAGATCATTATCTCTTGCATTTCGCCAATTGCGACAACAATGCCCTTATGCTTACGATGAGAAGATAAAGTTCAAACGAAAACTAGGTAATGCATTGCTTAACTATCAACAAATGTCCAGTCGACAAGCTGTTCACATTGCCCTCTTATTGCCATTGCGTAAATGTTCGAGGAAAACTGTTTTCATAAATACTACACCACTAGACAAGAGAGTTTTCATATTGAAAAGCCCTAAGCTATTGGCAAGAGAACAAGATGATTCTGAAAATATTATGTACACATCTACAATAGAAAAATACACACAAAGACCAATTGTTTTTGACAAACTATCACTAGCTGAATATACAGCTTTCTATTCCAGCAATTCAACAGAGATACAAAAAAGGAGAAAGCCACAGATCATACGCTATGTAAGATACAATCCACATATTGATCATGAGAACTACTGTAGAGAAAAACTTATGTTATACGTACCTTTCAGAACTAATGAACAAACATTGTTAAATGGTCATATTACATGGTCTGTAGCATTCAATGCAAACAAAGAATAAATTACAAAAATTGAAAAAATGTTTATTGCACAAGTTGATTATAGATGGGGTGACATCGACCAGGTTGCCACACAACATAACAATGATACCTATCCAGCAATAGACCTTGAAAATGAAATTGAACAAGACAAGGAGCAAAATGAAATTGAGAAATATGATATCATAACTGATCTAAAGCTACGAAGAAGGCAAAATCCATACATGCTTATCTGTCAAAGTTGAAATTTGACAAAGCTTGTTTGTACATGGATTACTCTATAATACATACTGAAGATTGTCTTACAACAAATATGAAAATTTAAATATTAATCAATTTTAAGAAAAGTTACAAGTTCTACGAAATGTTTCAGATGTTTAGAGAAATAAAGATGTGTGTTCAAATGAAATCCATGATTTCCATTCTGAAAAATTATAGGCTACCCAAAGAAAAAAAATATATTTATATAAGAAAATGTACTCTATGGAAAACATTTAATCTCTTTGATGTTGGTATGAAAAGAGAGATAGCTATATAAGCAGAGGATAAAACTATATGTACATAATCCACCATTGGCCATTATAGAGTGCTTTAAATTGATGCTCTAAAAAATTACGTATGACACTTGAATGCTTAAGAATGGGTGATACTATAAGATGTTTTTTATAAGTGCCCTAGGGCTTGTCATTGATTGTGCTATGTCACTCGAGCTATAGCCCCTTTTTTGTTGTGGTTTATGTTTTTCCAACAAAAACTTTTACTCTCATCTTATTTGTTATTAATAGAATCGGCTTATTTAACATTCTTTGTTTTAAGCTGAATATTGTTAATTTCTGATTTCTTGTGTAATTTGAATGCTTAGTGATCTTCATGATTTGGTTTCCACGCATATTACAAAGACACAAATTCTTTCTATTGATTGTTAAATAATCGACTGGGGAGATAGGAATAAATACTCATTGTGTGTTAGAAATATTTGTGAGTAACACTATCTCATATTTTGGGCTGTCTTCAAGAGCTAGACTCAATGTTTACAGCTTGATGCATGCCTTGTGATTTACTTGTAGCTTGGTCAATAATGAAAATTAAAAAAATTTGTTTTAATATTTGTCTACATTTTACTTCTACCAAATTGGATGTTGTAGATGACACTATTATGCTATACACACTTACCATTGGCATCCAAACCTCAATACACAAGATGGACTAGTCAATGGTACTTATGGCATTTTCCAATTGCACACAACTGAGCAACAAGATATCATTTGGATTCAATTCAATGACCCTACAATTGGGAAATTTCATCGCCAAAGAATGCAAAGTCTATACAAAAGTTGTATTTTGCCTTCCTGGACACCAATAATGAGAATTGCTAGAAGAGTCAAAACAGGTACAAAAATAGTCACTCAAACACAATTCCCTTTCCAATTAGCATGTGCACAAACAATCCACAGAGCACAGGGCTTGACAATGGGCACACTTGCTTTTGACCCTTCTAAAGTCTATCAACATGGTCTTGTCTACACTGCTTTGTCACGTGTAAGAAACATCGAATCATTGTACCTAATGCACCAATTGCAACACTCAAATTTCAAAGTATGTCAAAAAGTGGACAACGAAATGCAACGTCTTCGAACTTCAGCACAATGGAAACTCCAATACAGCCTTTCTTCAGTACCGTCAAACCAGATCATTATATGCTCTTTGAATACACGTAGCTTTGAATTGCACGCACAAGAAATAGCCCATGACTATGATCTGCTTGCAGCAACTGTGCTTTGCTTCCAAGAAACAAAAGATAGGACTCTTGAAAATCTTAAACTGCTCAATGCAAAATTCAGATGCTATCCTTCGCTAGCTATTCATGGCCAACTAACATGTTGCACGAAAACAACCACATTGCAAAAAACTGAAACTTTTGCAACAAAGCATCTAGAATCAATAACAGTTGACCTTTTGCACCTTGGTATTCCTCTACTCATCGCAAATCTGTATTTAACACCAACTGCACCCATTGCTGATCTATTCAACCTAGTACAGATCATCATCAAACACACTACCACCCAATTCCAAACTAATTATTGCTAGAGACTTCAACATTAACATGCTACATTCCACAAAGACACAAACAATGCTCCTTGAATCTATGCAACATCACAGACTTTCATTGGTTATTGACAAGCCAACAACACACGCAGGCAGTTTGTTGGATCATTTTTGGATACGTAATATCGATATTGCTCTTGTAAACCTCACTATACTAGATACATACTGGACAGACCACTTTGCAATATCACTACAACTCCAGTTATAGTCACCGCAATTGCAATTTAGGTAGCTCCATTTACTGTGCAATGCATTTGCATAAAGTTGATTCAATCTACACAGTTTTGAAAAAATATATATAGTTGCAGTTGATTCTGGTTTGCAATGTACGTACCTCCATTTACTGGGCAATTTTTTTTCATAAACTTAATTGATTTAATCTACACTTAGTTTTGAAAAAATATATATAGTTGCAATTGATTCTGGTCTAGTTTTTGGCATAGAATTAAGTTCATATGACAATTATTTATCCATTTAAAAATGAATAAAATTACAAGAATTAGAATAAATTTATTTTACTAGTTATTGTTATTGTCTAACCTGATTGTTGTTTTGCATAATAATCTTGAGATGCTCCAAAAGAATTCCCATTGCTAGTGCACCACGACTCGATTCCATTAAATAATGGATATTGCTAAGAAATTTACTCTTTCAATGATTGCAGAGCTCACGTACAAGTCTTCAAACACATACAAATCAGGCTACTATGCTGCAGTTATTTACCTAGAACTCATTCACACTACAATAATCAACAGTGCATTGTACGCCTACACCACAAGACTTAACAGTTTATTGTACGTAATATTTTCCATGTTATCTAAATTTCCCACCTTTTCCCTTTTCTTCTTTACAGCTGGCAATAATTCTATCAATTTTACACTTATCTAAGTCATGCTCTATTCTCAGTTTATGATTAAATTGTTTATCTGATACAATTTAAATCTTGTTGCATTGCCATTAAAAATTATCTAAATATTTTTGCATTGTCATGGTTCTTTAAACTACCAGAATGTATGCTTGAGGCTTCTACTAACTCTACAATGTGCTTTGCAACAGCATTAGGCCCTAGGGAAGATATAATCCATGTCCTTAATGTCCTAGCAATTAGCATGGCTTCAGTTGTTAACTAGAACCACATTTGCTAAAAATTGTAACTGATGGCCTTTTGCCTTCTCTGCTAGAAAATTCTCTCCATACACTAACTTTACAGACTTCAACTTCTTTGTTAGCAATGGCATCTTGCAAAACATGACTATCACTTTGTTTTGGGTATTCTACATTTATTTTAGTATCTTGTTTTTCTAGACATTTTAAGGTATACGAAGAGAACAGTTCACATGGGGAATAGTCCCATTGTCCAGCTGAACCTCCTCAAATTTCAATTGCAACATTCCATGTGTTCACAATAAATTTTGAATAAACCAGATTTGTTAATTCTCTGTAAACTCTAGTTCCTCACAAACATCATCTAATTGAAAAAAAAAACCTTTAAATCTATTTTATTTTGTTGAGGCTTTCATCCAAAGAGGGTATTTTACTGTTACGCCAGATGAGTGGTCAAAGCAGCAACCATATCCAATGCTATAGACATAAGAATATACCAGATCTGCCTAATTTTGACTAGACACAATTTGAGATAGCAGAGGAAAGCCATAATATCAAGCTTGTCTGCTCAAAATATTGAGCTAGTGCTTGCCTTTTAAATTCCTTCAAAAACTACCATTTATCTGTCATCAGTAGTAACCTCTGTCATGTAGTGTTCTCTTTACTTATCAACCCCCATGTTAATGTCTATGCATATGATGAATTCCTTAAGTTTTCCTTAATGCCCTGTACTTCACTGCCATCTTAATTGTCTTAAAAGGATTTCATAATATCCTTCTATAATTTATTACTAACATATAGAAGAGATTTTATGTTTGTCATTGTCATCTTTAAGACTCCATTTATTTGGCTTTACTAGGGTTGTCACCATGTCACCACTCCATTACAAACCTCTCATCAAAACTATCTTGATTTGCTGACCTTGACCATCCTTGTTAATATTGACTTTTAGTTATGTTGTTCTTATTGTTTTATCTTCTTATAGACTTACTATATGGCATAAGGTTCTAAATTTGTGCTGGTTTCTAGGCTATCCCAAAATTATTCATCGTGGGATCAAATCATCCAATATTCTTCTAGATTTGAACTTTGAAGCTAAGGTAGGCTACTGAGCAACAAACTCTATTTTATAACCTTAAATATGCAATCCAATCGGTCTTGATAGTTTTTGACTTCAGGTTGCAGATTTTGGATTGGCAAAGCTTGCTTTTGATGGCTTTACTCACATCTCCACAATCCCCTTTCTTCTTACCAATCACAGGGAAAAAACAACTGACAATGATGGATTGGCAACATAAGATGAAGATTGCAATAGGAGCAGCCCGTGGACTTGTTTATCTACATGAAGATTGTTAGTTATGTTGTTCTTATTGTCTATCTTCTTGTAGACTTACTATATGGCATAAGGTTCTAAATTTATGCTGGTTTCCAGGTTATCCCAAGATTATTCATCGTGGCATCAAATCATCCAATATTCTTCTAGATTTGAACCTTGAACCTAAGGTAGGCTACTGAGCAACAAACTCTATTTTATAACCTTAAATATGCAATCCAACTGATCTTGATGGTTTTTGGCTTTAGATTGCAAATTTTGGACTTGCAAAGCTTGCTTCTAATGGCTTTACTAATGTCTCTACAACGCTTATTGGAACTTTTAGGTACAAATATTTCAACTGCATAGTCAATTGTGCTTCCCACTTTTTCTCCTACCCTTCATTTCATCTGAATCTATTTGCTACCTTTTTTCTTTCTAACTCAAGCAGACTTATCATTTGTATGGGCAAGTATTTGGCTCTTGAATATGCTTCAAGTCGTAAATTGACAAATAAATAAGATGTTTTTTTCTTTTGGTAGCATGCTCCTTGAGTTGATTACTGGTCTTAGGGCAGTAGATTCACCTGCATCATTTACTAAAGGAAGTCTAATGGATTGGGTTAGTACCATAGCTGTGATTATAATGTATAATGTGATACTATTACTGACAAAAATCTTATGCCAATTTATCAAATATCCATGGTTTAAAACTGATACGAGGATTTATCATTGTGGAGGCTCAACCCACCCTTACTCGAGCACTTGAAGATGGCAATGTTGATGAACTTGTTGATCGCCAATTGCAGAACTAAAATTCAAATAAGATGATGCAACTGGTTGCATGTGCAGCCTCTTCTGTTCAATATTTTGCAAGAAGACACCCTCGTATGGTCACAGGTATGTTGTCTACTTCTAGTGAGATATATTTGTCAAGCTTTGAATTATATTGTGTGTGCAATATGCTTGAATTTCAATGCTATTGTTTTGAGTGCCTGGATTGAAAGTAGCCATGTTCTCCAGATAGCTCGAGCCTTGGAAGGTGATGTTTCTCTTGATGATGTAAATGAGGGAGTGAAGCTAGGGCATAGTACTGTGTATGGATCATATGGAAGCACGGACTATGATTCCAGCCAATATCTTTTTAAAGCTTTTCATTAGTTTGGCTTATTCTGTAAAATTTTAAGCAGAGCATTGCAATTGAATGTTTAAAATTTCCTAGACCACAAGCATGAATGTTTGATAGTCTCAGAAAATTGTGACAGAAAATTATATCAAACCTCTTTTTTGGCATTGTGTTTGGTTAAATTCAGCTTGTATATTTTCCTTTCTAAATAGATGCACTCAATTTCCCCTATTATGTTCTGGCATTGGTTTCTATTGCAGAGTTATGAATCAGAATTGATTACAGATATAAATATATAAGTATTTGCCTCTTATCACTTTTAGATTTAAAAAAGAGAGGACAATGGAGGCTTTTACTGGAATTTGTCTTCCTCCAAATGGTCTACTTGTTAGAATGTCACAGTCGATTCTCAAACGTTTCAAAGATTATGGGAAATTCTACCTACATAAATTTTGCATCAATCTTAAATGCATAAGTAACTTGATCAAGCAGGCCATCCAATCAACATCATGACTACCTGAGTCATAATCCCACTTAGTAATAGGACTAGCTATACGTAAGCTTCTGTTTCTACTTCTTGCAACTACATGTATTAGACTGTCATAGGAATAGGGAAGGTTTGCTGATAATTTTTTAAAGTCATGAGCAAATAACAGTCCATTTTTTTATTTCCAAGCCTCCACATACAAGCACATCAAGATCAAGGAGAAGACAGTCATATGAAGCTTCTACAAGACAAAGAGAGTCCAATCAGAGATATACACAGATAAATGACAGTCAAAGGCAACCATTAAAGATGGAAGGACAGCCCATGGCAAGCACTAAGTCAACCTATTCAAGGACAACAATAGCACAACCCATTCTAGTCCACAAAGAACATATATCACTATAAAAAAAGCATCCTTTGAGCACACAATGACACAACCCTACCCGAAACAAAGAGAGCAGCACCTATATCAAAAGAACGAAGAATTGAACAATGTTCATTGTTGTTGCATTTTTAAACAGAGCATTAATATGTAGTCAATATTGTGACAAACGGAGATGTGATCAAGAATGGATCATCTTCACAGTGAAATGATAAGGATACAGAGCAATATTTTGTCCCAAACATAACGGAGGATAATCATAGCAGTAATGTGATTTGTTATATACTTGAAGGCTACATGTATTATGGAAAATTGCAGTTGTTGAAGCAGAGTTGTTGCAAAAGTCTCCTCATGATTTCACGAAGCAGTAGTAGCACAAGGAACATACCATCCACAAGAATCAAGTCAATAAATAAAGAGAAATTTGCAACTCTCAAAGTCTGAAAAATCTCAAGCAAATGATAGAAGGATCAACTTCAAGGCATATATGGCTATCAAGTCAGTCCAAGGATATTAAACGAGCATGAATACTCATTCACAAAGGTTATATGACATGGAGAGTTTTGTTGTAGATCTCACACAAACACTATTAAAGAAAAATACAGTGATAAAGTCATAAAGATAGTATGATAAGGTCAAAAGTGAATGACAAGGGTTGTGTGAGCAGCCTACATAGAGTGCCTATGATACAACCCAATAAAGAAGTTTATTATAGTGGTAAACAACGACAAGCCCTAGATCATAATGAAAGATGAAGAACAGAATTGATTTATTTTGTTTGAGTAGATTGGAGATTAAAATACCAAAGGTGACAGTGAATAAAGGTTGCAGCAGCATCAAGAATCTCAAGGCCAATGCTAATCTTAATCAACATAAACAAAGCATAGATGATTCACAAAATAGAGATAGGTATCAAATGACATGTATGCATTTATTTTTTACAAGAAAAGACAATAAAACTATCAAGCTGCAGTCCCTTTTAGTCTCTTTGAAATAAATAATAGATTCGAGAGAAAAATAGGGCAGGTCTTAACAGTAAATAGAGCAGTATATAAAAGTTGTGACAATGAATTTCTTCATGATTAAAGAGCAGACTTGAAAGTTAATAAGCAATAACAGTATATACAAGGGTGAATTTTTCTCAGAAATATTAATGCTTAAGAACCCAAGTATCAAGAGTTCACCATCAAAAGAGGTAAAGAGTAGTTCATTCTCAAGGCATAAAGAGGCAGCCTTAGTCATAAAAAGCCCCAAAAAGACAATTTTAAGAAGCAGAAGGTACAGTTCATGACAGTGATGATTGACGGTCAACATAAAGGATTGAGCACAGGGTAATCATTGCGATATCAGGATTGAAGTCATAGTTTAATGTATATGGTGTATATTAAAGAGGATGCATTATACTATTGTAGCATTTGTGGTAGAACACAGTCAATCCTACTAGATATCATGGAGGCATGACATAAAATGTTCACCAAGGATCATTACATACACAGTCATAAAGATACATCACTGTCAAATAAACAGAGCATAGTATCAAAGCCTCAAAGTAACACCAAATCATTGAACAAAGGCAACTTCAGGGTCATGAAAGCCCTATACAAAGGAATTACCAGAATTGTGAAAGTGTTTTAAGCATTTCAATGGACAAAGAACGCAGACAGATGAGAAAAAAGTTTTAGTCACAAATCATTGCAATCAATGCCTTGACAAGCCCTTTTAGCAGCAAGCAGGATTACTTTCAGTAATCATAGTAGTCCCTAATGGTAGCCTATCCATCAAAAAGGCTCAAGTAAAGAATGTATAAAACACAATACTCCAAAAGCTCAATCAAAAGCTTTAAGGGGGTTATCAATTTTTCACAAAATTATCTCTATCAAATCACAGTGTTTCTTCTACAAGGCAAAAGAGCCAAATTCAAAAATGTGAGCAGACCTAACCTTAGATCTAAGGCATGAGGTAAAGAGGATAGTCATTTCAAAGACAAAGCAGTGACAACAGGTCTAAATGATAATAGAGATAGCCATACTCAGTCTAAAAGAACAAAGCAAACAATCACTGTCCTAGTATCTTTTCCAGAGCTATTGAAGGTCACAGAGCATTCAGAGGTTAGGGATGTTTTCTTTACAAAACTTGAGAGAAGTTCAATATTATGATGCAAATATAGAAGCAAGGACCTCATGACTATGACAGCAAGAAAGAGCCAGGCAACAAAGGATAGAAGCTGATTTCATAGGGCACATGATAAAGACACCAATGAAGAGTAAATACAGTGACCATTCTTTATGAAGACAATGAAGCAATGGAGAAAGATGCAGTCCATTCAAGGAATACCTAGCAAGGGGAGTATTGTCAAGGGGAGACAGTGACTTTGATAGAGAGAAAGACAAGAGAGCAAAGTCAAAACTACCGAAAAGATTTAAGACAAGGCTTCTAGGGTATAGAGTAGCAATATTGTTATAACAGTCCCAATAAAAGCCATTTCTCAGAGCAATCTTTTAGGGACAGTCATATCATCCTAGTTTATCTTTTTGCCAGCAATTAAAAGAAGGTCTAAAAGAAAGTCCATAGCCTCATAATGAGTATAAAGACAATGGTTTTAATGAGTATAAAGACAAAGATTTAAGAGTGTTGAGAGAAAAGAAGACTAAAGCAAACTCTAGGTTAAGTCATTAAGCTCCTAGATCATTCATTAATCAAGGATAATGCAACCACTTGATAGTATTGGACAATCAGTTCATGATCAGTTTTGGAGGCAAAGGTGGAGCTTTCAATTTGAGGTCTGAAAATGGGGATTTTGGAAGATAATGCAGTAGTTTGTCATCAATTTAGGAGCCCACATGGAGAATGCATGGGGTCAAGGAGAGGTTTGAGCCCACAAACTCTCAGTTTGCAACTATTATAGGCCTTTCTCTATCTCATTCTTCACCAAATTCGACCCAGGATGAATCAATCATGCAAGATAAAGATAGAGGCACGAAAGGACAATCAGTTAGAGCTCACTCCGGAGAGGCACAAACAGTTCTTCATCAACTTCTCTTCAATTACTCTCAAGGCTTCTTTTATATTCTTTACTAGTTCTTTTCTTTCTCTCAGCTAGTATTGTAGCTTTTCTATAGTCTTTCAAGATGAGGAACATTGTAATGCAAATTTTTAGAAGCATTTTTAGATTTGCATCAACAATTCCTTCCAATTTCAATAAAAGAACAATAGTTTTCCTTCTTAATACTTCATGACATAGAGAGTTTTATTGTAGACAAATATTATGGGCTAATTTCAGAGTTTTCTTTGTTGCAATTTCAAATATATTGAAAACTATTTTGAACGAGTGTTTAGAGAGTTTTAATGTAAATGATGTTTACAGCATGGCAAACTGTAAGATAAGATTTGTTTTGCAAAATAAAAATAAACATGTTTGAATTTGTTATAGCTTGCTTAGATTATGATCAAGGGAGTACTTGTTGCATATTAGGCTCTCTCTCAATGTGATTTGTATTATAGTCAATATGAGAAATGTTTTATTAAAGGGTTTTCAACCTAAAAGACAAAACAGATGTGTGTTGGACATCTTTTATAGATATAAAGGAAAGAATATTATAATGTAATAAATTATCACATAAATGATTTAATCTATCAATCTCAATTTTTATTGTAGTTCATTTATATTCAAAGCAACAAAATAAAGTAATGAAATGCATACCAATATTAAAGACCCAAAATCTATAAAATTACTCTTAAAAGTTCATCATAGAGGGGTATAAACAAAAAACACAGAACAAAGCACGGTGGTCACACAAAGTGATCATGAAAACAATCTAAACATTAAGCACATGTACATACCAGGTTTCATGTTTAATCATTCACATCAACCTCACCAAACACATCAACTTTAATGATAGCAACTTCCTTGTAATTATTACCATCCATGGAAAATCCTAGTAGATGATTGTCAATCATAACAATTTGACAAAAAAGTACTTATAATAAAATAAAATAAATACAAAAATACATGCAAAAGACAAAATTCCACACCCTAAGTTTTTAAATGAGGAAAAAGAAAAGGGCAAAAGGAAAAACCTAAGTTGACGATGCCGCTTTGTAATCCTCTGTTGTCAATGGCCTATGTGAAGTGCTAATACTAGCATGAGAAATGGGCCCACCCATGAATCCAATGTCAGTGCCATGAATGGCTAAAACATAAATATGAGTCAATCTATAAGAAATTAAAACAAATCAAAATATTTATTCTCAAGAAAAATAAAACGCAGTGTGAAAACTTAAAGAATAAAAGAAAAATATACTTTGAAGTGGTCAAATCTAAAACTTATTATCTACAAATTTATACTAGTTTTATCAAAACATTGAATTACATCATAGATCTAACATGTGATGCTCACTATTATCATCGTAATCGCATAGAGAGTAAGCCATGTCAAAAGCATCAAAGATAATAATAGTAAGGATGAATAAACCAAGGCTGACAGCATCAAAGGTAGATGGCTATTTTATATTATTATTATCATAATATAATCAATTATCTATATCGATACCATGTTTAAGTTATGCTTAAAAACTCTTCCTCGAGTGCCCTTCCTTTGTCAAACTTTCCTCATTCATAGTTGTTTCTTGGTGTGTCGTCATCCTTATTAATCTAAAGCCTTGCATACCTTAAGAGGGAAGAGTTAATCCTCAACCCTGATCCTCAATTCCCTAATTTCAAATATTGACTACATAACAGCTCACCACAATGGCCCAGAATGCCACGCGCATGCCAAATAAGCTACTAACACCCTGGAAGGTACAATCAACTATCAAACATCTTTCACTACTTGAGGATTATTAGTTCCATCCATGCATGGAACTATAGCGGAGGGGCAGAGTCCTTAAACAGTGATTAAACTAAGCATGAATAGCCAATCAGGATTTAGTATTTCCCAAGGTTTATTTTTGGAGGCTAGTTGCCTTAGTAAAGTTGCATATTTGTTAAGGCCAGTATTAGTTTAAAAAATTTTGGCACTCTATTATTGGCCGCTGTTACGGTTGCAGAATGACAGGAAAGTTTTTTAGACTTTTAATGGGAGAGAACACATATTTCTTTAGGTTGTAAAATGGCAGGAAAGTTTTTTCGATTGTAGGATTTTTAAGATTAAAGCTATTCGCCAATTTTTCGGCTTCTGCAAGAATGCAGCGGTTTCAAGGCTTCAAAACAAGAGAGGACATAGATGCATAGAGGACACTTGGCTGGTAAAACAATAGCGTCTAGCAATTGGCGATTAGCATATTACGTTGCATGCAGGTGAGGATTTAAAAAAATATTAGTTTCATGTGCAAACACATTCCTTTTATAGGAATTCAAAACCCAAAGGTTTCCCTTTGCCTCTGAAACTGGACCTCAAGGATTGGATTTTAAGTTGTTTGTTCGCAATCACCATTCCTTGCGCTGCCTTCATTCTTCCAATCTATCGGACGAAGCAAGGAGAGATCAAATATTCAACATGGTAAGGGTTCATTAGTGGTAAGGCTTGCGCCTCACAATACAAGCACTAAAATATACCAAATCTCAAGACAAATTATCCCATAACAATGTCAAATAGATCTCCTTTTACAAAGATACATTTGTGGTACAACATGTGAGTGGCAAAACTAATGTGGTGGCTTATGCTTCAAGTATGAGTTGTCACCTACTTGTCTCAATAAGCAATTAGATTGTTGGGTTTGAGATGGTTTTGATGTAGATGTAGCTTGTTATCCTTGTCCATCAAAATTACTTATGTATAGGCAGCACTAGAGTGTTCTCTAATCTTTGTTTGTTCTTTCCTTATACCCAAATCCTACATAGTTAGGCCTTTCCTCAAGAAAAATGGGATTCAACTTTCCTTTCCCATCCTTGCCAAGATTTTTCCTAATATTTGCAACAATTACCAAAGATCTCACTCAATAAATTCTTGGAAGAGATTAGGTGATAAAATGACTAGCTAGCATGCCTCTATCATGATTTGTGAATCCTTGGTAAAAGCTAGTCTCGTTTTCTTGGTAGGCTCTTCATGAGTGTCATTATCACTTCTGCTTTGTTAGTTTCAGCCCTTTTTCGAAACCCTAATGATTTGGGCAATTCTTCCTACCTTTTTCATTATCCTAGAACTCCAACAAGTAAACTGCACACTCCAGCACAATTTTCTTTTGCTCTGCTTCGTACACAACTATTAGTAGAGCTTTAAAAAGCTCTCTATTCAGACCAACTGACATGTCTGCGATTGATGGTTTTTCCTCTACTAAATGATTTCCACGAGCTCTATGACTGTTAAAAGTTATTGACATTCTCCTGTTAGACAATATGATGTGGTGAGCAACTGAATAAACTATGAGGATAACAACAAAAATGATCACAACCACTATCAGTTTATTGAGTAAAGCTACAAATTGAGCTTACACCGGAATTGCCCATGGCTTCAACTCTTTGATTAACTTTTTCTATATTCAAGATGAAGTTTTTTATTTTTTAGTTTTTTCTGTTTAATTACAAATTAAATGCTAGTTATGTGTACTTTTCATCAGTTAACAAAGTTTTATGTCATTGGTTCATAGTTGTACTCTATAAATAATTCTAGATTCAGATGTATGTCCTAGTTCATAATTACAATTCCGAGCAATTTCAGAAAAACTTAGTTCATTTCTTAATTTAAATTTAGGTGATCTAGATATAAAAGCCTTTTTGTAGATCCAAATTTCTTCTTCCCCGTCATAGTAGGGTTTACAAACTTCCTTACTCTATTTTGTAGACTCTAACAAACTTATATTCAATAGTGTATGTAGTGGTATAAAATGTGATTTGGTTATAATACAAAAAGATCTCAGATCATGTGCCTCAAATCTTTAGAAGACATATCTGTGTTTGATTTTGGTTTATGTTTCTCTTCTAGAATAATTTATGTTTCTCTTCTAGATTAACTCTGAGTTGCAGATGATATTGAAGCATGACAACCTAAATAAGGTGCTCTACCTTAAGCTTTTCCTCATGCACTAGTATCTTGTAGCTATTATTTGGGAAAGTTCTCCTTCCTCTATATGTTAAAGAAATGAGACTTGAAATTGATTTTATTACAATTTACTTCATGTTGTCTTAGAGTTCTCTACTAATTTTCCTCAATATTTTCTATTTCAACCTTTTTTTCTCCTGAAGACATGCACAAGTGATTTGAAATTTGAATATGCTACATTTGATCTATCCTATCTTGCCTATTTCCATCGAATAAGCACCCTACTATGTAGATAAGCGGATCAAGCACAATGTGAGAAAAAATTAAAATTGATATCACAAACATAAATAGTAAGCTTCAAGCTTAAAACCAACATTAAATATGGATGGATATCTACTTTAAAGTTAACCACCATGACTACTCTTTATTTGGCCTTATAAGTTCACTATTTGTGGGTTTTTATCGGAACCAAAGAACTCCTAAATTTTCAGGCTTGTGGATATTGTAGTTCAGTTTAAGACAAATTAACACACACAAAAGATAATGTTGTACAATCTAAAGGTCTATCAAATACCTATACATTGAGATCAAGTGATTATTTTTAATATCATAATTTAAAAAACTTAATCTGCCCTTTCAAGAATAGGTGCACGCTATCATTATATTAATGTCTGTTATAACCAGAGTAATACCTCTAATTCTCAGACAAACTTATACGAATTCTATTCTACTTGTTTGTATTTTTTTTGGTTTCTATATGTTCATTATGTTAAAAAGCACAGATCTATATGACAGTATGATGAACACTACAAACAACCCTATTTTAATTTAGCCCGTTTCATGAAGATAAACTGATAAACAATAAATTAGAACAACAGTAAAAAATCCAATTACAAGAGACTTACAAATGACCAGATTTGTATCTAGATTTACGAAGATTTAAAAATCACATTTTATTAAAATATTTAGGCTAACACTTAGTTTGTTAGTCCCTGCCTTTAGGCGGAGACTTATGTTTTCGTATAGCGATCCTGCAATTAGTTTCTACTTGGGAAACAATGCCAGTGCTTTTAACCTATGGTCTGTTGTGACGTTTTCACACATCACCCCATTGCAAATGTGGACACCTACTTTTCGCTTTCTAGGATTAGTCTTTTTAGCTTAGTTCTAGGTTAGTGTTGAGTCTTTCGCTATGAACCTTTGCATTGAAGAGGTATAGTGGGTCAAGAGGTCAGAAGTTGATCAAGTTTGTCTCTTTAAGATGAACCGAGGTTCGACACTTCGTTTGCCCAATCAAGGTTTTATCACTTCCACTTCTCGCAGCACTGTCCGTGGGTGCCCAAACTCGATCAATCTCCTACCACTACACCCCTTAACCTCCATCCCATCCTAAACCTCCCTTCACTTAACTTAAACCTACCCTTCCATCTTACACCCTAAACTCCCTTCACTAACTTCCTTTCCACCTTACCCCTACCCCTATTCTATCCTAATATCCCTCTACCCCTATTCTATCCTAACATCTTCCTGCCCCGCATACCTTCTATCTCACACTCCCTTTAACCTACCATCCACACTACCTACCCCTTTACCCCTTTATTCCCCTAAAATCACCTATTCTAACCCACATCCCATAAGTCTTATTTCCTTTATTTCCCTTAGCTTACCTCTACCACACACCTATTAACCTACCCTTTCCACCCTACCATCTACCCTTTTCCTTTAACTAACATCCCCCTTCCTAACTCCTACCTCCCACCTGAACACTTCCTATAACCCCGTATCCACTTTGAGCAACAACAGCAAGTTTGAGCAAAGATCAGACATTAATGACAATTTCCAAGTTCTGATTTGATGTTTAGCTAGGATAAGGAGAATAGGTTATTCATTTCAAACATCAAATAGTGCAGATTGAGAGACAACTCCAACAATAGAACAAATGGATGCTCAAAATCAGACCTACAAGCAGTCAATCAGACCCAAGATGACAAGTATATAATTTAACCAATCCAAGTTATGGTTTGCAAAGGGGTGTGTTCAAAAACTGATCAAGTTGAGAAGTGCAAAGGAGGTTATTCTGATCACTAAATACAAACAAGAGCAACCTGACTGAATTTCATTAGATTCAGGCCCCTGGCATTAAGATCCAAGCGGAATTCCTCTTTGTGCATTCTCAAGGGTCAAGTGGATATGTCTTCTCATTCAAAAGGTTCAAATGCTTAAGGTAGGATTCAATGAAGCAAAGGCAAGTGAAAAGACTGAATGAGGAATTTGGCATTTCGCTCCTGTACCTCTCAAAAGGACAGGAGTGATTTTCACCCTAAGCTATGTACATTGCTCTCAAATCAGAGCGAATTCTTCCAAAGCCTCCCTCTTGCTTCCAATTTGGATCAAACTCATGCTCCGAAGCTTTGATGAAGGAGAAATTGACTTATACATGTCTTTGAAAGTGAATTGAAATAAAGTTCAATAATGGAAAAGGAAGAATTTGAGCCAAATTGCTAAATTCGCTCATGTACCTCTCAAAGGGACAGGAGCGAATCATCTAAGAGACTATGTACCTTGCTAAGTTACTGTTGTGACCATTTCACACATCGCCCCATCAAGATGGGGACCCCCTCTTTTTCTTGAGTTTTGCTTTCCCTTAGCTAGGTTTTTCTCTGCTTGCTAGGTGTTTAGAGTGAGTTAGTGGTCGCCTGGGCTGGGTAGATTAGGGTTTCTCTCAAAGAGCTCACCCTAGGGTTTATTTCAAAGTTGAGTGTAGCCTGGATTTGGGAAGTCATATGTTGTCTATCTTGAACCCTAGGGTTATCTTAGAGGGGTTTTACCTTTGAGGAGATTGAAGATGGATAAATTGTGCAGAAGAGATAAAAGTCTCAAGTTAGGGTAGGACAAGATTGTTGGTTTTCATGTCAAAGTTTGGTCTTCCATCAAGTCAGAGTCGATTAGGCAGAGCCAGTAGCAAAGGGAAGATTCAGGAGGCAATTTCAGGAATTGTTGAGAAAATTGGTAAGGATGTGGAAGGATATGCACCAAGAGTTGAGTCTAGGACAAAACACTTGTTTGGATGAAGAAATATGAGAGATGAAGTCAAAATATGAGCCTAAGGGTGAATTTCGCTCTTGACCCTTCCAAAGGGTCCAGAGAGAAATTCTTGTATGACCATATTTCTTCACAGAATTGTTGGTTGAAAATTTTGTACACTTGGGAAAATATACAAAATTGTGGTTTCAACCACAGCACACGAGTAAAAACTCTCCTAATTAAGGGAAGGCTCCCCCTATCTAACTACAACTTGGAAAATAAAATGAGATGGGACAGCAATCTTTCTTCTTTTTCCAAGAAAGACAATATCCTTTTCTCTTCACAGAAAAGGATAGCGATTGAATAACAGCAGTAACCACTTTCAACTAAAATGAGAGAAAGGAAATGAAGTTTCCTGAAAGCTCAAAGACTCCCGTCACTTCCTTCGGGACGGGACAGCAATATCAAGCTCAAAGACTTGACTATTGGAAGTCCTATCTACCCTTTTCTATACTAAATTTTACAACGAATAAAAGATAACAGCTCAAAGACTGAAATAATCTATTCTTTTAACACAAAGACAAGAACTAATGCAAGCTCAAAGACTTGCTGCTATTTCTTATCAAACAATAATTTTTCTCAAGAATGGACGCAAGCTCAAAGACTTGCTGCTCCTTCAAGAGAGTTTCCTATTTTAATTAATCTTCTCTACTTGCAGCTCAAAGACTTCAAATCAGATTGGACTAAGCTCCTTTAGAAATACTTTGCATAGAAGAAGTAAAAAGATTCAAACTCAAACATGTAGCTCAAAGACTCAAAACTTGAGTAATCCTTCTTTATTATTCTTCCAAAACCTTCAATTCACATTCATAAGCTCAAAGACTTCTTGCTGTAAATTTGGCAGAGTTTTTGCTTCCTTTCCAAAAAGATAAAAATTACAATGGACCTCTCAAGTATTTATAGAATAGGAGCCTTGAGAAAAAAGTGGGAGGATCCTAACTAACTTGAGAGATTCTCTCAACCACCAAGACTCATTCAATAAATAACTGAGACTTCATTAACTAACTAAGACTTATTCCAACTACAGTCCTAATCGGACACAACTTGTAGTTGCCTTACATGTAATTACAGAAGTACAAGTAATGTGTAACTTGCATTTTACATAAACTACTTTTACATGTATCTTGTCAAAACAAAATTATAACTAAGAAATTACAAAAAGAGAGAAGATTCAACTAAGTGCTGAAAAACACTTAAGTTGAACTTTGTGAAGACACAAATCCTTGAAATTTCCGGATGCTCGCTTGTAGTTCCTCGGGATTCGGTTCATGAGTGTTCTTAGCAACTACCATAGTCTTCACAATAGTGTCGTGACAGCGGAGGAGCGCGGAATTGTCTTTATCCAGGGTAGATTGGATCTCATGCAAAAAGGCTTGGTGTTTCATCAATGCTTGAATTGAAACTGCCGAGAATTGTTCACTCCTCCATTCACCATGAATCCTCATCTGTAAATCCGCAAGAACCTCTTCTTCTGGAATCAGCTCTCCATCCTGACTTACTATATTGCAAGAGGCCCTTTCACAATGTGAGACAACACCTTGATAAACTTCATCCCGGAATCTCCTTGCATCACTGATCTCTTCGATGAGGGATTTAAGAACAAGAGTCTTGTTTTCCATGAGTTCTTCGAATTCCAAGTACATGACCCTGGAAGAAATGATGGCGTGATCCTGCAGGATATTGAGCTGTTGTTGGGGCATGGTACGCCAGATTGCCAGACTTTTCTCAACACTTTCCAGATTCTTTTTGAAAGTGTTAGAAGTCTGATCCAATTTCTCCTCAATGGTTTCCAGCTTAGACATTATTTGAAAAATGTCTTTTATCACTTGCACGCATTGATCATGAAGCTGATCAACCCAGGAATCCAGTGCTTGTACTTTCTGAGCAGCTCTTTCCACTCCACGAATCGATTCTTGGGAACCAGAAGAACCTATAGAGTTACTCCCTTCAGCAGCAGGTTTTGTGATTTTATGGATGGCTGCCATGAGCTGTCGGTTTTCTTCTTCTAGCTTGTTTTTCTTTGCAAGAAGATCGTCACATCTTTGCACTAGTGAAGCAACAGAAAACTGAGCATCATGTTTAATGACCTCATGTGTTTGCTTGCCCAATTCTACCTTTGTAACCTTATAATCAACAGCTGACATTTCATCAAGTGGTTTATCTGCAATAGGTTCCACAATTTCAGCTACTTTCATCTTGTTGCTATCAATAGTTACCCTGGAAATAGTCTTCGCCTTCTTAGCAACTTTGGATTTGGACTGTTTGAGTTGCTGGTAGTCAAAGGCATTAGGTGAGATCTCTTGCTTCTTTCTTTTCGGGGTGAAAGAACTAAGCCATGGAGGCAAAGTCATCAACTCACTTCCTGTAGCAGCTGTAGGCAAAGGAGAAGTAGTTTCTGTTTGAATTACCGTGGTCACCCTGGGAGGAATATCTGTTTGAATAGCGACCATGTTTTGCTCAGTTACCAACGGACATGAAGATTGCCTCATGAATTCTTCAAAACCAGAAGTGGAAGTATCAATTTCTGATAACTAAATGCAAATGGGAATATCTTCAGGAACTTTCAACACACTTTCTCGTTGTTGATCAGGAGAAGGCTCGTATGCCGAAATGGGAACTGCATTCTGAGGAGACTCATCAATGAGCAAATTAGGAGGAGAAAGGGGCGTCTCAATAGAAACTGGAGGAATGACCTCGTGAGGCATGTCTAGAACTGGAGACTTAGGCGCATCATCAGATTGCTGCCCCTCTTCTGGATTATCCAAATCGATCACCTGAACATGGAACCGTGATTTCTCCTTCCCACGAGTAGTTGTCTCTTCAGGTGGAAGCACTACTGCACGACTAACTCGTAATTTGATCCTTGTGCTTGAAGATGAAGCACCCTCCTTATTATCAATTTGAATCTCAGACTTCCGTCCAAGAGGCCCTGTAGAATCATCTTCTTTACCAACCTTGATTTTGATAAGTCTAACAGCATTACTTTTCAGCCATGCGTTAGTGTTGGCCAAGATAGGCTGAAATCTGTCAAGAATGGAGACGCACTCTTTGTGTGACCATTGGATCAAAGGAAGTGGAGCTTCCTCAACCCTTCGTGAAGTGTATTCAGGATCAAGTATATGCCCATCATCGATCATCCCTTGTGGGATATCTGCCAAGTTCAAGTCAACAATTTGCTCAACAGTGAGCCTGCAGTAATCCATCTTCAGAACCTCAGCTTCTGTGCGGAGATCTGCCCAGATGTCTTCAATGCGATGAACATGCACAAAGGATTTCTTGACCTTTTCCTTCATACCTCTATAATCAAAATCAGCTCTAGGTTTGAACCTCTTAAGCTTGATTTCCTGCAATTCAACCTCCATGGCCTTAGCCTTCACAGATGTGACAAGGGAGTATCGACCAATTTTCAATGGATTTGTGCTGGAGATCCCCATTCCAACCTTGTGTCTAGCAGACTGAAGAGTATGAACAGCCATAATCTGTCTTCCCAACTCCATAAGAATTATCCTATTGGTCGGGTATCTTGGAAGCATGTATGGTTGTCCATCATAGCACCCAATCCTCATGTAGGTGAAGGTAGGAAATTGCAGGAATAAACACCCATACTCAGATACCTTGACCCATGCCTCATCTGATACTCGTTTATTTTTGAGATCCATGTCAAACTGACACATAAAATATCCAAAGAATGCGTCTTGGACTCTTCTGAAATGTAGTCTGCTAGGTTTCAAAGGCAGCTGGTCATAATATTCCCAAACTGGTATGAGCGAGCGATCACCCTTGGTAGAAAGACCTGGAAAGTGTCTAAGTGATGCTGCTAAATATACCAAATAAGAATTCATAAAGAAGGTCATAGTGGTAGGAACCGCTGCAAGTTGTTCGCACAAAGCATCGCTGATGATTTCACCCCATGAAATGTGATGCGACTGCCGTATGAACATGATGCATTGATACATCCATGGCTCAAAGACATTAGAGTGCTCAAGGCCTAACATTCTGCTGAGAAGAGTGATGGTGTCTCCTATCTCCCACTTGAAATCACAATGGTACAACTTTGCCCATCTTGAGAAGGAAGGACGTGGCTCTTGAATCCACCTATTGATGTTGCGCTTGCAATCTTTTTCTCTTTTCACATAATACTCTGCTGCACTTTCTTTGGTGATTTCCATATAAACAGGTGCAGGAGGTATTTTGAAGACCTTCTCGATTGTATCCGCATCAAGACGAATTATGGCTTCACCATCATCATTTTTTATGACTCTTGACTCTTTGTCAAAATGATGGGCGCATGCAAGAACAAACTCAGGTTCTAGGGCAGCCACTGGGAAAGAAGACGCATGATGGATATGGCTGTCCAACAGCCGCTGCAAGTTGTTATCCTGTGGATCTTCTACCCTGTGAATGAATTCTGCCATATCAACGTGCCCTATTTCTGTGTCCCTGATGCGATCCAATGGAGAAGATACCTGGGAAGGTGTAACCTCATTCTGGTATTTGTCATATTTGTATTTCATTTTCTTTGGAGTTGGCGATGCCGGCAAATCTGACATTGATTGTGAACCTGGAATGCTGTGATGAAGACTTAAAAGGGTTAAGGCCACATCATAATCAGCTACAAATATCATTCTTTCTTTTTCAAATGGGTAAAACTTTGATCTCTGAATTTCACGGTTTTGTGAGAAGAAGAGGGAAGATATGTAGAAATGGGAAAATCTTGACTTTGACCAATTTCGGATCTTGGGGGAATTTTCGCAAGTATACAAGTTGGAAAGTACATACATGCAATCGGGATTTTAAAACCCGAATACAAGTACACTTGTAAATTCAAAAATGGAGAAATGGATGAAAAATGGGATTTTGACTTGCGGGAAATGATGGAAATGGAAAGTACGGATATGGGGAATGTGAATGGATAGAAATGGGAATATCCGGGATAGTCATTTTCATGAAAATGGGAAGATCTTTTCAACATGTAATCCGGTTTTTAAAACCCGAATTTGCAAGAGAGGGGTATTTCACACTTTTCAAGCTTGGAAATTTAACCAAAAATGATTAAATTCCTTAACCGTAGGGGAAGAACAAGAATTTCCAGCGAACTTGTAATCGAGATTAAAAATCCCGAATACAAGCTAAGATGGAATTTTGAGAAGAATAATGCAATTTAACAATTGCATTTCAAAGGGAAGATTTCTTTCATGAAAACCAATTTTTAGGGGAAGAACAACACATGCGAAAAATGTAACAAATAACGAAAAATGAAGAAAACACGAAAATAATAAAAAGAAGAGAAGAAAGGAAGAACATACCTTGATTAGAAAATCAAAATGCTTCTCCAACAATGCAATACTTCTTGAGATGAAGAAGCAAAACCGGACTATCAAACCCTTATCACGTTTTTGTGAAAATGCCCCCAAATATGGCAGCAATCTTAAACTTGGAGGAGCAAAATACCAATGAAAGTGTTCATTTCAAGTTTATTGCAGCAAAACGATCAAGGTATTTGCTGAAGCAATAACACCAAAGGTATTTGAAGAGGTAATAACGCCAAAAGTTTAAAACGCAGCCAAAGGAAACCACGTTTTTGCAAAAAAACGTGATATTCAATGCACCATCAATGAATCATCAAATGATGCGAAGATTCTCTCACCCTCCACGCCGTAGTAGGAAAGAGCAAAACGATTTAGGAGTGTGCAAATTGTTAAAGATTTAACTCCTAAAAACGTGGCATTAATGAATAGCGTGGTTGCTGATTTAGGGTAAAAACCAGCGAATGTATCCTCCAATGGCATGAGAGATGTCCAACAATGCATGAAGATAGGATGCAAACCCAAAACGCCTCCTTCATCCAACGATTTCTCCACAAATTTCGCCTTGAAAAGGTCTAAAATCGTTTTTCTCTTGCATTTCGGGTTTTTGGGAGCCAAAGGCAAGTTCGATTTGTTCAAAAAGAAGCAAATTGGGTTTTGGATAGAAAACAACAAGTTCGATTTTCACTTTTTCCTCTTTCATGCTAAAATCGGGTTTTAAAAGACAAATGACAAGTTTAATTTCTCACTTTTTCACTCATTAAGCCAAAATCGGGTTTTTTTGGACAAATGACAAGTTTAAAATTGTCAAAAAATGCACTTTTATGTTAAAATCGGGTTTTAAAAGACAAATGACAAGTTTAAAAATACTTGTAAGGGGGAAATAAAATCCCTACAACAAGTAAAAAAGACTTGCACACATGTAATGGGGATTTAAAATCCCTATTACATGCGAAAACCATTAAAGTAGGGGTTTTTTCAACAAACTGCAAGTTTACTTGCAGTTGAGCCAAAAAACCCCTATTTTAACTAAAAATGACCAAAAAACAACAAAAAGACAAAAACATTAAAGGGAAAACTTAAAATAAATTACAAGTGACATATTTGAAATAAAAATGCACATGTAATCGATCAAAAATTCCCCTACAAAGACCACAACAAAGAATATTATTAAAACTTGCAGTTTGAAGAAAATTCTCCACCTGCAGTCTGGGTTTTAAAACCCGAAATTGAAGGAAAGGCATAGCAAACGAAACCAGAATTGGACGAAATTTGAAACGTAGTTCGAGAATGGACTGAGGATTAAGCCAGTCCAAGGATTAGTCAAAATTCTGCCTCGGGAAGCATGCCATAGAGAAATAATTTTTATTTTCTCATAAAAATTTCACCGTAGTGGTCCCTCATTTTTGGAAACAAAAATGAGGACAACAACAGGCTCTGACTGGGGAATTCTTTCATTTATCCTTCAAGATTATGAGAGAAAAGAAACCAGAACTCTAAGTGCCTTCCTCTTATCCATTGGGTCACAGAGTCAAACAAAGCAAAAAACAAACAAACAAAAGGCGGAAAACAAACAAGAGAAAGACATTATTTACAAAAAGTTACCTCGAATCTTCATTCAAAGTAATGCTTCAAATGTTGACCATTATACGGCAGTACAAATGGCGTTCCATCATGATAAGCCAAGATAAAACTATCTTCTCCAGCAATACGGTGAATAGTGAAGGGTCCTCGCCAAAGAGAATCAAATTTGCCATGTAAGCCTTTCGGTTCCCTTCGCTTATCCCAAAGCAAAACACGATCACCAACTTGGAATCCTTTTTGCTTTGCTTTCTTGTCAAAAAGAATTTTGACTTGTTGCTGATGCTGAGCAATTCGGTCGACCACTTGTGTTCTTTGTTCTTCCAATTGGGAAAGATACATGATCCTTTTGTCTAAAGCATCCTCATAAGTTTGATCCTCAATTGCTTTAGATAACTTGAGAGCAGGAAGTTCCAAAGTGATGGGTATTTCTGCATTGATCCCATAAAGAAGCTGAAATGGTGACATACCAATAGCCCTTTTAGGTGTAATCCTGTCCGCCCATAAAGCATCAAAAAGAGCCTTATGCCAGGACCTTTGATTTTCCTCCACAAGCTTGCGAATAATAGTAATCAAATTCTTGTTACTAGATTCCGCCTGACCATTACCTTGAGGATAATAATCCGATGAATGAGTTAACAAGATATTATACTCAAAGCAAAATTGTGAAATTTCTGAGGAAGAGAAGGTGGCTGCATTATCAGTCACAACTTTGAATGGAACACCAAACCTGGAAATAATATTCTCCTTGAGGAATCTGCATACTATCTCAGAAGTAGCGTTCTTTACTGGTATGGCTTCCACCCACTTGGTGAAATAATCAGTAGCTGTAAGGACATAGGAGTGACCTGCACTTGAGGAGGGATTGATCACACCAATGAAATCAATGCCCCATTGCCGGAAAGGTTCTTCAACAATAACCGGCTTCAATGGTAATGCTGCAAGCTTTGGTTTGCCTACAAACTGCTGACAATGTACACACTTACGTACCCACCGGAAAGCATCTTGAAAGAGTGTAGGCCAATAATATTTTGCTCTCAAAATTTTATGAGCGGTCACTGGCGCAGAAAAATGTCCTCCACAAGCCTTGTCATGAAAAGATTCCAGCAATTTAGTTTGTTGCGCTTTGTCAACACAACGGAGGAAAGTACCGTCAATGGCTTTTTTATACAAACCAGCATCCCATAATACGAAGTTTGCAGCTTTCAACTTGATACTTCTTTTTTCCTTGAATGTCAAATGTTGTGGACATTCGCCATAGGTCAAGAAAAATGCTACATTAGAGTACCATTCATCAGTAGTACTAACAAACAGCACCTTGGGAAGATCTTCTGAATCATTCAATTCTCGCTCCTCCGGAATACCTTCCACCATCAGCTGACAGAGTCCTCTTCCTCGAACGAGCTTTGTAGGCTTGATCTCCAAGTCATATTCTTGGATTTTAGCAATCCAATTTCCTCTTTTTGTACCAAACTCCTGTTGTGTTAAGATAGATTTGACTGATGTATCAGGAACTAACACAACGGTATGAGAATTCAAGATGTAAAAACGGAAGTTCTTAACTGCTTTTACCACCGCATAAGCATTCTTCTCAATAGAGGAATACTTAAGTTCATGAGACTTCAAAGGACAACTCATGAAAGCGATAGGAGATTCAATTCCTTCTGAATTTTTCTGCATCAAAATAGCTGACAAAGTATGCTCGGAAGCATAGCTATACATAATGAACTCCTTAGTGTAGTTGGGGCAAACCAACACGGGTGCATGAGCAATTGCATCTTTGATTTCATTGAATGCCACTCTTCCTTCAGAATTCCAATGGAAAGAAGACTTTCCTTTCATCATGTCCACAATATGACGAGTCTTCTCCGCAAAGTCAGGAATGAATCTTCGCAGAAAATTAACCTTACCAAAAGAGGAATGAACGGCAGTCTTGTTGGACGGCAAAGGGAGATTCTGAATAGATTTAACCCTCTCAGGATCAACCTTTATACCTTCCTTGGAAACAATGTGACCAAGAAGTTTTCCTTCCGTCACCCCAAAAATTGACTTCTTGGGATTAAGAGAGATGCCATGCTTGCGACATCTTTCAAGTACATCTTGTAGATGAAAAATGCTAATTTGATGAGCATTTGAACTAAATGCTAATTTGATGAGCAAATTCACTTGGTGATGATTGAAGGAGGATTGAGAAGTTATGTCCAAAGAATGAAAAGGAGGAAGGAAGTGAGAAAGGTGCTCAAACTAGGAATTTCGCTCCTGACCCTTCCAAAGGGTCCAGAGCGAAATTCACATTTCCTCTATTTTGCTCCTTGTTATGGACAATTTTGTTGACTTCTAAGCATGATTGGAAAGAATTTGATGTGTTCTTACCTTTGAAAGGTGAATTGAGACGATGGAGTAGTGAAAATCAACCCAAACTAGGAATTTCGCTCCTGACCCTTCCAAAGGGTCCAAGGCGAAATCCTCCATTTGACCTTCCTTTTTGCCTTGAGACCTAGGTTAGCCTTGTCTGGAGCTAGTTTTGATGGTGGATTGCCTTGATTGGGGTGGAAGGAAGTTGAATTGAGCAAGTTTGAGGAAGGATTGGATGAATGAAGTGCCAAATCAACTTGGAAAGAGGATTTCGCTCCTGACCCTTCCAAAGGGTCCAAAGCGAAAATCCTTATAACTCTCATTTCCTTCCTTGTTTTAGATAGGCGTTGGTTTCTAAGGCATGAAGTGAGGGTGGATTGGTATGTTCTTGGCTTGAAAGGTGGTTGGACACATTAAAAGATGAAGATTTTGACCTAAGACATGGATTTCGCTCCTGACCCTTCCAAAGGGTCTAGAGCGAAATCCACTTTTCCTCCACTTTGCTCTTTGATATGACCAACTTTGTTGACTTCTGAGGTGTGATGGGAAGGCTATGATGCACATTTGTCTTTGAGAGGAGATTTGGGGTGATGAAGGAAGTGGGAGACCAACCAAGAGCATGGATTTCGCTCCTGACCCTTTTAAAGGGTCCAGAGCAAAAATCCATATAGACCTCAATTTCTTCCTTGTTCAGACCAAGTTCTTAGTTTCTAAGGCATGTTGGGAAGTCTTTGACATGTTTTTTGCCTTAGGGAGTGACTAAAGGTGGAGGAGATGAAGAATTTTAGCTTAAAACTTGAATTTCGCTCCTGACCCTTCTAAAGGGTCCAGAGCGAAATTCTTGAAAACATCCATTTTCCCCTTAGATAAGGTCAAGACCTTGGTTCTTATGGAGTGGATGCAAGGAGAGTTATGTATTTTTTCCTTCTAGAGAAGATTGGAGTTGAAAAGATGAAATATCAAGCCTAGAACATGATTTTTGCTCCTGACCCTTCCAAAGGGTCCAGAGCAAAAATCTCCATGGACCTCATTTTCTTCCTTGTTTGGCCAAGTTCTTAGTGTCTAGGGCATGTTGGAAGAAAGATGGACATGTTCCTGCCTTGGGGAATGATTGCAAGCAATAAAAGCTGGAGATTTTGTCCTAGAGGGGGAAATTTCGCTCCTGACCCTTCCAAAGGGTCCAAGGCGAAATTTCACAAAACCACTCTTTTCTTTCAATTTTATGCTAAGTCAAGTATGGGCTAGGGTAAATTAAGATGGGAGATGTCTTTAGGCATGACTTTGACTTGTTGGTGATCTTCAAACTTGAAGAAATTGAGCAAAAACTAGGATTTCGCTCCTGACCCTTCCAAAGGGTCCAGAGCGAAATTCTTTAAATCACCTATTTTCCCTTCAAAGCAAGTCAAGTCTTTGTTTTTTATGGCATGGATGGAAGTGAGAAGGTGTGTCCTTGCCTTTTGAAGTTGATTGAGGTTGAAAGAATGAATAAATAAGCTCAAAACAAGATTTTCGCTCCTGACCCTTCCAAAGGGTCCAGAGCTAAAATCCTAAAACCTATCCTATCTTCCAAAATTTGTGCAAAGCCAAGCCTAGACAAAGTTGGGAGATGTCCTTAGGATTAACCTGGAATGGGTTTTGGCCACCAGAAATGTATATTTTAGACTAGGACAAGGATTTCGCTCCTAACCCTTCCAAAGGGTCCAGGGCGAAATCGTAGATAGGTCCTGTCCCTGGCCATGATTTTGAGCGAAATTCTCCTTTCTAGTCATTTTGAGGTCAAGCAAATGTTGTCAGGTTGAGAGATGGATCCAAATGAGGGAGTCAAGGGGAAACAAAGTGAGAAGGATAGACCTAGGTGAAGGAAAACAAGCTAGTCAAGAATTTCGCTCCTGACCCTTCCAAAGGGTCCAGAGTGAAATTTTCAATTCCACCTAATTTGCTCATGATGAAGGTCAAGTTGAGGATTCCTAGGCTTTGGAGAAGAGAAGGCTAGCATATGCTTGTCTTGGAGGCGTTTTGAAACAATAAAATGATGGAATTTGAGCTCAGTCAAGAATTTCGCTACTGACCCTTCCAAAGGGTCCAGAGCGAAATTCTTCAAATCACCTATTTTCTCCTTGTGTGAAGCCAAAGCCTTGATCCCTATAGTGTGATTAGGAAAGGAGTGATGTATGTTCACCTTGCAAGATGAATTGAAGTGAGGGAGATGAAGAATCAAATCTAAAAATTGAATTTCGCTCCTGACCCTTCCAAAGGGTCCAGAGCGAAATTCAAAAAATATCATTTTTCCTTCAAGTTTGTGCTAGGCTAGGACAGTGATCAAGGTGGATTGGACTTAAGGATTGCCACAATCATGCATTTGAGTAAGTTGTGGGTGCAAGAAGTGAGGATTTTGAGCTAAGGGATGAATTTTGCTCCTAACCCTTCCAAAGGGTCCAGGGTGAAATCCTTTGAAATACCTATTTTTTCACCTTGTTTCAACTAGGCAAAGGCGGGTTGCAAGGTCATGATGACAAGAGCATGGAATAGTGAAAAATCAACATTGTGAAGGTATTGAAAGATGAAGTAAATGGACCTAGGTGAGATGTTCAAGCAAACCTCCTTGGGGTGGTTTAAGCCTTTCTCACACCATGAACATTCTATTGACTATGAAAACTAGGTGTGCCTTCATAAAATTTTGAAGAAACTCTAACATCTTCTAGGTTTACCTTGTCTCTTTAAAGAATCCACAAGAGAATTTCTTCAAGGCACATTTTTCTTATCTTAAATCGCTCATTAAGCCTTATGTTTGATAAATAAAGCAAATACGCCTTGACTAAACAATTGTTAAAATTGGCTAAATTGACCTTTGGGCTTTGAAATTAATTAAAAAAAGAAAAATCTACTCTTTGGCGCCCAATTATATCTTTTTTAGCTAAGTTGGCCAGCTTGGAAGTGATTTCATTTTTATTTTATTTTATTTATGCAAGTCGGCCTATTGGCAAAATGGAGAAATCGCCATATAAAGGGGAAGAGATTTGTGAAGCATCATTCATTCATTTGTAGTCTTTCCTATGCGAATTTGAGGAGCAGAATTAGAGGAGCGAATTGCAGAAGGTATAGGCGAATTTCTGATTGAGGAAGACTGATTAAAGGCTAAATCATCAAGGGCGAACCTAAAGCGCAGATCAAAGACCTGTCATCCAGCACAAATCTTCATTTTTTTATCCATCTTTTCAAGTTGATAGCTAGAAATCAAGGAAAAGGTATGTACAATCAGATTTTTGAAAGTATATTGAAGATCTGATTCAAATTTCTATATCAATCCTTTTTGAGGTTAAGTCTTCAAAAATCTGGTTTGATTCATAAGTGCTATCAATTTGAAAATTCATAATTTTAAGGGTTTATCACTTTATTTTCAAATTGTAATCTAATCATTTCTTTAAAGGTTTCAAATCTCCTATCTTGGGTATTATACTTAAACCTAACTTAAGCCTCTTTTTGTAGGTATCAAATGACGACCCCAAAGGCAAGTGGATCCACTACCCGACAGGCTCTCATCAAAGAAGATCAAAAGAACAATGATTTGGAGACCAGGATCGTGTCCAAATGGAGCAATATCGGAGACACCAACTTGGGGAACTTCAATGTGAGGAAGTTTCGAGAAACGCCCTACATCGGCAAGCCATCACCCATAGCTAAGAAGACAATTGAGAGTGGCATCATCAAGGCCACAGGCTTCCCTCCCACAGTCAAATGTCACGAGTTGATGATTGAATGTGCCCGACACTATGATTCACATTCAAGGACAATCGTAGCCGAGGATGGAACTGTCTTAGCATATCTTTCAGAAGAAGCTATAAGTGAAGCCTTTCATCTACCGGAGCCGAGAGATATGATCTACAAGAGCTTGGAAGGAGCTAAGTCCATCTACGAAGATGATCCTGATACTTGTCTGAACTTCATCAATAAGAATTGGTTACTCAAGAGTAGGCCTCGCTTGAACAAGATACCCAATACAATGCACAGAATTGATTTCCAAGAAGAATCAGGGACTTGATAACCATGCTCAATCGGGTTATAGGTGCTTCTTAGGCCTTCTTCTTCGACAAGTGGATGTTCTTCTTTATTCAGGTGATCATCCAAGGAAAAGGAATGCTCAATTGGGCTAGAATCATTAGCAACAATCTAGACATGCAGTTGAGGAGGCTAGTCCCTACTAAGTCATTCCACATGAGTTCATATGTTATATATTCCTTAGTAAGAAGTTTTGAGTATGCACAGCTACCACACAGAGGAATTGTTGGGAGAGGACCCGGAGAAATAAGAGCATGTGATTCTTATGTTCAACTACATCATCCGCCAAGGAATAACTACAAGCTAGTCAATGACACCTTCACAATGTATATCACTAGGACATTGCAAGGAGGGATTCACCATCGACTGTCTACCGAGGCACAAGAGCTCGTGAAGAAACATAGTGCATGGTTCATCCAATTTCCAAAATTCACCTACATCAAGGTCCATGGATGTCCTTCACCTCCCTACATGTTGCCAAGATATCCTACAAACAGAATAATATTACTGGAAGTGACTAGACAGTTGGCAGCTTATGCTAAAGCATCAAGACATAAGCATGGAAATGGTATTCCCGTACCTATTTTACTGGTAAATTCAATTGAAGTGTGTCCTAATTCTCAAGCCGCAGAAGATGCAGAAAAGGAATTCTTTGTATTCATTCACGTCCTTTGCCTCCAAACAGAATTTCGATCTACATGGCCATATGGAAGAGACAGTTGGGAAGAAGTACAAACATGAGTTTCAAGTGGAGGACTTCTAGATGAATGTCCAGGATGATGTAGAGGTGAAAAGAAAGATGCATTCTAGGTTACCCTTGGATCTTATCAGGAAATGTAAAGTTTATAGAGTAGACGATCAAGCCCAGGACAGTGGTAGATATCTCCAATCGTCTTATGAGAAGGAAGACAAAGAAGTGAAGATAGATTGGAATGAGCAAGAAGTTGCAGACCTAAGAGCATTGATGGACCCTGTTTTAAATTGCACTCGCAGATGGGTGGACGTACAGCATCAAAAATTGAAGGAGCAGAATATAGCCATGACATTCACCCTAGAAACAAGAACAGAAGAAGGGGAAGCAAGTGTGAGTGAGAACACTTCTCATTCCAAAGGGTCGAAAAGAAAAGGAGGACCTGAGAAGAGAGAACCTTCCAAGAAGAAACAAAAGGTGAATCCTGATTGTCCACTGAGTACATCTTCTAGACATGAAAAATAGATAAGTCAAGGAGAAGATCAAAGACAGATAGTGTATGAAATTGATGAGTCTATAGAATCCATGGTGTAGAATGATAAACAAGGCAAAGGAAGAACACCTCAACACTCATCAAGTCAATCTCTCCAGGTTGGTGCTAATGTACAACAAGAAGAAAAGAATGATGATGAAGCAACATCTCCTTTCAGAGACGATAGACCTCTGCCTAAGGAAATACAGGTAAGCGAAAGAAATTCTTCCATTCCAGATTGGCTAAAAGAAAGACTGACAAGTATTCGACTTGGAAAGTCTCATAGGAAATTCCCAAGAAGAAATCGAAAAGAAAAAGGCCACAAAGATGTCAAAGGTAATCAGAGATGATGCAGGATCCAAGAAGATACAGGTAGCCACACCAGTAGTGGACAAATATGAGGATGAGATTATGGTAGAGGAGTATGATCTAGAGACATTTGATCTTGTTCCACTTACCTCAGAGCAAGCCATGGAATAAGCAACTAATTCAGTGAGAGCACTTAAAGGAAAACTCAAAGAAGAAATGGAAAAGAATAAGAAGCTAGAAAGGGAGGTTAGCGCTTGGAGGAATTATTTTAGCCACCTTAATCAACCATTAAGGCGACAGGATCCAGCAATATCACCTTTGCATGCACTTCCTCCTGAATCAATAAATGAGGCAGAAAGGATGAAGAGCTTAGCCCAACTCATGAGTTCATGGATTGATGAATCTTACAAGGTAGCCATTGAATTTGTAACAAGAATGATGAAGATAGTTCATTGGGCTATCCAAGTCCTTCAAATCATTCATAATCTATTGATAACTGTGGATGCATTCACTCACACTAGAGACATTGTCATCCCAGTCTTGCAAGTGATAAGAAGGATGTCCAGGCAGATTTTAGCACAAGAGAAGATAATGGATGGAGGAACCCATAACCTTCTGCAATGGTCAACTTTGCTCCAAATGAAGGAAGTTCTTTTCGAAGACATCAATAACAGATGTAGCTGAGTTGAAGGCACTATACACCCTATCTAGGATAAGGTGTTTGATGTGTTATGTACACTCCTTGACAGAAGGATAGAGATCGAAACAGATGTGGATATCCAAGAATTGGAAGACAAGATCAAGATTATTTTTTGCAAAGAGGAGAACATGGTCACAGAAAAGCAGCGAGATCAGATGTATGCTATTATGTTCCTGATCGAGAAGACAAAAGAGCTAGAGCCTAGATGGGAGATGACTCTTCTCGCAACTTTTGATCAAGTCCTTCACCTGGAAGAATGAATGAAGAACCTGCATGAGATTCCCATTGCTGAGATTGAGAGGATTACGTCCAAATTCATTGAATATGCCAGAAAAGAGCATAGAAAAGGGAACAAAATTCTAGATGAGAAGTTGTTGTAAGATGATGTGGCAACTTTATTACCATTGGGCTATGTTTCCTCGTTATTTGTGCCAATTTCTATTGGCTATGGATTGATAATGTTTATCTTAATGGGGTTCTTTTTGTAATAATCCCTAATTAGGGTTTAGGTCTCAAAATCTCAGTCGTTGATCTTCTTTAGATCCAGGCCATTCATTGTATTTGAGAGTGCTATATAATCCCTCACTCAATTCATTTTAAAGAGTTAGAGAGTTAGAGCCAAAAAAAAAGAGAAATAAGATTAAGATTGTTAGCAGCAGAGAAAGAAGTAGTGAAGAGAGAAAGATTGAACAATTGTTGTTTTATTTTGCTGAGATCAATGAAATATTGAAGCTATGGTGTTTTATTGCAATCCTTGTGGCTATCTTCATTGTTGTTTATCTTCTTGAATCACTCTTAGTAGAGATAGTACTTAAGTTTTAGAATTAGATCGAAGGACAAATGTTGTGTTTGATCTTTGGTAAAACTCATAGTCCAAACCACTAGCTTCTTACTGATTGTAAGCACACCTTGTGCGGTCAACTGGAGATATTAAGATTGTTTAAGAGTTCAAACATTATTGGAGATATTGAAATGTATCTTAGTGATAGTATCTATCCCATTGATGATTTGAAAATCATTGAGTCTCCTCAAAAGATCGCACCAATTCCAACAGAGTTGTAATCTTTTGGCAATACTGAAATTGGTAGAGTTTTGCTAAGAACAGTCCTCATATAGCCATTCTTAGGATTAGTTTAGTATCGCCTCCTTAAAAGCCCTTATCTTTTGCCTTTTTTGAAACATCAATTAGTATTAGGAGAATTCAGTTTCCTCATTGAGAAGTAGTTGCATGAACAAGCTTTCCCAGAAAGTACGTAAGGCCCCTTGTAAAACAGCAAACACAACGACCACTGGTGCTTATCCACGAGTAGAGAACCTACATTACAGAACCTTGGAGTTTCTCAGATTGATCCTTCTGCGAAATATTCAGCATTCGGGAACTTTATTCAAGAGAGGATAGGATACCTTTGGGTATTTTATTCTGTGTTTGGTCGTGTACAAAAGACACATCAACAGGTACCAAAGTGAAATTCTTGAGAAGACCTAATTCTTCACCTAGAACATTGAATGGATCCCGCTTGGAGCAGATTTGAGGGCAAATTACCATGATCTTGATGAGAGAAGGATTGGAAAGACAAGACGAAGGTGGAATGAAGGAAATGAGAGCTGAATTGAGTAAAGGAAGAAATTCGCTCCTGACCCTTCCAAAGGTACAGGAGCGAAATCCTTCAAAGGACCTAATTCCTCACCAAAGACATTAAATGATTGTCATTTTGAGCAATAGAAAGAGCAAATTGACTTGAACATGGCAAGAAAAGGATTCAAAGGTCAAGTCTAGGACAAAGTTAAGTGAAAAGAAGTATGAATTGAGCCTAGAGGAAGAAATTTGCTCCTGACCCTTCCAAAGGTACAGGAGCAAATTTCTCCAAGGCACATGTGTAGCACCTAAGCTGGACAAATCCCTCTTTCCAAGTTCTTTTATATGGATAAAATGACTTGTCTATACAGTGAGGAAGCACAATTTTGAAGTTTGAAGCATTGAAAAGTGAGCGATCATGAGAAATTTGAGAGAAGTTCATAATTCGCTCCTGTACCTCTCAAAGGGACAGGAGTGAATCACCTAAGAGACTATGTACCTTCCAAAGGTACCCAAGCGAATCTGCTAAAACAGCGACTTTGCTCCCAAATTCCAAACAAAATTGCCCCCAAGGTGCCTTCTCAAGATGATTCAAGGCTGAAATGGCGTGAGCAAGGAAGAGAAGTGAGTGTTTAATCAAAGCCTAAGACATATTTGTCAAGATCGCTCATGTACCTTCCATAGGTACAGGAGCAAAATTTCTTGAAGAGGAGTGTTTTACCGTAAGTCCCCTTGTGTTTCCAGCAAGAACACATCAAACCACTGAGCAATCCCACAGTCAAGACCTGACAATCGAGAGGTCGTCCCCTTTGATCAAACAAAAAACAGCATTAGGGATTTCCTTATCTCAAGAGTGGATAAGATACTCAATGAGATCATTCTATTATGCGTTGGCCGGATGAAGTCGCGAGTTCAGCAATTTTAGACATGTCAACAGAATGTTGAAAAGTATTCTAGAATGGAGAAGGGCAAACCCTTATGCAGTCTTTAAATGACAAAATACGTAATATATCTGCTTATTTCTATAATAAACCAGATTTACTTACTGTTCTTGGTAAAATTAGAATAGTTATGAAATTATGAACTGGTTCTCATACCTGCACAGTTGTGGGAAATTTATATGTATGCTCATAAATATATATATGTATACATGGGCATGTGTGTATATATGTGTGTGTGTGTGTGTGTGTGTGTGTGTGTGTGTGTGTGTGTATAGATGTAACTTTGAAATGTTTATGTTATGAAAGGTCAGGAAAATTATTTTAGTGTTGAAAGGCTGTATGGAATTAAACCAGCAAGGTGTTTTTATTCCTTCAGACGTTATAAACCTGGAATTATAATGGGTAAGCGCAACACATGCCCAAATTCCTCAATAAAATTGTTCTATTTTAAATAGTTTTCATAACCAGAGTAGATAGCAAGGTCACACTGTTATGAGACCAGTATGATTAAGGTTTACTTTTATGAATGAATATATAAATGTAATTATATCTATAAATACACTATTAGGTGTGTATTTATATATATAAATATACGTATATCTGAGTAATGATGTGCGGGCCTGGAAATTATGTTTACTCACACTATTTAGCTAACTGAAATCTGAAAATCATAAGAACATAATCAATATGGAGGTGTAGGAAGGCTCCATTTGGACAAACTTAAACCAGAAAACCACAGTTTATAATCAGAAGGTCTATGTTATAAATATATTATACACCTTTACACGACTACATATATCACTAAATTAGATATAATTGTGTATAGTCAACTGCAGGTCTATGTGTTAGATTTACATGTATTCCTCAGCTGGACTATAGACCGAAATAAATCTTAGCCTCAAAATCTCTGCCTTCATGAATTTATGTATTTGTGATACAAAGGTTAAGGCTATTGTGAAGTCTATCTTAAATAAAAATAAGTTGTAAACCTTAGACATCGTGATTACTCACTGTGCATGTGAAGGGCGGGTACACGTACACATAAGTACAAGTACTCAGGCATATACCAGCAAGTATATACCAGTGAAGTTATAACTGGTAACATTTGACGTATATGCAAGGGTAATTGTACTCACGTGTCCGTGTATGCATATCTTAGCATGCACGGGTAGACATGTTCCAGTATAGCGATGCAGACTTGTAAAAAGCTAGGGGTTCAGTCGAAACCTGTTGAAAACATAGTAGTTGTGTGAGGAAGAAATGGTTGTTGACACTTGAAATACATTTACTATAACTATTGAACGCTAAACCCAAGATGGTCCTTAGAATTACTTTCGAGTTCAGCTGAACTCCTCAACCCAGACTTTTGCCGAGAAGGGTGAGATCATTGACAGCGTGAAGACTCATGCTTACAGTGTAAAACCTTGGCCAAGGTGGTGTTGCGTAATGCATGCACTAGTCTGATCTTTAGCACCAGATACACCGTTAGTCAGAGCGTCATACTAGTAGGGAGTTACCCTTAGTGTATGACCGACTAAGTGTGTAGGTCCTAACACCAAGTCTCAGATGGCATTGAGTGTAAGAACCCAACTTGGCTCTCCTCTGCTAACTATTTCTTTTGAATGCAATTGATTTGAATTTGTTTTGGTTTTTGAATGTTTATGGATTTTTTGTGTTTTTTTTGGTAATAATGAGCAATGATACAATACTGAAATAAACTCCTATGCTTAAAATAATTCTGAAACAATAATATTACTGCTGGAATTAATTTATGAGACTATCAAGGGAATGTTTATTCTGTTCTATGGCCAATATGCCTGAAAAACAAATTCATTACAATGTAAGATAAAAACCTGATTTTTGCTGTCCCAATAGATGAAAATCTGCAACTGCAAATTTTAATCTTTAAAAAAAAATTTACTGTTCACGTGGCACTGTAGCAGTCCGTACGGCGGCACTGTTCACGTGGCACTGTAGTAGTCCGTACGGCGGTACTGTTCACACGGCACTGTAGCAGTCCGTACGACGGTACTGTAGCAATCCGTACCATACTTGTTAATCACCAAAATTTCTTCAATAAATCTGCAATAATTTCCCGTGAATTCATTCTTCAATTCTGCACAATTAGATGCAAATAAGACCTCTGAATGAAGTCTTCCTGAAACCAAATATCACTGAATATTTCATCAACTCAGATGGTGAACATTGAAGCAACTACGTCCTCCAATGGTGGCTGAAAACCCTAGTCTCCAGAGCAAAACCCTTTCAATTTCACAATGTCAAAATAGCAAATATGCCTCTTCTTTCCAAACTCAACGCTATATATCCTTTTTGCAAATCGTACCCTAATCCTCTTAATTACAATTTTGCTTGTAAATTCATTTAATTTCACTTTGGGTGTCAAAACGATTTTAATCATTAAATGGGCATTTAATTTTAATATTTCAATAGTCTGGCTCAGATAATTTAATTAAAAACATGGCCCCGTCTGATGATGAGTTGACCCTCAAGTTAAGTGATTATAATATAAAGTCACTTTATAACTTTATTATTAAATCACTTAATAATAAATGCTAAGTTATTCAAACTTGTCTAACTCCATGAATACTTTGAATTTAGCTATGTCGTCTGAAACTGGAGCTCACCAATTGACCACCCATATGACCGTGATGTCTGCCAAAAATAGCACGGGTCCATCTCCAACTGCTAAAAATAGCCTGACCAAGCCAAACTCAAAGCAAAACTCATCATAAAAAAACTCTGGCAACCCAGAAGTGTACTCTGCTCTATCCCCGGAAGATCTCCATGCCAAGGTGACCCTCTATCCAATCCTACTAGCCTACGAGGGTCTTTGATAGGCTAATCACAAGCTAGAGTGATGTCTCTAGCTAGAAGGGGACATCACAGTCCGCCCTCCCTGAAATTGCTTGTCCTCAAGCAATCTCAACTCTGGATGCTGTAAAATCTCCTCGCTCTCCCAAGTAGCATCCTCTACCGGCAAATCCTTCCACTTCACCAAATATTCCTGGATGGTACGTCTCCTCAAGTTCCTTTCTCTGAAATCAATGATAGCCTCCGGTATCAAAACAAGTTTTCCCTCATCATCCAAGGGTGGTAGTACTATAGAAGGCACAATATGATGTCCTAGCGCCTTCTTGAGGCGTGACACATGAAAAACGTTGTGCACCTTGCTCTCCGCCGGCAAATCTAACTCATAAGCCACCTCTCCCACTTTCCTAATAATCCTAAATGGACCATAGTATCGTGGGTTAAGTTTCTCGGCACCACTCTTCTTGAGAGTGGATTGACGGTAAGGCTGCAACATAAGATACACCATATCTCCAACCTCAAAAGTCCGCTCAGTCCTCTTCTGATCTGCATACTGCTTCTGCTGATTCTGTGCCTTAGTTATATTATCCTTGAGAGTCTTAACAATGTCTTGACTCTCCTATAACAAATCACCTGCACTGGGCACTCTATTGTCACTCAAAAGCAAATCCATAAAATTGGGTGCCTCATACCCATACAAGGCTATAAAGGGTGACATCTAAATAGACATGTGATAAGTGGTATTGTAGCAATACTCACAGAGATAAATCCACTTTACCCATGCCTTCTGTTGCCCTGCTATATAATTTCTGAGATATCCCTCCACCCATTTGTTCACTATCTCCGTCTGACCATCTGTCTGAGGGTGGTAGCTAGTACTCGGAGTGAGCTCTGTCGCACACAACCTGAATAGCTCCTGCCAAAAGTGACTCATAAACCTGTTGTCCCTGTCACTCACAATGCTCCGAGGTAAGCCATGTAATCTGAATATCTCCTTGAAGAACAACTCTACCACCTATGTAGCAGTGATCGGAAAGAAGTGTGCAAACTTCGTAAGGCGATCCACAACCACATATATGCAGTCCCTGCCTTGGGCTCTAGGCAGTCCTGTGATGAAGTCCATAGACAAACACTCCCACTTCCTATCAAGAATCGGAAGTGGCTGAAGTAAACTGGCTGGATAGGAGTGTTCTTGCTTATTCTACTGGCAGGTGGGACACTCCCTAACATACTGAAGTACCTCTGCTTTGAGCCCTTTCCATGTGAAGCGCTCTCTAATCTGCCGGTATGTCTTGTAGAAACCAGGATGTCCTACCATAGGTGAATCATGAAAAGATTTCAGAAGCATCCTCCTCACTACTGATCCTGGAACCAAAAATATTCGCCCTTTGTAAATGATGAGCTCATTCACAAAGGTGTATTTGCTGTCTTGAATAGTCCCATCTATGAATCCAGCTGCCCAAGTATCCTTTGCATACTCTGCAAGGATCAAGTGTCTCCAATCCTCCGATATGTCTGTCAATAAGCTCAAATGGGGCCTACGTGATAAGGCATCAGCAACTACATTCTGTGTCCCCTTAAAATATGTAATGTCAAAGTCATAGGACTGTAACTTGCTCACCCACTTCTACTGCCTATCATTGAGATCTTGCTGCCCCAAAAAGTATTTTAGGCTATTATGGTCGGTTTTGATACAAATTTGCTACCTACCAAATATTGCCTGAATTTAGCCAAAGCATGCATAATGGCTAACATCTCCTTATCATATATGCTGAAGCTCCGCTCTGGCCCTCTCAATTTCCTGCTCTCATAAGCAATAGGGTGCTTCTCCTGCATAAGCACTGCTCCAATGCCCTCTTCGGAAGCATCACAGTGTAGCTCAAAAGGTTTGTTGAAATCTGGTAATGCTAACACTGGACAAGAAGTCATCAACTCCTTAAATTTCTCAAAACACTCCTGTGCCTCAGGAGTCGACAAGAAAGCTCCCTTTCTCATCAAATCTGTCAAGGGTGCTGCATGCCTGGAATATCCATCCACAAACCTCCTGTAGAAACCACATAATCCCAGAAAGCCCCTCAACTGTGTAAGGTTCACCGGTGAAGGCCACTCCACAATGGCACGAATCTTTTCAGGATCCATGCATACGCCCTCTGCACTGATGATGTGACCCAAGTACAACAACTCTGTCATGCCCAAATCACACTTCGACTCCTTTGCATACAAGGACTCTCTGCCCAATATATCCAACACCGTGTCAAGGTGAACCAAGTGCTCCTCCCAAGATCTACTGTACACCAAGATATCATAGAAGAAGACAAGTACAAATTTCCTCAACTGAGGATGGAAAACCCGATTCATTGTTGCCTGAAAGGTAGCAGGTGCGTTAGTTAGCCCAAATGGCATAACTACAAACTCAAAATGGCCACAATGACATCTAAAGGCTGTCTTCTCAATGTCCTGCTCTCTAACTCTGATCTGGTGATAACCTGATCTCAAATCTATCTTTGAGAAGAAGCAAGCTCCATGAAGCTCATCTATCAACTCATCGATCCTAGGAATGGGGTACCTGTTTTTAATTGTCTTCCTATTAAGCACCTTGTAATCAATGCACATCCTCAATGTCCCATCCTTCTTCTTCACTAAGACCACTGAAGAAGCGAAAGGAGACTTACTTGGTCTAATGTGGCCCATAGCAAGTAACTCCTTTACGGTTTTCTCAATTTCATCCTTCAACCTCTTCGGATGCCTGTAAGGTGTAATCATGATGGGCTTAGCCCCCTCCTCTAACTCAATGATGTGCTCAATACCCCTATCTGGTGGTCTACCTGGTGGAATGTCACTGAACACCTTAGAGTGTTTAACTCTAAGCTCCTGAATATCAGGAGGATATTCAGTCTTCTGCTGTCCCTCCTGTGATGGCATCAACATGCACTCTGCTGCCCACTCTACTTGATCATGTCGAATCAATCTAGCCATCCTCCGGAAAGAAACCATCCTGAGATCACTATCCCTGAGTGCCTTAAGAATATGTGTCTTCCCATTCACTTTGAACCTCATCTCCATCTCCTTGAGGTTAAGAGTGAACTCCCCAATATCATGCAACCAACTCATCCCAAAGACTATATCTGTATCTCCCATAGGCACAACATAGAAATCTGCCTTAAAGTCATAATTATTAACTTTCAATGGGAGTCCAGTGATCTTACGATCACATTTGAGGACATAGCCATCAGCTACCCTCACTCTAATTCCCCCAAACTCCTCTGTTTGTATGCCACGCTTCTCCACCATCCTAGCATCAATGAAATTATGAGTGGCACCTGTATCAACCAAAGTTATAACTCGCTGTCCAGCAAGCACTCCTCTCATCCGGAATGACCCTTCCTGCCTAATACTAGTGAAACGAGCTTCCCTAAGTTGCCCATCTCCTTCCCCATCCTTGGACTCCATTTTAGACAATTTTTCAGCCTTGTCTTCCTCTTTTTCACCATCTATTTCCTCTATATCAGACTGCTGGTCTGAATTATCTGATTCTGATTCCTCATAGTATGCCCACATAACTCTGTTAGCTTTGCCCTTTGGTCTAAGAGGACAATCATGGTTTGCATCATAGGGTCCCTTATAGTAGAAATATAATTTTTTTTTCCTCAAATCATTTAATATTTCCCTATCAAAAGGTGCTGGAGTTTTATCTTTAGAATCATTTTTAAAATCAATCCTCTCTGGTTTTTTATAAAATGGTTTGTTATCCTTACTAGAAGATGCTCCTTTGGACTGAAATTTGTTTGTTGGGACTGCATTTTCCATACTTCTTGCCCTAAAGAAATAGGATCAAATGCCTTTATCCAACCTCTCAGTGGTTCAAATAGGCCCTCAATGAAAAGAACTATCAATCTACGCTCTGAAATGTTTGGCACCATGACTGCCAACCGCTGAAATTCACCAATGAAATACTCCAAGTTGCCTGTTTGTTTTAGTTGTGCTAAGTCCCGGAAGTAAACCTCTGGATCTTTCTTGTCAAATCTTTCAACCAACCTATCCACGAAGTCCTGGTACTCTGTCACCTGATTATGCTGAAGTGTTACCATACCATGGTACCACCAATCATGTGCTACTCCCTCCAAATGCAAAGTGGTGTATTTGATAGCTTTAATCTCTGTCATTGGCCTCAGTGCCAAAAATGTGTCAAGCTTATGAATCCAAGCTTGAGCTGTCATCTTACCACTCCCATCAAATGTAGGCATAGTAAGCTTGCCTGTAACCCTATTCAGCTCACTATTTTGACCTCTAAGCCTCCTATCCTGTCTGAGTGACCTGTAATGCTCTCTCGTCTGATTAACAAACCTCTCGAATGTCATCCTCTCTCGCACCTATGGAGCTAATAATTCCCATTTGTCATTCGCAGCCATGAGGATATCTGCGAACATCTCCTCTCCTGGTTCTTCTGTAGGTGTTACCTCAGTCTCATCTCTAATGAAGGTAGGATGTGTAGGCCTGTCTGCTGTCCTGGAATGAGTCCTATGAACTCTGGGTGACCCCACTGCACTCCTGTTATCCCCTTGCTCCTGATTCTGTCTGTCTTGTGGGTTCATGCGCTCAATCATGGTGGTGGGTGCCTGCAAGGCCTGAGCCATCTGCTGCTGTCCTATAGCCATTGCTCTAAAAAATTCCCTTCTTTCTTGCTCCTCATTCCTATTGCCTCTAGCTGGGCTACTCTCTTGCCTGTCACCCATGGTACCCGACTGCCTGTCAAATTCTTGTTCCCTGTCAAACAAAGCTCGCCTACGAGTGTAATATCTGTGAGAGCCAACCTCAGGTGGCTGCATGTGATTGCTAAACCCTCAGGATGGCAGGATTTAGCTCTGATACCAATGTAAGAACCCAACTTGGCTCTCCTCTGCTGACTGTTTCTTTTGAATGCAGTTGATTTGAATTTGTTTTGGTTTTTGAATGTTTATGGATTTTTTGTGTTTTTTTTGGTAATAATGAGCAATGATACAATATTGAAATAAACTCCTATGCTTAAAATAATTCTGAAACAATAATATTACTGCTGGAATTAATTTATGAGACTATCAAGGGAATGTCTATTCTGTTCTATGGCCAATATGCCTGAAAAACAAATTCATTACAATGTAAGATAAAAACCTGATTTTTGCTGTCCCAATAGATGAAAATCTGCAACTGCAAATTTTAATCTTTAAAATTTTTTTTACTGTTCACGTGGCATTGTAGCAGTCCGTACGGCGGCACTGTTCACGTGGCACTGTAGCAGTCCGTATGACGGTACTGTAGCAATTTGTACCGTACTTGTTAATCACCAAAATTTCTTCAATAAATCTGCAATAATTTCCCGTGAATTTATTCTTCAATTCTGCACAATTAGATGCAAATAAGACCTCTGAATGAAGTCTTCCTGAAACCAAATATCACTGAATATTTCATCAACTCAGATGGTGAACATTGAAGCAACTATGTCCTCCAATGGTGGCTGAAAACCCTAGTCTCCAGAGCAAAACCCTTTCAATTTCACAATGTCAAAATAGCAAATATGCCTCTTCTTTCCAAACTCAACGCTATATATCCTTTTTGCAAATCGTACCCTAATCCTCTTAATTACAATTTTGCTTGTAAATTCATTTAATTTCACTTTGGGTGTCAAAACGATTTTAATCATTAAATGGGCATTTAATTTTAATATTTCAATAGTCTGGCTCAGATAATTTAATTAAAAACATGGCCCCGTCTGATGATGAGTTGACCCTCAAGTTAAGTGATTATAATATAAAGTCACTTTATAACTTTATTATTAAATCACTTAATAATAAATGCTAAGTTATTCAAACTTGTCTAACTCCATGAATACTTTGAATTTAGCTATGCCGTCTAAAACTGGAGCTCACCAGTTGACCACCCATATGACCGTGATGTCTGCTAAAAATAGCAGGGGTCCATCTCCAACTGCTAAAAATAGCCTGACCAAGCCAAACTCAAAGCAAAACTCATCATAAAAAAACTCTGGCAACCCAGAAGTGTACTCTGCTCTATCCCCGGAAGATCTCCATGCCAAGGTGAACCTCTATCCAATCCTACTAGCCTACGAGGGTCTTTGATAGGCTAATCACAAGCTAGAGTGATGTCTCTAGCTAGAAGGGGACATCACATTGAGTTCTCGTATTCCTTTACCTTCCTGCGAAGGGCCGGGCCAGTCCAGAAGGATATGGCACGAGGGACTAGATAGTCCGTGGTTGGGCGGAAAAGCGCCCTAATGATACTTTCCCTCCCCACCAGTATCATGACCGAGTTGAAGTTCAGAATTTAGCATCAGTTGAAAAGTACTCTCTAAACCCTATCTCTCTTTCATTTCATGCAAGTTAATTAGTTCTTAATATTGCATGTATGCTTAATTTTTAGTTCAATGTACTTAATCTTCAGTTATCATTATTCATGTTCCTGTTTTGAATTTTAAATTAATATATATATATATATATATATATATCTTGCTATGCTTATGTTAACGGCCATTCTTTTGCAACAGTTAGATTATTTGAATTTAAATTTCTTTCAAAATTTTCAGCATGTTACATCTCATTGTATTTCAGTCCTTTCGTTGCATAAGTGGTTGAGTGATCTATTTCCTAGTTTTAATAATCGTCCTCCCATTGAAAAGTGGTTGAGTGATTCTCTATTAGTTGTTCTTGTTAGACAGTTCAAATAACCAGAAGACAACTGAGAGGGGGGGTGAATCAATTGTCACAGATTACCGGGACCATTAGCAATTTAAACTTTAATACTGGAACCCAGAACATTAAAACCGGAATAGCAGATAAACCAATTAAGCATAAACAATAATCACAGAATAAATACCATCCATATGACACCAAGATTTATACATGGAAAACCCAGTAAAGGGAAAAACCACGGTGGGAAGCCTACCCACAGTCAGATAATACTTCTGCAGTAAGTATGTGAATTACAATTGAGGGCTCTGCACTTGCAGGAAGGCCAACAGCCTAGAGCGCACTGCTCATCACAAAAAGAGCCTCACTGACTACATAGAAATCCAAACTACAATCCGGAGAAGTGTTGAACTGCAAAAGATAGCATCTTCTATGCCTGAGTACAGTTTCAGTTTAATGTAATGTCCCTACTAGTTAGAGATCATTGTCCTGCAAAATAGATTGTTATATATATATATATAACTAATCTAACTTGCAATTTAACTTAAAAATACTTAATTAACATAATCACAATTCTCATCTGATAAAAAGGATACGAGTGCCATACAGAAATATGTCCTTAGGCAGTCGTGAAGCTCGCCTTCTTGGAACCCATCTTGGTTCCAAGCCCTCCAGGAAGTCGAAGGTGAATTCGACTCCTGTCTTGAATGTAATTTCTTACACAGAATACAGGAATACCTGGATGTAAGAAATTACATTCAAGACAGGAATCGAATTAACCTTCGATTTTCTAGATGGCTTGGATGTAAGAAATTACATTCAAGACAGGAGTCGAATTCACCTTTGACTTCCTGGAGGGCTTGGAACCAAGATAGGTTCCAAGAAGGTGAGCTTCACGACCGCCTAAGGACATATTTCTGTATGGCACTCGTATCCTTTTTATTAGATGAGAATTGTGATTATGTTAATTAAGTATTTTTAAGTTAAATTGCAAGTTAGATTAGTTATATATATATATATATATATATATATATAGTTTTCTAACAATCTGTTTTGCAGGACAGTGATCTCTAACTAGTAGGGACATTACAGTGGTATCAGAGCATGATCCTGCCATCCTGTAGGGTAAAGATGAATCATTCTAGTCAATAAGAAAAATCTGACAATGCGTGTATTCACGTGTATGCTTCGTGTTTTTTATGTGTATGCTTCGTGTTTTTGATTCATATTGGGAGATAACTCAGTTTGAAAAAATTGCCAATTGCTTGAGGACAAGCAATTTTGAGAAGGGCAGACTGTCATGTCCCCTCCTGGATCGTTATATATATACGAAAAGAAAGAGAGAGACCCTAAATGAAGAAATTATTATTATTAATTAATATAATAATTACCAATGACTGATTATTTAAAATTCATTAATTAAATATTATTTATGAACATGATGTAAATATTAATATTAATTTCTTATTTCTCAAATAATAATATAAATTTTACAATATTATATTATTGACAAAACATAATAAAGTAATTAGAAAACAAATATAATAATAAATAAAATTCAAAGAAACAACTATTCAATAAAAAAAACAATAGAATAGCACTCATCCTAATCAATAAATAAAGTTGATTATTAAATCAAATATAAATAAACTGTTGTTGTCAAAGATTGTTCCCTCACAATAGACAGTGATATTCAGTAATGTAAAACTAATACAAATTAAATAGTTTAACCACTGATTTTCATCTCTTTCAACTAATCGATATTATAACATTAAGTTGTAATAATCAGCACTTATATCCTCAATCTAATCACAAACTATCAATGAATGGACAATCAGTAATAGGATTAATATCCAACTAATAATCATAATAATATTGTTCGATCATATATGACAAACCGTTCCATATACAACAATTAGCATAGATTAATAAGCATTATGGAAGGATCTTATTCCCGTAAAGTCTAAATGACTTTGTCTCTTGCTACTGCTTTGTGGATTAAGAGAACATCAACATATCGTGGAAAGCAAATATCGCATGAGTCGATCTTCTATCGACGTATGGGAAAGGATACTAATCAAATGATTAGACAGCAGTGATTAAGAAAGTGAGGAGTTGTTAAGACAACTATATCAAATTAACCAATGGTCAAGGAAGAATGTGATCGCTTAAGGAGAAACATCATAATGAAGAGATGTATCTCTAGTGAGGCAACCTTACCATCGTATATATGGAGGGTGTGTATCTCTTTAGAAACATCACGGAGGGATAGCTCAGACTAAGCAAGGGACTTCAAGCTTAGAATCAGATTGGTACATTAGTAGTTCTTGTATTTATTCAGATCTGCTCTGTCAGGTCAGGGCCAGTAACATATCACCATTAGATATATCAGACACAACATCAGATTAGTGCTGCAAGGTTATACATCCACAATACAGAGCCAACATTGCATGGGTTAAGAGATCATAGTAGAGACTGCAATCCATATGGCTAAAGCAATATCGCATTATATCTCAGTGCGTATTTACATTGCTATACTTGATATAGTATGCGATCCTTACATTAAGTACAAATACCTCAATTCATTGAGGAATACACTTAATTATATTTAGTTAGGGGAGAGGATGCGTGGCTTCAGGAATATAAACATATGTACAAGGAAACATTAATAGGAAGATAGATGGCAGATTTATTAAAGAACTTTATGAATGACATATTATAAAGAGGAATTAGTGAAGGAGTTTATGAAAGACTTACCAGGAAATTGTAGTCTGATTTGTGGCAAATTTAAGGTAGCCTTAAAGGAGAACATAGGAGGAGGATAGGAGACTGCTACTTGGGTGGAAAGAAAAGTCAGCAAGCTACACCAGCAGGTTACGCACAGGTAAGTTTTGTATGGATATTTTATTATACATGTTAATAAATATATATAATAAACATGATGTTACATATGCTGAGGAATATAAATAAAGAATGCCTTAATACATGTATTAATGAATATGAATAATGAATAGTTTAATATATGTATTAATAAATATAAATAATGAATATTTTAATATATATATTAATGAATATGAATAATGAATAGTTTAATATATGTATTAATAAATATAAATAATGAATATTTTAATACATATGTTAATGAAAGGTTCTTAGATGGTAATGAATATGTATAAACATAAGTAATAAATACATATCAATGAATAGTAGGAATATATATTAAGAAATAAATGTGAATATTGGATAATGAACATTTTTATGAATATATGTTAGGGAATACATGTTAAATCAGGAATATGTAAATGTGGATTATGGAATAGGAAAATAGTAAAGAAATGCAAAAATGTATTATAAATGTAATCACATGTTGGAGGCTATAGGGAGGAAACTCCCTTAGTCTAACGGAGGGATTGTAATAATCCCTAGGGCAGTATATATTCTGAATATCTATATGCATATATATGGCTTGGTTGACTAAGTTCAACTAAGAAGAGACGGATCTGGCCGATCCCCTCTGAGGACTTGGATGATGAGATGCATCACCCAAGGCAAGGAATGGACATAGGGTCTTCCTTGGATGGCTTGGGTGTAAGAGTTTACACCCAAGACAGGAATCGAACTAACCTTCGATTTCCTGGAGGGCTTGGATGTAAGAAATTACATTCAAGACAGGAATCGAATTAACCTTCAATTTTCTGGATGGCTTGGATGTAAGAAATTACATTCAAGACAGGAGTCGAATTCACCTTCGACTTCCTGGAGGGCTTGGAACCAAGATGGGTTCCAAGAAGGCGAACTTCACGACCGCCTAAGGACATATTTCTATATGGCACTCGTATCCTTTTTATTAGAAGAGAATTGTGATTATGTTAATTAAGTATTTTTAAGTTAAATTGCAAGTTAGATTAGTTATATATATATATATCTGTTGTTTTCTAACAATCTATTTTGCAGGACAGTGATCTCTAACTAGTAGGGACATTACCTTTAAGCTCAATACTGGAGGACTAAATCCTCTTACATAAACCCAATTCGATCTCCAATGATCGACCAACTCCTCTGCCAGAATGATATTACATTATTCGCCTATTACATTCCTTGACCATGACCTCTAACAATAACCATGATGATCTACAATGAGATCTTACATCTATATATACAAACCCTTGACCATAAATAATTAGGTCGGCCACCAGACAATAAACCAATTACATAATTACAAACCATGTCATCCTGAGACCAAACAAATAATATCCAACACATAAGACATCTCGGAAATACATCGATAGGTCCAATCCACACGTTACATTAATGTCGGTCCATAACCTCGATCAACTAGGACCCAGTATAGGTCCACATGCTAGAGCAATGATCTCCATTCACCAAGTCTCGAACATGATCACCAACAAGATCCAGAAACTCCACCAGAAGCTGCACCAATACCACTTATGCAATTCATCAAAGATCTCCACCAAAAGCTCTACCAGTGAAACCCTCGCCAAAACCAAAAAACAAGCTTTTAGGCAAGTAGGATAGCATCCGATCACCAGACCAAAACCAACTGACCAAATATGAGTATGAGTATCATGAACAAGCCGATTCCACCACCAAACTATACTGGAGCCTACCAGACCATGCCAGATCCAAGTTAACCAGAAACCACTCGACCTATCGGGACCAGAAGGGTGTCGGTAAAGCATCCAAATAGCTAGTGTTGGCATCAATGACAAAACATCAATGCAACACATAATCAATTCCACCAAATGGCCAACAGTTCTTGCCTGTTGGACAAGCGGAAGGGGCTGGCTTGCCACCCAACATTGTAATTTTCAGTTGATTATTGGAGCTAACGATCCCCTATTCATTGTATGCTCTCACCTTCCCACATTGGGTTCTTGGTGACCAAAAAGTGGAAGGGTTCTCTTTCAGCAGTATTGAGTTTATATTCCCTAACCTTAACGGGTGTTTGATGTTTTAAAACTGCAAAAATTGAAAACAAAAAGTGGGGATATTTCAATGGTATCAGAGCTAGTTTTCCTGCCAGCCTATGCATTCAATTGATCAGAGTTCCCCATGACTGACAGAGAAGTCCTTTACTACAATAGAGAGTAGAAGAGACAACAGTATAAGATTCCAGTAGTACCGGTTGAAGAGACTTTTTTAGAGGTACTTAGAAACAGAGAAACAGTAGTTGACAGTATGGTAGAGAGAATGACAGAACAAAATGAGACCCCTGATGCTAGAGAAGAAAGAAAGTTTGATGCCAGTATGGATATGATGTCACAATTTTTGGCCAAGCTTAATCAAATGCTGGTGGGACTCCTAACCAACCCACTAATGGCCATGAAGCTGGCACTTCTAACCCTCCTAGAGGAAATGGAAGCAACCAAGGGAGTAACAAAGGAGGTCGTAATGACGGAATTCTTGGAGGGTCAGTCTCTAGGCCTTTGCAACCTGTCTTCATACCCAAGGAAGCACCACAAGCTGAAATTGAGATACTTACAACTGATGAAGTGAGGAATAGTTACGTGGAGTATGCTTCTCTTCCTATTGAGATCTGGGATATCCTCACCTTGAATCAGTTCATGAACCAAAAGAAGAAGAGGGGTGGAAGATATGATAGCCGTCCTTATGCTCCAAGAGATTATCAGCAAGCCCTTGGAAAGGTGTCTCTATCCCACTTTGACGGGAGTGATAAGTGTACTACTAGATCATGGGTTCAGAAGTTGGACATTTATTTGTCCTCGAGACCAATGTCGGAGGAAGATGCAATCAAGTTTGCCACTTTGCATTTGGATGGAGCTACTCACAAGTGGTGGTATCATGGGTTAGTCACCCTTGGCCACAGTTTGATTAAGAACTACAATAAGTTCACCAACAAGCTCATTGAAAGATTTGACACTAAGGATCCTGAGGTGAAATTCCATGAGCTTGCACAGCTGAAACAACAAGGTTCCTTGGACACCTTCATAACTGATTTTCAAAGACTTTTCGTGATGGTTACCAGTATTTCTGAGAAGAGGCTAGTGGTCCTATTTACTGAAGGACTTGAAGAGCCCCTGAGAGGTTGGGTTAAAGCCTTTGACATGCCCACCTTGGTTGAAGCAATAAAAAAGGCAAGAAGTATGGAGTTGGCTGCCCCTAAGTCAAAATTTCAGTCCAAGCCTATCCCTTTTCGAAAGGACAAGAAGAAATTTCCAAATCAGTCCAAGAAGTTTCCCTCTAGGATGGACGATGAGCTACGAAGAGAGCTCTGGAGGAAGAATATGTGCTACTCTTGCAAGGAACCATGGGCCCCGGGTCACAAGTGTTACGGAAAAGGCAATGTGCACTGTATGGAAGCCTATTCTACTGATGGATCAGATTCTGAAAATTCAATTTAGCAGACTGATATGAGAGAAAGTGAGTACGAGGAGGTCCCAGAAGAGATTGAAGACAACCACAAAGATAGTGGTGTAGTTGCACAACTATCCAACCTTCATAAAAAAGAATCACATAGAATCCGGGGAGTGCTTGGAGAGCACCGATTTATTGCTCTTATTGACATTGGAGCAACTCATAACTTCATAGATGAAAGGATTATTGCAAAGAGAGGCCTTGTAACTAATGAGGTTGAAGGATTCAAAGTAATGGTGGCAGATGGTTCTACCATCTCATGCAACTGGATGGCCTCTAATATGTCTTTGAAGTTAGGGAACTATGAAGTCAAGGATGACTTCTTTGTGGTTAGCATTGGAGGAACTGATGATGTAGTGCTTGATATACAATAGCTGTGATCTCTTGGTGAGATCACTCTCAATCTGCAAATAATGGAGTTGAAGTTTATGTCCGATGGGAAGAGAGTGGTGTTAAGAGGGATGCCTAATGGAGGCCCTCGAATTGTATCATTGAAGAGGATGGAGAGGCTGATCCATCATGATCAAGTGGAGTGGGCAGTGGAATGCATGATCATGCCATCCAATCCAATAAAAGAAAAGAGACACTATCCTCAGGATATTCAATAGTTGATCACTAAGAGGAGTAAGGTTTTTGAAAGTCCACCCCCTGGGAGACCCCCTGAGAGGGACTGAACACATAATTGAACTTGAAGAGGGAGAAAAGTTGGTTATCACTACTCCATACCAGTATCCCAAGAAGTAGAAAGATGAGATAGAGAAAGCTATCAAGGAGCTTTTGGACATGGGATACATCCGGCCTAGTAAGAGTTCCTTTGCTTCTACGGTTGTTCTAGTGAAGAAGGATGGGACCATGCGCATGTGCGTGGATTATCAATCTCTTAACCAAAAGACTATCAAAAATCGGTACCCCATTCCCAGAATTGATGAGATACATGGAGTTGTTTTCTTTTCCAAGATTGATCTCAGATCAGGTTACCATCATATTAGAATGAGGGAATCAAATATTGTGAAGACAACTTTCAAATGCCATTTTGGGCATTTTGAGTTCCTAGTCATGCCCTTTGGGTTGACTAACGCTCCTGCTACCTTCCAATCCTGTATGAACAAGATCTTCCAGAAGCAGTTGAGGAAATTTGTGCTTATCTTCTTTGATGATATCCTCATCTTCAACAAATCTTGGAAAGAGCACTTGAAGCACTTGGATGAAGTGCTCAGCATTTTGGAGCCCGAATCACTATTTGCAAAAGAGTCCAAGTGTGAATTTGGAATGAAGGAGCTGTTCTACCTTGGTCATATCATCAGTGCAGACGGAGTTAAGATTGATCCTGAGAAACTCAAGGCAATAATCAATTGGCCTCCACCTGAGAACTTGACACATTTGAAGGGGTTCTTGGGGCTGTGTGGCTTCTATAGGAGATTTGTGAAGGGCTACTCTCAGTTGGACGCTCCCCTCACAGATCTCACTAAAAAGGGAGCTTTTGTTTGGTCAGAAAAGGCACAAAGTGTATTTGACAAGTTCAAGGAGATTATGAGCTCGTGCCTTGTTTTGGATTTACCAAACTTCTTTAAGCCCTTTAAGCTGCAATGTGATGCATCTGGAGAAGGTATTGGTGTTGTCTTAATGTAAGAGAAACATCCAATTGTGTTTGAGAGTAGAAAACTAAGAGGAGTTGAGAAGACATATTCTATCTATGACAAGGAAATGCTCACAATCATGCATGCTTTGGCCAAGTTCAGACAATACTTGGTGGGAAGAAAATTTGTTGTCAAAACAGATCACAATAGCCTCAAACACTTAATGCACCAAAAGGATTTGAATGAAAGGTAGCAAAAGTGGGTAAGTAAGCTACAGGCTTACGACTTTGACATTGAGTACATCAAAGGCAAGAACAACACTGTAGTTTATGCACTTTCAAGAAGGCCCCATTTAAGCTCTTTGTGTGAGCTTACTGCTCATTGGAGGGACTCGTTGCTTGCTGATTATGCCAAAAATCAGTTTGAAACCAACATAATTGAGGGTACATTTCATGATGAAAGGTACAAGGTGGTTGATGGGTTGATAATCTACAAAGGTAAAATCTTTTTGTTGCCCAAATCTAAGCTCAAGAAGAAGATCTTGCAGACTTTCCATGGCATTCCTCTTGCTGATCATTAGGGTTATTTCAAGACCTATAGGCAAATTCATGAGAGGTTCTCTTGGAAGGGGTTGAAAAATGAGGTGTTGTTGTGGTGGATAGATTGACCAAGTTTGCTCATTTTTATGCCATCACTAGCTCATTTACAACTCAAGTTGCTAATGTGTTCTTTTGTGAGGTGTTTAGACTGCAGGGGTTGCCAAAAAACATTGTCAGTGATAGGGACAACAGGTTCCCAAGCACTTTTTGGCAAGAGGTTTTCAAATTGTGTGGTACAGTGCTCACTCCAAGCACGAGTTATAACCCACAGACTAATGGGCAAACGAAGATTGCGAACAAGTGGTTGGAAGGCTATCTCAGAAATTATGTCTCAGAGCAGCAGAAAACATGGGTGAGATGGCTACATTTAGGGGAGTACTGCTACAATTCATCCTACCACATGTCCATCATGATGTCTCCTTTCATGGAACTCTATGGTTACGAGGCCCCTAGCTTTGCTGATTTGATGTTTGGTGATAGCAAATCCCCTCAAGCAAAAGATATGGTGCAGCAGTGTCAGGATATCTTGAGGGCTTTGAAGAATAACTTCCAGATTGCACAGAATCAGCAGAAGTTGTGTGCTAATCAGTAGCGTGTAGAGTGCTCATTTGAGGTTGGAGACATGGTCTACCTTAGACTTCATCCCTTCAGACAGTCTACTCTCAAGAAGAGTGGACTGGAGAAACTCAAGCCACATTTCTATGGGCCATTCAAAGTCATCAAGAAAGTTGGTGCAATGGCTTATGATTTGGAGCTACTAGCGAGCAACAAAGTTCATAATGTCTTCTATGTGTCTCGCCTCAAGAAGGCACTTGGACACAATGTTGTGGTCTCTTCAAATTTACCTCCCTTGGATGAGGAAGGAAAGTTGGTGTTGATTCCAAAGGAGATCATTGATTCCCGAGAACGTTCTTTGACGAGAAGGGCAATCAAAGAGTACTTGCTAAAGTGGAAGGTTTTGCCTGTGGAGAATGCTACTTGGAAAAATGAGGAGATTTTGTAGCATCCAAACTTGCGGTTGCTTGAGGACAAGCAATCTTGGGGAGGGCGGACTGTAATGTCCCCTTCTCAGCAGTAATCAACTTAGTTGACCGTTAGCCTATTTCAAAGACCCGTAGGCTAGTCGGAAGCAGAAATTAGGGTTTCCTACCTCTGGGAGGATGTTTTAGAATTTTTGGTGGCTTGCATGTGGGAATTTGTCAATTTTGGTTCTAGATTCCTTCTGGATTTTCAGAAAGCTTCGTAATGACGGTACATGCATTGCAAGCAGTGGAGACTGACAAACTTACTATTTTTAGTAAGTGGAGGCAAGAGCAGATTATTTCTCTACATTTTCAGAGAGCTTCGCGATGGTGTAACATGCAAATGAATCTGAAGACTTTTTCTGGACTTACTATTTTTAGTAAGTTGCGATGGCTGCTCAAAATGAGGTAAAAATCACTTTGGAAACACTTACTATTTTTATAAGTATGTTATTTATAGGAAGTACTATTTTTTGGAGTATTATTATTTATAGGAAGTACTTACTATTTTTATAAGTATGTTCCAACTTAGATGTCTATTTTTAGCAATGCAGTTCAGTACTTTGGCCTCAGCTCAATATTGGTAGTTGTCAGTAATTGAAGAAGGTATATTTTAATGGTTAAGGCTTATATTTATTTTATTTAGATTTGGACAACTTGGAGAGGAGAAATAATATTTTTATCCTAAATCTATTTGGCAAAATATTTTACCTTCATAGTGGGGCGCCAAAATGCAGTTTAATTTTATGGCAAGGTCAATGATATTTTATAAAGCCTAATGTTTATCAAAAGTGGTGACTAGGGGTGGAAAGGAGTTGGATGCCAAATGCCAAGGAGATGAAATGGAAGTCATTTGAATTTGGGCGCCATTTGAGTTGGAGTTGAATTTGAATTTGGTATGATGTGAGGCAATAAATAAGGGCCTTGGGCTCTCATTTTCTCATCCACTTTTATTTGCAACGAAGTGCTACCGAAATTTAAAGTGATTTCTTCGAGGAATGCATACCTCCTAGCTGGTTCTTGGCTTCTTGTTTGAAAGATAGCAACTAGTTGAGATTGTGAGACTGTTCTTTACACTGAAGAATAGTTATTTACACTGAAGAACAGACGGAGTTCATTGATGTAGTAACATTTGATGTTTTCTGATGTGTTTTGGGTGTTTTGTGAGTTTTCAAGTTGCTGGTCGGTTGTAGAGCTGAAGTGGTTTTCTTATCATAAGTCCATGGGTGAATCTTTGTGGCTTCTGGGTACTCTCCCTTTATTTTCCTAGGCCTTAGAAGATTCTATATGCCAGTTTTCAGAGTTTAGTTTGGAGATATGAATTTTATAATGCAAATCGCCCTCATGCCCAGGTCGTACCATGCTGGAGTTGACTAGAAATACGTGCATAAATGTTTTGAGTGAGTTTGTTGTTGTTTGTCGGTCTTAGTCTGGTCCTTTTCTTCCTAGAAATCATTTGCAATCAGTTTTGAGTCTTTTCGTTAAGTTTTGGAGGAGTTGTGTGCATTTTAGTGTGGTTTGAAGTGTTGAAATATGTAGCTAGAATCGGATTCTAGTTTAAGTTATTTATGTAATCATAGGCGGCAGCATGTAACTTGTAATTAGGGCCGACCTATATGTAACTTGTAATTAAAGGTCTAATCCTATTCTTGGCACCAAAACTACAAGGCCGACTATGATCTATTGGAGGCATTAATTCATATATATACAACATCATTTGTGATCATTCTACAATCAATACAATCAGCGAATTACCTATCTCTACAATCAGCAAATCACCTAGGGTTTCTGAATCTGTCTAAAGGTTGGCGAACTTGTATTCCAAGCTGAGCGAACATCCTTCAGTGCTGCTGAATGAAGTTACAGTGACAGCGATCTGCATTTGAAGGATTGTCAAGGTCATAGCATTTCAGATAAGTCTGCCCTAGCATGGGAATGTTGTAATTGTGCTACTGTGTTTTATCTAATATAAACTGAGATAATTGTAGTTGGGTTTTTCACCTCCGAGGGGAGGTTTTCCCAGGGTACTACTATGTTATGTGTATTGCGTTTATTGTTTTATGTTCTTTGTTATCAGTCTGATCATAAAATCAACATGGTATCAGAGCTTGGTTCGAATTAGGTGTAATCAGATTGACTGTAATTATTTATCTTCTTTCTGCTCTTATCACTTCTTGAAGATGATGCACAGTCTCAGGGTTGAAGATAGGTTGGATGGACCATGCAACTTCACATCAAGATGGTGAAAGGAGAGTCCGTCTTTGTCATGTCCCCTCTTTAGCTCTGTCTAGCAGAGACATGTGAGTCAGCTTATTATGGGGTCGTGTAGGCTGACAGGGTTGGACAGAGACCCGGTATGGTTATTCAGTGTTGGAGACTTGGTGTTCTAGCAGTTATTGATCAATTGGGAGACATTCCTTGTTTTTAGGAGGCAGTTCCTACTTTTTAGGAGGTTTGATCATGCCCAAGGTTGGGTCTCCATGAGATGCCTCTTTGGGTTCAGTTTCAGAGAGATTGGGCTTGTTTCCTAAATTTTAGGAGCATCCCTAGATTTTAGGGATGAGACTACCAGTGAATCCTTGATTTCCGACTTCAGTCACAGACAGGTGACAGGATGATTTTAGGGTTTGTAATGTCAGTTGGGCATTTTATGGCTATTTGGGTTATATTTTTAATATTTCCTAAGTTAGCGTTTAATAATTAAATAAGGCTAAGTTGTTAGCCATTTTGGAGTAATAAGGGGATTTTTGGCCTCATCTGGATGCGCACCCTATTGTGTGATAGCTCGTTGGAAAGATCTTGAAATTCTTTAAATCTTTCTCTTTGGTCTCAGGGCAATTCAGTGAGCGGATTTCTGTCTATGAGGAAAAAGGTCATTTTCTAGTAACATGACCACTTTAAAATAAGAAATTATAACATTTCCACTAGACCATGCCACTTGGAGATAATTAGGGTTCGATTTGCAATTGAGAGGGGTTATAAGGGGATAGGAGCTTCATTCTATGATCATCTTTTGCATATTTGACAACTTGTATGAATTTGCTCTGGAGAGCGATTTCTAGACTGGGACGCAAACCCCAGGATTAGGATTGGCTGGGACGTAGCCCTCAGCAATCTTTGGCACCGGACTTATAAGGCATTGTGCGTGGTGATTAAGGACAGAGGCATCAATTCTCAGTAGGGTTTCAGCGTAGCCTACCATCTTTCCAGTGGAGACGTGGTTCATTGCAGCTGGAGGAATGCCATTTGCAGCAAATACACCACGTGGTGTATAGGGTATTGCTTGTATTCACTTCCAGTGTATGTGGGTTTGGAGAACATTCTTCATCTTCCAGTTTGACTTCGAATTTGTATGAGAGCTTGGGAAATACATTGGATTCATTGTTTGGCTTTGTAATTCAGACAAATCTGCCTGGTACGATTTGCAATAATTCTGACTTTTGCTGTATAACTCATTTATTTCAGTATGGCTTCATATTTGCTGTTATCTATTCCTTCCTATGCTATAAAACAATCAAAAACACAAAAGTAAACAACCCTTTCTGCACTTCTGTCTAGTTCTGTAAGAAAAACTTAAATAAACAGGAAAACAGAATTAAAAATAAAAAATTACAGCAGGTTAACAGCAAAGATCTATCAGGGATCTTTCAGTGGTATCAGAGCCTGCATCCTGCCAGCCTGTAGGGTTTATGAGAAATTATCACATTTGGGTACTGGATAAAAAGTTTTGATAATTCATTTCAGCATCTGGATACTGGATAAAAGGTTTTGATAATTCATATCAGCAACCGGGTAGTTGTCAGCCTACACATTTATGCTTACAGTCGACAGCTAGTAAGACAATACGTTGGCCAAAGTCCCAAAATTGTTGAGAACAAACTTTTATTTCGACTTTCAAGATCCGTTGGGATATTAGTTTAGTTACAGGTAAATACCATGGCTAGAACTAAAATTGGGCACTCAAAAGTTTCATCTTCTCCAGCACGTAAAAGAAGGATGCCTCCTGCCAAGATATTTAATGATACAGTTATGAGCAGCTATCATCAGTATTGGTCTCTTCCTAAGATGATACGTGAGCTCCTTTCCTTCACACAATTTATGGGTGTACCCGGAGCAGACGAAAATAACTTGGTAGCTACAAGTTCAGGTCAGTGGCAAAGAAGGAAAGAAGAATCAAGGGTGCAGGAATTAGGAATGGACAGAGAACTTTCATTTAGGGGTAATATACCTCTACATAAGAATGTTTTGGTGCCCTCAAGTTCCGATGAGTGGGACAAGAATTTATGTGATGATTTTGTTAGACATGTGGATTCAACTCAAGGAGACATTAGGACAGCTTTGGATAATGAATTGTCCTCACCTTCCATGCAGGGGATTTCCCAAGAGGCAACTGATTTAGAGGTTAGCAATTCTGATTTTTATGACAGCAGTGAGGTACCTTTGCATCAGCTTGAGGTATCAATGTCTACACTTGTGCAAGATGGTGCCAATGGGCTGTCACATGAAGGTATTCAAAATTCGGGTACCAATGATGCTTGGAATGTTGAGAACTCACATCATCATGATTCTGATTTTATAGATCAGACCTTAGAATCCAGCCCAGTATGTTCTCTTAGTAGCACTGGACCCCAGGATCGTGAGCCAGTGGGTTGTGCGGACACATGGGATGCAGAAGAGAGTGATGACAGTGCATTTTCAGCAGTATCATCATTGATAGATGTGGTGTTCTCAGAGGCACAGAGCAGCAGTACTTTGGATGAGGTTGTATCCATGGCCGAGTGCATACATGATGTTGACTACAGAGAGGTACAGGATACAGATACAAATTCTTTCCACAATGTAGATTTTGAGTTTGTACAGTTACAGGAGAGCCAACATTTTCGGACTCCTCATCACCTGATTGGACAACTCAAGGTTGATGACAGGCATATAGACACAGTTATTGAGCATTTCGATGTCACTCGCCAGTTGTTGGCTACACATAGTTGGAGCACCCTCATGATTGATGAGCAGGGCAGCAGTGATTTTTCCTTACCAGAGTTTCATGCTCTTTATGGAGCCATTGGGATATTGAAGCATGAGTATTTATAGTTAGTGGCTGACCGAGATTATCTCCTTCAGAGGGATTTTATTAGTTATGGTGCTTTGTTGAGGGAAGAGGAGGAAGTTGATATCCTCTCTCAGGAGCTTGAGGCGACTGTTGTTGCATGGGAGGATACCCAGTTGTCCCTTCAAGAAGCGAACTCCAGATTGGAGGAGCTTTCTGATAGATTGAGAGTGGCACAGACATCATCAGCGATAGATACAGTACAGTGTTCTATTGTGACACTACGAGATTCACCAAAGAGTTGTGATTTGACTCACGATATTACTCCATCATTGTTTTCACAGGCGACTAGCAGTTTGTCAGCTGGTTGGGAGTATGATACTCCTGTTGACTTGTTTCCTTCTCTGGAAAGCAAATCTTCTTTTACACCTCTTACAGCTGACGAGGGAAACCAGTATGTTACACCGCAGAGCCACAGTGCTCAGTTGAGGTGTATTATCGATTTTGGATCTCAGACATATGAGTTGTCTTCGGATTCATGGTTTGAGAGCAGTGGGAGTGATGATGAGTTTGATGGACAAGATTATGACACAGAGCCATTGAGTGAGCCTACGAGAGTCCATTTAGATTACCTCGTGAGGAGTGCACTTCATTTCTCTTTTAGTCCGATTGTAGATGATTGGATGGCTCGCAGATGTGAGTTGGTTCGGGACTTATACTATCCGTGTTGCGATAGTGCTCTCCCATCTTCAGAGGATAGAGTTATTGATTGCAGGCACCTGATCCAGCAGTTTGGGATGGATTGTTTGCAGGATCAGCAAACAATCAACCGTTATGATGAGCAGCGACCGTCAGAGTTTTTCATCTCCTTGACACAGAGACTTCATCCAGGATCATGGGGGAAGGATGATGCATGGATTAGCAGGTGTGTTGTTGTGGATGGTTATCACAGGTGTGAGAGTTTCACAGTGGCTGTAGAGAGACACGGTATCGAGGATGCCTCTTACTATCATTGTCTCTTCATGACAGATGGATGTGGATTTAGTTTTATTTGGGATCCAGGTGTTGATTCATTTGATAAAACATCTTATAGGGATTATAGTATGTTGCTCCAAATATTAAGATTATATGGCACTTATATCAGAGGAGAGCAGCAGGAGCAGTTTATGTCCTACAGGTGGTTTGTGTGGGATCATGGTATAGACATGTGTAATACCTTTCTTTCGTGCATCCTACATGGGTTGCTTCACTTCAGATGTATAGATGTAGTCATGGGTGTACAGTGGTTGTTGACACTTGGACGGTATGTTCGGAATTTCATGAGGATGGAGCTGGAGTTTACCCACTATCCATCTCAGTTTATCGAGCAGAGTGGGACAACAATTGATCCACAGGTTGATTGTCATCAGATAGCTAACGTGGATGAGTTATGTGATGTTACTCCTAGTGAGTACTTTGAGCCAGTTGATGTGGCAGTTTCACCTGATTCTCTAGACAGGGTGATTGTTTCATTGCTGGTTGGTGATTACATATTTTTAGATGCCAGTCTGGACAGTGATGATTTTAGTCAGTATTATATATTGTTTAGTGAGTTGGCATTAGATCTTCCAGCACATCAGCAGCAGTGTGTGGCAGTTGTGTGTCACTTGTGTCAAATGGGGTCAGATCATAGAGGGTCTTCCATGGATTGGCATTCATTAGATATTATGACAGATGTTATGCATGTTGGTGATCACCGACACACTAGTGATCTTGGAATTTATGGATATTTGATCTATGGAGATGATATAGTTTTCCATTGCTCACTTGAGGTATTCAGCGGGAGCTATGCTTCGCTCTGGGACCCAAGCAGTGTTGATTTGACAGCACAGGTGCTTCAACATTTTGAGGAGCCATTCCAGACCGAGGTATTGCATGTTGTTTATATCAGAGATGAGCAACAGTTACATGCAATGATTTGTTTACGTCTTATTTGGGATGGTGGAGGATTGGTGTTTCAGTTGCTTGTGGGCAAGCATCTCCAAGAGGGGAGGACTGTCATGTCCCCTCTTTAGCTCTGTCTAGCAGAGACATGTGAGTCAGCTTATTATGGGGTCGTGTAGGCTGACAGGGTTGGACAGAGACCCGGTATGGTTATTCAGTGTTGGAGACTTGGTGTTCTAGCAGTTATTGATCAATTGGGAGACATTCCTTGTTTTTAGGAGGCAGTTCCTACTTTTTAGGAGGTTTGATCATGCCCAAGGTTGGGTCTCCATGAGATGCCTCTTTGGGTTCAGTTTCAGAGAGATTGGGCTTGTTTCCTAAATTTTAGGAGCATCCCTAGATTTTAGGGATGAGACTACCAGTGAATCCTTGATTTCCGACTTCAGTCACAGACAGGTGACAGGATGATTTTAGGGTTTGTAATGTCAGTTGGGCATTTTATGGCTATTTGGGTTATATTTTTAATATTTCCTAAGTTAGCGTTTAATAATTAAATAAGGCTAAGTTGTTAGCCATTTTGGAGTAATAAGGGGATTTTTGGCCTCATCTGGATGCGCACCCTATTGTGTGATAGCTCGTTGGAAAGATCTTGAAATTCTTTAAATCTTTCTCTTTGGTCTCAGGGCAATTCAGTGAGCGGATTTCTGTCTATGAGGAAAAAGGTCATTTTCTAGTAACATGACCACTTTAAAATAAGAAATTATAACATTTCCACTAGACCATGCCACTTGGAGATAATTAGGGTTCGATTTGCAATTGAGAGGGGTTATAAGGGGATAGGAGCTTCATTCTATGATCATCTTTTGCATATTTGACAACTTGTATGAATTTGCTCTGGAGAGCGATTTCTAGACTGGGACGCAAACCCCAGGATTAGGATTGGCTGGGACGTAGCCCTCAGCAATCTTTGGCACCGGACTTATAAGGCATTGTGCGTGGTGATTAAGGACAGAGGCATCAATTCTCAGTAGGGTTTCAGCGTAGCCTACCATCTTTCCAGTGGAGACGTGGTTCATTGCAGCTGGAGGAATGCCATTTGCAGCAAATACACCACGTGGTGTATAGGGTATTGCTTGTATTCACTTCCAGTGTATGTGGGTTTGGAGAACATTCTTCATCTTCCAGTTTGACTTCGAATTTGTATGAGAGCTTGGGAAATACATTGGATTCATTGTTTGGCTTTGTAATTCAGACAAATCTGCCTGGTACGATTTGCAATAATTCTGACTTTTGCTGTATAACTCATTTATTTCAGTATGGCTTCATATTTGCTGTTATCTATTCCTTCCTATGCTATAAAACAATCAAAAACACAAAAGTAAACAACCCTTTCTGCACTTCTGTCTAGTTCTGTAAGAAAAACTTAAATAAACAGGAAAACAGAATTAAAAATAAAAAATTACAGCAGGTTAACAGCAAAGATCTATCAGGGATCTTTCAGTCTTAGAGCACTTATGAGGATGTTGCCCGTGACACCTTCAGAGGTCACATTGTAGCTGCAGTAACTGATTGCCTTCTGCTTGGCTAAAGATCTTGGCTTCAAGGTGGTTGCACATATGCCCGACCTGCCAAAATTTGATATGGAGCGAAATATGGCGAGCCTCACAGAGTTCCTTGAGAGTCCTTCCTCTAGGGCTAATGGCCTTAAGGAGATGTGTGATGGCGAGGGCCGAAGGCCACGTAGCCATCATCACTAGATGCTTCTGTATGGTTGAAAACTTGAATACTGAGCGAGAGTAGGAAAGAACGTTGGTGGACCAACCTATAAAGAGATAAGTTTTTTCCATGGTTGAATAATGTTCATGAATTTCTTCATATAGTTATTAATTCATGCTATAGCGAACCATGTATGATTCCAGCATTAATATTTCTTTTTGAATGCTTTTAGGATGGAGATTGCATTCTGAGCTTGATACATCCTGTGGGAAAGCCATGCAGGCTGAAGAATGGAGATGCAGCTTGCTTCCATGAGACTAAGTTGGTGGCTGAAGATGTTTTCTCAAAAAAAAAAAAAGGCTATAACATTCAGAAGGAGCGTGATGTTTCAGCTTTAGAGGGAGCTTGCTAGGCTCAGAGGGACCTGTTTCTTTCAGCTTCAGAGGAAACCGCATTCTTTGGTTAATGCATTCTTCTATGGGAGAAGTTTGAGGTGAAAACCCTCATTCCACCCTCTACGAGTAGGTATGGTGGAGCCACCCTCTGCGAGTAGGTATGGTGGAGCCACCCTCTGCGAGTAGGCATGGTGGTGTTGCATTCTTCTCTGGGAGAAGTCTGAGGTTAGAGCCCTCGTTCCACCCTTTGCGAGTAGGCATAGTGGACCCACCCTCTGCGAGTAGGTATGGTGGGTATCATTGAAGAAATTCCACCCTCTGCGAGTAGGCATGGTGGTCCCACCCTCTGCGAGTAGGTATGGTGGGTATCATGGAAGAAATTCCATGATGGGTTTGTTCACCCTCTGGGAGTAGCTATGGTGAACATATCATGTGTTTCATCCATGGGAGTAGCCATGGTGGTAGCCTCTATGTGACTTGATTATTCATAAAATCCTCTCTAGCTAAGAGGGAGTGTTGAAATATGTAGCTAGAATCGGATTCTAGTTTAAGTTATTTATGTAATCATGAGCGGCAGCATGTAACTTATGTAACTTGCAATTAGGGCCGACCTATATGTAACTTGTAATTAAAGGTCTGATCCTATTCTTGGCACAAAAACTACAAGGCCAACTATGATCTATTAGAGGCATTAATTCATATATATACAAGATGATTTGTGATCATTCTACAATCAATACAATCAGCGAATTACCTATCTCTACAATCAGCAAATCACCTAGGGTTCTTGAATCTGTCTAAAGGTTGGCGAACTTGTATTCCAAGCTGAGTGAACATCCTCAGTGTTGCCGAATGAAGTTACAGTGACAGCGATCTGCATTTGAAGGATTGTCAAGGTCATAGCATTTCAGATAAGTCTGCCCTAGCATGGGAATGTTGTAATTGTGCTACTGTGTTTGATCTAATATAAACTGAGATAATTGTTGCTGGGTTTTTCAACTCCAAGAAGGAGGTTTTCCCAAGGTACTACTGTGGTATGTGTATTGCGTTTATTGTTTTATGTTCTTTGTTATCACTCTGATCATAAAATCAACATGAAGTTGCTAGTTTGTATTATGCAATTTGCTGGAAAAGTATATCAGATTTTGAAATTTGGAGTGTGAGGTTGTTTTGGGGGATAGTTGGTCTTTATAGCTTGTGGAGTGCATTAAACAATTATTTTGCAGCAGTGGACAGTGATATCTTTAATCTGAAAATTCATGCTATGTAATGTAAAGTTTATTAGTAGTACTAACAGCTATCTTATTTGAATTGTATCACAACTACAAGACCCATTGAATAAGTGGAAGAGGCTAGCTTTGCTGCCTATCTTATCTCATTGTATTTCAGTCCTCCGCTAAAAAGTGGTTGAGTGATTCTCTATTAGTTGTTCTTGCCTACTGGACAAGCGGAAGGGGCTGGCTTGCCGCCCGGCATTGTAATTTTCTGTTGATTATTGGAGCTAACAATCCCCTATTCAACGTATGTTCTCACCTTCACACATTGGGCTCTTGGTGATCAAAAAATGGAAGGGTTCTCTTTCAGCAGTATTGAGTTTATATTTCCTAACCTTAATGGGTGTTTGTGATGTTTGAAAACTGGAAAAATTGAAAGAAAAAAAGTAAGGGGATATTTCAAGATTGCAAGTACACAACTCCTTTCCTTATGTCAAGTAAGGATGGTGGACATTGACTGCACTCCTACATACTTATTACAAAACCTTGACTAAAGTGGCGGTGCAGTTAGCATGCATCTGTCAGTTCACAAAAGTCAAATACACAACTAGCCAAAATGTCATGCAAGTTAGGGGATACCTATAGTGTTTGACCGATTAGACAGTGTGGATTCTAATCACCATTTTTAGAGGCTTAGTAGCAAATGTTTTATCCTCTATCTGCTACCCTCATGAAGGGTCGGGCCCTTCTAGTAGGAAGTGGCACAAGGGACTTATGTTTGGGGTTGGGAAAAAAAGCCCTTGATGATGCTCTCTCTCTTCCAGTTGTAATGAGATAAGCATTTGTTCATCGGAAATTTCTTTACTCTATAAACTCTTAAACTCTTCTCTCTCTTTACCTTAAGATATCAAGTTGTTGGAGGTTAGTTAATGTTTCCTTTCTACTGAAATGGTTAGTTAGGTAAAGTTAAGTTACTTATGAACGGTTTCAATTTCAGCTGAACCTTAATGAAATCAATTTTTTTTCCTTGAATTAGTAAAAGTTAATATATTTTTCCATTTTAGAACTTTTGGTTGTTACATCTAGGAGGAGGTTGGATGAGTTGGAAAGCAGATTGAGAGGATGTACAGGCAATTGAAGAAATATAGGACAATTTGACCCTATTTAAGGCAGCTGAGAGCATCTAGGAGTCTTCTAAGGGGCATCAACAATTAAAGGGATCAAAGTAAGTTAAAAAATTTCATTCAAAATACATCTTCGAGCATTCTAAGGACTTGAAAAATGGAGACAACTCAGATGGACACCAAGGAAGGTTTGACTCGGTAAATGGATGTAAACCAAGCTTCCATGGGGACACGTACCCACCCCTAGGGCCCACATCCCCATCCCTAATATTGTTTCAGAGACCACAAGATGTTAGGGAACATCCCCCCAATTTGCAATTCCTAGGAAATTTTGGAAATGCCAAGTAAACGCCAAGGGACGCTTGGCTGCCCTTAGGACGGTTGAGACAGACACGCATCCCCAACCACAATATATAGTCATATCAATAAATAAATAAATAAGCATTTATTTTAAAAAATGATCGGCTCTAAAGTGGTGTGGGGGTCCCACAATCCCTCCCACGCCACTTTCCACCCCAAAAACTTGAAAGCGAAAAATTATTTCATTTTGTATTTGTTGTTTGGTGTGTGCTCCTTATTGTGAGGGTTTTCAGCAGGGTTTAGCTCCTTCAAGGCTGTTGCAATGAAAAGAATGGGAGATTCGAAGGTAATATTGGACACATTTTGTCACATTTTCCTTTTTGCTTCAAGTCTGAAACAACTTATTAGCTGCAAATTTGAAACCACAGCCAAGGTATGTCATTTTTTTTAGTTTTCTAAATTTTTAGCTTGTTAGTAAGTTTGTAAATTGAAAAATATTTTCATTGATTTGGTTTCAAACTTTCAACTATAAAAAAACACCACAAAATGAGCAGCAACAGTAGTGTCAATCATGAGGGTGGTGAAAGTGAAAATGAAGTCAAGAGAATTTCAATAGATCCTTCTTCTAATTCTGAAAATCCCAACTCAGCTGCTATTCCACAAGACCATTTTGCATGGCCTTCATTCTCTCTTCAAAAATTGCAAAAGGTTCTTTCAACCCAAGAAACCATCGCTTCAGTTTGCCACAAATTTGACTACCATCAGGGGTAAAAATGCAGGGGGCAGCAAGCATTGGCTTTGTCATGTTCACAACATTGATTACCATGGGAGCTATACTAGGGTTAGAACCCATCAATTGGGTGAGAGTGGACTTCATGTTAGAGTTTGTGAGGACATACATTGGAACAAGTTGAAATGATAAAGTCGGTTGGAGTGAGTGAGGACAAAATCTTTTGTGCAACTCACAATAATAAACAGCCATTACTGATTTGCATGCCTATTCCAATGTATCAATTGGAGAGAGTTGTGATAGAGGGAAGAGGAAGACCACCAGCTGCAAGTGAAAAAAATATAGTGGTAGGATTAATGAATATACAAAAACGTGAGAAGGACAATGATTCAATGACCAAATTTTTTATGCCTAATCTATTCAATTTCATTTGGCAAGGTCACCTTATTTCAAAACTATGTTGAGAGATGCATTGGCAATTGGACCCTCTTATGCTCCCCCTGGAGAAGATAGATTGCATACCTCCCTCCTTGACAAATAATATTCAAAAGTGAACATGTTGATGGAGGAGATGAGACAAACATGGATTTGGACTAGCCATTCCATTGTCATGGATGGGTGGACTGATATTCGACATCGGCCACTCATTAATATTATTGTTACATGCCTTGTTGGTGTTGAAGTTATAGCTGCAATAGAGATCTAAAATGATATCTATTCTCCTCTCCAACGTCTCTTATTTAATTCGTGGCTTCAGTTACTGTTTTCTATCTTGCTTCGCATTGACTGTTGTCGGTGAGATGTCTATGTGGATGTCGGTGGAATATTTATGTGGCTTTCAGTGACTTTCCCCTTCCATCGCGGAGCCTCTTCATTTGTGTGGCTGTCTGTGACTCTTCCCCTTCTATCATGGAGCCTCTTCACTTGCTTTGTGATTCTTTATGTATATATCTCTTCTATTTTTGTGGCCTACTTCTTCTTTGGCATATTGATAGTCATATTGTTGGCTCCCAATTTTGTCTCGTAGCAAGTTGAGAATAATGTGTATGAAGTATGTTAGATCAGTAATATTTTATGTGTTTTGTGTTCAAAGTTTTCAGACATATGAAGGTTTATAGAATGTATATGTGATGTATCATTTGACTTCATTGTCATGATTGATTTGTAGAGAATCAAACTTATCTTATCTTATTGTGATTGATAGTATTTGAAACTATCAACAATTGTATTCATTTTCAGAGATATAATAAAGTTCATTTTTGAGTGGGTTGGGTTTTTCACCCTCAAGTGGAGGGTTTTCTTAGGATAAATTTTGTGTATCTTGTTTCAGATTTTTGTGTTACTAAAACATTAACATGGTATCAGAGCCAAGTTCCTCCTATAGAGCCTAACCGCTTGAAGGTAGATCCTGTGCTTTTGTCCTAGGATGGGCACTGCAGCTTAGCATTCCGGCACACCCTGCTACAGGTGGATTTATGTCGCATTTATGTGGTTGGTCCATCACTTTGTTGTGGATGGTATTAAAGACAGTTCTTCGAATGATGCTTAAACTATGCACGGGGCAGATATTGTGGACAGATGATGAGTGATGGCGAGGGCCAAAGGCCACACAGCCATCAGATCATCACTAGGTGCTTCGGTGTGATCAATCCAAGTGAATGGAAATTCCATTGCTGAGCAAAATTATAAAAGGACGAATTAGAGATTGCATTCAAGGAAGGAAGATTGCTTGCATTTCTTTGCAGAGGAAGAATCAGCATTCGGAGGGAGTCTGACATATCGTCAGAAGTAACCTTCGACAAGGAGGTCAGAAGATTGATTTCAGCTTCAAAGGAAGAATGACATTTTAGCTTCAAAGGGAGCTACATCGTCATGAAGATTTGGTTAAAGCATTTTTCTCTGTGAGGGAGAAGCTCGAGGTGCAATCCCTTGTTAATGAGTTCTTCTCTGCGAGAGAAGTTCAAGGTGAAATCCCTTGATTAATGAGTTCTTCTCTGCGAGAGAAGTTTGAGGTGAAATCCATTGATTAATGAGTTCTTCTCTGCGAGAGAAGTTCGAAGTGAAATCCCTTGTTTCCACCCTCTAGGAGTAGCTATGGTGGATCCACCCTCTAGGAGTAGCCATGGTGGAAGTCATCCGTGTGACTCTATGACTTTATTTTCTGTTTTCTGATTCACCCTCTAGAAGTAGCTATGGTGAATATTGTTATGCTGAGATAACAATTTTATGAATAAAATTTGTGATGAGACTCTGTTAACTTTCTTCGGTTGCAGCTATATGTACCTATTATGAGATGACGAAATGAAGATCTCTCTCTTGCTAAGAGGGAGAGTTGAAGTTATAGCTGCGATAGAGATCTAAAATGATATCTATTCTCCTCTCCATTGTCTCTTATTTAATTTGTGGCTTTAGTTACTATTTTCTATCTTGCTTCGCCTTGACTGTTGTCAGTGAGATGTCTATGTGAATGTCAGTGGAATATTTATGTGGCTTCCGGTGACTCTTCCCCTTCCATCGTGGAGCCTCTTCACTTGTGTGGCTGTCAGTGACTCTTCCCCTTCTATTATGGAGCCTCTTCACTTGCTTTGCGATTCTTTATGTATATCACTCTTCTATTTTGGTGGCCTACTTCTTCTTTGGCATATTGATAGTCATATTGGTGGCTTCCAATTTTGTCTCGTAGCAAGTTGAGAATAATGTGTATGAAGTCTGTCAGATCAGTAATATTTTATGTGTTCTGTGTTCAGAGTTTTCAAACTTATCAAGGTTTATAGAATGTATATGTGATGTATCATTTGACTTCATTTTCCTGATTGATTTGTAGAGAATCAAACTTATCTTATCTTATTGTGATTGATAGTAATCTGAAACTATCAACAGTTGTATTCATTTTCAGAGATATAATAAAGTTCATTTTTGAGTGGGTTGGGTTTTCACCCTCAAGTGGAGGGTTTTCCCAGGATAAATTTTGTGTATCTTGTTTCAGATTTCTGTGTTACTAGAACATTAACAGTCGGTTCATACTTTCTTAGAGCTATTGATTGTTCTAGGAAACTTAAAAGGATCTTGATTACCAATTTGCCATTTTGAAGAAGACCATAGAGGAGGTTGGGTCTTCTAATGTTGTGCAGGTTGAGACATTCAACTTGTGTTTGTAAGTTAGTTCATTTGATGGTTGAGAGCACTTACAACATATTTGTTGGACTCCATGTTGTATGCATGCTTTGAATAATGCTTTGAAAGACAGGTGCAAAATAGATTGGGTGAAGGTAGTAGTGGCAAAGGCTAGAGACATACAAATGTTTGTATGTAACCATCACACTTCACTTGCACTATTCCAATATTATTCAAAGAAAGAATTCCTCAAACTAGTTGAGACTAGATATGCTAGCTATTCTATTTTGTTGGAGAGGATGTTGGAGGTGCAGGATGCTCTACAAACCATGGTTGTTTTTGGAGACTAGAAAAAGTGGGCTCAATCAAAGACAAAAGAAGGAAAAGTAGTGAGAAAAAACTGCTTAATGACACTTGGTCGTCCAATATCAGGTAAGAAATTATTTTTAAGTTTGTACTTTGTTTTACTTTTTATTTTAAAACTTAACTTTGAAACTTTCGTTATTTATAGTGTTAATGCAGTAATTTTTAATTTTAAAAGTTTTAAATGTTTCTCGTAGATATATTTGCTCTATCATATCACTTGTTGTGGGGATAATTAGGTATGCAGATATAGGCTCTCCTACCTTTGGAAAGATCTATGAAACTTTTGATAGAATGCTTGATCAAATGAAGCAAGCAATTTGTAACAAGGATCCTGAATTGCAATTCTACGAGGAGCATGTTAGGCCTATTGTCACAAAGAGGTGGAACACAGTGATGAAGGGGCTTGCATGGCAGCACTTTGTAAAATGTATAGCACTGAGGAGGAAACCATTATTTGAGAGAAGTGGCTTTAGTTTTCCAATCTTCAGGGTTCTACATTCAACAAACCAGAGGATAGGACGGATAGGGCCACTATTGCACAAAAAAAAACCCATTGGATGATGGAAATTTTATGGGAAGGACACATCGGAGTTGAAACAACTTGCCATCTATTTCCTCTCACAAATTTCTAGTTCCTCTGTTGCAGAGAGGAATTGGTCCACTTGTGGCTTCGTCCACTCCATAAGAGAAATAGGCTTACCTCAAAACGAGCTAAAAAACTAGTTTGAGACTTCAGGACCGATAGACTATTGAGTATTGATAGACTCCAACAGTGCGTTGTGATGTTGATCCTGAAGATGTTAGGCAAATTGACAAGGAGGAGGTGCAACCAAGATTGGTCGGGCTACCATTGGATGATCCAATTCAGGTAGAGAGTGATCGTGACATAGATGGTTCTGAGTCTTTGGATATTGATAGCCAAAATGAGGCTTAGTCTCACAAATTGTTGTATTTTGATGTCAGAGACTTTTATATTGATAGCCCATGGTATTTTGATGTTTGAGACTTCTGTTACACTACTTTCTTGAAATTTATTATGCTGTTATACTACTGTTGTCATGATTTATTTACATATTAATATTGTTGTTATTAGTTATTGACATCTCTCTCTCTCTCTCTCTCTCTCTCTCTCTTTCTCTCTCTCTCTCTCTCTACATATATATATATATATATATCTATCATCCCCAAAATGTGTCCCCTGCCATCCCCCATCCCCATCCCCAAAACGTCATGGAACACAAATATAAACACTTGTGTTTCTTTCTTCAACACATGTTCCTAATGTTTAGCAAGCTGTTAGACAGCATATTAGGAGGCCTAATGGCAGTTTTATAGAAGTTCTTGTTGTTTAGACTAAAGATTGTAACCTGAAACAATGTTCTTTCTAGTTTAATTTTGTCAGTTTCAGACTGAGAAGCGAGAATTATCAGTCTTGTAAACAGCTGTATACCTTTTCAATCAATAAAAGACAAGTTACTTTTCCTTCTTAGAAGCTGTTTATTGTGTGTTATCAGATGATTGATGTAGCCTTTTGTTATATGCGAAAAAATCCTTGATATGATGTCTCATTATCAACACACATTTAGGCCGAGAATATATATTTTTACAGGTATGTTGTGTAAATGATACTAACAATCAAAAGTTGTGAAGAAATACTACATTTTCCTTCTGAGATGGTGAATATCATAACCTTCCTTTCTCAGAATATCGTAACCTTCCTACAAAGCATTGATGCATGGGCATGTAAAACCTTCGAGTTGTGCATAGACCATCCTTATCACTCGTTAGTTGTGTGTCTAAAACAATGTATAGATCTTGAAATCAGTTTGATGCATCACCTTTTAGGTCTAGGGTTTCATTTCAATGTTTTCTCCACCCCTTTTCTTAGCAACAACAGTAGGTAAGTTAGATTAGGTGAACTCCAAGGGAACCAGCCCACTTTGGAGGTTGACTTCAATTTACCAAAGCCCACACTTTGAGAAGTCATCCCACGTTACAAGAGGTTGCCGAGTTGATAACTCAACAAGGGTGCAAACTTTTCTGACAACACCACCAATTTGCACTAGAGGCTTGAAAGGAATAAATGGTTTTCTCTAACCACCCTACTAAGGATTGTTTTTTGATTGCATGTTTCCTTATCCTACACCTTGGACTCTTTTTAGTATGGTGATTTCATTCATCAAAGCCTTCAAGAGATTCTTGATATCATCGTCTTGTGAAGATTAATTTTACCAATTTCTTTCCTCATTTTCCCAGATTGAATCATACCATCCTCGATGCTTATGGCTAGATCTTGAGCAGTGTCAACTGTCAAGGCCACTGGGACATCCTAACTCATATTTTGATTCTGGATTGTGAGAATTCATGAAGAAGAGAGTTTGCAGTTGTAGGCCTTGCAAGTGTTGGAATTTTGGTAATCAATTTGTGGCCTCGTTATCTTTCTTCTTTATATTTGACAGTTTTGGAAATAATTCATGGTCATCCTCTGCAGATTTGAACTGAGCAATGAATCTTGTCCTTGAGCCATCCCAATTGGTGATACATTTGACCAAAAGGTGCCAAAACCAATCAGACGCTATGCCAATGAGACGTTCTGGCATTCTGCAAATAACCTAACCACTACATCTTCATGTGCTACACCAAGAATCCTGCATGCAGCAGTAAGGGCTGCCAAATGCTACTCTCGAAGAAGAGAACCATCACCTATAAATGTTTGGAAGTTCTTTGATAAACCAGATGGCAAGTCATGAAGATGAGCCAAATATGACAGTCCACTTTTCTTTTCCCATGGCACAAGTGCTGTGGTTGGGTGTGCAATCTGAATAAGAGTAATCTGAATTCCATAAAGTAGAAGAAATTGACTGAGATTAGAGATGCTATGTGAGATCTTTGCCAACTTCTCAAGACTTGATGAAAGGTTCGTATACTGTTTTGTGCATCTTTTCCTCTCAAGGATTGCTTTGCTGAGTTTGAAATCGAAGCTTTGCTGGAAATCAAAGAATTGATTTGTGCTTCTGCTTGCTTGACTTCAAGATCTAATGAATCTTTTCTCTACCAGCTTGAAGAAAGACTGATTTATCATTGAGGGACCAAATGAGGTATTACTCTTTGTCAATGACAACAAACAACTCTTCTTGCAATAGATGGTGGAGGAATGCATGGGTTTATGTGGCTCTGTCTTCTTCCTCATCAAGTACAACTGCTGCTTGTCTCCAATGTTGTGAACTTGTTCTATTATCAAAGACAAGACTTCTTGGATTGCTTGAGACGTGTTCATGATCAGCTTCAATCCAGTTGTTGTGTGGTTGTACTACAGGAGCATCATCTCAAATTGTCATGGGCTCCTTCTAGTGTGGATGTGGGGTTTCTCGTAATCTTTGCTTCATGCCCCATAGCAGTGCCAAAAAATGTTATCCCTAACATTTGTCTAAGTCAAAATCGTAAGGAACAGTACACAGGACTGAATCATTCCTCTATTTTCAAGGGAGATTCCCTTTATAACGTTCATCTATCAGGACCATAACATACACATAACAAAATTAAATTGACACAAAAATGCGGGAAACCAAGACAAAGGACATTAAACTCAAGCAATTTTTTGTTCCAAGCAACATATGGAATAATTGTTATTGACCAATCAATGGGAAACTTGACTGCATGTATGTTAACCTTTGAAGCATAAAATGGCATGTTTTAAAAACTGATTATCACACATGAATTGAGAAGTTGGGTTACACAAGTTTTGAAATTGATGATTAACAAAGTTAAATGTTTGTTTATAATTGTTCACCTTATTCACTTTCATTTCATACAGTGCTGTAGCAATTTGTCACAACAGTTTTTGGTGCCAGTGAAAAGGGATTGACATATGTTATTACAATCTATAGAACTCGGATATATGTCATTATGCTATAACATGCATATCACAACACTCAGAATATGGATAAATTTTACAGGTGAAGTTTAATTTTGGCTTTGACCAAGCATCCAGTCACTACCGTCCACAGGGTTAAAAATTGCAGTTCTAACAACTCTGGAAAAATATTCTTCCTTCACTGAATTCTTGGAGACACAATTTGTTACTCACGAAGAATCTGATAGAGTGGAATTTGATTGAAAAGAAATCAAAAAATTATTATCTGGTAGAGATTGTATATTCTGTTATGAATTCATACTGGTTAAAGTCAAACCCAGTTCTCAATCAGATTTGAGACAAATTTTAAGTTATCAAAAAAGATTTGAGACAAATTTGAAGCTCTTATGGTCATCTGCCTTTATGACTGTTATCAATATTAATCCAAGATTGTTCATAGTAATCTTCCTTTGAGCAAGGATTTCTAATTTGCAACCCATATATTTTTAACTCAAGATATACATTTTTTCACTAAGTTTGAAGTCGAAACTAGTTGCAAGTATAGATTCCTTCAACTCCCATTTTAATTGTGAAATCTGAGCACAGAGAATTCAAGAATGGTTCAACAAATTATGTCATGTACAATTTTATTGTCAAATCGAAGCAGCTTTGATTTATTTACCATCACAGGAGCATAAATGTTAAACATAGATTCCGACTTGTGGTTGGGAATCTCAGAACAATTCATTCTTCGTCCCAAAGCTTTAGGCTTAAAGAGTAGAAGTCTAAAAGAGCCCTTAAAGACTTAAAACAATGGAAAAAGATGATGAGATGAAAAAGGCTAGAGCGAATACTATACCATTGAACTTCACACAGCTCATATAGCTGTTGAACTTATAAAAAGTTGGATAAATACTTTTCTTCTATGCTACTTTTTTTAATTTGTTGGTATCAAAATTTAGAGATAATAGGAAGCATATTTTCACTATAAGAAGCTACAGTACCGAAGTGAACATATATCAACTCTTCTGCAATTGGAACCTTAACTTGCCTTAAGCATTAACCAATTTCTTTTTAATTCTAGTCTAAAAGTTTTAGGATAAATTCCAAAAAATCAGTGGGTACTGTGTTTCCGAGCTTGGTCATAAACCACTTGCATGTTTGGCATATGGTTGAGCAGCTTCCCAATCATTCAAAGAATAATTTGAATTCTATTGCCATCACCATTTGTTCAAGTTTTCGACATATTTAGGCATTGAGGCTTAAAACCTGCTCAGGAACAGGGCAAGGCAAATTACTCATTGCCCTCAAAACAATGACAAAAAGAGTCATCAACCATGTGGCAAATATTCAGAACGAACATAACCCTGCTGGTCCATTTTCACTACGCTGTTGGTTCTGTTCCATGGAATTATTTAAATACATCTTTTCTACTAATGCAACATCCTCAACCAAGCGTATAAAAATCATTGAACAATTATTCTTGAAATGTCTAACAATAATTGTGGGCTTATACAAAGGTCCCAATTCAAGGCAGACAATGAGAACGGCTTGCAACCAATTATCTGATGGGACTCTCTTTTGTCTCTTTCTCTATTAGTGCATCCTTGTTAACCATCCCAAAAAATGAAATTATTATTCTCCATCGATCACTCCTCTTGAAAGGTGTCCGTTTTCCCTCTTCTCCATTACATTAAATATCCTATAGCCTTCAAATTCTTTTGAAAAGGCTATAATTTAATTAGAAACCTACCCGTCAGATAAATCTCTATATCATAAACATAGGCTTGTACTGTTATCAGAGCGCCATTCTATTTGAGTTATTATTTATGCCCTACCCTTGAGCATTATAATCATAAATCTATGTAGCAATATTGATGTAAATGAAGACAATAGATCCTAAGAGACCACAATGACATTATGATATGTTCCTGAATTGCTGGCCCTACACAGCAAAGGGGCCATAGATGACATAGCACAAATGATAATTCCAGACGGCATTCTGAGAAGTTAGTATTGCAGTGCTTACCTGAACAGAAGCCCAAATTGCTAAGTAAAAGAATGGAGGAAGCATTGCGATCACTACTAAGCAGATCCAACCAGGTCTCTCATTCACATGGTCCTGCACTATGATACAGCTCTCCCTCAGCCTTTAAAGGTTTTATAGATTTTTAATTTACGAGATCTACCAAGTACTCGACTCCATCTAAATCACTGTTATTCTAATCTATATAAATAATTAAAATCCAAAATCTGTAATACAGAGCATACCCTGGAAAATATCATGGTATAAGACAGGAAAGTTTTATTGCATTTCCTCTGTCTCCATAAAAAATGTTAACAGAGTACCCATAACTCTTGCCAATTCATGGTATCCTGTAGAAATAGAGAGCCATTGCCGTTATTGTTCGTAGAAAATTTGGAAAAAAAAATGGAGGAATTGTCAATAAAACCATAATCAAAGCCGTTCAAATTCTTTTACAAATAAACTTGTATATCCATGTAATGCTAATTTAGAAGAAATTTCATGTGGATAAATTAGAGGACGACGAGAACCACAAGAGAAGGAAAATGTAAACTATTTAAGCGAAGGACTGGTGTAATTGTTACCTGCAATCTCCAAAAAAGAAACCAGTGAGGCGCAATTGTTTTCATATTGGTGAGCAACCCAAGTTCAAATTTGAAGAATATGGACGTTGCCCCTAATATTCAAGAGAAACTCTGAAGCTATATTTAGTGATTAGGTGCGCGGATATCCGGGTATAGTTTTTTTAAATTGGAGTGAATATTTGTTTTTTAGTTTTTATTTCTCCTAAGGCACAACAACGTTCATTCAAATTTATTTTTCATTTTCAACTAGTTCAACCCTTCAGTATTTAGAATTAAAAAAATTTGAAAAAAAATTATTTTATATTTTATAAAATTATAAAAATAATATTTTTCTATATTTTTATTGATTCATATTGAAAATTGGATTAATTTTTTTTAAATAATATATTTATCTTTTCTATTAATTAAAAAAATTTGAAAAAAAATTATTTTATATTTTATAAAATTATAAAAATAATATTTTTCTATATTTTTATTGATTCATATTGAAAATAGTATTAATTTTTTTTAAATAATATATTTATCTTTTCTATTAATTATTTGAATGGATTGCTATTATTAGATTGAACAGATACATTTAATTTATTATTAATGTTAAATCATATATTTATAAAGTACTTATATTATTTAATTACTACTGACATTATAGCCATTATTATTATATTTATATTTGTAGACACCTAAAACTGGCACAACTAATTAAATGGATTTTATTCATTTAATCATCATTAAATCACCTATTAATTAGATTTAATTAATATCCATATTCTTCTAATCGCCTATTAATTAAATTAATATTTAATTTAATCTACCCTTCTTCTATCTTAGCCATTTAATTAAATATCCCCCCCCCCTCCCTTTAACCATTTTAATTAAATTCACATTTAATTAAAAATACCAATTTATTCCCTTTCCCATTTTAATTAAATCTACATTTAATTAAAATATCCTTTACATCTAAAATAAATTAAAATTTATTTGTAAATCCCCCCCCCCACTTGCAAAGTCCATCAAATGCAAGTTGCATCCTCTTTACTAAATTAAATCTTTTTAATTTACTAAACTTCTTATTTTCCCTCGCCCACTTGCCAAATCCTACATTTCCCACTTGCCCTCCTAATCTTCTAGAAATCTGTTTAATCCTCCATTAATTAGCCTAATTCTCCTCATCGTGTCCAATCCCTAAATCTAGGGAATCACTTCCCAAAATTTGGAGAAAGTCTTCAAATGCATTTAAGACCTCCTTTCAACAAGGTAACTTGTTGAATAGCCCCAAATTTGTAAGGCTCTTACAAAGTTGTCTCCTAGACCACTAGTGGTTTTCCTGTTGAAGCAAGTTAGCCTCCAAAGTCTTCAAAAGGCATTTAATGCCTCTAACAAGCCCAAACCCCTAACCCATGATGGTTTTCCACTTGACCATCCTTTATCCTTGCACGAGAGTTTACCTCTTGGACAATAGCCTGCTTCCTTGGATGAAAACATTATCCAATGATGTCACCTCTTGAAGCCTTCCCTAATGCTCAATTAGCATCTAAATGTTTGCTTAGCATCTATCAAGCCCTCTCAAGGTGACATTTGTCAACTTGGGATTGGATTGAATCCCTCACATGGATTGATAAATTTTAATCCTAGCCCTTGTTGAGATTGCTCAATCTCAACCATCCATTTCTCTATTTTCTCTATAAATAGAGCCCATTTCTTCAATCTAAGAATCAAGTTTTCTATTGCATCTTATAGATATTCTAATTGTGTTGCGCAGGTTATCAAGGAGCTCAATCCCCATCACCAAGCATTTAGGCAATAATTGCATTATAGCTTAGTTTTATACATGTTTAGAATATCTTGCTAGCTTAATTCATATCATTTTCATAGCATTCTCACATCTCATCCTCATATTAACCTAACTAGTTCACTTAATCTTTCAATTTGTAACTCATTTCATATCTTCATCTTGCATCTTGCATCTCCATCCAACATCTCGTCTTAGGTAGGATCTTAGTTGTTTGCATTTTGATCCTAGAATCATCATTCATAACTCGTTCTCTAGGTTGTCATCTTGAGGATCAAGTGCTCTTTCAAGTGAGGGCCACCTTGAATCTTAGAGATCTTTAGAGATAGAGGAGCATGGGATGGACTTAGCAATCTTGAGATTTTTTGGACTAACAGCTAGATTAGTTTGCATTTTCAATCTCTTGATTTCACTAACATAATGTCTGATGTGTGTCATCTGTGTTTTCTTGCATTTGCAGGTATCCCCCACATTTTAACCACACAATATTATATTGAATACTTAATGAGAGTTTTTTTTGTTTTTTTTTCTGAATTCTTTTCTCCTTGATTTATTTATGTTCATCTATCTATGTAATTGCAATGGCGCTATTAATATTATATTATAAAATATAGTTTAAATGTATTCACATAGTCCTCACTATGTGAAAACTTGGTATGTACTAAACACCTAGTTTCCATTAATTTGTTAGAAGTGAGTACTTTTCATAATGTTCTTGTCAATATTTGAAATGTCAATATTAAAATTAAAGTACGTACATTATTAATAAAATAATTAAAAGTTAAAATTAATTTCATTACATGGAGAGGAGTAACCCACAATGACAACACAGGGTAGAGTGTAATGAGATGATCGTGTTAAAGAAAAGAATGTTGACTTTAAATAAATAAAAATCCAACAACAAAATTATTTAATTAAAATTGAACCGTCATGTTTCATTCAAAATAAATATATAAGTAGCAAGTGAAAAATAATGGTAAATGCATAACTTTCAAAAGAATTATTTTGAATAGCAAAATAAAGGTGCCAAGAGAAAAGATAAATTACCGAAGGCCGCATCAAATTAAATAAAAAGGAGAAAGCTGTGAAAATGGCAAATAAATTACCCATCACAAGTAATTAAGTTATTGAAAGGAAAGCAAAGGAGCATAAACAGACTTCCTAATGCAAACCCCCAAGGAGACTGAATGCAAATTTCTTTGCAAACCCCTTAACAACGTTACAGATAAAGAAAAACACACACAAAATAAATTTCAAATCTCGCATAAACACATGACACATAAGATTTCATGTGGGAAAACCCTTTCAACAAAAAAGGCACAACACCAAAGCATAGATCAATTGTATTATATTAAAAAGCTCTTACAAACAATATGCAGAGTCTATGCTCTTGCAAGTGTCTTCAACTGTGATATCAAAATCTAGAATAATTTTAGCAGCACAACGTCATCTTTCAAAAATACTTCACTATACTTCTCTTCTACAACACATTGTATTTGTAGAGTTTACAATGCAAAAAGAAACCGCTTCTCAAAAGCATCCACATTCAATGTATCTTTACAAAAAATAGAAACTTCCTTTGTGCACAACTCTTACATAAATTAGACAATAGTCTCAATGTAGTCAACTTAGTGCAAACATCAGACACCAAGGACTTGCGGACATCCACAAGTTCCATCTACAATAGATATCCATTTGTTCCTCTCATCAACATCTTCATAGTAGTTAATTAAATCACGAAAACTACATATAAACAATAGCCATGACAAATAATAACCAATGCAGTCTCACCATCACATCCTCAATGATCTACTCAACCATGATCTATTCAACCAATCACATAGTTACTCATTTCAATTACATCACTATTGGCAATGGAAACTTCCTCAACAACTACAACAATCATTGCTTTCTAGTAGACTAATCAAGAATCATTCATCTGTATACCATTTCATATCTGATAGTATAAGAAAATATTTTCATCAACTCTCTCCATAGAGATAAAGCCAAATATTACTAGTACTATCAACCATGTCACCAAATTATGTTAGACATCAAGACCAAGATGGTGGACATCAAACATAAATTATATTATCAACACATCCTTGAGATCCTTCAAAAACTATAACAATCCTCAACACAAGAACATATTAGACACACTATGTTCTATCCATTGTCTTCCTCCAACAATTCCTTATTTAGTTGCACTAAGTGACAACACTTGGCCAAGAGAATCAACAACAAGAAGGCAAACAACCGCCATAGAGAACCATAAAAAAATCTCAGTATAGACACCATACAATTTCACTGTTATAGTAGCAAGCAAGCTGACAAGTAGGAAACCATAATTACCATATCCACAAAGACACCTTGACCTTTTTCATTAGTCAAGATCCACATCATCGATGACACCTCAACATATGTCATTATAAAAGGATCATACACTGAAAAATACATATCATAAAACATCAGGTTGACATTAATGACAACATAATGCAAACATCAAACACTAAGGAGGCGAACATCCACATACCAACTACAACCAATATCCATATGTTCATCTCATCAACCTCTTCATACTAGTTATGAAAATCATGACAACAATATACAAACAATAGCCAATGCAATCTCATCATTACATCCTCAATGATCTACTTAGTTGCCTCACATACAAATACGCATGTCAGTTGCATCGTTGTTGCCAATGAACACTTCCTCAACAACTGCAACAACCATTGCTTTCCAATACATTGATAAAGAAGAAGTCATCTCTATACTACTACATATTTGATAGGATTGTAACTAGGAATTTGGAAATTATCAAAGCAATAATAAACTAGCCAACCACCTAACTAGATTGCAATGAAAGTAATCCTAATACACACAATAAAGGTATGAAGACAAGATGCTAAAAAAAAATCCAAACCATAAGACATCAAAGCATATCCTCCATGTCTCTTCATTGGATTTCTTTCTCCTACAAATTGGGCTTGTGTGGATCTCACCTACAAGTGCAAAAGCATGAAGTAAGATTGATTTTGACAGCACGAGGATATTTAAAAATATGGTTGAAAAAGATTGATGAAAGAGACCAAGGTATGTGCACAAATATGGTGGTCAGAAAAGTGGACACCACCCAAAAAAAACATAGAAAAACAAGCAGCACGTACACGGTTCTAAAATTTGAATTCACCACGTACGCGCTTAGGTTTGTTGTTCCCGAGCCTAAAGAAGGTAGCGCATACACGCTGCTTTTAGGAAAATGAGCGCGTACGAGATACCTCTAGGAAAATGAGAGCGTACGCCCTACTTATAGGAAAATGAGCGTGTACGTGCTAATAATCCCAAGAGAATCGCGTACATGAAGCTTGTCAAAAAAAGTTTTTAAAAAAAAAACTAGGTCTTTTTTTCTTGTGAATAGCACGTTTTTACTTTGTTTTTTCTTCATTTTCTCTCCTAAACCGCTACCAAAGTGCAGATGAAGAATCTTTTTTGGCAGAGGTGGTGGATGGTCTTTGATGATCCACCTTGTAATAATTATGAGGTACCATTATATTTTTTGAGAAAAGTATATTGTGAGTTTGTGCTTAATGTGCGCCCAAACTATTTTGACATGAGAGAGTTCCATGGTAGAGGTGGTGGATCTACCCAAGATAGACCTGGAGCTCATAGGCGATTACCCGCGGAGAGTCACCGCCCCCTAGCACCCAAACCCAAGGTGCATCAGGCTATCCCAGTAGAGCTGAAAGAGTCGATGGAGCTACAGACTCTTTAGGTGGCCACAGCGTTGACTGGTGCCATCATCCAACATGGGACGTCGTTAGCACACCCTAATGTATTGGATGATGAGCCATTAGGTGGTGACAGAGAGCCCATCCAGCATATGTGTGTCAGTTGCTCGGGGATATGCTCTGGGATAGATGATGTAGCCGAAGCAGATGGATCCTCATCTCATCTGTGCATGATTTGTGGGAGTATATGTCAGGCCCGCATGACTGAGGATTTCACGCTGATAGATGAGTTGGTGGAAATGGCGTTTGCCCATGAGCAACAGACACAAGTGTGTTGATTTGAATTCATAGTATTTTATTTATCAGTACACTTTGAATTCAAAAAAATACAAGATATACTAACTATCTTTAATGCTTGGTCCAATTTTTGGTTTGTAGGTGTTGACAGAGGACCAAATGTCCCAGATTGATGACATCACGCTCTCAGCGATCGATTTTGGCCTACAAGGCTATATGGTATCATATTTTGTACAACCCTTTTTATGTATTGTTTTGATGGAATATGCAAGTCATTTCATTTTAGATTTTTAAAATTATGTTTAATTTATTATCTGTACTAATATCTCATGTTAATTTCTTTTTTTTAGGGTCTAGGGCTCATCCTAAGAAAAAGAATTCCTCGAAGACGCCAAAACATGGGAAGAAGGTAATTGAACACATTTTTAGTTGTACAATTGTTTGAAAATGTTGAAATCAAGTATTATTTGGGGTTTGTAGATTGAACTTGTGATATATTATAATCTTATAATTTTTTCATACAGGAAATATCCATACCTATTTCATCAATGGTGAACCCTCCTCCCTGCACTGGAGAAGCATGTCAAGATCCGGTACACTTTTGTTTGATATGTAAAATTAATTGTTTTTAACCTACAATACTTATCATTATATTAATTGTATTTAATCTTTGAACATTTTTTGTATAGGTAATAGTGACAATTTCTCCATCGATGGTGAGCCATCCTTAGTCCATTGGAGAAGCATCTCAGGCACAGGTACGTCATTGGTCTCTATATTATAGCTTTTAAGTGTTTTTGATATATTTATGTTAGTACATTGTATTAATTGTACATTTAATCTACAATAGACCCCTTTGCGGTACGACCATAATGTGGATCCATTTAAGTATGTCTTCAAGAAAACTCCTAAGAGTGACAAGGAGAGGAGAGCGAAGACATTAGCTCCTAGATCAGTCGATGAGGTAATCTACATTTCAATTGCAAAAGGATTATAGTTAAATGCATAGTTATGTTGTTAATTGTGAACTATTTTCTACAAAAGAATTCTAACTTGGTTTTTGAATTGTGGTTTTGCAGCCATCTACAGAGCCACGTACTGCATCGAAGAGGCTTGAATTTGATGATCCACCACAAGTTTAGGATCATATAGTGTTAGTTTTGGTCATAGAATGACCAATACATGTAGATATATTCTACTTTTTTATTGTATATCGATTTGGACATGGCATATGCCACATTTTTGTAATACTTGTATTGACTTGGTAGACATGCCTTATATATATATATATATATATATATATATATATATATATGTCGATATTCAATCCAATAAATGTGTACTGAGTTCATTATTTTGTATTCGTTGTATTTTGTGGTTGTCCTTTTATAAATTTAATTGATCATTTACCTATGTAATCAACAATATGAATATAAACAACAAAATATATGATATAAAACATTGCAATCGTGGAATATGATTTGATAAAATTTCTAAAATGTTGAACTAACCCTACAAAACTCCTTGTATTCAGTTCATTATTGTGTATTCGTTGTATTTGGTGGCTGCCCTTTTATAAATTTAAATGAATATTTGCATATGTAATCAACAATATGAATATAAACAACAAAAATCAATAATATGAATATAAACAACAATATGTGTTTGGTGCAAGAGCACCCTCACGCTCGCAATGGTCCAATTGTGTTCGTTGTGTGCACAAACCGAGGTCGTGAGCGCGTCCAGGTGGGCAAGTTTACGCTAGGCATGCCCCTTTCGTGCACCCCAAAGCATCGGAATGTCGAGAGTCATACCATACCGGTGCGATCTCAAAAGATGAGATTATAGAGAAAAACTTGAATCAAAGTATGCTTGTGGTCAAAACTGTGTAATTAAATTCCTATGATCCATCATCAAAATTTGCCTCATCCTGATAATGAAGGATGCAATGGACTGTAGAAATATGATGTCTCTAGATATAAACTAGCTTCACCTATATGGAGATTCAACTGCTTAACAAGCATCTAAGAATGAGAACAAGCTTATAAAAGACTGTCAAACATAAAAGTTGCTAGCGTACAAGTTGCATTACAACATATCCTACTTTCATTCACAGAAAAAATTATAGGGTTCTACCATGTTCATCCAGAAAGGCTTGTAGAAGGCAAAAAGAAGTGAGAACAAAGCTAAATACATGTAAGCCACATGGAGGGCATGTAAGTTTAGAGGATGAAAATTAATTAAAAGTACGATTGAGGTTATCTTATAAATGGCACCCAAAGCCAAAATTGATCTACCCACAAAAAATATATAAATACTAAATAGAACGATATCAAAACAAGAATTATGAGATATGACAATTACTTACCACAATAGTTTCCCCATGAAGGTCCTGGAAACTCTCCTTGAAGCTTCTCATGAAATCTACATAGCATTGAATAGGTGTTCTACCTTTCAATATAGGAAGCTCATCATAGCCTAGTAAAATATACTCATAATTAACCAAGGATTTACTTTTAACACCTACTACTCCGCTGGATCGGCCTTTGAGAGAAAAGAATCCTGTAAAAAACCTTTGATCCTTCCACCATTAGGAATAGCCCCAGAGAATTTGTCATTGAACAGGGAAAATGCACACAACTTAAGAACATTCCAAATCTCGCCAAAGGTGATGAAATGCTGGCAATCATTCACAATCTTCTTTATGGAAGGCACAGAAAGGCTTATCATTTTAAGAGGAATGTTTTGCAAGTTTCATGGTTTGTTTGGGGTGAAGAAGAGGAATATAAACTCAAGGCTCCAGAAGATGAAGAAAGATGATTTGTGGAGGGTCTGTGACGTAATTGAACTAGACAAACTCTTACCAGAAAAATGCCAAGGGTTATAATGTTAACTTCACATGCTTTTCCCCGCTCCATGCCATTTGAATTTTCATTA